>NC_140779.1:27674411-30078161 GCF_044657685.1 Stegodyphus dumicola | reverse complement strand
CTACTGGTGTTCAGGGTTATAGCATTTTGGGTTCAAGAGTTTAAGTGTGGCCTTGACGAGTGAAATTTTACTGCATGTACCTTGGATTGCCTGTAGGCTAAAGGCCGAGGTAAGTCCTATCCCATAAAATGTTTCTCTCTTTGAGTCGGAGCACACGCACTATTGCACTTTCGCGCTGAGCTAAGAGATGCAGAGGCGGCAGTCCTCAAACCACGTTTAGAGCATTAGTAGTCCAGGTTTTATATACTCGGGAAATCCTTAGAAGGAATGCTCTTTGGTGTCTTTGTGCTCAGCGTAGCAGAATCACCATTTTAGAAGTGATCGTTATGCCTCTCATCGAGGCTCCATACGGTGCAATACGCTCAGCAGATGATGGGACAAGGCAGATACAACAAGATTACCTCACGGTTACTTCCCGAAAGTATGCAAACCCCCAAATCATCGAAAGGTCCCATTTTACTTTAAGCGATTCTTAAGAAGAAACGCAAGATGCGAGCGCAGAACACCTGCACATCTAGAAGATCCTAAGATTTATATATAGCAATGCCCATTACTTTCAATTATAAGACAAATTTCCCGGGATTTGGAAAAAAAATGCCAGAAAAAATTTTATTCTACAATACCAAATTTTATTCTACAATACCAAGTGCACAACAATTTATGAAATATATTACTGAAAAGGAACGCAATGGGATTATAAGTAAATAATCATATTACATGAGTGAATATGCAAGTATTTAAGAGCAATTAAATTTTTAACATATCCTGTCCACATATGCAAAGATCCAGTCAAAACAGAAAATTATATCTCCTAATTTCAGTCTGTATATGTTGCATAAGTTTTCCTTCCTTACTCTAATCAAATTTTCAGTCAAGCGTGGTTACTCAATATTTGTGCTCTCAACCTGATGGCTGCGTATGCTGAGCCGATGGGTAATCAATCGTTTCGGCAATTTCCGCACAGGATTTCAAATTATTTCCCTCTAGAGTTCTTAACTGAACGAGACGGGCTTTCAAAATATAGTGTTACGTTATTTTCTTCCTTCATGTTCGTACGGGGTTCGTAGATTTGGAGTGAATTACGGCGATACTTGATAAAATATCGAAACACACTTTATTTAGCCAATATTATTCAGGACAGCTCCAAAATCACGTTTACAATTGTCGAAGAACTACTATAGACACGCTGCAACAATCAGCGACACAGCCTTCAGGCAATCAGGCTATAACGATGAAAACAGCTTAACTGTAAAGCACCAGAGTACACCTCCCAACTCTGCTCGGTCGTTCTCGGAACGCCACTTACTTTCGAGATTCTCTACGCTACAACTCACGATGCATTCGACGATACCCTAGAGTACAGCTCCTGACTCCTCGGTTCAGTCGCTCCTGGAGCTCAACACACTCTCTCGATGACGCACTAACTGCGACTCACTGAGAGACTCTTTCGGTGCACTGGACGACCAATTTGGCACTAGGCACTCACTGATTAACTATAAACTCGATGGACTCCGCACTAATTACGTACCAGCAGGGTTTATAAAGCTTTTAGTTCGTGTTCGAGAACATTCTAGGCTGAACCGGTAAAAATTCCTTCAAGAAGGTTCTCCAACCGTCTATGGCAAATTGCCAATTTTGTCGCCAAATGTCGCCAAGAGAGCGATTTCGTGCCAGATGTCAAATGTGGCAATCCTGCCTTCCCTTCCCTTTGTCTGGCAACCCTAAAACTGTTTTGCGGAGAGCTATCTTAACGCGCCTGGACATTTCGTAATACTGCCCCACCTCAAGAACTGCACATCCCAGGCTACACAACCCTAAGGCAGAAGCCAAATTCGATACAAACAAAACGTAGTAAAACTATAGTGACGTGATCGAAGTTTATTTGCAAATAATCGTTGTTATCATTATTTACGCATAAGGATTATTTTTTCTTTTAATGTCAGTATTTTAAAGGAATAGCTGCTTTTGGCAACTTTTATGTTTCACGTTAAGGTACGTGACACGATATGTTGCCGCTACGTTAATTTTTTTATTGATATTTGGAAAATTTGTTATATTACATTAAATTTAAATCATGACCTCATTTGTATTACCTAAAGTGTTAAAGATCTTCGTTTCCTGGCTTGGAACTAAAAATTATTTTGTATCGGTGGTTGCTTGGAGAGAATGAACTGATTTTCTTCAAGCTGAAATGTTTCTATGCATTTCCTCTTCAGGCGTATTTTAAATTAACAGTACCTTAAGTTAACTTACCTTAAATTAACAGTTCGTTTTATATTCCGTTTTTTACTAAAATTTAATTATTTTATTTACAAAAATTTAGTTTTAGTCTACAGTTTCTTTCTCTTGACAGTTTAAACTTCTGTAGGTATTTAACGTATTTTATTTGAATTATTATTTTGCTACAGTTCTATTATTTTTTATTTTTTCAATTTACTAAAATACCGAAACGCAAAAAGGTATTACGGGAGATGAAGACGTGAAGCATTACAGAAAAATGAAGAAAATCGACTACCCCCATAGCACAAAACATCCTAAGGATGTCCTATTTAAGTCGCAATATCCCGGGATATACTTAGGATGTCCTAAGGATGTTGATTCTCAGATGTCCTGAGGAGATCGTAATTTAACATCCTGAGGATGTCTTATTTAAGTCGCTATGTCCCGGGATATGACAGGATGTCCTGAAGATGTTGATTCTCAGATGTCCTGAGGAGTTCACCAATTTCACATCCTGAGGACATTCATTTTGCATTGTCCGGAGGACTTTCGTTGTCAAACATTTTGAGGATATTTGTTCTCAAATTTACCAGTTTTAATTTTTTGACATTGCACATCTGAAACTTGCACATTATTTTATTTTTCATATGTATTTTACTAAGTTGTTTCTAAATGCTGTACATTAAAAATATTGATATGATTGATGATTTATTCTTGTTATTTTTTTATTAATTTTAACTGCTATTTTTTCTGAGGTTTTTAAAAATTTATTTAGTCATGGAAAAGATTTTTTTCAATGGATTAGCATTTTCTAGAATATTTGCAAAAGTCTAAATAACATATATTTTTTTTATAAAAAATGTATAAATTACATGTATAATTACTTACAGATTACAAACCCTACTACAAATATAGGTAAAATTAGATATAGATATATTTAATTACGGAAACGAATTTTTTTTTAAATTTGGATATAGAGACATTAGGTATTTTTTTGGAAGCAGGAAACATGAAAAATTAGCAACTGCCTTCGCCGGGAATCGAAGGACGGACCTCTGGAATACCGGCTCAGTGTGCAGAACCACTACACCACGAAGACACGCTAGGTGTGGTGGTGGTGTATTTAATTATGGCAAAGCACACTAGGGCTATCTGCCTAAGGGGAGGGATGTCTTCGTGGAGGACTTTCTAAGGAAAACTGGCTCGTATACACGTTACACGTGGGGAAAACCACGAAAACACCCATGCAGCCAACCCGTTCGCGGGATTCGAACCTCGGATCGCACTACCAGGGTTCAGCGATTTTACCGCTCGGCCGCTGGTGGGCCGAAGACACGCTAGGAAAGCGGGAGAAATACCTTATATTACTTCTCTTTTTAAAGGCCGACTTTTTTTTAAGGGGATCCAATCACTAAATCCTGGGTGTGGATATACCTCATTCAACACCTTTTTAGTTCGGGCGCCACTGTAGAGACATTAGGATTTTTTTGGGAAGCCGTAGAGTTGAAAAATTAGCAACCGCCTTCGCCGTGAATCGAACCAAGGACCTCTGAAATACCGGCCCAGCGTGCAGAACTATTACACCACGAAGGCACGCTAGGAAAGAGGGAGAAATACCTCATGAGGAATTTTTTTTTCCTCTAATTACAGGACAGAAAATATTTTTCAATCGCGCGATCTGCTATTGATATTGAATTACAGTCGTGCGATAATTTCGCAGTAAAGATACATCTCTGATGACTATCCAAGATTCTAGAAACTTTGGTCTTATATAGAGATGGTCGTCTTATAGAAATAATGCTTAATATCAATATTTATGTATAATCTCAGAACTATTGGTCACTTTCAGAAGTGGTCGTTTGAGAGCCGATATTCTATATATTTATTTACTGATACTCTCAGATTCCAAAATTTGTTTATATTCTCAGAAATATTGGATGGAAGGTGGTCGTCCCATACATGCAAAATTTTACATTTCATTAAGAATGAATTCGGCATTATTTAACTATTTCCCTATTAATTAATTAATTAGATAAAGAAAAAATTAGGAAATAGTACTGTTTATTACGGAATAATGTAGGAAGTTCTACAGAACTATATTCTTTCGCGTCATTGCACATTGTATCCGGCAAACTACTAGTTCCTCGTATTCTTCCGCAAATCCGTAAACATCTGTCTGATTTGAAACGAAATCCAAAATGGCTGCGCCATGAGGTTAACTTGTATGGATATTTTTTGTTGCATGAAAGGTAAGTTCAGTTGCAATACTTGTATGTTTACTTTTTTTTCTTTTCGAATGTATGTTATTTATGTCATTTTGACAGTTAAATGTTTCACAGCTTTATGAATTGTTACCATTCTGTCGTGAATTACGCGTATCTCAATGGCTGGCTGTCTTTTCAAATATCTAATTTGCCCTGCTATCCAAATGTTTATGACTGAATTTTTTTTAGTCTAGTTTATGCATTCAGTTTCAAAATAATATGTGTGATCAGATTGCTTATTATTTTATTGCAGCAATAAATTTATGTTAAATAGTTTGAACAATTGTATAAAAATAAGAGTTTGCATTGTTTTGTCCAAAATATGTATGGTTGAAACATTATCTTAATCTAGTGTGTAATTCAAGTTTTTTTGGGGGTACTGTTCTGTTATTGGGACCAGAATCGGAAATGTATGAACCTGTGTTCGTAAGTATGAGCATAGATGTGTATATGTAGACACACAAACATACAAATATACAAGCATACATAAATACAATTCTGAACCCGGTCCTGATAACAGAACAGTATCTTTTTTTAATCTTTTTTGAATATTTTATAGAAGGATTAAGCATTTTTCAAACTGCATATCATTTTAAGATTCAACTTGCAGGAAGACAAAATATGGTCATTCAATCAAATGCTTATGATTGCTTTTAACATTTTCTCATAAATATTGTTTGCATTTTTATTGTATTTTAGATACTTTAGTTATGTAAAGTGAACATGAGAATATTAGGAAAGCTCAAGAATATGAATAGCTACCATAATACAGATATTTTTTCATCGAGCCCATTGTTTTAGAAACCAATGCACCATTATTATATGCTGGCTTATTTTATAGTTATATGCAGTTTAACTTTATGTTCATGTTACTGTAGTATTGTCATTATAATAAAAGTATTGATAATTTTTGTTGAATCTTGCAAGTTGCCTAACATTCAGAATTATTACTACCGAATTTTAACGATAGGTTTTTTCGAGTTGACATAATCTGTCTGATAAATAAAATAAACTGGTGTTTAAATTATATGCATTTCTCTTAATGTTTCATTGAAAGTGAGATGGAAATATAAATGCTATCCAGAAAAGTGAATTCTTTTTGCCTGAAGTAACAAACTGTACTAAATGATTAATGTTTATATCATTTTAGAAATGTCAATATTAAAGTTTCTCCCCCTTCTCTTCTTTGATTTTGAAATAATTTATAATAAAATAATATATGCATAAGTGTAATTAATGTAAAGTGTCATTCAATAATATAATTTATTTTTAATGATATTTTTATATTATCTGGGTTTTCTTTTGGTGTTAGAAGGAGGAAAAGACTGTAATGTTTTAATTAAGGAAATAATTAAAACATTACAGTCTTTTAAATAACACAGTTACAGTAATGTTTATTGAAGCAATCAGTACTGTGTGATTGCCAGTGATTGAATAATGTTAAAATGCATTGTTCATAAGGAAATCTTTGTGTTATAGATTTTATTTTGACACAAGCTGAAATTTGAATTATTGGAAGCACTTTGAAAACCCGAATTATTTCCTGAATCATTAATCAGGCCAATATATAACATACAAATTTTCATACAAAATTATTTCTTTGAGCATATTATAAAGAGCTCATTTAATTTTATTATTTGTACAAATTTTAGACAAAAGTAGCATGTAACAGTTAAAGATTTATTGAAGCCTACTTGTTACTTGTGGTAACAAAGAAGTGTGAAAGATATTGCCACATTAGTGAACATGACGATCATTGATGCTTAGTTTAGTAATTTAATAATATATTGAGAAATGCTGGGAACTTTCAGAAGTAGACATTTTGAAAATGATGGGCTTGATAAGAAATTTACATGGTTTTATTATTTATTCTTTAGTTAAGAATGGATTTTAGATGTTCATGTGAAAGAATTCTGTTTAATTATATGTGAAAGAATTGTTAAAGTTTGGCATTTAAAAAAATGAATTAATAATATGCAATTATCTTTTTATTATACATATATTACTATATATTTCTAATGTGCTATGTAAATGTCAGTGCTAAACAATTGAGATACTATTGTCAGGGCAATCTTTTCTTATACATGAAAAATTCTGATACGTTCTTATCATCTGCCCTCACAGCTTCAACTTATGCTAAAACAGCAAGAGTATGCACACGATAATAGCAAACTATTAATATGCATACCACACACATGTATTTATATGCTTTATATTTAATCTTTATTTCTGAATAGTATTCCATTGGATGAAAAATATGTGAATATTGACCCAATGTGTATATTTGTGTGTGTGTGTGCATCCTAAAATTTCTTGTTTCTTATAAAGTGCTTATTTGAATTACTACTTGTGAACAGAGCAGTAGATATGAACCATAAACTAACCATTTTGCCAATTTTCACAGCTTATATGCATTTCTCAATAGATAGTCAGAAAGCACCAAAATTTGTAATAATGTTAAGTTTAAATGATGTTCTATACTTTTGTGTTAATTTTTCTATTCTATTAATTCTATTACTGTGTTATCAAACTTTCTGCAGGAATTTCAACTGGTTAAGATGTTATTACCATGTGGAGAAGAATTTGGTTTTCAAGCTAGAAAAAATTGCAGCTGAAGGATTTTGTAGAAGGTCAGTCAAACTGGTTTTAGTTAATTATAATTTAATTTTGGGTGAAGAATTCTCAAATTTATTTATCATAAGTGTCTAAAGGTCTTCTAAATTAAATTCTGCTTGTTTTTGAAATTTTTCATGACATTCATTCTTTGATTATTATTTTTTTTTTTTAATTTACTAACTTATATCCAGGTACATAATGTTGCATTTAATACCATATCTTAAATATTGTAAAATGTTATAATAATACATTTCACTTAAAAATGTGGTTGTGACAGTAAATTTTCTGTTACATTTAATCATATCTATAAACATTGGTATACATCATTTTTCAATAATCTGTATATTATTTTGTGCATTTCTTTTACATCCAAGATCTGGCATATGACTTGGGCCCACCAGTGACCGAGCGGTAAAGTCGCTGAACACTGGTAGTTCGGTCCGAGGTTCGAATCCCGCGAACAGGCTGGCTGCATGGGCGTTTTCGTGGTTTTCCCCATGTGTAATGTGTATACGAGCCAGTTTCCCTTAGAAAGTGCTCCACGAAGGCATCCCTCCTCTTAGGCAGATAGCCCTCGAGGCTTTGCCATACTCACACACACACACAATGGCATATGACTTGCTTTTCAAACTGATAACATGGTGTAATAATGTAATCTAATGGTTAAAGTTTACTATGGAACGGGCCAAATTTAATAAATTATTCTTTGATAGAAATTTATTCATGTGTTCAGTGTGTCTCATCTCTTTAAATTGCTAAAGTAAATTTTATGTAGTTGCATTTAGGAATTTTGACTGTATCAGAGTAACTTTGTTTCAGTTATTATAACATGCAAGGGAAAAAATTCATTCATAGCTCCGTTTTTAAAATTAGTTAATTAAAGTCCTTAATAAAGAGGGACGTTTTGTTGTTTTTAATGTCGATAGAGTTTAATTCAAAAATATGCCACATTAAGGGTTACTTTTTAACCTAATTTAAAATTTTCATTACTTTAACATGTCCAATAATTGTTATTTTAACTCCGATATTGTAATAATATCAAAATTCCTTACTTTTTGATAGGTAATCCAAATGTAAAACAAGAAAAGAAAAAATTAAAATCTAGAAGTATATTTATTTCATACCTCTAACAAATAAAAACAACACAAGCACTTTTTACTGTCTATCTGCATAGTGTGGCATGTCCCGTAAGACTGAGATTTGTATGGTCAAATCCATGTTTCAGTTAAAGGAAAATGCATGCACAGTCTTCTGATTTTCCCTTCGATTAAGGATTCTGTATATACTAGCATAAGAAATATATTAGTTAATGCAGTGTTATACATCAATATTTATAGACAATTATTGTGGCTATGTTTATTATAATTTTGTTCACTGTAATGGCTGGAGTGCCTAAACCATCATGCTGTGTAAACAAAACTCAAATCTTCATCTCTGCATACTGCTCCACTAGTGTTTAAACCACTGAAATGGTGATTATGGTAGAACATCTTTGGTAAAAATTTACTCTACTGTAACCCTTGGTGAATCGTTTCTTTTTTTTATATCAAGATTGTCACCTGAGAGGATCGGCACCAATTTCAAGGTGGCCGCTACACAAAACGAAAATAAGAAGTCAAAGACATACACAAACTCTGTGTCCATGTATACATCAACCTATTAAAACAGAGAACTGCACAAACTGGGCATTGTGCACTGCCTTAACTTTGTCCATGTACACATTGATCTATTTTCACTCTAAGAAAATCAGAAAGTTAAAAATATCATAGTTACCAGAAAAAATTTGCCACTGTCTTAACACACAGACAACCAAAAATACACAAACAGAGAGGAATAAGTTACCAAAAATACATATTTCCTAACATAAAAACATTAAACAACAAATCTTCTAACAAAAATTAACACACAGAGACAAAAAAATAAATGAAACGTCATTTTTTTAACATATCTTTTTTTTCACATTCATATGTTTAGGCTTCCCACCACCATCCTCCAGGTAAGCAATTCAATTCAATTTTTCGTCTGTTAGTCACCTCAGACATACTCAAACGATGGTACCCACACCAAAATAATAAATAGCATGTTCAAAATACAAGACCGTGCAACCAAACACAGCAATTGAAAAGAATGGTAAGAACCAAAAACCTGGGACCGTACAAAAGGTTTACTATTAAAAAAAGTAGCCCAAAACTAAATTTATCACAGCACGTTGGCAATATTTGCAGAAATAACTCCTTTTTATTGACAAAAAAAAAAGTTTTTTTTTTCCCAAAGGCTACTTTCGCCAACATTATCAACATTAGGGTTACCGAAAAACTTATTTGACGCAATGGGCTTCCACATTTCACAAACAACCAATACCACTTTGCGATTTTTTTTCAGACAGAAACCAAGGTGTACCATACAGTAAAGATTAACCACATCTTCATTTACTACTGTTACAAGTACTTCTTTGGTAAATTTCTGCGGTTAAATTCAAAAGTTTAAAATTGCATTAACATGATCAGATTCAGAGTCATAGCTAGGGTTTTCAGCGCTCAGGGACAACTGAAGATTTTGCGCCCCCTACTGCTTGCCAAGGATGGAAAACATTTAATTCTAAAATGTTCTAACATCAGTTTGGCGCCCCTTGGATTCTGCACCCGGGGACAGATGCCCCCCTCTAGCTACGCCCCTAATCAGATTTTATTTTCTGCACGTAGCTAACAATTACTTATGTGTTGTCAGATAAATGTTACCAGATGCAGTTAATTATTTTTTACTTGCCAATCTCATGAGACAAGTTTTTTTTTGCTCCTGCAAGACTTTACTTTGTGTTGCAAAATAAATTCATTCTCACTCTTTTTGGACTTGCCTACACATTAAATTTAAAATAGTTTTATGAATAGGTAAGATGTGATTATCATAATTTTGTTTCTCTCTTTATCTTGGCAACTTTATATGTTGATTCAGTATCCAGGTTACCTACCAGTGGCTGATTGATAAAACTGCTCATATGTTCGTTCAGTTGGTGGTTTGAGTTTATTTTCTGACATAAAAAATTTTAGAAGGCATCCCCCATGTTTATTTTACTATCGAAAAATCAAATAATTGCTACTCTGTTTATAGGTACTAAATGTTAAAATATTTTAAATGCTTTCTTTAATTTGCATTCTAATAGTCATTTGTTTAAATTTAATTATGAATTATATTCACATATAGTAATTGTGAGTGTTTTTTTATTTTAGGTGCTGTGAAAGGCAATGACAGAGATCCAGTTTATCAAAAGTTCTTATATACATAAGAATACATGAATATAAGATTGTTTTTCATGAATTCAAATAAAATGTGATAAATTGGATTAATAAAAACCATTTTGAATTTTGAAAAGTGTTTTTCCTCTGTTAATCATAATATAGTGCCATAAATTTCTGAATGTGTTTATTTTTCATCCAAATAAATAGCTTTACAAAAATTTGTCATATTAATAGATATTGCATAATTTAGCATTATTATAAATATTTATTATAGCAGATTTAGCTGAACTACGTTTTTAGTCTCTTTGCAGATGAAGTCACAAAGGTAAGTGGTTAGACATTTTTCTGTATTCTCCATTAAGTAATTTTATCTGGTAAATTACCATTACGGTGAAAGAATAAGCTTTGCTTGAAGATACAAAAATTTGCAGACATTTCAAAAAATTGGTATACGTAAAAAAGTTCTTAAATTGCCACATATGCGAAACTGAAAATGTTATATATGAAATAGTTCAGAAATATAAATATTTTCACTATTTTTTAACTATAATTCACTGCATTTGTTATATATAATCACAGTTTAAGGTAGCAGTGCTTTTCTCACTGTGATTTCTCGTGTATTTCGATTCATAAATACACGTACATAAATCCACGTATTTTGATTTCTCTTTTGAGACTGAATAAAAAATGAACTAAACATTCTCGTTGACATTGAGAGTTGAATAAAAGCTCACCTCAAAATAAAATGAATTAATAAATTTATGGAAAATTTTACATTGCATATATTGAGCAGAAAGAAACTGAATATACTTAATGGAATTAATAATTGGTAGAGTTGATAGCAGAATAAAATGCCTTAATTGCATGGTAAACAGTAGATCTTTTGAAGTTTTTCTATGTTGCGTAAAATGCAGATTTAAATTTTTTATATTGATTGTCATATAAATGGCAATTACTGTTTTATTTTGCTCTGAAATGAATGGTTAGTAATAAAATTCTGGATGAGACAACCTTTAACATGTGCTAGAATTTACAAAGTTTAATTTGGTGCTGATTTCAACGGGTAAATTTCATTTTACTGAATTTTGCTTAAAATAATACCAATGAACCGTTGCAAATTATTTTCAGAACTTTTTTTTTTAATCTAAAAGGGCTATTAGTTTTGAAATGTGACTTCATATCGTCAGTCGTAAACTTTCACTTTTCATTCAAGTCTTGCCATTTGGCAAAATTTAACATATTTACCTTTAAAATCTAATATATTATTGATTAACAAGCCAAGCTATTTAAAAGCATTACACACAGTTCTTAACAATGCTTTTTTTTTTATTTTTAATCTGATTGATTTAAAATGCATTTAATTCGTGATATATCTAATTGAAAACATTTTAATATTTCTACATAATTACATGATATATTTCTTCATTTTTCAAATATATAGAAGATATATAACTTTCTGGTGTCAGTATCTTATAAAATGTTTTGCTATTTCCACTGCCCCGTCTGTATTGATAATCTATGCATTCATAAACTTTTAGCCTCTTTGAGTGACTGCTAAAATCTGAGGCCAGATTTTTTTTTTTTTTTTTTTAATTTTGTGAGCAGAAGAGAATTTTAGAAGAGCTTCTTGAGTTACCTTTTGAATGATATAAAGAATTGTTAACATAATGTCAAATTTTTACAACTAAATATTAAATATATAAAAAAGCCTGCAGCATTCTCATGTTACGAAAACATATTTATTTATTCTGAGGCTAGGAATTGATTTAGTTTTAAAAATACAATTTATTCCTTTTAACAATTTCCCAACAGTGTCATCAAAACACTATAAATTCCTTACATGTTTTAAAGAAAGATGATTCATTTATGTAAAGATTATTAAATTGGTAATTTTATTATTCAATTTTTAATACAAATTAACTGAAATTAGAAACTGATTTTGTAAAATAATTTAATTATGAATAATTCAAGTTGGGGGCTATTGGATGTTTAAAAATGATCAAAAGATTTTTAATATCTTAAAAATAAAAGCAAAATTTTCAGTTTTAATATTTTGTATTAATAATTCATTTTAATTTCCTTGCTCGGTTTTAATATATTCACAAATTCAGATTTAAAAACAAAATAAGTTGTATAAATATTTTCAACATTTCTGATTTTTCCATAGTAACCATAGGAGAACGATTTGAGACTATCTGTGTAAAAAATGTTTTAGATCATCACACCTTCACATACACTGGAATTTTCCTCTGTATATATACTCGGATGTGACACTAAGCAGTTGAGAGTATGTATTTAAGAGGTTAATGGGATATTGTAACTAGTGTTTCAAATCCTGATAACATCCCATACGCTGTCGGTGGGACGTAGATAGGATGTCCTAAGGATATACTGGGATGTGACATTAAGCGCTCAGGAGGATGAGTTTAGGGGGAAATTGGGGTATTACGGGATGTCCTGAGGATGTAGTAAGTAGGACTTTAAATCCTAATAACATCCCATATGTTGTCGATGGGACATAGATAGGATGTTTTTAGGATATAATGGGATGTGCTTAGGAGGTTTGTGGGATGTCCTGAGGATGTGCACATATCCCGCGAGCAATGTGCTATGTGGGTAGAAGATCCTACGGACAAGAAAAATTATATGCTCCAAAAACGAATGAAGATACGGCTAGAACCTCAGCAGGCAAGCAAAATGACCAGAAATGTTACGCATTCAAGAAACTGAAGGACAAACCAACAGGAGACAAGCAGAAGTTCAAGAAACTGAAGTAGAAGCGAAAAACAGGCTTATTTGACAATTGGAACAACAGAACATGCGTGATGAAGATAAGGAGAGGTTGCAAGTAGACGAAGGACATAAAACATTCATCATCGTCGTCAAATTCGAGTATAAATGCCAGAACAGGATACCACTTCATAAACAACTCAAGACGCTGCGCATCACAGAAAAGTTCGGTCCGAAGAAGCAATGGTTATGCGAGAAACCAAACTTTGCATAAATATAGCACAACATACACGTAGCACTCTTCACAATGCAGAAAGATGTGGACTCGAAGTTTAAGTTGAACAACACAGTAGTTGTTGACGGTGAGTGAACCCACAGTAAGTTGCATAGAACTCATAAACATACATAGATAGAACTCACAAATTTTACTTTGAACGCAGCCCAGTAGTAAAATTGTGGGTGGCCAGAAGGAAGAATGTATTCAACAGGCTGTACAGCATGCGATATCAGTATTGGTCTACGTTACGATAAATGTCGATAACACAAGCAGGTAATATACTTCCAGAGTTTTGACATAAGAACATATATATCAGTGTTTCAAACCTACAAATTTTGCATCAAATTGGAAAACAAATATCTAAAAATTTGCCTTTTCATGCATAAGAGTTCAGCATTCGAAAAATTATATTTTCGTAAACGCTTTAGCAGAAAATAATAAAACTTATTGCCTTGCGAAGGAGAACGAAATCAGAACTAACCCGAGGCTACCCGTCAATGGTTGTTTTAAACAGGCCGAATAAAACATAAATTTCCTCATGAGATACTATCAAAAATACAAAATTAATTGAATATCCAATAACACTACAATTAAGAAACCGAGGCATAAAGTGCACTGCAAATCAGATGCAAACAACAAAATGTAAACAAAATATGTATGTACTGCAATACAAAAGCAAAAGAGTCAGAAATGAAATAATGATGATATTTTTAATGAAAAATTTAATATAAATGTTTAATTCATAATATTAGTAAATATATAGTGTTTATATTATTTATAGAAACGTGCAGAACTTTCATAATATTCATTACTTACGAACGCTTTTTCATGCATCGAAGCATACCACAAGCCATTTTCAGTTGAGTGCTGGTGCACGTCAAAATAATCAAGATATTTCTAGATTATTACGAAAAATGAATCGCTTTGACTCGTTTCTCGAAACAAGTATATCTACAAATTCAGTATTAATCTCTCACAGCAATATAATTAAGGATCATAAAATCTCCAAACACGCTTTAAACGCAAAAAAATCGCATTAAGACAAAATGAAGAATTTTCACTCTTACAATGACTTTTACAACAATACAAAATAGAATAGAATTTCTAAACTAAATGTTTATTCTTACACCATATTTCATTCTTAGGAAATCTTTCACGGTTGTTGAGTAATTCTAACTGTTAACTGGTTTAAATACAATTATAACTTTATATGTATGCACAGAGATATATGTACAGGGTGTCCATTATTAAACTTGAAATTTGCGAGCAGTCTGTAGCAAAAACTAGGTGGGGGAATTTCATGAAAATTGGGTAATGGCAGAACGAAATGATGGGAATTTTATGAAGAGACAAAAAGAATAGCTTTCGAAATTCACATTTAGATAGCGTTGTGTATTGTAAACTGTTGTCGTATGCAAATTTCGTAACCATAGAAATCCTGTGCGTGCACAGCAGCCCTATAAAGATGCTAGAGGACTGTATACAACAACCCTTTAATGACCGCACTCATACTCATTTGCTAGTCAAGGAAGATGACATTGACTCTCCAGGAACGGGCTTTACTGGTCAAATTGTTTTACCAAAATGGAGACTCTGCAACCGAAACTTTGAAGAAATTTCGGTCTTTGAAGCGGTTACGAAAAGATTTACTCACTAGTCAAGGACTAACAAACATAATTAGAAAATTTGAAGCAACGGAAATATTGGGGATTCAGCCAGCAAGGGGAAGAAAGTATGTTGCAGTACAGGTAGTGGAAGATGTAGTTAAGCAAGTGGAGGAAGACAGATTACAAACCATCGCCAGCACTAGTGTTCCGCGTAATACAGCATCTGTTGACCAACCTGATTCCACGGTTCATAAGATTCTTCAAAATGTCTTATGCTACCTATGTTTAGTTATAAAATGTTTAATATTTATAAAATCTTATAGTGAACACCATGAAATATGTGGTAGTCCAGCAAGTTGCACAGACCATTACCCAATCAGAACTGTCCCAGCCCAGGAGCTATTATATCAAGTGACAGCTCGTGTAGATAATTTACTCAATGAAATAAGTGCTTTGAAGCCGAACAGGTGTGGTAAGAAACCAACCTTAAAATGCTAGAACAGCAGTGGGGAAGAAAACTTACGAAGGAACTCCAGAAAGCGCGAGGGCAAGTAAGATAAGGTTGCTAATCAACAAGGAAGCACGAAACAAAACCGAGAGTCCCATTTAAAAGCCTTTTTATTTCTGTTATGGATGGTAACATTAATGGACCTTTCATCATGAGGCACACAAATTAACTTCCTTTAGTATAGCAATCGATACAGGAATCACGTTACAATCACCCGAAAAGATCTAGCTCAACGTTTGAAAGGTTAACTCATCTGAACGCTTCCCTGTGTTGAATGTGTCCGGTGATAAAAGCGACATCGACGTAAAGATAAACGAGAATGTCCCGTTTATAATTTCCGCCAACCATCACATGGCTTATGCGCAAACAGTACCGACCCTTGCATTCTTGGATTAGACTTTCTAAGGAAATACAATTTTTAATTCTTTTAATTTCAAAAAACGAACTCCATTCATCCTCTGATGATGTAGTCCTGTTAGGAATTAAAAAGAAGTTAACGCCATCTGGAAAACCTCCCAAAAACGTCGAGTCGAGATCATAGCACTGAATAGAACATAATTTCCTCTTCCTGAATCATAGCTGAAAGCAGAAATTTCCGGTTCGGCATAATGAAATAGCTAAGAACTTTAAGTGCACGAAAGAAGTACTAGTGGCCTGCCTGTGCGTTCGTTGACTTATAAAGACCCATCATTCCGGTGACAGTTTGCAACGTAAGTGCTGAAGCTAATGCCATTAGGAAATGCGAAGTCGTTGCAGCACGTACTCCAGTGAACTGCCTTAAACGAACCAATAGTCCTTCTGTCTCTGTGTTTCGCAAACCTTAAATTCGGAATTTTTGCTGAACACATAATTAGGAGTTGGATACAGCAGTCTTGCAGAGAGTGTTCTTGAAGAATTTCAAGAGGTTTTCTGCTGTTTATCCTCTAATATAGTCCGAAAAATTTCGGGACAGCGTAGAATCGATACAAGTGATCATCTAGCAGTCACGAAACATCCAAGACGTCTATTGATTGCTACGCAGCAAGAAATAACAGACCTTACAAAGGACATGCAGCAAAGCACCGTTATGAAGGCTTCAGTGAGTCCTTGCGTAACTCCGAGTGACTAGTCGGAAAGAAGACAACTTTATCTCGATTGATTATCGTCTGTTGAACGACCTCACGAAGAAAGACAGCTACAATAATCCCAGAATTGGCTATATTGTCCATATTCGTTTTGGAAGCAAGTGGTTGAGAATATTTGAATAATGGAGCTGATACAGACAGTTACAGAGACATCCTGATAACTGAGAGAAGACGGAATTTAGTATCGGACAACAACTTTGGCAGTTTAAGATGATGTCGTTTGGATTTAGTACTGCGGCGGCGACATTCGAATGCCTAATGAAATCGTCCTGAGAATTATTTGATATGAAGCCTGTTGAGAAGTGTAGGGAACTAGACATTTTCCTGCAGACGATGTGGGGGGGGGGAATATGTAAGATCGAAGAAAGCATAAAATCCGAACTTTTCAGATCGGTTTAGGGGTTCTGAGAGATGTCCAAGCGAGTTTCTCTCGTTAGATGTTGGATGTGCTTTGTAATGTTTTGCGCTTAACATTTAAAGTAGTTTGAACGAGTAATAAATAATTGTTCTATAGAGGAGACCTGTACGAGTAGATTTCTCGAATGTTCCAGATATGTAAAGAGCTTCTCCAGGAATATAAATTCTGTTAAAATATCCCTGGTATTTAGAGCATTCTATGCACAACGAACCCATTCGCACTCAACAATATCTTAAATTGATTTTATTTTGTCTGGACATTTAAAATGTATTCAAAACTAGAAACTTGAAAAACCTAGTGATCTAAAGTAACAAAACTTTGCGGGTTTAGATAAACAGATCTCTCAGTTTCTATCTGTAATGCGGCTGATAACAAAGTGCAACGCCACGTTTTAATTCTGCAATTCCTTCTATTTTGCTTAACACGTCTGCCACGAAAGCATTTCTATCTCTAGGTAGATATATAAGTCTTGCGAGAACTTTCCTACAATGAAATCAAACCAAAATATTTTTGATAGCAATTAGGTATATTGAAATAAATATATTATACTAGAAGCGAAGCAAATTTACAGAAGATGAAAAATGAAAACGTCATCAGCTGCAAAAATAAAAAATATTAAAGATGCGTATCAGAGCAGAGAAATTTTATGCAAAATCTGTGAAATGAAATAAATAAAATATATAAATACAGTAAGGAACGTAGGATCTGAAAATAGGATTAGGTCGTTACACATACAACGACAAAATGAAAATTCGTTCTTACAAGAAACTAGAAACTGATGTTTATTTATTACTCTTTAATAAAAGGATGCCGAGAATTTCTCAGTTTATAAGTTACAATCAAAGTGAAAAAAATTACTGGTTAAGAAACCTTGCACCATTGAGTAATACTCCTTCCTCGAAATCATTTATGTTTGAACTAGGCGACACTGTTCTCAAACAGATGATAAAAAGTTTGGTTATAAATGAATTGACAGGTTACGTATAATAATAATTATCGCTATTTAAGATAGTACGATCTTTTAAAAAAATACTACAACTATATCTAAAATATGTTACGTCAAGGATAACATTTTTGAAAAGAATTATATTGTTTCATCACTCTATTTTAAGTCGAAATTTTTTTCGCTCTACTTCTGTTTTTGAAAAAAGGAAGGAAATATCATGTAATCTGCTGACTATAACAGTTTAAAAAATCTATTAACAGATTTTAATTCCAATACATCGAATGTCCTTAAACTAGCATCAACGAAATTTCCTATGGATATTTTATATCCACTTTCGCTGTATCAGTTTTTTCTTGTAACAACTTTCAGGACGCGAGAAAAGTCATGTATCGAGTAAATTTTAAAATAGTTAAGATGTAAATTTCCCTCATGATCCAGGTCAGCGATGCCTGATCTGCGCAGAAATTTTCTATCATAGAGTTAATGGTGCAAACGTTCTGAGGCTTTTGGTCTGAGACACCTTCCTGATGACACAGTAATTCCTATCTGGTTTAGATAGACATTTGCGTCAGTATACCATGACACTTTCTTGACGGTTTATACCCTTGGTAGAAGAAAGCATCAACACTATAATTGCTCCCATCCGTGTCAAGATTGAACGGGTTACGCCCCTTTCAGTTCAATGCTGGTGATGCCAAACTAATCAAGATAATTCAAAATTATTACAAACGAAGAGTCGCTTTGACTGGTTTCTCAAAATAAGTAATCTGCAACTGCAGTATTAATATCTCTCAGCAATATAATTCGGGATCATAAAATCTCCAAAAGCGCATTAAACGCAAAAAATCGCATTAACGCACAATGAAGAAATTTCGCGCTTAGGATGACTTTTACAATATCAAAATTCAATGGAATTTCTAAACTAAATGTTGGTTGTTAAACAATATTTCTATCTCAGAATCAGAATCTTTCGCGGTTGTGGAGGACTTCTAACTGTTATCCGGTTTTAATCCAATTATAATATGTATATCTTATATATATGCAGCTTAAGTGTTTTTCACCGACAGCTCATTGGTTGCTTTCGCAACTGTAAATTGTTTTATTCCCCGTACATTTCAGCGCGTGAAGAATATTATGAGAAAGCTAAGCCGGAAAAATTAAAAATACAAGAGCAGGTGCATTTAATATTTAATAAATAAATTTAACATCTATATATAATAGCATTCGGAAATATGCAACCGGCAAAAATCGGCAATGATGAAAAAACATATAAAATAATAATGAAGTAAATATATATCTTCATTATATGCGGTTCAAGTGTCTGTTTGTCGTGGATAGTTTATTGGTTGCTTTCGTAACTGTACTAACCAATGGAGTGAAGTTGCCACGGCACAGGATTGCCGTTTCAATTGACACGTAGACAATTTCCTGTAAAACTTGCCTTTGCTATGACCATCCATAAGTATCAGGACCAAACGCTTAAGCGTGTTGCCATTTTTTGACCTGAGCCTGCATTTGGACATGGTCAAATTTATGTTGCATGTTCAAGAGTTTTTGAAAGAACGGACGTAAAATTAAAAATAATGGATGGTCTTCTGCAAGGCGAGCTGAAAAATGATGGAAAGATCTACACAAGAAATGTTGTGTACAAAGAGATCTTTGACGTGTGAATTAACATTTTATTATTTAAATCACCTTTATTTATCGAGCTAGCGGTGACTTTTAAGAAATGTACCGCCACCGCTTTCCTTCATTGCACTTTAAGCAATTAAGCAAGTAGAAGGGGAAAACCGCGTGGGGCAGTAAGCAAAGGGGCGTCCTCGCGACCTGTCCTGGGTAATTCAGTTTGAATTAGCAGACACCTTTGCACAAATCATTTTCATCGCGATTTATAATATCTAGAACAGCGATCATTTCGCATGACGGCCGGGCTTTCTAGTCCATATATATGCACAGACATCTATGTAATATCTAATCACGTATTTATATAATATGTTATATGTATATGTAGGCATATAATTCAAAATAAATTTTATTA
This sequence comes from Stegodyphus dumicola, assembly GCF_044657685.1. Classification (NCBI taxonomy): domain Eukaryota; kingdom Metazoa; phylum Arthropoda; class Arachnida; order Araneae; family Eresidae; genus Stegodyphus; species Stegodyphus dumicola. Next base: position 30,058,177 of record NC_140779.1, on the reverse strand, counting down.
GTCTATATAGTTTGTCTTTATTTTCTTAATTATTTGTAGTAGCATGCCTTTTTAAATGTTTAAAACTACCTGCTTGTTAATCAATGTATAAATAATTCAGTATGGTAATTTCGTAATTTGATAGTCATTAAAAATGAAATAAAATGCTTCTTACGGTTTCATTTCCTTCTCTTAAAAAATTACAAACATCCGGCATTTTGATCAATTTAGGTCCCTTCATATGGAACGTTAGAGCATTGTTTTGTAATAAATTCTTACTCTTTCGCACTATACATTTAATTACGCAAATTTTATTTTTGAACTGAGGTTAAAGTGACAGTTCTGATTAACTTTGCATTTTTTTCATTAATTTCTTTATGCATAAATTCTCCAGAAAAATGATGTTAATGTGATTTCAAAACAGATAATAAACATGATAATAATTATAGGTCTTTCGCACGTTCTGAAAACATAATTCTGTATATTTTATTTTAATTTTCTTATTAGTACAGTGTAGCGCACTGAAGATTATTTTTCATTTACATGATAGTCGGTAAATATAAAGCATGTGCTAATAGTGTTACGGAATTTGTATAATGTGACAGAGACATTCTGAAGAGAGTTTTTCTGTACCGGAAAATAAGGTTACAGGCGTACGTCTATTCAACATTGACGTAAATCTCCATCTTGCTCAATTGCGATAAAACTTATTACCGAGGCTTATGTGTTAATTTCCGAGGGTTTCTATATATCATGCAAATATAGGTATAAAGCCATACAGAAAACATCTTTGAATTATTGGAAGGCATTCTAGTCAGCGACCCCCCACGAGACGTCGATGCTGTTTTAATGTAATCAATTAAGTGTGTCGCTATTTTTATATCATGGGAGGCAAACTCCTTACAGCAATAGCAGTTATATAACTCTCATTTCGAATCATTTTTCGTTCTATTTGATTTGAAACATTGTAGCATCTGTAATTTCTCAGGATCCGGGCCATGTCGGCTGGCCTAAATATTTATTAATATATTCTAACTCCCACCTGAAAAAGGAGCACTTCTCCAAATTAGACACAATGTTTAATCTCTGTAAAGTTCATTCTCCATCTCTTAAGATTCTGCTTTAGTTTCATAAAATATTTTTACTCCATTGCTGGGACAGCTATTATTTCTTAATTTACGTTTTTTAACATTATTTGACCAATTTCACATACATCTTGGGGAAAAAAAAAAAAAAAAAAAAAAAAAAAAACATAAATTTCCTAATGAGATACTATCAAAAACAGAAAAAATACAAAATTAATAGAATTTCTAATAACACTACAAGTGAAAGGACCGAGGCATAAAGTGTGCGATAAATCTGATGCAATCTTTAAAATGTAAACAAAAACATTTATGTACTGCAATAGAAATGCAATAGAGTTAGAAATGAAACTGGACCTAACATTTGTTCTCTGTAGTGTATATCTGCTTTTGTGTCTTCTTCAAATACACGCCGATAATAAAACATTTAACGGATAGCCTTTGCAAAGATTTCTTTGTGCTGAAACGGATTTTCTTTTGTGCTGAAAGTTTTTTTTTAAATTTTATTATTTCGTTGACTTAGTAAATTATTATTTATACGTTTTATCTCAAAAGTTGTAAGTTTTCTGCTTTCCTAATGCAAAAAAAAGAAAAAAATATTTACATATATAACATACATCTAATCAATTTGCACACTAAAATATTGTTCTTCACGTGTGTACTTACGTAAAATTTTGTATTAACAGAAATTTGCTATAAAACTGAAAAGCGAGATGTTATCCACGATATTGGATGAGAATTTAAATTTTTCCCTTTAAATGGATAGCTGCAATAGCTAGAAAACAAGCGTCAGACAAAAGTGGAGCTGCAAACAGCGATTTGTTGTACTTGTCAGTTTAGGGTATATCATCATTCAGTGTAAGTAATTCTGCTATTCAATGCATGTAGTTTTGTTGAAATTCGTCATATAAATTGCTTTATTTTCTGATGTGAAAGGAATTATTCCAAATAACGGTTTCGATCGCTATTTGCAGAATTTACTTGTAAATGATCTGGAACAGTGGCTCCTATTAACGTCATTTAAATCATTTAATACCCGACAAACCCCCAGGAGTATAGCGATATACAAGCGATTATAGTATAGCGATAAGATTCTTTAAAAAATAATCGTTGTCAACGAATGACATGCATATTCTATTTAAGTAATCATTGTGATCAATTTTTAATATTCGTTGCAAATAATCATTGTCATCGAATAAGCATTGTAAAGAATCATTCTCGTAGAACAATCGTTGAAATGAATCATTGTTATTATATGAGTTGCCATAGTCCCTGATGTATAAGGAACTGTACCCAAATTCTATTCAGATGAATCGAATATGTATTTCAATTTATCCTATGATCATTATTTACGGCAAGGATTCTGAAATGTTTTCGGCCTACGCCTCCTAATGAAAACTTGCGTAACAGTGAGAAAAAGAACATTTAAAAATACAATAAAAGCTTGAACCTTAGGGGAAAGGTCTGAATTTAGCTTCCTCTTACTTAAAAAATTGTTTTTAAAAGGCTTAAAAAATTGAATATTGTAAACAGGAATCTGCACTATAAACATCTCTGGGGGCATTTGCGTCTTTGTTTGTTTCTTTGTAATATCATCTATTCCGGAACGGAGGGGGAACTTTAAGTTTCGAAAGAGGTACTCCTGGATTTCAAAAATTCGTGATAAGCCATTTCGACCATTGTCATCTTTGTACGACAATCATTCGAGATATTACATAGAATCACTGAAAACGCTAATTTTAGCATTCATTTTTCCGAGTGGACGAAGTCTCGCGCGCTGGGGATGTATAGAATAATCACACATACTCCCTGGTATATGATTTGATGTCATATGTATATTAACCTATTTGTTTTTTGTTTGCTTAGGTTGTATTGGCAACAGTCGTTGTAGTTTTGTTTTGGTGTGATATGTAGAAATGTGCTGTTCCATATGCGTGATTAATTCCATCATTTAATAAAGCCTTTACTTAATTATCATCGGCCTCTGATTCACCTTTTTAAATCTTTACAGCAGAGCGTGGTTCTGATATTGAACACGCTAGAGGCGAAGCATTAATATATGTTTTGTGGAACTTATCTGCTTGGAACGGAATCGCGCGTTAAGTGAAATTTGAAAGAGCAGCACGTGAGGAAAACACAAAGTATTGTGTTGAGCCGTTTAACGGTAAAAACTTTTCTCTGTTTAAGCGCCGTGTTGGAGCTGTCTTTGCAGCGGAAGAACTTGATAAATATTTAGACGTTGAAGCGGATGAAACGAAAGTTGCTGAAATCAAAGATGCAAAAACGGCTTACGCATTGCTGCTAACCCTTCTAGATGATGCCATATTGGCGACCGTGTCGAGTGAATCTTCTGCATGTGAGATTAGGAGCTGTTTAAAGAATAAATACCATAAGGAGAGTGCTGTTAGTCAAATATTAGGACGAAAGAAATTATCGACACTGAAGAAACGCCGAGATTGCAGTATGCAGTCACATATTAAAGAACTGTTGGCGATCGTAAATGAACTGCAACTCTCGGGTGCTGAAGTCAAAGATATGGATGTGATTATTTAGTTGTTGATGTCGCTACCTGCTGAGTACGACATTATTAAATCGACGATTGAGAACCAGCCAAATGAAATGCTTACGCTGTACTTTGTTATGGAAAGAATCTTGAATTCTGAAGAATTGCAAGGTGAGAGAATTTCTTACGATTCTCGTGTTTCCGGCTCAAGTAATAACGTAGCTTTTAGCGCTGATAAGCGTGATATCATCTGACACAAATGTAAAACTAAAGGTCATATTGTCTAGCGTTGCAAGAAAAAATTAGTTTGTTTTGGATGTGGACGCCCAGGACATTACAGGAAGGATTGCAGATTTAAGCATAAATCAGATTACAGAGAATCGGCTACAGTAACATTCATGTTTGGCGAGCCTGTTGGAAATTTCATTCTGGATTCTGGCGCGTCTACACACATCTGTAATAAAGGTGAGTGGTTTGAAGAAATTAAACATTTTTCTGGAACTGTTGCTTGTGCTTCGAAAAATGATGTTTCAAAGGTACAAGGTATTGGTACAGTACCTGGAACATTAAATGGAAGAGAAATATTACTTAAAGATGTGTTATATGTGCTTGAATTGAACGGTTAATTAATGTCTGTGAAGAATATGCAAAAAGCAGGTTACAGTGTAATTTTTAAGAATCATGTAGCTGTTATTGAAAAGAGGAATAAAAAATTTGAGTTTGCTAAATCAGTGAGAAAGGACAGTATGTGAGTCAATTTGAACCTGTTAAAGCTTCAACATATATTTCAAATCATAGTGCAGAATTATGGCACAGGCGAATGTGGCACTCATCTGATAAAGTATTAAAAGAAATCTGTTTGGCAGTATCTGAGCCACCATCAAGCTTTTGTGAAGAGTGCATACTAGCAAAACTCCTATGAGCAAAAGCCCTAGAAGCAGAGAGCATGTGCCGATGAGAATGGTACACACTGACATATGTGGTCCCATTGATGCACCCACTAGGCAAGGTCAAAAGTATTTTGCTACAATCATAGACAATTTTTCTAGATTTACTGAAAGGCAAGTACGTGTCTGGTGAACTAGCTTGTTATTGCAAGAAAAATGGCATTATGATAGATCCTGCTCCTTCATATTCACCTCCTTTGAATGGTGTGGCTGAGAGAGCCAACAGATATCTTTTAGAGATGGCCCGAGCTCTAATACGTAAAGCAAAGCTTTCTAACTCCTTTTGGGGTTATGCTGTACAAACAGATGTATATCTGAAGAATAGAATTCCAAATCAGACTGTTGAAAATCTACCTGATGAGCTCAAATATGGGAAGCCTCCTGATTTGAATATTATTAAGGTGTTTGGATCTGATTCATACATGAGAGTTCCTGATAACTTAATCCAAAATCAAAAAAGATGATTTTTATTGGATACTCTACCATGGGTTATCGTTTACTGGACCCAGTCACAAATCATGTTGTGGTTTCTCGAAATGTGTTGTTGTTCAATGTTGTTCAATTGTTCAATGAAGGGAAAAAGAAATGTATCTCAGCTCAAGATGATTTTTCCATAGAAAGTAAAGATCTTGCTAAAAATGAAGTAATATGTAATTCAAGTGATGTAGAATCCAAAAATCTTGAAGAAAGTCGTGAAGAAATTATTAGGCAAAAAAGAAATACAAAATTACCTGTAAAGTTGAATGATTACTTTATGTATGAAGCTAATGTGGCAACTCTTGATACAGTAACATATGAGGATATAACAACATTGCCAAAAGAAGAGCACGTTCTATGGAGGAAAGCCATGGATGAGGAAATAGCTTCTCTTAACAAAAATGAAGTGTGGAAGTTAGTCAACTTGCCAAAGAATGAAAAGCGAATATCCTGCAAATGGGTGTTACGCATCAAACGAAACAATGCTTACAAAGCTAGACTGGCTGCTCGTGGCTTTGAACAGAAGCCAGGCATTGATTACTTTAAGACCTATGCTCCTGTAAATAATATATAATCACTTCGACTTGTTCTGGCTATCATTATTCAAAAGAATCTTGAAATCTATGCATTAGATGTAAAGACTGCATTTCTGAATGGTCTCCAAGAAACAATCTACATGGAACAACCAATGGGCTACAATGACAACAAGTGGTCGTGTTTGAAAATTTCTTAAGAGTCTTTATTGACTTAAGCAAGCACCGAGGCAGTGGGTCAAGAGATTTACTGATTTTATAATTCAGTTAAACTTTCAACAACTAAATTGTGGAGCATCTATTTTTTTGAAAAGAACTATACAGAGTTAAATATTTATTGTGCTGTATGCGGATGACTTGCTAATTGCTGGTTCTAATGCTTCAGAGGTAAGAATTGTGATAGAATTACTTAAAAATGAATTTGAGATGTCACAGGCTGAAGTTGCAAATGAATTTCTAGGAATAAGTTCTGAATATTCACAGAACAAACTTACTTTAGGCCAAAAGGCTTATGTTGGAAAATTGAGCCATCTGATACTTCCCTAGTGCCGAAGTCAATTTCATCAAATTTTGCGAATGGTGAAAGATTTCATGGCCCTTATCGCGAACTTGTAGGTGCTTTGCTGTACCTATCTATGACAACTCGTCCTGATATTCTGTTTTCTGTGAATTGTCTGAGTTAAATACAAGAGCAACCCACTAACAGTGCTTGGGCTGGTCTGAAGCAAATTTTTCGTTATTTAAAAGGGACATCTGAACTCAAATTATTATTTTCTAAATCTAATAGTGCTGATATTATGTTAAATGTTTATGTTGATACTGATTGGGGGTCAGATACATATGATAAAAAATCTATTTCTGGGTATATTATTTTCTTCAATGATTGTCCTGTGACTTTGTTAAAAAGCAAACATCTTTTGTTCTGTCCTCTACTGAGGCAGAAATTTTGGTTAAGCAAAAGCTATCCAGGACCTAACTGTATTTTATAATGTATCTAAAGAACTTTTAGGAGTCGACAATATTAAAGTTTCAGTTTATGAGGATAATCAGTCTGTAATTAAAGCAATATTAAATAAAACTCATTGTGCTACACTAAAACATTTGGATATTAAATTAAAGTACATTAGGGATATTGTAAAATTGTATGATATAAATCTTGTATATGCTTCTAGTGAAAATCAGTTAGCTGATTTGTTTACAAAATGCTTGCCTAAACCAAGATTACGTTATTTAAGATATAAATGTAAAATCATATGTGATTAAGGGAGGGTGCCGCGAATAATCACACTTACTCCCTAATTTATGATTTGGTGTTATATGCATATTAACCATAACTGTTTTTTTTTCTCTTAGGTTGTATTGGCAACAGTCGTGGTAGTTTTCTTTTGGTGTGATATATAGAAATGTGCTGTTCCATGTGTGTGAGTAATTCCATCATTAATTAAAGCCTCTACTTAATTACCATCGGCCTCTGATTCACCTTTTTAAATCTTTACAGGAGATAAAAATGCTTTATTTGTGCCGCCTCTTCTCGCTTTCAAATCGTAGAGTTTGTTCGGAAGAAATTAGTACGTTTTAAAAAACACTATTGCCAAACATGAGACCTATTATTATATAATGATCATATTGTGAAGATGAACAAAACACGCGTTTCCATGTGACGTCATTGTATGCAGAAAATGTTTCGTTAATGTCAATATTTTAAATAAATAGCTGTTGTTGGCAACTTTTATGTTTCACGTTACGATAAGTGACACGTTATGTTATCGCTACTAATTCTTTGATTGTTATTTTGAAAATTTGTTATATTACATTAAATTTAAATCATGACCTTATACATATTACCTAAAGTGTCAAAGGTCTTTGTGTCCTCGCTTGGCAATCAAAAATTATTTATTAACCGATGGTTGTTTGGAAAGAATGAACTGATTCTCTTCATACTGAAGTATTTCTATGCATTTCCTCTTCAGGTGTAAACGAAACTTAAAACTTTTGCTTTGGTAGCAAGAAGCCACTTTGTGTACAATAACTCAAATGTACAGTTCATTTCATATTCAGTTCTTCAGTGCATTTTAATAATTTCTTCTAGAAAAATTTCATTTCATTTATCGTATAGTTCCTTTCTGAGTACAGTTTAAACTTCTGTAGGTATTTAACGCATTTTAGTTGAATTGTTAATTTACTAAAATTCTTTTCAATTTACTAATATGCCGAAACGCAAGACGACATTACGGGAGATGGATTAGGAAGCCAAAGAAGAGACGCACAAATGTTATGTGGAGCTACAGAAAAATGTGGAAAAACCACTAGAAGACCCAGCAGGTATGTACAAGTAAACTTACATGCTTCAAAATCGAATGAATGTACAACTGGACACTCAGTAGGCAAGCAGAATGACCAGAAATCTTACGCATTCAGGAAAACTGAAGAAAAAACTGATAGGAGACTCAGAAGACAAGCAGCAATTCAAGAAACTGCGTGCTCAAGAACCTGAAGCAGAAGCGAAAAGGAGGCTCACTAGACAAGTGGAACGTCAACAGAATATGCTTGATGAAGGGAAGAGGGAATTGCAAGTAGGCGAAGGACACAACACTCTCAGCATCATCGTCAAATTCGAGTGGAAGTGCCAGAACAAATTTTCACTGCATAAACAACTTAAGACGCTGCACATTACATACAAGTTCGATCTGAAGATGCAATGACCGTGGAAGAAACAAGCTTCGCTCGAATACAGCAGGACATACACGTAGCACTCTTCACAATGCAGAAAGATGTGGACTCGAAGTTTACGTTGAACAACACAGTGTTTGCACAGAACTCATAAACATATGTAGATGAAAAGTATATATTTTGCTTTGGCAGCAGCCCTCTACTAAAATGTATAAAATTCACATTGATATTTCAGAATACCTGAAAGGTTGTTACATTTCGCTCTACTTCTTCTTTACTGTTTACTTGAATTTTTTATCAGCAATCCTGTTTATATTATAGATATAAAAATCAGAAATATTTAATTAAATATGATTAAATATATCTAAGAGATGAATACATCTCCCCTCTTTTTATCGAAACAAAACTATGTAGTTGTGGGTAGCCAGAAGGTGGAATCTATTCAACTGATTGCACAACATACGACATCAATATTGGTTCTACGTTACGATAAATTTCGGTAACACAAGAAGGTATCAGTGATTTAAAAATACACATTTTGCATCAAATTGGAAAACAAATATCGGAACATTTTTCGTTTAATGCATAAGAGTTGAGCATTCGCAAAGTTATATTTTCGTAAACGTTTTAGCAAAAAGTAATAAAAATTACTGCTTTGCGAAGGAGGTACTTTTGGTATGAATACAGAGGAAACTGAAAGGAAAATTAACAAAGCAGAAAATCGAAATCAGAATTACGCCAAGACTACCCATCAATGGTTGTTTAAACATGCCTTTAAATTATATATGACATTTCAAAAACTTAGAGGGAACCTACTATCACAATATCTCTTTATAACTTGAGTAGTTAAGAATTAAAAAATACATTTATCTATCTGGATAATGCTAATACTATTTGACGAATAACAACGTTTATTTAACACTTGATATAACTAACTTCCAGCTCATCTTGATCTTCCTAATGAAATATTATCAAAAATACAGAATTAATTGAATATCTAATAACATTACAAGTAAAAGACCGAGGCATAAAGTGTGTGACAAATCTGATGAAGACTAAAAAATGTAAACAAAACATTTATGTACAACTATAAGAACTGCGATAGAGTGAGAAATGAAACTAGTTTGTCATTTTTAATGAAAGTTTTACAGTAAGTTATTGATTTATGATATTAGTAAATGTATAATGTTTATATTATATATTTAAATATGATTAAACTTTCATAACATTCATTACTTACGAACGCTTTTTCATCCATCGGAGCATAGCACAAGCCATTTTCTTTTTTGTGCTGGTGCACTTCAAATTAATCAATATAATTCAAAATTATTAAGAAAATGAATCACTTTGACTCGTTTTTCAAAAAATATATATATATATCCAACTGCAGTATTAATATATCACAGCAATATAATTCGTGATCATAAAATCTCCAAACACGCATTAAACGCAAAAAATCGCATTAAGGCAGAATGAAATATTTTCACTCTTACAATGACTTTTACAACAATACAAAATCGAATTTCTAAACTGTTTATTGTTACACTATATTTCATTCTTATGGAATCTTTCATGGTTGTTGAGGTATTTTAACTGTTAGTCTGCTTTAAATACAATTATAATTTCATATATATATATATACACATATATGTATATCTAAATATGTATTCCTAATAAATTACTTCGATATATTATATATAGGTGCATAATTATAAATAAATTACATTAGTTTTGATAATTTATATTTTCTAAATTATATATGCCAGCAGACTGTTTTAATTATTTATAAGTATCTGCTTGCTAATGATTGTATAATTAAGTAAATATTGTTTACATTTTGTAGTCTGACAATCATTAAAAAACAGGTACATTTTATCTTATGCTTACATTTGTTTGCTTCTCAAAAATTAGAAGCATTCAACATATTCGTCAGCTTAGGGTACTTGATATGGACAGGAAAACTATGTAAGACCATAGAGAACATCAACTCTGAGTTTCCGTTCAGAGTAGACTTCGGATATTTGAGAGACTTAAGTGTGATCTTCGCTCCTTAGTTGCGCTTTCCATCCTATTTTCTTTAACCTCCTTACCACTTTGAAGTGATAACTATTGACTGTGCTTCAATATAATTGGAAGATCTTGCACAGGTATTTCGGGAAAGTTCCAGTATTTTAAAATGTTAGGAAACATTTTGGGAAAATATTTTAACAAAAAACCATCGGTTCTGTGTGCGTTCTCTCCACTACCAAATTTTACGCATGGAACAATATTAGATATTAGAAGTAGGTCTAAATGCCAATGTTAATAGCCTCCATTACCGAGGTTATGAATGCGGGACGAGAAAAGATGGAAAGAGATGGCAAATCATTTCAAAAAAAGATGGAATCTGTCAAAAAGAAATTGAGGCAAATCAAGAAGAAATGGAAAGTGGATAATAGAAAAAGGCGTTCAAGGATACGGAAGGCAGAATTGATATCGTTGCATAGAGAGTTGGAGAAATTGGAGAAATATTAGTATTTTCTGCTCTCAAGAAACAATTAAAAAAAGAACGTTTTTGCTGTCAAACACCCATCAGAATTTCTGCAACTATCCTCAAGGGAGTTAAGAGCTTACAAGTATTCATAATTAAAGCTGAACTCAATTCTGATGGCTTAAACTTGGTACCTATCTGTCTTCCAGGCTCTCTCTCAAGTTATCCACATATGATGGAAAGAACTACTGTCAAGACTGAATTCTCTATAATCTCAAAGGCAAACGGGTAGGATTCCGAAAATAAAGCCTAGAAATCTGGTCAATCCTCTAGCAGTAGACGTGGTGGATATCGCTCAAACTCTGCCCGAAAATCTGATGTTAGACTTCGGCGCGTGGGAGCTGCGATCTTGGAATAACGGTTTAAAAGACTGCACCACGCTGCAGTTAAAATCCTGCCAACAGAAGTCCAAGAAAACTCTCCATAAGCTCGCTCCTGATATCAAAGTGCTCTCTCATCTCGCCTTTTGGGCTACCCAACAGAAACATTGGAAGCACAATACCTGCAGTACTCCATCGGTGGGACATGAGAACCTGAGGTACACAAAGACCTGTGAACGAGGGTTCTCAAGTATTTAAAAAACGTTATAGAGTACGCCATGAAATAAGAGGCAGCCCATCACGGAAATTTTAGAAACGATCACCCAATCAGAACCGCTATAATCCAGGAGCCAATGGTTCAAGTGATTGCTCGTCTAGACAATTTAATCAGGCAAATCAGTACCTTCATGCGGAACAGGTGTGAGTACAAACCAACTTTAAAATACTAGAACTCCAGTGGTGAAGAACACCTACGAAGGAATTTCAGAACACATGAGGACACAGAAATTAATACCGCTTCCCAACAAGGAGGTAAGAAACGAAATTGTGGATATCTCCCAGAGGGAAATTTGAAACATATTGAGAAGCCCCATTTAATAGCGTTTCGTTTTTCTGAGTGGCGACAATAATGGACTTCTGATTTTGAGGCATATAAATGAAGATTCCGCAGTATAACAATCGATACAAGAGTCACATTACAATCATCAGAAAAGATCTGGCTCAGCGATTGAAAGATAAACGCATCTGGACGGTGCCCTGCGTGGATCTCCGGACTGTATCAGGTGATAAAATCGATATCGATGAAATTTTCAAATATAATGTCACGTTTGGATTTTCCGCCAACCATACATGCTATATGTGGCAAACAGCGAACTAATTGATTATAATAATGTAAGTTAAGTAAACTATGAGGATAGCCTTATAAAATTTCAAATTTTGCTTCTTCCTATCTGGATATATAAACAAAAGACGTTTCAAAACTTTACAGAGAGACTGAAATGTGGATGCGGAAAGAACGCGTTGTGATGATAGAGGGTGTTGTTGAGCTTGGCACATGAAAGTGATCCGCTGGCTTAAATCGTAAAATCATTTCCCACATAAATATCGCGCGATGAGTTGCTACACGAATAAGGAGCTCATTGACATGCATTTTATCTACGGGTTTGCGATGAAAACAGAGCAGCTGTCAAAAGATAACCAGGGCTGCTATACTACAAGGTTTTTCCTTGCATGACATCACTAACTACTAGTTTTCAAAAAGAACGCCGTAACCTACTCTCTTCGTTTCTTCCACTTCTGCAAGTAAATGACGTCAATGTTGGGAAGAGCGTAACCCTGTTGGTCTACTGACCCTAACAAAGAACTATTCCCGAGCAGGTAGCAGTGGAATCATCAAATGTTCCAGCGTATTTACCTGGAAATGTACGAGACTATATTGCTTCGGGCTTACCGGCATGATATGAGCAGAGAAAAGTATTTCAGATCTTCTGCAGTGGAAGAAGCTATAGTTTATATATTTGAAGACAATAATCCTGTTACGAACACGAGCGCTGTTAGACATGTATTCGGAGTGAGACGCCAACCGTTTGAATGACTCTAAATTAAAAATAAATGCATCCATAACATTTACAGAGAAGGCAGGTGTTGAAACCAGACGCTTATCCTTTGTCTGCAGACACCTAGAAAATCCTGACTACACTCTGTATGTCTTATTCACTAATGGGGCTGCACATTTGCATGTTCGAATAAGTTTACACCCACATCTTTGGATGCATGATAAGCTTTGGACGCATGATTAGCAAGAACGAGTCTACATTATTTTTTTTCGCTGACATAAAATAAAACTACTTAGTAGGACCATTCTACCTAGTCGCTTGAAACTCCTGCATCTTCCAACAAAATATTCTGCCGGAACCTTTTTCCGGTGTTTCTCTAGCCATTTGCACATAGATGTTTTTGCAACCCGATTGCTAGCTCAGGTTGTCCCATCCGTGTCTAGTTACGGCCGCATTACATTAGACCGGGTGCATGTGTTTCTTGGCCATCCCAACCACCATATTTGACATGCACGGATTTCTTCTAAGAGGATGACCTAAAGTAGCCGTCACTGAATGCGATGAAGATCTAGTGTCAAAGTGTCAGTTGCTGCTGGAAGTATGCACTAAATTCACTATAAATCTTTACTAATGTATGCCAATCCATGCACCGCTGCTGTGGATCTTGTATTATTATTGCTAGTCGTGCTTCCGAACACTAATGCAAAAAGTGGAGTCATTAAAATAATTATTTCTTTATCTATCTTTCTTACTTGCCTTCCTTATGTGACAACACCTACAAGCTCAATTTGAAATGCATACACTTTTCTGTTGCGATCTTAAGCCTTCCGTTAATGTTCTGCTTATTTTGGTACCTTCTACCTGGTTTTACATTTTTGTCAGATCTTTTATCATCACCTTGGATAATAATTCAGCCATATTCAAGTTTATAGATAAAAACGAAGTTTAATTCGAATGAGCATATTTTGTCTAAACTCTGTAAGAAATATCTTACAGACATCATCTAGACAGTTTTATGCGAATAACAAAAAATTATCGTCTCTACTAAATAATTAAATCCATCAAAATTTTTCTCTTTTTCTGTCGCATCATAATCTCAAAAAATAATTCTGTGCTGAGTTAATATGCTTAATTTATAAAGTCCTATAAGTAAAAGTGATATGTCTTCATTAACAAACAGCATTTCTATTATCCAAATTGGGATTAAGATTATTGCATGTGCTGTTATAGTATAATGCACAGCACTTTCAGATAACAGGTAGTAGAGTCATATTCAATTTCTGGAAAAGCAAAAGTTACATTTTTAAGGCTGTGTTTTTTACAGTACTTAATGACTCTAGATTTCAGAAACTGTTGCAGTGTGCTTCAACCACATTTTGGAATGACAGGTTGGTAAATAATGCAGATTCTTTACCAAAAAAATGTTTTTAATAGAAAATTTATTAATAAACAAGACAGCTCTTGCCTTAATTCTAAAACTGTTTCAGAAAATATTTTACTATATCGTCAATTTAGTTTAATATTCATATAATATTTTACTGTATCGTCAGTTTAGTGTAATATTATAAAATATTTTACTGTATCGTCAATTAGTTTTTTATTATTTCGGGTACGTTTCAGCAATTATATTTATAACAATATCACTTGCACAACTCGAAAATTCGACTCGAACAACTCAAATTTTGAATTATGACTATTGCGATTGCCTAAATCGTGTAATCAAAATTTTCTTATTATTTTTTTTTCCTACAGCAACACTAGGACATAGTTTAGTGCCGCAATATAGTCTGGTTCTTTAAAGTAAACACTTCAAACTTAATTTCTGCTGCCTGATTTTACTCATAACTATTGGGAACAACAGATCCAATGCTTACAAGTTTTAGGGGAAAAAAGGTTGTGTTCCCCAAATTTTTTCTTCTACTTCATTTCACTTTTTGGCATGTTTTGCTTTGTGGAATGCACGTGGAGTACAATCTCAAATGACGTAGATAAAAATAAATGCTGTGCGTGATGATATTACGAGTTACGATCGCAATGGGGAAGTGCTGGCAACGACCCTGTTTTAGAGGAATAACCTATAATACAAAAGCCAGTAGTGAATCTGTTACAGTCTTTAGTTTCTTGCGTAGACAGTCTGCAGTACCGATACTTCTTAGTTTGCGCCAGATGTTTGGCTGGAACATTGTTCATTCTGTTCATCAACAATGACCCATATTGAATTGTGCCAAAGTTTCTGCTTTGTTTAACTCAATTGTCGCGGTCCATCTCAGACTGTGCCATTATAACGCACTTGCTGTGATAAATCGTGTCTCTATTGCAGTGGTTTTCAAAGAGCAAATGTTTCCAATATTTTATGCGGGAGTCGAGAAGATGCATAATGAACATGTGTAAAACAAATAGCCATGAAGATTTGATTAAACTGCATTAATCCCTCATTTCACTTACCCTGCTGGGGTTGTATACACTGGTTTAGTATTATACGATGACAGTGGAGCATAAAATACACGGAGCGGCTGCCTGGTGCCGAAAGGGGTAGTCAATACTCTCCTGAAAGAGAGGTGGCTTCGGCCTTCCGAGTAGGCTGGCGTGGTAGCCAGTACTTCGACGCTTCGCTTAGCGCCCTGCGTGAAGCTTAATAGAACATGGGGCAACGATTAGATAATTCTTTAAATGATATACATTTTGTGCATTCTGAGTTATAATATGAATGAAATATAATACTGTTAAGTAAACCTAGTGCCAGAGTGTCGCTATGGTAAACAAATTGAATTTTTAAAGAATGCATTTATTCTATTGTGGTTTATGCGCTGTCGGCGAAGTAGGGTTAATTCAATCTAATAAGTTTAAATAAAATGCAAGAAAAAATGCGTATAATTTAATATTACGTACAAGGAAGTCACGTGGTGTATACATCAGATTTTTTTTATTGGCTTACCGCAACAATTGTCTGAATTCAGCATTATTTGTAACCTTGTGAGCCCAATAACCCCTGCCGCAGATGGGGATTAACTATTGGACAAGCCATGTTGCGCGACCTTGAACGGATGAAACTCATGTAACCTCATAACTAGTATCACTCTTTAATTTGCAAACAGTTCTGCCCACCATTATGTAGTGAAGTTTAATCATTTTACTAACTCAAAACTGTCCACTTACAGCTTCACAACTTATGACTCAGAAAAAAATAGCCCTACTGCAGTCTGCTGCTACCTAGAGCATGAAGAAGAGGCAAAAAAGCCCGTAACTGAAATTAGGCGTGCTTCCTAAAAGTTTTAGAAGAAAATGAGTCTATGTAAGAAACAGAGAGCTTACAAATAACGCTGAATTCAGACAATTGTTGCGATGAGCCAATAAAAAAAACTTTTGTCTACACCACATGTCTTCCTTGTACGGAAAATTAAATTATACGCATTTTTCTTGCATTTTATTTAAACTTATTAGATTGAATTAAACCTACTTCGCCGACAGCGCATAAAACACAATAGAATAAATGCATTGTTTAAAAATTCACTTTGTTTACCATAGTGACACTCTGGCACTAGGTTTACTTAACAGTATTATATTTCATTCATATTATAACTCAGAATGCACAAAATGCATATCATTTAAATAATTATCTAATCGTTGCCACATGTTCTATTCAAATACTATAATAAAGCTAGAACAATGTATAAAAGAAATTAAGCAAATAAAACAAAAAAGAAACAGTTTTTTACAGACGATTGAGTATTTCTCATTTAATTAATTCAGTTCTTAGTTCGCGAGAAGGCAAAAATACATAAAAACTCAAAATATCTATATTAAAAATTACGAAGTAAATTTCAAACGTTTATTTCCTCGAAAAAATTCCAAAAAGAATTAAGCATGATTTAATTGGCAATAATAAATTAATGTGTTATCTTTGTTGTTAGGAAGCTAAATTCCTCTAGATTGGCAACAAATCCACTAGTCTCCTGTTTCAAATGTAAACATCAATGGCCGCTATTAAAAACAGGCTTAGCGGCAATTAAACAACTTTAAAATTGCTGATAATTCTAAAAATATTGCACACAGATTTACTAAAGGCATAAAATCCTTAACCGGAAGATAAAAACAATATAATTTAATCATTTTTAAGGAAACAAATGTACAATTTACAAACATATAAGAGTAAAGAAACTGAGATCACTGAGCCGGGTAACAGAGTGGATATATATATAGAAATATATTTATATACGTTTGGTGCGGCCGATTGCAACCAAAATAAGAGGTGCACATGTACATGTTATAGCAGTCCTATATACAAAATTTCAACGTTCTGAGGCTACTCGTTCTTGAGTTATGCGAGATACGTACGTACGTACACACGTACGTACATACGTTCGTACAGACGCCACGAAAAATTCTCTTCAGAATTAATTTTAAAGCAGTTTTATAATTTTTTTGAAGGAAAAGAGTATTTTATTCTGTCCTTACGTACAGATATCACGCAAAAACATCGTTAAATTGCATTCGATAGCGGTCAAAATGGATATTTTCGTTGAAATATGCTGCCTGAAACTTTTCGCGATTACAATACTTCCTTTTTACTTCGTACAAGGAAGTAAAAACATTGTTGTCTCTTTTACTTGTATATAGTGGCAAGTTTATACGCGATGCAGATCCGTCATGAAGAAGCCATGCCCTGTTGGAAACTGAGTAAATTGAGGCGAGCCACGTTTTAGAAGCCGGCTAACGTTTGGGAAAAATACAAGTATGTAAACTCTTCTGCCAGTAGTCTCTCTCTCCCACAGATGTTGCCAACGCTTCAATAATTCTGTCTCGAACTCAACTTTTATGATCGAGCACGGGAGAGGCACATCAAGCGTCCGAACGTGGGGGTCAGTTGCTGCATTTTTGGCTGTTGCATTTGAAATTTCATTACCCAGTGTTACAGTGTTAGCAAGTACCCACTGGCGTACAGGCTTATAGTATTTTGATGACATTATTAAGAGTTTTTGTATGGCCCTGACGAATGGATTTTACTGCATGTGCCTTGGATTACCTGAAGGGTAGAGGCCGACGCATATGCATAAGTCCTATCTCATAAACCTGTTTTCTCTTTAAGTCGGAGCACACGCACTTTTGCACTCTAGCGCTGAGCTAAGAGATGCAGAGGCGGCAGTCCTGAAATCATTTACAGCATTAGTAGGCTAGGTTTTATACCCTCGTAAATTGCTTAGGAAGAAAGGTCTTTGTGCTGAGCGTAGCAGGTTCTCCATTTTAGTAGTCATCGTTATGCCTCATACGGAGGATCCATACAGTGCGATATTCTCAGCATAGGATTGGGCGAGACAGATACAAGAAGATTACCTCACGGTTACTTCTCGCAAGTATCCCTATCAAAAATAAAAATAAATTTTCTAGTAAAAAGTAGTAGCAAATCATGGAAAGTTTTCATTTTATTTTCAGCGACTCTTAAGAAGTGTAAGATGCGCGCACAGAACATGGGAATGTTTATTGTTTTACATTACATTACATTCATATATGGCAACGTGCATTACTTTCAATTTTTAGAAATATTTACCAGGATTTGGAACAAAAATTCCGGAGAAAATTTATTCTACAATACGAAGTGTGCATCTGCATTTCAACAATCCATGAAATATATTATTTAAAAGGAGGGCACTGTCAATATGATTAATGAAAATATTATAAATAATTAATCATATTACATGAGTGAATAAGCAAGTATTTAAGAACAAGTAAATTTTTAGCATCTCCTGTCTACATATGCGAAGAGCAAGTCAACAACAGAAAATTATATCGTCTTCTTTCCATGTGTATATGTTGAATAAGATTTCCTTCCTTACTCTACTATTTTATTACCTTATATCTTTAACAAAGGAATAGTGGGTTCCGTTGACGTGGCTAATCAAATTTTCATTCAAGCGCGGTTAACTATTATTTGTGCTCTCAACCTGGTGACTTCGGATGCTGAGCGGATAGCTGATCCATTGTTTCGGCAATTTCCGAACAGGATTTAAAATTACCTTCTCGTAGAGTTCTTCTCTGAACGGAGTGGTTATTCAAAATATAGATTTATATGATAACTTAAGTGTTTAAAAAATTAGCGAAAACAAAAGAAGTATTAAAAGCACAATGTCTCTTTTTGATCATTTTTTGTTCCTGACTATCCGCAAATGCTGTAAACAATTTAATACGTTTAGATACAATCACATTTCACTGCAGTAATCCATTGTTTAAATCTGTTTTCCTATTGAATTTTTAGGTCATTTAAGAATTGAATTTTAATGAGCGCAGAACGCTTTTTAATTAACGTATAAGCAAAAACCAGCTTTCTGGACATAACAACACTTTTATGATATTTGATATCACATTCGATTCTGGCAACAACATAGTGTGTGTTAGAATAGAAAATTATATGATCTTTTATAATTAAGAATTTATTTAGATAAAAAATTCAATTACACTGAAGGAAAAGTCTCGGTCGTTTCCATTAAAAGCGTTTAGACTTTCCTAATGCAAATAAAAAAAGGGTTACGCATACAACATATGTACATGTAATTATGTTTCACACTAAACAAATTATTCCTCACGATTTTAGATGTGAAACTAAACTTTAATTTTTTTCTTTATATGCATAGCTACGATAGCTGAAAAACAAGCGTCAGACAAAAGAGCTGCAAACAACGATTTGTCGTTCTTGTTAGCTCTTGGTATCTCATATTCCAGTGTAAGTAATTCTGCTATTCATTGCATATAATTTTGTTGAAATTCATCACATCAACTTCTTTCTTTCCTGATGTGAAAGGAATTATCAAAAATGCAATTCAGAAGAATGAGGTAAGGGTTTCGAACACTATAAGCAGCAGTACTCATGAATTGTCTCGAACTACGGCTCGGAATGCTGTAATTTAAATATCGCAATGCATGACTGTAATACGACCCTAACTTCCCTTGGTGTGTACGATATACTATAGTGGCGTGATCAAATTTGTTTGCAGGTTGTCATAGAATGACATGCATAATCGATTTAATTAATTATTGTCATCAAATTTTAGTATTTGTTGCAAATTATCATTGTCACCGAATAATTATTGTTGCTTATCAGTGCATAGAAATGTTATGCAAAGTCTCCTAAATGAAGTCAATAAAATAAAATAAATAGAAAAAGGAACTTAGGATACGAAAATAGGATTAGGTCGTTACAGCAATAACGACCAAATCAAAATTCGTCTTCTGTTGTCGCAAAAAAACTTCAAATTGATGTTTATTTACTACTATTTAAAAAAAGGATGCCGAAGATTTCCCAGTTTATAAGTTACAAACAGAGTGAAAGAATAAATGTTTTAAAAACCTTGCACGTATGATTGAAGAAACAGAAAATTGCAAGAGAAATTGAGTAATACTCCTTCCTCAAAATGACTTATGTTTCATCTAATCGGCATTGTTTCAAAGCGTTGATACGGAGTTTGGTTTTAAATCAATCGACAGGGTACGTATAATAATAATTATCGCAATATAAGATAGTACATAATTTTTGCAAAACATACATCAGTACAAAGTCCGAAATTCGGACGTCCATTATCCGGAATGATCTAAAATCCGGACCTCAAAGGAACGAACTTTTTATTGTATGCTTTACGCATGCGCATTTGATTTTTCCTTCCATAATAAAACATGCGGAGATTTTCACTTAAAAATTCCGATTCTTAATTTCACTTAGGCACTAATTAAAATACCTCGTTATGGGAAAACAATTATGTAAGCATAAATTTGTGAGATTAATAATTTGGCTCGTTAGGTAAGTATCTGCTTGTCATGCATTTCAAACCGAAACATTCACCCTGACGCCGACCTGGCGAGTCATTATTTATTATATTTTGCTTTCATCAACGCACGTTTATCACGACATGACAGCTTCAGTAATAACTCATGCAGTGAAATCTAAACTTTTTTTTTATATTAGCAATTAAATAACGTGTATATAGCAACCTTTTATGCTAAAATTACGCTTGGCGATGATTATAGATTTTTAAATGCTCTAAGAAATGTTGACGAGGAAAAAGTCAACAAAAATTTCTTTTCATTTGCTAAAAATAGATTTTGCTAATGAAACTCATAGGCCAAAATACATATAGTGCTATTTTAATTAAGAATAACTGATATGTTATTCACCATAAACCCAGAACATTCGGCAGAATGTGTCGGCACCAGACGCCAGAATTTAGGGAAGACGAAATTTTTGGAATTTGGGGAAGCACCCAGCGGCAAACTTAAGGGATGAGAAGTTTCTTTATGATTTAGTGAAAGCACTGGGATGCAAAGTTTAGGTGCGCTAAAAATTTAGAAATTAGGAAGGCGCCTTTTAGCAGAATTTAGGATCCGTAGAGACTGCGACAGGCGGTATTTAGCGCCGGCCCTTGATAAAGCGTTAAGTATATGTGGGAGTTTATTTATTCAGAACTCAGATTAATTTTAAGCATGCGCAAGAAATAAATATAGGTATAGAAATAACTAAACTAATACAATTCAGGCTTAATTTAGTAGGCAATAGGAGCAAGACAAAATTTAGCGAAACAACTTGGCTTTCGTCGCCAATCTTGTGATACACAGCCAATAATGTATAAATGTATGACGGAAGCTATTAAGCTAGGCTAAAAATACCTTTACTGAATTCTAAGGCATTTCAGTTAATGTAGCTGACTGCGCTGTTTCTTAATCTTCTAGTTTGATTCAGCTTATTATTTTTTGCAAACTGTTATTATTACGGCAAATTTATAAAACTAAGCTTAAACTTTCGATTATGTCGAAAAGAGTTTCCAATTCTGGAGTTGCCAAAGGATCTACAATGAGAAACAATGTTTCGATGTCCATTAAACAGAAAGTGGATGTAGCATCTGATTTCGAGAGTATCAGTGCACTTATATACCTGAGAACCTCTGTGAACGAGAGTAGAAGAGAATGTAATGTAACTGCGTAAATAGCGCATCGGTGCTGTCTTATGAGGGTTAGTTAGAAATAAATATTTGTGCCGTGACATAGTCTGTTGGGTTGCGTCATGCACTTCACTGAACCCACATCGCAAGACACAACATTTGGCGACGAGGATGGGATGAGAAGAAAATCGTTCCCCACTCGGCGCATTCGGTTACATGCGTAAGTAGTAGCAAAACCGAAACTTGGATTAGGGGATTCCACGAAAACTGCAAAAGGTAGGAAAGTTATTTGATTTTTATTTTGAAAGGATGGAGAAGTTAATTGAAGAATTAATAAAGCAGAATGAAGCCTTAATGGTCGCATTGCAAGAGAAATCGAAACATAAACAAGAAAAAATTTGTGTTTCTTTTGATAAGTTCGATGTCCTTGTCCGGAGCCTGTGGCTTCACGTTGCCATCTGAAGTAGCAGTTATATGAGGTTCATAGATTACCGGTGCAGACGGAACCTCGCTCCCTACCGATCTGATCTGATCAACAGTTAGCGACGAGGATGGGATGAGAAGAAAATTAAACTTTACTAAAAGTAAATTTTTTCAAAATGAGATTAAATTTTTAGGGCATAAAATTGATGCCGATGGATTTCATAAGTCGGATGAAAAGATTTCGGCAATTGCTAATGTCCCTATGCCGAAAGGCGTGAAGAAATCAAAAGCTTTTTGGGATTAGTGAGTTTTTATGCCAAATTTTGCCCTAATTTGGCAACTTTGACATATCCCTTAAATAATTTAACAAAAAAAGATGATAAATGGAATTGGTAAAAAAACTGCCAAATCGCTTTTGAAAAAATGAAAAAGAAAATTTGTTCAGACAGAGTTTTAATGCATTACGAACCCACATTACCGTTAATCCTAGCTACTGATGCATCTCCGGTAGGTCTTGGGGCAGTGCTGTCGCATGTTTTGTCTGATGGAACAGAAAGGACTATAGCATTCGCATCGAGGACACTGACTAACACAGAGCAGAAATACGCCCAAATCGATAAGGAAGCACTGTCAATTGTTTGGGCTGTCAAAAATTTTATCTATATCTAAAGGGAAGACGATTTTTCTCTGGTGACAGATCATAAACCTTTAGTGGCTATTTTCAAATCTAAGAGAGGACTTCCTATCCTCACAGCCACCCGACGTTTACGTTATGCACTGATATCAGTTTAATATTGCGTATCGAAATATCAAGGAACACGCTAATGCTAACTGCCTGTCGCGCCTGCGTCTTAAGTCCGAAGATTTATTCATTAAGAATGATGTTGAAATATTCCAACTCTCCCAAATTGAAACTCTTTCGGTAACAGCTGGGACGATAGCTCGGGCAACGCGAGCTGACGAAGAATTAAATAGTCTTTATATGAAATTAAAATCTGTAGAAAGTTTGAAACGTAGGGAAGCAGAGTACACCTTACACGATGACTGTATAATGAGTGGTCAGAGGGTAGTTGTTCCGAAAAAACTCCGAGTTAAAATTCTCGAAGAGTTACACTAAGGTCATTTAGGAATCGTTAAAATGAAGGCAATCGCCATATTTTACGTCTTTTGGAAGGGAATTGATCATGATATTGAAGACGTTTCGAGAAACTGTGTCGATTATATTATGTTCAAATCAGATCCAGTAAGGGCAAGGGTCAATCACTGGGAATATCCAAGTGCGCCTTGGAAACGCATTCACGTAGATTTTGCAGGCCATATTTTTGAACGAATGTTCTTGATTATCATTGACGCACATTCTAAATGGCTCGAAGTGTATACCTTAAAGTCAACAAATTCCTTTCAGACAATTGAATGTTTGAGAGACTGTTTTGCAAGATACGGACTGCCTTTAGTAGTAGTGAGTGACTATGGTCCTCAGTTAACATCGGGGAATTTGAAACTTTTATAAGGAATACTGGAATTAAACACAAAACGTGTGCTCCATTTAAACCAGCAAGTAACGGGCGAGCAGAGCGGTACGTTTACACCGTTAAACAAGCATTACGTACAATGCAAGGTTATCCAAGAAATATTAAGCAAAAACTTGCCATATTCCTCATGAATTATAGAAAGGCACCGAACATGGCAACCTTGTCAAGTCCAGCAATGTTATTCTTAAAAAGAGAAATTAGAACTCGAATTGATTTAGTTGTTCCAAATCTTGAAGAGTGGAAGAACGCATCCGAAGGAATAATTATGATCTCTAAGCCAGAAATTTTGAGATCGGAGAAAAGGTTGCCATTCGGGATTATAGATCGGCAAATTCCCGATCGAAAATTGGCAGAGTGACAAACAAGGATGGAGCGCTGCATTATACAATTGACGTTCAAGGAACTTTACTGCGCCGGCACGTCGATCAGATCAGATCGGTAGGGAGCGAGGTTCCATCTGCACCGGTAATCTATGAGCCTCGTATGGCTACTACTTCAGATGGCAACGTGAAGCCACAGGCTCCGGACAAGGACATCGAACAAAGCTGTGCACACTTAAGCCGGAGTTGAAACATCGTCATTTCCAAGGAAAACTGAGCCAATCATTCCAGTGAATTCTGATAAAGAGTTGCAGCAACCCCAGCCAGAACTTACACGATCTTCGCGCATCCGCAAAGCTCCTCGGAGATTAAATCTGTAAATAAGTGGGGAGGGATGTAGCATCTAATTTCGAGAGTATCATTACTCTTATATGCCTGAGAACCTCTGTGAACGAGAGTAGAAGAGAATGTAATGTAACTGCGTAAATAGCGCATCGCTGCTGTCTTATGAGTTAGAAATAAATGTTTGTGCCGTAAGCTAGTCTGTTGGGTTGCGTCATGCACTTCACTGAAACCACACCGCAAAACACAACAGTGGAATTGCTGCAAAAAATTAATAAAGACATACCCGTCTCAAAATTATGTGAGGAGTATGGCATTGGAAAGTTAACTCTATATGACTTAAGAAAAAATAAAAAGGAGCTTGCTGAATTTTTTGTGGAAGAAACTTAAACAACTTACATTGAAAGAAATGCTTAATAAAGTAAACAAATAAATATTAAGCTTTTTTTTTTTTTTTTTTTTTTTTTTTTTTGTAAACTTTTGATACCCTTTAGATCATAATTGTTCTTTACCAGATTTAAATTGATTATTTCATATCCGTAAAAATCCGGAATCGCCGAAGTCCCGACGAGTCCGGAATTCGAACTTTGTACTGTATATCTAAAATATGTTACGTCAAGGGTAACATTTTTGAAAGGAATTATATCGTTTCATCACTCTATTTAAAAGTCGAAATTTTTTTCGCTATAACTTCTGTTTTTGAAATAAAGAAGGAAATATCCTAAAATGGCAGTTCAAAAAATCTGTTAATAGATACTAATTCCAATAAATGGACACTCCTTATACTAGCGTCAGCAAAATTTCACATGAGATAAAAGTATCTTATATTCACTTTCGCTGTAGCAGTTAATCGTTGAATCACCTTTCAGGACGCGAGAAATGTCTTGATTCGAGTATATTTTAAAATCGTTAAGATATAAATTTCCCTCAAGATCTAGGCCAGCGATTTCTGATCTGTGCGAAATAGGAATTTTCTGTCATAGAGTTAATGGTGCGAATGTTCTGCGGCTTTTGGCTATCGTTAACAAGACTTTCTTGGCGACACAGTAATTCCTATCCGGTTTAGATAGGCATTTGCTTCAGTATGCCACAACACGTTCTTTACGGTTTATTCCTTGGTAGAAAAAGCACCAACACTCTAGTTGCTCGTAATCGTGTCAAGATTGAACGAGTTAAGTCACTTTCACTTCAGAGATAGGAACGCCGAAATAATCAAGATTATTCAAAACTATTACAAACGAAGAGTCGCTTTGACTCCTTTCTCAAATTAAGTATATCTGCAACTGTAGTATTAATATCTCTCAGCAATATAATTAGGGATCATAAAATCATCAAAATCGCATTAAACGCAAAATATTGCATTAGGCACAATGAAGAAATTTCGCACTTACAATGATTTTTACAATATGAAAATTGAATGGAATTTCTAAACTAAATGTTGATTGTTACACGATATTTCATTCTTGAATCTTTCGCGGTTGTGAAAGACTTCTAACTGTTAACCGGTTTTAATCTAATTATAGTATAATATTTATGCACAGAATCTATGTCTATCTAAACACGTATTTTTATATAATAACTTATTTTAACATGTTATGTTTACATGTAGGAATATAATTCTAGATAAATTTTATTAGTCTATATAATTTGTATTTCCTTAATTATTTTTAGTAGCATACTTTCTTAAATATTTACAACTACCTGCTTGTTGCTACCTGCTGTATAATTAATCCAGTAGGGGTTATATTTTCTTAATTTGATAGTCATTAAAAATCAAATCAAATTTTCCTTATGGTTTATTTCCTTTCTCTTCAAAACTAAAAGCATCCAACATTTTGGTCACTTTAGGACACTTTACGTGGAACGTTAGGGCGTGGATTTGTAATAAATTCTTATTCAACTTCGCACTATACTTTAAATTGCCCGAATTTTATTTTATAACTCCGTTTAAAGTGCTTGTTCTGATTAATTTTGCAAATGGATTTCTTCACGCATAAAATTTCCAGAAATATTAGGTTAATATAACTTGGAAAAAAATAAAAATTTTATAATTATAGAGCTTTTCTAAATTCTGAAAGCGTAATTATGTATTTTTCATTTTATTTTCTTAGTGCTGTATAGCGCACTGAAGGTTATTTTACATTTGCATGACAATAAATATCTCTCATCTGCTTTACTTTTATCGAATACCCTAAACTAACCTAACATATTCTATTTCTTTCACCGTTACCGTTTACTTCCTGATGCAAAATAAAGGAAATATTGTAATCCGGAAAATCTAAACGTATCATATTTAAAAAACAATATCCATTTTGACTGTTTCGGAATCCATTTGGACGATTTACACTGGTGTGCAAAAATTACGGACGAGACGGTTTTTTCAATATAATTTTGTACAAAAGCTTTCCAAATCAACACATTTAATACCGTAAGATCCCCAATACGTAAGGACATGAGTAATGTAAGCAACACTTACGAAAAGAGAAATCAGAGGGATAAAAAGAAGCTTTATTGAAAAAGTAGCATGGAGCGCAATGCGACTGAAGGCCGAAACATCCCTGTGATGAGTGTCCAGCAAGAAACATCCGGTCTTTAATAGGGGATATGATCTCCCCTGACTGCTAGGCAGGTTTCACAGCGTCTGCCCATGCTGAGAATGAGGGTGTCAATGAGTTGTTGAGGCATTGCAGCCCATTCGTCTTGCAGGGCCAATCGAAGCTCCGGAATCGTTACTGGTGGTAAGGTACGAGCTGCCAAGCGTCTGCCTAGAAAATCCCATACATGCTCGATGGGATTGAGATCCGGAGATCGTGCCGGCCAATCCATACGTTCAATATCCTCACTCTCTAAGAGCTGTTCGGCAGCTACTGTGCGATGACATGGTGCATTGTCGTCCATGAAAAGGAACTGAGGACCCATAGCGCCTCTAAAAAGACGCACATATGGAAGAAGAATCTCGTTACAATAACGGGTGCCGTTGACTGAACCTGCGTCGAAGATGCGGCTTCCCCGCTCTCTCCAGATGAGTATGCGATGAGAATCGCTACTCAGACTGAATCTGCTCTCATCTGTAAAGAGTACTCGTCTCCCTTCATTGTCTCTCCAATTCCGGTGTTCCCGGCACCATAGAGAACGCCTTCTCCAATGGGCAGGCGTTAGAGGTACACACCGTACACGGCGTCGTGCAAACAGACCACCACGGTGCAGTCTTCTGGCCACAGTAAAACGCGATATCGGTCGTCCAGTCGCCTGTGTCGTGTGTCTAGCGATTTCTCCCGCTGTCTGCCGCCTGTTTCTTCTGGCCTGTAAGGCAATATACAGGTCATCTGCGGGTGTGGTTCCTCCTGGACGACCACTACAAAACCCCCGGAAAGTTGTTCCTGTAGTTTGAAATTGTCTCCAAAGTCGTGAAACGATGCTGTGAGCAATTCCGAACTCTGCAGCCACACTTGTCACACTGCGGCCTTCCTCCAGCTTCCCAATGATTCGACCTCGGGTAAAAGCATCCAGATGTCGTCTAACAGATTGATTATTCGCCATTTCTCGCTGAGGCAGCAACTCGTTGTGATTTTAACTGCTATACGGCGTGCAACCTCTTTGCCAGAAATACTGATCTTACACCGACAACATGCTTTATACTACTCAAACACTCCCCCATTACGTCTACCTGCATATCTGCGCATGTGCTACCATACATCACCTTACTTAATCTCCTGATTGGTCTTTCTGTCCGCTCTGCCTCTTCGTTCAGCTGATATGCTAATTTTTCGACTTCGTCCTTAATTTTTGCACACCAGTGTATACCTGTGATATCTGTACATTAATTTTCGGACAGAATAAACTACACTTTTTATTTTCTAATTGGATATAAAATGGATTCAAAAGTTTATTTTCCATAACATCTGTATGTACGTACGTACATACATTTGCATATGTACGCACGTTTCAAAAGCGTTCAGCAGTAGAACGTCAAAATTTTATGTACGGAAATGCTGCAACTTTAAATTCCTGCACCTTATGTTTCATTTAGAAAACTGGCTTTTGGTATAGGTTTCATATAAAACTAATAACACGAGGAGGAGATATCTTTCCTGCATATTTCTCTCTTGGATTCTGCATTGAAACAGACAGCCCACCTACTAAGCAAACTAGCTTAATGTTACCTTCCTATCGTCAAATATTTAATTGTTAGCCTCTGTAAGATATGTTAAGCACACATTTGAAAACAATAGATATGTATAATGTCCTATTTGCTGAATATCACAGTTAGGCACTAATATATAGCTATATATCTATATCATTATATTTATCAGCCTATCTACGTATATAGATAAAACTAATTAAACTTGGTAATTTAAGATTTAAAAGGCCTTAATCCTTTTAATTTTCACAATTTCTTTTCGTGGGAGATAATCATAAAAATTTATATATATAACATATATTAAGTGAACGTTTTCGCAGTTTTTTTTTTTTTTTAATTTCGCAATAGCAAACTCATGCTATTGCTATATGCTCATGCTATACTATGCTATTATATTTATCAGCCTGGATATAATGAACGAACAGTTAAGTTCTGACCAATTTTTTAAAGAATTAACTGCATTTATACGGCTAAAGCGCACCTCGAATTTTGTAAAAATCGGATTTAAGGAACTTTACGATATCTTCCACTAAATGTTTTTAAAATTTATAATTCTTTTGTTAATTTCTCCACGGATAATATGCGAAAAGTATACATTTACAGTTTTTTTTTTTTTTTTTTTTTTTTTTTTTTTTCAATTTCGCCTTTCTCTGTGTTCTAGACAAAGGTTACATGAGGCAATAGTAATACACAGTATTTGCAGAAACATGGCTAAGTGTTACTCAAATTACCATATGATTAATATCATAATTAGTATCATAATTAGTAAATAGAAAATTCGAGAGATTGAGTAAATAAATTCGAATCGGTTCTTTGATCCCTCTCAGGTCCTTTCAATACAGTATCTTCTGCATTTATTAGATTATGAATGCAACATTATTTTCTGGTTCTATTCAGAAAGCGCACGGCTAATTTATTCGGAATCTACGGGTACATAAATACGAACCTGAAAATGTGGGATAGAGCAGATTTTTGTGTTTTAAATACAGTACCTATAATTTTACTAACCTTTTCGATTTACTGATATTTCAGCTGACACTATTTAGTAAGATATATTTGTTGAACTTAAATTAGTGTTTTGAGAGTAGGATTGATCTGTCATGTTCTAATATATTTTCGTTGGTATCTTTCTGTATCTGGATTATGGAATTTTAAGAATGTTATTTAATGATATATTAAGAGTTAAGGTTTCTCTACTTTTAGAAGACGCCGCGCGGACAGAAATTATATGACTTTCTTGTCCGAGAATTATGTAAAAGGGTCTTTTCACAAGATAAAGATATGACTATCTAGAAATGAACTGAGTTCAGGATAAAATTAATGAAAACTTGTTTCAAATTGATACAGGGGTACTAGGGGGGATTGCTTTTAACTTTACTTTAAAAATATTACAAATGCGGGAATGACCAACACTTCATTCCAATTTATTTAAATTTTCAAGACATAACGACTTAAAAACTTTTGAGAAAATGATATATTTGTATATATCTTGAGAAATGAAATGGTTTGTTTAAAATTTCATGACGGTAAGGATTGAATTACGAAAATCAAGTTGTTTACACATAATCTTAAATTATTTTCTTTCTATAACTAATAACTTTTATATTCTTCGTCAATAAAATCTCAATTAGAATTACAACTCTAAACAAACAAAAAAAACGTTGGTAGCCGAATTTTCGAAATTTATTACTATATAAATACAGTGAGATCTTATAGAGTTATGCGATTTGTGTTTGCTTTCAAAATTTCCGGATAGTTTTAAGCAGCAATATTTAGAATTTACTCAAACTACTCTTGATTCGCTTCAAGACTATATATGTTTCATCCTAAACAACATTAAAGAATACGCAAAAGGTTTCTAGAAAGCTTAAGCTATAAATCATTTAGTTAAAACTAACTATAGAATTCTTCTATTCGTGAAAGATGAAAAACTGTTTGACTGCTTCGCTTTTAGCAATAGAAACAGTATAATATTTATGGGATGATGAAACGGTTTTATGTGTTCAGCACAACGTCAAACCATCGAATCTTTAAATTTTTGTTTGAGAAAATGCGTTTCAATGTATATGATCTGTTTAGTTTCTAGAAAAATCGAGTAATAGCATCTACGTAACAATCCATGTATATGCTTTCATGCGATGAACAATGCTGTGTTTTAGACCAGTGTCAAATATCGTTAAATACCAGACAAAATGTATAAGTGTAAATAACAAGAAATGCAGACTTAAAGGTTTGGGTGGTTAAGTAAATATGCAAATAATTCAAAAATATGTAATGAAATTTAATCTACTTAGATGATTTATTGCATATTAGATTAATTTCGAATATACAAAACTTAAGCACAAAGAACTAAAGCCAGCAGTTATTTAAATAATTTTATTGGACGCCATTTATTTTTTACAAAAATTCAAGACAAATCAATTTCAGCAAAAGGCGAAAATTTATCACAGAATTTTTAATTTTTTATTACAAAGTTCAGAACATTTTCTGAATTTTTTATGGATCTCATATTATTTCTCATATTCATTTGAAAGAAAATAACTGATGTTGTTACAATCTGTCAAATATTGTATTCTTCCTGTAAAAACTCAGACGGCAGACATCTATGACACTGGGTTTGAAAATATCCATGATGAACAAACAGCACAGCCGCCGGCCATCCGTCTTCAATGATGGCCTTATGGAAAAGGTGTGGCGAAGCATTCTGAAAAATCGTCGCTCTACGGTTGCATAACTCAGTAGCTATTTCCCGTGGATCCTTTAGATATTTATAGTCCGAGGGAAATTGATTTTTTGGATGACCCTCAGATTGTTTAAATAATCATTATCAAATAACCTAGTCATCCTCTCAATCAATATCTGACTCATTGAAATCATCTAAATATAAATGTCCTCAACAAATCCAATTAATATCATCCGCTAAAATTAAATCATTATCTAAGTCAACTATATAAACATAACGCAGCTATATAAACAAACACATCCTCATTTTATACCATCATATATATCATCATTGAAAACATAGCGAAATTAAGATAAATCATCTTCGTTCAAATCAACTAAAAAATCACTATCAGATAAATCTTCATCAGCAACAACACCACTCTCAATTGGTCTTCGTCTTCATCACCTGAACCATATAAATAATCATCTAATTTACTATCTAAATCATCAACATATACATCGTAAAATTATCACCAGATAAATGAAAATCATCATCTAAATCATTTAAATAATTCTCATCATCCAAAACATATTATCAACTTAAACCGTCGTATAATCATCGTCACTATCCTCATCGTCGAGATAGATAAATCCTAATCATCCAATTCACTTAAATGGAAAGCAATATCAACCAAATACCTTTTTCTTCATCCTCATTTAACCATCGTCTTCATTGCCAAAACCTTCTAAATTATTATATAAATCGCTATCATATCAACTATAAAATCGTCATCAGTCAGATACATATTATCATCAAAATCAAATATTCCTCACCACACAAAGCATATCATCAAGTTAAACCATCGTATATATCACGTCACCATCATTATCAAAATAATAAGATAAACCATCACCACCCATATCACTTGAATAAAAACATTATCATCTAAATCGTTATCATCAACATTATTTAATCACGTAAAACAACAAAATCTTCATCAAAATCTCCATCATATGAATTAAAATATCATCATCAGCTAAATCTGAATGTCATTAAATCATCTTAATAATCATTACCACCAAAATCACATCATCATTCTAAAAAACATCCATTATATCATCGTCACCATCATCATTGAAGTTGCCGTCAAAATAAAATAAATTCACCTAAATAAAAAGCACTACCACCTAAAGTTTTATTATCATCATACCCAATTAATCCATATTCTTCATCACTAAATCATATAATCACCAACACCTAAATAAAAAATTATCAACAGTTAAACTAAATCCTCATCCTTAAAACACCAGCTAAATTATATAAATCATCATCATTTAAATACTCATTGTTTTGGTGTTTTGCTTGTGTGACGTCAAAAGGAGCCAGTTTCATTCAGATACAGCCAGAAGGAAGTCGTCGGAAGTTCACTATTGTTGGTAGAGGAGTAGTAACCGACCCTGCTTAGGAGATGCCGGAGGCTTGAGTACGCTGCTGAGGCCTATGCCATCTTCGATCACGTGACACTCGGAAGTGACGTGAAGTGTTTGAATAACGTAATGTTTATAAAGTTTTGTTTTTGTGGCAACGAAAATATTTTTTTAAGTTTCATTTGTTCTGCCAACAATGAATTGTATTTTTTTTTCTTTCTGGCTACGGCAAATCTTCTTTGGTATGACACTAATAGTTTCCCTTTCATCATTAAATCTGAATTTTTTTTAATTGAGCATCTAAGTATTAATTATTTCTTCAGTTTGGATAGTCTTATTATAACTTTATTGAGCAAAATCGGAAAAGTTAATCGTTAAAGAAAATTGTTAAATGAAAGATAAAATTAAAAGTTAAAAAATTACATTTGTAAAAATTAAAAGAAAAAAGTAAATTTATATTTCAAGTTTCACCAGAATAGAAAAAAGATAAGGGATTATAAACAATAGAATACTTAACAGAAAAATAAAAATAAAAATAAAAATTGCCTTTACGGAAATAGAAAAAAGCAATATATTCAGCTTATAAAAGTCAATTTTACTTCTGTAAACTAAATAAAGTCAACATTTATAAACAACTTTTTAAAACTGCAAGAAGAAAAAATTAAAATTTTTAAAATAACATATTCTTTTGTAAAATGAAAAATGTTAAAATCCTTTTTAAAGTAAAAACAGTGAAAAGAAATTTTAAAGTTTTAAAAGTATTAAGTTTGTAAAATAAAATTATAAAGAGAAAATGATTTGTGATATCAGAAAGGGAAAGTAAAAGAACTGTCAAATAAAAATTGCATTTACAGAAGTTGCAACTTTATAAGAGCTCCTTGTCCCCTTAAGCCTCCGGTGTCTCCCCATGACGGTCGGTAATTATTGTAAACTGGCTGTTAAAATTACAGTGGATTGAGCAAAGGGAGCCTGAGTTTTCATCCTGGAAAAAAAAAATACTTTTATTACTCATCATATAGAAATATCAGTTGAAATGAATTTTTAATTTTCAGTCACATGCATGAGGAGATTTGAGAAGGTGTATATAGCTTACGTAAATATCCAAATTGAAAAACACTCCAAAAAGTTGACTGAACACCCTGTCCGCAAAAGTCCAGACCTGATCTTGTTCCTTTGTGTTAAGCATTGACTTCCAATAACAAAAGTGTTTTAAGAAAAGTAAATATTTGCGCTTCGGTATTTTTTAATTTAAAGACATGTAAAGGCATTAGTTTTGTAAAAATTACGAAGTGCAGCTTTTGACATGTTCTTTCGACACTCATACTTTTATTAGGGAAAATTTTACACTCGTTATGAAAAAAGAAAAGCGCATTAAGCGTGAACATCGCGTGACAGAAGCTGACCGAGAGAGCTTATGGTAAAATCCGGCAACACATTGCGAGTTCATTCAGAAACTGAAAACCAAAGTAGTTGCATTTGTAAGTAACTAAAAGTAAAATATCATTTAAGAAAATGTCTCTTATATTAAGAGATTAATTGAAAGCATTTTGCATGCAGATTATCCACAAGAATATTCATCACTATAATGGTTTTCGAATTTGCTTATGAATCTAAAGTGTTAAAATTTCAAGAGAATATACATAATGTAATTTAAACTTTGGAAACTTCTAAATTATTTCTATGAAGATTGTCTATCTCATACTAAATGTAAAAAAAAAATATAAATAAGGACACTAGAAAATCGCTAGGAAATCGCAAAAGTATATCATTGAATGACATTTGGGCAAAAAATAAACTTCAAAGTTTCGTAATTTATTTATTAACCGACCACTCAACGCAAATTTAAAATGGTATCAGATATCGTAGAATATGAAAATAAGTAGCACGGTCTGTTTTAGACGTACAGCAGCCAAATGTTTTGTGTTTTCCTTCTTATAACAAGTACAAAATTTCCCTAAACAGAAATATAGGTCTTGGAGGAACTTCTAATAAATTACATGTTGTATTTTTGCAAGATTAATCGTTTAATTTTCGAAAACACAAATATTTGCGTCATTTAAAACAGTTTGGTAATGAGAGTATACACACGGCGCCAGAAATAAAAGAACGAGCAAAGGCTTTTGTAGATAGAGGGTATACTATTTGATGAAGTACACTTTCATACTATTGGATGAAGTATATTTTCTGTAGAAAAGTACCGAAAATGCGGTGCACAATTTTGTACTGAAAATGACCTAAATGGAGAAGATGAACTTAAATTAGTAAGTTATTTATTATGATTTAACTAGAAAAACGTAGATAATTCATGATTTTATTTTCACCTTTTTTTAATTAAACTAATTACGCATGGTGTAAAAAAACAAAAATAAAACCGACGTCATCACACAAATTAAATGATTAACGGTCTTTTATCGGAAATGAAAATTTTTATCACCAAAAGACAGAAGTCTTCTTTAACCTAAGCAAAATATTTTAAAAACTCCTTGACTTCTCTTAGCCGGTAAAAAAACTAGAATCAGTTCCTAAATTTGTCCTGTAATATCTCCGTAAATTTCAATAGTAAAAATGTGCGCATTTTTCTTACATATAAAAAATTGTTATATAATTAATTCTTGTATTAAACGTTTTTTGAAACTTCTTAAAATATTCATTTGCTATTCAAAATTCGATAAGTGTAACTAGACTGAGTAACGACTAAATGAAAGTACAACTCACACCCACATTTTTCGAACATCGTGTATCTGAAAGCATGATCGCATACAAATTCAGTTGTTCTACTGTTTAATTACTAGCATCAGATCTTTAATAATCGAAAAGAAATGAAATGCATGGGGTTTGGCAACACCATAAACTTCGCATCCCGCACCTGCGCTTATTGATCATAACTTAAGAAAAGCAAATAAATATGTAAATTAAACATTCGTTCCAGATATAGCGAAAATATCGGCGGAAAATTCTGTAATAACATTTGCTGTTAAGCTATCAGAAGAACAAGAATCTTTAAACCGATTTTTTTAATTATCATATCAGGAGTCAGAATTATTAATGAAATGTTTTTTTCTTTCTGTAGTCTTTTGAAGAGAACATCGAAGAAGTAAACCGCGTTTGCTTAATAAAAATCCAGATGATTTAGTTTCCAGTCCAGTCTTAGTTAGTGCGTCCAGTTTTTTAGTAGTAAATATCGTTTCCGCTAAATGAAACAAACACAATGCTGGACAGTCAGTTTTCGAAAGAAAATCTAAATTGTGATGCAGTAAGGATGTTTGGTTTTGGTGAATCTAAATTGTGATGCAGCAAGGATGTTTGGTTTTGGTGAAAGGTGACTGAAACGTAAATGAAATTACAAAGAATAATGTGCCAAGGAATAAATGTGCATTGCATAAAGAACTAACGAAACGGTTTACAGTAGAAGAACATGTTGGAAACTGCATTGTAGAAAATCCCCAGAATGGATTTGTAAGAAGAAAAGGGCATACGTGTGTTTGCCTTTAAATAAGCTAAAAGGAGCACAAATATCTGTCAGTGGGAATGCATACAATTATAATGAATAGTATAGGAATTTTAGGAAAATTAGTTTTCTATACCTTTACTTTTCAAATGATTTAAAGAAGAAAAAAGTACAGAGGAGAACAACTCGGGGGTCTCGGTAATCAGAAAAATTTCGCCATCAAATATCGGTTATGAGGATGAATATAACCATAACGAATAGTACAGAAATACGATTAATTCGCGTTTGACTTATAGGCCTTATACTATTATAAAATTGCTTTATTATATAAATCAAAACGCATAGGATGAGAAAATTCTCTTAATATCTATTTAAGTAGTAACGTCAGGGGATTGTTCTTAAAAAAGTTAAAATGTTTGTTAAATAATACGCCCCTTCAAAATTAATCTATTATGGTCAGATATGATGTTCTCGAGGGCAGAACATTATGCCCATCTCCTTCAGACTATGATCTTGGAATGGTTAACAAATCTTTCGCAGTCTTAACTAATAACGAAATGTGGTAGTGCTTGATCTTATATTAAGGTGATGGGATCAGATTATGTATAGTATGTGACATAGTGTCTAATATACTATGTGTTTGGGAAAAACGTCTTCACCAGGTTATTATACGGGCGATGCCATCAAAACAAACGCGAAGAAAACCAATATTTGCATCGAATAATTTACATTTCATAATAAAAATACCATTTTCTTTTTAGATAGCAAATTTGTGAACAACATTTTGTATCGTAACATTGCACTTCATTACTGCCAACTTTCAAATATGAAAAAAGGAAGGCCCTCGGGAGCCAAAGCGCTAATTTCTGGAAGAGGTTCGAGGTGCAAAGGCGGCACCATTTTGAAAGAAATCGAAATTGATTTACATTCGGTGTATAATGTGTGATTCACTTTATTAAACTATTTATATTGTAATTCTTACGTAAAATATACTAATATTTATATTTATTCTTTTGAAACTAATATTTATTTACATATTCTAAATGTTATGTTCTTTGGTTAATTTCCAGTTGTAATCTTGTATATTTACCCTGAGAAAATCCTGAGCAGAAAATGAAATTGTAATTTGTCAAGGTGCTTTTAAACACGGTAAAAGTAAATTCATAATTATTGTGCAAAAATTTAGTATGCGAATAAATTTAGTATTGCACACAAAATTAATCAGCCTAAAAATTTCTGTTTTGAACGTTTGTTTGAAACATGATACAAAGTTCTATAAATATCTGCAGCTGTTTCAGATATTTTAGGTTCATAAACTTTAAAAAGAATGATTATTTAGAATATCACTAGGAATGGAGGAATGAAATTTGTATAAATTACGTTTCATGAGTTCCATTATAAAATATATATATAGTGCAATATTTATTTCCACAATTTAATATTAGTAGCACAACTTAATTTTACTGTTAAAAAGCACTTTCATTAGTAAAGATTAAAAATTAAAAACGTTCATAGACTGACAGTTTCCAATTAAACCGCAGAATTGGCATCTATGAATAGGC
This sequence comes from Stegodyphus dumicola, assembly GCF_044657685.1. Lineage (NCBI taxonomy): Eukaryota > Metazoa > Arthropoda > Arachnida > Araneae > Eresidae > Stegodyphus > Stegodyphus dumicola. Next base: position 30,020,799 of record NC_140779.1, on the reverse strand, counting down.
GCTAAAAACACAGATCTCCAGTACGAAAGTGTTTAATTACTTCCTATGAAAATAAATGCTGATAGTATAAAGTTAGCATGACTAATTACTAGTTAATAAAATATCATTTATACTTACCGAGCAAAATATTATCAAATGCTGTTCGTATGCTATGAATTCGATCAAGTTTTCTTCAAAAATGTTGCTGATAATAAATTTGGTTAAAGTAAGACAGGGATTAGGTTATTTGTTTATTTCTCTTTTTCGGATAGTGCTTTCTGTGGTGATTACATCAATACTTCAACAGTCCATCTCCAGTTTTGACTCTTTTTCCAGTTCATCCTTTCTCTTTTCCGGATTTGCCAGTTCTTTTCCGGTTCCAGCTTATTCTTCAGTTCAGGCTTCTTTTCCAGTTCTGGCTCCTTTTTCGGTTCTTGCTTCTTTTTAAGATCACATTGAGGGTTTTCCAGTCTGAAAAATAGTCAATGTATCATTATTTTTATTACTATAAATTAAAAAGTAACGCGGCGACGATGAAAATTTGAGATGTACAATACTTGTATATTTATAATATGTATAAAACTTCCTGCTCAGCCGTACAGTAAAAGTCTCCCTCGCAGATTTTTTGCCTGATAGAATTTCTTCTACAAAGCGCGATTTTGTTCTTTTCGTTGTTCTGACCTAATAACAACGAGAGAAGTCAAATCAGAGGACGCGAATTGTTTCCAATAGGTGACCTTCATGAGCCCCACATAAACCGCAGTAATTTGCAAAGGTTCGGTGCTTGCATTTTTCATTCCTTAATTTTTTTATAAATTGTAATAATAATAATAATAATAATAATAATAATAATAATAAACAGTTGGCTTAAAAGCAAAGTGAAACTGCGGCATTTGTAATTTAATTAAACAATTTATCACAACTAGGAACAAACGAAAAAAAGCATTTTTAGAAGATTTACAGGTCACATTCTTTCAGCATCAGGAAAAAAATCTCCTGTATTCAAAGGAGCTTTCTCGTATATAAATTTAATAAATTTATGAAAATATTAAATATAAATTTTTGAATGAATTACTATGTCACACACATGCCAGATATTTCTACGTTCTACAAATTTTGTATAATTTACTTACGTATTTGGCATTTTAACGTTGTTCTTATAAAATTTTCCCTTTTTCTTATAAAATTTTCTTTGGCTGTTAACACTTTGGGTGACAACGAGGAATCTTACAGATTTTGCGAATGGATCTTCAGGTGGTTCTTCGGGGTTATAAATATCGAAGCTGTAAGACAAATATTTTTACTTTTATATTATAATGAAATTATTAAAATTTTGAAATAAAAATGAAATTATTAGTATTGCTATAAAAGTAATTTAAGAAAACTTCAAACTAAAATTATGAGCCAAGGAAAGAAATGTTTAATCAGTCCTTTCATGTTTAATCAGCCCAATTTCTATGTTTCTGAGGTGGTAAAATATTATTATTCCAGAGCTTTACACATCATTAATATATCTACGGTTTTCCTCATTCAAGTTGTGTTTCTCGCAGGTCAATTGCTCTGCATCTCTGACTGCACACGTTACAAATTTTCATTGGTCATTTCAATCTTCAATAACATGTTGCTGGTCTACTTCCGGCAAAGCAGCACCAGGACTCTTGCCACGATATGTTTTTCAATTGAAAATTTTATTTTCGTTGCTCACTTGCATTCTTAAAAATTTTAATTTTTTATACATAGAGAAAGAAATCAAGCAAAGCAATACGAATAAGGAAAATCATTATCTCTTTTCCCTTACATTCCGCTAAATTTGTTGAAGGAAAAAGAGCTAAGTTTCTAAAAATGTATCTCCTTACTCTTTATACATATTATGTCTTTGTCAGTGTTTCTGATACACTTTAATGTATTTTACAATTTATTTAATGTTTGAATATTACAGCTTCCTATGCTGAAATAGGTTCTCTATTTTCTTTCGAAGAAAGAAGAAGTAGAGTTCCGGAATTTTTTATATTGTAGGCCATATATTTCTTACTTTGAAGAGAAAGAGAAACAAAAGATATTTCCATATGGCAAGATGTAACATTTTATATATCCCGGCTTTTAAAACCCATCAGAGTCTAGCAGCAGTTGTGTCGTACGTAATTATGCACACAAGTATAGAGAGAAAGAGACGACGGGAAATCAGATGGTAAAGCATGGTCGAAAAGTCTCTCCTGGCCCGGTAAAAATAACACAAAACACAAGAAAGAAAGAACATGAGTTTATGCTTAGTACAGTAAAAATTAAAGAATAGGAACAAAATTAGACAATGATCGCCCTTCAAAGAAGGTATCCGAAATTAAGACCTGGACCCTTTTGCAGGCATCACATCTCCCGCACATGGAAGATCTACTGTTCTGGAAAATACTGAGCATGCCCAGAACTTCTCCAGCAGCTGCCACGATATATGCAACAAGTTACTCAGGACTTCTAACGGGCGTCTTGTACACCAATCTCTTGACATACCCCCAGAGGTTGTAGTGAGGTCTGGTGATCTTGCTAGCCAGTGTACTGGACTAACCCTACCAAACTCTTTTTGAGGATACCTTCCGAAGGAACATTGGAACAGTTTTTTTGATGACGATCGCTTGTTTTTTTCTTATTTGTTGGTTTCCGCTGCGCTAAGAATAATAAACATATATATTCCCCCTGTTCATGTCCTACTTTTTCTGTGCTTTGTGTCGTCACTATGGCGCCATGAATGCGTTTCCGACCATGCACGGCCGTACGTTTTTAAAATCGTTTTATGCTGTTGTATATATATATATATATATAATTAAAGTAAAAGAGACAAACGAAAAAAGACCTATATATATATAATATTAGGAATCCTGATTGCCCATAATGATCTATGTTGTGTAATAAAGAATGAATTTAGCAGATGAAGAAGATGTCATTTTGACATTTAATTTCAATTCACATTTGTAGCGACAATTAATTTGAAATTCTAATCTCACTTATTTCCAGAATATTAATATTTCTCATATTGTTGGAATAGGAAGAATGTAGCAGGACGGCGTGTCAGCGGGTACAGAAATAGAAGCAAACTGCATAGTTAACCAATATGGTAGTTTATTAAAAGATAGATTTGGTTCAGGAAATTTTAAATTCCCACTTATCTACGTCATCATTTTTATATAAAAATCTTGTGATGTGGATATATATATATATTTTTTATTTAATTAATTTTATTTTTTAATTAGTTATTAGTTTAAAATTACTTTATTTTATATATCTAAATTAATTGCAATGAACAGTTACAAGCTCGAAATGTTTATTATGTTATATTCTGAATACTCGATCTAAATAATAACATGAATCTGTAAATTTAGAAATATAGTCTAGTAGAAACAGATGAACTGAGAAATTTATTTTAGATTTTTTCCGAATAAAATATTGAATAGATTTAAGTGTTTTACTTAATTTATTTAACATATGCATATATCATATTTACGGATGTATACATATTATTCATAAAGGTAAAGTAATTTTCTGTCTTTGTTACTTTATTTATTCAACAGTTTGGCTCTTACTTCTAATTCACAATTTTTGAAAACTGGGCGTTTAAACACTTTTATTTGTGTATTAACATTGTGTTTAGATACTTCATTAGTTAATGAAATAAAGTTTCTTCATAATAAAAGGTTTTACAAGAAATAATTTTAAATTCTTCTCAACGTGATTTTCCATATTAGGGTTTTGTAATCTACTTTTTTAATGAAGGAATGAAGAAAAATTACACAGTATAAATTTCAAAACGTATTAGTTTTCAGACAAGCGTTTTTGTCAAAACATTATTAAATCTTTAATCAAAGAGGATCTGAAATATTATCTTTTGTTTTATTATTTTTTGATAAATGACTTACGTGTCCGACACATCTTCAAATCTTAAACATCGGGGATCCATTTCTGCTAGTAATTTTTCTGTGTACCATATTTCTCCATCTCCTCCTGGTTTTTCAAATACACGTCGATAATAAAACATTTCACGGCGAATCTTTTTCTCTTCGCTGAAATATTTTTATTTTACTAAATATATGCATTCATATATACGTAAGATATAACAAAATACGATGGCTGCTTTAAGAAAAGATTGGCGACCTCAAAACTAGCTATTCTAAATTTTATGTTCTCTCCCTTAATTCATCTGTTCTCCCAAATTCTAGATCTTTCCATGTTACATAACGCCTCTTGAAAAAGTTAACTAACACTAAAAATTAACCAGTCAAAGTTTAGAGTACTTTCTGCACATACTCATTATAAATACCGCTCACAGGTTAACTACATCATTCTTCCTTTCGCTAACTTCTGCTCTGCCAATTTCTCCAGCCTTTCTAAGATTTTACGGGCAATATTGACGCAATTGCAAATGCGTTTCAATTCATAGCGATTTTTCGAAGTAGCTTCGCACATTAATGGATGTTGTCCTCGACTGGCTGTCTAAGATGATGTTCGGCAGTCTCTCTGCAAGCGAACACATAGTGGTCCGGATCTCCTGCCATACCGCATGAGCTACGGTTATTTTCGCTTCGTCTGAAGCGATGCAGGTACGTCATGAAGAAGCCATGCTCTGTTCGAAACTTAGTGAAGTGAGACGAGTCACATTTTAAAAGCCCGCTGACGTCTGGGAAAAATCTGTAAACTCTTCAGCCAGTAGTCTGTCTTCCACGCATGTTGCCAACGCTTCAATAAATCTACCTCGAGCTCAGCTTTTATGATCGAGCACGGGAGAGGCACATCAAGTCTGCGAACGTGGGGGTCAGTTGCTGCACTTTTGACTGTTGCATTTGCAATTTCAGTATCCAGTATTACGGTGTCGGAAGGTACCTACTGGTGTTCAGGGTTATAGCATTTTGGGTTCAAGAGTTTAAGTGTGGCCTTGACGAGTGAAATTTTACTGCATGTACCTTGGATTGCCTGTAGGCTAAAGGCCGAGGTAAGTCCTATCCCATAAAATGTTTCTCTCTTTGAGTCGGAGCACACGCACTATTGCACTTTCGCGCTGAGCTAAGAGATGCAGAGGCGGCAGTCCTCAAACCACGTTTAGAGCATTAGTAGTCCAGGTTTTATATACTCGGGAAATCCTTAGAAGGAATGCTCTTTGGTGTCTTTGTGCTCAGCGTAGCAGAATCACCATTTTAGAAGTGATCGTTATGCCTCTCATCGAGGCTCCATACGGTGCAATACGCTCAGCAGATGATGGGACAAGGCAGATACAACAAGATTACCTCACGGTTACTTCCCGAAAGTATGCAAACCCCCAAATCATCGAAAGGTCCCATTTTACTTTAAGCGATTCTTAAGAAGAAACGCAAGATGCGAGCGCAGAACACCTGCACATCTAGAAGATCCTAAGATTTATATATAGCAATGCCCATTACTTTCAATTATAAGACAAATTTCCCGGGATTTGGAAAAAAAATGCCAGAAAAAATTTTATTCTACAATACCAAATTTTATTCTACAATACCAAGTGCACAACAATTTATGAAATATATTACTGAAAAGGAACGCAATGGGATTATAAGTAAATAATCATATTACATGAGTGAATATGCAAGTATTTAAGAGCAATTAAATTTTTAACATATCCTGTCCACATATGCAAAGATCCAGTCAAAACAGAAAATTATATCTCCTAATTTCAGTCTGTATATGTTGCATAAGTTTTCCTTCCTTACTCTAATCAAATTTTCAGTCAAGCGTGGTTACTCAATATTTGTGCTCTCAACCTGATGGCTGCGTATGCTGAGCCGATGGGTAATCAATCGTTTCGGCAATTTCCGCACAGGATTTCAAATTATTTCCCTCTAGAGTTCTTAACTGAACGAGACGGGCTTTCAAAATATAGTGTTACGTTATTTTCTTCCTTCATGTTCGTACGGGGTTCGTAGATTTGGAGTGAATTACGGCGATACTTGATAAAATATCGAAACACACTTTATTTAGCCAATATTATTCAGGACAGCTCCAAAATCACGTTTACAATTGTCGAAGAACTACTATAGACACGCTGCAACAATCAGCGACACAGCCTTCAGGCAATCAGGCTATAACGATGAAAACAGCTTAACTGTAAAGCACCAGAGTACACCTCCCAACTCTGCTCGGTCGTTCTCGGAACGCCACTTACTTTCGAGATTCTCTACGCTACAACTCACGATGCATTCGACGATACCCTAGAGTACAGCTCCTGACTCCTCGGTTCAGTCGCTCCTGGAGCTCAACACACTCTCTCGATGACGCACTAACTGCGACTCACTGAGAGACTCTTTCGGTGCACTGGACGACCAATTTGGCACTAGGCACTCACTGATTAACTATAAACTCGATGGACTCCGCACTAATTACGTACCAGCAGGGTTTATAAAGCTTTTAGTTCGTGTTCGAGAACATTCTAGGCTGAACCGGTAAAAATTCCTTCAAGAAGGTTCTCCAACCGTCTATGGCAAATTGCCAATTTTGTCGCCAAATGTCGCCAAGAGAGCGATTTCGTGCCAGATGTCAAATGTGGCAATCCTGCCTTCCCTTCCCTTTGTCTGGCAACCCTAAAACTGTTTTGCGGAGAGCTATCTTAACGCGCCTGGACATTTCGTAATACTGCCCCACCTCAAGAACTGCACATCCCAGGCTACACAACCCTAAGGCAGAAGCCAAATTCGATACAAACAAAACGTAGTAAAACTATAGTGACGTGATCGAAGTTTATTTGCAAATAATCGTTGTTATCATTATTTACGCATAAGGATTATTTTTTCTTTTAATGTCAGTATTTTAAAGGAATAGCTGCTTTTGGCAACTTTTATGTTTCACGTTAAGGTACGTGACACGATATGTTGCCGCTACGTTAATTTTTTTATTGATATTTGGAAAATTTGTTATATTACATTAAATTTAAATCATGACCTCATTTGTATTACCTAAAGTGTTAAAGATCTTCGTTTCCTGGCTTGGAACTAAAAATTATTTTGTATCGGTGGTTGCTTGGAGAGAATGAACTGATTTTCTTCAAGCTGAAATGTTTCTATGCATTTCCTCTTCAGGCGTATTTTAAATTAACAGTACCTTAAGTTAACTTACCTTAAATTAACAGTTCGTTTTATATTCCGTTTTTTACTAAAATTTAATTATTTTATTTACAAAAATTTAGTTTTAGTCTACAGTTTCTTTCTCTTGACAGTTTAAACTTCTGTAGGTATTTAACGTATTTTATTTGAATTATTATTTTGCTACAGTTCTATTATTTTTTATTTTTTCAATTTACTAAAATACCGAAACGCAAAAAGGTATTACGGGAGATGAAGACGTGAAGCATTACAGAAAAATGAAGAAAATCGACTACCCCCATAGCACAAAACATCCTAAGGATGTCCTATTTAAGTCGCAATATCCCGGGATATACTTAGGATGTCCTAAGGATGTTGATTCTCAGATGTCCTGAGGAGATCGTAATTTAACATCCTGAGGATGTCTTATTTAAGTCGCTATGTCCCGGGATATGACAGGATGTCCTGAAGATGTTGATTCTCAGATGTCCTGAGGAGTTCACCAATTTCACATCCTGAGGACATTCATTTTGCATTGTCCGGAGGACTTTCGTTGTCAAACATTTTGAGGATATTTGTTCTCAAATTTACCAGTTTTAATTTTTTGACATTGCACATCTGAAACTTGCACATTATTTTATTTTTCATATGTATTTTACTAAGTTGTTTCTAAATGCTGTACATTAAAAATATTGATATGATTGATGATTTATTCTTGTTATTTTTTTATTAATTTTAACTGCTATTTTTTCTGAGGTTTTTAAAAATTTATTTAGTCATGGAAAAGATTTTTTTCAATGGATTAGCATTTTCTAGAATATTTGCAAAAGTCTAAATAACATATATTTTTTTTATAAAAAATGTATAAATTACATGTATAATTACTTACAGATTACAAACCCTACTACAAATATAGGTAAAATTAGATATAGATATATTTAATTACGGAAACGAATTTTTTTTTAAATTTGGATATAGAGACATTAGGTATTTTTTTGGAAGCAGGAAACATGAAAAATTAGCAACTGCCTTCGCCGGGAATCGAAGGACGGACCTCTGGAATACCGGCTCAGTGTGCAGAACCACTACACCACGAAGACACGCTAGGTGTGGTGGTGGTGTATTTAATTATGGCAAAGCACACTAGGGCTATCTGCCTAAGGGGAGGGATGTCTTCGTGGAGGACTTTCTAAGGAAAACTGGCTCGTATACACGTTACACGTGGGGAAAACCACGAAAACACCCATGCAGCCAACCCGTTCGCGGGATTCGAACCTCGGATCGCACTACCAGGGTTCAGCGATTTTACCGCTCGGCCGCTGGTGGGCCGAAGACACGCTAGGAAAGCGGGAGAAATACCTTATATTACTTCTCTTTTTAAAGGCCGACTTTTTTTTAAGGGGATCCAATCACTAAATCCTGGGTGTGGATATACCTCATTCAACACCTTTTTAGTTCGGGCGCCACTGTAGAGACATTAGGATTTTTTTGGGAAGCCGTAGAGTTGAAAAATTAGCAACCGCCTTCGCCGTGAATCGAACCAAGGACCTCTGAAATACCGGCCCAGCGTGCAGAACTATTACACCACGAAGGCACGCTAGGAAAGAGGGAGAAATACCTCATGAGGAATTTTTTTTTCCTCTAATTACAGGACAGAAAATATTTTTCAATCGCGCGATCTGCTATTGATATTGAATTACAGTCGTGCGATAATTTCGCAGTAAAGATACATCTCTGATGACTATCCAAGATTCTAGAAACTTTGGTCTTATATAGAGATGGTCGTCTTATAGAAATAATGCTTAATATCAATATTTATGTATAATCTCAGAACTATTGGTCACTTTCAGAAGTGGTCGTTTGAGAGCCGATATTCTATATATTTATTTACTGATACTCTCAGATTCCAAAATTTGTTTATATTCTCAGAAATATTGGATGGAAGGTGGTCGTCCCATACATGCAAAATTTTACATTTCATTAAGAATGAATTCGGCATTATTTAACTATTTCCCTATTAATTAATTAATTAGATAAAGAAAAAATTAGGAAATAGTACTGTTTATTACGGAATAATGTAGGAAGTTCTACAGAACTATATTCTTTCGCGTCATTGCACATTGTATCCGGCAAACTACTAGTTCCTCGTATTCTTCCGCAAATCCGTAAACATCTGTCTGATTTGAAACGAAATCCAAAATGGCTGCGCCATGAGGTTAACTTGTATGGATATTTTTTGTTGCATGAAAGGTAAGTTCAGTTGCAATACTTGTATGTTTACTTTTTTTTCTTTTCGAATGTATGTTATTTATGTCATTTTGACAGTTAAATGTTTCACAGCTTTATGAATTGTTACCATTCTGTCGTGAATTACGCGTATCTCAATGGCTGGCTGTCTTTTCAAATATCTAATTTGCCCTGCTATCCAAATGTTTATGACTGAATTTTTTTTAGTCTAGTTTATGCATTCAGTTTCAAAATAATATGTGTGATCAGATTGCTTATTATTTTATTGCAGCAATAAATTTATGTTAAATAGTTTGAACAATTGTATAAAAATAAGAGTTTGCATTGTTTTGTCCAAAATATGTATGGTTGAAACATTATCTTAATCTAGTGTGTAATTCAAGTTTTTTTGGGGGTACTGTTCTGTTATTGGGACCAGAATCGGAAATGTATGAACCTGTGTTCGTAAGTATGAGCATAGATGTGTATATGTAGACACACAAACATACAAATATACAAGCATACATAAATACAATTCTGAACCCGGTCCTGATAACAGAACAGTATCTTTTTTTAATCTTTTTTGAATATTTTATAGAAGGATTAAGCATTTTTCAAACTGCATATCATTTTAAGATTCAACTTGCAGGAAGACAAAATATGGTCATTCAATCAAATGCTTATGATTGCTTTTAACATTTTCTCATAAATATTGTTTGCATTTTTATTGTATTTTAGATACTTTAGTTATGTAAAGTGAACATGAGAATATTAGGAAAGCTCAAGAATATGAATAGCTACCATAATACAGATATTTTTTCATCGAGCCCATTGTTTTAGAAACCAATGCACCATTATTATATGCTGGCTTATTTTATAGTTATATGCAGTTTAACTTTATGTTCATGTTACTGTAGTATTGTCATTATAATAAAAGTATTGATAATTTTTGTTGAATCTTGCAAGTTGCCTAACATTCAGAATTATTACTACCGAATTTTAACGATAGGTTTTTTCGAGTTGACATAATCTGTCTGATAAATAAAATAAACTGGTGTTTAAATTATATGCATTTCTCTTAATGTTTCATTGAAAGTGAGATGGAAATATAAATGCTATCCAGAAAAGTGAATTCTTTTTGCCTGAAGTAACAAACTGTACTAAATGATTAATGTTTATATCATTTTAGAAATGTCAATATTAAAGTTTCTCCCCCTTCTCTTCTTTGATTTTGAAATAATTTATAATAAAATAATATATGCATAAGTGTAATTAATGTAAAGTGTCATTCAATAATATAATTTATTTTTAATGATATTTTTATATTATCTGGGTTTTCTTTTGGTGTTAGAAGGAGGAAAAGACTGTAATGTTTTAATTAAGGAAATAATTAAAACATTACAGTCTTTTAAATAACACAGTTACAGTAATGTTTATTGAAGCAATCAGTACTGTGTGATTGCCAGTGATTGAATAATGTTAAAATGCATTGTTCATAAGGAAATCTTTGTGTTATAGATTTTATTTTGACACAAGCTGAAATTTGAATTATTGGAAGCACTTTGAAAACCCGAATTATTTCCTGAATCATTAATCAGGCCAATATATAACATACAAATTTTCATACAAAATTATTTCTTTGAGCATATTATAAAGAGCTCATTTAATTTTATTATTTGTACAAATTTTAGACAAAAGTAGCATGTAACAGTTAAAGATTTATTGAAGCCTACTTGTTACTTGTGGTAACAAAGAAGTGTGAAAGATATTGCCACATTAGTGAACATGACGATCATTGATGCTTAGTTTAGTAATTTAATAATATATTGAGAAATGCTGGGAACTTTCAGAAGTAGACATTTTGAAAATGATGGGCTTGATAAGAAATTTACATGGTTTTATTATTTATTCTTTAGTTAAGAATGGATTTTAGATGTTCATGTGAAAGAATTCTGTTTAATTATATGTGAAAGAATTGTTAAAGTTTGGCATTTAAAAAAATGAATTAATAATATGCAATTATCTTTTTATTATACATATATTACTATATATTTCTAATGTGCTATGTAAATGTCAGTGCTAAACAATTGAGATACTATTGTCAGGGCAATCTTTTCTTATACATGAAAAATTCTGATACGTTCTTATCATCTGCCCTCACAGCTTCAACTTATGCTAAAACAGCAAGAGTATGCACACGATAATAGCAAACTATTAATATGCATACCACACACATGTATTTATATGCTTTATATTTAATCTTTATTTCTGAATAGTATTCCATTGGATGAAAAATATGTGAATATTGACCCAATGTGTATATTTGTGTGTGTGTGTGCATCCTAAAATTTCTTGTTTCTTATAAAGTGCTTATTTGAATTACTACTTGTGAACAGAGCAGTAGATATGAACCATAAACTAACCATTTTGCCAATTTTCACAGCTTATATGCATTTCTCAATAGATAGTCAGAAAGCACCAAAATTTGTAATAATGTTAAGTTTAAATGATGTTCTATACTTTTGTGTTAATTTTTCTATTCTATTAATTCTATTACTGTGTTATCAAACTTTCTGCAGGAATTTCAACTGGTTAAGATGTTATTACCATGTGGAGAAGAATTTGGTTTTCAAGCTAGAAAAAATTGCAGCTGAAGGATTTTGTAGAAGGTCAGTCAAACTGGTTTTAGTTAATTATAATTTAATTTTGGGTGAAGAATTCTCAAATTTATTTATCATAAGTGTCTAAAGGTCTTCTAAATTAAATTCTGCTTGTTTTTGAAATTTTTCATGACATTCATTCTTTGATTATTATTTTTTTTTTTTAATTTACTAACTTATATCCAGGTACATAATGTTGCATTTAATACCATATCTTAAATATTGTAAAATGTTATAATAATACATTTCACTTAAAAATGTGGTTGTGACAGTAAATTTTCTGTTACATTTAATCATATCTATAAACATTGGTATACATCATTTTTCAATAATCTGTATATTATTTTGTGCATTTCTTTTACATCCAAGATCTGGCATATGACTTGGGCCCACCAGTGACCGAGCGGTAAAGTCGCTGAACACTGGTAGTTCGGTCCGAGGTTCGAATCCCGCGAACAGGCTGGCTGCATGGGCGTTTTCGTGGTTTTCCCCATGTGTAATGTGTATACGAGCCAGTTTCCCTTAGAAAGTGCTCCACGAAGGCATCCCTCCTCTTAGGCAGATAGCCCTCGAGGCTTTGCCATACTCACACACACACACAATGGCATATGACTTGCTTTTCAAACTGATAACATGGTGTAATAATGTAATCTAATGGTTAAAGTTTACTATGGAACGGGCCAAATTTAATAAATTATTCTTTGATAGAAATTTATTCATGTGTTCAGTGTGTCTCATCTCTTTAAATTGCTAAAGTAAATTTTATGTAGTTGCATTTAGGAATTTTGACTGTATCAGAGTAACTTTGTTTCAGTTATTATAACATGCAAGGGAAAAAATTCATTCATAGCTCCGTTTTTAAAATTAGTTAATTAAAGTCCTTAATAAAGAGGGACGTTTTGTTGTTTTTAATGTCGATAGAGTTTAATTCAAAAATATGCCACATTAAGGGTTACTTTTTAACCTAATTTAAAATTTTCATTACTTTAACATGTCCAATAATTGTTATTTTAACTCCGATATTGTAATAATATCAAAATTCCTTACTTTTTGATAGGTAATCCAAATGTAAAACAAGAAAAGAAAAAATTAAAATCTAGAAGTATATTTATTTCATACCTCTAACAAATAAAAACAACACAAGCACTTTTTACTGTCTATCTGCATAGTGTGGCATGTCCCGTAAGACTGAGATTTGTATGGTCAAATCCATGTTTCAGTTAAAGGAAAATGCATGCACAGTCTTCTGATTTTCCCTTCGATTAAGGATTCTGTATATACTAGCATAAGAAATATATTAGTTAATGCAGTGTTATACATCAATATTTATAGACAATTATTGTGGCTATGTTTATTATAATTTTGTTCACTGTAATGGCTGGAGTGCCTAAACCATCATGCTGTGTAAACAAAACTCAAATCTTCATCTCTGCATACTGCTCCACTAGTGTTTAAACCACTGAAATGGTGATTATGGTAGAACATCTTTGGTAAAAATTTACTCTACTGTAACCCTTGGTGAATCGTTTCTTTTTTTTATATCAAGATTGTCACCTGAGAGGATCGGCACCAATTTCAAGGTGGCCGCTACACAAAACGAAAATAAGAAGTCAAAGACATACACAAACTCTGTGTCCATGTATACATCAACCTATTAAAACAGAGAACTGCACAAACTGGGCATTGTGCACTGCCTTAACTTTGTCCATGTACACATTGATCTATTTTCACTCTAAGAAAATCAGAAAGTTAAAAATATCATAGTTACCAGAAAAAATTTGCCACTGTCTTAACACACAGACAACCAAAAATACACAAACAGAGAGGAATAAGTTACCAAAAATACATATTTCCTAACATAAAAACATTAAACAACAAATCTTCTAACAAAAATTAACACACAGAGACAAAAAAATAAATGAAACGTCATTTTTTTAACATATCTTTTTTTTCACATTCATATGTTTAGGCTTCCCACCACCATCCTCCAGGTAAGCAATTCAATTCAATTTTTCGTCTGTTAGTCACCTCAGACATACTCAAACGATGGTACCCACACCAAAATAATAAATAGCATGTTCAAAATACAAGACCGTGCAACCAAACACAGCAATTGAAAAGAATGGTAAGAACCAAAAACCTGGGACCGTACAAAAGGTTTACTATTAAAAAAAGTAGCCCAAAACTAAATTTATCACAGCACGTTGGCAATATTTGCAGAAATAACTCCTTTTTATTGACAAAAAAAAAAGTTTTTTTTTTCCCAAAGGCTACTTTCGCCAACATTATCAACATTAGGGTTACCGAAAAACTTATTTGACGCAATGGGCTTCCACATTTCACAAACAACCAATACCACTTTGCGATTTTTTTTCAGACAGAAACCAAGGTGTACCATACAGTAAAGATTAACCACATCTTCATTTACTACTGTTACAAGTACTTCTTTGGTAAATTTCTGCGGTTAAATTCAAAAGTTTAAAATTGCATTAACATGATCAGATTCAGAGTCATAGCTAGGGTTTTCAGCGCTCAGGGACAACTGAAGATTTTGCGCCCCCTACTGCTTGCCAAGGATGGAAAACATTTAATTCTAAAATGTTCTAACATCAGTTTGGCGCCCCTTGGATTCTGCACCCGGGGACAGATGCCCCCCTCTAGCTACGCCCCTAATCAGATTTTATTTTCTGCACGTAGCTAACAATTACTTATGTGTTGTCAGATAAATGTTACCAGATGCAGTTAATTATTTTTTACTTGCCAATCTCATGAGACAAGTTTTTTTTTGCTCCTGCAAGACTTTACTTTGTGTTGCAAAATAAATTCATTCTCACTCTTTTTGGACTTGCCTACACATTAAATTTAAAATAGTTTTATGAATAGGTAAGATGTGATTATCATAATTTTGTTTCTCTCTTTATCTTGGCAACTTTATATGTTGATTCAGTATCCAGGTTACCTACCAGTGGCTGATTGATAAAACTGCTCATATGTTCGTTCAGTTGGTGGTTTGAGTTTATTTTCTGACATAAAAAATTTTAGAAGGCATCCCCCATGTTTATTTTACTATCGAAAAATCAAATAATTGCTACTCTGTTTATAGGTACTAAATGTTAAAATATTTTAAATGCTTTCTTTAATTTGCATTCTAATAGTCATTTGTTTAAATTTAATTATGAATTATATTCACATATAGTAATTGTGAGTGTTTTTTTATTTTAGGTGCTGTGAAAGGCAATGACAGAGATCCAGTTTATCAAAAGTTCTTATATACATAAGAATACATGAATATAAGATTGTTTTTCATGAATTCAAATAAAATGTGATAAATTGGATTAATAAAAACCATTTTGAATTTTGAAAAGTGTTTTTCCTCTGTTAATCATAATATAGTGCCATAAATTTCTGAATGTGTTTATTTTTCATCCAAATAAATAGCTTTACAAAAATTTGTCATATTAATAGATATTGCATAATTTAGCATTATTATAAATATTTATTATAGCAGATTTAGCTGAACTACGTTTTTAGTCTCTTTGCAGATGAAGTCACAAAGGTAAGTGGTTAGACATTTTTCTGTATTCTCCATTAAGTAATTTTATCTGGTAAATTACCATTACGGTGAAAGAATAAGCTTTGCTTGAAGATACAAAAATTTGCAGACATTTCAAAAAATTGGTATACGTAAAAAAGTTCTTAAATTGCCACATATGCGAAACTGAAAATGTTATATATGAAATAGTTCAGAAATATAAATATTTTCACTATTTTTTAACTATAATTCACTGCATTTGTTATATATAATCACAGTTTAAGGTAGCAGTGCTTTTCTCACTGTGATTTCTCGTGTATTTCGATTCATAAATACACGTACATAAATCCACGTATTTTGATTTCTCTTTTGAGACTGAATAAAAAATGAACTAAACATTCTCGTTGACATTGAGAGTTGAATAAAAGCTCACCTCAAAATAAAATGAATTAATAAATTTATGGAAAATTTTACATTGCATATATTGAGCAGAAAGAAACTGAATATACTTAATGGAATTAATAATTGGTAGAGTTGATAGCAGAATAAAATGCCTTAATTGCATGGTAAACAGTAGATCTTTTGAAGTTTTTCTATGTTGCGTAAAATGCAGATTTAAATTTTTTATATTGATTGTCATATAAATGGCAATTACTGTTTTATTTTGCTCTGAAATGAATGGTTAGTAATAAAATTCTGGATGAGACAACCTTTAACATGTGCTAGAATTTACAAAGTTTAATTTGGTGCTGATTTCAACGGGTAAATTTCATTTTACTGAATTTTGCTTAAAATAATACCAATGAACCGTTGCAAATTATTTTCAGAACTTTTTTTTTTAATCTAAAAGGGCTATTAGTTTTGAAATGTGACTTCATATCGTCAGTCGTAAACTTTCACTTTTCATTCAAGTCTTGCCATTTGGCAAAATTTAACATATTTACCTTTAAAATCTAATATATTATTGATTAACAAGCCAAGCTATTTAAAAGCATTACACACAGTTCTTAACAATGCTTTTTTTTTTATTTTTAATCTGATTGATTTAAAATGCATTTAATTCGTGATATATCTAATTGAAAACATTTTAATATTTCTACATAATTACATGATATATTTCTTCATTTTTCAAATATATAGAAGATATATAACTTTCTGGTGTCAGTATCTTATAAAATGTTTTGCTATTTCCACTGCCCCGTCTGTATTGATAATCTATGCATTCATAAACTTTTAGCCTCTTTGAGTGACTGCTAAAATCTGAGGCCAGATTTTTTTTTTTTTTTTTTTAATTTTGTGAGCAGAAGAGAATTTTAGAAGAGCTTCTTGAGTTACCTTTTGAATGATATAAAGAATTGTTAACATAATGTCAAATTTTTACAACTAAATATTAAATATATAAAAAAGCCTGCAGCATTCTCATGTTACGAAAACATATTTATTTATTCTGAGGCTAGGAATTGATTTAGTTTTAAAAATACAATTTATTCCTTTTAACAATTTCCCAACAGTGTCATCAAAACACTATAAATTCCTTACATGTTTTAAAGAAAGATGATTCATTTATGTAAAGATTATTAAATTGGTAATTTTATTATTCAATTTTTAATACAAATTAACTGAAATTAGAAACTGATTTTGTAAAATAATTTAATTATGAATAATTCAAGTTGGGGGCTATTGGATGTTTAAAAATGATCAAAAGATTTTTAATATCTTAAAAATAAAAGCAAAATTTTCAGTTTTAATATTTTGTATTAATAATTCATTTTAATTTCCTTGCTCGGTTTTAATATATTCACAAATTCAGATTTAAAAACAAAATAAGTTGTATAAATATTTTCAACATTTCTGATTTTTCCATAGTAACCATAGGAGAACGATTTGAGACTATCTGTGTAAAAAATGTTTTAGATCATCACACCTTCACATACACTGGAATTTTCCTCTGTATATATACTCGGATGTGACACTAAGCAGTTGAGAGTATGTATTTAAGAGGTTAATGGGATATTGTAACTAGTGTTTCAAATCCTGATAACATCCCATACGCTGTCGGTGGGACGTAGATAGGATGTCCTAAGGATATACTGGGATGTGACATTAAGCGCTCAGGAGGATGAGTTTAGGGGGAAATTGGGGTATTACGGGATGTCCTGAGGATGTAGTAAGTAGGACTTTAAATCCTAATAACATCCCATATGTTGTCGATGGGACATAGATAGGATGTTTTTAGGATATAATGGGATGTGCTTAGGAGGTTTGTGGGATGTCCTGAGGATGTGCACATATCCCGCGAGCAATGTGCTATGTGGGTAGAAGATCCTACGGACAAGAAAAATTATATGCTCCAAAAACGAATGAAGATACGGCTAGAACCTCAGCAGGCAAGCAAAATGACCAGAAATGTTACGCATTCAAGAAACTGAAGGACAAACCAACAGGAGACAAGCAGAAGTTCAAGAAACTGAAGTAGAAGCGAAAAACAGGCTTATTTGACAATTGGAACAACAGAACATGCGTGATGAAGATAAGGAGAGGTTGCAAGTAGACGAAGGACATAAAACATTCATCATCGTCGTCAAATTCGAGTATAAATGCCAGAACAGGATACCACTTCATAAACAACTCAAGACGCTGCGCATCACAGAAAAGTTCGGTCCGAAGAAGCAATGGTTATGCGAGAAACCAAACTTTGCATAAATATAGCACAACATACACGTAGCACTCTTCACAATGCAGAAAGATGTGGACTCGAAGTTTAAGTTGAACAACACAGTAGTTGTTGACGGTGAGTGAACCCACAGTAAGTTGCATAGAACTCATAAACATACATAGATAGAACTCACAAATTTTACTTTGAACGCAGCCCAGTAGTAAAATTGTGGGTGGCCAGAAGGAAGAATGTATTCAACAGGCTGTACAGCATGCGATATCAGTATTGGTCTACGTTACGATAAATGTCGATAACACAAGCAGGTAATATACTTCCAGAGTTTTGACATAAGAACATATATATCAGTGTTTCAAACCTACAAATTTTGCATCAAATTGGAAAACAAATATCTAAAAATTTGCCTTTTCATGCATAAGAGTTCAGCATTCGAAAAATTATATTTTCGTAAACGCTTTAGCAGAAAATAATAAAACTTATTGCCTTGCGAAGGAGAACGAAATCAGAACTAACCCGAGGCTACCCGTCAATGGTTGTTTTAAACAGGCCGAATAAAACATAAATTTCCTCATGAGATACTATCAAAAATACAAAATTAATTGAATATCCAATAACACTACAATTAAGAAACCGAGGCATAAAGTGCACTGCAAATCAGATGCAAACAACAAAATGTAAACAAAATATGTATGTACTGCAATACAAAAGCAAAAGAGTCAGAAATGAAATAATGATGATATTTTTAATGAAAAATTTAATATAAATGTTTAATTCATAATATTAGTAAATATATAGTGTTTATATTATTTATAGAAACGTGCAGAACTTTCATAATATTCATTACTTACGAACGCTTTTTCATGCATCGAAGCATACCACAAGCCATTTTCAGTTGAGTGCTGGTGCACGTCAAAATAATCAAGATATTTCTAGATTATTACGAAAAATGAATCGCTTTGACTCGTTTCTCGAAACAAGTATATCTACAAATTCAGTATTAATCTCTCACAGCAATATAATTAAGGATCATAAAATCTCCAAACACGCTTTAAACGCAAAAAAATCGCATTAAGACAAAATGAAGAATTTTCACTCTTACAATGACTTTTACAACAATACAAAATAGAATAGAATTTCTAAACTAAATGTTTATTCTTACACCATATTTCATTCTTAGGAAATCTTTCACGGTTGTTGAGTAATTCTAACTGTTAACTGGTTTAAATACAATTATAACTTTATATGTATGCACAGAGATATATGTAGAGGGTGTCCATTATTAAACTTGAAATTTGCGAGCAGTCTGTAGCAAAAGCTAGGTGGGGGAATTTCATGAAAATTGGGTAATGGCAGAACGAAATGATGGGAATTTTATGAAGAGACAAAAAGAATAGCTTTCGAAATTCACATTTAGATAGCGTTGTGTATTGTAAACTGTTGTCGTATGCAAATTTCGTAACCATAGAAATCCTGTGCGTGCACAGCAGCCCTATAAAGATGCTAGAGGACTGTATACAACAACCCTTTAATGACCGCACTCATACTCATTTGCTAGTCAAGGAAGATGACATTGACTCTCCAGGAACGGGCTTTACTGGTCAAATTGTTTTACCAAAATGGAGACTCTGCAACCGAAACTTTGAAGAAATTTCGGTCTTTGAAGCGGTTACGAAAAGATTTACTCACTAGTCAAGGACTAACAAACATAATTAGAAAATTTGAAGCAACGGAAATATTGGGGATTCAGCCAGCAAGGGGAAGAAAGTATGTTGCAGTACAGGTAGTGGAAGATGTAATTAAGCAAGTGGAGGAAGACAGATTACAAACCATCGCCAGCACTAGTGTTCCGCGTAATACAGCATCTGTTGACCAACCTGATTCCACGGTTCATAAGATTCTTCAAAATGTCTTATGCTACCTATGTTTAGTTATAAAATGTTTAATATTTATAAAATCTTATAGTGAACACCATGAAATATGTGGTAGTCCAGCAAGTTGCACAGACCATTACCCAATCAGAACTGTCCCAGCCCAGGAGCTATTATATCAAGTGACAGCTCGTGTAGATAATTTACTCAATGAAATAAGTGCTTTGAAGCCGAACAGGTGTGGTAAGAAACCAACCTTAAAATGCTAGAACAGCAGTGGGGAAGAAAACTTACGAAGGAACTCCAGAAAGCGCGAGGGCAAGTAAGATAAGGTTGCTAATCAACAAGGAAGCACGAAACAAAACCGAGAGTCCCATTTAAAAGCCTTTTTATTTCTGTTATGGATGGTAACATTAATGGACCTTTCATCATGAGGCACACAAATTAACTTCCTTTAGTATAGCAATCGATACAGGAATCACGTTACAATCACCCGAAAAGATCTAGCTCAACGTTTGAAAGGTTAACTCATCTGAACGCTTCCCTGTGTTGAATGTGTCCGGTGATAAAAGCGACATCGACGTAAAGATAAACGAGAATGTCCCGTTTATAATTTCCGCCAACCATCACATGGCTTATGCGCAAACAGTACCGACCCTTGCATTCTTGGATTAGACTTTCTAAGGAAATACAATTTTTAATTCTTTTAATTTCAAAAAACGAACTCCATTCATCCTCTGATGATGTAGTCCTGTTAGGAATTAAAAAGAAGTTAACGCCATCTGGAAAACCTCCCAAAAACGTCGAGTCGAGATCATAGCACTGACTAGAACATAATTTCCTCTTCCTGAATCATAGCTGAAAGCAGAAATTTCCGGTTCGGCATAATGAAATAGCTAAGAACTTTAAGTGCACGAAAGAAGTACTAGTGGCCTGCCTGTGCGTTCGTTGACTTATAAAGACCCATCATTCCGGTGACAGTTTGCAACGTAAGTGCTGAAGCTAATGCCATTAGGAAATGCGAAGTCGTTGCAGCACGTACTCCAGTGAACTGCCTTAAACGAACCAATAGTCCTTCTGTCTCTGTGTTTCGCAAACCTTAAATTCGGAATTTTTGCTGAACACATAATTAGGAGTTGGATACAGCAGTCTTGCAGAGAGTGTTCTTGAAGAATTTCAAGAGGTTTTCTGCTGTTTATCCTCTAATATAGTCCGAAAAATTTCGGGACAGCGTAGAATCGATACAAGTGATCATCTAGCAGTCACGAAACATCCAAGACGTCTATTGATTGCTACGCAGCAAGAAATAACAGACCTTACAAAGGACATGCAGCAAAGCACCGTTATGAAGGCTTCAGTGAGTCCTTGCGTAACTCCGAGTGACTAGTCGGAAAGAAGACAACTTTATCTCGATTGATTATCGTCTGTTGAACGACATCACGAAGAAAGACAGCTACAATAATCCCAGAATTGGCTATATTGTCCATATTCGTTTTGGAAGCAAGTGGTTGAGAATATTTGAATAATGGAGCTGATACAGACAGTTACAGAGACATCCTGATAACTGAGAGAAGACGGAATTTAGTATCGGACAACAACTTTGGCAGTTTAAGATGATGTCGTTTGGATTTAGTACTGCGGCGGCGACATTCGAATGCCTAATGAAATCGTCCTGAGAATTATTTGATATGAAGCCTGTTGAGAAGTGTAGGGAACTAGACATTTTCCTGCAGACGATGTGGGGGGGGGAATATGTAAGATCGAAGAAAGCATAAAATCCGAACTTTTCAGATCGGTTTAGGGGTTCTGAGAGATGTCCAAGCGAGTTTCTCTCGTTAGATGTTGGATGTGCTTTGTAATGTTTTGCGCTTAACATTTAAAGTAGTTTGAACGAGTAATAAATAATTGTTCTATAGAGGAGACCTGTACGAGTAGATTTCTCGAATGTTCCAGATATGTAAAGAGCTTCTCCAGGAATATAAATTCTGTTAAAATATCCCTGGTATTTAGAGCATTCTATGCACAACGAACCCATTCGCACTCAACAATATCTTAAATTGATTTTATTTTGTCTGGACATTTAAAATGTATTCAAAACTAGAAACTTGAAAAACCTAGTGATCTAAAGTAACAAAACTTTGCGGGTTTAGATAAACAGATCTCTCAGTTTCTATCTGTAATGCGGCTGATAACAAAGTGCAACGCCACGTTTTAATTCTGCAATTCCTTCTATTTTGCTTAACACGTCTGCCACGAAAGCATTTCTATCTCTAGGTAGATATATAAGTCTTGCGAGAACTTTCCTACAATGAAATCAAACCAAAATATTTTTGATAGCAATTAGGTATATTGAAATAAATATATTATACTAGAAGCGAAGCAAATTTACAGAAGATGAAAAATGAAAACGTCATCAGCTGCAAAAATAAAAAATATTAAAGATGCGTATCAGAGCAGAGAAATTTTATGCAAAATCTGTGAAATGAAATAAATAAAATATATAAATACAGTAAGGAACGTAGGATCTGAAAATAGGATTAGGTCGTTACACATACAACGACAAAATGAAAATTCGTTCTTACAAGAAACTAGAAACTGATGTTTATTTATTACTCTTTAATAAAAGGATGCCGAGAATTTCTCAGTTTATAAGTTACAATCAAAGTGAAAAAAATTACTGGTTAAGAAACCTTGCACCATTGAGTAATACTCCTTCCTCGAAATCATTTATGTTTGAACTAGGCGACACTGTTCTCAAACAGATGATAAAAAGTTTGGTTATAAATGAATTGACAGGTTACGTATAATAATAATTATCGCTATTTAAGATAGTACGATCTTTTAAAAAAATACTACAACTATATCTAAAATATGTTACGTCAAGGATAACATTTTTGAAAAGAATTATATTGTTTCATCACTCTATTTTAAGTCGAAATTTTTTTCGCTCTACTTCTGTTTTTGAAAAAAGGAAGGAAATATCATGTAATCTGCTGACTATAACAGTTTAAAAAATCTATTAACAGATTTTAATTCCAATACATCGAATGTCCTTAAACTAGCATCAACGAAATTTCCTATGGATATTTTATATCCACTTTCGCTGTATCAGTTTTTTCTTGTAACAACTTTCAGGACGCGAGAAAAGTCATGTATCGAGTAAATTTTAAAATAGTTAAGATGTAAATTTCCCTCATGATCCAGGTCAGCGATGCCTGATCTGCGCAGAAATTTTCTATCATAGAGTTAATGGTGCAAACGTTCTGAGGCTTTTGGTCTGAGACACCTTCCTGATGACACAGTAATTCCTATCTGGTTTAGATAGACATTTGCGTCAGTATACCATGACACTTTCTTGACGGTTTATACCCTTGGTAGAAGAAAGCATCAACACTATAATTGCTCCCATCCGTGTCAAGATTGAACGGGTTACGCCCCTTTCAGTTCAATGCTGGTGATGCCAAACTAATCAAGATAATTCAAAATTATTACAAACGAAGAGTCGCTTTGACTGGTTTCTCAAAATAAGTAATCTGCAACTGCAGTATTAATATCTCTCAGCAATATAATTCGGGATCATAAAATCTCCAAAAGCGCATTAAACGCAAAAAATCGCATTAACGCACAATGAAGAAATTTCGCGCTTAGGATGACTTTTACAATATCAAAATTCAATGGAATTTCTAAACTAAATGTTGGTTGTTAAACAATATTTCTATCTCAGAATCAGAATCTTTCGCGGTTGTGGAGGACTTCTAACTGTTATCCGGTTTTAATCCAATTATAATATGTATATCTTATATATATGCAGCTTAAGTGTTTTTCACCGACAGCTCATTGGTTGCTTTCGCAACTGTAAATTGTTTTATTCCCCGTACATTTCAGCGCGTGAAGAATATTATGAGAAAGCTAAGCCGGAAAAATTAAAAATACAAGAGCAGGTGCATTTAATATTTAATAAATAAATTTAACATCTATATATAATAGCATTCGGAAATATGCAACCGGCAAAAATCGGCAATGATGAAAAAACATATAAAATAATAATGAAGTAAATATATATCTTCATTATATGCGGTTCAAGTGTCTGTTTGTCGTGGATAGTTTATTGGTTGCTTTCGTAACTGTACTAACCAATGGAGTGAAGTTGCCACGGCACAGGATTGCCGTTTCAATTGACACGTAGACAATTTCCTGTAAAACTTGCCTTTGCTATGACCATCCATAAGTATCAGGACCAAACGCTTAAGCGTGTTGCCATTTTTTGACCTGAGCCTGCATTTGGACATGGTCAAATTTATGTTGCATGTTCAAGAGTTTTTGAAAGAACGGACGTAAAATTAAAAATAATGGATGGTCTTCTGCAAGGCGAGCTGAAAAATGATGGAAAGATCTACACAAGAAATGTTGTGTACAAAGAGATCTTTGACGTGTGAATTAACATTTTATTATTTAAATCACCTTTATTTATCGAGCTAGCGGTGACTTTTAAGAAATGTACCGCCACCGCTTTCCTTCATTGCACTTTAAGCAATTAAGCAAGTAGAAGGGGAAAACCGCGTGGGGCAGTAAGCAAAGGGGCGTCCTCGCGACCTGTCCTGGGTAATTCAGTTTGAATTAGCAGACACCTTTGCACAAATCATTTTCATCGCGATTTATAATATCTAGAACAGCGATCATTTCGCATGACGGCCGGGCTTTCTAGTCCATATATATGCACAGACATCTATGTAATATCTAATCACGTATTTATATAATATGTTATATGTATATGTAGGCATATAATTCAAAATAAATTTTATTAGTCTATATAGTTTGTCTTTATTTTCTTAATTATTTGTAGTAGCATGCCTTTTTAAATGTTTAAAACTACCTGCTTGTTAATCAATGTATAAATAATTCAGTATGGTAATTTCGTAATTTGATAGTCATTAAAAATGAAATAAAATGCTTCTTACGGTTTCATTTCCTTCTCTTAAAAAATTACAAACATCCGGCATTTTGATCAATTTAGGTCCCTTCATATGGAACGTTAGAGCATTGTTTTGTAATAAATTCTTACTCTTTCGCACTATACATTTAATTACGCAAATTTTATTTTTGAACTGAGGTTAAAGTGACAGTTCTGATTAACTTTGCATTTTTTTCATTAATTTCTTTATGCATAAATTCTCCAGAAAAATGATGTTAATGTGATTTCAAAACAGATAATAAACATGATAATAATTATAGGTCTTTCGCACGTTCTGAAAACATAATTCTGTATATTTTATTTTAATTTTCTTATTAGTACAGTGTAGCGCACTGAAGATTATTTTTCATTTACATGATAGTCGGTAAATATAAAGCATGTGCTAATAGTGTTACGGAATTTGTATAATGTGACAGAGACATTCTGAAGAGAGTTTTTCTGTACCGGAAAATAAGGTTACAGGCGTACGTCTATTCAACATTGACGTAAATCTCCATCTTGCTCAATTGCGATAAAACTTATTACCGAGGCTTATGTGTTAATTTCCGAGGGTTTCTATATATCATGCAAATATAGGTATAAAGCCATACAGAAAACATCTTTGAATTATTGGAAGGCATTCTAGTCAGCGACCCCCCACGAGACGTCGATGCTGTTTTAATGTAATCAATTAAGTGTGTCGCTATTTTTATATCATGGGAGGCAAACTCCTTACAGCAATAGCAGTTATATAACTCTCATTTCGAATCATTTTTCGTTCTATTTGATTTGAAACATTGTAGCATCTGTAATTTCTCAGGATCCGGGCCATGTCGGCTGGCCTAAATATTTATTAATATATTCTAACTCCCACCTGAAAAAGGAGCACTTCTCCAAATTAGACACAATGTTTAATCTCTGTAAAGTTCATTCTCCATCTCTTAAGATTCTGCTTTAGTTTCATAAAATATTTTTACTCCATTGCTGGGACAGCTATTATTTCTTAATTTACGTTTTTTAACATTATTTGACCAATTTCACATACATCTTGGGGAAAAAAAAAAAAAAAAAAAAAAAAAAAAAAAAAAAAAAACATAAATTTCCTAATGAGATACTATCAAAAACAGAAAAAATACAAAATTAATAGAATTTCTAATAACACTACAAGTGAAAGGACCGAGGCATAAAGTGTGCGATAAATCTGATGCAATCTTTAAAATGTAAACAAAAACATTTATGTACTGCAATAGAAATGCAATAGAGTTAGAAATGAAACTGGACCTAACATTTGTTCTCTGTAGTGTATATCTGCTTTTGTGTCTTCTTCAAATACACGCCGATAATAAAACATTTAACGGATAGCCTTTGCAAAGATTTCTTTGTGCTGAAACGGATTTTCTTTTGTGCTGAAAGTTTTTTTTTAAATTTTATTATTTCGTTGACTTAGTAAATTATTATTTATACGTTTTATCTCAAAAGTTGTAAGTTTTCTGCTTTCCTAATGCAAAAAAAAGAAAAAAATATTTACATATATAACATACATCTAATCAATTTGCACACTAAAATATTGTTCTTCACGTGTGTACTTACGTAAAATTTTGTATTAACAGAAATTTGCTATAAAACTGAAAAGCGAGATGTTATCCACGATATTGGATGAGAATTTAAATTTTTCCCTTTAAATGGATAGCTGCAATAGCTAGAAAACAAGCGTCAGACAAAAGTGGAGCTGCAAACAGCGATTTGTTGTACTTGTCAGTTTAGGGTATATCATCATTCAGTGTAAGTAATTCTGCTATTCAATGCATGTAGTTTTGTTGAAATTCGTCATATAAATTGCTTTATTTTCTGATGTGAAAGGAATTATTCCAAATAACGGTTTCGATCGCTATTTGCAGAATTTACTTGTAAATGATCTGGAACAGTGGCTCCTATTAACGTCATTTAAATCATTTAATACCCGACAAACCCCCAGGAGTATAGCGATATACAAGCGATTATAGTATAGCGATAAGATTCTTTAAAAAATAATCGTTGTCAACGAATGACATGCATATTCTATTTAAGTAATCATTGTGATCAATTTTTAATATTCGTTGCAAATAATCATTGTCATCGAATAAGCATTGTAAAGAATCATTCTCGTAGAACAATCGTTGAAATGAATCATTGTTATTATATGAGTTGCCATAGTCCCTGATGTATAAGGAACTGTACCCAAATTCTATTCAGATGAATCGAATATGTATTTCAATTTATCCTATGATCATTATTTACGGCAAGGATTCTGAAATGTTTTCGGCCTACGCCTCCTAATGAAAACTTGCGTAACAGTGAGAAAAAGAACATTTAAAAATACAATAAAAGCTTGAACCTTAGGGGAAAGGTCTGAATTTAGCTTCCTCTTACTTAAAAAATTGTTTTTAAAAGGCTTAAAAAATTGAATATTGTAAACAGGAATCTGCACTATAAACATCTCTGGGGGCATTTGCGTCTTTGTTTGTTTCTTTGTAATATCATCTATTCCGGAACGGAGGGGGAACTTTAAGTTTCGAAAGAGGTACTCCTGGATTTCAAAAATTCGTGATAAGCCATTTCGACCATTGTCATCTTTGTACGACAATCATTCGAGATATTACATAGAATCACTGAAAACGCTAATTTTAGCATTCATTTTTCCGAGTGGACGAAGTCTCGCGCGCTGGGGATGTATAGAATAATCACACATACTCCCTGGTATATGATTTGATGTCATATGTATATTAACCTATTTGTTTTTTGTTTGCTTAGGTTGTATTGGCAACAGTCGTTGTAGTTTTGTTTTGGTGTGATATGTAGAAATGTGCTGTTCCATATGCGTGATTAATTCCATCATTTAATAAAGCCTTTACTTAATTATCATCGGCCTCTGATTCACCTTTTTAAATCTTTACAGCAGAGCGTGGTTCTGATATTGAACACGCTAGAGGCGAAGCATTAATATATGTTTTGTGGAACTTATCTGCTTGGAACGGAATCGCGCGTTAAGTGAAATTTGAAAGAGCAGCACGTGAGGAAAACACAAAGTATTGTGTTGAGCCGTTTAACGGTAAAAACTTTTCTCTGTTTAAGCGCCGTGTTGGAGCTGTCTTTGCAGCGGAAGAACTTGATAAATATTTAGACGTTGAAGCGGATGAAACGAAAGTTGCTGAAATCAAAGATGCAAAAACG
Source organism: Stegodyphus dumicola (assembly GCF_044657685.1). Taxonomy (NCBI): domain Eukaryota; kingdom Metazoa; phylum Arthropoda; class Arachnida; order Araneae; family Eresidae; genus Stegodyphus; species Stegodyphus dumicola. Next base: position 29,992,614 of record NC_140779.1, on the reverse strand, counting down.
GCTTACGCATTGCTGCTAACCCTTCTAGATGATGCCATATTGGCGACCGTGTCGAGTGAATCTTCTGCATGTGAGATTAGGAGCTGTTTAAAGAATAAATACCATAAGGAGAGTGCTGTTAGTCAAATATTAGGACGAAAGAAATTATCGACACTGAAGAAACGCCGAGATTGCAGTATGCAGTCACATATTAAAGAACTGTTGGCGATCGTAAATGAACTGCAACTCTCGGGTGCTGAAGTCAAAGATATGGATGTGATTATTTAGTTGTTGATGTCGCTACCTGCTGAGTACGACATTATTAAATCGACGATTGAGAACCAGCCAAATGAAATGCTTACGCTGTACTTTGTTATGGAAAGAATCTTGAATTCTGAAGAATTGCAAGGTGAGAGAATTTCTTACGATTCTCGTGTTTCCGGCTCAAGTAATAACGTAGCTTTTAGCGCTGATAAGCGTGATATCATCTGACACAAATGTAAAACTAAAGGTCATATTGTCTAGCGTTGCAAGAAAAAATTAGTTTGTTTTGGATGTGGACGCCCAGGACATTACAGGAAGGATTGCAGATTTAAGCATAAATCAGATTACAGAGAATCGGCTACAGTAACATTCATGTTTGGCGAGCCTGTTGGAAATTTCATTCTGGATTCTGGCGCGTCTACACACATCTGTAATAAAGGTGAGTGGTTTGAAGAAATTAAACATTTTTCTGGAACTGTTGCTTGTGCTTCGAAAAATGATGTTTCAAAGGTACAAGGTATTGGTACAGTACCTGGAACATTAAATGGAAGAGAAATATTACTTAAAGATGTGTTATATGTGCTTGAATTGAACGGTTAATTAATGTCTGTGAAGAATATGCAAAAAGCAGGTTACAGTGTAATTTTTAAGAATCATGTAGCTGTTATTGAAAAGAGGAATAAAAAATTTGAGTTTGCTAAATCAGTGAGAAAGGACAGTATGTGAGTCAATTTGAACCTGTTAAAGCTTCAACATATATTTCAAATCATAGTGCAGAATTATGGCACAGGCGAATGTGGCACTCATCTGATAAAGTATTAAAAGAAATCTGTTTGGCAGTATCTGAGCCACCATCAAGCTTTTGTGAAGAGTGCATACTAGCAAAACTCCTATGAGCAAAAGCCCTAGAAGCAGAGAGCATGTGCCGATGAGAATGGTACACACTGACATATGTGGTCCCATTGATGCACCCACTAGGCAAGGTCAAAAGTATTTTGCTACAATCATAGACAATTTTTCTAGATTTACTGAAAGGCAAGTACGTGTCTGGTGAACTAGCTTGTTATTGCAAGAAAAATGGCATTATGATAGATCCTGCTCCTTCATATTCACCTCCTTTGAATGGTGTGGCTGAGAGAGCCAACAGATATCTTTTAGAGATGGCCCGAGCTCTAATACGTAAAGCAAAGCTTTCTAACTCCTTTTGGGGTTATGCTGTACAAACAGATGTATATCTGAAGAATAGAATTCCAAATCAGACTGTTGAAAATCTACCTGATGAGCTCAAATATGGGAAGCCTCCTGATTTGAATATTATTAAGGTGTTTGGATCTGATTCATACATGAGAGTTCCTGATAACTTAATCCAAAATCAAAAAAGATGATTTTTATTGGATACTCTACCATGGGTTATCGTTTACTGGACCCAGTCACAAATCATGTTGTGGTTTCTCGAAATGTGTTGTTGTTCAATGTTGTTCAATTGTTCAATGAAGGGAAAAAGAAATGTATCTCAGCTCAAGATGATTTTTCCATAGAAAGTAAAGATCTTGCTAAAAATGAAGTAATATGTAATTCAAGTGATGTAGAATCCAAAAATCTTGAAGAAAGTCGTGAAGAAATTATTAGGCAAAAAAGAAATACAAAATTACCTGTAAAGTTGAATGATTACTTTATGTATGAAGCTAATGTGGCAACTCTTGATACAGTAACATATGAGGATATAACAACATTGCCAAAAGAAGAGCACGTTCTATGGAGGAAAGCCATGGATGAGGAAATAGCTTCTCTTAACAAAAATGAAGTGTGGAAGTTAGTCAACTTGCCAAAGAATGAAAAGCGAATATCCTGCAAATGGGTGTTACGCATCAAACGAAACAATGTTTACAAAGCTAGACTGGCTGCTCGTGGCTTTGAACAGAAGCCAGGCATTGATTACTTTAAGACCTATGCTCCTGTAAATAATATATAATCACTTCGACTTGTTCTGGCTATCATTATTCAAAAGAATCTTGAAATCTATGCATTAGATGTAAAGACTGCATTTCTGAATGGTCTCCAAGAAACAATCTACATGGAACAACCAATGGGCTACAATGACAACAAGTGGTCGTGTTTGAAAATTTCTTAAGAGTCTTTATTGACTTAAGCAAGCACCGAGGCAGTGGGTCAAGAGATTTACTGATTTTATAATTCAGTTAAACTTTCAACAACTAAATTGTGGAGCATCTATTTTTTTGAGAAGAACTATACAGAGTTAAATATTTATTGTGCTGTATGCGGATGACTTGCTAATTGCTGGTTCTAATGCTTCAGAGGTAAGAATTGTGATAGAATTACTTAAAAATGAATTTGAGATGTCACAGGCTGAAGTTGCAAATGAATTTCTAGGAATAAGTTCTGAATATTCACAGAACAAACTTACTTTAGGCCAAAAGGCTTATGTTGGAAAATTGAGCCATCTGATACTTCCCTAGTGCCGAAGTCAATTTCATCAAATTTTGCGAATGGTGAAAGATTTCATGGCCCTTATCGCGAACTTGTAGGTGCTTTGCTGTACCTATCTATGACAACTCGTCCTGATATTCTGTTTTCTGTGAATTGTCTGAGTTAAATACAAGAGCAACCCACTAACAGTGCTTGGGCTGGTCTGAAGCAAATTTTTCGTTATTTAAAAGGGACATCTGAACTCAAATTATTATTTTCTAAATCTAATAGTGCTGATATTATGTTAAATGTTTATGTTGATACTGATTGGGGGTCAGATACATATGATAAAAAATCTATTTCTGGGTATATTATTTTCTTCAATGATTGTCCTGTGACTTTGTTAAAAAGCAAACATCTTTTGTTCTGTCCTCTACTGAGGCAGAAATTTTGGTTAAGCAAAAGCTATCCAGGACCTAACTGTATTTTATAATGTATCTAAAGAACTTTTAGGAGTCGACAATATTAAAGTTTCAGTTTATGAGGATAATCAGTCTGTAATTAAAGCAATATTAAATAAAACTCATTGTGCTACACTAAAACATTTGGATATTAAATTAAAGTACATTAGGGATATTGTAAAATTGTATGATATAAATCTTGTATATGCTTCTAGTGAAAATCAGTTAGCTGATTTGTTTACAAAATGCTTGCCTAAACCAAGATTACGTTATTTAAGATATAAATGTAAAATCATATGTGATTAAGGGAGGGTGCCGCGAATAATCACACTTACTCCCTAATTTATGATTTGGTGTTATATGCATATTAACCATAACTGTTTTTTTTTCTCTTAGGTTGTATTGGCAACAGTCGTGGTAGTTTTCTTTTGGTGTGATATATAGAAATGTGCTGTTCCATGTGTGTGAGTAATTCCATCATTAATTAAAGCCTCTACTTAATTACCATCGGCCTCTGATTCACCTTTTTAAATCTTTACAGGAGATAAAAATGCTTTATTTGTGCCGCCTCTTCTCGCTTTCAAATCGTAGAGTTTGTTCGGAAGAAATTAGTACGTTTTAAAAAACACTATTGCCAAACATGAGACCTATTATTATATAATGATCATATTGTGAAGATGAACAAAACACGCGTTTCCATGTGACGTCATTGTATGCAGAAAATGTTTCGTTAATGTCAATATTTTAAATAAATAGCTGTTGTTGGCAACTTTTATGTTTCACGTTACGATAAGTGACACGTTATGTTATCGCTACTAATTCTTTGATTGTTATTTTGAAAATTTGTTATATTACATTAAATTTAAATCATGACCTTATACATATTACCTAAAGTGTCAAAGGTCTTTGTGTCCTCGCTTGGCAATCAAAAATTATTTATTAACCGATGGTTGTTTGGAAAGAATGAACTGATTCTCTTCATACTGAAGTATTTCTATGCATTTCCTCTTCAGGTGTAAACGAAACTTAAAACTTTTGCTTTGGTAGCAAGAAGCCACTTTGTGTACAATAACTCAAATGTACAGTTCATTTCATATTCAGTTCTTCAGTGCATTTTAATAATTTCTTCTAGAAAAATTTCATTTCATTTATCGTATAGTTCCTTTCTGAGTACAGTTTAAACTTCTGTAGGTATTTAACGCATTTTAGTTGAATTGTTAATTTACTAAAATTCTTTTCAATTTACTAATATGCCGAAACGCAAGACGACATTACGGGAGATGGATTAGGAAGCCAAAGAAGAGACGCACAAATGTTATGTGGAGCTACAGAAAAATGTGGAAAAACCACTAGAAGACCCAGCAGGTATGTACAAGTAAACTTACATGCTTCAAAATCGAATGAATGTACAACTGGACACTCAGTAGGCAAGCAGAATGACCAGAAATCTTACGCATTCAGGAAAACTGAAGAAAAAACTGATAGGAGACTCAGAAGACAAGCAGCAATTCAAGAAACTGCGTGCTCAAGAACCTGAAGCAGAAGCGAAAAGGAGGCTCACTAGACAAGTGGAACGTCAACAGAATATGCTTGATGAAGGGAAGAGGGAATTGCAAGTAGGCGAAGGACACAACACTCTCAGCATCATCGTCAAATTCGAGTGGAAGTGCCAGAACAAATTTTCACTGCATAAACAACTTAAGACGCTGCACATTACATACAAGTTCGATCTGAAGATGCAATGACCGTGGAAGAAACAAGCTTCGCTCGAATACAGCAGGACATACACGTAGCACTCTTCACAATGCAGAAAGATGTGGACTCGAAGTTTACGTTGAACAACACAGTGTTTGCACAGAACTCATAAACATATGTAGATGAAAAGTATATATTTTGCTTTGGCAGCAGCCCTCTACTAAAATGTATAAAATTCACATTGATATTTCAGAATACCTGAAAGGTTGTTACATTTCGCTCTACTTCTTCTTTACTGTTTACTTGAATTTTTTATCAGCAATCCTGTTTATATTATAGATATAAAAATCAGAAATATTTAATTAAATATGATTAAATATATCTAAGAGATGAATACATCTCCCCTCTTTTTATCGAAACAAAACTATGTAGTTGTGGGTAGCCAGAAGGTGGAATCTATTCAACTGATTGCACAACATACGACATCAATATTGGTTCTACGTTACGATAAATTTCGGTAACACAAGAAGGTATCAGTGATTTAAAAATACACATTTTGCATCAAATTGGAAAACAAATATCGGAACATTTTTCGTTTAATGCATAAGAGTTGAGCATTCGCAAAGTTATATTTTCGTAAACGTTTTAGCAAAAAGTAATAAAAATTACTGCTTTGCGAAGGAGGTACTTTTGGTATGAATACAGAGGAAACTGAAAGGAAAATTAACAAAGCAGAAAATCGAAATCAGAATTACGCCAAGACTACCCATCAATGGTTGTTTAAACATGCCTTTAAATTATATATGACATTTCAAAAACTTAGAGGGAACCTACTATCACAATATCTCTTTATAACTTGAGTAGTTAAGAATTAAAAAATACATTTATCTATCTGGATAATGCTAATACTATTTGACGAATAACAACGTTTATTTAACACTTGATATAACTAACTTCCAGCTCATCTTGATCTTCCTAATGAAATATTATCAAAAATACAGAATTAATTGAATATCTAATAACATTACAAGTAAAAGACCGAGGCATAAAGTGTGTGACAAATCTGATGAAGACTAAAAAATGTAAACAAAACATTTATGTACAACTATAAGAACTGCGATAGAGTGAGAAATGAAACTAGTTTGTCATTTTTAATGAAAGTTTTACAGTAAGTTATTGATTTATGATATTAGTAAATGTATAATGTTTATATTATATATTTAAATATGATTAAACTTTCATAACATTCATTACTTACGAACGCTTTTTCATCCATCGGAGCATAGCACAAGCCATTTTCTTTTTTGTGCTGGTGCACTTCAAATTAATCAATATAATTCAAAATTATTAAGAAAATGAATCACTTTGACTCGTTTTTCAAAAAATATATATATATATCCAACTGCAGTATTAATATATCACAGCAATATAATTCGTGATCATAAAATCTCCAAACACGCATTAAACGCAAAAAATCGCATTAAGGCAGAATGAAATATTTTCACTCTTACAATGACTTTTACAACAATACAAAATCGAATTTCTAAACTGTTTATTGTTACACTATATTTCATTCTTATGGAATCTTTCATGGTTGTTGAGGTATTTTAACTGTTAGTCTGCTTTAAATACAATTATAATTTCATATATATATATATACACATATATGTATATCTAAATATGTATTCCTAATAAATTACTTCGATATATTATATATAGGTGCATAATTATAAATAAATTACATTAGTTTTGATAATTTATATTTTCTAAATTATATATGCCAGCAGACTGTTTTAATTATTTATAAGTATCTGCTTGCTAATGATTGTATAATTAAGTAAATATTGTTTACATTTTGTAGTCTGACAATCATTAAAAAACAGGTACATTTTATCTTATGCTTACATTTGTTTGCTTCTCAAAAATTAGAAGCATTCAACATATTCGTCAGCTTAGGGTACTTGATATGGACAGGAAAACTATGTAAGACCATAGAGAACATCAACTCTGAGTTTCCGTTCAGAGTAGACTTCGGATATTTGAGAGACTTAAGTGTGATCTTCGCTCCTTAGTTGCGCTTTCCATCCTATTTTCTTTAACCTCCTTACCACTTTGAAGTGATAACTATTGACTGTGCTTCAATATAATTGGAAGATCTTGCACAGGTATTTCGGGAAAGTTCCAGTATTTTAAAATGTTAGGAAACATTTTGGGAAAATATTTTAACAAAAAACCATCGGTTCTGTGTGCGTTCTCTCCACTACCAAATTTTACGCATGGAACAATATTAGATATTAGAAGTAGGTCTAAATGCCAATGTTAATAGCCTCCATTACCGAGGTTATGAATGCGGGACGAGAAAAGATGGAAAGAGATGGCAAATCATTTCAAAAAAAGATGGAATCTGTCAAAAAGAAATTGAGGCAAATCAAGAAGAAATGGAAAGTGGATAATAGAAAAAGGCGTTCAAGGATACGGAAGGCAGAATTGATATCGTTGCATAGAGAGTTGGAGAAATTGGAGAAATATTAGTATTTTCTGCTCTCAAGAAACAATTAAAAAAAGAACGTTTTTGCTGTCAAACACCCATCAGAATTTCTGCAACTATCCTCAAGGGAGTTAAGAGCTTACAAGTATTCATAATTAAAGCTGAACTCAATTCTGATGGCTTAAACTTGGTACCTATCTGTCTTCCAGGCTCTCTCTCAAGTTATCCACATATGATGGAAAGAACTACTGTCAAGACTGAATTCTCTATAATCTCAAAGGCAAACGGGTAGGATTCCGAAAATAAAGCCTAGAAATCTGGTCAATCCTCTAGCAGTAGACGTGGTGGATATCGCTCAAACTCTGCCCGAAAATCTGATGTTAGACTTCGGCGCGTGGGAGCTGCGATCTTGGAATAACGGTTTAAAAGACTGCACCACGCTGCAGTTAAAATCCTGCCAACAGAAGTCCAAGAAAACTCTCCATAAGCTCGCTCCTGATATCAAAGTGCTCTCTCATCTCGCCTTTTGGGCTACCCAACAGAAACATTGGAAGCACAATACCTGCAGTACTCCATCGGTGGGACATGAGAACCTGAGGTACACAAAGACCTGTGAACGAGGGTTCTCAAGTATTTAAAAAACGTTATAGAGTACGCCATGAAATAAGAGGCAGCCCATCACGGAAATTTTAGAAACGATCACCCAATCAGAACCGCTATAATCCAGGAGCCAATGGTTCAAGTGATTGCTCGTCTAGACAATTTAATCAGGCAAATCAGTACCTTCATGCGGAACAGGTGTGAGTACAAACCAACTTTAAAATACTAGAACTCCAGTGGTGAAGAACACCTACGAAGGAATTTCAGAACACATGAGGACACAGAAATTAATACCGCTTCCCAACAAGGAGGTAAGAAACGAAATTGTGGATATCTCCCAGAGGGAAATTTGAAACATATTGAGAAGCCCCATTTAATAGCGTTTCGTTTTTCTGAGTGGCGACAATAATGGACTTCTGATTTTGAGGCATATAAATGAAGATTCCGCAGTATAACAATCGATACAAGAGTCACATTACAATCATCAGAAAAGATCTGGCTCAGCGATTGAAAGATAAACGCATCTGGACGGTGCCCTGCGTGGATCTCCGGACTGTATCAGGTGATAAAATCGATATCGATGAAATTTTCAAATATAATGTCACGTTTGGATTTTCCGCCAACCATACATGCTATATGTGGCAAACAGCGAACTAATTGATTATAATAATGTAAGTTAAGTAAACTATGAGGATAGCCTTATAAAATTTCAAATTTTGCTTCTTCCTATCTGGATATATAAACAAAAGACGTTTCAAAACTTTACAGAGAGACTGAAATGTGGATGCGGAAAGAACGCGTTGTGATGATAGAGGGTGTTGTTGAGCTTGGCACATGAAAGTGATCCGCTGGCTTAAATCGTAAAATCATTTCCCACATAAATATCGCGCGATGAGTTGCTGCACGAATAAGGAGCTCATTGACATGCATTTTATCTACGGGTTTGCGATGAAAACAGAGCAGCTGTCAAAAGATAACCAGGGCTGCTATACTACAAGGTTTTTCCTTGCATGACATCACTAACTACTAGTTTTCAAAAAGAACGCCGTAACCTACTCTCTTCGTTTCTTCCACTTCTGCAAGTAAATGACGTCAATGTTGGGAAGAGCGTAACCCTGTTGGTCTACTGACCCTAACAAAGAACTATTCCCGAGCAGGTAGCAGTGGAATCATCAAATGTTCCAGCGTATTTACCTGGAAATGTACGAGACTATATTGCTTCGGGCTTACCGGCATGATATGAGCAGAGAAAAGTATTTCAGATCTTCTGCAGTGGAAGAAGCTATAGTTTATATATTTGAAGACAATAATCCTGTTACGAACACGAGCGCTGTTAGACATGTATTCGGAGTGAGACGCCAACCGTTTGAATGACTCTAAATTAAAAATAAATGCATCCATAACATTTACAGAGAAGGCAGGTGTTGAAACCAGACGCTTATCCTTTGTCTGCAGACACCTAGAAAATCCTGACTACACTCTGTATGTCTTATTCACTAATGGGGCTGCACATTTGCATGTTCGAATAAGTTTACACCCACATCTTTGGATGCATGATAAGCTTTGGACGCATGATTAGCAAGAACGAGTCTACATTATTTTTTTTCGCTGACATAAAATAAAACTACTTAGTAGGACCATTCTACCTAGTCGCTTGAAACTCCTGCATCTTCCAACAAAATATTCTGCCGGAACCTTTTTCCGGTGTTTCTCTAGCCATTTGCACATAGATGTTTTTGCAACCCGATTGCTAGCTCAGGTTGTCCCATCCGTGTCTAGTTACGGCCGCATTACATTAGACCGGGTGCATGTGTTTCTTGGCCATCCCAACCACCATATTTGACATGCACGGATTTCTTCTAAGAGGATGACCTAAAGTAGCCGTCACTGAATGCGATGAAGATCTAGTGTCAAAGTGTCAGTTGCTGCTGGAAGTATGCACTAAATTCACTATAAATCTTTACTAATGTATGCCAATCCATGCACCGCTGCTGTGGATCTTGTATTATTATTGCTAGTCGTGCTTCCGAACACTAATGCAAAAAGTGGAGTCATTAAAATAATTATTTCTTTATCTATCTTTCTTACTTGCCTTCCTTATGTGACAACACCTACAAGCTCAATTTGAAATGCATACACTTTTCTGTTGCGATCTTAAGCCTTCCGTTAATGTTCTGCTTATTTTGGTACCTTCTACCTGGTTTTACATTTTTGTCAGATCTTTTATCATCACCTTGGATAATAATTCAGCCATATTCAAGTTTATAGATAAAAACGAAGTTTAATTCGAATGAGCATATTTTGTCTAAACTCTGTAAGAAATATCTTACAGACATCATCTAGACAGTTTTATGCGAATAACAAAAAATTATCGTCTCTACTAAATAATTAAATCCATCAAAATTTTTCTCTTTTTCTGTCGCATCATAATCTCAAAAAATAATTCTGTGCTGAGTTAATATGCTTAATTTATAAAGTCCTATAAGTAAAAGTGATATGTCTTCATTAACAAACAGCATTTCTATTATCCAAATTGGGATTAAGATTATTGCATGTGCTGTTATAGTATAATGCACAGCACTTTCAGATAACAGGTAGTAGAGTCATATTCAATTTCTGGAAAAGCAAAAGTTACATTTTTAAGGCTGTGTTTTTTACAGTACTTAATGACTCTAGATTTCAGAAACTGTTGCAGTGTGCTTCAACCACATTTTGGAATGACAGGTTGGTAAATAATGCAGATTCTTTACCAAAAAAATGTTTTTAATAGAAAATTTATTAATAAACAAGACAGCTCTTGCCTTAATTCTAAAACTGTTTCAGAAAATATTTTACTATATCGTCAATTTAGTTTAATATTCATATAATATTTTACTGTATCGTCAGTTTAGTGTAATATTATAAAATATTTTACTGTATCGTCAATTAGTTTTTTATTATTTCGGGTACGTTTCAGCAATTATATTTATAACAATATCACTTGCACAACTCGAAAATTCGACTCGAACAACTCAAATTTTGAATTATGACTATTGCGATTGCCTAAATCGTGTAATCAAAATTTTCTTATTATTTTTTTTTCCTACAGCAACACTAGGACATAGTTTAGTGCCGCAATATAGTCTGGTTCTTTAAAGTAAACACTTCAAACTTAATTTCTGCTGCCTGATTTTACTCATAACTATTGGGAACAACAGATCCAATGCTTACAAGTTTTAGGGGAAAAAAGGTTGTGTTCCCCAAATTTTTTCTTCTACTTCATTTCACTTTTTGGCATGTTTTGCTTTGTGGAAAGCACGTGGAGTACAATCTCAAATGACGTAGATAAAAATAAATGCTGTGCGTGATGATATTACGAGTTACGATCGCAATGGGGAAGTGCTGGCAACGACCCTGTTTTAGAGGAATAACCTATAATACAAAAGCCAGTAGTGAATCTGTTACAGTCTTTAGTTTCTTGCGTAGACAGTCTGCAGTACCGATACTTCTTAGTTTGCGCCAGATGTTTGGCTGGAACATTGTTCATTCTGTTCATCAACAATGACCCATATTGAATTGTGCCAAAGTTTCTGCTTTGTTTAACTCAATTGTCGCGGTCCATCTCAGACTGTGCCATTATAACGCACTTGCTGTGATAAATCGTGTCTCTATTGCAGTGGTTTTCAAAGAGCAAATGTTTCCAATATTTTATGCGGGAGTCGAGAAGATGCATAATGAACATGTGTAAAACAAATAGCCATGAAGATTTGATTAAACTGCATTAATCCCTCATTTCACTTACCCTGCTGGGGTTGTATACACTGGTTTAGTATTATACGATGACAGTGGAGCATAAAATACACGGAGCGGCTGCCTGGTGCCGAAAGGGGTAGTCAATACTCTCCTGAAAGAGAGGTGGCTTCGGCCTTCCGAGTAGGCTGGCGTGGTAGCCAGTACTTCGACGCTTCGCTTAGCGCCCTGCGTGAAGCTTAATAGAACATGGGGCAACGATTAGATAATTCTTTAAATGATATACATTTTGTGCATTCTGAGTTATAATATGAATGAAATATAATACTGTTAAGTAAACCTAGTGCCAGAGTGTCGCTATGGTAAACAAATTGAATTTTTAAAGAATGCATTTATTCTATTGTGGTTTATGCGCTGTCGGCGAAGTAGGGTTAATTCAATCTAATAAGTTTAAATAAAATGCAAGAAAAAATGCGTATAATTTAATATTACGTACAAGGAAGTCACGTGGTGTATACATCAGATTTTTTTTATTGGCTTACCGCAACAATTGTCTGAATTCAGCATTATTTGTAACCTTGTGAGCCCAATAACCCCTGCCGCAGATGGGGATTAACTATTGGACAAGCCATGTTGCGCGACCTTGAACGGATGAAACTCATGTAACCTCATAACTAGTATCACTCTTTAATTTGCAAACAGTTCTGCCCACCATTATGTAGTGAAGTTTAATCATTTTACTAACTCAAAACTGTCCACTTACAGCTTCACAACTTATGACTCAGAAAAAAATAGCCCTACTGCAGTCTGCTGCTACCTAGAGCATGAAGAAGAGGCAAAAAAGCCCGTAACTGAAATTAGGCGTGCTTCCTAAAAGTTTTAGAAGAAAATGAGTCTATGTAAGAAACAGAGAGCTTACAAATAACGCTGAATTCAGACAATTGTTGCGATGAGCCAATAAAAAAAACTTTTGTCTACACCACATGTCTTCCTTGTACGGAAAATTAAATTATACGCATTTTTCTTGCATTTTATTTAAACTTATTAGATTGAATTAAACCTACTTCGCCGACAGCGCATAAAACACAATAGAATAAATGCATTGTTTAAAAATTCACTTTGTTTACCATAGTGACACTCTGGCACTAGGTTTACTTAACAGTATTATATTTCATTCATATTATAACTCAGAATGCACAAAATGCATATCATTTAAATAATTATCTAATCGTTGCCACATGTTCTATTCAAATACTATAATAAAGCTAGAACAATGTATAAAAGAAATTAAGCAAATAAAACAAAAAAGAAACAGTTTTTTACAGACGATTGAGTATTTCTCATTTAATTAATTCAGTTCTTAGTTCGCGAGAAGGCAAAAATACATAAAAACTCAAAATATCTATATTAAAAATTACGAAGTAAATTTCAAACGTTTATTTCCTCGAAAAAATTCCAAAAAGAATTAAGCATGATTTAATTGGCAATAATAAATTAATGTGTTATCTTTGTTGTTAGGAAGCTAAATTCCTCTAGATTGGCAACAAATCCACTAGTCTCCTGTTTCAAATGTAAACATCAATGGCCGCTATTAAAAACAGGCTTAGCGGCAATTAAACAACTTTAAAATTGCTGATAATTCTAAAAATATTGCACACAGATTTACTAAAGGCATAAAATCCTTAACCGGAAGATAAAAACAATATAATTTAATCATTTTTAAGGAAACAAATGTACAATTTACAAACATATAAGAGTAAAGAAACTGAGATCACTGAGCCGGGTAACAGAGTGGATATATATATAGAAATATATTTATATACGTTTGGTGCGGCCGATTGCAACCAAAATAAGAGGTGCACATGTACATGTTATAGCAGTCCTATATACAAAATTTCAACGTTCTGAGGCTACTCGTTCTTGAGTTATGCGAGATACGTACGTACGTACACACGTACGTACATACGTTCGTACAGACGCCACGAAAAATTCTCTTCAGAATTAATTTTAAAGCAGTTTTATAATTTTTTTGAAGGAAAAGAGTATTTTATTCTGTCCTTACGTACAGATATCACGCAAAAACATCGTTAAATTGCATTCGATAGCGGTCAAAATGGATATTTTCGTTGAAATATGCTGCCTGAAACTTTTCGCGATTACAATACTTCCTTTTTACTTCGTACAAGGAAGTAAAAACATTGTTGTCTCTTTTACTTGTATATAGTGGCAAGTTTATACGCGATGCAGATCCGTCATGAAGAAGCCATGCCCTGTTGGAAACTGAGTAAATTGAGGCGAGCCACGTTTTAGAAGCCGGCTAACGTTTGGGAAAAATACAAGTATGTAAACTCTTCTGCCAGTAGTCTCTCTCTCCCACAGATGTTGCCAACGCTTCAATAATTCTGTCTCGAACTCAACTTTTATGATCGAGCACGGGAGAGGCACATCAAGCGTCCGAACGTGGGGGTCAGTTGCTGCATTTTTGGCTGTTGCATTTGAAATTTCATTACCCAGTGTTACAGTGTTAGCAAGTACCCACTGGCGTACAGGCTTATAGTATTTTGATGACATTATTAAGAGTTTTTGTATGGCCCTGACGAATGGATTTTACTGCATGTGCCTTGGATTACCTGAAGGGTAGAGGCCGACGCATATGCATAAGTCCTATCTCATAAACCTGTTTTCTCTTTAAGTCGGAGCACACGCACTTTTGCACTCTAGCGCTGAGCTAAGAGATGCAGAGGCGGCAGTCCTGAAATCATTTACAGCATTAGTAGGCTAGGTTTTATACCCTCGTAAATTGCTTAGGAAGAAAGGTCTTTGTGCTGAGCGTAGCAGGTTCTCCATTTTAGTAGTCATCGTTATGCCTCATACGGAGGATCCATACAGTGCGATATTCTCAGCATAGGATTGGGCGAGACAGATACAAGAAGATTACCTCACGGTTACTTCTCGCAAGTATCCCTATCAAAAATAAAAATAAATTTTCTAGTAAAAAGTAGTAGCAAATCATGGAAAGTTTTCATTTTATTTTCAGCGACTCTTAAGAAGTGTAAGATGCGCGCACAGAACATGGGAATGTTTATTGTTTTACATTACATTACATTCATATATGGCAACGTGCATTACTTTCAATTTTTAGAAATATTTACCAGGATTTGGAACAAAAATTCCGGAGAAAATTTATTCTACAATACGAAGTGTGCATCTGCATTTCAACAATCCATGAAATATATTATTTAAAAGGAGGGCACTGTCAATATGATTAATGAAAATATTATAAATAATTAATCATATTACATGAGTGAATAAGCAAGTATTTAAGAACAAGTAAATTTTTAGCATCTCCTGTCTACATATGCGAAGAGCAAGTCAACAACAGAAAATTATATCGTCTTCTTTCCATGTGTATATGTTGAATAAGATTTCCTTCCTTACTCTACTATTTTATTACCTTATATCTTTAACAAAGGAATAGTGGGTTCCGTTGACGTGGCTAATCAAATTTTCATTCAAGCGCGGTTAACTATTATTTGTGCTCTCAACCTGGTGACTTCGGATGCTGAGCGGATAGCTGATCCATTGTTTCGGCAATTTCCGAACAGGATTTAAAATTACCTTCTCGTAGAGTTCTTCTCTGAACGGAGTGGTTATTCAAAATATAGATTTATATGATAACTTAAGTGTTTAAAAAATTAGCGAAAACAAAAGAAGTATTAAAAGCACAATGTCTCTTTTTGATCATTTTTTGTTCCTGACTATCCGCAAATGCTGTAAACAATTTAATACGTTTAGATACAATCACATTTCACTGCAGTAATCCATTGTTTAAATCTGTTTTCCTATTGAATTTTTAGGTCATTTAAGAATTGAATTTTAATGAGCGCAGAACGCTTTTTAATTAACGTATAAGCAAAAACCAGCTTTCTGGACATAACAACACTTTTATGATATTTGATATCACATTCGATTCTGGCAACAACATAGTGTGTGTTAGAATAGAAAATTATATGATCTTTTATAATTAAGAATTTATTTAGATAAAAAATTCAATTACACTGAAGGAAAAGTCTCGGTCGTTTCCATTAAAAGCGTTTAGACTTTCCTAATGCAAATAAAAAAAGGGTTACGCATACAACATATGTACATGTAATTATGTTTCACACTAAACAAATTATTCCTCACGATTTTAGATGTGAAACTAAACTTTAATTTTTTTCTTTATATGCATAGCTACGATAGCTGAAAAACAAGCGTCAGACAAAAGAGCTGCAAACAACGATTTGTCGTTCTTGTTAGCTCTTGGTATCTCATATTCCAGTGTAAGTAATTCTGCTATTCATTGCATATAATTTTGTTGAAATTCATCACATCAACTTCTTTCTTTCCTGATGTGAAAGGAATTATCAAAAATGCAATTCAGAAGAATGAGGTAAGGGTTTCGAACACTATAAGCAGCAGTACTCATGAATTGTCTCGAACTACGGCTCGGAATGCTGTAATTTAAATATCGCAATGCATGACTGTAATACGACCCTAACTTCCCTTGGTGTGTACGATATACTATAGTGGCGTGATCAAATTTGTTTGCAGGTTGTCATAGAATGACATGCATAATCGATTTAATTAATTATTGTCATCAAATTTTAGTATTTGTTGCAAATTATCATTGTCACCGAATAATTATTGTTGCTTATCAGTGCATAGAAATGTTATGCAAAGTCTCCTAAATGAAGTCAATAAAATAAAATAAATAGAAAAAGGAACTTAGGATACGAAAATAGGATTAGGTCGTTACAGCAATAACGACCAAATCAAAATTCGTCTTCTGTTGTCGCAAAAAAACTTCAAATTGATGTTTATTTACTACTATTTAAAAAAAGGATGCCGAAGATTTCCCAGTTTATAAGTTACAAACAGAGTGAAAGAATAAATGTTTTAAAAACCTTGCACGTATGATTGAAGAAACAGAAAATTGCAAGAGAAATTGAGTAATACTCCTTCCTCAAAATGACTTATGTTTCATCTAATCGGCATTGTTTCAAAGCGTTGATACGGAGTTTGGTTTTAAATCAATCGACAGGGTACGTATAATAATAATTATCGCAATATAAGATAGTACATAATTTTTGCAAAACATACATCAGTACAAAGTCCGAAATTCGGACGTCCATTATCCGGAATGATCTAAAATCCGGACCTCAAAGGAACGAACTTTTTATTGTATGCTTTACGCATGCGCATTTGATTTTTCCTTCCATAATAAAACATGCGGAGATTTTCACTTAAAAATTCCGATTCTTAATTTCACTTAGGCACTAATTAAAATACCTCGTTATGGGAAAACAATTATGTAAGCATAAATTTGTGAGATTAATAATTTGGCTCGTTAGGTAAGTATCTGCTTGTCATGCATTTCAAACCGAAACATTCACCCTGACGCCGACCTGGCGAGTCATTATTTATTATATTTTGCTTTCATCAACGCACGTTTATCACGACATGACAGCTTCAGTAATAACTCATGCAGTGAAATCTAAACTTTTTTTTTATATTAGCAATTAAATAACGTGTATATAGCAACCTTTTATGCTAAAATTACGCTTGGCGATGATTATAGATTTTTAAATGCTCTAAGAAATGTTGACGAGGAAAAAGTCAACAAAAATTTCTTTTCATTTGCTAAAAATAGATTTTGCTAATGAAACTCATAGGCCAAAATACATATAGTGCTATTTTAATTAAGAATAACTGATATGTTATTCACCATAAACCCAGAACATTCGGCAGAATGTGTCGGCACCAGACGCCAGAATTTAGGGAAGACGAAATTTTTGGAATTTGGGGAAGCACCCAGCGGCAAACTTAAGGGATGAGAAGTTTCTTTATGATTTAGTGAAAGCACTGGGATGCAAAGTTTAGGTGCGCTAAAAATTTAGAAATTAGGAAGGCGCCTTTTAGCAGAATTTAGGATCCGTAGAGACTGCGACAGGCGGTATTTAGCGCCGGCCCTTGATAAAGCGTTAAGTATATGTGGGAGTTTATTTATTCAGAACTCAGATTAATTTTAAGCATGCGCAAGAAATAAATATAGGTATAGAAATAACTAAACTAATACAATTCAGGCTTAATTTAGTAGGCAATAGGAGCAAGACAAAATTTAGCGAAACAACTTGGCTTTCGTCGCCAATCTTGTGATACACAGCCAATAATGTATAAATGTATGACGGAAGCTATTAAGCTAGGCTAAAAATACCTTTACTGAATTCTAAGGCATTTCAGTTAATGTAGCTGACTGCGCTGTTTCTTAATCTTCTAGTTTGATTCAGCTTATTATTTTTTGCAAACTGTTATTATTACGGCAAATTTATAAAACTAAGCTTAAACTTTCGATTATGTCGAAAAGAGTTTCCAATTCTGGAGTTGCCAAAGGATCTACAATGAGAAACAATGTTTCGATGTCCATTAAACAGAAAGTGGATGTAGCATCTGATTTCGAGAGTATCAGTGCACTTATATACCTGAGAACCTCTGTGAACGAGAGTAGAAGAGAATGTAATGTAACTGCGTAAATAGCGCATCGGTGCTGTCTTATGAGGGTTAGTTAGAAATAAATATTTGTGCCGTGACATAGTCTGTTGGGTTGCGTCATGCACTTCACTGAACCCACATCGCAAGACACAACATTTGGCGACGAGGATGGGATGAGAAGAAAATCGTTCCCCACTCGGCGCATTCGGTTACATGCGTAAGTAGTAGCAAAACCGAAACTTGGATTAGGGGATTCCACGAAAACTGCAAAAGGTAGGAAAGTTATTTGATTTTTATTTTGAAAGGATGGAGAAGTTAATTGAAGAATTAATAAAGCAGAATGAAGCCTTAATGGTCGCATTGCAAGAGAAATCGAAACATAAACAAGAAAAAATTTGTGTTTCTTTTGATAAGTTCGATGTCCTTGTCCGGAGCCTGTGGCTTCACGTTGCCATCTGAAGTAGCAGTTATATGAGGTTCATAGATTACCGGTGCAGACGGAACCTCGCTCCCTACCGATCTGATCTGATCAACAGTTAGCGACGAGGATGGGATGAGAAGAAAATTAAACTTTACTAAAAGTAAATTTTTTCAAAATGAGATTAAATTTTTAGGGCATAAAATTGATGCCGATGGATTTCATAAGTCGGATGAAAAGATTTCGGCAATTGCTAATGTCCCTATGCCGAAAGGCGTGAAGAAATCAAAAGCTTTTTGGGATTAGTGAGTTTTTATGCCAAATTTTGCCCTAATTTGGCAACTTTGACATATCCCTTAAATAATTTAACAAAAAAAGATGATAAATGGAATTGGTAAAAAAACTGCCAAATCGCTTTTGAAAAAATGAAAAAGAAAATTTGTTCAGACAGAGTTTTAATGCATTACGAACCCACATTACCGTTAATCCTAGCTACTGATGCATCTCCGGTAGGTCTTGGGGCAGTGCTGTCGCATGTTTTGTCTGATGGAACAGAAAGGACTATAGCATTCGCATCGAGGACACTGACTAACACAGAGCAGAAATACGCCCAAATCGATAAGGAAGCACTGTCAATTGTTTGGGCTGTCAAAAATTTTATCTATATCTAAAGGGAAGACGATTTTTCTCTGGTGACAGATCATAAACCTTTAGTGGCTATTTTCAAATCTAAGAGAGGACTTCCTATCCTCACAGCCACCCGACGTTTACGTTATGCACTGATATCAGTTTAATATTGCGTATCGAAATATCAAGGAACACGCTAATGCTAACTGCCTGTCGCGCCTGCGTCTTAAGTCCGAAGATTTATTCATTAAGAATGATGTTGAAATATTCCAACTCTCCCAAATTGAAACTCTTTCGGTAACAGCTGGGACGATAGCTCGGGCAACGCGAGCTGACGAAGAATTAAATAGTCTTTATATGAAATTAAAATCTGTAGAAAGTTTGAAACGTAGGGAAGCAGAGTACACCTTACACGATGACTGTATAATGAGTGGTCAGAGGGTAGTTGTTCCGAAAAAACTCCGAGTTAAAATTCTCGAAGAGTTACACTAAGGTCATTTAGGAATCGTTAAAATGAAGGCAATCGCCATATTTTACGTCTTTTGGAAGGGAATTGATCATGATATTGAAGACGTTTCGAGAAACTGTGTCGATTATATTATGTTCAAATCAGATCCAGTAAGGGCAAGGGTCAATCACTGGGAATATCCAAGTGCGCCTTGGAAACGCATTCACGTAGATTTTGCAGGCCATATTTTTGAACGAATGTTCTTGATTATCATTGACGCACATTCTAAATGGCTCGAAGTGTATACCTTAAAGTCAACAAATTCCTTTCAGACAATTGAATGTTTGAGAGACTGTTTTGCAAGATACGAACTGCCTTTAGTAGTAGTGAGTGACTATGGTCCTCAGTTAACATCGGGGAATTTGAAACTTTTATAAGGAATACTGGAATTAAACACAAAACGTGTGCTCCATTTAAACCAGCAAGTAACGGGCGAGCAGAGCGGTACGTTTACACCGTTAAACAAGCATTACGTACAATGCAAGGTTATCCAAGAAATATTAAGCAAAAACTTGCCATATTCCTCATGAATTATAGAAAGGCACCGAACATGGCAACCTTGTCAAGTCCAGCAATGTTATTCTTAAAAAGAGAAATTAGAACTCGAATTGATTTAGTTGTTCCAAATCTTGAAGAGTGGAAGAACGCATCCGAAGGAATAATTATGATCTCTAAGCCAGAAATTTTGAGATCGGAGAAAAGGTTGCCATTCGGGATTATAGATCGGCAAATTCCCGATCGAAAATTGGCAGAGTGACAAACAAGGATGGAGCGCTGCATTATACAATTGACGTTCAAGGAACTTTACTGCGCCGGCACGTCGATCAGATCAGATCGGTAGGGAGCGAGGTTCCATCTGCACCGGTAATCTATGAGCCTCGTATGGCTACTACTTCAGATGGCAACGTGAAGCCACAGGCTCCGGACAAGGACATCGAACAAAGCTGTGCACACTTAAGCCGGAGTTGAAACATCGTCATTTCCAAGGAAAACTGAGCCAATCATTCCAGTGAATTCTGATAAAGAGTTGCAGCAACCCCAGCCAGAACTTACACGATCTTCGCGCATCCGCAAAGCTCCTCGGAGATTAAATCTGTAAATAAGTGGGGAGGGATGTAGCATCTAATTTCGAGAGTATCATTACTCTTATATGCCTGAGAACCTCTGTGAACGAGAGTAGAAGAGAATGTAATGTAACTGCGTAAATAGCGCATCGCTGCTGTCTTATGAGTTAGAAATAAATGTTTGTGCCGTAAGCTAGTCTGTTGGGTTGCGTCATGCACTTCACTGAAACCACACCGCAAAACACAACAGTGGAATTGCTGCAAAAAATTAATAAAGACATACCCGTCTCAAAATTATGTGAGGAGTATGGCATTGGAAAGTTAACTCTATATGACTTAAGAAAAAATAAAAAGGAGCTTGCTGAATTTTTTGTGGAAGAAACTTAAACAACTTACATTGAAAGAAATGCTTAATAAAGTAAACAAATAAATATTAAGCTTTTTTTTTTTTTTTTTTTTTTTTTTTTGTAAACTTTTGATACCCTTTAGATCATAATTGTTCTTTACCAGATTTAAATTGATTATTTCATATCCGTAAAAATCCGGAATCGCCGAAGTCCCGACGAGTCCGGAATTCGAACTTTGTACTGTATATCTAAAATATGTTACGTCAAGGGTAACATTTTTGAAAGGAATTATATCGTTTCATCACTCTATTTAAAAGTCGAAATTTTTTTCGCTATAACTTCTGTTTTTGAAATAAAGAAGGAAATATCCTAAAATGGCAGTTCAAAAAATCTGTTAATAGATACTAATTCCAATAAATGGACACTCCTTATACTAGCGTCAGCAAAATTTCACATGAGATAAAAGTATCTTATATTCACTTTCGCTGTAGCAGTTAATCGTTGAATCACCTTTCAGGACGCGAGAAATGTCTTGATTCGAGTATATTTTAAAATCGTTAAGATATAAATTTCCCTCAAGATCTAGGCCAGCGATTTCTGATCTGTGCGAAATAGGAATTTTCTGTCATAGAGTTAATGGTGCGAATGTTCTGCGGCTTTTGGCTATCGTTAACAAGACTTTCTTGGCGACACAGTAATTCCTATCCGGTTTAGATAGGCATTTGCTTCAGTATGCCACAACACGTTCTTTACGGTTTATTCCTTGGTAGAAAAAGCACCAACACTCTAGTTGCTCGTAATCGTGTCAAGATTGAACGAGTTAAGTCACTTTCACTTCAGAGATAGGAACGCCGAAATAATCAAGATTATTCAAAACTATTACAAACGAAGAGTCGCTTTGACTCCTTTCTCAAATTAAGTATATCTGCAACTGTAGTATTAATATCTCTCAGCAATATAATTAGGGATCATAAAATCATCAAAATCGCATTAAACGCAAAATATTGCATTAGGCACAATGAAGAAATTTCGCACTTACAATGATTTTTACAATATGAAAATTGAATGGAATTTCTAAACTAAATGTTGATTGTTACACGATATTTCATTCTTGAATCTTTCGCGGTTGTGAAAGACTTCTAACTGTTAACCGGTTTTAATCTAATTATAGTATAATATTTATGCACAGAATCTATGTCTATCTAAACACGTATTTTTATATAATAACTTATTTTAACATGTTATGTTTACATGTAGGAATATAATTCTAGATAAATTTTATTAGTCTATATAATTTGTATTTCCTTAATTATTTTTAGTAGCATACTTTCTTAAATATTTACAACTACCTGCTTGTTGCTACCTGCTGTATAATTAATCCAGTAGGGGTTATATTTTCTTAATTTGATAGTCATTAAAAATCAAATCAAATTTTCCTTATGGTTTATTTCCTTTCTCTTCAAAACTAAAAGCATCCAACATTTTGGTCACTTTAGGACACTTTACGTGGAACGTTAGGGCGTGGATTTGTAATAAATTCTTATTCAACTTCGCACTATACTTTAAATTGCCCGAATTTTATTTTATAACTCCGTTTAAAGTGCTTGTTCTGATTAATTTTGCAAATGGATTTCTTCACGCATAAAATTTCCAGAAATATTAGGTTAATATAACTTGGAAAAAAATAAAAATTTTATAATTATAGAGCTTTTCTAAATTCTGAAAGCGTAATTATGTATTTTTCATTTTATTTTCTTAGTGCTGTATAGCGCACTGAAGGTTATTTTACATTTGCATGACAATAAATATCTCTCATCTGCTTTACTTTTATCGAATACCCTAAACTAACCTAACATATTCTATTTCTTTCACCGTTACCGTTTACTTCCTGATGCAAAATAAAGGAAATATTGTAATCCGGAAAATCTAAACGTATCATATTTAAAAAACAATATCCATTTTGACTGTTTCGGAATCCATTTGGACGATTTACACTGGTGTGCAAAAATTACGGACGAGACGGTTTTTTCAATATAATTTTGTACAAAAGCTTTCCAAATCAACACATTTAATACCGTAAGATCCCCAATACGTAAGGACATGAGTAATGTAAGCAACACTTACGAAAAGAGAAATCAGAGGGATAAAAAGAAGCTTTATTGAAAAAGTAGCATGGAGCGCAATGCGACTGAAGGCCGAAACATCCCTGTGATGAGTGTCCAGCAAGAAACATCCGGTCTTTAATAGGGGATATGATCTCCCCTGACTGCTAGGCAGGTTTCACAGCGTCTGCCCATGCTGAGAATGAGGGTGTCAATGAGTTGTTGAGGCATTGCAGCCCATTCGTCTTGCAGGGCCAATCGAAGCTCCGGAATCGTTACTGGTGGTAAGGTACGAGCTGCCAAGCGTCTGCCTAGAAAATCCCATACATGCTCGATGGGATTGAGATCCGGAGATCGTGCCGGCCAATCCATACGTTCAATATCCTCACTCTCTAAGAGCTGTTCGGCAGCTACTGTGCGATGACATGGTGCATTGTCGTCCATGAAAAGGAACTGAGGACCCATAGCGCCTCTAAAAAGACGCACATATGGAAGAAGAATCTCGTTACAATAACGGGTGCCGTTGACTGAACCTGCGTCGAAGATGCGGCTTCCCCGCTCTCTCCAGATGAGTATGCGATGAGAATCGCTACTCAGACTGAATCTGCTCTCATCTGTAAAGAGTACTCGTCTCCATTCATTGTCTCTCCAATTCCGGTGTTCCCGGCACCATAGAGAACGCCTTCTCCAATGGGCAGGCGTTAGAGGTACACACCGTACACGGCGTCGTGCAAACAGACCACCACCGTGCAGTCTTCTGGCCACAGTAAAACGCGATATCGGTCGTCCAGTCGCCTGTGTCGTGTGTCTAGCGATTTCTCCCGCTGTCTGCCGCCTGTTTCTTCTGGCCTGTAAGGCAATATACAGGTCATCTGCGGGTGTGGTTCCTCCTGGACGACCACTACAAAACCCCCGGAAAGTTGTTCCTGTAGTTTGAAATTGTCTCCAAAGTCGTGAAACGATGCTGTGAGCAATTCCGAACTCTGCAGCCACACTTGTCACACTGCGGCCTTCCTCCAGCTTCCCAATGATTCGACCTCGGGTAAAAGCATCCAGATGTCGTCTAACAGATTGATTATTCGCCATTTCTCGCTGAGGCAGCAACTCGTTGTGATTTTAACTGCTATACGGCGTGCAACCTCTTTGCCAGAAATACTGATCTTACACCGACAACATGCTTTATACTACTCAAACACTCCCCCATTACGTCTACCTGCATATCTGCGCATGTGCTACCATACATCACCTTACTTAATCTCCTGATTGGTCTTTCTGTCCGCTCTGCCTCTTCGTTCAGCTGATATGCTAATTTTTCGACTTCGTCCTTAATTTTTGCACACCAGTGTATACCTGTGATATCTGTACATTAATTTTCGGACAGAATAAACTACAATTTTTATTTTCTAATTGGATATAAAATGGATTCAAAAGTTTATTTTCCATAACATCTGTATGTACGTACGTACATACATTTGCATATGTACGCACGTTTCAAAAGCGTTCAGCAGTAGAACGTCAAAATTTTATGTACGGAAATGCTGCAACTTTAAATTCCTGCACCTTATGTTTCATTTAGAAAACTGGCTTTTGGTATAGGTTTCATATAAAACTAATAACACGAGGAGGAGATATCTTTCCTGCATATTTCTCTCTTGGATTCTGCATTGAAACAGACAGCCCACCTACTAAGCAAACTAGCTTAATGTTACCTTCCTATCGTCAAATATTTAATTGTTAGCCTCTGTAAGATATGTTAAGCACACATTTGAAAACAATAGATATGTATAATGTCCTATTTGCTGAATATCACAGTTAGGCACTAATATATAGCTATATATCTATATCATTATATTTATCAGCCTATCTACGTATATAGATAAAACTAATTAAACTTGGTAATTTAAGATTTAAAAGGCCTTAATCCTTTCAATTTTCACAATTTCTTTTCGTGGGAGATAATCATAAAAATTTATATATATAACATATATTAAGTGAACGTTTTCGCAGTTTTTTTTTTTTTTTAATTTCGCAATAGCAAACTCATGCTATTGCTATATGCTCATGCTATACTATGCTATTATATTTATCAGCCTGGATATAATGAACGAACAGTTAAGTTCTGACCAATTTTTTAAAGAATTAACTGCATTTATACGGCTAAAGCGCACCTCGAATTTTGTAAAAATCGGATTTAAGGAACTTTACGATATCTTCCACTAAATGTTTTTAAAATTTATAATTCTTTTGTTAATTTCTCCACGGATAATATGCGAAAAGTATACATTTACAGTTTTTTTTTTTTTTTTTTTTTTTTTTTTTTTTTTTCAATTTCGCCTTTCTCTGTGTTCTAGACAAAGGTTACATGAGGCAATAGTAATACACAGTATTTGCAGAAACATGGCTAAGTGTTACTCAAATTACCATATGATTAATATCATAATTAGTATCATAATTAGTAAATAGAAAATTCGAGAGATTGAGTAAATAAATTCGAATCGGTTCTTTGATCCCTCTCAGGTCCTTTCAATACAGTATCTTCTGCATTTATTAGATTATGAATGCAACATTATTTTCTGGTTCTATTCAGAAAGCGCACGGCTAATTTATTCGGAATCTACGGGTACATAAATACGAACCTGAAAATGTGGGATAGAGCAGATTTTTGTGTTTTAAATACAGTACCTATAATTTTACTAACCTTTTCGATTTACTGATATTTCAGCTGACACTATTTAGTAAGATATATTTGTTGAACTTAAATTAGTGTTTTGAGAGTAGGATTGATCTGTCATGTTCTAATATATTTTCGTTGGTATCTTTCTGTATCTGGATTATGGAATTTTAAGAATGTTATTTAATGATATATTAAGAGTTAAGGTTTCTCTACTTTTAGAAGACGCCGCGCGGACAGAAATTATATGACTTTCTTGTCCGAGAATTATGTAAAAGGGTCTTTTCACAAGATAAAGATATGACTATCTAGAAATGAACTGAGTTCAGGATAAAATTAATGAAAACTTGTTTCAAATTGATACAGGGGTACTAGGGGGGATTGCTTTTAACTTTACTTTAAAAATATTACAAATGCGGGAATGACCAACACTTCATTCCAATTTATTTAAATTTTCAAGACATAACGACTTAAAAACTTTTGAGAAAATGATATATTTGTATATATCTTGAGAAATGAAATGGTTTGTTTAAAATTTCATGACGGTAAGGATTGAATTACGAAAATCAAGTTGTTTACACATAATCTTAAATTATTTTCTTTCTATAACTAATAACTTTTATATTCTTCGTCAATAAAATCTCAATTAGAATTACAACTCTAAACAAACAAAAAAAACGTTGGTAGCCGAATTTTCGAAATTTATTACTATATAAATACAGTGAGATCTTATAGAGTTATGCGATTTGTGTTTGCTTTCAAAATTTCCGGATAGTTTTAAGCAGCAATATTTAGAATTTACTCAAACTACTCTTGATTCGCTTCAAGACTATATATGTTTCATCCTAAACAACATTAAAGAATACGCAAAAGGTTTCTAGAAAGCTTAAGCTATAAATCATTTAGTTAAAACTAACTATAGAATTCTTCTATTCGTGAAAGATGAAAAACTGTTTGACTGCTTCGCTTTTAGCAATAGAAACAGTATAATATTTATGGGATGATGAAACGGTTTTATGTGTTCAGCACAACGTCAAACCATCGAATCTTTAAATTTTTGTTTGAGAAAATGCGTTTCAATGTATATGATCTGTTTAGTTTCTAGAAAAATCGAGTAATAGCATCTACGTAACAATCCATGTATATGCTTTCATGCGATGAACAATGCTGTGTTTTAGACCAGTGTCAAATATCGTTAAATACCAGACAAAATGTATAAGTGTAAATAACAAGAAATGCAGACTTAAAGGTCTGGGTGGTTAAGTAAATATGCAAATAATTCAAAAATATGTAATGAAATTTAATCTACTTAGATGATTTATTGCATATTAGATTAATTTCGAATATACAAAACTTAAGCACAAAGAACTAAAGCCAGCAGTTATTTAAATAATTTTATTGGACGCCATTTATTTTTTACAAAAATTCAAGACAAATCAATTTCAGCAAAAGGCGAAAATTTATCACAGAATTTTTAATTTTTTATTACAAAGTTCAGAACATTTTCTGAATTTTTTATGGATCTCATATTATTTCTCATATTCATTTGAAAGAAAATAACTGATGTTGTTACAATCTGTCAAATATTGTATTCTTCCTGTAAAAACTCAGACGGCAGACATCTATGACACTGGGTTTGAAAATATCCATGATGAACAAACAGCACAGCCGCCGGCCATCCGTCTTCAATGATGGCCTTATGGAAAAGGTGTGGCGAAGCATTCTGAAAAATCGTCGCTCTACGGTTGCATAACTCAGTAGCTATTTCCCGTGGATCCTTTAGATATTTATAGTCCGAGGGAAATTGATTTTTTGGATGACCCTCAGATTGTTTAAATAATCATTATCAAATAACCTAGTCATCCTCTCAATCAATATCTGACTCATTGAAATCATCTAAATATAAATGTCCTCAACAAATCCAATTAATATCATCCGCTAAAATTAAATCATTATCTAAGTCAACTATATAAACATAACGCAGCTATATAAACAAACACATCCTCATTTTATACCATCATATATATCATCATTGAAAACATAGCGAAATTAAGATAAATCATCTTCGTTCAAATCAACTAAAAAATCACTATCAGATAAATCTTCATCAGCAACAACACCACTCTCAATTGGTCTTCGTCTTCATCACCTGAACCATATAAATAATCATCTAATTTACTATCTAAATCATCAACATATACATCGTAAAATTATCACCAGATAAATGAAAATCATCATCTAAATCATTTAAATAATTCTCATCATCCAAAACATATTATCAACTTAAACCGTCGTATAATCATCGTCACTATCCTCATCGTCGAGATAGATAAATCCTAATCATCCAATTCACTTAAATGGAAAGCAATATCAACCAAATACCTTTTTCTTCATCCTCATTTAACCATCGTCTTCATTGCCAAAACCTTCTAAATTATTATATAAATCGCTATCATATCAACTATAAAATCGTCATCAGTCAGATACATATTATCATCAAAATCAAATATTCCTCACCACACAAAGCATATCATCAAGTTAAACCATCGTATATATCACGTCACCATCATTATCAAAATAATAAGATAAACCATCACCACCCATATCACTTGAATAAAAACATTATCATCTAAATCGTTATCATCAACATTATTTAATCACGTAAAACAACAAAATCTTCATCAAAATCTCCATCATATGAATTAAAATATCATCATCAGCTAAATCTGAATGTCATTAAATCATCTTAATAATCATTACCACCAAAATCACATCATCATTCTAAAAAACATCCATTATATCATCGTCACCATCATCATTGAAGTTGCCGTCAAAATAAAATAAATTCACCTAAATAAAAAGCACTACCACTTAAAGTTTTATTATCATCATACCCAATTAATCCATATTCTTCATCACTAAATCATATAATCACCAACACCTAAATAAAAAATTATCAACAGTTAAACTAAATCCTCATCCTTAAAACACCAGCTAAATTATATAAATCATCATCATTTAAATACTCATTGTTTTGGTGTTTTGCTTGTGTGACGTCAAAAGGAGCCAGTTTCATTCAGATACAGCCAGAAGGAAGTCGTCGGAAGTTCACTATTGTTGGTAGAGGAGTAGTAACCGACCCTGCTTAGGAGATGCCGGAGGCTTGAGTACGCTGCTGAGGCCTATGCCATCTTCGATCACGTGACACTCGGAAGTGACGTGAAGTGTTTGAATAACGTAATGTTTATAAAGTTTTGTTTTTGTGGCAACGAAAATATTTTTTTAAGTTTCATTTGTTCTGCCAACAATGAATTGTATTTTTTTTTCTTTCTGGCTACGGCAAATCTTCTTTGGTATGACACTAATAGTTTCCCTTTCATCATTAAATCTGAATTTTTTTTAATTGAGCATCTAAGTATTAATTATTTCTTCAGTTTGGATAGTCTTATTATAACTTTATTGAGCAAAATCGGAAAAGTTAATCGTTAAAGAAAATTGTTAAATGAAAGATAAAATTAAAAGTTAAAAAATTACATTTGTAAAAATTAAAAGAAAAAAGTAAATTTATATTTCAAGTTTCACCAGAATAGAAAAAAGATAAGGGATTATAAACAATAGAATACTTAATAGAAAAATAAAAATAAAATATAAATTGCCTTTACGGAAATAGAAAAAAGCAATATATTCAGCTTATAAAAGTCAATTTTACTTCTGTAAACTAAATAAAGTCAACATTTATAAACAACTTTTTAAAACTGCAAGAAGAAAAAATTAAAATTTTTAAAATAACATATTCTTTTGTAAAATGAAAAATGTTAAAATCCTTTTTAAAGTAAAAACAGTGAAAAGAAATTTTAAAGTTTTAAAAGTATTAAGTTTGTAAAATAAAATTATAAAGAGAAAATGATTTGTGATATCAGAAAGGGAAAGTAAAAAACTGTCAAATAAAAATTGCATTTACACAAGTTGCAACTTTATAAGAGCTCCTTGTCCCCTTAAGCCTCCGGTGTCTCCCCATGACGGTCGGTAATTATTGTAAACTGGCTGTTAAAATTACAGTGGATTGAGCAAAGGGATCGTTGCAAGATTAATCGTTTAATTTTCGAAAACACAAATATTTGCGTCATTTAAAACATTTTGGTAATGAGAGTATACACACGGCGCCAGAAATAAAAGAACGAGCAAAGGCTTTTGTAAATAGAGGGTATACTATTTAATGAAGTACACTTTCATACTATTGGATGAAGTATATTTTCAGTAGAAAAGTACCGAAAATGCGGTGCACAATTTTGTACTGAAAATGACCTAAATGGAGAAGATGAACTTAAATTAGTAAGTTATTTATTATGATTTAACTAGAAAAACGTAGATAATTCATGATTTTATTTTCACCTTTTTTTAATTAAACTAATTACGCATGGTGTAAAAAAACAAAAATAAAACCGACGTCATCACACAAATTAAATGATTAACGGTCTTTTATCGGAAATGAAAATTTTTATCACCAAAAGACAGAAGTCTTCTTTAACCTAAGCAAAATATTTTAAAAACTCCTTGACTTCTCTTAGCCGGTAAAAAAACTAGAATCAGTTCCTAAATTTGTCCTGTAATATCTCCGTAAATTTCAATAGTAAAAATGTGCGCATTTTTCTTACATATAAAAAATTGTTATATAATTAATTCTTGTATTAAACGTTTTTTGAAACTTCTTAAAATATTCATTTGCTATTCAAAATTCGATAAGTGTAACTAGACTGAGTAACGACTAAATGAAAGTACAACTCACACCCACATTTTTCGAACATCGTGTATCTGAAAGCATGATCGCATACAAATTCAGTTGTTCTATTGTTTAATTACTAGCATCAGATCTTTAATAATCGAAAAGAAATGAAATGCATGGGGTTTGGCAACACCATAAACTTCACATCCCGCACCTGCGCTTATTGATCATAACTTAAGAAAAGCAAATAAATATGTAAATTAAACATTCGTTCCAGATATAGCGAAAATATCGGCGGAAAATTCTGTAATAACATTTGCTGTTAAGCTATCAGAAGAACAAGAATCTTTGAACCGATTTTTTTAATTATCATATCAGGAGTCAGAATTATTAATGAAATGTTTTTTCTTTCTGTAGTCTTTTGAAGAGAACATCGAAGAAGTAAACCGCGTTTGCTTAATAAAAATCCAGATGATTTAGTTTCCAGTCCAGTCTTAGTTAGTGCGTCCAGTTTTTAGTAGTAAATATCGTTTCCGCTAAATGAAACAAACACAATGCTGGACAGTCAGTTTTCGAAAGAAAATCTAAGTTGTGATGCAGTAAGGATGTTTGGTTTTGGTGAATCTAAATTGTGATGCAGCAAGGATGTTTGGTTTTGGTGAAAGGTGACTGAAACGTAAATGAAATTACAAAGAATAATGTGCCAAGGAATAAATGTGCATTGCATAAAGAACTAACGAAACGGTTTACAGTAGAAGAACATGTTGGAAACTGCATTGTAGAAAATCCCCAGAATGGATTTGTAAGAAGAAAAGGGCATACGTGTGTTTGCCTTTAAATAAGCTAAAAGGAGCACAAATAGAAGTGAAAACTATTATGCCGTGTTGAGTTCGTGTGGTCAATCTTTTCACGGAATAATATAATTTTACGAGAAAGAAACACATTTTTTCTAAGATTCAACACTAGATTTTTTCTAATATTCGACACTTTCTAAAGAATTCTTTTCGAAATATTGCAACAAAAAATTCATAAATTTTCAAAGGTATTTTACTGAGCTAGGAAAATAAAAAAAAAATTTATATTATCCCATGATGCAAATATGGATGTAACTCCAAGAGGCTTGATATCCAGTAGGCTAGAGGAACAAAAATTGTTCACATAAAAACAACAGGTCACGAAATATCTTACCTCACCGTAGCGAACCCTTGCTTTGGGCAGCGCACTAAATTAAAATCCAAGCTTATCTTTAAAAGAAAAGCCTTGCTAAAATGCACTTTCCAGAAAGTGTCAGGTATGAAGGGAAAGGGTGCTACATTATAGAAAAGAATTGTTTCGTAAAAGCTTCCTGTTGCCTTAAATAATCATGAAAATCTAATACTTTGGGACATGTTCAGATTTCCTTTAAATGAAAGTATATTGTTCAAAGAGTGTAATACAGCCATGGCAGTTTATCCACGAGGATTAACGCCATTAGTTCAGCCTTTAGATGCATATAGCAATACACCATACAAACAAGTGGAATACACGAATGAAGACGAAGAAATATTTACAAAAGGAGGCCAAATGCGTCGTCCCAGTCTAGAAATATTTATTGGTTGAATGGATAATAAAAGAACGAAATATAATTTTTCTATGCCCATCGTACCTTATTTATAAATCTATCATTTTTATATCCCACGCATATCGCACAAAATAAATTTCGATCTTAAGTTTTAGATTAAATTTGCGCCTTATACACCGGCATACACGGTAATAAAAGTAACAGCAATTTCAATGATATGGACATTTACGGTACTTGCTCAAACATTATATTCGGTTTCTTTCTTCTACTTATTATAATGGAGTAAAACGTTTCGAAATTTCGAGGCCACGTTTTTCAATCTTTCTGTTGAGGAAAGAAATAACGTACTCAAAGCTTTTCCTCGAAAAATAAAATTCTGTATAAGATTTCTAATGCACAAGTGAAATTCGCTATGCTTTTGATATTATTTAAAATTTAGAAAAAAGAAGGAGGAGAGAAAAAAGAACTGATTTGGGAAACCAGAATATATATCCATTAAATATCTGTCAGTGGGAATGCATACAACTATAATGAATAGTATAGCAATTTTAGGAAAATTAGTTTTCTATACCTTTACTTTTCAAATGATTTAAAGAAGAAAAAAGTACAGAGGAGAACAACTCGGGGGTCTCGGTAATCAGAAAAATTTCGCCATCAAATATCGGGTATGAGGATGAATATAACCATAACGAATAGTACAGAAATACGATTAATTCGCGTTTGACTTATAGGCCTTATACTATTATAAAATTGCTTTATTATATAAATCAAAACGCATAGGATGAGAAAATTCTCTTAATATCTATTTAAGTAGTAACGTCAGGGGATTGTTCTTAAAAAAGTTAAAATGTTTGTTAAATAATACGCCCCTTCAAAATTAATCTATTATGGTCAGATATGATGTTCTCGAGGGCAGAACATTATGCCCATCTCCTTCAGACTATGATCTTGGAATGGTTAACAAATCTTTCGCAGTCTTAACTAATAACGAAATGTGGTAGTGCTTGATCTTATATTAAGGTGATGGGATCAGATTATGTATAGTATGTGACATAGTGTCTAATATACTATGTGTTTGGGAAAAACGTCTTCACCAGGTTATTATACGGGCGATGCCATCAAAACAAACGCGAAGAAAACCAATATTTGCATCGAATAATTTACATTTCATAATAAAAATACCATTTTCTTTTTAGATAGCAAATTTGTGAACAACATTTTGTATCGTAACATTGCACTTCATTACTGCCAACTTTCAAATATGAAAAAAGGAAGGCCCTCGGGAGCCAAAGCGCTAATTTCTGGAAGAGGTTCGAGGTGCAAAGGCGGCACCATTTTGAAAGAAATCGAAATTGATTTACATTCGGTGTATAATGTGTGATTCACTTTATTAAACTATTTATATTGTAATTCTTACGTAAAATATACTAATATTTATATTTATTCTTTTGAAACTAATATTTATTTACATATTCTAAATGTTATGTTCTTTGGTTAATTTCCAGTTGTAATCTTGTATATTTACCCTGAGAAAATCCTGAGCAGAAAATGAAATTGTAATTTGTCAAGGTGCTTTTAAACACGGTAAAAGTAAATTCATAATTATTGTGCAAAAATTTAGTATGCGAATAAATTTAGTATTGCACACAAAATTAATCAGCCTAAAAATTTCTGTTTTGAACGTTTGTTTGAAACATGATACAAAGTTCTATAAATATCTGCAGCTGTTTCAGATATTTTAGGTTCATAAACTTTAAAAAGAATGATTATTTAGAATATCACTAGGAATGGAGGAATGAAATTTGTATAAATTACGTTTCATGAGTTCCATTATAAAATATATATATAGTGCAATATTTATTTCCACAATTTAATATTAGTAGCACAACTTAATTTTACTGTTAAAAAGCACTTTCATTAGTAAAGATTAAAAATTAAAAACGTTCATAGACTGACAGTTTCCAATTAAACCGCAGAATTGGCATCTATGAATAGGCGCTAAAAACACAGATCTCCAGTACGAAAGTGTTTAATTACTTCCTATGAAAATAAATGCTGATAGTATAAAGTTAGCATGACTAATTACTAGTTAATAAAATATCATTTATACTTACCGAGCAAAATATTATCAAATGCTGTTCGTATGCTATGAATTCGATCAAGTTTTCTTCAAAAATGTTGCTGATAATAAATTTGGTTAAAGAAAGACAGGGATTAGGTTATTTGTTTATTTCTCTTTTTCGGATAGTGCTTTCTGTGGTGATTACATCAATACTTCAACAGTCCATCTCCAGTTTTGACTCTTTTTCCAGTTCATCCTTTCTCTTTTCCGGATTTGCCAGTTCTTTTCCGGTTCCAGCTTATTCTTCAGTTCAGGCTTCTTTTCCAGTTCTGGCTCCTTTTTCGGTTCTTGCTTCTTTTTAAGATCACATTGAGGGTTTTCCAGTCTGAAAAATAGTCAATGTATCATTATTTTCATTACTATAAATTAAAAAGTAACGCGGCGACGATGAAAATTTGAGATGTACAATACTTGTATATTTATAATATGTATAAAACTTCCTGCTCAGCCGTACAGTAAAAGTCTCCCTCGCAGATTTTTTGCCTGATAGAATTTCTTCTACAAAGCGCGATTTTGTTCTTTTCGTTGTTCTGACCTAATAACAACGAGAGAAGTCAAATCAGAGGACGCGAATTGTTTCCAATAGGTGACCTTCATGAGCCCCACATAAACCGCAGTAATTTGCAAAGGTTCGGTGCTTGTATTTTTCATTCCTTAATTTTTTTATAAATTGTAATAATAATAATAATAATAATAATAATAAACAGTTGGCTTAAAAGCAAAGTGAAACTGCGGCATTTGTAATTTAATTAAACAATTTATCACAACTAGGAACAAACGAAAAAAAGCATTTTTAGAAGATTTACAGGTCACATTCTTTCAGCATCAGGAAAAAAATCTCCTGTATTCAAAGGAGCTTACTCGTATATAAATTTAATAAATTTATGAAAATATTAAATATAAATTTTTGAATGAATTACTATGTCACACACATGCCAGATATTTCTACGTTCTACAAATTTTGTATAATTTACTTACGTATTTGGTATTTTAACGTTGTTCTTATAAAATTTTCCCTTTTTCTTATAAAATTTTCTTTGGCTGTTAACACTTTGGGTGACAACGAGGAATCTTACAGATTTTGCGAATGGATCTTCAGGTGGTTCTTCGGGGTTATAAATATCGAAGCTGTAAGACAAACATTTTTACTTTTATATTATAATGAAATTATTAAAATTTTGAAATAAAAATGAAATTATTAGTATTGCTATAAAAGTAATTTAAGAAAACTTCAAACTAAAATTATGAGCCAAGGAAAGAAATGTTTAATCAGTCCTTTCATGTTTAATCAGCCCAATTTCTATGTTTCTGAGGTGGTAAAATATTATTATTCCAGAGCTTTACACATCATTAATATATCTACGGTTTTCCTCATTCAAGTTGTGTTTCTCGCAGGTCAATTGCTCTGCATCTCTGACTGCACACGTTACAAATTTTCATTGGTCATTTCAATCTTCAATAACATGTTGCTGGTCTACTTCCGGCAAAGCAGCACCAGGACTCTTGCCACGATATGTTTTTCAATTGAAAATTTTATTTTCGTTGCTCACTTGCATTCTTAAAAATTTTAATTTTTTATACATAGAGAAAGAAATCAAGCAAAGCAATACGAATAAGGAAAATCATTATCTCTTTTCCCTTACATTCCGCTAAATTTGTTGAAGGAAAAAGAGCTAAGTTTCTAAAAATGTATCTCCTTACTCTTTATACATATTATGTCTTTGTCAGTGTTTCTGATACACTTTAATGTATTTTACAATTTATTTAATGTTTGAATATTACAGCTTCCTATGCTGAAATAGGTTCTCTATTTTCTTTCGAAGAAAGAAGTAGAGTTCCGGAATTTTTTATATTGTAGGCCATATATTTCTTACTTTGAAGAGAAAGAGAAACAAAAGATATTTCCATATGGCAAGATGTAACATTTTATATATCCCGGCTTTTAAAACCCATCAGAGTCTAGCAGCAGTTGTGTCGTACGTAATTATGCACACAAGTATAGAGAGAAAGAGACGACGGGAAATCAGATGGTAAAGCATGGTCGAAAAGTCTCTCCTGGCCCGGTAAAAATAACACAAAACACAAGAAAGAAAGAACATGAGTTTATGCTTAGTACAGTAAAAATTAAAGAATAGGAACAAAATTAGACAATGATCGCCCTTCAAAGAAGGTATCCGAAATTAAGACCTGGACCCTTTTGCAGGCATCACATCTCCCGCACATGGAAGATCTACTGTTCTGGAAAATACTGAGCATGCCCAGAACTTCTCCAGCAGCTGCCACGATATATGCAACAAGTTACTCAGGACTTCTAACGGGCGTCTTGTACACCAATCTCTTGACATACCCCCAGAGGTTGTAGTGAGGTCTGGTGATCTTGCTAGCCAGTGTACTGGACTAACCCTACCAAACTCTTTTTGAGGATACCTTCCGAAGGAACATTGGAACAGTTTTTTTGATGACGATCGCTTGTTTTTTTCTTATTTGTTGGTTTCCGCTGCGCTAAGAATAATAAACATATATATTCCCCCTGTTCATGTCCTACTTTTTCTGTGCTTTCTGTCGTCACTATGGCGCCATGAATGCGTTTCCGACCATGCACGGCCGTACGTTTTTAAAATCGTTTTATGCTGTTGTATATATATATATATATATATATATATAATTAAAGTAAAAGAGACAAACGAAAAAAGACCTATATATATATAATATTAGGAATCCTGATTGCCCATAATGATCTATGTTGTGTAATAAAGAACGAATTTAGCAGATGAAGAAGATGTCATTTTGACATTTAATTTCAATTCACATTTGTAGCGACAATTAATTTGAAATTCTAATCTCACTTATTTCCAGAATATTAATATTTCTCATATTGTTGGAATAGGAAGAATGTAGCAGGACGGCGTGTCAGCGGGTACAGAAATAGAAGCAAACTGCATAGTTAACCAATATGGTAGTTTATTAAAAGATAGATTTGGTTCAGGAAATTTTAAATTCCCACTTATCTACGTCATCATTTTTATATAAAAATCTTGTGATGTGGATATATATATATATTTTTTATTTAATTAATTTTATTTTTTAATTAGTTATTAGTTTAAAATTACTTTATTTTATATATCTAAATTAATTGCAATGAACAGTTACAAGCTCGAAATGTTTATTATGTTATATTCTGAATACTCGATCTAAATAATAACATGAATCTGTAAATTTAGAAATATAGTCTAGTAGAAACAGATGAACTGAGAAATTTATTTTAGATTTTTTCCGAATAAAATATTGAATAGATTTAAGTGTTTTACTTAATTTATTTAACATATGCATATATCATATTTACGGATGTATACATATTATTCATAAAGGTAAAGTAATTTTCTGTCTTTGTTACTTTATTTATTCAACAGTTTGGCTCTTACTTCTAATTCACAATTTTTGAAAACTGGGCGTTTAAACACTTTTATTTGTGTATTAACATTGTGTTTAGATACTTCATTAGTTAATGAAATAAAGTTTCTTCATAATAAAAGGTTTTACAAGAAATAATTTTAAATTCTTCTCAACGTGATTTTCCATATTAGGGTTTTGTAATCTACTTTTTTAATGAAGGAATGAAACGTTTGTTTGAAACTTGATACAAAGTTCTATAAATATCTGCAGCTGATTCAGATAATTTAGGTTCATAAACTTTAAAAAGAAAGATTATTTAGAATATCACTAGGAATGGAGGAATGAAATTTATATAAATTTACGTTTCATAAATTCCATTAAAAAATATATATGCTGTGCAATATTTATTTCCACAATTTAATGTCAGTAGCAGAACTTAATTTTACTGTTGAAAAGCACTTTCATTAGTAAAGACAAAATTAAAAACGTTTCCAATTAAACCCAACAACTACCATGTATGAATAAGCAATGAAAACACAGATCTGCTTTACGAAATTGTTTAAATACTTCGTACGAAAATAAATGCTGATAGTTAGCATGACTAATTACTAGTTAATAAAATATCATTTATACTTACCGAGCAAAATATTATCAAATGCTGTTCGTATGCTATGAATTCGATCACGTTTTCTTCAAAAATGTTTCTGATAATAAATTTGGGTAAAGTAAAACAGGGATAAGGTTATTTGTTCATTTCTCTTTTTCGGGCCTTGCTTTCTTTGGAGATTATATCAATACTTCAACAGTCCATCTCCAGTTTTGACTCTTTTTCCAGTTCATCCTCTCTCTTTTCCGGATTTGCCAGTTCTTTTCCGGTTCCAGCTTATTCTTCAGTTCCGGCTTCTTTTCCAGTTCTGGCTTCTTTTTCGGTTCTTGCTTCTTTTTAAGATCACATTGAGGGTTTTCCAGTCTGCAAAATAGTCAATGTATCATTATTTTTATTACTATAAATTCAAAAATGAAAGTAACGCGGCGACGATTAAAATTTGAGATGTACAATACTTGTATATTTATAATATCTATAAAACTTTCTGCTCAGCTGTACAGTAAAAGTCTCCCTCGCAGATGTTTTGCCTAATAGAATTTCTTCTACAAAGCGCGATTTTGTTCTTTTTGTTGTTCTGACCTAATACCAACGAGAGAAGTCAAACCAGAGGGCGCGAATTGCTTCCAATAGGTGACCTTCATGAGTCCCACATAAACAGCAGTAATTTACAAAGGTTCGGTGCTTGTATTTTTCCTTTCTTAATTTTTTTATAAATTGTAATAATAATAAAAATAATAATAAACAGTTGACTTAAAAGCAAAGAGAAACTTCGGCATTTGTAATTTAATTAAAGAATTTATCACAACTAGGAACAAACGAAAAAAAGCATTTTTAGAAGATTTACAGGTAACATTCTTTCAGCATCAGGCAAAACATCACCTATATTTAAAGTAGCTTAAATTTAATAAATTAATGAAAATATAAAATATAAATTTTTGAATGAATTACTATTTCACACACATGCCATATATTTCTACGTTCTACAAGTTTCGCATAATTTACTTAC
Organism: Stegodyphus dumicola; assembly: GCF_044657685.1. NCBI lineage: Eukaryota > Metazoa > Arthropoda > Arachnida > Araneae > Eresidae > Stegodyphus > Stegodyphus dumicola. The sequence goes on along the minus strand of NC_140779.1, from coordinate 29,953,291 downwards.
GTATTTGGTATTTTAACGTTGTTCTTATAAAACTTTCCCTTTTTCTTATAAAATTTTCTTTGGCTGTTAACACTTTGGGTGACAACGAGGAATCTTACAGATTTTGCGAATGGATCTTCAGGTGGTTCTTCCGGGTTATAAATATCAAAGCTGTAAGACAAACATTTTTACTTTTATATTGTAATGAAATTATTAGTATTGCTGTAAAAGTAATTTAAGAAAACTTCAAACTATAAAATTATGAGCCAAGGAAAGAAAATAGATAGTAAGGTTCTTTCATGTTTAATCAGTCCTACTTCTATGTTTCTGAGGTGGTACAATATTATCATCCCAGAGCTTTACACATCATTAATATATCTCCGGTTTTCCTCATTCAAGTTATGTTTCTCGCAGGTCAGTTGCTTGGCATCTCTGACTGCACACGTTACAAATTTTCATTGGTCAGTCCATCTTCAATAACATGTTGCTGGTCTACTTCCAGCAAAGCAGCACTAGGACTTTTGCCACGATATGTTTTTCAATTGAAAATTTTATTTTTGTTGCTCACTTGCATTCTTAAAAATTTTAATATTTTATACATAGAGAAATAAAGAAATCAAGCAAAGCAAAACGAATAAGGAAAATAATTATCTGTTTTCCCTCACATTCCATTAATTTGTTGAAGGAAAAATGGCTAAGTTTTTAAAAATGTATCTTCTAACTCTTTATACAAATTATGTCTCTGTCAGTCTTTCTGCTACACATTAATGTATTTTACAATTTATTTAATTTTTGAATATTGACAGCTTCCTATACTGAAATAGTTTCTCTATTTTCTTCGAAGAAAGAAGAAATAGAGTTCCAGAATGTTTTATAATAGAGGCCATATATTTCTTACTTTGAAGAGAAAGACAAAAAAAGATATTTTCATATGGCAAGTTGTAACATTTTAAATATCCCAGTTTTTAAAATCCATCAGATTCTAGCAGCAGTTGAGTCGTACGTAATTATGCACATATATGTAGAGAGAAAGAGACGACGGAAAATCAGATGGTAAAGCATGGTCGAAACGTCTCTCCTGGCCCGGTAGAGACAACACAAAACAGAAGAAAGAAAGAACATGGGTTTATGCTTAGTACAGCAGAAATTAAAGAATAGGAACAAAATTACACAATGATCGCCCTTCAAAGAAGGTATCCGAAATTAAGACCCGGACAATTTTGCAGGCATCACATCTCCCGCACATGGAAGATCTACTGTTCTGGAAATTACTGAGCATGCCCACAAGTTCTCCAACAGCTGCCACGATATATGCAACAAGTTCCTCAGGACTTCTAACGGGCGTCTTGTACACCAATCTCTTGACATACCCCCAGAGGTTATAATGAGGTCTGGTGCAAGTGATATCTGGTGATCCTGCAAGCCAATGCACTGGACTAAGCCTACCAAACCCATGTTGAGGATACCTTCCGAAGGAACATTCGAACACTTTTTTTGATGACGATCGCTTGTTTTTTTTTTCTTACTTGTTGGTTTCCGCTGCGCTAAGAATAATAAACATATATGTTCCCCCTGTTCATGTCCTACTTTTTCTGTGCTTTCTGTCGTCACTATGGCGCCATGAATGCGTTTCCGACCATGCACGGCCGTACGTTTTTAAAATCGTTTTATACTGTTGTATATATACATAATTAAAGTAAAAAAGACAAACGAAAAAAAACCTATATATATATAATATTAGGAATCCTGATTGCCCATACTGCTCTATGTTGTGTAATAAAGAACGAATTTAGCAGATGAAAAAGATGACATATTGACATTTAATTTCAATTCACATTCGTAGCGACAATTTATTTAAAATTCTAATCTCACTTATTTCCAGAATATTAATATTTCTCATATTGATGGAATAGGACGAATGTAGCAGGACGGCGAGTCAGCGGGTACAGAGATAGAAGCAAACTGCATAGTTAACCAATTTGGTAGTTTATTAAGAGATAGATTTGGTTCAGGAAATTTTAAATTCCCACTTATCTACGTCATCATTTTTATATAAAAATCCTGTGATGTATATATATATATTTTTATTTAATTAATTTTACTTTTTAATTAGTTATTAGTTTAAAATTATTTTATATATCTAAATTAATTGCAATGAACAGTTACAAGCTCGAAATGTTTATTATGTTATATTCTCAATACTCGAGCTAAACAATAACATGAATCTGTAAATCTAGAAATATAGTCTAGTAGAAACAGTTGAACTGAGAAATTTATTTTAGATTTTTCCGAACAGAATATTGGATAGATTTATGTGTTTTACTTAATTTATTTAACATATGCATACATCATATTTACGGATGTATACATATTATTTATAAACGTAAAGTAATTTTCTGTCTTTGTTACTTAATATATTCAACAGTTTGGCTCTTACTTTTAATTCACAAATTTTGAAAACTGGGCGTTTAAACAATTTTTTTTTTTTTGTGTGTATTAACATTGTGTTTAGATACTTCATTAGTTAATGAAATAAAGTTTCTTCATAAGAAAAGATATTACAAGAAATAAATTTAAATCCTTCACAACGTGATTTTCCATATTAGAGTTTTGTAATCTACATTTTTAATGAAGGAATGAAGAAAAATTACACAGTATAAATTTCAAAACGTATTAGTTTTCAGACTAGCGTTTTGTCAAAACATTATTAAATCTTTAATTAAAGAGGATCTGAAATATTATCTTTTGTTTTATTATTTTTTGATAAATGACTTACGTGTCCGACACATCTTCAAATCTTAAACATCGGGGATCCATTTCTGCTAGTAATTTTTCTGTGTACCATATTTCTCCATCTCCTCCTGGTTTTTCAAATACACGTCGATAATAAAACATTTCACGGCGAATCTTTCTCTTTTCGCTGAAATATTTTTATTTTACTAAATATATGCATTCATATATACGTAAGATATAACAAAATACGATGGCTGCTTTAAGAAAAGATTGGCAACCTGAAAATTAGCTATTCTAAATTTTATGTTCTCTCCTTTAATTCATCTGTTCTCCCAAATTCGAGATCTTTCCATGTTACATAACGCCTCTTGGAAAAGTTAACTAAAACTAAAAATTAACCAGTCAAATTTAGAGTAATTTCTGCATATACTCATTATAAATACCGCTTCGTCTTTCGTTATTTTCGCTTCGTCTGAAGCGATGCAGGTACGTCATGAAGAAGCAATGCTCTGTTAGAAACTCAGTGAAGTGAGACGAGTCACATTTTAAAAGCCCGCTGACGTTTGGGAAAAATCTGTAAACTCTTCAGCCAGTAGTCTGTCTCCCACACACGTTGCCAACGCTTCAATAATTCTACCTCGAGCTCAGCTTTTATGATCGAGCACGGGAGAGGTACATCAAGTACATGCGAACGTGGGGGTCAGTTGCTGCACTTTTGACTGCTGCATTTGCAATTTCAGTATCCAGTATTACGGTGTAGGAAGGTACCTACTGGTGTTCAGGGTTATAGCATTTTGGTTTCTTTATTAAGAGTTTAAGTGTGGCCTTGACGAGTGGAATTTTACTGCATGTACCTTGGATTACCTGAAGGCTAAAGGCCGAGGTAAGTCCTATCCCATAAAATGTTTCTCTCTTTGAGTCGGAGCACACGCACTATTGCACTCTCGCGCTGAGCTATGAGATGTAGAGGCGGCAGTCCTCAAACCACGTTTAGAGCATTAGTAGTCCAGGTTCTATATATTCGGGAAATCCTTAGAAGGAATGCTCTTTGGTGTCTTTGTGCTCAGCGTAGCAGAATCTGAATTTTATAAGTGATCGTTATGTCTCTCATCGAGGCTCCATACGGTGCAATACGCTCAGCAGATGATGGGACAAGGCAGATACTACACGATTACCTCACGGTTACTTCCCGAAAGTATGCAAACCCCCAAATCATCGAAAGTTTCCATTTTACTTTGAGCGATTCTTAAGAAGAAACGTAAGATGCGAGCGCAGAACACCTGCACATATAGAAGATCATAAGATTTATATATAGCAATGCCCATTACTTTCAATTATAAGACCAATTTCCCTGGATTTGGAAAAAAAATGCCAGAAAAAATTTTATTCTACAATACCAAGTGCACTTCAAAAATTTATGAAATATATTTAAAATTTATGAAAAGTAAGGCAATGGGATTATAAGTAATTAATCATATTACATGAATGAATAAGCAAGTATTTAAGAGCAAGTAAAGTTTTAACATCTCCGGTCCACATATGCAAAGATCCAGTCAAAACAGAAAATTATATCTTCTAATTTTCGTCTGTATATGTTGCATAAGTTTTCCTTCCTTACTCTATGCAAATTTTCAGTCAAACGTGGTTACTCAATATTTGTGCTCTCAACCTGATGGCTGCGTATGCTGAGCCGATAGGTAATCAATCGTTTCGGCAATTTCCGCAGAGGATTTCAAATTTTTTCCCTGTAGAGTTCTTCACTGAACGAGACGGGCTTTCAAAATATAGTGTTACGTTATTTTCTTCCTTCATGTTCGTACGGGGTTCGTAGATTTGGAGTGAATTACGGCGATACATGATAAAATATCGAAACACACTTTATTTAGCCAATATTATTCAGGACAGCTCCAAAATCACGTTTACAATTGTCGAAGAACTACTATAGACACGCTGCAACAATCAGCGACACAGCCTTCAGGCAATCAGGCTATAACGATGAAAACAGCTTAACTGTAAAGCACCAGAGTACACCTCCCAACTCTGCTCGGTCGTTCTCGGATCGCCACTTACTTTCGAGATTCTCTACGCTATAACTCACGATGCATTCGACGATACCCTAGAGTACAGCTCCTGACTCCTCGGTTCAGTCGCTCCTGGAGCTCAACATACTCTCTCGATGACGCACTAACTGCGACTCACTGAGAGACTCTTTCGGTGCACTGGACGACCAATTTGGCACTAGGCACTCACTGACTAACTGTAAACTCGATGGACTCCGCACGGAACTAACAAACTAATTGCGTACCAGCAGGGTTTATAAAGCTTTTAGTTCGTGTTCGAGAACATTCTAGGCTAAACCGGTAAGAATTCGTTCAAGAAGATTCTCCAACTGTCTATGGAAAATTGCCAATTTTGTCGCCAAGAGGGCGATTTCTTGCCACATGTCAAATGTGGCAACCCTGCCTTCCCTTCCCATTGTCTGGCAATCCTAAAATTGTTTTGCGGGGAGCTATCTTAACGCGCCTGGACATTTAGTAATACTGCCCCACCTCAAGAACTGCACATCCCAGGCTCCACAACCCTTGGGCAGAAGCCAAATTCGATACAAACAAAACGTAGTAAAACTATAGTGACGTGATCGAAGTTTATTTGCAAATAATCGTTGTTATCGAATGACATGCATAATCGATTTAATTAATCATTGTCATCAATTTTTAATATTCGTTGCAAATTATCATTGTCATCGAATAATCATTCTCGCAGAACAATCATTGAAATGAATCATTGTCATATAAATTGCTATAGTCCCTGATTTATGAAGAACTGTATCCAAATTCTATTCAGAAGAATCGAATATGTGTTGCAATTTATCTTATGGTCATTATTTACGCACAAATGACGCAAAATCCTAATGACGCAAATAAAAACTTGAATAACAGTGAGAAAAAGAATATTTAAAAATAGAATAAAATCTTGAACCCTAGGAGACAATGTTTGAATTTAATTTCCTCTTATTTAAAAGAAATATAATGTTTTTAAAGTGCTTAAAAAATTGAATATTGTGAATAGAAATCTAAACTATAAATATCTGCGGGCATCTGTCTCTTTGTTTGTTTCTTTGAAACATAATCTTCTCCGGAACAAACGGAATTGGAGTTTCGAAAGTGTTACTCCCCGGATTCGAAAAATCTGTGATAAGCCATTTCGACCATTGTTTTCTTCCTACGGCTATCATCCGAGATATTATATGTATATACAATCTCTGAAAGCGCTAATTTTCGCATTAATTTCTCTGAGTGATCGAAGTCTCTCGCGCTGGAGATAAAAATGCTTTATTTGGAAAAGTGTTCCTCCTTCTCTCTTTCAAATCTTAGAGTTTGTTCATCAGAAATTTGTAAGTTTTAAAAAATATGAGAAGCGTAGTATTGCCAAATATCAAACAAATTATTATTATTTATGGTCATATTCTGAAGTTGAACAAAGCGCGTGTTTCCATGTGACGCCACTGTATGTCGAAATTATTTTGTTAATGTCAGTATTTTAAAGGAATAGCTGCTTTTGGCAACTTTTATGTTTCACGTTAAGATACGTGACACGATATGTTGCCGCTACGTTATTTTTTTTATTGATATTTGGAAAATTTGTTATATTACATTAAATTTAAATCATGACCTCATTTGTATTACCTAAAGTGTTAAAGATCTTCGTTTCCTGGCTTGTAACTAAAAATTATTTCGTATCGGTGGTTGCTTGGAGAGAATGAACTGATTTTCTTCAAGCTGAAATGTTTCTATGCATTTCCTCTTCAGGCGTACATAGAACTTACCTTAAATTAACAGTTCGTTTTATATTCAGTTTTTTACTAAAATTTAATAATTTTATTTACAAAATTTTAGTTTCTTTTAGTCTACAGTTTCTTTCTCTGTACAGTTTAAACTTCTGTAGGTATTTAACGTATTTTATTTGAATTATTATTTTGCTACAGTTCTATTATTTTTTATTTTTTCAATTTACTAAAATACCGAAACGCAAAAAGGTATTACGGGAGATGAAGACGTGAAGCATTACAGAAAAATTAAGAAAATCGACTAGAAGATCCTACGGACAAGATAAATTATATGCTCCAAAAACGAATGAAGATACGGCTAGAAACTCAGCAGGCAAGCAGAATGACCAGAAATGTTACGCATTCAAGAAACTTAAGGACAAACCAAAAGGAGACAACAGAATATGCTTGATGAAGATAAGGAGAGGTTGCAAGTAGACGAAGGACATAAAACATTCATCATCGTCGTCAAATTCGATTATAAATGACAGAGCAGGATGCCACTTCATAAACAACTCAAGACGCTGCGCATCACAGAAAACGTCGGTCCGAAGAAGCAATGGTTATGCGACAAACCAAACTTTGCATAAATATAGCACAACATACACGTAGCACTCTTCACAATGCAGAAAGATGTGGACTCGAAATTTAAGTTGAACAACACAGTAGTTGTTGACGTTGAGTGACAGTGATTTGACGGTGAGTGAACCCACAGTAAGTTGCATAGAACTCACAAACATACATAGATAGAACTTACAAATTTTACTTTGAACGCAGCCCACTAGTAAAATTGTGGGTGGCCAGAAGGAAGAATGTATTCAACAGGCTGTACAGCATGCGATATCAGTATTGGTCTACGTTACGATAAATGTCGATAACACAAGAAGGTAATATACTTCCATATTACCAGTTTTGACATAAGAACATATATGTCAGTGTCTCAAACCTACAAATTTTGCATCAAATTGGAAAAAAAATACCTAAAAATTTGCCTTTTCATACATAAGAGTTCAGCATTCGAAAAATTATATTTTCGTAAACGCTTTAGCAGAAAATAATAAAACTTATTGCCTTGCGAAGGAGAACGAAATCAGAACTAACTCGAGGCTACCCGTCAATGGTTGTTTTAAACAGGCCGAATAAAACATAAATTTCCTCATGAGATACTATCCAAAATACAAAATTAATTGAATATCCAATAACACTACAATTAAGAAACCGAGGCATAAAGTGTACTGCAAATCAGATGCAAACATAAAATGTAAACAAAATATGTATGTACTGCAATACAAAAGCAAAAGAGTCAGAAATGAAATAATGATGATAATTTTTAATGAAAAATTTAATATAAATAATATATATTAGTAAATATATAGTGTTTATATTATTTATTGAAACGTGCAGAATTTCATAATATTCATTACTTACGAACACTTTTTCATCCATCGAAGCATACCACAAGCCATTTTCAGTTGAGTGCTGGTGCACGTCAAAATAATCAAGATAATTCTAGATTATTACGAAAAATGAATCTCTTTTACTCGTTTCTCAAAACAAGTATATCTAGAAAGGCAGTATTTAAATCTCACAGGAATATAATTAAGGATAATAAAATCTCCAAACACGCATTAAACGCAAAAAAATCGCATTAAAGCACAATGAAGAATTTTCACTCTTACAATGACTTTTACAACAATGCAAAATAGAATAGAATTTCTAAACTAAATGTTTATTGTTACACCATATTTCATTCTTATGGAATCTTTCACGGTTGTTGAGTAATTCTAACTGTTAACTGGTTTAAATACAATTATAAATTTATATGTATGCACAGAGATATATGTACAGGGTGTCCATTATTAAACTTGAAATTAGCGAGCAGTCTGTAGCAAAAACTAGGTGGGGGAATTTCATGAAAATTGGGTAATGGCAGAACGAAATGATGGGAATTTTATGAAGGGACAAAAAGAATAACTTTCGAAATTCACATTCAGATAGCGTTGTGTATTGTAAACTGTTGTCATATGCAAATTTCGTAACCATAGAAATCCTGTGCGTGCACAGCAGCCCTATAAAGATGCTAGAGGACTGTATACAACAACCCTTTAATGACCGCACTCATACTCATTTGCTAGTCAAGGAAGATGACATTGACTCTCCAGGAACGGGCTTTACTGGTCAAATTGTTTTACCAAAATGGAGACTCTGCAACCGAAACTTTGCAGAAATTTCGGTTTTTGAAGCGGTTACGAAAAGATTTACTCACTAGTCAAGGACTAACAAACATGATTAAAAAATTTGAAGCAATGGAAATATTGGGGATTCAGCCAGCAAGGGGAAGAAAGTATGTTGGTAGTGGAAGGTAGTGGAAGATGTAGTTAAGCAAGTGGAGGAAGACAGATTACAAACCATCGCCAGCACTAGTGTTCTGCGTATTACAGCATCTGTTGACCAACCTCGTTCCACGGTTCATAAGATTCTTCAAAATGTCTTATGCTACCTATGTTTAGTTATAAAATGTTTAATATTTATAAAATGTTATAATGAAATATGTGGTTGTCCAGCAACTTGCACAGACCATTACCCAATCAAAACTGCCCCAGCCCAGGAGCTATTAGATCAAGTGACAGCTCGTCGAGATAATTTACTCAATGAAATAAGTGCTTTGAAGCCGAACAGGTGTGATAACAAACCAACCTTAAAATGCTAGAACAGCAGTGGGGAAGAAAACTTACGAAGGAACTCCAGAACGCACGAGGGCAAGTAAGATAAGGTTGCTAATCAACAAGGAAGCACGAAACAAAACCTAGAGCCCCATTTAAAAGCCTTTTAGATTTCTGTTATGGATGGTAACATTAATGGACCTTTCATCATGAGGCACACAAATTAACTTCCTTTAGTATAGCAATCGACACAGGATTCACGTTTCAATCACCCGAAAAGATCACGTTACAATCACCCTCAACGTTTGAAAGGTAAACTCATCTGAACGCTTCCCTGTGTTGAATGTGTCCGGCGATAAAAGCGACATCGACGGAAAGTTAAACGAGAATGTCCCGTTTGGAATTTCCGCCAGCCATTACATGGCTTATGCGCAAACAGTACCGATCCTTGCATTCTCGGATTAGACTTTCTAAGGAAAATTTTTAATTCTTTTAATTTCAAAAAACAAACTGCATTCATCCTCTGATGATGTAGTCCTGTTAGGAATTAAAAAGAAGTTAACGCCATCTGGAAAACCTCCCAAAAACGTTGAGTCGAGATCATAGCACCGAATCGAACATAATTTCCTCTTCCTGAATCAACGCTGAAAGCAAAAATTTCCGCTACGGCATAATGAAATAGCTAAGAACTTTAAGTGCACGAAAGGAGTAGTAGTGGCCTGCCTGTGCGTTCGCTGACTTATCAAGAACCGTCATTCCGGTGACAGTTTGCAACGTAAGTGCTGAAGCTAATGCCATTAGGAAATGCGAAGGGGTTGCAGCACGTACTCCAGTGAACTGCCTTAAACGATCCAAAAGTCCTTCTGTCTCTGTGTTTCGCAAACCTTAAATTCGGAATTTTTGCTGAACACATAATTAGGAGTTGGATACAGCAGTCTTGCAGAGAGTGTTCTTGAAGACTTTCAAGAGGTTTTCTGCTGTTTATCCTCTAATATAGCCCGAGTAAGTTCGGGACAGCGTAGAATCGATACAAGTGATCATCTAACAGTCACGCAACATCCAAGACGTCTATTGATTGCTACACAGCAAGAAATAACAGACCTTACAAAGGACATGCAGCAAAGCAACGTTATGGAGTTTTCAGTGAGTCCTTGCGAAACTCCGAGTGACTAGTCGAAAAGAAGACAACTTTATCTCGATTGACTATCGCCTGTCGAACGACCTCACGAAGAAAGACAGCTACAATAATCCCAGAATTGACTATATTGTCCATATTCATTTTGGAAGCAAGTGGTTGAGAATATTAGAATAATGGAGCTGATACAGACAGTTAAAGAGACATCCTGATAACTGAGAGAAGACGGCATTTAGTATCGGACAACAACATTGGCAGTTTAAGCTGATTTCGTTTGGATTTAGTAATGCGGCGGCGTCATTCGAATGCCTCATGAAAGCGTCCTGAGAATTATTTGATATGAAGCCTGTTGAGAAGTGTAGGGAACTAGACATTTTCCTGCAGACGATGTGGGGGGAAATATGTAAGATCGAAGAAAGCATAAAATCCGAACTTTTCAGATCGGTTTAGGTTTTCTGAGAGATGTCCAAGCGAGTTTCTCTCGTTAGATGTTAGATGTGCTTTGAAATGTTTTGTGCTTAACATTTAAAGTAGTTTGAACGAGTAATAAAAAATTGTTCTGTAGAGGAGACCTGTATGAGTAGATTTCTCGAATGTTCCAGATATGTAAAGAGCTTCTCCAGGAATATAAATTCTGTTAAAATATCCCTGGTATTTAGAGCATTCTATGCACTACGAACCCGTTCGCACTCAACAGTATCTTAAATTAATTTCATTTTGTCTCGACATTTAAAATGTATTCAAAATTAGAAACTTGAAAAACCTAGTGATCTAAAGTAACAAAACTTTGCGGGTTTAGATAAACGGATCTCTCAGTTTCTATCTGTAACGCGGCTGATAACAAAGCGACACGCCACGTTTTAATTCTGCAATTCCTTCTATTTTGCTTAACACGTCTGCCACAAAAGCATTTCTATCGCTAGGTAGATATATAAGTCTTGCGAGAACTTTCCTACAATGAAATCAAACCAAAATATTTTTGATATCAATTAGGTATATTGAAATAAATATATTATACTAGAAGCGAAGCAAATTTACAGGAGATGAAAAATGAAAAGGGAACGTCATCAGCTGCAAAAATAAAAAATATTGAAGTTGCGTATCAGAGCAGAGAAATTTTATGCAAAATCTGTGAAATGAAATAAATAAAATATATAAATACAGTAAGGAACGTAGGATATGAAAATAGGATTAGGTCGTTACAGCAAAAACGACCAAATCAAAATTCATCTTCCGTTCTTACAAGAAACTTGAAACTGATATCTATTTATTACTCTTTAATAAAAGGATGCCGAGAATTTCTCAGTTTATAAGTTACAATCAAAGTGAAAAAAATTGCTGGTTAAGAAACCTTGCACCTATGATTGATGAAACAGAAAATTTTACGAAGAAATTGAGTAATACTCCTTCCTCGAAATCATTTATGTTTGAACTAGGCGACACTGTTCTCAAACAGATGATAAAAAGTTTGGTTTTAAATGAATTGACAGGTTACGTATAATAATAATTATCGCTATTTAAGATAGTACGATCTTTTAAAAAAGTACTACAACTATATCTAAAATATGTTACGTCAAGGATAACATTTCTGAAAAGAATTATATCGTTTTTTTTTTTTCGCTCTACTTCTGTTTTTGAATAAAAGAAGGAAATATCATGTAATGTGCTGACTATAACAGTTTAAAAAATCTATTAACAGATATTAATTCTAATACATCGAATCTCCTTAAACTAGCATTAACGAAATTTCCTATGGATATTTTATATCTACTTTCGTTGTAGCAGTTATTTCTTGTAACAACTTCCAGGACGGGAGAAACGTCATGTATCGAGTAAATTTTAAAATAGTTAAGATTTAAATTTTCCTCAAGATCCGGGTCAGCGATGCCTGATCTGCGCAGAAATTTTCTATCATAGAGTTAATGGTGCAAAAGTTCTGAGGCTTTTGGTCTGAGACACCTTCCTGATGACACAGTAATTCCTATCTGGTTTAGATGGACATTTGCTTCAGTATACCACGACACGTTCTTGACGGTTTATACCCTTGGTAGAAGAAAGCATCAACACTATAATTGCTCGTATCCGTGTCAAGATTGAACGGGTTACGCCATTTTCAGTTCAATGCTGGTGATGCCAAACTAATCAAGATAATTCAAAATTATTACAAACGAAGAGTCGCTTAAACTGGTTTCTCAAAATAAGTAATCTGCAACTGTCGTATTACTATCTCTCAGCAATAAATTCGGGATCAATAAATCTCCAAAAGCGCATTAAACGCAAAAAATCGCATTAACGCCAATGAAGAAATTTCGCCCTTAGGATGACTTTTACAATATAAAAATTCAGTGGAATTTCTAAACTAAATGTTGGTTGTTAAACCACCGCTTTCCTTCACTGCAAAGCAATTAAGCAAGTAGAAGGGGAAAACCGCGTGGGGCAGTAAGCAAAGGGTTGTCCTCACGACCTGTCCTGGGTAATTCAGTTTGAATTAGCAGACACCTTTGCACAAATCATTTTCATCGCAATTTATAATATCTAGAACAGCGATCATTTCGCATGACGGCCGGGCTTTCTAGTCATATCTATGCACAGATATCTATGTAATATCTAATCACGTATTTATATAATATGTTATAGGTATATGTAGGCATATAATTCAAAATAAATTTTATTAGTCTATAGTGTCTTTATTTTCTTAATTATTTGTAGTAGCATGCCTTTTTAAATGTTTAAAACTACCTGCTTGTAATCACTACCTGCTTATATCATTTAAAACTACCTGCTTAATCAATATATAAATAATTCAGTATGGTTTATATTTTCGTAATTTGATAGTCATTAAAAATGAAATAAAATTTTTCTTACTGTTTCATTTCCTTCCCTTCAAAAATTACAAACATCCGGCATTTTGATCAATTTAGGTCCCTTGATATGGAGCGTTATTGCATTGTTTTGTAATAAATTCTTACTCAGTTTCGCACTATACATTTAATTACGCAAATTTTATTTTTTAACTGAGGTTAAAGTGACAGTTCTGATTAACTTTGCATTTTTTCATTAATTTCTTTATGCATAAATTCTCCAGAAAAATGATGTTAATGTGATTTCAAAACAGATAATAAACATGATAATAATTATAGGTCTTTCGCACGTTCTGAAAGCATAATTCTGTATATTTTATCTTAATTTATTTTAATTTTCTTAGTACAGTGTAGCGCACTGAAGATTATTTTACATTTACATGATAGTCGGTACATATAAAGCAAGTGATAATTGTGTTACGGAATTTGTATAATGTGACAGAGACATTCTGAAGAGAGTGTTTCTGTACCGGAAAATAAGGTTACAGGCGTACGTCTATTCAACATTGAGGTAAATGTCCATCTTGCTCAATTGCGATAGAACTTATTACCGAGGCTTATGTGTTAATTTTCGACGGTTTGTATATATCATGCAAATATAGGTATGAAGCCATACAGAAGACATCTTTGAATTATTGGAAGGCATTCTAGTCAGCGACCCCTCACGAGACGTCGATGCTGTTTTAATGTAATGAATTAAAAATGTCGCTATTTTTATATCATGGGAGGCAAACTCCTTACAGCAATAGCAGTTATATAACTCGAAACATTTCGAATCATTTTTCGTTCTTTGTGATTTTAAACATTGTAGCATCTGTAATTTCTCACGATCCTGGCATGTCGGCTGGCCTAAAAATTTATTAATATATTCTAACTCCCACCTGACAAAGGAGCACTTCTCCAAATTAGACACAATGTTTAATCTTTGTAAAGTTCCTGCTCCACCTCTTAAAATTCTGCGTCAGTTTCAGAAATTATTTTTACTCCATTGATGGGACAGCTATTATTTCTTAATTTACCTTTTTTAACATTATTTAACCAATTTCACATACATCTTGGAAAAAAACATAAATTTCCTAATGAGATACTATCAAAAACAGAAAATATACAAAATTAATAGAATTTCTAATAACACTACAAGTGAAAGGACCGAGGCATAAAGTGCGGGATAAATCTGATGCAATCTTTAAAATGTAAACAAAAACATTTATGTACTGCAATAGAAATGCAAAAGAGTTAGAAATGAAACTGGACCTAACATTTGTTCTCTGTAGTGTATATCTGCTTTTGTGTCTTCTTCAAATACACGCCGATAATAAAACATTTAACGGATAGCCTTTGCAAATATTTCTTTGCGCTGAAACGGATTTTCTTTTGTGCTGAAATTTTTTTTTTATTTTATTATTTCGTTGACTTAGTAAATCATTATTTATACGTTTTATCTCAAAAGTGGTACGTTTTCTGCTTTCCTAATGCCAAAAAAAAAAAATTTACATATATAACATACATCTAATCAATTTTCACACTAAAATATTATTCTTCACATGTGTACTTACGTAAAATTTTGCATTAACAGAAATTTGCTATAAAACTGCAGCGAGATGTTATCGACGATATTGGATGAGAATTTAAAATTTTTCCCTTTAAATGGATAGCTGCAATAGCTAGAAAACAAGCGTCAGACAAAAGTGGAGCTGCAAACAGCGATTTGTTGTACTTGTCAGTTTAGGGTATATCATCATTCAGTGTAAGTAATTCTGCTATTCAATGTATGTAGTTTTGTTGAAATTCGTCATATAAATTGCTTTATTTTCTGATGTGAAAGGAATTATTCCAAATAATGGTTTCGATCACTATTTTCAACAGTTACTTGTAAATGATCTGGAACAGTGGCTCCTAATAACGTCATTTAAATCATTTAATACCCGACAAACCCCCAGGAGTATAGCGATATACAAGAGTGACTTGATCGAAGATTTTTTGAAAAATAATCGTTGTCAACGAATGACATGCATATTCGATTTATGTAATCATTGTGATCAATTTTTAATATTCGTTGCAAATAATCATTGTCATCGAATAATCATTGTAAAGAATCATTCTCGTAGAACAATGGTTGAAATAAATCATTGTTATTATATGAGTTGCCATAGCCCCTGATGTATAAGGAACTGTACACAGACTCTATTCAGAAGAATCGAATATGTATTTCAATTTATCCTATAATCATTATTTACGGCAAGGATTCTGAAATGTTTTCGGCCTGCGCCTCCTAATGAAAACTTGCGTAACAGTGAGAAAAAGAACATTTAAAAATACAATAAAAGCTTGAACCTTAGGGGAAAAGTAGGAATTTAGCATCCTCTTACTTAAAAAAATGTTTTTGAAAGGCTTAAAAAATGAATATTGTAAACATCTTTGTGGGCATTTGCGCCTTTGTTTGTTTCTTTGTAATATCATCTATTCCGGAACGGAGGGGGAACTTTAAGTTTCGAAAAAGGTACTCCTCAATTCCAAAAATTCGTGATAAGCCCTTTCGACCATTGTCATCTTTCTACGACAATCATTCGAGATATTACATAGAATCACTGAAAACGCTAAATTTAGCATTCTTTTTTCCGAGTGGCCGAAGTCTCGCGCGCTGGGGATGTTGAGAATAATCACACTTACTCCCTGGTTTATGATTTGATGTCATATGTATATTAACCTAACTGTTTTTTGTTTGCTTAGGTTGTATTGGCAACAGTCGTTGTAGTTTTGTTTTGGTGTGATATGTAGAAATGTGCTGTTCCATATGCGTGATTAATTCCATCATTTAATAAAGCCTCTACTTAATTATCATCGGTTCTGATTCACCTTTTTAAATCTTTACAGCAGAGCGTGGTTCTGATATTGAACACGATAGAGGCGAAGCATTAATATATGTTTTGTGGAACTTATTTGCTTGGAACGGAATCGCGCGTTAAGTGAAATTTGAAAGAGCAGCACGTGAGGAAAACACAAAGTATTGTGTTGAGCCGTTTAACGGTAAAAACTTTTCTCTGTTTAAGCCCCGTGTTGGAGCTGTCTTTGCAGCCAAAGAACTTGATAAATATTTAGACGTTGAAGCGGATGAAACGAAAGTTGCTCAAATCAAAGATGCAAAAACGGCTTACGCATTGCTGCTAACCCTTCTAGATGATACCATATTGGCGACCGTGTCGAGTGAATCTTCTGCATGTGAGATTAGGAGCTGTTTAAAGAATAAATACCATAAGGTGAGTGAAGTTAGTCAAATATTAGTACGAAAGAAATTATCGACACTGAAGAAACGCCGAGATTGCAGTATGCAGTCACATATTAAAGAACTGTTGGCGATCGTAAATGAACTGTAACTCTTGGGTGCTGAAGTCAAAGATATGGATGTGATTATTTATTTGTTGATGTCACTACCTGCTGAGTGTGACATTATTAAATCGACGATTGAGAACCAGCCAAATGAAATGCTTACGCTGTACTTTGTTATGCAAAGGATCTTGAATTGTGAAGAATTGCAAGGTGAGAAAATTTCTTACGATTCTCGTGTTTCTGGTTCAAGTAATGACGTAGCTTTTAGCGCTGATAAGCGTGATATCATCTGCCACAAATGTAAAACTAAAGGTCTTATTGTCTAGCGTTGCAAGAAAAAATTAGTTTGTTTTGGATGTGGACGCCCAGGACATTACAAGAAGGATTGCAGATTTAAGCATAAATCAGATTACAGAGAATCGGCTACAGTAACATTCATGGTTGGCGAGCCTGTTGGAAATTTCATTCTGGATTCTGGAGCGTCTACACACATCTGTAATAAAGGTGAGTGGTTTGAAGAAATTAAGCATTTTTCTGGAACTGTTGCAGGTGCTTCGAAAAATTATGTTTTAAAGGTAGAAGGTATCGATACAGTACCTGGAACATTAAATGGAAGAGAAATATTGCTTAAAGATGTGTTATGTGTGCTTGAATTGAACGGTTAATTAATATCTGTGAAGAATATGCAAAAAGCAGGTTACAGTGTAATTTTTAAGAATCATGTAGCTGTTATTGAAAAGAGAAAATTTGAGTTTGCTAAAGTCAGTGAGAATGGACAGTATGTGAGTCAATTTGAACCTCTTAAAGCTTCAACATATATTTCAAATCATAGTGCAGAATTATGGCACAGGCGAATGTGGCACTCATCTGATAAAGTATTAAACGAAATGGGTTTGCCAGTATCTGAGCCACCATCAAGCTTTTGTGAAGAGTGCATACTAGCAAAACTCCTATGAACAAAAGCCCTAGAAGCAGAGAGCATGTGCCGATGAGAATGGTACACACTGACATATGTGGTCCCATTGATGCACCCACTAGGCAAGGTGAAAAGTATTTTGCTACAATCATAGACAATTTTTCTAGATTTACTGAAGGGCAAGTACGTGTCTATTGAACTAGCTCGTTATTGCAAGAAAAATGGTGTGATAGATCCTGCTCCTTCATATTCACCTCCTTTGAATGGTGTGGCTGAGAGAGCCAACCGATATCTTTCAGAGATGGCCCGAGGTCTAATACGTGAAGCAAAACTTCCTAACTCCTTTTGGGGTTATGCTGTACAAACAGATGTATATCTGAAGAATAGAATTCCAAATCAGACTGTTGAAAATCTACCTGATGAGCTCAAATATGGGAAGCCGCCTGATTTGAATATTATTAAGGTGTTTGGATCTGATGCATACATGAGAGTTCCTAATAACTTAATCCAAAATGAAAAAAGATGATTTTTATTGGATACTCTACCATGGGTTATCGTTTACTGGACTCAGTCACAAATCATGTTGTGGTTTCTCGAAATGTGTTGTTGTTCAATGTTGTTCAATTGTTCAATGAAGAGAAAAAAAATGTATCTCAGCTCAAGATGATTTTTCCATAGAAAGTAAAGATCTTGCTAAAAATGAAGTAATATATGGTGTATTTAATTTAATTATGGCAAAGCACACTAGGGCTATCTGCCTAAGGGGAGGGATGCCTTTCGTGGAGGACTTTCTAAGGGAAACTTGCTCGTATACACGTTACACATGGGGAAAACCACGAAAACGCCCATGCAGCCAGCCCGTTAGCGGGATTTAACCGCGAAAACGCTCATACAGCCAGCCCGTTCGCGGGATTCGTACCTCGGACCGAACTACTACTGAAGTAATATATGATTCAAGTGATGTAGAATCCAGAAATCTTGAAGAAAGTCGTGAAGAAATTATTAGGCAAAAAGGAAAAACAAAATTACCTGTAAAGTTGAATGATTACTTTGTGTATGAAGCTAATGTGGCAACTCTTGATACAGTAACATATGAGGATATAACAACATTGCCAAAAGAAGAGCACGTTCTATGGAGGAAAGCCATGGATGAGGAAATAGCTTCTCTTAACAAAAATGAAGTGTGGAAGTTAGTCAACTTGCCAAAGAATGAAAAGCGAATATCCTGCAAATGGGTGTTACGCATCAAACGAAACAATGTTTACAAAGCTAGAATGGCTGCTCGTGGCTTTGAACAGAAGCCAGGCATTGATTACTTTAAGACCTATGCTCCGGTAAATAGCACATCATCACTTCGACTTGTTCTGTCTATCATTATTCAAAAGAATCTTGAAATCTATGCATTAGATGTAAAGACTGCATTTCTGAATGGTCTGCAAGAAACAATCTACATGCAACAACCAATGGGCTACAGTGACAACAGTGGTCGTGTGTGAAAACTTCTTAAGAGTCTTTATTGAGTTAAGCAAGCACCGAGGCAGTGGGTCAAGAGATTTACTGATTTTATAATTCAGTTAAACTTTCAACAACTAAACTGTGGAGCATGTATTTTTGTGAGAAGAACTATACAGAGTTAAATATTTATTGTGCTGTGTGCGGATGACTTGCTAATTGCTGGTTCTAATGCTTCAGAGGTAAGAATTGTGATAGAATTACTTAAAAATGAATTTGAGATGTCCCAGGCTGAAGTTGCAAATGAATTTCTAGGAATAAGTTCTGAATATTCACAGAACAAACTTACTTTAGGCCAAAAGGCTTATGTTGGAAAATTGAGCCATCTGATACTTCTCTAGTGCCGAAGTCAATTTCATCAAATTTTGCGAATTGTGAAAGATTTCAGGGCCCTTATTGCGAACTTGTAGGTGCTTTGCTGTACCTATCTATGACAACTCGTCCTGATATTCTGTTTTCTGTGAATTGTCTGAGTCAAATACAAGAGCAACCCACTAACAATGCTTGGACTGGTCTGAAGCAAATTCTTCGTTATTTAAAAGTGACATCTGAACTCAAATTATTATTTTCTAAATCTAATAGTGCTGATATTACGTTAAATGTTTATGTTGATACTGATTGGGGGTCAGATACATATGATAGAAAATCTATTTCTGGGTATATTATTTTCTTCAATGATTGTCCTGTGACTTTGTTAAAAAGCAAACATCTATTGCTCTGTCCTCTACTGAGGCAGAAATTTTGGCTTTAGCAAAAGCTATCCAGGACCTAACTGTACTTTATAATGTTTCTAAAGAACTTTTAGGAGTCGACAATATTAAAGTTTCAGTTTATCAGTTTATGAGGATAATCAGTCTGTAATTAAAGCAATATTAAATAAAACTCATTGTGCTAGACTAAAACATTTGGATATGAAATTAAAGTATATTAGGAATATTGTAAAATTGTATGATATAAATCTTGTATATGCTTCTAGTAAAAATCAGTTAGCTGATTTGTTTACAAAATGCTTGCCTAAACCAAGATTACGTTATTTAAGATATAAATGTAAAATCATATGTGATTAAGGGAGGGTGTTGCGAATAATCACACTTACTCCCTAATTTATAATTTGGTGTTATATGTATATTAACCTTAAATGTTTTTTTTTCTCTTACGTTGTATTGGCAACAGTCGTGGTAGTTTTCTTTTGGTGTGATATATAGAAATGTGCTGTTCCATGTGTGTGATTAATTCCATCATTTAATAAAGCCTCTACTTAATTATCATCGGCCAAAGTTTCACATTTTTAAATCTTTACAGGGGTTAAAAATGCTTTATTTGTGCCGCCTCTTCTCGCTTTCAAATCGTAGAGTTTGTTCGGAAGAAATTAGTACGTTTTAAAAAACAGTATTGCCAAACATGAGACCTATTATTATTTATGGTCATATTCTGAAGATGAACCAAGCACGCGTTTCCATGTGACGTCATTGTATGCCGAAAATGTTTCGTTAATGTCAATATTTTAAATAAAAAGCTGTTGTTGGCAACTTTTATGTTTCACGTTACGATAAGTGACACGTTATGTTATCGCTACTAATTCTTTGATTGTTATTTTGAAAATTTTGTTATATTACATTAAATTTAAGTCATGACCTTATACGTATTACCTAAAGTGTCAAAGGTCTTTGTGTCCTCACTTGGCAACCGAAAATTATTTATTAATCAATGGTTGCTTGGAAAGAATGAACTAATTCTCTTCATACTGAAGTATTTCTATGCATTTCCTCTTCAGGTGTACACGGAACTTAAAACTTTTGCTTTGGTAACAAGTAGCCACTTTGTGTACAATGACTTAACAATTCATTTTATATTCAGTTCTTCAGTGCATTTTAATAATTTCTTCTAGAAAAATTTCATTTCATTTATTGTATAGTTCCTGAGTACAGTTTAAACTTCTGTAGGCATTTAACGTATTTTTGTTGAATTATTACTTTACTAAAATTCTATTCAATTTACTAAAATGCCGAAACGCAAGACGACATTACGGGAGATGGATTAGGAAGCCAAAGAAGAGAAGCACAAATGTTATGTGGAGCTACAGAAAAATGTGGAAAAACCACTAGAAGACCCAGCAGGCATGTACAAGTAAACTTACATGCTTCAAAATAGAATGAATGTACGACTGGAGACTCAGCAGGCAAGCAGAATGATCAGAAATCTTACTCATTCAGGAAACTGAAGAAGAAACCGATTGGTGGCTCGGAAGACAAGCAGCAATTCAAGAAACTGTAGCAGAAGCGAAAAGAAGGCTCATTAGACAAGTGGAACGTCAACAGAATATGTTTGATGAAGAGAAGAGGAAATTGCAAGTAGAAGAAAGGACACAACACTCTGAGCAGCATCGTTAAATTCGAGTGTAAATGCCAGAACAAATTGCCACCGCATAAACAACTTAAGACGCTGCACATTACAGAGAAGTTCGGTCTGAAGAAACAATGGCTATGCGAGAAACAAGCTTCGCTTAAGTACAGCACGACATACACGTAAGCTAGAAGATGGAATGTATTCAACTGATTGCACAGCATACGACATCAGTATTGGTTCTACGTTACGATAAATTTCGGTAACACAAGAAGGTACGTCCAGAGTTTTGACATAAGAACATACCCATCAGTGTTTTAAAAATACACATTTTGCAACAAATTGGAAAACAAATATCGGAAAATTTGCCGTTTCATGCATAAGAGTTCAGCATTCGCAAAGTTATATTTTCGTAAACGTTTTAGCAAAAAATAATAAAAATTAATGCTTTGCGAAGGAGGTAATTTTGGTATGAATTCAGAGGAAACTGAAAGTAAATTTAACAAAACAGTAAAAACGAAATCAGAATTACACCGAGACTCCCCGCCAATGGTTGTTTTAAAAATGCCTTTAATAAATATATAACATTTCAAAACCTTAGAGGGAACCTACTATCACAATATCTTTATAACTTCAGTTTTTAAGAATTAAAAAATACATTTATCTATCTGGATAATGCTAATACTATTTGACGAATAACAACGTTTATTTAACACTTGATATAACCAACTTCACGCTGATCTTGAACTTCCTAATGAGATACTACCAAAAATAGAGAATTAATTGAATTTCTAATAACACTACAAGTAAAAGACCGAGGCATAAAGTATGTGACAAATCTGATGCAAACTACAAAATGTAAACAAAAAATTTATTTACTGCAATAAGAAATGCGATAGAGTGAGAAATGAAACTATTTTGTGATTTTTAATGAAAAATTTACGATAAGGTATTGGTTTATGATATTAGTACGTGTATAATGTTTATATTATTTATTTAAATATGATGAAACTTTCATAACATTCATTACTTACAAATGCTTTTTCATCCATCGCAGCATAGCACAAGCCATTTTCTTTTCTGTGCTGGTGCACTTCAAATTAATCAATATAATTCAAAATTATTAAGAAAATGAATCACTTTGACTCGTTTTTAAAAATATATATATCTCTCCAACAGCAGTATTAATATATCACAGCAATATAATTCTTGATCATAAAATCTCCAAACACGCATTAAACGCAAAAAATCGCATTAAGGCAGAATGAAAAATTTTCACCCTTACAATGACTTTTACAACAATACAAAATTGAATTTTTAAACTGATTATTGTTACACGATATTTCATTCTTAGGGAATCTTTCATGGTTGTTGAGGTATTTTCACTGTTAACTGCTTTAAATACAATTATAATTTCATATATATATATACACACAGACATATATGTATATCTAAATATGTATTCCTAATAAATTACTTCGATATATTATATGTAGGCGCATAATTCTAAATAAATTACAGTAGTTTACATAATTTATATTTTCTTAATTATATATGCCAGCAGACTGTTTTAATTGTTTATAAGTATCTGCTTGCTAATGATTATATAATTAAGTAAATATTGTTTACATTTTGTAGTCTGACAGTCTTTAAAAAATAGGTACATTTTATCTTATGCTTTCATTTGTTTGCTCCTCAAAAATTAGTAGCATTCAACACATTCGTCAGTTTAGGGAGCTTGCTATGTACAGAAAAACTATGTAAGACCATGCGACATGCGACATGCGACGGAGGACGTGGGCACCATCCCTCTACCATTAGGGTTAATTGGTATAGCGCCACGTCCACCTGTGTCTAGTGAAACGTGCCAAGGTCACTGAGTCCACAAAAACGCCTCGCACCGACCACTGAAACCCAGCGTCTGATGCAGGCCACATTGCATCAGCTATACCCTTGCGGCCACTGGGAAATTATTTTACAAATATTGTAGAAAATGACATGGCTAAACAAGGGTCATCACTGCTGCTGCAGGCTGAATTATCAGACATTAGTATGCACAAGTTGCTGAATTATATACCAGATTACTAAATTATATATTGGAGTACAATATGGTATAGAATCATGTAATGCATAGTAAGATTATGCTAATGCTCAAAATACATATTGAAACAGGAAGTATTATACATATTGAATTATGACACTTACTGTATCTGAACATACTAAGATATGATATACATGATGAGGTTATACAGATACTTCTGAGACTTGAAATACATGGTGAAACATTAAATACTGTACATACTGAACATGAGCATACTATGACTGAGCATATTGAAACATGAAATATATAGTGAGATATTACTGATTACGCTAATTACACGAGATACCTGATGAAACATGAAATACTGTACGTACTGAGACAGAAAACATACTATAACAAAGCATACCGGAACGTGAAATGCATGGTAAGATTATACTGATATAAGATACTGAATTATATACAGGATTGCTGCATTATATACAAGAGAGATATTTGTATAACAAACATAGAAGGCATAGTGAGATTGTACTGAGACTTGAAAAACATGTTGGAACAGGAAATGCTGAACATACTGAAACATATAACATACTATAATTGTACATTCTAATACGTGAAATACATAATGTACTGCTACAAAGTACTGAGTTATATACGGAATACTTAATTATATCCAGGAGAGATATACATATGTCAATATTGAATTGTATGGAAAGGTTATACTGGTGCTTGAGGTACATAGTAAAGCACATTGTATCTGAGCATTCTGAAACACGAGGGTAACATAATGAGGATATACTGAAATAAGATACTGATACTAATACTTATGTTATACTGATATTTGAAAGACAGAGAAACATGGGAAACTGAACATACTGAAACATGAAACATGCTGTTACTGAATAAAATGTGACATGAAGTACCTTGTGAGTTTATACTGATGCAAGATGCTAAATTAGATACCGGATTACTGAGTTATACAAGGAGGATATATGAATTACAAATTTGAAATACATAGTAAGGTAATTGATACATAGAAAGGGTGACATTATGCTGACATAAGATAATAAATTATATACAGGATTACTGAATTAAATATGGGAGAGAAATACGTATTATAATGTTAAATACGTAGCAAGATATGCAGACAGACGCTACAAGAATACATAAACAAAACAGTTCACTTGGTGACAGGATATAGGAGTGTGTAATAATGGCGTATATAAATTACAGACTTGAGATGCATAGTGCGGTGATATTGAAACATAGAGAGGGTGAGATTATACTGATACGAGATAGTGAGTTATATACATGATTACTGAATTAAATACCGGGGGAAAATACGCATTGCAAATTTAATACGTATAGTGAAATTGCAGACTGGCGTTACAAAAATACGAAGATAACAGTGCATTGGTGGCAGAATATAGGAGTACATAAAGCATACATTTGGTATTTCATGTGTACATATGATGCTGCTGACTGTGATTACAGATGCTGCCATTACTGCGTTTTATGAAGACAAAGTACTTGTATACTACTGCCGCATACATAATAAGTTAGAGCCATTCATATGTGCAGTTACAATTATATAATGCTGCCAGTGAGCTCCCTTTAGCTGGTATGCGAATGTTGCAGGATGCACTAAGTACTCTTAAATGGTTTACACTTGGCATAGGTTTGTTCCTAAGCCCATAAGCTTGTCAACAATTTTTGTAATGCTGTGTTTGAGATGTCGCTGCTTAATTATGAACCTGCTGAAGGCTAATCTGTTTGTCTCTGGGAACGGGATGTGTAGATCCTCCGTTAGTGAGCATTTTTCGACATAGTGTTCTGGCGTTCCCAGTTCACCGCAGCAAAATAAGGAGGTAGTCGTCTTGCCGAATCTTTCAAAGTAGACTGGGAACGGGCCATGCCCGGTAATATAGTAGACCAGTTGTGGATTTACTATAAGACGTTCTGGATCAACCTTTGGCAGATGCGCATACGCACGACGTCCTGTCTCATCGTTGTTCCATGCCTCTTGCCACAGTGTGAAAGCGACCTGTTTCAAGCTCTTTTTTAGATATGAGGTGGGCCATGGAATTTGCAGTGTCTCTGCATCATTATATGTAAGACCATAGAGAACATCAGCTCTGAGTTTTTCAGTTCAGAGTAGACTTCGGATTTTTGAGAGACTTAAATGTGATCTTCGCTCCTTAGATGCGCTTTCCATCCTATTTTCTTTAACGTCTTTACTACTTTGAAGTGGTAACTATTGACTGTGCTCCATTATAATTGGAAGATCTTGCACAGGTATTTCGGGAAAGTTCCAGTATTTTAAAATTTTAGGAAACATTTTGGGAAAATATTCTAACAATAAACCGTCGGTTCTGTGTGCGTTCTCTCCACTACCAAATTTTACGCATGGAACAATATTAGATATTAGATGTAGGTCTAAATGCCAATGTTAATAGCCTCCATTACCGAGGTTATGAATGCGGGACGAGAAAAGATGGAAAGAGATGGCAAATCATTTCAAGAAAAGATGGAATCTGCCAAAAAGAAATTGAAGCAAATCAAGAAGAAATGGAAAGTGGATAATAGAAAAAGCTATCGAGGATATGGAAGGCAGAATTGATATGGTTGTTGGAGACATTGCAGAAATATTAGTATTTTCTGCTGTCAAGAAACAAATCAAAGAAAGAGTTTTTGCTGTCAAACACCCATGAGAATTTCTGCAGATGTCGTCAAGGGAGTTAAGAGCTTACAAGTATTCATAATTAAAGCTGAACTCAATTCTGATGACTTAAACGTGGTACCTATCTGTCTTCCTGTCTCTCTATCAAGTTATTCACATATGATAGAAAGAACTACTGTGAATACTGAGTTCTCTATAATCTCAAACGCAAACGGGTAGGATTCCGACGATAAGTAAAGAAATCTGGTCGCTCCTCTGACATTGGACGTGGTGGATATCATTCAAACTCTGCCCGAAAATCTGAAGTTTGATGCTCCATTAGGTGCGTTGGAGCTATGGGAATAACGGTTTAAAAGACTGCACCAATCTGCAGTTAAATCCTGCCAAGAGAAGTCCAAGGAAACACTCCATAAGCTCGCTCCTGATATCAAAGTGCTCTCTCATCTCGCCTTTTGGGCTACCCAACAGAAACATTGGAAGTACAATACCTGCAGTATTCCATCGGAGAGACATGAGAACCTGAGGTACACAAAGACCTGTGAATGAGGGTTCTCAAGTATTTAAAAAACGTTATAGAGTACGCCATGAAATAAGAGGCAGCCCATCAAGCAACTTTTAAAACCCATCACCCAATCAGAACCGCTACGATCCAGGAGCCAGTGGTTCATGTGACTGCTCGTCTAGACAATTTAATCAGGCAAATCAATACCTTCATGTAGAACAGGTATGAGTACAAACCGACTTTAAAATACTAGAACTCCAGTGGTGAAGAACACCTACGAAGGAATTTCAGAACACATGAGGACACAGAAATTAAAACCTCTTCCCAACAAGGAGGCAAGAAACGAAATTGTGGATATCTCCCAGAGGGAATTTTCAAACATATTGAGAAGCCCCATTTAATAGCGTTTCGTTTTTCTGAGTGGCGACAATAATGGACTTTTGATTTTGAGCCATATAAATGAAGATTCCGCAGTATAACAATCGATACAAGAGTCACATTACAATCATCAGAAAAGATCTGGCTCAGCGATTGAAAGATAAACGCATCTGGACGGTGCCCTGCGTGGATCTCCGGACTGTATCAGGTGATAAAATCGATATCGATGAAATTTTCAAATATAATGTCACGTTTGGATTTTCCGCCAACCATACATGCTATATGTGGCAGACAGCGAACTAGTAGATTATAATAATGTAAGTTAAGTAAACTATGAGGATAGCCTTATAAAATTTCAAATTTTGCTTCTTCGTATCTGGGTATATAAACAAAAGACGTTTCAAAACTTTACAGAGAGACTGAAATGTGGATGCGAAAAGAACGCGTTGTGATGATAGAGGGTGCTGTTGAGCTTGGCACATGAAAGTGATCCGCTGGCTTAAATCGTAAAATCATTTCCCACATAAATATCGCGCGATGAGTTGCTACACGAATAAGGAGCTCGTCGACATGCATTTTATCTACGGGTTTGCGATGAAAACAGAGCAGCTGTCAAAAGATGAACCAGGGCTGCTATACTACAAGGTTTTTTCTTGCATGACATCACTAACTACTAGTTTGCAAAAAGAACGCCGTAACCTACTCTCTTCGTTTCTTCCACTTCTGTAAGTAAATGACGTCAATGTTGGGAAGAGCGTAACCCTGTTGGTCTACTGACCCTAAACAAAGAAATATTCCCGAGCAAGTAGCAGTGGAATCAGCAAATGTTCCAGCGTATTTACCTGGAAATGTACGAGACTATATTGCTTCGGGCTTACCGGCCTGATATGAGCAGGGAAAAGTATTTCAGATCTTCTGCAGTGGAAGAAGCTATAGTTTATATATTTGAAGACAATTATCTTGTTACGAACACGAGCGCTGTTAGACATGTATTCGGAGTGAGACGCCAACCGTTTGAATGACTCTAAATTAAAAATAAATGCATCCATAACATTTACAGAGAAGGCAGGTGTTGAAACCAGACGCTTATCCTTTGTCTGCAGATACCTAGCAAATCCTGACTACACTCTGTATGTCTTATTCACTAATGGGGCTGCACATTTGCATGTTCGAATAAGTTTACACCCACATCTTTGGATGCATGATAAGCTTTGGACGCATAATTAGCAAGAACGAGTCTACATTATTTTTTTCGCTGACATAAAATAAAACTACTTAGTAGGACCATTCTACCTAGTCGCTTGAAACTCCTGCATCTTCCAACAAAATATTCTGCCGGAACCTTTTTCCGGTGTTTCTCTAGCCATTTGCACATAGATGTTTTTGCAACCAGATTGCTAGCTCAGGTTGTCCCATCCGTGTCTAGTTACGGCCGCTATTACATTAGACCGCGTGCATGTGTTCCTCGGCCATCCCAACCACCATATTTGACATGCACGGATTTCTTCTAAGAGGATGACCTAAAGTAATCGTCATTGAATGCGATGAAGATCTAGTGCCAAAGTGTCAGTTGCTGCTGGAAGTATGCACTAAATTCACTATAAATCTTTACTAATGTATGCCAATCCATGCACCGCCGCTGTGGATCTTGTATTATTATTGCTAGTCGTGCTTCGAACACTAATGCAAAAAGTGGAGTCATTAAAATAATTATTTTTTTTAACTTTATCTATCTTTCTTACTTGCCTTCCTTATGTGACAACACCTACAAGCTCAATTTCAAATGCATACACTTTTCTTTTGCGATCTTAAGCATTCCGTTAATGTTCTGCTTATTTTGGTACCTTCTACCTGGCTTTACATTTTTGTCAGATGTTTTATCATCACCTTGGATAACAATTCAGCCATATTCAAGTTTATAGATAAAAACGAAGTTTAATTCGAATGAGCATATTTTGTCTAAACTCTGTAAGAAATATCTTACAGACATCATCTAGACAGTTTTATGCGAATAACAAAAAATTATAATCTCTACTAAATAATTAAATCCATCAAAATTTTTCTATTTTTCTTTCGTATCATAATCTCAAGAAATAATTCTGTGCTGAGTTAATATGCTTAATTTATAAAGTCCTATAAGTAAAAGTGATATGCCTTCATTATCAAGCAGCATTTCTATTATCCAAATTGGGATTAAGATTATTGCATGTGCTGTTATAGTATAATGCACAGCACTTTCAGATAATAGGTAGTAGAGTCAGATTCAATTTCTGGAAAAGCAAAAGTTACATTTTTAAGGCTGTGTTTTTTACAGTACTTAAAGACTCTAGATTTAGAAAACTGTTGCAGTGTGCTTCAACCACATTTTGGAATGACAGGTTGGTAAATAATGCAGATTCTTTACTAAAAAAATGTTTTTTAATAGAAAATTTATAAATAAACAAGACAGCTCTTGCCTTAATTCTAAAACTGTTTCAGAAAATATTTTACTATATCGTCAATTTAGTTTAATATTCATAAAATATTTTACTGTATCGTCAGTTTAGTGTAATATTATAAAATATTTTACTGTATCGTCAATTAGTTTTTTATTATTTCGGGTACGTTTCAGCAATTATATTTATAACAATATATACATTGTTTACGAACTGCATCACTTGCACAACTCGAAAATTCGACTCGAACAACTCAAATTTTGAATTATGATTATTGCAATTGTCTAAATCGTGTAATCAAAATTGTCTGATTATTTTTTTTTCCTACAGCAACACTAGAACATAGTTTAGTGCCGCAATATAGTCTGGTTCTTTGAAGTAAACACTTCAAACTTAATTTCTGCTGCCTGATTTCACTTCTAACTATTGGGAACAACAGATCCAATGGTTACAAGTTTTAGGGGAAAAAGGTTGAGTTCCCCAAATTTTTTCTTCTACTTCATTTCTCTTTTTAGCATGTTTAGCTTTGTGGAAAGCACGTGGAGTACAATCTCAAATGACGTAGATAAAAATAAATGCTATGCGTGATGATATTACGAGTTACGATCACAATGGGGAAGTGCTGGCAACTACCTTGTTTTAGAGGAATTACCTATAATACAAATGCCAGTAGTGAATCTGTTACAGTTTTTAGTTTCTTGCGTAGACAGGCTGCAGTACCGATACTTCTTAGTTTGCGCCAGATGCTTGGCTGCAACATTGTTCATTCTGTTCATCAACAATGACCCATCTTGAATTGTGCCAAAGTTTCTGCTTTGTTTAACTCAATTGTCGCGGTCCATCTCAGACTGTGCCATTATAACGCACTTGCTGTGATAAATCGTGTCTCTATTGCAGTGGTTATCAAAGAGCAAATGCTTCCAATATCTTATGCGGGAGTCGAGAAGATGCATAATGAACATGAGTAAAACAAATAGCCATGAAGATTTGATTAAACTGCATTAATCCCTCATTTCACTTACCCTGCTGGGGTTGTATACACTGGTTTAGTATTATACGATGACAGTGGGGCATAAAATACACGGAGCGGCTGCCTGGTGCCGAAAGGGGTAGTCAATAATCTTCTGAAAGAGAGGTGGCTTCGGCCTTCCGAGTAGGCTGGCGTGGTAGCCAGTACTTCGACGCTTCGCTTCGCGCCCTGCGTGAAGCTTAATAGAACATGGGGCAACGATTAGATAATTCTTTAAATGATATACATTTTGTGCATTCTGAGTTATAATATGAATGAAATATAATACTGTTAAGTAAACCTAGTGCCAGAGTGTCGCTATGGTAAACAAATTGAATTTTTAAAGAATGCATTTATTCTATTGTGGTTTATGCGCTGTCGTTGAAGTAGGTTTAATTCAATCTAATAAGTTTAAATAAAATGCAAGAAAAATTGCGTATAATTTAATATTACGTACAAGGAAGTCATGTGGTGTACACATCAGATTTTTTTTATTGGCTCACCGCAACAATTGTCTGAATTCAGCATTATTTGTAACCTTGTGAGCCCAATAACCCTTGCCGGAGATGGGGATTAACTATTGGACAAGCCATGTTGCGCGACCTTGAACGGATGAAGCTCATGTAACCTCATAACTAGTATCACTCTTTAATTTGCAAACAGTTCTGGCCACCATTATGTAGTGAAGTTTAATCATTTTACTACAACTCAAAACTGTCCACTTACAGCTTCACAACTTATGACTCAGAAAAAAATAGCCCTACTGCAGTCTTCTGCTACCTAGAGCATGAAGATGAGGCAAAAAAGCGCGTAACTGAAATTAGACGTGCTTCTTAAAAGTTTTAGAAGAAAAAGAGTCTATTTAAGAAACAGATAGCTTACAAATAATGCTGAATTCAGACAATTGTTGCGATGAGCCAATAAAAAAAATCTGATGTGTACGCCACATGTCTTCCTTGTACGGAATATTAAATTATACGCATTTTTTCTTGCATTTTATTTAAACTTATTAGATTGAATTAAACCTACTTCGTCGACATCGCATAAAACACAATAGAATAAATGCATTCTTTAAAAATTCACTTTGTTTACCATAGTGACACTGTGGCACTAGGTTTACTTAACAGTATTATATTTCATTCATATTATAACTCAGAATGCACAAAATGTATATCATTTAAAGAATTATCTAATCGTTGCCACATGTTCTATTCAAATACTATAATAAAGCTAGAACTATGTATAAAAGAAATTAAGCAAATAAAACAAAAAAGAAACAGTTTTTCACAGACGATTGAGTATTTCTCATTTAATTAATTCAGTTCTTAGTTCGCGAGAAGGCAAAAATACATAAAAGCTCAAAATATCTATATTAAAGATTACGAAGTAAAATTCAAACGCTTATTTCCTCGAAAAAACTCCAGGAAGAATTAAGCATGATTTAATTGGCAATAATAAATCAACGCGTTATCTTTGTTGTTGCGAAGCTAAGTTTCTCTAGATTGGCAACAAATCCACTAGTCTCCTGTTTCAAATGTAAACATCAATGGCCGCCATTAAAAACAGGCTTAGCGGCAATTAAACAACTTTAAAATTGCTGATAATTCTAAAAATATTGCACACAGATTTACTAAAGGCATAAAATCCTTAACCGGAAGATAAAAACAATATAATTCAATCATTTTTAAGGGAAAAAATGTACAATTTACAAACATATAAGAGTAAAGAAACTGAGATCACTGAGCCGGGTAACAGAGTGGATATATATATAGAAATATATTTATATACGTTTGGTGCGGCCGATTGCAACCAAAATAAGAGGTGCACATGTACATGTTATAGCAGTCATATATACAAAATTTCAACGTTCTGAGGCTACTCGTTTTTGAGTTATGCGAGATACATACGTACGTACATACGTTCGTACAGACGCCACGAAAAATTCTCTTCAGAATTAATTTTAAAGCAGTTTTATAATTTTTTTGAAGGAAAAGAGTATTTTATTCTGTCCTTAAGTACAGATATTATGCAAAAACATCGTTAAATTGCATTCGATAGCGGTCAAAATAGATATTTTCGCAGAAATATGCTGCCTGAAACTTTTCGCGATTACAATACTTCCTTTTTACTTCGTACAAGGAAGTAAAAACATTGTCGTCTCTTTTACTTGTATATAGTGGCAAGTTTATAGGCGATGCAGTTACGTCATGAAGAAGCCATGCCCTGTTGAAAACTGAGTAAATTGAGGCGAGCCACGTTTTAGAAGCCGGCTAACGTTTGGGAAAAATAAAAGTATGTAAACTCTTCTGCCAGTAGTCTCTGTCTCCCACAGATGTTACCAACGCTTCAATAATTCTGTCTCGAACTCAACTTTTATGATTGAGCACGGGAGAGGCACATCAAGCGTCCGAACGGGGGGTCAGTTGCTGCATTTTTGGCTGTTTCATTTGCAATTTCATTACCCAGTATTACAGTGTCAGCAAGTACCCACTGGCGTACAGGCTTATAGTATTTTGATGACATTATTAAGAGTTTTTGTATGGCCCTGACGAATGGATTTTACTGTATGTGCCTTGGATTACCTGAAGGCTAGAGGCGGACGCATATGCATAAGTCCTATCTCATAAACCTGTTTTCTCTTTAAGTCGGAGCACACGCACTTTTGCACTCTAGCGCTGAGCTAAGAGATGCAAAGGCGGCAGTCCTGAAATCATTTACAGCCTTAGTAGGCTAGGTTTTATACCCTCGGGAATTGCTTAGGAAGAAAGGTCTTTGTGCTGAGCGTAGCAGGTTCTCCATTTTAGTAGTCACCGTTATGCCTCATTTGGAGGCTCCATACAGTGCGATATGCTCAGCATAGGATGGGGTGAGACAGATACAAGAAGATTACCTCACGGTTACTTCTCGCAAGTATCCCTATCAAAAATAAAAATAAATTTTCTAGTAAAAAGTAGTAGCAAATCATGGAAAGTTTTCATTTTATTTTCAGCGACTCTTAAGAAGTGTAAGATGCGCGCACAGAACATGGGAATGTTTATTGTTTTACATTACATTACATTCATATATGGCAACGTGCATTACTTTCAATTTTTAGAAATATTTACCAGGATTTGGAACAAAAATTCCGGAGAAAATTTATTCTACAATACGAAGTGTGCATCTGCATTTCAACAATTCATGAAATATATTATTTAAAAGGAGGACACTGTGAATATGATTAATGATAATATTATAAATAATTAATCATATTACATGAGTGAATAAGCAAATTTTTAAGAACAAGTAAATTTTTAGCATCTCCTGTCTACATATGCAAAGAGCAAGTCAACAAAAGAAAATTATATCGTCTTCTTTCCATGTGTATATGTTGAAAAAGTTTTCCTTCCTTACTCTACTATTTTATTACCTTATATTTTTAACAAAGAAATAGTGGGTTCCGTTGACGTGGCTAATCAAATTTTCATTCAAGCGCGGTTAACTATTATTTGTGCTCTCAACCTGGTGACTGCGGATGCTGAGCCGATGGCAGATCCATTGTTTCGGCAATTTCCGCACAGGATTTAAAATTACCTCCTCGTAGAGTTCTTCTCTGAACGGAGTGGTTGTGTCAAAATATAGATTTATATGATAACTTAAGTGTTAAAAAAATTAGCGAAAACAAAAGAAGTATTAAAAGCACAGTATCTCTTTTTGATCATTTTTTGTTCCTGACTATCCGCAAATGCTGTGAACAATTTAATACGTTTAGATACAATCACATTTCACTGAAGTAATCCATTGTTTAAATCTGTTTTCCTATTGAATTTTTAGGTCATTTAAGAATTGAATTTTAATGAGCGCAGAAGGCTTTTTAATTAACGTATAAGCAAAAACCAGCTTTCTGAACATAACAACACTTTTATGATATTTGATATCACATTTGATTCTAGCAACAACATAGTGTGTGTTAGAATAGAAAATTATATGATCTTTTATAATTAAGAATTTATTTAGATAAAAAATTCAATTACACTGAAGGAAAAGTCTCGGTCGTTTCTATTAAAAACGTTTAGACTTTCCTAATGCAAATAAAAAAAGGGTTACGCATACAACATATGTACATGTAATTATGTTTCACACTAAACAAATTATTCCTCACGATTTTAGATGTGAAACTAAACTTTAATTTTTTTCTTTATATGGATAGCTACGATAGCTGAAAAACAAGCGTCAGACAAAAGAGCTGCAAACAACGATTTGTCGTTCTTGTTAGCTCTTGGTATCTCATATTCCAGTGTAAGTAATTCTGCTATTCATTGCATATAATTTTGTTGAAATTCATCACATCAACTTCTTTCTTTCCTGATGTGAAAGGAATTATCAAAAATGCAATTCAGAAGAATGAGGTAAGGGTTTCGAACACTATAAGCAGCAGTACTCATGAATTGTCTCGAACTACGGCTCGGAATGCTGTAATTTAAATATCGCAATGCATGACTGTAATACGACCCTAACTTCCCTTGGTGTGTACGATATACTATAGTGGCGTGATCAAATTTGTTTGCAGGTTGTCATAGAATGACATGCATAATCGATTTAATTAATTATTGTCATCAATTTTTAGTATTTGTTGCAAATTATCATTGTCACCGAATAATTATTGTTGCTTATCAGTGCATAGAAATGTTATGCAAAGTCTCCTAAATGAAGTCAATAAAATAAAATAAATAGAAAAAGGAACTTAGGATACGAAAATAGGATTAGGTCGTTACAGCAATAACGACCAAATCAAAATTCGTCTTCTGTTGTCGCAAAAAAACTTCAAATTGATGTTTATTTACTACTATTTAAAAAAAGGATGCCGAAGATTTCCCAGTTTATAAGTTACAAACAGAGTGAAAGAATAAATGTTTTAAAAACCTTGCACGTATGATTGAAGAAACAGAAAATTGCAAGAGAAATTGAGTAATACTCCTTCCTCAAAATGACTTATGTTTCATCTAATCGGCATTGTTTCAAAGCGTTGATACGGAGTTTGGTTTTAAATCAATCGACAGGGTACGTATAATAATAATTATCGCAATATAAGATAGTACATAATTTTTGCAAAACATACATCAGTACAAAGTCCGAAATTCGGACGTCCATTATCCGGAATGATCTAAAATCCGGACCTCAAAGGAACGAACTTTTTATTGTATGCTTTACGCATGCGCATTTGATTTTTCCTTCCATAATAAAACATGCGGAGATTTTCACTTAAAAATTCCGATTCTTAATTTCACTTAGGCACTAATTAAAATACCTCGTTATGGGAAAACAATTATGTAAGCATAAATTTGTGAGATTAATAATTTGGCTCGTTAGGTAAGTATCTGCTTGTCATGCATTTCAAACCGAAACATTCACCCTGACGCCGACCTGGCGAGTCATTATTTATTATATTTTGCTTTCATCAACGCACGTTTATCACGACATGACAGCTTCAGTAATAACTCATGCAGTGAAATCTAAACTTCTTTTTTATATTAGCAATTAAATAACGTGTATATAGCAACCTTTTATGCTAAAATTACGCTTGGCGATGATTATAGATTTTTAAATGCTCTAAGAAATGTTGACGAGGAAAAAGTCAACAAAAATTTCTTTTCATTTGCTAAAAATAGATTTTGCTAATGAAACTCATAGGCCAAAATACATATAGTGCTATTTTAATTAAGAATAACTGATATGTTATTCACCATAAACCCAGAACATTCGGCAGAATGTGTCGGCACCAGACGCCAGAATTTAGGGAAGACGAAATTTTTGGAATTTGGGGAAGCACCCAGCGGCAAACTTAAGGGATGAGAAGTTTCTTTATGATTTAGTGAAAGCACTGGGATGCAAAGTTTAGGTGCGCTAAAAATTTAGAAATTAGGAAGGCGCCTTTTAGCAGAATTTAGGATCCGTAGAGACTGCGACAGGCGGTATTTAGCGCCGGCCCTTGATAAAGCGTTAAGTATATGTGGGAGTTTATTTATTCAGGACTCAGATTAATTTTAAGCATGCGCAAGAAATAAATATAGGTATAGAAATAACTAAACTAATACAATTCAGGCTTAATTTAGTAGGCAATAGGAGCAAGACAAAATTTAGCGAAACAACTTGGCTTTCGTCGCCAATCTTGTGATACACAGCCAATAATGTATAAATGTATGACGGAAGCTATTAAGCTAGGCTAAAAATACCTTTACTGAATTCTAAGGCATTTCAGTTAATGTAGCTGACTGCGCTGTTTCTTAATCTTCTAGTTTGATTCAGCTTATTATTTTTTGCAAACTGTTATTATTACGGAAAATTTATAAAACTAAGCTTAAACTTTCGATTATGTCGAAAAGAGTTTCCAATTCTGGAGTTGCCAAAGGATCTACAATGAGAAACAATGTTTCGATGTCCATTAAACAGAAAGTGGATGTAGCATCTGATTTCGAGAGTATCAGTGCACTTATATACCTGAGAACCTCTGTGAACGAGAGTAGAAGAGAATGTAATGTAACTGCGTAAATAGCGCATCGGTGCTGTCTTATGAGGGTTAGTTAGAAATAAATATTTGTGCCGTGACATAGTCTGTTGGGTTGCGTCATGCACTTCACTGAACCCACATCGCAAGACACAACATTTGGCGACGAGGATGGGATGAGAAGAAAATCGTTCCCCACTCGGCGCATTCGGTTACATGCGTAAGTAGTAGCAAAACCGAAACTTGGATTAGGGGATTCCACGAAAACTGCAAAAGGTAGGAAAGTTATTTGATTTTTATTTTGAAAGGATGGAGAAGTTAATTGAAGAATTAATAAAGCAGAATGAAGCCTTAATGGTCGCATTGCAAGAGAAATCGAAACATAAACAAGAAAAAATTTGTGTTTCTTTTGATAAGTTCCATGTCCTTGTCCGGAGCCTGTGGCTTCACGTTGCCATCTGAAGTAGCAGTTATATGAGGTTCATAGATTACCGGTGCAGACGGAACCTCGCTCCCTACCGATCTGATCTGATCAACAGTTAGCGACGAGGATGGGATGAGAAGAAAATTAAACTTTACTAAAAGTAAATTTTTTCAAAATGAGATTAAATTTTTAGGGCATAAAATTGATGCCGATGGATTTCATAAGTCGGATGAAAAGATTTCGGCAATTGCTAATGTCCCTATGCCGAAAGGCGTGAAGAAATCAAAAGCTTTTTGGGATTAGTGAGTTTTTATGCCAAATTTTGCCCTAATTTGGCAACTTTGACATATCCCTTAAATAATTTAACAAAAAAAGATGATAAATGGAATTGGTAAAAAAACTGCCAAATCGCTTTTGAAAAAATGAAAAAGAAAATTTGTTCAGACAGAGTTTTAATGCATTACGAACCCACATTACCGTTAATGCTAGCTACTGATGCATCTCCGGTAGGTCTTGGGGCAGTGCTGTCGCATGTTTTGTCTGATGGAACAGAAAGGACTATAGCATTCGCATCGAGGACACTGACTAACACAGAGCAGAAATACGCCCAAATTGATAAGGAAGCACTGTCAATTGTTTGGGCTGTCAAAAATTTTATCTATATCTAAAGGGAAGACGATTTTTCTCTGGTGACAGATCATAAACCTTTAGTGGCTATTTTCAAATCTAAGAGAGGACTTCCTATCCTCACAGCCACCCGACGTTTACGTTATGCACTGATATCAGTTTAATATTGCGTATCGAAATATCAAGGAACACGCTAATGCTAACTGCCTGTCGCGCCTGCGTCTTAAGTCCGAAGATTTATGCATTAAGGATGATGTTGAAATATTCCAACTCTCCCAAATTGAAACTCTTTCGGTAACAGCTGGGAAGATAGCTCGGGCAACGCGAGCTGACGAAGAATTAAATAGTCTTTATATGAAATTAAAATCTGTAGAAAGTTTGAAACGTAGGGAAGCAGAGTACACCTTACACGATGACTGTATAATGAGTGGTCAGAGGGTAGTTGTTCCGAAAAAACTCCGAGTTAAAATTCTCGAAGAGTTACACTAAGGTCATTTAGGAATCGTTAAAATGAAGGCAATCGCCATATTTTACGTCTTTTGGAAGGGAATTGATCATGATATTGAAGACGTTTCGAGAAACTGTGTCGATTATATTATGTTCAAATCAGATCCAGTAAGGGCAAGGGTCAATCACTGGGAATATCCAAGTGCGCCTTGGAAACGCATTCACGTAGATTTTGCAGGCCATATTTTTGAACGAATGTTCTTGATTATCATTGACGCACATTCTAAATGGCTCGAAGTGTATACCTTAAAGTCAACAAATTCCTTTCAGACAATTGAATGTTTGAGAGACTGTTTTGCAAGATACGGACTGCCTTTAGTAGTAGTGAGTGACTATGGTCCTCAGTTAACATCGGGGAATTTGAAACTTTTATAAGGAATACTGGAATTAAACACAAAACGTGTGCTCCATTTAAACCAGCAAGTAACGGGCGAGCAGAGCGGTACGTTTACACCGTTAAACAAGCATTACGTACAATGCAAGGTTATCCAAGAAATATTAAGCAAAAACTTGCCATATTCCTCATGAATTATAGAAAGGCACCGAACATGGCAACCTTGTCAAGTCCAGCAATGTTATTCTTAAAAAGAGAAATTAGAACTCGAATTGATTTAGTTGTTCCAAATCTTGAAGAGTGGAAGAACGCATCCGAAGGAATAATTATGATCTCTAAGCCAGAAATTTTGAGATCGGAGAAAAGGTTGCCATTCGGGATTATAGATCGGCAAATTCCCGATCGAAAATTGGCAGAGTGACAAACAAGGATGGAGCGCTGCATTATACAATTGACGTTCAAGGAACTTTACTGCGCCGGCACGTCGATCAGATCAGATCGGTAGGGAGCGAGGTTCCATCTGCACCGGTAATCTATGAGCCTCGTATGGCTACTACTTCAGATGGCAACGTGAAGCCACAGGCTCCGGACAAGGACATCGAACAAAGCTGTGCACACTTAAGCCGGAGTTGAAACATCGTCATTTCCAAGGAAAACTGAGCCAATCATTCCAGTGAATTCTGATAAAGAGTTGCAGCAACCCCAGCCAGAACTTACACGATCTTCGCGCATCCGCAAAGCTCCTCGGAGATTAAATCTGTAAATAAGTGGGGAGGGATGTAGCATCTAATTTCGAGAGTATCATTACTCTTATATGCCTGAGAACCTCTGTGAACGAGAGTAGAAGAGAATGTAATGTAACTGCGTAAATAGCGCATCGCTGCTGTCTTATGAGTTAGAAATAAATGTTTGTGCCGTAAACTAGTCTGTTGGGTTGCGTCATGCACTTCACTGAAACCACACCGCAAAACACAACAGTGGAATTGCTGCAAAAAATTAATAAAGACATACCCGTCTCAAAATTATGTGAGGAGTATGGCATTGGAAAGTTAACTCTATATGACTTAAGAAAAAATAAAAAGGAGCTTGCTGAATTTTTTGTGGAAAAAACTTAAACAACTTACATTGAAAGAAATGCTTAATAAAGTAAACAAATAAATATTAAGCTCTTTTTTTTTTTTTTTTTTTTTTTTTTTTTTGTAAACTTTTGATACCCTTTAGATCATAATTGTTCTTTACCAGATTTAAATTGATTATTTCATATCCGTAAAAATCCGGAATCGCCGAAGTCCCGACGAGTCCGGAATTCGAACTTTGTACTGTATATCTAAAATATGCTACGTCAAGGGTAACATTTTTGAAAGGAATTATATCGTTTCATCACTCTATTTAAAAGTCGAAATTTTTTTCGCTATAACTTCTGTTTTTGAAATAAAGAAGGAAATATCCTAAAATGGCAGTTCAAAAAATCTATTAATAGATACTAATTCCAATAAATGGACACTCCTTATACTAGCGTCAGCAAAATTTCACATGAGATAAAAGTATCTTATATTCACTTTCGCTGTAGCAGTTAATCGTTGAATCACCTTTCAGGACGCGAGAAATGTCTTGATTCGAGTATATTTTAAAATCGTTAAGATATAAATTTCCCTCAAGATCTAGGCCAGCGATTTCTGATCTGTGCGAAATAGGAATTTTCTGTCATAGAGTTAATGGTGCGAATGTTCTGCGGCTTTTGGCTATCGTTAACAAGACTTTCTTGGCGACACAGTAATTCCTATCCGGTTTAGATAGGCATTTGCTTCAGTATGCCACAACACGTTCTTTACGGTTTATTCCTTGGTAGAAAAAGCACCAACACTCTAGTTGCTCGTAATCGTGTCAAGATTGAACGAGTTAAGTCACTTTCCCTTCA
Source organism: Stegodyphus dumicola (assembly GCF_044657685.1). Lineage (NCBI taxonomy): Eukaryota > Metazoa > Arthropoda > Arachnida > Araneae > Eresidae > Stegodyphus > Stegodyphus dumicola. The sequence goes on along the minus strand of NC_140779.1, from coordinate 29,912,663 downwards.
GAGATAGGAACGCCGAAATAATCAAGATAATTCAAAACTATTACAAACGAAGAGTCGCTTTGACTCCTTTCTCAAATTAAGTATATCTGCAACTGTAGTATTAATATCTCTCAGCAATATAATTAGGGATCATAAAATCATCAAAATCGCATTAAACGCAAAATATTGCATTAGGCACAATGAATAAATTTCGCACTTACAATGATTTTTACAATATGAAAATTGAATGGAATTTCCAAACTAAATGTTGATTGTTACACGATATTTCATTCTTGAATCTTTCGCGGTTGTGAAAGACTTCTAACTGTTAACCGGTTTTAATCTAATTATAGTATCATATTTATGCACAGAATCTATGTCTATTAAATACGTATTTTTATACAATAACTTATTTTAACATGTTATATGTACATGTAGGAATATAATTCTAGATAAATTTTATTAGTCTATATAATTTGTATTTCCTTAATTATTTTTAGTAGCATACTTTCTTAAATATTTACAACTACCTGCTTGTTGCTACCTGCTGTATAATTAATCCAGTAGGGGTTATATTTTCTTAATTTGATAGTCATTAAAAATCAAATCAAATTTTCCTTATGGTTTATTTCCTTTCTCTTCAAAACTAAAAGCATCCAACATTTTGGTCACTTTAGGACACTTTACGTGGAACGTTAGGGCGTGGATTTGTAATAAATTCTTATTCAACTTCGCACTATACTTTAAATTGCCCGAATTTTATTTTATAACTCCGTTTAAAGTGCTTGTTCTGATTAATTTTGCAAATGGATTTCTTCACGCATAAAATTTCCAGAAATATTAGGTTAATATAACTTGGAAACAAATAAAAATTTTATAATTATAGAGCTTTTCTAAATTCTGAAAGCGTAATTATGTATTTTTTCATTTTATTTTCTTAGTGCTGTATAGCGCACTGAAGGTTATTTTACATTTGCATGACAATAAATATCTCTCATCTGCTTTACTTTTATCGAATACCCTAAACTAACCTAACATATTCTATTTCTTTCACCGTTACCGTTTACTTCCTGATGCAAAATAAAGGAAATATTGTAATCCGGAAAATCTAAACGTATCATATTTAAAAAACAATATCCATTTTGACTGTTTCGGAATCCATTTGGACGATTTACACTGGTGTGCAAAAATTACGGACGAGACGGTTTTTTCAATATAATTTTGTACAAAAGCTTTCCAAATCAACACATTTAATACCGTAAGATCCCCAATACGTAAGGACATGAGTAATGTAAGCAACACTTACGAAAAGAGAAATCAGAGGGATAAAAAGAAGCTTTATTGAAAAAGTAGCATGGAGCGCAATGCGACTGAAGGCCGAAACATCCCTGTGATGAGTGTCCAGCAAGAAACATCCGGTCTTTAATAGGGGATATGATCTCCCCTGACTGCTAGGCAGGTTTCACAGCGTCTGCCCATGCTGAGAATGAGGGTGTCAATGAGTTGTTGAGGCATTGCAGCCCATTCGTCTTGCAGGGCCAATCGAAGCTCCGGAATCGTTACTGGTGGTAAGGTACGAGCTGCCAAGCGTCTGCCTAGAAAATCCCATACATGCTCGATGGGATTGAGATCCGGAGATCGTGCCGGCCAATCCATACGTTCAATATCCTCACTCTCTAAGAGCTGTTCGGCAGCTACTGTGCGATGACATGGTGCATTGTCGTCCATGAAAAGGAACTGAGGACCCATAGCGCCTCTAAAAAGACGCACATATGGAAGAAGAATCTCGTTACAATAACGGGTGCCGTTGACTGAACCTGCGTCGAAGATGCGGCTTCCCCGCTCTCTCCAGATGAGTATGCGATGAGAATCGCTACTCAGACTGAATCTGCTCTCATCTGTAAAGAGTACTCGTCCCCATTCATTGTCTCTCCAATTCCGGTGTTCCCGGCACCATAGAGAACGCTTTCTTCGATGGGCAGGCGTTAGAGGTACACACCGTACACGGCGTCGTGCAAACAGACCACCACCGTGCAGTCTTCTGGCCACAGTAAAACGCGATATCGGTCGTCCAGTCGCCTGTGTCGTGTGTCTAGCGATTTCTCCCGCTGTCTGCCGCCTGTTTCTTCTGGCCTGTAAGGCAATATACAGGTCATCTGCGGGTGTGGTTCCTCCTGGACGACCACTACAAAACCCCCGGAAAGCTGTTCCTGTAGTTTGAAATTGTCTCCAAAGTCGTGAAACGATGCTGTGAGCAATTCCGAACTCTGCAGCCACACTTGTCACACTGCGGCCTTCCTCCAGCTTCCCAATGATTCGACCTCGGGTAAAAGCATCCAGATGTCGTCTAACAGATTGATTATTCGCCATTTCTCGCTGAGGCAGCAACTCGTTGTGATTTTAACTGCTATACGGCGTGCAACCTCTTTGCCAGAAATACTGATCTTACACCGACAACATGCTTTATACTACTCAAACACTCCCCCTTTACGTCTACCTGCATATCTGCGCATGTGCTACCATACATCACCTTACTTAATCTCCTGATTGGTCTTTCTGTCCGCTCTGCCTGTTCGTTCAGCTGATATGCTAATTTTTCGACTTCGTCCTTAATTTTTGCACACCAGTGTATATCTGTGATATCTGTACATTAATTTGCGGACAGAATAAACTACACTTTTTATTTTCTAATTGGATATAAAATGGATTCAAAAGTTTATTTTCCATAACATCTGTATGTACGTACGTACATACATTTGCATATGTACGTACGTTTCAAAAGCGTTGAGCAGTAGAACGTCAAAATTTTATGTACGGAAATGCTGCAACTTTAAATTCCTGCACCTTATGTTTCATTTAGGAAACTGGCTTTTGGTATAGGTTTCATATAAAACTAACAACACGAGGAGGAGATATCTTTCCTGCATATTTCTCTCTTGGATTCTGCATTGAAACAGACAGCCCACCTACTAAGCAAACTAGCTTAATGTTACCTTCCTATCGTCAAATATTTAATTGTTAGCCTCTGTAAGATATGTTAAGCACACATTTGAAAACAATAGATATGTATAATGTCCTATTTGCTGAATATCACAGTTAGGCACTAATATATAGCTATATATCTATATCATTATATTTATCAGCCTATCTACGTATATAGATAAAACTAATTAAACTTGGTAATTTAAGATTTAAAAGGCCTTAATCCTTTTAATTTTCACAAATTCTTTTCGTGGGAGATAGTCATAAAAATTTATATATATAACATATATTAAGTGAACGTTTTCGCAGTTTTTTTTTTTTTTTTTTAATTTCGCAATAGCAAACTCATGCTATTGCTATATGCTCATGCTATACTATGCTATTATATTTATCAGCCTGGATATAATGAACGAACAGTTAAGTTCTGGCCAATTTTTTAAAGAATTAACTGCATTTATACGGCTAAAGCGCACCTCGAATTTTGTAAAAATCGGATTTAAGGAACTTTACGATATCTTCCACTAAATGTTTTTAAAATTTATAATTCTTTTGTTAATTTCTCCACGGATAATATGCGAAAAGTATACATTTACAGTTTTTTTTTTTTTTTTTTTTTTTTTTTTTTTTTTTTCAATTTCGCCTTTCTCTGTGTTCTAGACAAAGGTTACATGAGGCAATAGTAATACACAGTATTTGCAGAAACATGGCTAAGTGTTACTCAAATTACCATATGATTAATATCATAATTAGTATCATAATTAGTAAATAGAAAATTCGAGAGATTGAGTAAATAAATTCGAATCGGTTCTTTGATCCCTCTCAGGTCCTTTCAATACAGTATCTTCTGCATTTATTAGATTATGAATGCAACATTATTTTCTGGTTCTATTCAGAAAGCGCACGGCTAATTTATTCGGAATCTAAGGGTACATAAATACGAACCTGAAAATGTGGGATAGAGCAGATTTTTGTGTTTTAAATACAGTACCTATAATTTTACTAACCTTTTCGATTTATTGATATTTCTTTCAGCTGACACTATTTAGTAAGATATATTTGTTGAACTTAAATTAGTGTTTTGAGAGTAGGATTGATCTGTCATGTTCTAATATATTTTCGTTGGTATCTTTCTGTATCTGGATTATGGAATTTTAAGAATGTTATTTAATGATATATTAAGAGTTAAGGTTTCTCTACTTTTAGAAGACGCCGCGCGGACAGAAATTATATGACTTTCTTGTCCGAGAATTATGTAAAAGGGTCTTTTCACAAGATAAAGATATGACTATCTAGAAATGAACTGAGTTCAGGATAAAATTAATGAAAACTTGTTTCAAATTGATACAGGGGTACTAGGGGGGATTGCTTTTAACTTTACTTTAAAAATATTACAAATGCGGGAATCACCAACACTTCATTCCAATTTATTTAAATTTTCAAGACATAACGACTTAAAAACTTTTGAGAAAATGATATATTTGTATATATCTTGAGAAATGAAATGGTTTGTTTAAAATTTCATGACGGTAAGGATTGAATTACGAATATCAAGTTGTTTACACATAATCTTAAATTATTTTCTTTCTATAACTAATAACTTTTATATTCTTCGTCAATAAAATCTCAATTAGAATTACAACTCTAAACAAACAAAAAAAAAACGTTGGTAGCCGAATTTTCGAAATTTATTACTATATAAATACAGTGAGGTCTTATAGAGTTATGCGATTTGTGCTTGCTTTCAAAATTTCCGGATAGTTTTAAGAAGCAATATTTAGAATTTACTCAAACTACTCTTGATTCGCTTCAAGACTATATATGTTTCATCCTAAACAACATTAAAGAATACGCGAAAGGTTTCTATAAAGCTTAAGCTATAAATCATTTAGTTAAAACTAACTATAGAATTCTTGTATTCGTGAAAGATGAAAAACTGTTTGACTGCTTCGCTTTTAGCAATAGAAACAGTATAATATTTATGGGATGATGAAACGGTTTTATGTGTTCAGCACAACGTCAAACCATCGAATCTTTAAATTTTTGTTTGAGAAAATGCGTTTCAATGTATATGATCTGTTTAGTTTCTACAAAAATCGAGTAATAGCATCTACGTAACAATCCATGTATATGCTTTCATGCGACGAACAATGCTGTGTTTTAGACCAGTGTCAAATATCGTTAAATACCAGACAAAATGTATAAGTGTAAATAACAAGAAATGCAGACTTAAAGGTTTGGGTGGTTAAGTAAATATGCAAATAATTCAAAAATATGTAATGAAATTTAATCTACTTAGATGATTTATTGCATATTAGATTAATTTCGAATATACAAAACTTAAGCACAAAGAACTAAAGCCAGCAGTTATTTAAATAATTTTATTGGACGCCATTTATTTTTTACAAAAATTCAAGACAAATCAATTTCAGCAAAAGGCGAAAATTTATCACAGAATTTTTAATTTTTTATTACAAAGTTCAGAACATTTTCTGAATTTTTTATGGATCTCATATTATTTCTCATATTCATTTGAAAGAAAATAACTGATGTTGTTACAATCTGTCAAATATTGTATTCTTCCTGTAAAAACTCAGACGGCAGACATCTATGACACTGGGTTTGAAAATATCCATGATGAACAAACAGCACAGCCGCCGGCCATCCGTCTTCAATGATGGCCTTATGGAAAAGGTGTGGCGAAGCATTCTGAAAAATCGTCGCTCTACGGTTGCATAACTCAGTAGCTATTTCCCGTGGATCCTTTAGATATTTATGGTCCGAGGGAAATTGATTTTTTGGATGACCCTCAGATTGTTTAAATAATCATTATCAAATGAACTAGTCATCCTCTCAATCAATATCTGACTCATTGAAATCATCTAAATATAAATGTCCTCAACAAATCCAATTAATATCATCCGCTAAAATTAAATCATTATCCAAGTCAACTATATAAACATAACGCAGCTATATAAACAAACACATCCTCATTTTATACCATCATATATATCATCATTGAAAACATAGCGAAATTGAGATAAATCATCTTCGTTCAAATCAACTAAAAAATCACTATCAGATAAATCTTCATTAGCAACAACACCACTCTCAATTGGTCTTCGTCTTCATCACCTGAACCATATAAATAATCATCTAATTTACTATCTAAATCCTACATATACATCGTAAATTTATCACCAGATAAATGAAAATCATCATTTAAATCATTTAAATAATTCTCATCATCCAAAACATATCATCAACTTAAACCGTCGTATAATCATCGTCAAGATAGATAAAATCCTAATCATCCAATTCACTTAAATGGAAACCAATATCAACCAAATATCTTCTTCTTCATCCTCATTTAACCATCGTCTTTATTGCCAAAACCTTCTAAATTATTATATAAATCGCTATCATATCAACTATAAAATCGTCATCAGTCAGATACATATCATCATGAAAATCATCTAAATATTCCTCACCACACAAAGCATATCATCAAGTTAAACCATCGTATATATCACGTCACCATCATTATCAAAACAATAAGATAAACCATCATCATCCATATCACTTGAATAAAAACATTATCATCTAAATCGTTATCGTCAACATCATTAAATCACGTAAAACAACAAAATCTTCATCTAAATCTGCATCATATGAATTACAATATCATCATCAGCTAAATCCGAATGTCATTAAATCATCTTAATAATCATTACCACCAAAATCACATCATCATTCTAAAAAAACATCCGTTATATCATCGTCACCATCATCATTGAAGTTGCCGTCAAAATAAAATAAATTCACCTAAATAAAAAGCACTACCACCTAAAGTTTTATTATCATCATACCCAATTAATCCATATTCTTCATCACTAAATCATATAATCACCAACACCTAAATAAAAAATTATCAACAGTTAAACTAAATCCTCATCCTTAAAACACCAGCTAAATTATATAAATCATCATCATTTAAATACTCATTGTTTTGGTGTTTTGCTTGTGTGACGTCAAAAGGAGCCAGTTTCATTCAGATACAGCCAGAAGGAAGTCGTCGGAAGTTCACTATTGTTGGTAGAGGAGTAGTAACCGACCCTGCTTAGGAGATGCCGGAGGCTTGAGTACGCTGCTGAGGCCTATGCCATCTTCGATCACGTGACACTCGGAAGTGACGTGAAGTGTTTGAATAACGTAATGTTTATAAAGTTTTGTTTTTGTGGCAACGAAAATATTTTTTTAAGTTTCATTTGTTCTGCCAACAATGAATTGTATTTTTTTTTCTTTCTGGCTACGGCAAATCTTCTTTGGTATGACACTAATAGTTTCCCTTTCATCATTAAATCTGAATTTTTTTTAATTGAGCATCTAAGTATTAATTATTTCTTCAGTTTGGATAGTCTTATTATAACTTTATTGAGCAAAATCGGAAAAGTTAATCGTTAAAGAAAATTGTTAAATGAAAGATAAAATTAAAAGTTAAAAAATTACATTTGTAAAAATTAAAAGAAAAAAGTAAATTTATATTTCAAGTTTCACCAGAATAGAAAAAAGATAAGGGATTATAAACAATAGAATACTTAACAGAAAAATAAAAATAAAAATAAAAATTGCCTTTACGGAAATAGAAAAAAGCAATATATTCAGCTTATAAAAGTCAATTTTACTTCTGTAAACTAAATAAAGTCAACATTTATAAACAACTTTTTAAAACTGCAAGAAGAAAAAATTAAAATTTTTAAAATAACATATTCTTTTGTAAAATGAAAAATGTTAAAATCCTTTTTAAAGTAAAAACAGTGAAAAGAAATTTTAAAGTTTTAAAAGTATTAAGTTTGTAAAATAAAATTATAAAGAGAAAATGATTTGTGATATCAGAAAGGGAAAGTAAAAGAACTGTCAAATAAAAATTGCATTTACAGAAGTTGCAACTTTATAAGAGCTCCTTGTCCCCTTAAGCCTCCGGTGTCTCCCCATGACGGTCGGTAATTATTGTAAACTGGCTGTTAAAATTACAGTGGATTGAGCAAAGGGAGCCTGAGTTTTCATCCTGGAAAAAAAAAATACTTTTATTACTCATCATATAGAAATATCAGTTGAAATGAATTTTTAATTTTCAGTCACATGCATGAGGAGATTTGAGAAGGTGTATATAGCTTACGTAAATATCCAAATTGAAAAACACTCCAAAAAGTTGACTGAACACCCTGTCCGCAAAAGTCCAGACCTGATCTTGTTCCTTTGTGTTAAGCATTGACTTCCAATAACAAAAGTGTTTTAAGAAAAGTAAATATTTGCGCTTCGGTATTTTTTAATTTAAAGACATGTAAAGGCATTAGTTTTGTAAAAATTACGAAGTGCAGCTTTTGACATGTTCTTTCGACACTCATACTTTTATTAGGGAAAATTTTACACTCGTTATGAAAAAAGAAAAGCGCATTAAGCGTGAACATCGCGTGACAGAAGCTGACCGAGAGAGCTTATGGTAAAATCCGGCAACACATTGCGAGTTCATTCAGAAACTGAAAACCAAAGTAGTTGCATTTGTAAGTAACTAAAAGTAAAATATCATTTAAGAAAATGTCTCTTATATTAAGAGATTAATTGAAAGCATTTTGCATGCAGATTATCCACAAGAATATTCATCACTATAATGGTTTTCGAATTTGCTTATGAATCTAAAGTGTTAAAATTTCAAGAGAATATACATAATGTAATTTAAACTTTGGAAACTTCTAAATTATTTCTATGAAGATTGTCTATCTCATACTAAATGTAAAAAAAAAATATAAATAAGGACACTAGAAAATCGCTAGGAAATCGCAAAAGTATATCATTGAATGACATTTGGGCAAAAAATAAACTTCAAAGTTTCGTAATTTATTTATTAACCGACCACTCAACGCAAATTTAAAATGGTATCAGATATCGTAGAATATGAAAATAAGTAGCACGGTCTGTTTTAGACGTACAGCAGCCAAATGTTTTGTGTTTTCCTTCTTATAACAAGTACAAAATTTCCCTAAACAGAAATATAGGTCTTGGAGGAACTTCTAATAAATTACATGTTGTATTTTTGCAAGATTAATCGTTTAATTTTCGAAAACACAAATATTTGCGTCATTTAAAACAGTTTGGTAATGAGAGTATACACACGGCGCCAGAAATAAAAGAACGAGCAAAGGCTTTTGTAGATAGAGGGTATACTATTTGATGAAGTACACTTTCATACTATTGGATGAAGTATATTTTCTGTAGAAAAGTACCGAAAATGCGGTGCACAATTTTGTACTGAAAATGACCTAAATGGAGAAGATGAACTTAAATTAGTAAGTTATTTATTATGATTTAACTAGAAAAACGTAGATAATTCATGATTTTATTTTCACCTTTTTTTAATTAAACTAATTACGCATGGTGTAAAAAAACAAAAATAAAACCGACGTCATCACACAAATTAAATGATTAACGGTCTTTTATCGGAAATGAAAATTTTTATCACCAAAAGACAGAAGTCTTCTTTAACCTAAGCAAAATATTTTAAAAACTCCTTGACTTCTCTTAGCCGGTAAAAAAACTAGAATCAGTTCCTAAATTTGTCCTGTAATATCTCCGTAAATTTCAATAGTAAAAATGTGCGCATTTTTCTTACATATAAAAAATTGTTATATAATTAATTCTTGTATTAAACGTTTTTTGAAACTTCTTAAAATATTCATTTGCTATTCAAAATTCGATAAGTGTAACTAGACTGAGTAACGACTAAATGAAAGTACAACTCACACCCACATTTTTCGAACATCGTGTATCTGAAAGCATGATCGCATACAAATTCAGTTGTTCTACTGTTTAATTACTAGCATCAGATCTTTAATAATCGAAAAGAAATGAAATGCATGGGGTTTGGCAACACCATAAACTTCGCATCCCGCACCTGCGCTTATTGATCATAACTTAAGAAAAGCAAATAAATATGTAAATTAAACATTCGTTCCAGATATAGCGAAAATATCGGCGGAAAATTCTGTAATAACATTTGCTGTTAAGCTATCAGAAGAACAAGAATCTTTAAACCGATTTTTTTAATTATCATATCAGGAGTCAGAATTATTAATGAAATGTTTTTTTCTTTCTGTAGTCTTTTGAAGAGAACATCGAAGAAGTAAACCGCGTTTGCTTAATAAAAATCCAGATGATTTAGTTTCCAGTCCAGTCTTAGTTAGTGCGTCCAGTTTTTTAGTAGTAAATATCGTTTCCGCTAAATGAAACAAACACAATGCTGGACAGTCAGTTTTCGAAAGAAAATCTAAATTGTGATGCAGTAAGGATGTTTGGTTTTGGTGAATCTAAATTGTGATGCAGCAAGGATGTTTGGTTTTGGTGAAAGGTGACTGAAACGTAAATGAAATTACAAAGAATAATGTGCCAAGGAATAAATGTGCATTGCATAAAGAACTAACGAAACGGTTTACAGTAGAAGAACATGTTGGAAACTGCATTGTAGAAAATCCCCAGAATGGATTTGTAAGAAGAAAAGGGCATACGTGTGTTTGCCTTTAAATAAGCTAAAAGGAGCACAAATATCTGTCAGTGGGAATGCATACAATTATAATGAATAGTATAGGAATTTTAGGAAAATTAGTTTTCTATACCTTTACTTTTCAAATGATTTAAAGAAGAAAAAAGTACAGAGGAGAACAACTCGGGGGTCTCGGTAATCAGAAAAATTTCGCCATCAAATATCGGTTATGAGGATGAATATAACCATAACGAATAGTACAGAAATACGATTAATTCGCGTTTGACTTATAGGCCTTATACTATTATAAAATTGCTTTATTATATAAATCAAAACGCATAGGATGAGAAAATTCTCTTAATATCTATTTAAGTAGTAACGTCAGGGGATTGTTCTTAAAAAAGTTAAAATGTTTGTTAAATAATACGCCCCTTCAAAATTAATCTATTATGGTCAGATATGATGTTCTCGAGGGCAGAACATTATGCCCATCTCCTTCAGACTATGATCTTGGAATGGTTAACAAATCTTTCGCAGTCTTAACTAATAACGAAATGTGGTAGTGCTTGATCTTATATTAAGGTGATGGGATCAGATTATGTATAGTATGTGACATAGTGTCTAATATACTATGTGTTTGGGAAAAACGTCTTCACCAGGTTATTATACGGGCGATGCCATCAAAACAAACGCGAAGAAAACCAATATTTGCATCGAATAATTTACATTTCATAATAAAAATACCATTTTCTTTTTAGATAGCAAATTTGTGAACAACATTTTGTATCGTAACATTGCACTTCATTACTGCCAACTTTCAAATATGAAAAAAGGAAGGCCCTCGGGAGCCAAAGCGCTAATTTCTGGAAGAGGTTCGAGGTGCAAAGGCGGCACCATTTTGAAAGAAATCGAAATTGATTTACATTCGGTGTATAATGTGTGATTCACTTTATTAAACTATTTATATTGTAATTCTTACGTAAAATATACTAATATTTATATTTATTCTTTTGAAACTAATATTTATTTACATATTCTAAATGTTATGTTCTTTGGTTAATTTCCAGTTGTAATCTTGTATATTTACCCTGAGAAAATCCTGAGCAGAAAATGAAATTGTAATTTGTCAAGGTGCTTTTAAACACGGTAAAAGTAAATTCATAATTATTGTGCAAAAATTTAGTATGCGAATAAATTTAGTATTGCACACAAAATTAATCAGCCTAAAAATTTCTGTTTTGAACGTTTGTTTGAAACATGATACAAAGTTCTATAAATATCTGCAGCTGTTTCAGATATTTTAGGTTCATAAACTTTAAAAAGAATGATTATTTAGAATATCACTAGGAATGGAGGAATGAAATTTGTATAAATTACGTTTCATGAGTTCCATTATAAAATATATATATAGTGCAATATTTATTTCCACAATTTAATATTAGTAGCACAACTTAATTTTACTGTTAAAAAGCACTTTCATTAGTAAAGATTAAAAATTAAAAACGTTCATAGACTGACAGTTTCCAATTAAACCGCAGAATTGGCATCTATGAATAGGCGCTAAAAACACAGATCTCCAGTACGAAAGTGTTTAATTACTTCCTATGAAAATAAATGCTGATAGTATAAAGTTAGCATGACTAATTACTAGTTAATAAAATATCATTTATACTTACCGAGCAAAATATTATCAAATGCTGTTCGTATGCTATGAATTCGATCAAGTTTTCTTCAAAAATGTTGCTGATAATAAATTTGGTTAAAGTAAGACAGGGATTAGGTTATTTGTTTATTTCTCTTTTTCGGATAGTGCTTTCTGTGGTGATTACATCAATACTTCAACAGTCCATCTCCAGTTTTGACTCTTTTTCCAGTTCATCCTTTCTCTTTTCCGGATTTGCCAGTTCTTTTCCGGTTCCAGCTTATTCTTCAGTTCAGGCTTCTTTTCCAGTTCTGGCTCCTTTTTCGGTTCTTGCTTCTTTTTAAGATCACATTGAGGGTTTTCCAGTCTGAAAAATAGTCAATGTATCATTATTTTTATTACTATAAATTAAAAAGTAACGCGGCGACGATGAAAATTTGAGATGTACAATACTTGTATATTTATAATATGTATAAAACTTCCTGCTCAGCCGTACAGTAAAAGTCTCCCTCGCAGATTTTTTGCCTGATAGAATTTCTTCTACAAAGCGCGATTTTGTTCTTTTCGTTGTTCTGACCTAATAACAACGAGAGAAGTCAAATCAGAGGACGCGAATTGTTTCCAATAGGTGACCTTCATGAGCCCCACATAAACCGCAGTAATTTGCAAAGGTTCGGTGCTTGCATTTTTCATTCCTTAATTTTTTTATAAATTGTAATAATAATAATAATAATAATAATAATAATAAACAGTTGGCTTAAAAGCAAAGTGAAACTGCGGCATTTGTAATTTAATTAAACAATTTATCACAACTAGGAACAAACGAAAAAAAGCATTTTTAGAAGATTTACAGGTCACATTCTTTCAGCATCAGGAAAAAAATCTCCTGTATTCAAAGGAGCTTTCTCGTATATAAATTTAATAAATTTATGAAAATATTAAATATAAATTTTTGAATGAATTACTATGTCACACACATGCCAGATATTTCTACGTTCTACAAATTTTGTATAATTTACTTACGTATTTGGCATTTTAACGTTGTTCTTATAAAATTTTCCCTTTTTCTTATAAAATTTTCTTTGGCTGTTAACACTTTGGGTGACAACGAGGAATCTTACAGATTTTGCGAATGGATCTTCAGGTGGTTCTTCGGGGTTATAAATATCGAAGCTGTAAGACAAATATTTTTACTTTTATATTATAATGAAATTATTAAAATTTTGAAATAAAAATGAAATTATTAGTATTGCTATAAAAGTAATTTAAGAAAACTTCAAACTAAAATTATGAGCCAAGGAAAGAAATGTTTAATCAGTCCTTTCATGTTTAATCAGCCCAATTTCTATGTTTCTGAGGTGGTAAAATATTATTATTCCAGAGCTTTACACATCATTAATATATCTACGGTTTTCCTCATTCAAGTTGTGTTTCTCGCAGGTCAATTGCTCTGCATCTCTGACTGCACACGTTACAAATTTTCATTGGTCATTTCAATCTTCAATAACATGTTGCTGGTCTACTTCCGGCAAAGCAGCACCAGGACTCTTGCCACGATATGTTTTTCAATTGAAAATTTTATTTTCGTTGCTCACTTGCATTCTTAAAAATTTTAATTTTTTATACATAGAGAAAGAAATCAAGCAAAGCAATACGAATAAGGAAAATCATTATCTCTTTTCCCTTACATTCCGCTAAATTTGTTGAAGGAAAAAGAGCTAAGTTTCTAAAAATGTATCTCCTTACTCTTTATACATATTATGTCTTTGTCAGTGTTTCTGATACACTTTAATGTATTTTACAATTTATTTAATGTTTGAATATTACAGCTTCCTATGCTGAAATAGGTTCTCTATTTTCTTTCGAAGAAAGAAGAAGTAGAGTTCCGGAATTTTTTATATTGTAGGCCATATATTTCTTACTTTGAAGAGAAAGAGAAACAAAAGATATTTCCATATGGCAAGATGTAACATTTTATATATCCCGGCTTTTAAAACCCATCAGAGTCTAGCAGCAGTTGTGTCGTACGTAATTATGCACACAAGTATAGAGAGAAAGAGACGACGGGAAATCAGATGGTAAAGCATGGTCGAAAAGTCTCTCCTGGCCCGGTAAAAATAACACAAAACACAAGAAAGAAAGAACATGAGTTTATGCTTAGTACAGTAAAAATTAAAGAATAGGAACAAAATTAGACAATGATCGCCCTTCAAAGAAGGTATCCGAAATTAAGACCTGGACCCTTTTGCAGGCATCACATCTCCCGCACATGGAAGATCTACTGTTCTGGAAAATACTGAGCATGCCCAGAACTTCTCCAGCAGCTGCCACGATATATGCAACAAGTTACTCAGGACTTCTAACGGGCGTCTTGTACACCAATCTCTTGACATACCCCCAGAGGTTGTAGTGAGGTCTGGTGATCTTGCTAGCCAGTGTACTGGACTAACCCTACCAAACTCTTTTTGAGGATACCTTCCGAAGGAACATTGGAACAGTTTTTTTGATGACGATCGCTTGTTTTTTTCTTATTTGTTGGTTTCCGCTGCGCTAAGAATAATAAACATATATATTCCCCCTGTTCATGTCCTACTTTTTCTGTGCTTTCTGTCGTCACTATGGCGCCATGAATGCGTTTCCGACCATGCACGGCCGTACGTTTTTAAAATCGTTTTATGCTGTTGTATATATATATATATATATAATTAAAGTAAAAGAGACAAACGAAAAAAGACCTATATATATATAATATTAGGAATCCTGATTGCCCATAATGATCTATGTTGTGTAATAAAGAATGAATTTAGCAGATGAAGAAGATGTCATTTTGACATTTAATTTCAATTCACATTTGTAGCGACAATTAATTTGAAATTCTAATCTCACTTATTTCCAGAATATTAATATTTCTCATATTGTTGGAATAGGAAGAATGTAGCAGGACGGCGTGTCAGCGGGTACAGAAATAGAAGCAAACTGCATAGTTAACCAATATGGTAGTTTATTAAAAGATAGATTTGGTTCAGGAAATTTTAAATTCCCACTTATCTACGTCATCATTTTTATATAAAAATCTTGTGATGTGGATATATATATATATTTTTTATTTAATTAATTTTATTTTTTAATTAGTTATTAGTTTAAAATTACTTTATTTTATATATCTAAATTAATTGCAATGAACAGTTACAAGCTCGAAATGTTTATTATGTTATATTCTGAATACTCGATCTAAATAATAACATGAATCTGTAAATTTAGAAATATAGTCTAGTAGAAACAGATGAACTGAGAAATTTATTTTAGATTTTTTCCGAATAAAATATTGAATAGATTTAAGTGTTTTACTTAATTTATTTAACATATGCATATATCATATTTACGGATGTATACATATTATTCATAAAGGTAAAGTAATTTTCTGTCTTTGTTACTTTATTTATTCAACAGTTTGGCTCTTACTTCTAATTCACAATTTTTGAAAACTGGGCGTTTAAACACTTTTATTTGTGTATTAACATTGTGTTTAGATACTTCATTAGTTAATGAAATAAAGTTTCTTCATAATAAAAGGTTTTACAAGAAATAATTTTAAATTCTTCTCAACGTGATTTTCCATATTAGGGTTTTGTAATCTACTTTTTTAATGAAGGAATGAAGAAAAATTACACAGTATAAATTTCAAAACGTATTAGTTTTCAGACAAGCGTTTTTGTCAAAACATTATTAAATCTTTAATCAAAGAGGATCTGAAATATTATCTTTTGTTTTATTATTTTTTGATAAATGACTTACGTGTCCGACACATCTTCAAATCTTAAACATCGGGGATCCATTTCTGCTAGTAATTTTTCTGTGTACCATATTTCTCCATCTCCTCCTGGTTTTTCAAATACACGTCGATAATAAAACATTTCACGGCGAATCTTTTTCTCTTCGCTGAAATATTTTTATTTTACTAAATATATGCATTCATATATACGTAAGATATAACAAAATACGATGGCTGCTTTAAGAAAAGATTGGCGACCTCAAAACTAGCTATTCTAAATTTTATGTTCTCTCCCTTAATTCATCTGTTCTCCCAAATTCTAGATCTTTCCATGTTACATAACGCCTCTTGAAAAAGTTAACTAACACTAAAAATTAACCAGTCAAAGTTTAGAGTACTTTCTGCACATACTCATTATAAATACCGCTCACAGGTTAACTACATCATTCTTCCTTTCGCTAACTTCTGCTCTGCCAATTTCTCCAGCCTTTCTAAGATTTTACGGGCAATATTGACGCAATTGCAAATGCGTTTCAATTCATAGCGATTTTTCGAAGTAGCTTCGCACATTAATGGATGTTGTCCTCGACTGGCTGTCTAAGATGATGTTCGGCAGTCTCTCTGCAAGCGAACACATAGTGGTCCGGATCTCCTGCCATACCGCATGAGCTACGGTTATTTTCGCTTCGTCTGAAGCGATGCAGGTACGTCATGAAGAAGCCATGCTCTGTTCGAAACTTAGTGAAGTGAGACGAGTCACATTTTAAAAGCCCGCTGACGTCTGGGAAAAATCTGTAAACTCTTCAGCCAGTAGTCTGTCTTCCACGCATGTTGCCAACGCTTCAATAAATCTACCTCGAGCTCAGCTTTTATGATCGAGCACGGGAGAGGCACATCAAGTCTGCGAACGTGGGGGTCAGTTGCTGCACTTTTGACTGTTGCATTTGCAATTTCAGTATCCAGTATTACGGTGTCGGAAGGTACCTACTGGTGTTCAGGGTTATAGCATTTTGGGTTCAAGAGTTTAAGTGTGGCCTTGACGAGTGAAATTTTACTGCATGTACCTTGGATTGCCTGTAGGCTAAAGGCCGAGGTAAGTCCTATCCCATAAAATGTTTCTCTCTTTGAGTCGGAGCACACGCACTATTGCACTTTCGCGCTGAGCTAAGAGATGCAGAGGCGGCAGTCCTCAAACCACGTTTAGAGCATTAGTAGTCCAGGTTTTATATACTCGGGAAATCCTTAGAAGGAATGCTCTTTGGTGTCTTTGTGCTCAGCGTAGCAGAATCACCATTTTAGAAGTGATCGTTATGCCTCTCATCGAGGCTCCATACGGTGCAATACGCTCAGCAGATGATGGGACAAGGCAGATACAACAAGATTACCTCACGGTTACTTCCCGAAAGTATGCAAACCCCCAAATCATCGAAAGGTCCCATTTTACTTTAAGCGATTCTTAAGAAGAAACGCAAGATGCGAGCGCAGAACACCTGCACATCTAGAAGATCCTAAGATTTATATATAGCAATGCCCATTACTTTCAATTATAAGACAAATTTCCCGGGATTTGGAAAAAAAATGCCAGAAAAAATTTTATTCTACAATACCAAATTTTATTCTACAATACCAAGTGCACAACAATTTATGAAATATATTACTGAAAAGGAACGCAATGGGATTATAAGTAAATAATCATATTACATGAGTGAATATGCAAGTATTTAAGAGCAATTAAATTTTTAACATATCCTGTCCACATATGCAAAGATCCAGTCAAAACAGAAAATTATATCTCCTAATTTCAGTCTGTATATGTTGCATAAGTTTTCCTTCCTTACTCTAATCAAATTTTCAGTCAAGCGTGGTTACTCAATATTTGTGCTCTCAACCTGATGGCTGCGTATGCTGAGCCGATGGGTAATCAATCGTTTCGGCAATTTCCGCACAGGATTTCAAATTATTTCCCTCTAGAGTTCTTAACTGAACGAGACGGGCTTTCAAAATATAGTGTTACGTTATTTTCTTCCTTCATGTTCGTACGGGGTTCGTAGATTTGGAGTGAATTACGGCGATACTTGATAAAATATCGAAACACACTTTATTTAGCCAATATTATTCAGGACAGCTCCAAAATCACGTTTACAATTGTCGAAGAACTACTATAGACACGCTGCAACAATCAGCGACACAGCCTTCAGGCAATCAGGCTATAACGATGAAAACAGCTTAACTGTAAAGCACCAGAGTACACCTCCCAACTCTGCTCGGTCGTTCTCGGAACGCCACTTACTTTCGAGATTCTCTACGCTACAACTCACGATGCATTCGACGATACCCTAGAGTACAGCTCCTGACTCCTCGGTTCAGTCGCTCCTGGAGCTCAACACACTCTCTCGATGACGCACTAACTGCGACTCACTGAGAGACTCTTTCGGTGCACTGGACGACCAATTTGGCACTAGGCACTCACTGATTAACTATAAACTCGATGGACTCCGCACTAATTACGTACCAGCAGGGTTTATAAAGCTTTTAGTTCGTGTTCGAGAACATTCTAGGCTGAACCGGTAAAAATTCCTTCAAGAAGGTTCTCCAACCGTCTATGGCAAATTGCCAATTTTGTCGCCAAATGTCGCCAAGAGAGCGATTTCGTGCCAGATGTCAAATGTGGCAATCCTGCCTTCCCTTCCCTTTGTCTGGCAACCCTAAAACTGTTTTGCGGAGAGCTATCTTAACGCGCCTGGACATTTCGTAATACTGCCCCACCTCAAGAACTGCACATCCCAGGCTACACAACCCTAAGGCAGAAGCCAAATTCGATACAAACAAAACGTAGTAAAACTATAGTGACGTGATCGAAGTTTATTTGCAAATAATCGTTGTTATCATTATTTACGCATAAGGATTATTTTTTCTTTTAATGTCAGTATTTTAAAGGAATAGCTGCTTTTGGCAACTTTTATGTTTCACGTTAAGGTACGTGACACGATATGTTGCCGCTACGTTAATTTTTTTATTGATATTTGGAAAATTTGTTATATTACATTAAATTTAAATCATGACCTCATTTGTATTACCTAAAGTGTTAAAGATCTTCGTTTCCTGGCTTGGAACTAAAAATTATTTTGTATCGGTGGTTGCT
Source organism: Stegodyphus dumicola (assembly GCF_044657685.1). Taxonomy (NCBI): domain Eukaryota; kingdom Metazoa; phylum Arthropoda; class Arachnida; order Araneae; family Eresidae; genus Stegodyphus; species Stegodyphus dumicola. Next base: position 29,893,612 of record NC_140779.1, on the reverse strand, counting down.
TGGAGAGAATGAACTGATTTTCTTCAAGCTGAAATGTTTCTATGCATTTCCTCTTCAGGCGTATTTTAAATTAACAGTACCTTAAGTTAACTTACCTTAAATTAACAGTTCGTTTTATATTCCGTTTTTTACTAAAATTTAATTATTTTATTTACAAAAATTTAGTTTTAGTCTACAGTTTCTTTCTCTTGACAGTTTAAACTTCTGTAGGTATTTAACGTATTTTATTTGAATTATTATTTTGCTACAGTTCTATTATTTTTTATTTTTTCAATTTACTAAAATACCGAAACGCAAAAAGGTATTACGGGAGATGAAGACGTGAAGCATTACAGAAAAATGAAGAAAATCGACTACCCCCATAGCACAAAACATCCTAAGGATGTCCTATTTAAGTCGCAATATCCCGGGATATACTTAGGATGTCCTAAGGATGTTGATTCTCAGATGTCCTGAGGAGATCGTAATTTAACATCCTGAGGATGTCTTATTTAAGTCGCTATGTCCCGGGATATGACAGGATGTCCTGAAGATGTTGATTCTCAGATGTCCTGAGGAGTTCACCAATTTCACATCCTGAGGACATTCATTTTGCATTGTCCGGAGGACTTTCGTTGTCAAACATTTTGAGGATATTTGTTCTCAAATTTACCAGTTTTAATTTTTTGACATTGCACATCTGAAACTTGCACATTATTTTATTTTTCATATGTATTTTACTAAGTTGTTTCTAAATGCTGTACATTAAAAATATTGATATGATTGATGATTTATTCTTGTTATTTTTTTATTAATTTTAACTGCTATTTTTTCTGAGGTTTTTAAAAATTTATTTAGTCATGGAAAAGATTTTTTTCAATGGATTAGCATTTTCTAGAATATTTGCAAAAGTCTAAATAACATATATTTTTTTTATAAAAAATGTATAAATTACATGTATAATTACTTACAGATTACAAACCCTACTACAAATATAGGTAAAATTAGATATAGATATATTTAATTACGGAAACGAATTTTTTTTTAAATTTGGATATAGAGACATTAGGTATTTTTTTGGAAGCAGGAAACATGAAAAATTAGCAACTGCCTTCGCCGGGAATCGAAGGACGGACCTCTGGAATACCGGCTCAGTGTGCAGAACCACTACACCACGAAGACACGCTAGGTGTGGTGGTGGTGTATTTAATTATGGCAAAGCACACTAGGGCTATCTGCCTAAGGGGAGGGATGTCTTCGTGGAGGACTTTCTAAGGAAAACTGGCTCGTATACACGTTACACGTGGGGAAAACCACGAAAACACCCATGCAGCCAACCCGTTCGCGGGATTCGAACCTCGGATCGCACTACCAGGGTTCAGCGATTTTACCGCTCGGCCGCTGGTGGGCCGAAGACACGCTAGGAAAGCGGGAGAAATACCTTATATTACTTCTCTTTTTAAAGGCCGACTTTTTTTTAAGGGGATCCAATCACTAAATCCTGGGTGTGGATATACCTCATTCAACACCTTTTTAGTTCGGGCGCCACTGTAGAGACATTAGGATTTTTTTGGGAAGCCGTAGAGTTGAAAAATTAGCAACCGCCTTCGCCGTGAATCGAACCAAGGACCTCTGAAATACCGGCCCAGCGTGCAGAACTATTACACCACGAAGGCACGCTAGGAAAGAGGGAGAAATACCTCATGAGGAATTTTTTTTTCCTCTAATTACAGGACAGAAAATATTTTTCAATCGCGCGATCTGCTATTGATATTGAATTACAGTCGTGCGATAATTTCGCAGTAAAGATACATCTCTGATGACTATCCAAGATTCTAGAAACTTTGGTCTTATATAGAGATGGTCGTCTTATAGAAATAATGCTTAATATCAATATTTATGTATAATCTCAGAACTATTGGTCACTTTCAGAAGTGGTCGTTTGAGAGCCGATATTCTATATATTTATTTACTGATACTCTCAGATTCCAAAATTTGTTTATATTCTCAGAAATATTGGATGGAAGGTGGTCGTCCCATACATGCAAAATTTTACATTTCATTAAGAATGAATTCGGCATTATTTAACTATTTCCCTATTAATTAATTAATTAGATAAAGAAAAAATTAGGAAATAGTACTGTTTATTACGGAATAATGTAGGAAGTTCTACAGAACTATATTCTTTCGCGTCATTGCACATTGTATCCGGCAAACTACTAGTTCCTCGTATTCTTCCGCAAATCCGTAAACATCTGTCTGATTTGAAACGAAATCCAAAATGGCTGCGCCATGAGGTTAACTTGTATGGATATTTTTTGTTGCATGAAAGGTAAGTTCAGTTGCAATACTTGTATGTTTACTTTTTTTTCTTTTCGAATGTATGTTATTTATGTCATTTTGACAGTTAAATGTTTCACAGCTTTATGAATTGTTACCATTCTGTCGTGAATTACGCGTATCTCAATGGCTGGCTGTCTTTTCAAATATCTAATTTGCCCTGCTATCCAAATGTTTATGACTGAATTTTTTTTAGTCTAGTTTATGCATTCAGTTTCAAAATAATATGTGTGATCAGATTGCTTATTATTTTATTGCAGCAATAAATTTATGTTAAATAGTTTGAACAATTGTATAAAAATAAGAGTTTGCATTGTTTTGTCCAAAATATGTATGGTTGAAACATTATCTTAATCTAGTGTGTAATTCAAGTTTTTTTGGGGGTACTGTTCTGTTATTGGGACCAGAATCGGAAATGTATGAACCTGTGTTCGTAAGTATGAGCATAGATGTGTATATGTAGACACACAAACATACAAATATACAAGCATACATAAATACAATTCTGAACCCGGTCCTGATAACAGAACAGTATCTTTTTTTAATCTTTTTTGAATATTTTATAGAAGGATTAAGCATTTTTCAAACTGCATATCATTTTAAGATTCAACTTGCAGGAAGACAAAATATGGTCATTCAATCAAATGCTTATGATTGCTTTTAACATTTTCTCATAAATATTGTTTGCATTTTTATTGTATTTTAGATACTTTAGTTATGTAAAGTGAACATGAGAATATTAGGAAAGCTCAAGAATATGAATAGCTACCATAATACAGATATTTTTTCATCGAGCCCATTGTTTTAGAAACCAATGCACCATTATTATATGCTGGCTTATTTTATAGTTATATGCAGTTTAACTTTATGTTCATGTTACTGTAGTATTGTCATTATAATAAAAGTATTGATAATTTTTGTTGAATCTTGCAAGTTGCCTAACATTCAGAATTATTACTACCGAATTTTAACGATAGGTTTTTTCGAGTTGACATAATCTGTCTGATAAATAAAATAAACTGGTGTTTAAATTATATGCATTTCTCTTAATGTTTCATTGAAAGTGAGATGGAAATATAAATGCTATCCAGAAAAGTGAATTCTTTTTGCCTGAAGTAACAAACTGTACTAAATGATTAATGTTTATATCATTTTAGAAATGTCAATATTAAAGTTTCTCCCCCTTCTCTTCTTTGATTTTGAAATAATTTATAATAAAATAATATATGCATAAGTGTAATTAATGTAAAGTGTCATTCAATAATATAATTTATTTTTAATGATATTTTTATATTATCTGGGTTTTCTTTTGGTGTTAGAAGGAGGAAAAGACTGTAATGTTTTAATTAAGGAAATAATTAAAACATTACAGTCTTTTAAATAACACAGTTACAGTAATGTTTATTGAAGCAATCAGTACTGTGTGATTGCCAGTGATTGAATAATGTTAAAATGCATTGTTCATAAGGAAATCTTTGTGTTATAGATTTTATTTTGACACAAGCTGAAATTTGAATTATTGGAAGCACTTTGAAAACCCGAATTATTTCCTGAATCATTAATCAGGCCAATATATAACATACAAATTTTCATACAAAATTATTTCTTTGAGCATATTATAAAGAGCTCATTTAATTTTATTATTTGTACAAATTTTAGACAAAAGTAGCATGTAACAGTTAAAGATTTATTGAAGCCTACTTGTTACTTGTGGTAACAAAGAAGTGTGAAAGATATTGCCACATTAGTGAACATGACGATCATTGATGCTTAGTTTAGTAATTTAATAATATATTGAGAAATGCTTGGAACTTTCAGAAGTAGACATTTTGAAAATGATGGGCTTGATAAGAAATTTACATGGTTTTATTATTTATTCTTTAGTTAAGAATGGATTTTAGATGTTCATGTGAAAGAATTCTGTTTAATTATATGTGAAAGAATTGTTAAAGTTTGGCATTTAAAAAAATGAATTAATAATATGCAATTATCTTTTTATTATACATATATTACTATATATTTCTAATGTGCTATGTAAATGTCAGTGCTAAACAATTGAGATACTATTGTCAGGGCAATCTTTTCTTATACATGAAAAATTCTGATACGTTCTTATCATCTGCCCTCACAGCTTCAACTTATGCTAAAACAGCAAGAGTATGCACACGATAATAGCAAACTATTAATATGCATACCACACACATGTATTTATATGCTTTATATTTAATCTTTATTTCTGAATAGTATTCCATTGGATGAAAAATATGTGAATATTGACCCAATGTGTATATTTGTGTGTGTGTGTGCATCCTAAAATTTCTTGTTTCTTATAAAGTGCTTATTTGAATTACTACTTGTGAACAGAGCAGTAGATATGAACCATAAACTAACCATTTTGCCAATTTTCACAGCTTATATGCATTTCTCAATAGATAGTCAGAAAGCACCAAAATTTGTAATAATGTTAAGTTTAAATGATGTTCTATACTTTTGTGTTAATTTTTCTATTCTATTAATTCTATTACTGTGTTATCAAACTTTCTGCAGGAATTTCAACTGGTTAAGATGTTATTACCATGTGGAGAAGAATTTGGTTTTCAAGCTAGAAAAAATTGCAGCTGAAGGATTTTGTAGAAGGTCAGTCAAACTGGTTTTAGTTAATTATAATTTAATTTTGGGTGAAGAATTCTCAAATTTATTTATCATAAGTGTCTAAAGGTCTTCTAAATTAAATTCTGCTTGTTTTTGAAATTTTTCATGACATTCATTCTTTGATTATTATTTTTTTTTTTTAATTTACTAACTTATATCCAGGTACATAATGTTGCATTTAATACCATATCTTAAATATTGTAAAATGTTATAATACATTTCACTTAAAAATGTGGTTGTGACAGTAAATTTTCTGTTACATTTAATCATATCTATAAACATTGGTATACATCATTTTTCAATAATCTGTATATTATTTTGTGCATTTCTTTTACATCCAAGATCTGGCATATGACTTGGGCCCACCAGCGACCGAGCAGTAAAGTCGCTGAACACTGGTAGTTCGGTCCGAGGTTCGAATCCCGCGAACAGGCTGGCTGCATGGGCGTTTTCGTGGTTTTCCCCATGTGTAATGTGTATACGAGCCAGTTTCCCTTAGAAAGTCCTCCACGAAGGCATCCCTCCTCTTAGGCAGATAGCCCTCGAGGCTTTGCCATACTCACACACACACACAATGGCATATGACTTGCTTTTCAAACTGATAACATGGTGTAATAATGTAATCTAATGGTTAAAGTTTACTATGGAACGGGCCAAATTTAATAAATTATTCTTTGATAGAAATTTATTCATGTGTTCAGTGTGTCTCATCTCTTTAAATTGCTAAAGTAAATTTTATGTAGTTGCATTTAGGAATTTTGACTGTATCAGAGTAACTTTGTTTCAGTTATTATAACATGCAAGGGAAAAAATTCATTCATAGCTCCGTTTTTAAAATTAGTTAATTAAAGTCCTTAATAAAGAGGGACGTTTTGTTGTTTTTAATGTCGATAGAGTTTAATTCAAAAATATGCCACATTAAGGGTTACTTTTTAACCTAATTTAAAATTTTCATTACTTTAACATGTCCAATAATTGTTATTTTAACTCCGATATTGTAATAATATCAAAATTCCTTACTTTTTGATAGGTAATCCAAATGTAAAACAAGAAAAGAAAAAATTAAAATCTAGAAGTATATTTATTTCATACCTCTAACAAATAAAAACAACACAAGCACTTTTTACTGTCTATCTGCATAGTGTGGCATGTCCCGTAAGACTGAGATTTGTATGGTCAAATCCATGTTTCAGTTAAAGGAAAATGCATGCACAGTCTTCTGATTTTCCCTTCGATTAAGGATTCTGTATATACTAGCATAAGAAATATATTAGTTAATGCAGTGTTATACATCAATATTTATAGACAATTATTGTGGCTATGTTTATTATAATTTTGTTCACTGTAATGGCTGGAGTGCCTAAACCATCATGCTGTGTAAACAAAACTCAAATCTTCATCTCTGCATACTGCTCCACTAGTGTTTAAACCACTGAAATGGTGATTATGGTAGAACATCTTTGGTAAAAATTTACTCTACTGTAACCCTTGGTGAATCGTTTCTTTTTTTTATATCAAGATTGTCACCTGAGAGGATCGGCACCAATTTCAAGGTGGCCGCTACACAAAACGAAAATAAGAAGTCAAAGACATACACAAACTCTGTGTCCATGTATACATCAACCTATTAAAACAGAGAACTGCACAAACTGGGCATTGTGCACTGCCTTAACTTTGTCCATGTACACATTGATCTATTTTCACTCTAAGAAAATCAGAAAGTTAAAAATATCATAGTTACCAGAAAAAATTTGCCACTGTCTTAACACACAGACAACCAAAAATACACAAACAGAGAGGAATAAGTTACCAAAAATACATATTTCCTAACATAAAAACATTAAACAACAAATCTTCTAACAAAAATTAACACACAGAGACAAAAAAATAAATGAAACGTCATTTTTTTAACATATCTTTTTTTTCACATTCATATGTTTAGGCTTCCCACCACCATCCTCCAGGTAAGCAATTCAATTCAATTTTTCGTCTGTTAGTCACCTCAGACATACTCAAACGATGGTACCCACACCAAAATAATAAATAGCATGTTCAAAATACAAGACCGTGCAACCAAACACAGCAATTGAAAAGAATGGTAAGAACCAAAAACCTGGGACCGTACAAAAGGTTTACTATTAAAAAAAGTAGCCCAAAACTAAATTTATCACAGCACGTTGGCAATATTTGCAGAAATAACTCCTTTTTATTGACAAAAAAAAAAAGTTTTTTTTTTCCCAAAGGCTACTTTCGCCAACATTATCAACATTAGGGTTACCGAAAAACTTATTTGACGCAATGGGCTTCCACATTTCACAAACAACCAATACCACTTTGCGATTTTTTTTCAGACAGAAACCAAGGTGTACCATACAGTAAAGATTAACCACATCTTCATTTACTACTGTTACAAGTACTTCTTTGGTAAATTTCTGCGGTTAAATTCAAAAGTTTAAAATTGCATTAACATGATCAGATTCAGAGTCATAGCTAGGGTTTTCAGCGCTCAGGGACAACTGAAGATTTTGCGCCCCCTACTGCTTGCCAAGGATGGAAAACATTTAATTCTAAAATGTTCTAACATCAGTTTGGCGCCCCTTGGATTCTGCACCCGGGGACAGATGCCCCCCTCTAGCTACGCCCCTAATCAGATTTTATTTTCTGCACGTAGCTAACAATTACTTATGTGTTGTCAGATAAATGTTACCAGATGCAGTTAATTATTTTTTACTTGCCAATCTCATGAGACAAGTTTTTTTTGCTCCTGCAAGACTTTACTTTGTGTTGCAAAATAAATTCATTCTCACTCTTTTTGGACTTGCCTACACATTAAATTTAAAATAGTTTTATGAATAGGTAAGATGTGATTATCATAATTTTGTTTCTCTCTTTATCTTGGCAACTTTATATGTTGATTCAGTATCCAGGTTACCTACCAGTGGCTGATTGATAAAACTGCTCATATGTTCGTTCAGTTGGTGGTTTGAGTTTATTTTCTAACATAAAAAATTTTAGAAGGCATCCCCCATGTTTATTTTACTATCGAAAAATCAAATAATTGCTACTCTGTTTATAGGTACTAAATGTTAAAATATTTTAAATGCTTTCTTTAATTTGCATTCTAATAGTCATTTGTTTAAATTTAATTATGAATTATATTCACATATAGTAATTGTGAGTGTTTTTTTATTTTAGGTGCTGTGAAAGGCAATGACAGAGATCCAGTTTATCAAAAGTTCTTATATACATAAGAATACATGAATATAAGATTGTTTTTCATGAATTCAAATAAAATGTGATAAATTGGATTAATAAAAACCATTTTGAATTTTGAAAAGTGTTTTTCCTCTGTTAATCATAATATAGTGCCATAAATTTCTGAATGTGTTTATTTTTCATCCAAATAAATAGCTTTACAAAAATTTGTCATATTAATAGATATTGCATAATTTAGCATTATTATAAATATTTATTATAGCAGATTTAGCTGAACTACGTTTTTAGTCTCTTTGCAGATGAAGTCACAAAGGTAAGTGGTTAGACATTTTTCTGTATTCTCCATTAAGTAATTTTATCTGGTAAATTACCATTACGGTGAAAGAATAAGCTTTGCTTGAAGATACAAAAATTTGCAGACATTTCAAAAAATTGGTATACGTAAAAAAGTTCTTAAATTGCCACATATGCGAAACTGAAAATGTTATATATGAAATAGTTCAGAAATATAAATATTTTCACTATTTTTTAACTATAATTCACTGCATTTGTTATATATAATCACAGTTTAAGGTAGCAGTGCTTTTCTCACTGTGATTTCTCGTGTATTTCGATTCATAAATACACGTACATAAATCCACGTATTTTGATTTCTCTTTTGAGACTGAATAAAAAATGAACTAAACATTCTCGTTGACATTGAGAGTTGAATAAAAGCTCACCTCAAAATAAAATGAATTAATAAATTTATGGAAAATTTTACATTGCATATATTGAGCAGAAAGAAACTGAATATACTTAATGGAATTAATAATTGGTAGAGTTGATAGCAGAATAAAATGCCTTAATTGCATGGTAAACAGTAGATCTTTTGAAGTTTTTCTATGTTGCGTAAAATGCAGATTTAAATTTTTTATATTGATTGTCATATAAATGGCAATTACTGTTTTATTTTGCTCTGAAATGAATGGTTAGTAATAAAATTCTGGATGAGACAACCTTTAACATGCGCTAGAATTTACAAAGTTTAATTTGGTGCTGATTTCAACGGGTAAATTTCATTTTACTGAATTTTGCTTAAAATAATACCAATGAACCGTTGCAAATTATTTTCAGAACTTTTTTTTTTAATCTAAAAGGGCTATTAGTTTTGAAATGTGACTTCATATCGTCAGTCGTAAACTTTCACTTTTCATTCAAGTCTTGCCATTTGGCAAAATTTAACATATTTACCTTTAAAATCTAATATATTATTGATTAACAAGCCAAGCTATTTAAAAGCATTACACACAGTTCTTAACAATGCTTTTTTTTTTATTTTTAATCTGATTGATTTAAAATGCATTTAATTCGTGATATATCTAATTGAAAACATTTTAATATTTCTACATAATTACATGATATATTTCTTCATTTTTCAAATATATAGAAGATATATAACTTTCTGGTGTCAGTATCTTATAAAATGTTTTGCTATTTCCACTGCCCCGTCTGTATTGATAATCTATGCATTCATAAACTTTTAGCCTCTTTGAGTGACTGCTAAAATCTGAGGCCAGATTTTTTTTTTTTTTTTTTAATTTTGTGAGCAGAAGAGAATTTTAGAAGAGCTTCTTGAGTTACCTTTTGAATGATATAAAGAATTGTTAACATAATGTCAAATTTTTACAACTAAATATTAAATATATAAAAAAGCCTGCAGCATTCTCATGTTACGAAAACATATTTATTTATTCTGAGGCTAGGAATTGATTTAGTTTTAAAAATACAATTTATTCCTTTTAACAATTTCCCAACAGTGTCATCAAAACACTATAAATTCCTTACATGTTTTAAAGAAAGATGATTCATTTATGTAAAGATTATTAAATTGGTAATTTTATTATTCAATTTTTAATACAAATTAACTGAAATTAGAAACTGATTTTGTAAAATAATTTAATTATGAATAATTCAAGTTGGGGGCTATTGGATGTTTAAAAATGATCAAAAGATTTTTAATATCTTAAAAATAAAAGCAAAATTTTCAGTTTTAATATTTTGTATTAATAATTCATTTTAATTTCCTTGCTCGGTTTTAATATATTCACAAATTCAGATTTAAAAACAAAATAAGTTGTATAAATATTTTCAACATTTCTGATTTTTCCATAGTAACCATAGGAGAACGATTTGAGACTATCTGTGTAAAAAAAAAGTAGGTTTTAGATCTTCACATACTTTCACTGGAATTTTCCTCTGTATATATACTGGGATGTGACACTAAGCAGTTGAGAGTATGTATTTAAGAGGTTAAAGGGATATTGTAACTAGTGTTTCAAATCCTGATAACATCCCATACGCTGTCGGTGGGACGTAGATAGGATGTCCTAAGGATATACTGGGATGTGACATTAAGCGCTCAGGAGGATGAGTTTAGGGGGAAATTGGGGTATTACGGGATGTCCTGAGGATGTAGTAAGTAGGACTTTAAATCCTAATAACATCCCATATGTTGTCGATGGGACATAGATAGGATGTTTTTAGGATATAATGGGATGTGCTTAGGAGGTTTGTGGGATGTCCTGAGGATGTGCACATATCCCGCGAGCAATGTGCTATGTGGGTAGAAGATCCTACGGACAAGAAAAATTATATGCTCCAAAAACGAATGAAGATACGGCTAGAACCTCAGCAGGCAAGCAAAATGACCAGAAATGTTACGCATTCAAGAAACTGAAGGACAAACCAACAGGAGACAAGCAGAAGTTCAAGAAACTATGCGTCCTCAAGAAACTGAAGTAGAAGCGAAAAACAGGCTTATTTGACAATTGGAACAACAGAACATGCGTGATGAAGATAAGGAGAGGTTGCAAGTAGACGAAGGACATAAAACATTCATCATCGTCGTCAAATTCGAGTATAAATGCCAGAACAGGATACCACTTCATAAACAACTCAAGACGCTGCGCATCACAGAAAAGTTCGGTCCGAAGAAGCAATGGTTATGCGAGAAACCAAACTTTGCATAAATATAGCACAACATACACGTAGCACTCTTCACAATGCAGAAAGATGTGGACTCGAAGTTTAAGTTGAACAACACAGTAGTTGTTGACGGTGAGTGAACCCACAGTAAGTTGCATAGAACTCATAAACATACATAGATAGAACTCACAAATTTTACTTTGAACGCAGCCCAGTAGTAAAATTGTGGGTGGCCAGAAGGAAGAATGTATTCAACAGGCTGTACAGCATGCGATATCAGTATTGGTCTACGTTACGATAAATGTCGATAACACAAGCAGGTAATATACTTCCAGAGTTTTGACATAAGAACATATATATCAGTGTTTCAAACCTACAAATTTTGCATCAAATTGGAAAACAAATATCTAAAAATTTGCCTTTTCATGCATAAGAGTTCAGCATTCGAAAAATTATATTTTCGTAAACGCTTTAGCAGAAAATAATAAAACTTATTGCCTTGCGAAGGAGAACGAAATCAGAACTAACCCGAGGCTACCCGTCAATGGTTGTTTTAAACAGGCCGAATAAAACATAAATTTCCTCATGAGATACTATCAAAAATACAAAATTAATTGAATATCCAATAACACTACAATTAAGAAACCGAGGCATAAAGTGCACTGCAAATCAGATGCAAACAACAAAATGTAAACAAAATATGTATGTACTGCAATACAAAAGCAAAAGAGTCAGAAATGAAATAATGATGATATTTTTAATGAAAAATTTAATATAAATGTTTAATTCATAATATTAGTAAATATATAGTGTTTATATTATTTATAGAAACGTGCAGAACTTTCATAATATTCATTACTTACGAACGCTTTTTCATGCATCGAAGCATACCACAAGCCATTTTCAGTTGAGTGCTGGTGCACGTCAAAATAATCAAGATATTTCTAGATTATTACGAAAAATGAATCGCTTTGACTCGTTTCTCGAAACAAGTATATCTACAAATTCAGTATTAATCTCTCACAGCAATATAATTAAGGATCATAAAATCTCCAAACACGCTTTAAACGCAAAAAAATCGCATTAAGACAAAATGAAGAATTTTCACTCTTACAATGACTTTTACAACAATACAAAATAGAATAGAATTTCTAAACTAAATGTTTATTCTTACACCATATTTCATTCTTAGGAAATCTTTCACGGTTGTTGAGTAATTCTAACTGTTAACTGGTTTAAATACAATTATAACTTTATATGTATGCACAGAGATATATGTACAGGGTGTCCATTATTAAACTTGAAATTTGCGAGCAGTCTGTAGCAAAAACTAGGTGGGGGAATTTCATGAAAATTGGGTAATGGCAGAACGAAATGATGGGAATTTTATGAAGAGACAAAAAGAATAGCTTTCGAAATTCACATTTAGATAGCGTTGTGTATTGTAAACTGTTGTCGTATGCAAATTTCGTAACCATAGAAATCCTGTGCGTGCACAGCAGCCCTATAAAGATGCTAGAGGACTGTATACAACAACCCTTTAATGACCGCACTCATACTCATTTGCTAGTCAAGGAAGATGACATTGACTCTCCAGGAACGGGCTTTACTGGTCAAATTGTTTTACCAAAATGGAGACTCTGCAACCGAAACTTTGAAGAAATTTCGGTCTTTGAAGCGGTTACGAAAAGATTTACTCACTAGTCAAGGACTAACAAACATAATTAGAAAATTTGAAGCAACGGAAATATTGGGGATTCAGCCAGCAAGGGGAAGAAAGTATGTTGCAGTACAGGTAGTGGAAGATGTAGTTAAGCAAGTGGAGGAAGACAGATTACAAACCATCGCCAGCACTAGTGTTCCGCGTAATACAGCATCTGTTGACCAACCTGATTCCACGGTTCATAAGATTCTTCAAAATGTCTTATGCTACCTATGTTTAGTTATAAAATGTTTAATATTTATAAAATCTTATAGTGAACACCATGAAATATGTGGTAGTCCAGCAAGTTGCACAGACCATTACCCAATCAGAACTGTCCCAGCCCAGGAGCTATTATATCAAGTGACAGCTCGTGTAGATAATTTACTCAATGAAATAAGTGCTTTGAAGCCGAACAGGTGTGGTAAGAAACCAACCTTAAAATGCTAGAACAGCAGTGGGGAAGAAAACTTACGAAGGAACTCCAGAAAGCGCGAGGGCAAGTAAGATAAGGTTGCTAATCAACAAGGAAGCACGAAACAAAACCGAGAGTCCCATTTAAAAGCCTTTTTATTTCTGTTATGGATGGTAACATTAATGGACCTTTCATCATGAGGCACACAAATTAACTTCCTTTAGTATAGCAATCGATACAGGAATCACGTTACAATCACCCGAAAAGATCTAGCTCAACGTTTGAAAGGTTAACTCATCTGAACGCTTCCCTGTGTTGAATGTGTCCGGTGATAAAAGCGACATCGACGTAAAGATAAACGAGAATGTCCAGTTTATAATTTCCGCCAACCATCACATGGCTTATGCGCAAACAGTACCGACCCTTGCATTCTTGGATTAGACTTTCTAAGGAAATACAATTTTTAATTCTTTTAATTTCAAAAAACGAACTGCATTCATCCTCTGATGATGTAGTCCTGTTAGGAATTAAAAAGAAGTTAACGCCATCTGGAAAACCTCCCAAAAACGTCGAGTCGAGATCATAGCACTGAATAGAACATAATTTCCTCTTCCTGAATCATAGCTGAAAGCAGAAATTTCCGGTTCGGCATAATGAAATAGCTAAGAACTTTAAGTGCACGAAAGAAGTACTAGTGGCCTGCCTGTGCTTTCGTTGACTTATAAAGACCCATCATTCCGGTGACAGTTTGCAACGTAAGTGCTGAAGCTAATGCCATTAGGAAATGCGAAGTCGTTGCAGCACGTACTCCAGTGAACTGCCTTAAACGAACCAATAGTCCTTCTGTCTCTGTGTTTCGCAAACCTTAAATTCGGAATTTTTGCTGAACACATAATTAGGAGTTGGATACAGCAGTCTTGCAGAGAGTGTTCTTGAAGAATTTCAAGAGGTTTTCTGCTGTTTATCCTCTAATATAGTCCGAAAAATTTCGGGACAGCGTAGAATCGATACAAGTGATCATCTAGCAGTCACGAAACGTCCAAGACGTCTATTGATTGCTACGCAGCAAGAAATAACAGACCTTACAAAGGACATGCAGCAAAGCACCGTTATGAAGGCTTCAGTGAGTCCTTGCGTAACTCCGAGTGACTAGTCGGAAAGAAGACAACTTTATCTCGATTGATTATCGTCTGTTGAACGACCTCACGAAGAAAGACAGCTACAATAATCCCAGAATTGGCTATATTGTCCATATTCGTTTTGGAAGCAAGTGGTTGAGAATATTTGAATAATGGAGCTGATACAGACAGTTACAGAGACATCCTGATAACTGAGAGAAGACGGAATTTAGTATCGGACAACAACTTTGGCAGTTTAAGATGATGTCGTTTGGATTTAGTAATGCGGCGGCGACATTCGAATGCCTAATGAAATCGTCCTGAGAATTATTTGATATGAAGCCTGTTGAGAAGTGTAGGGAACTAGACATTTTCCTGCAGACGATGTGGGGGGGGGGAATATGTAAGATCGAAGAAAGCATAAAATCCGAACTTTTCAGATCGGTTTAGGGGTTCTGAGAGATGTCCAAGCGAGTTTCTCTCGTTAGATGTTGGATGTGCTTTGTAATGTTTTGCGCTTAACATTTAAAGTAGTTTGAACGAGTAATAAATAATTGTTCTATAGAGGAGACTTGTACGAGTAGATTTCTCGAAGTTCCAGATATGTAAAGAGCTTCTCCAGGAATATAAATTCTGTTAAAATATCCCTGGTATTTAGAGCATTCTATGCACAACGAACCCATTCGCACTCAACAATATCTTAAATTGATTTTATTTTGTCTGGACATTTAAAATGTATTCAAAACTAGAAACTTGAAAAACCTAGTGATCTAAAGTAACAAAACTTTGCGGGTTTAGATAAACAGATCTCTCAGTTTCTATCTGTAATGCGGCTGATAACAAAGTGCAACGCCACGTTTTAATTCTGCAATTCCTTCTATTTTGCTTAACACGTCTGCCACGAAAGCATTTCTATCTCTAGGTAGATATATAAGTCTTGCGAGAACTTTCCTACAATGAAATCAAACCAAAATATTTTTGATAGCAATTAGGTATATTGAAATAAATATATTATACTAGAAGCGAAGCAAATTTACAGAAGATGAAAAATGAAAACGTCATCAGCTGCAAAAATAAAAAATATTAAAGATGCGTATCAGAGCAGAGAAATTTTATGCAAAATCTGTGAAATGAAATAAATAAAATATATAAATACAGTAAGGAACGTAGGATCTGAAAATAGGATTAGGTCGTTACACATACAACGACAAAATGAAAATTCGTTCTTACAAGAAACTAGAAACTGATGTTTATTTATTACTCTTTAATAAAAGGATGCCGAGAATTTCTCAGTTTATAAGTTACAATCAAAGTGAAAAAAATTACTGGTTAAGAAACCTTGCACCATTGAGTAATACTCCTTCCTCGAAATCATTTATGTTTGAACTAGGCGACACTGTTCTCAAACAGATGATAAAAAGTTTGGTTATAAATGAATTGACAGGTTACGTATAATAATAATTATCGCTATTTAAGATAGTACGATCTTTTAAAAAAATACTACAACTATATCTAAAATATGTTACGTCAAGGATAACATTTTTGAAAAGAATTATATTGTTTCATCACTCTATTTTAAGTCGAAATTTTTTTCGCTCTACTTCTGTTTTTGAAAAAAGGAAGGAAATATCATGTAATCTGCTGACTATAACAGTTTAAAAAATCTATTAACAGATTTTAATTCCAATACATCGAATCTCCTTAAACTAGCATCAACGAAATTTCCTATGGATATTTTATATCCACTTTCGCTGTATCAGTTTTTTCTTGTAACAACTTTCAGGACGCGAGAAAAGTCATGTATCGAGTAAATTTTAAAATAGTTAAGATGTAAATTTCCCTCATGATCCAGGTCAGCGATGCCTGATCTGCGCAGAAATTTTCTATCATAGAGTTAATGGTGCAAACGTTCTGAGGCTTTTGGTCTGAGACACCTTCCTGATGACACAGTAATTCCTATCTGGTTTAGATAGACATTTGCTTCAGTATACCATGACACTTTCTTGACGGTTTATACCCTTGGTAGAAGAAAGCATCAACACTATAATTGCTCCCATCCGTGTCAAGATTGAACGGGTTACGCCCCTTTCAGTTCAATGCTGGTGATGCCAAACTAATCAAGATAATTCAAAATTATTACAAACGAAGAGTCGCTTTGACTGGTTTCTCAAAATAAGTAATCTGCAACTGCAGTATTAATATCTCTCAGCAATATAATTCGGGATCATAAAATCTCCAAAAGCGCATTAAACGCAAAAAATCGCATTAACGCACAATGAAGAAATTTCGCGCTTAGGATGACTTTTACAATATCAAAATTCAATGGAATTTCTAAACTAAATGTTGGTTGTTAAACAATATTTCTATCTCAGAATCAGAATCTTTCGCGGTTGTGGAGGACTTCTAACTGTTATCCGGTTTTAATCCAATTATAATATGTATATCTTATATATATGCAGCTTAAGTGTTTTTCACCGACAGCTCATTGGTTGCTTTCGCAACTGTAAATTGTTTTATTCCCCGTACATTTCAGCGCGTGAAGAATATTATGAGAAAGCTAAGCCGGAAAAATTAAAAATACAAGAGCAGGTGCATTTAATATTTAATAAATAAATTTAACATCTATATATAATAGCATTCGGAAATATGCAACCGGCAAAAATCGGCAATGATGAAAAAACATATAAAATAATAATGAAGTAAATATATATCTTCATTATATGCGGTTCAAGTGTCTGTTTGTCGTGGATAGTTTATTGGTTGCTTTCGTAACTGTACTAACCAATGGAGTGAAGTTGCCACGGCACAGGATTGCCGTTTCAATTGACACGTAGACAATTTCCTGTAAAACTTGCCTTTGCTATGACCATCCATAAGTATCAGGACCAAACGCTTAAGCGTGTTGCCATTTTTTGACCTGAGCCTGCATTTGGACATGGTCAAATTTATGTTGCATGTTCAAGAGTTCTTGAAAGAACGGACGTAAAATTAAAAATAATGGATGGTCTTCTGCAAGGCGAGCTGAAAAATGATGGAAAGATCTACACAAGAAATGTTGTGTACAAAGAGATCTTTGACGTGTGAATTAACATTTTATTATTTAAATCACCTTTATTTATCGAGCTAGCGGTGACTTTTAAGAAATGTACCGCCACCGCTTTCCTTCATTGCACTTTAAGCAATTAAGCAAGTAGAAGGGGAAAACCGCGTGGGGCAGTAAGCAAAGGGGCGTCCTCGCGACCTGTCCTGGGTAATTCAGTTTGAATTAGCAGACACCTTTGCACAAATCATTTTCATCGCGATTTATAATATCTAGAACAGCGATCATTTCGCATGACGGCCGGGCTTTCTAGTCCATATATATGCACAGACATCTATGTAATATCTAATCACGTATTTATATAATATGTTATATGTATATGTAGGCATATAATTCAAAATAAATTTTATTAGTCTATATAGTTTGTCTTTATTTTCTTAATTATTTGTAGTAGCATGCCTTTTTAAATGTTTAAAACTACCTGCTTGTTAATCAATGTATAAATAATTCAGTATGGTAATTTCGTAATTTGATAGTCATTAAAAATGAAATAAAATGCTTCTTACGGTTTCATTTCCTTCTCTTAAAAAATTACAAACATCCGGCATTTTGATCAATTTAGGTCCCTTCATATGGAACGTTAGAGCATTGTTTTGTAATAAATTCTTACTCTTTCGCACTATACATTTAATTACGCAAATTTTATTTTTGAACTGAGGTTAAAGTGACAGTTCTGATTAACTTTGCATTTTTTTCATTAATTTCTTTATGCATAAATTCTCCAGAAAAATGATGTTAATGTGATTTCAAAACAGATAATAAACATGATAATAATTATAGGTCTTTCGCACGTTCTGAAAACATAATTCTGTATATTTTATTTTAATTTTCTTATTAGTACAGTGTAGCGCACTGAAGATTATTTTTCATTTACATGATAGTCGGTAAATATAAAGCATGTGCTAATAGTGTTACGGAATTTGTATAATGTGACAGAGACATTCTGAAGAGAGTTTTTCTGTACCGGAAAATAAGGTTACAGGCGTACGTCTATTCAACATTGACGTAAATCTCCATCTTGCTCAATTGCGATAGAACTTATTACCGAGGCTTATGTGTTAATTTCCGAGGGTTTCTATATATCATGCAAATATAGGTATAAAGCCATACAGAAAACATCTTTGAATTATTGGAAGGCATTCTAGTCAGCGACCCCCCCACGAGACGTCGATGCTGTTTTAATGTAATCAATTAAGTGTGTCGCTATTTTTATATCATGGGAGGCAAACTCCTTACAGCAATAGCAGTTATATAACTCTCATTTCGAATCATTTTTCGTTCTATTTGATTTGAAACATTGTAGCATCTGTAATTTCTCAGGATCCGGGCCATGTCGGCTGGCCTAAATATTTATTAATATATTCTAACTCCCACCTGAAAAAGGAGCACTTCTCCAAATTAGACACAATGTTTAATCTCTGTAAAGTTCATTCTCCATCTCTTAAGATTCTGCTTTAGTTTCATAAAATATTTTTACTCCATTGCTGGGACAGCTATTATTTCTTAATTTACGTTTTTTAACATTATTTGACCAATTTCACATACATCTTGGGAAAAAAAAAAAAAAAAAAAAAAAAAAAAAACATAAATTTCCTAATGAGATACTATCAAAAACAGAAAAAATACAAAATTAATAGAATTTCTAATAACACTACAAGTGAAAGGACCGAGGCATAAAGTGTGCGATAAATCTGATGCAATCTTTAAAATGTAAACAAAAACATTTATGTACTGCAATAGAAATGCAATAGAGTTAGAAATGAAACTGGACCTAACATTTGTTCTCTGTAGTGTATATCTGCTTTTGTGTCTTCTTCAAATACACGCCGATAATAAAACATTTAACGGATAGCCTTTGCAAAGATTTCTTTGTGCTGAAACGGATTTTCTTTTGTGCTGAAAGTTTTTTTTTAAATTTTATTATTTCGTTGACTTAGTAAATTATTATTTATACGTTTTATCTCAAAAGTTGTAAGTTTTCTGCTTTCCTAATGCAAAAAAAAGAAAAAAATATTTACATATATAACATACATCTAATCAATTTGCACACTAAAATATTATTCTTCACGTGTGTACTTACGTAAAATTTTGTATTAACAGAAATTTGCTATAAAACTGAAAAGCGAGATGTTATCCACGATATTGGATGAGAATTTAAATTTTTCCCTTTAAATGGATAGCTGCAATAGCTAGAAAACAAGCGTCAGACAAAAGTGGAGCTGCAA
This sequence comes from Stegodyphus dumicola, assembly GCF_044657685.1. Lineage (NCBI taxonomy): Eukaryota > Metazoa > Arthropoda > Arachnida > Araneae > Eresidae > Stegodyphus > Stegodyphus dumicola. Next base: position 29,873,898 of record NC_140779.1, on the reverse strand, counting down.
ACAGCGATTTGTTGTACTTGTCAGTTTAGGGTATATCATCATTCAGTGTAAGTAATTCTGCTATTCAATGCATGTAGTTTTGTTGAAATTCGTCATATAAATTGCTTTATTTTCTGATGTGAAAGGAATTATTCCAAATAACGGTTTCGATCGCTATTTGCAGAATTTACTTGTAAATGATCTGGAACAGTGGCTCCTATTAACGTCATTTAAATCATTTAATACCCGACAAACCCCCAGGAGTATAGCGATATACAAGCGATTATAGTATAGCGATAAGATTCTTTAAAAAATAATCGTTGTCAACGAATGACATGCATATTCTATTTAAGTAATCATTGTGATCAATTTTTAATATTCGTTGCAAATAATCATTGTCATCGAATAAGCATTGTAAAGAATCATTCTCGTAGAACAATCGTTGAAATGAATCATTGTTATTATATGAGTTGCCATAGTCCCTGATGTATAAGGAACTGTACCCAAATTCTATTCAGATGAATCGAATATGTATTTCAATTTATCCTATGATCATTATTTACGGCAAGGATTCTGAAATGTTTTCGGCCTACGCCTCCTAATGAAAACTTGCGTAACAGTGAGAAAAAGAACATTTAAAAATACAATAAAAGCTTGAACCTTAGGGGAAAGGTCTGAATTTAGCTTCCTCTTACTTAAAAAATTGTTTTTAAAAGGCTTAAAAAATTGAATATTGTAAACAGGAATCTGCACTATAAACATCTCTGGGGGCATTTGCGTCTTTGTTTGTTTCTTTGTAATATCATCTATTCCGGAACGGAGGGGGAACTTTAAGTTTCGAAAGAGGTACTCCTGGATTTCAAAAATTCGTGATAAGCCATTTCGACCATTGTCATCTTTGTACGACAATCATTCGAGATATTACATAGAATCACTGAAAACGCTAATTTTAGCATTCATTTTTCCGAGTGGACGAAGTCTCGCGCGCTGGGGATGTATAGAATAATCACACATACTCCCTGGTATATGATTTGATGTCATATGTATATTAACCTATTTGTTTTTTGTTTGCTTAGGTTGTATTGGCAACAGTCGTTGTAGTTTTGTTTTGGTGTGATATGTAGAAATGTGCTGTTCCATATGCGTGATTAATTCCATCATTTAATAAAGCCTTTACTTAATTATCATCGGCCTCTGATTCACCTTTTTAAATCTTTACAGCAGAGCGTGGTTCTGATATTGAACACGCTAGAGGCGAAGCATTAATATATGTTTTGTGGAACTTATCTGCTTGGAACGGAATCGCGCGTTAAGTGAAATTTGAAAGAGCAGCACGTGAGGAAAACACAAAGTATTGTGTTGAGCCGTTTAACGGTAAAAACTTTTCTCTGTTTAAGCGCCGTGTTGGAGCTGTCTTTGCAGCGGAAGAACTTGATAAATATTTAGACGTTGAAGCGGATGAAACGAAAGTTGCTGAAATCAAAGATGCAAAAACGGCTTACGCATTGCTGCTAACCCTTCTAGATGATGCCATATTGGCGACCGTGTCGAGTGAATCTTCTGCATGTGAGATTAGGAGCTGTTTAAAGAATAAATACCATAAGGAGAGTGCTGTTAGTCAAATATTAGGACGAAAGAAATTATCGACACTGAAGAAACGCCGAGATTGCAGTATGCAGTCACATATTAAAGAACTGTTGGCGATCGTAAATGAACTGCAACTCTCGGGTGCTGAAGTCAAAGATATGGATGTGATTATTTAGTTGTTGATGTCGCTACCTGCTGAGTACGACATTATTAAATCGACGATTGAGAACCAGCCAAATGAAATGCTTACGCTGTACTTTGTTATGGAAAGAATCTTGAATTCTGAAGAATTGCAAGGTGAGAGAATTTCTTACGATTCTCGTGTTTCCGGCTCAAGTAATAACGTAGCTTTTAGCGCTGATAAGCGTGATATCATCTGACACAAATGTAAAACTAAAGGTCATATTGTCTAGCGTTGCAAGAAAAAATTAGTTTGTTTTGGATGTGGACGCCCAGGACATTACAGGAAGGATAGCAGATTTAAGCATAAATCAGATTACAGAGAATCGGCTACAGTAACATTCATGTTTGGCGAGCCTGTTGGAAATTTCATTCTGGATTCTGGCGCGTCTACACACATCTGTAATAAAGGTGAGTGGTTTGAAGAAATTAAACATTTTTCTGGAACTGTTGCTTGTGCTTCGAAAAATGATGTTTCAAAGGTACAAGGTATTGGTACAGTACCTGGAACATTAAATGGAAGAGAAATATTACTTAAAGATGTGTTATATGTGCTTGAATTGAACGGTTAATTAATGTCTGTGAAGAATATGCAAAAAGCAGGTTACAGTGTAATTTTTAAGAATCATGTAGCTGTTATTGAAAAGAGGAATAAAAAATTTGAGTTTGCTAAATCAGTGAGAAAGGACAGTATGTGAGTCAATTTGAATCTGTTAAAGCTTCAACATATATTTCAAATCATAGTGCAGAATTATGGCACAGGCGAATGTGGCACTCATCTGATAAAGTATTAAAAGAAATCTGTTTGCCAGTATCTGAGCCACCATCAAGCTTTTGTGAAGAGTGCATACTAGCAAAACTCCTATGAGCAAAAGCCCTAGAAGCAGAGAGCATGTGCCGATTAGAATGGTACACACTGACATATGTGGTCCCATTGATGCACCCACTAGGCAAGGTCAAAAGTATTTTGCTACAATCATAGACAATTTTTCTAGATTTACTGAAAGGCAAGTACGTGTCTGGTGAACTAGCTTGTTATTGCAAGAAAAATGGCATTATGATAGATCCTGCTCCTTCATATTCACCTCCTTTGAATGGTGTGGCTGAGAGAGCCAACAGATATCTTTTAGAGATGGCCCGAGCTCTAATACGTAAAGCAAAGCTTTCTAACTCCTTTTGGGGTTATGCTGTACAAACAGATGTATATCTGAAGAATAGAATTCCAAATCAGACTGTTGAAAATCTACCTGATGAGCTCAAATATGGGAAGCCTCCTGATTTGAATATTATTAAGGTGTATGGATCTGATTCATACATGAGAGTTCCTGATAACTTAATCCAAAATCAAAAAAGATGATTTTTATTGGATACTCTACCATGGGTTATCGTTTACTGGACCCAGTCACAAATCATGTTGTGGTTTCTCGAAATGTGTTGTTGTTCAATGTTGTTCAATTGTTCAATGAAGAGAAAAAGAAATGTATCTCAGCTCAAGATGATTTTTCCATAGAAAGTAAAGATCTTGCTAAAAATGAAGTAATATGTAATTCAAGTGATGTAGAATCCAAAAATCTTGAAGAAAGTCGTGAAGAAATTATTAGGCAAAAAAGAAATACAAAATTACCTGTAAAGTTGAATGATTGCTTTATGTATGAAGCTAATGTGGCAACTCTTGATACAGTAACATATGAGGATATAACAACATTGCCAAAAGAAGAGCACGTTCTATGGAGGAAAGCCATGGATGAGGAAATAGCTTCTCTTAACAAAAATGAAGTGTGGAAGTTAGTCAACTTGCCAAAGAATGAAAAGCGAATATCCTGCAAATGGGTGTTACGCATCAAACGAAACAATGTTTACAAAGCTAGACTGGCTGCTCGTGGCTTTGAACAGAAGCCAGGCATTGATTACTTTAAGACCTATGCTCCTGTAAATAATATATAATCACTTCGACTTGTTCTGGCTATCATTATTCAAAAGAATCTTGAAATCTATGCATTAGATGTAAAGACTGCATTTCTGAATGGTCTCCAAGAAACAATCTACATGGAACAACCAATGGGCTACAATGACAACAAGTGGTCGTGTTTGAAAATTTCTTAAGAGTCTTTATTGACTTAAGCAAGCACCGAGGCAGTGGGTCAAGAGATTTACTGATTTTATAATTCAGTTAAACTTTCAACAACTAAATTGTGGAGCATCTATTTTTTTGAGAAGAACTATACAGAGTTAAATATTTATTGTGCTGTATGCGGATGACTTGCTAATTGCTGGTTCTAATGCTTCAGAGGTAAGAATTGTGATAGAATTACTTAAAAATGAATTTGAGATGTCCCAGGCTGAAGTTGCAAATGAATTTCTAGGAATAAGTTCTGAATATTCACAGAACAAACTTACTTTAGGCCAAAAGGCTTATGTTGGAAAATTGAGCCATCTGATACTTCCCTAGTGCCGAAGTCAATTTCATCAAATTTTGCGAATGGTGAAAGATTTCATGGCCCTTATCGCGAACTTGTAGGTGCTTTGCTGTACCTATCTATGACAACTCGTCCTGATATTCTGTTTTCTGTGAATTGTCTGAGTTAAATACAAGAGCAACCCACTAACAGGTCTTGGGCTGGTCTGAAGCAAATTTTTCGTTATTTAAAAGGGACATCTGAACTCAAATTATTATTTTCTAAATCTAATAGTGCTGATATTATGTTAAATGTTTATGTTGATACTGATTGGGGGTCAGATACATATGATAAAAAATCTATTTCTGGGTATATTATTTTCTTCAATGATTGTCCTGTGACTTTGTTAAAAAGCAAACATCTTTTGCTCTGTCCTCTACTGAGGCAGAAATTTTGGTTAAGCAAAAGCTATCCAGGACCTAACTGTATTTTATAATGTATCTAAAGAACTTTTAGGAGTCGACAATATTAAAGTTTCAGTTTATGAGGATAATCAGTCTGTAATTAAAGCAATATTAAATAAAACTCATTGTGCTACACTAAAACATTTGGATATTAAATTAAAGTACATTAGGGATATTGTAAAATTGTATGATATAAATCTTGTATATGCTTCTAGTGAAAATCAGTTAGCTGATTTGTTTACAAAATGCTTGCCTAAACCAAGATTACGTTATTTAAGATATAAATGTAAAATCATATGTGATTAAGGGAGGGTGCCGCGAATAATCACACTTACTCCCTAATTTATGATTTGGTGTTATATGCATATTAACCATAACTGTTTTTTTTTCTCTTAGGTTGTATTGGCAACAGTCGTGGTAGTTTTCTTTTGGTGTGATATATAGAAATGTGCTGTTCCATGTGTGTGAGTAATTCCATCATTAATTAAAGCCTCTACTTAATTACCATCGGCCTCTGATTCACCTTTTTAAATCTTTACAGGAGATAAAAATGCTTTATTTGTGCCGCCTCTTCTCGCTTTCAAATCGTAGAGTTTGTTCGGAAGAAATTAGTACGTTTTAAAAAACACTATTGCCAAACATGAGACCTATTATTATATAATGATCATATTGTGAAGATGAACAAAACACGCATTTCCATGTGACGTCATTGTATGCAGAAAATGTTTCGTTAATGTCAATATTTTAAATAAATAGCTGTTGTTGGCAACTTTTTTGTTTCACGTTACGATAAGTGACACGTTATGTTATCGCTACTAATTCTTTGATTGTTATTTTGAAAATTTGTTATATTACATTAAATTTAAGTCATGACCTTATACATATTACCTAAAGTGTCAAAGGTCTTTGTGTCCTCGCTTGGCAATCAAAAATTATTTATTAACCGATGGTTGTTTGGAAAGAATGAACTGATTCTCTTCATACTGAAGTATTTCTATGCATTTCCTCTTCAGGTGTAAACGAAACTTAAAACTTTTGCTTTGGTAGCAAGAAGCCACTTTGTGTACAATAACTCAAATGTACAGTTCATTTCATATTCAGTTCTTCAGTGCATTTTAATAATTTCTTCTAGAAAAATTTCATTTCATTTATCGTATAGTTCCTTTCTGAGTACAGTTTAAACTTCTGTAGGTATTTAACGCATTTTAGTTGAATTGTTAATTTACTAAAATTCTTTTCAATTTACTAATATGCCGAAACGCAAGACGACATTACGGGAGATGGATTAGGAAGCCAAAGAAGAGACGCACAAATGTTATGTGGAGCTACAGAAAAATGTGGAAAAACCACTAGAAGACCCAGCAGGTATGTACAAGTAAACTTACATGCTTCAAAATCGAATGAATGTACAACTGGACACTCAGTAGGCAAGCAGAATGACCAGAAATCTTACGCATTCAGGAAAACTGAAGAAAAAACTGATAGGAGACTCAGAAGACAAGCAGCAATTCAAGAAACTGCGTGCTCAAGAACCTGAAGCAGAAGCGAAAAGGAGGCTCACTAGACAAGTGGAACGTCAACAGAATATGCTTGATGAAGGGAAGAGGGAATTGCAAGTAGGCGAAGGACACAACACTCTCAGCATCATCGTCAAATTCGAGTGGAAGTGCCAGAACAAATTTTCACTGCATAAACAACTTAAGACGCTGCACATTACATACAAGTTCGATCTGAAGATGCAATGACCGTGGAAGAAACAAGCTTCGCTCGAATACAGCAGGACATACACGTAGCACTCTTCACAATGCAGAAAGATGTGGACTCGAAGTTTACGTTGAACAACACAGTGTTTGCACAGAACTCATAAACATATGTAGATGAAAAGTATATATTTTGCTTTGGCAGCAGCCCTCTACTAAAATGTATAAAATTCACATTGATATTTCAGAATACCTGAAAGGTTGTTACATTTCGCTCTACTTCTTCTTTACTGTTTACTTGAATTTTTTATCAGCAATCCTGTTTATATTATAGATATAAAAATCAGAAATATTTAATTAAATATGATTAAATATATCTAAGAGATGAATACATCTCCCCTCTTTTTATCGAAACAAAACTATGTAGTTGTGGGTAGCCAGAAGGTGGAATCTATTCAACTGATTGCACAACATACGACATCAATATTGGTTCTACGTTACGATAAATTTCGGTAACACAAGAAGGTACTTCTAGAGTTTTGACATAAGGAACATATACATCAGTGATTTAAAAATACACATTTTGCAACAAATTGGAAAACAAATATCGGAACATTTTTCGTTTAATGCATAAGAGTTGAGCATTCGCAAAGTTATATTTTCGTAAACGTTTTAGCAAAAAGTAATAAAAATTACTGCTTTGCGAAGGAGGTACTTTTGGTATGAATACAGAGGAAACTGAAAGGAAAATTAACAAAGCAGAAAATCGAAATCAGAATTACGCCGAGACTACCCGTCAATGGTTGTTTAAACATGCCTTTAAATTATATATGACATTTCAAAAACTTAGAGGGAACCTACTATCACAATATCTCTTTATAACTTGAGTAGTTAAGAATTAAAAAATACATTTATCTATCTGGATAATGCTAATACTATTTGACGAATAACAACGTTTATTTAACACTTGATATAACTAACTTCCAGCTCATCTTGATCTTCCTAATGAAATATTATCAAAAATACAGAATTAATTGAATATCTAATAACATTACAAGTAAAAGACCGAGGCATAAAGTGTGTGACAAATCTGATGAATACTAAAAAATGTAAACAAAACATTTATGTACAACTATAAGAACTGCGATAGAGTGAGAAATGAAACTAGTTTGTCATTTTTAATGAAAGTTTTACAGTAAGTTATTGATTTATGATATTAGTAAATGTATAATGTTTATATTATATATTTAAATATGATTAAACTTTCATAACATTCATTACTTACGAACGCTTTTTCATCCATCGGAGCATAGCACAAGCCATTTTCTTTTTTGTGCTGGTGCACTTCAAAATAATCAATATAATTCAAAATTATTAAGAAAATGAATCACTTTGACTCGTTTTTCAAAATATATATATATCTCCAACAGCAGTATTAATATATCACAGCAATATAATTCGTGATCATAAAATCTCCAAACACGCATTAAACGCAAAAAATCGCATTAAGGCAGAATGAAATATTTTCACTCTTACAATGACTTTTACAACAATACAAAATCGAATTTCTAAACTGTTTATTGTTACACTATATTTCATTCTTATGGAATCTTTCATGGTTGTTGAGGTATTTTAACTGTTAGTCTGCTTTAAATACAATTATAATTTCATATATATATATATATATATATACACATATATGTATATCTAAATATGTATTCCTAATAAATTACTTCGATATATTATATATAGGTGCATAATTATAAATAAATTACATTAGTTTTGATAATTTATATTTTCTAAATTATATATGCCAGCAGACTGTTTTAATTATTTATAAGTATCTGCTTGCTAATGATTGTATAATTAAGTAAATATTGTTTACATTTTGTAGTCTGACAATCATTAAAAAACAGGTACATTTTATCTTATGCTTTCATTTGTTTGCTTCTCAAAAATTAGAAGCATTCAACATATTCGTCAGTTTAGGGTGCTTGCTATGGACAGGAAAACTATGTAAGATCATAGAGAACATCAACTCTGAGTTTCAGTTCAGAGTAGACTTCGGATATTTGAGAGACTTAAGTGTGATCTTCGCTCCTTAGATGCGCTTTCCATCCTATTTTCTTTAACCTCCTTACCACTTTGAAGTGATAACTATTGACTGTGCTTCAATATAATTGAAAGATCTTGCACAGGTATTTCTGGAAAGTTCCAGTATTTTAAAATGTTAGGAAACATTTTGGGAAAATATTTTAACAAAAAACCGTCGGTTCTGTGTGCGTTCTCTCCACTACCAAATTTTACGCATGGAACAATATTAGATATTAGAAGTAGGTCTAAATGCCAATGTTAATAGCCTCCATTACCGAGGTTATGAATGCGGGACGAGAAAAGATGGAAAGAGATGGCAAATCATTTCAAAAAAAGATGGAATCTGTCAAAAAGAAATTGAGGCAAATCAAGAAGAAATGGAAAGTGGATAATAGAAAAAGGCGTTCAAGGATACGGAAGGCAGAATTGATATGGTTGCATAGAGAGTTGGAGAAATTACAGAAATATTAGTATTTTCTGCTCTCAAGAAACAATTCAAAAAAAAAGGTTTTGCTGTCAAACACCCATCAGAATTTCTGCAGCTATCCTCAAGGGAGTTAAGAGCTTACAAGTATTCATAATTAAAGCTGAACTCAATTCTGATGGCTTAAACTTGGTACCTATCTGTCTTCCAGTCTCTCTCTCAAGTTATCCACATATGATGGAAAGAACTACTGTCAAGACTGAATTCTCTATAATCTCAAACGCAAACGGGTAGGATTCCGACAATAAAGCCTAGAAATCTGGTCAATCCTCTAACAGTAGACGTGGTGGATATCGCTCAAACTCTGCCCGAAAATCTGATGTTAGACTTCGGCGCGTGGGAGCTGCGATCTTGGAATAACGGTTTAAAAGACTGCACCACGCTGCAGTTAAAATCCTGCCAACAGAAGTCCAAGAAAACACTCCATAAGCTCGCTCCTGATATCAAAGTGCTCTCTCATCTCGCCTTTTGGGCTACCCAACAGAAACATTGGAAGTACAATACCTGCAGTACTCCATCGGTGGGACATGAGAACCTGAGGTACACAAAGACCTGTGAACGAGGGTTCTCAAGTATTTAAAAAACGTTATAGAGTACGCCATGAAATAAGAGGCAGCCCATCACGGAAATTTTAGAAACGATCACCCAATCAGAACCGCTATAATCCAGGAGCCAATGGTTCAAGTGACTGCTCGTCTAGACAATTTAATCAGGCAAATCAGTACCTTCATGCGGAACAGGTGTGAGTACAAACCGACTTTAAAATACTAGAACTCCAGTGGTGAAGAACACCTACGAAGGAATTTCAGAACACATGAGGACACAGAAATTAATACCGCTTCCCAACAAGGAGGTAAAAAACGAAATTGTGGATATCTCCCAGAGGGAAGTTTGAAACATATTGAGACGCCCCATTTAATAGCGTTTCGTTTTTCTGAGTGGCGACAATAATGGACTTCTGATTTTGAGGCATATAAATGAAGATTCCGCAGTATAACAATCGATACAGGAGTCACATTACAATCATCAGAAAAGATCTGGCTCAGCGATTGAAAGATAAACTCATCTGGACGTTGCCCTGCGTGGATCTCCGGACTGTATAGGTGATAAAATCGATATCGATAAAATTTTCAAATATAATGTCCCGTTTGGATTTTCCGCCAACCATACATGCTATATGTGGCAAACAGCGAACTAATTGATTATAATAATGTAAGTTAAGTAAACTATGAGGATAGCCTTATAAAATTTCAAATTTTGCTTCTTCGTATCTGGATATATAAACAAAAGACGTTTCAAAACTTTACAGAGAGACTGAAATGTGGATGCGGAAAGAACGCGTTGTGATGATAGAGGGTGTTGTTGAGCTTGGCACATGAAAGTGATCCGCTGGCTTAAATCGTAAAATCATTTCCCACATAAATATCGCGCGATGAGTTGCTACACGAATAAGGAGCTCATTGACATGCATTTTATCTACGGGTTTGCGATGAAAACAGAGCAGCTGTCAAAAGATAACCAGGGCTGCTATACTACAAGGTTTTTCCTTGCATGACATCACTAACTACTAGTTTGCAAAAAGAACGCCGTAACCTACTCTCTTCGTTTCTTCCACTTCTGCAAGTAAATGACGTCAATGTTGGGAATTCAATCTAATAAGTTTAAATAAAATGCAAGAAAAAATGCGTATAATTTAATATTCCGTACAAGGAAGTCATGTGGTATACACATCAGATTTTTTTCAATGTTTTTGAGAATAGATTGAAAATACATTACGTAAGTTTTGAAAGAGGATAAAAATATAGCGATAAGAAATCATCATCACTTAAGACTAAATTTTGAACCCAGTTCAAACTCCAGTTATATCGGCCAGATTAAAAGAAAAAGAAAATCCTTCTGATTATATTATCTCAGAAAAATATTTGAACTTTCACTGTCTGTCAAACTAACATGAAATTGACACCGTAGTTGATAATTCAGGTTTTTTATTTGCTATATCTTTAATTCCGGTTCTGATATTTGAGCATGAAAAGGTTTCATTGATAAAGAAATGGTTGTTAAATTTTTCGATAGTTTTCTAATATTATTCTGGATATTTTAATACTTATTTCTTTTAATAGGTTTTTCTTGAAATTATAATATTTAGAAATTGGTCTTCTACTTCAAAAGACCATAAAACAGAGTCAAAATTTTCAGTGATTCAAATGATTCTCCGAAAGAGAAAATTTTTAATGCAGACTGAAATTTGAATTAAATTAGATATACTGTATTTACTAGCGTAATAGTCGCACCACCGTTCCGAAGCAGAAAAAATCGTCCAAAGTGTACAATATTTTGCGGTAGATTTCCCCGCATAATACTCGCACCTAGAATTTCACGATGAAAAATTGGCAAAAAAGTGCGACTATTACGTGAGTAAATACGATAGTAAAATTTTGAAAAATACTTTTTATATTAACAACAATTTAAACCTTAATATAATCATATAATTTAGAACATAATTAAACTGAATTAAATTTTAAATTTTTTTACTATTATTTAAGTGTATGTAGACATACTAAGGGGCAGTAAATTGATATCAAAATAGCCATGAATATATATGAAAACCTTCATTCTAAGTTCTGATGGTTTAAACTGACAGAAATCGTTAAAAATGCATCGTAATTCCATTGCGAGCTCTAGGGCCCTAAATATCCGAATAACGTACACCTTGCACAAATATATACATATAAAATAAAAAAAAAAGAAAAAGAAAAAGACGTGTGTGTGTGTGCATGTATATATGCAATGAAAACAAGAAAAAGACGGAGCAGTGTCGATGCGCAATACCTAGGCACTCTAGTTATGCCTATTCAAGAAAATTTACATTTTTGATATTGTTGCGATAGGGACAGAGCAGAATGAAATAGCGTCTAAGCGGCACAGAGGCAAAAGCTAAAGTGCGTTGTTATCCAATATGAAAGCACACGACATTTGAGTTGAAAGTTTCAGTTTCCAATTATTACGTCATCAGCGCTGAATGGACTGATCTAGAAATGACGCAATCCAGAGACGTTAATACGATTTGTAAAACAGAGCTGGACAATTAAAGGGTTACTGTTAGTTTAAATTATAATTTTGATTTATATGTTTTTTATCTTACATATATATATATATATGTTGAATGATCTTAAATTCACTTAGTGCGAAATCGAGTTATTCTACTACTTGCGCAATTGCTGCAAAGTAAGTTAATAATAATTTATTTACTAAAGAAATATTGATTACATTATCTCCTAAGATTAATTCCAGTAATTTAACTTGCGTATATCATGTTTCGAAAGCGAGACTCAGGCTGTATATTAGATTTACATACATCATTGTTCTAACATAAATATTTGGACACAAATTCGGACTTTTTCTGAATAACCAGGGGTTATATATATATATATATATATATATATGTGTGTGTGTGTGTGTGTGTGTGTGTGTGTGTGTGATGTACCAGCTTTAGTCAGGAATAAATAGATTGTTGAAGAATCATCAATGTAGTCGTAGCTTAAGTAATCAGACGATAAGTTTTAAAAAACAGGATCGATTTATTATATTTCAGGAGAAAATAGCAGTTACAAAATCAGATATCCGGAGTAAATAAAAAGAATTACTAATCACTTTTTGTATGAAGTTTACTGCATCGGGACATTAAAGAAAAAGCCCCGATATTCCTTTTGCGAGTCTTTTTATAGCCTCTGGAAAGGCGGAGCTTCCATGAAATGACGTCAGCCTCGTCAGGCAATCCAGTTCGCTTGAAATATTTCCAGAACATTCTAAAACTGTACGTGTAGAAAAAGGCGGGAAAAACAACTTGACTACGGGGCTGTGGATTTAATTCCACGTACTTTCAAATAAGAGAACGTCGCTATTAAAAATGAAAAGAACATACAGTTAGAATTTTAATTCTATTCTTGACTATGGAATTTTATTATTACAAATATATATATATATATATATATTTCGATCCTACGCCTCAAATTATGCCTAAATATTAAAATTTGATAAAAACATGCCGAGAAATTTAAGCGTCCTTTTTTCTGTTTGCGCCAAGAATAATTAACTTCGCAAAGTTCTTAATTTATGTCAACCAATTTTCCCTTCCCTTTCACTGTGCACGAGCGGAAAAAAGGGAGCAACGTTCATTCTTTCCAATAATTTTAAGTGCATTTCACTCGCGAAATTGCCCGAGCCAAAACACTGACGTTGCATGATGAACTGTTGGGTTTAATATCTTTAGAATATAGCAGCAAGATGTAATTTACCATCAGTTACCGAGTGGTTAAGACCATTAAATGCTAGGAGTTCAATCCCAGGTGAACGAGCCCACCACCGACCGAGCGGTAAAATCGTTGAGCACTGGTAGCTCGGTCCGAGCTTCGAATTCCCGTGAACGGGTTGCCTGCATGAGCGTTTTCGTGGTTTTCCCCATATGTAACGTGTATACGTACCATTTTCTTTTAGAAATCATCCAAGAGGGCATTCCTTCCCGTAGGCAGTTAGCCCTTGAGGGCTTTGCCATAATCATATAATCCAAACCCAATTCAGGCGAATGAAAGCTGCATGGTTCATTTTCGTATTTTCTCCGCCTGTAACGTGAATACGAGCCAGGTTTTCTTAGAAAGTCCTCACGAAACTCATTTCTGTCCCAGAGGTAGTCCTCGTGTAATTTACCATATTCAAATAACCTAATTCTGTAGGCAGATAGCCCTCGTCTGCTTACATTGGTCAAATACTCCAATTCAATTTGTGCTTTCAAATGTATATAACTAATAACAGAAAAGTTTCAAAACTAAATTTTGCGAGTACATAGATAAGTTCTTTAAGCCGACTGACTGAATCATCAACATAAAAGCAAATGAGGTGTACGTTCGGGCATTGCATTAAAACATTTTGAACATTTAGGTAGCTTCTTTCAGCCTAAGTAAGTACTTAAATCATATCTTAACCTTCAAAGTTACCTTGAAGTTATGATACAAAGTATCGTTTTCAGTTTAAACTAATTGTGAAAGCACAAACACACAAGTAATTAAAAACTTTATGTAAACTTACAATTTATGAGTACTGAACGAAAATTTTACGAAACAATGTTCAGTCTCCTTAACTTTGCAACAATGAACTGAGCATATTGTTCACCTGGATGCATTACAGGTGTTTCTAAGGGCAATAATACTCTGGGTTGGAGAAATTAAATCTTAAAGCAAGACTAACTTACGACTAGGACTGACTGCTGGTGAATTACCTCAATCGAGCAGAGGCTTCTAGATGAGAGGTAAGCGCGACAACCCTTACACAGCCAAACTTCTATGTTTTACGCCAAACGTTTAAGTAGGTCTATCCTTTCTCTCAGTTTATACTCAGTTTAGGTAAGTAGCGCTGAATCGTTTGTGAAAAACTGTTTATTTTTTATTTGTTTAATTTCTTTTATATATCGTTTTAGATTTATTATAGTATTTGAATAGAGCATGTGCCAACGATTAGATAATTCTTCAGATGATATAAATTTTGTGCATTCTGAGTTATAAAGTGAATGAAATGTAACGCTGTTAAGTCACCCTAGCGCCAGAGTGTCGCTATATTAAACAAATATATTGAATTTTAAACAGTTCATTTATTCTATTGTGGTTTATGCGCTATCGACGAAGTAGATTTCATTCAATCCAATAAGTTTAAATGAAATGCAAGAAAAAATGCATATCATTTAATATTTCGCAGAAGGAAGTCACGTGGTGTACACATCGGATATTTTATGGAATATATTCGTGATAAGAAGCAAAACCTGAAGATATTTAAATTTTATAAATGAATCTCTTGTAACTTCTGTACTTCAACACGCCGATTTAAATGTTTGTAAAGACTGTTAATTTTGATTTGTATTCTATTTCTGTTCTATCTGAGTTAAGCAAGCTCATTAACTTGTTTAATAAACATTTCATAGTTATTCTAACTTATAATTCTTTAATAAAACCGTGCTAAATAGAGGATGGTGTACGCAAAAGCTTTAACTGTGTGAAATACACGCCATATCAAAACCAGAAGGAAATGTCACACATCGATCTTGCTTAATATAAATCTTTTAAAAGTATCTACTATATGTAACATAATTACTGTTTTTTATGTCACTTTTAAATGCAAATACGACTTGTGTTTCTTGTTAATGTTCCATTTCCTTATAAATTACTCTTCAGTTTACTGTTGCTAAGCTTTTTTTTATATTTTTCAGTCTTCATCATTCATACACCTAGGAACACATCAACGAAAAGGAAAGGTCTGATAAGCAAATTTCTCCTGTTTTCTGTTTCAAATCTTTCACCTATTTAATGTTATTTATCTCAATAAACTGGTTTAATCCGCCTGTGAATTGATAGCAATCAAAGAAGCAAGTTCCGAAAATTTAGAGATCAAAGAACTGTCCAAATTTTCTGCAAGCCGTGATATGTTATCTCTAATTTTTAGATGTATGTTTCTGATATCTTTGTTTAACACTTACTTTAATCTTTCAGGTTTATCATAGAATGCATGCAATTCAAATAAATAAAATACATCATATATTGTGTTCTAGAAATTAATCACTGAACAGTTTCAAATCATAGTTCTACTATGCTACCGGTTTAGAAAGCATTTCTTTAGAATTGGTATAGCATTGGCATCAAATACAAAGACATTACATAACTAGGCCTTCCATAGAAATCCTTTGTAATACAAGAAGAAAACTTCTAATATGCTAGCATCTCTTTCAGACATAACAGTAGAAATCAAACGCTTCAAGATTTTATACAGGGTAATCCAAAAGTCAGGTGCCTCAGACCGGTGTCAGGTCTTTCAGAAATTGCGGAAATTCCGAAGTCCGAGGGCATTTCGAAAAGTAAAGATACACCGTACGCCAGCGGAAAAGAAAAGTTTTGGTGAGCAAGTTGGCAACACAGGTGTTAACCTTGAACCGTTGGAGTAGGTTGTGTTTAAAATGGCTGCGCCGATTCAGAATCCCGCCAAATACGAAGTTCGCTCCGTCATACGTTTTCTTCCTGCGAAAGGTCAGTGACCAGCGGATATTCACAAAGAAATTGTTTCTGTTTATGGGAACATTATGAATCGGCAAAATGTAACGAAATGGTGTCGTCATTTCTCTGAAGGTAGGACCGATGTTCATGACGAACAAAGAACAGTTCGGCCATCTGTGATCTCTGATGCCCTTCTTCAGAGAACAGAGGAAGCAATTCGTGCGAATAGACGTCTCAAATTGAAATAATTGCATCAGATCATACCGGAAGTGTCAATGACAACTCTTTATGAAGTTGTGACTGTCAAGTTAGGGGACAGGAAATTGTGTGCGCGCTGGGTACCAACAGGCGGCAACCTTCTATGACTGTGGGATACAAAAGTTTGTGCACCGACTTAACAAATGTTTGGATAACGGGGGTGATTATGTCGGAAAATAATAAATAATCCAGTTAATAAGATGTAACTCACATTTTCTAAATATTTTTTTTTTTTTTTTTTTTTTTTTTTTTTTTAGGGAATGCTAGCCATTGTATCCTTACTTTTTGAAATGCCCTCGTAGATTCGTGGCAAATTGTTTCAGTCGATGATAATTCTTTACTGTTACAAGAAATATATCACTGAAATTTCGTTTACAATTTACGTTGTTAGCTTTCAAAACCATTTGTCTGAGAGAGGATATGATATTTGATAGATGGAAAGGAATTTTCCCAAGCAAATATTAGTTTTTATCATTGAGAATTACTTCACAACGCATTCTTGCAGAAATGCGACCACCAGTCTGTTTTGAGTTCAGACAAAATGGACGAAGTTAAAAATGAAATTTTGCTGTTGTTGTTGTGACTTATATCACTTATATGACAGTAACATTAGAACAAGTCCGCATAACTCATCGTTGTAAGGACTAGAAGATTTCGCCTATAGTTGACAAGAACCTTGAGCACCATACAGATGACGGTACGACTTTGCTCAGTCCCGCTCCCAATTTTGATGTACAGCACCTCGAGGGATGAGCCGAAGGGTCTTAGAGCCTTCTTTACCTTCCAACCTCTGCAGAGAGCTTTCGGCTCGACGCATATTTAGAGCTCCCGTGCTTCGCAGATACTATACATTTACAAACATCCACGCCATTTCAAGGATTCGAACCCGGACACTTCGGTCCAACAATCAGAGTCACTATCCACTATCCCGATTAGGCGGCAAAATAAAATGTTGCAATCACCAACAAAGAGTATAAGAAAGATGGCATCGCAATAAAATTTATGCTTTTCGAAGTAATACTCAATCACAAAATTTCGTATTATTTCGGAAAAAAAAAAAAAAAAAAACGGATGGTTTGTTCACAGCAAAAACTGCAATTGAAATAAAATGCACTGCGTTATTTTGAACAGTATAGCGGTAGCATCTACGACAACAATTGGCCATTAATATCCATTTTTGCAAGTTCCCTAATTTTAGAAAGTTTCATACTCGCGAATTTTAAGATTACCCTATATTTTAACTTTACATTCTTCTCTTCAGCCGATAAATTTAAAGAGTAAGATTTCAGTTATTATTCAAATGGTTCGGCTCATACTCTAGTAATGAATAATGCTTCCATCTAGGATAAAAGAATACGTATAAAGAATTAAAAGGCGTTAAAGAAACTTAAGAGAAAATCATTGCCCTAAGCACATAAGGAGCTTTGCTATAATTATAGATAAAAGAAATGAATGATGTAAAAAAAGAGTAAAAGTTTTTTGTTATATTATGCATAGTAAAGGATTAAATAAAAATACGAAAATTCAAAAGCAAAAATTGTAGTTGCCAGTTTGTTAACTGGATAATAAATCTTTCAGACACTCAACAATAAAATAAACTGACTACCAATATACACCTATGCAAATGACGATATCTGCGGTCTTAAGGTAGGTCACGGACTCCGCCGGTATATATCGTGTAGGAAACAGCATCGGCTTTAGTCATATGCAAGATGCCTCGCAGTTTGGAGCTCTGTGATTTCGAGAAAGGTATAATTATTGGGTATCACAAATGTGGCCGATCCTTAAGAGACATATCTAGCGACCTGAAGTACCCAAAATCGACAGTGGCCTATGTGATTAAGAAGTGAAAGGTGAGCGGTGACTGTCGGAATGTGACCCGAGTCGGCAGACCAATGAAACTGGGAGATAGAGACCGACGAGTGCTGTCCAGAGAAATTCGGAAGAACCTCCTCCAACCGATGGCCCTCATCCGCGAGGAGTTTCAACAGGCATCTGGGAGTATTGTTTCAATGAATACCATCCGTAAGGAAGCACATCTGCTTAATTTTCATGGTCGTGCTGCTGCCCATAAGCCTTTGATCACAAAGTCCAACCGCGCTGCTCGGTTAATGTGGTGCAAAGCACATCCAAAATTGGACCGTAAATCAGTGGAAACGAGTTCTTTGGAGTGACGAATCAATGTTCACCCTTTACCGTTCGGATGGCAGGGTCTGGGTCTGGCGTCTACCTGGAAAACGTCTCCTGCCAGAATGCATTGTGCCAACAGTCAAGATCGGCGTAGGTGGAATTATGGTCTGGGGGTGTTTTTCCTTGTGTGGGCTGGGACCCTTGGTCCCCATTCATGGTAAGCTCAACTCCGATGCCTACTGCACTATTTTGGATGACAATGCTTCCAACGTTGTGGCAGTTTTACGGGTTAAACCCCTGTTACTTTCAGGACGACAATGCCAGTTGTCATGTTTCGAAGTTAACCAAAGCATGGAATGGTGCCAATGGAGTTCATTGAATGGACTGGCCTGCCCAGAGTCCAGACCTGAACCCTATCGAGAACCTCTGGGACAAGTTGCATCCCCGAATTTAGGGGTGCACTACCCGTGCAAAATCGGTGAAGGAATTTCTATGTCTTCTCCAAGTCGAGTGGAAGAAATACCACTAGCTGTCATACAAAGACTTGTGGAAAGTATGCCCCGGAGGGTCCACGTTGTAATTACCTCTCGTGGAGGCTCTACCAACTATTGATTTTGAATAAAGTTAGTTTTTCTTTTCTATCACAGGTGTCCAAATACTTATTGGTAGTCAGTGTATTCCAAAGAAGCAAAATTACAAAATACAGGGTGTTTATAAAGTTCCTGACTCACCTTGATGTTTAATAACTCATAAAATAATGAAGATATAAACAAACTTATGGCATTTATTGATGGAATAGCTTATATATTTTCCTTTTCAGGTTTGAATATCTTTACTTTTGTAAATATCATCTGCGCATATGGTTAATTTCAGATTTCATTTTCCAGTCTAAATTTCTGTACTTTTCTAAATATCGTCTGCTTATTAATTGCATTTTTCTCTTTTGTTTTTGGCAACAATTGCAATGTTATGGACTTTTTCCTTTGGGAATTTGTAAAGGACAACGTTTACAGGAGGAGAGCATCGAACATTGATGACCTAAAAGCCAGAATTACAACCGCAATAGCCTCTGTGGATGCCGACATGCTTGCCGGTACCTGGCGTGGAATTGAATATCGACTTGATATTCTCCGTGCGACGAAGAGGACACACGTGGAAGTTCATTAACAAGGGTCATGAAACTTTTTGAGTTTATCTAACCATTTATGTTATTAATTTTAATCTATCTTTATTATTTTAAGATTTATTTAACATTAAAATGGGTCCTGGACTTTATAAACACCATGTATTTACAAACAGCATATCTTTGAAAATTCCAATAAACAGTCTCTCTCGCAGAAGATAAAAATGTTTAATCTGTACGGCGTTGCCACCGCTCGATTTCAAATTGTTGAGTTTGCTGACCAAAAAATCGTTAAAGTTTTACAAATAATTGATAACAAAAAGAATTCAAAATTCAGGCTCACAGGTGCCCATGTATGGGTGGAGAACTAAGTTATTCAAAATTTTATGGCTCGTTGTTTTTTCACAATGCGAAAGGCATGCATACATTCACGTAGATTCTTCATTACATAATTTTTTAAAATATAAATACTAGGTGATAATACTCAGCAGCTACAATTTGAAAAGATGTGCTATGCATTTAAATGTATCAATTTAACGTGCCGTTTCGTAATATGCCTTCGGAGACTAACGTCCCTTTTAGGCTCATAATAATAATTTATAAAACGTGTTAAATAAATAATTTAAAAAAATGTAAAACATGATACAAATAAATATAATTGCAGTTCAGTGGAAGAAAATAGCACTTCCCCCCCCCAATTTTCAGATTATTTAAATTTGTTATAAGGTTACCCGGAAGATAGACATTACAAAGCATTGAATTATTCTTTTTGTAAATTCGGAATATTTTATATTGGCTGCACAATTTTGATCACATGTGTATCTCTCTATTCGGGTTTGTAGTCGGAATTGTCTTCTATACGCATAAAAACCTTAACCGAAAGATAAGAACAACATAATTCAATCATTTGTAAAGCAAGAAATGCACAATTTACCAACATATAAGAATAAAAAGAAAACTGAGATAACGAAGCCTAGTAACAGAGTGGATGTATATATATACTTTTGGTGCGACCGATTGCAACTAAAACGGGGGGGGTGCACAACTACATGTTACAGCAGTCCTATATACAAAATTTCAAAGATATGAGGCTACACTTTTTTGATTTATGCGACATATATACGTACGTACGTACAGGCGTCAAGAAAAAAACTTTTCTGAATCCATTTTAAATCCTTTTTGCAACCGTTTTGCGGGGGGAGGGAAACCATTTTGAAAAAAATTTCAGGTTATTTTATTCCAGGTTTTCTTAAACTGTGGATCGAAACCCCCTTGGGGGTCGCGGGACCTGCAGCAGGGTGTCGCCAAAAATTTTAGCAGTTTTGATATTTCTTTAACTTATTCTAATTATTTTATAATTATCAAATATTTTTACACAATGTATCTGAAAATAGATAAAGATAAGACAATACAGACAAAAAATAAAACGGAAACGTTTTGACGCGATCTTTTTATAATATAAACTTTCATTCTCTTTGCTTTGCACATGACGCCGTCATTCCGCCTGTTACTTACTTATTTAAAATTTTCACATTGTTCTTTGTCTTAAAATTAGAAAGAAGAGTTAATGACCTAAAATTGCAATAGTATATTACAGTACAAGTGAAAAATTGACAGTTTCACTCACGCGTGTGTCAGAGTTGGGCAATATTTATGGAGTCCCACAAAACTTCTGTAAATATTATGGGGTCCTTGGGGTCGCGAAAATATCTCAGTGATAAAAAGGGGTCGCGACTGAAAAACGTTTAAGAAAACCTGCTTTATTCTATCCTTAGGCGCAGATATCACGAATAAACATCCTTAAATTGCATTCGATAGCGGTCAAAATGGATATTTTCGTTGAAATATGACACTCGAATTTTTTTGGCGATTACGGTACTTTCTTTACCTCGTACAAGGAAAAAATTAGCATGCATAGTACTGATTTCAAAAATGCATAACAATTTTTATTTGAAGTATCAACCGCTGGCAATTTAAGGTAATTTACATGTCAACAAAGAGAGCATACCTATTTCAAAGAAGCAATTAAGAGCAGCCAGACTGCCTACTTAGTTGCGATATTTCTTCAAATTTATACCTTCTGATTTTCCTAGGCCTAAGCATTAATTAACACTTGAATCTATTCTGAAAACAGAATAATGTGTCGTTCTGATTCTCTAGTGAGATACATTCCGCAAGAGAAAAAGAGGAAGAATGACTTTGCTTGTTTGCATTAGCTGTACATAAGTCACGTGATCTCTGAGGTCATCTGCATTGTTTGATTACAAAAGGTATACATAAGTCACGTGATCAATGAGGTCATGAGAATGTATCTCGTTGCATCTCAACTTAATCAGTTAATTTCTGCCAAACTTCTTACTTCAGCTAAAAATCAGTTAAAACTTCAGCTTAAACACACACGCATCTAATTTGCATTCTGGTAAGGACGACGAAAAGTAATAATAAAGACCAGAATCATAATAACTGATTAATTAATATGAGATATTCTACAAAATAAATGTTAAAATAAGCAGGCTGCTATATGTACTTCCATTTCGTAAACACCATATAGAGTTTGAAAAAGAACAAATATTCAACCGAAATTGCAAAAATTTTCTCTATGTGTTTTTGAGGTAGAGATTATCACAATCCCCCCCCCAAAAAATAGCGAATTGAGAACAAAGCTAAAAAATTTCTCGTTTTTCCCTCACCCTATTTATGAATGTTTTACAACTGTAACTCTAAACAAAATTAACATACATATCATATAAAACATACATATCCTGACTTAACAGTTGTCTTCAGAATGAATTAACAAAATAATATTATAATGAATGAGTTTAAAAGTCATCTTACAGTATCCATGTTTAAAAACTCGCATATAAAGCAAATCTTATTTCCACATGGAAAAGGGATTGATCTAAAATATCTCTTTTCTTATACTTCAAAATGTTAACTAATGTTATCATGTTTCACTGATGAATAACAGTTTAAAATCCGTGAGGGTCAATCAGACAGTATTGGTTTTGCTTATTTAATCATGGAAAAGCAGTCGATGGCCTAAGAGGAAATATTCCTTCGCGGAGGACTTTCTAAGGGAAACTGAATCTTATACACCCAACACATGAGGAAAATCGCGAAAACACCCATGCAGCGAGCTCTTTCGCCGAGATTCGAACCCCGGATCGAACTACCAGTGTTCAACAATTTTATGACTCAACCACTGATGGAGCGTAATTAGACAGTAAGTAATACATGTAAGGTCGAAATATTAACAATATTTGTCATTCCAAATTTGAAATGACCAAAAGTGGTAAGAAAGCAGAAATTCCTAAAAGGCAAACTTGGATTTCAATAATTATAACTACGTAGTTTTAACTGGAAGATATTCAGTTATCTCTACATATAATAAAAGAAAGAGTCTGTGTGTTTTTTCGTTCGTGCTGCGCGTAAACTAATAGACACAGGGCTACGAAATTTGGTATATAGGTGCATCTAGACAAGAGCTAGCGTAACTCGAAGCGATTTTTTTCAAAATTCGAATCAGATTTTTTTTTAATTTTGTCTTTTCGATTTTATCGCATCATTTTGAATAGTTTCATTCTTTTAGAAATGAGGGTTTGGCAACAGTTCTTCATTCAATTTTATACTGGACTGCTGACTGTTGAAAATCAGCACTGTTGCCACTTGGAAAAAGGAGGGCGATAATTCTGTGCAGTTTTTAAATTTAATGTTTCCCTTGGATACCGGATGTTTGTTGAGAGAAGGCAACGGGAAGTTGATTAATTTATTTATTAGGATAATTAATATTTGTATTAAGGGATGTTGCTTATTTCATTGTAATTTTGTTATATGTAACACATTTTTTTTAAATATGCTGCTTTTTTTTTTTTTTTTTTTACTATGAAGTTGTTCTGCAGAGTAAAATTTTCACAGTTTTAAATTTAACGTTTGGTGTTCCCTTCAGGCATTTTTCCGGTACATTTAAAAGCTAGACGTTGCTAGTTTAAAATAAAAAATTTTACGTTTTTCATTGAAATTTGCTTACTCTTCTTAAAAATCATCGTGAGAGTTCACAGTGCAAATCATGTTTATGTATAAATGCCAAAGGGCATTCAAAATTTTACTTTTTTTTTCAGAGCACTTTCTATTTATTTTAAGAATATTATTTCAGATAAGCGAATTAAAAACACGCTTAATCACAGAAAGTGGCAATTTTTTTCTCAATCTGTCTTCAAAGTTATATATAGATGCTTATGACGAAATTCAGCAATTTATGCTTTGAGGTTGTTATGATTCATGAAGTTAGTGTAAAGTCCAAAATGAATTTGAAATTTGTTAAACGGAGAAAAAAATAAAACACAATTTCTAAAAATAATTTTAAGGGCTTTATTTAAAAAAAAAAAAAAAAAAACTTATCACTATGAAAAACAAGATAGAATCTCGAAATGACTACTCGCAACTTATATCTTCTATAAAGGATTCTGATACATTTTTGAAAGAATAAATTTTAATTTTTGAGTACTTGGTTTAGTATGCTTCTTTGAGAAATTTTGAAAGTGTGAAGAGAAGTGGAATCATTTCGGCATTTGGGGACTTAACGGAAAATTGCAGATCAAACAAAAGATTTTTTTTCTTACTATACAATCTTTGTTGAAATAAAGTAAAATATTATATTAATTGAAATACACAACTCGACATTGAAAATGCAACACCAAGAAGGAGTGACCCTAAAATTATGCAAATTTCGGGGTAAACGCACGTCACCGAGTTATGCAAATGATGTGAAATGTTCAGTTCTCCAGCGCTCGTTGCAGAAGATTCACTGGAAGGAACCTGCAGAATATTAAATTTTCATGCCGTTATTTCTGCTAGGGAAATCATCGTAGAAAATTTGTTCGTGTCTCAGAGGACGCATTTAATACCAGAGAATGCCAGGCCGTTGTCAAATGAGGCAGTTCCAGCAGACAGACGATTTTACGAGGGGCATGGTGATTGGACTGAGAAGCGCAAGTTGGTCCATACGGCAAATCTCAGCTGAGACACACCTAGACGCCTCCACAGTGCACAGGCTGTGGCGACAATCGTAGGATTAAGAAAATGTGGCAAGTTCAAGGGATGCCGGTGCAGTCAGAGTGACATCAGCACGCGTGGATCGACGCATCCGACGACAAACGCAAGCCACTTCTACCTCTTTTTTGCAGCATGTTCAAGACACCCTGGGAGATCCCATATCGACCAGAACCATTTTCCGTAGATTGGTAGCTAGTAGCCTGCACTCGTGGAGTCCGAAGAAGACTTCCATTAATCCCACATCGTAGACGACAACGTCTGCAATGGTACCGGACTCGAGCGATGTGGACGACGGAATGGCACAGGGTCGTATTCTCAGACGAGTCACGCTTCTGTTTCTCAAATGATAGTCGCCGTTACGAGTGTGGCGACGATGTGAAGAGAGGTCCAGTCTGGCAGCAATTGCGGAACGTTCCATCGCGCGACAAAGCGGCATCATGGCTGAGCAATTGCGTACGATTCCAGGTCACCTTTAGTTCACATTCAGGGCAGAGTGACGGCCCAACGATACGTGGATGATGATGTGCTGAGGCCAGTGACACTCCCATACCTTCAGGAACTGCCCAATGCTCTTTATCAGTAGGATAACTCCCAACCACACACTGCTCGCATCAGCCAATGTCCTCTGCAAGGGGTACAGATCCTTCTCTGGTCACTGTTATCTCCTGATCTCTCACCAATTGAACATATTTGGGATGTGATTGGATACCATTTGCAGACCCTACCATTGCTGCGCTCAGAAGAAGGGTAGCAATTGACTGACAGGGAATGGAAAACCATTTCTGAGGACGCCATCCGTAATCTCATTCGCTTTGTACCTAGACGTGTTACTTAGCGTATCGCCGTCTAAGGTGGTCCAATAATCTACTGAGCAGACGCTGTTCTTGCTCTGCATTATGAATATGATTTCGAAATAAAGATCACTTATTGTCATTTGCTGAGTTTCATTACTTTCTGGCCACTCCTTCTTGGTGTTGCATTTTCAATGTCGGGTAGTGTATAATATAAATCTCTGTGAAAAAAAAATGAGAATTTTGTATCGAAACATCAAAGTACCCAAGTCGTCTGCATATTTCACAATGATTTTACCAAAACATTTAGGCAGGTGGTTTTGGAAAGTATTGAAGGAGATTAAATCTAGGAGGAGACCCAAAATTAACCATTTGGGATCACTTCTTCGATGTTCTTTCGATTACAGTAGAAATTATCAGTTGCAGTCTGAAAGAATCTTTCATCTAGATCACTAATGTCCAGACTACGGTTCGCGAGCTACATTGGCATATCAAATCTTTTGTTATGGCTTGTTTATTCTTCTTCTACAGAATTCTATGGAATTCATTTTGTAGAGTTTATGTTTAGTTTTTAACAAGTTATTTTATATTAATTATCTTTTCTATCTCCTTCATTTTCATTTTCTTGCCAAAATGTAAATTTCTATCGCGCGTGATATTCAAATGAGGTAGAAAGAAGAGAGTATTTAAAGAAAGGTTTTATAGGGTACAATTTCGGCCTTCCACAAGATCACGTTGCTACTTTGATTCTCTTGCTAGTATTTTGTTGCGTTACGTTGTTCTTGCCATTAGACTTGTTATGCCGACCTTAGTCAGAGCCAGCTTGTGCTTTTTTCTATTAGTGCAGCCGTTAGGTTAACTCACTTGTCTTACATTATATTTGATTTAAGCCATAATTTTTTACTTCTGTAAACACGAGTGATGCCGTGTATTAAATTTTATCTTAGTCAAATAAGAGGTTTCTTTACAACTTTTCCCAATCACTGTGGTAATTAAAGAAACAACAGCAATTCGTTTCAGCCTTGAGAATTCTCGCGCACTTGATGTTACCAAAGAACATGAGACTCAAATTTTATCATTAACATTTTTTATAGCACTGCATTTGCTCCAAGCTTTAAATTGTCTGCAAAATGCCTGTTAGAACCATTAGGGTTCACTGATCTTCAGGCTTCTGGCACAATAAGTTATGGAAACGCCTTCAAATCGCCGGTAATATGCTTCGACAAATTCCTCTAGTCATATTCAATGGCATGTTAAATTATTTCAATAATAAATCGTACCCTTACAAATTATAATCAAGAAATGAAATTATTAAAGTTTTAATACGATTAGAATCGACTAATATTTGTAATATTTAAAAAATAAAAAAAAACATTGTAAAGTTATTCAAAATTCGGCCATTTTGTAAATTACCTCTATGGTAAGGTTAGGCTATTTGCATATGTCAAAAGCAAGAGGGCTATCTGCCTAACAAGAGGGTTGGCTCCGAAGATGACTCTCTGAAGAAAGTGGCTGGTATTCACATTACTCATGGGAAAAAGCCCGAAAACCAAACATGCAGACAGCCCGTTTACCTAAGCTCGAATCCAAACCAGGTCAAACTACCAGTATTTAGCGGTCGCTCAGCCACTGGTGGCGCATATTCCTTTTGCAATATGGGGATTCTGGGTCAGTTTTAATTTGCTTTTACTGATTTATACGATCTAAAAAACAGATGGAGCAATTAATATATATAAGAGTTATTCGAATAATACTCAGAGTGCTAAATTCATTAAACGCATTCATGTTATATGGAAAACACGTCGCCAGTTTTCTTCTTATTAACGGCTTTACTTATCTTTTCATTGTATTAAAAACGCTTGTTAAATTATATCTAGCATGTCTAGAAAATCCAATATGAGTTTCTGTAATGATGCTATTAGATTTCTTCAAACATTTACATTCCCATCGAATTCTATTTCCTTCACACACTTTTCCTAAACATGAATCTGAAGTAATCTGAAGGTATTTCTTGTTTTCCTAATAAGCAACCAGAACAGTAATAACTGTATTAATCAGCAATTCCAAAAGTAATGAAGTACAAAACAGAAAATGATTTTCCTAAACAGTACAGTTACTTGAGTAATAATTGCTTATACTGATCTAGTCTTGGCATTCCTGTTTCCTAATAACTTCAGCCATCTTCTGAGAAGACGGAGGAATAATTTATTGAATTAAACATAAGAATGTACTTATTCTTTTTATTGAATATTACTAATATTACTGAATGAAAACTAATGTCAAAACATTTTGTTAAAAACATAATATTTTGGCCCGTTTTAAAAGTGATTCCAGCTTCCTCTACAGAGACAATTATACTAGAGGCAGCTGGGAGTTCAGAATCGCATTACGAGTTATCTTTTACATTTATGGTCTCAAAGAATGTATTTGAAGCAGCTGTTTGATTTATTTTACCTCTGCTGTGTCGTATCTTTTGAGGTGTGGGTTGTACGTGTATTCGTAAAATTTTCTTAACCTGTTTTTTGTAAAGAATATTGATAAGGATCTATTCCAGAATCTTCTAAGGACGATTTTCAGTTAGGTTGCTTGATGCAATTCTGACAGTGCTGAAAATATTAGTCAGATATTTAAGGATTGAATTAATTTCTTCATTTTTTTGGACACTAAGAGTCTATAGTTTGCTATTGTGGGGATTTTTATAAGTTGGCTGCGATCTTCAGACTCTGAACCTATCCCAGTTCCCGTAGCATTAGCTTCGCTCAGGTTTGGCCTACAGATTCTCTGCCGTTAAAAATATTAACTGTACCCGGTTCACGTAAACTGCGCACATCTGTCTGTTTGTTTACATTTGAACACTGTGAATTTTTCAATATCGTTACAAAGTGCTATTCGAACAGCAACCGCATCATTCGTATTCGGGAGGGCGCTGCGATCACGAAAGCTGGAGGCAGTGTCTAAACATAGCTCCGAAATTTTTTAAATAACTGTTTCAGTAAATATTTTCAACTCTCTAAAAAAGTTTAATTCACCTTTCCTATGCAATGTCTCATTCATCAAATTGAAAAAAGGAAACTTCGCTTCTTCGAAACTTCAGATGTTTTGTTAGCTGCTTACTATCAACACGAGAAATCCAAAAGAGGCCCTGACACGGAATATTCAGATAAGTAACATTCTGTTCTTTATACAATATATGTTTCTCTATCACTAGAGTGCAATTAAATTTCTTTATTTATTATTTTTCATAAGATTCTAGCATTATACAATAGTTAGTAATAGTAGCAAGTCATGTGGTTCTTTTCTTCGTAACTATTCCGTAGAGACGCCACATTCCTTATCAGTACTCCGTTCTTATCAGCAATTCACACCCTTCGGAGGCCCCTCTCTTCGTGCTTAGGAATTTGTTGAGAGGGAAAAAATGGGGATCTCTTGACCATCGATGAGTATAGATTGTGATTTTTGTAACTAAGATCCCCGACCTTTTTTTTTTTTCAGGTATCAAACTTGGAATTATGATCAAATATAAATACAGGGTGACGGAATTTATTAAACTTGTACTATAATAAATTACAACTGTTAAATTAATAAATTAAT
Organism: Stegodyphus dumicola; assembly: GCF_044657685.1. NCBI lineage: Eukaryota > Metazoa > Arthropoda > Arachnida > Araneae > Eresidae > Stegodyphus > Stegodyphus dumicola. The sequence goes on along the minus strand of NC_140779.1, from coordinate 29,845,038 downwards.
TTTATATTTAACTAATATTTAAGAAAAATAAACTGTATAATTTATTTTGTTGATATGCTCTCACACTGTGTATGGATTTATGATTTTGTCAATTACTGTTTTTCTGAAATATACATGAATTTTTTGGGAACGGCAATAGTTAATGTTACTTTAGTTAAAATATTATGTACATCTCTGTGATGATATATGTCTTTTCTAGTTAGGTCTCAAGATTAGGGCATACACATTACCATGTAGGAATTCATTCATTTATTATTTTTTTTTATTAAACTTAGCTAAAGTTTGCTTCTTAAAGACACTAATTTTTGCAGATGAACTCCTTAACTACACTCATGGACACAATCGTATTTTAGGATATTTTCTACTTCTTTTCCTTTTCTTTCTTTAGGCCCTTTTCTTTCTTTAGGCCCTTTTTTTTTTTTTTTTTTTTTTTTTTTTTTTTTTTTTTTTTCCTCTATTATTTCTGGGCCATTTATTTTAAATTTTATTTTGTCCCATCTTTTCTTTCTGGCCTTTTGAACTCGTAAAAAATGTACGAAGTTTCTTTTTACTCTCCTCAAATACGAAATTGCCCCCCCCCCTTTCTATATACCTTTCCTTCGCACCTATGCTTGATTTTTCGCCCATCGGTGCAGAAAGACTTAGCGGGTGCAAAACAAGACATCTGTCTACTTTGTCTGTCTGTCTGTCTGTTTACATTTTTAGCGGAAGTTTGCTAGTACTGTTAGATTTTTCGATCGCGATGTTTATTGACTGAATAGAATATCTGAGGAGACGGGCGACGAAGAGTTTTCTTTAAATTGAATAACTATTTTACTAATAGATCTGTAATCATGTATCACTAAAATGCTCTGAATGCTGAATCATATTTTCTGATTAGAACGAATAATCAATATATCCGGGAGGAACTCAAGGTCGTTTAAATAAAACGAGATTTCTCTCATATTTTAAATGAGATAGCGCGGTGATGAATACTATTTCCGATTTCCTGTCGAATATAAATTATTTGTGAAATACAGTTTTTTATTCTGTACATGACAACATGGATATTTTGTTGAGAGCGATTCTCATTATTTTGCGCTTATTTAGATATGCTTTAGATTTAATCTCAGAAGTTGTTTTCGGTTGGTTTTATCAAGGAAAACACGAACGATTGCCCCCCATCAAGAGTCAGTACCTTTTAGAACCAGCTAATGTTCTGGCGGCGAAAATAAGACGACATGAGGTGAGTTTCTTTAAATTATACAGGGAATATTAGTAAAATAATAGAATATTATAATAATTTTGCAGTCTTTTTTGTGTATTGCATAAGCACAGTTTAATATTCCTTTTTCAGTGTTACCGTTTTGTAAAACTCCATTATTGTTTAAACAGTGTATGCAAGGTTTCAGATTTTACTTGTTAAACTACTGATTAGAAAATAATAAAGAAATTTAAATGAAGTGGAAAAATTCATATTTTATTAAAATCTTAGTATGGGTATATTTAACAATGTAGTAAATATTTTTAAGAAAAGATGAAAATAGAAATAAATATTCCTGATCTTTTAATGAACGATCTTGTTATTCTCTAAACTTCAAAAATATGTTTATTAGAAGAAGACTCTCCTACAATCATATAATTATTTTTTTCTGTATATTTTAAACATATGGAACTACTTCCCATGCATATAATGTTATTTCACAAATTAGGTTCGTTCATATATTACAGGTTAAAAATCAAGGTACTTTTCTGTTCTTAGCACTGGATTCAGAAATGTATGTATGTATGTGTTTCTATGTGTTTGCGTGTGCATACACATAAGTACATATATACATGCACACACAAATAGACATTTCTGAATCTGGTCCTCATAACAGAAAGGTACCAGAATCTGTTTGTTATCATAGCATGTTTATGCAATATGTTAAATCTAGCTTTAAAATGGTTTTTGTATAGAGGATTATTTATGAGGAATGTTTATGCTTTTTGCATAAATTAAAATATTAATATGTTTTGTAATATTAAAATTTAGCATTATATGAAAAATCTTAAGATGCTGTGTGTTGTATGTGGTAAGTAAATAGAATTATTTTGCTCATTATATTTTTATACATGGGGAAAATATAGCTGTATTATTATATTTTCAAACTCTATAAGGAATGGAACGATTATAAGGAAGATTTAATTAGTTTAACTGATGGTTGGGCTATTATGTAAAGGTGTGTATATTTATAAAAACCATTCATAATTTCATATTTCTATTTGCATTAAATAGAAATAAATCTTTCAAAGCAGAAATGTATAAAAATTTGACAGTCGTAATTTTTTTATGTATTTATTTCTACTTTACAAAAATAAGGCTTGTAGAAATATATGAGAAAAGTTTAAATTTTTTTACATAAAATAATATTGAAGATCATTTGTATAAAAATGTGGATATTTTTTATACATGATATTTCCATGAATGTGATCGTAGTCATAAATTTTTTTATCATCTGCCTCTTTGTAAATAAGAACTTGGAGTTAAGAGAAGCAGTATGTAAAAGCACAGTCCTGAACAGTTCAACAATCCTGATTGCTAGTCTAGACTTCAGAGTGTGAGTTTGACTCTAGAATAAAACTTGTTTGTTATGTCTTCCTTTACTCTCCCTGCAAATGTGTATTCGTTTACCTTCTGTGGTCTGGACAATATTTTCAGTTATGAGATGGCTAAAAGACAATATATTTAGTCATACCTGACGGATTGTTGCTAACTTGTGTCCAACCTTAAGTAAAAAATATACATGTATATGTAATAGGTTTAAATAATATATGCGAGTTTTTCAGAATAATTGTGTAATAATTTCTTCCTATTTTTATTTGACAAACTTCTCAATAGTTGGATGAAGTCTTTTTTATTTGACATTTGGTGAATGCTCGATTCAGTTTCTGATAAAAATATAGACCTTCCACGTAATCATAGGTTCATAATAATAACTTGAGTCTGGATTAGAATATAGTTTACAATTTGAATTAACATTTCACATTCAGGGATATGGGGTATGATTTTTCATAATATATCATAAGTGTTTAAAATTTTTTAAGTTGCCAGCACTTTATAAACAGAGACTGAAGGAAGCAAAAAAGAAAAATTACTGTTCCTGAAATTTAGAAGCACTGTTATTTAAGATGCATTTTGCAGTCTGTTCTAAGAATGTAAGGTATGCAGTGAATGTATATTTAGTCTGTCGTAAATGGAGAAAATAGATGATGTTATAAATTTAGCTAAATATATAAACTAACATTGAAAGTAAAAAAAGAAAAGAAATTTGAATGACTTCAGATTTTATTGAAAGTAAAAAAATAAAAGAAATTTGAATGACTTCAGATTTTATATTATATTCAAGGGACCTTTTTTTAAACATTTTGTGTGTTACCTTTATTTATTAAATATCATGTTCTTCGCACTTAAACCATAAAGTCAATTCAACAGCAATATCACGAAATAATTTTAAAAGAGCATAGCTTTAGAATTTCCGATGCACAGTGTCACACGCTGGAAATAATTTTTTTTCATACAGTGTTGTCATTGCTCACTTTGAAATCATTGAGTTTGTTAATAAAAATTGTTTAAGTTTTACAAAATATGAAATAGATAATAAACCAAATTCCAAATTAGGGCTTGCAGATACCCATATTCAGGTGTAGGATTACGTTATTCAAAATTTTATAGCTCTATGTACCGTTGTTTTATAACAGTGCAAGAAACACACTTATGCAGATTCTTAATTATTTAATTTCTTTAAATATAATGCAGGCCTCTAGCATTTGGTGGCAACAATTTGAAAAGTGATACGCTGTTTATAGTGACTCGATGCAAAATGCCAAAACGAAATTAATAGGTTTTCTGGGCTAACACGCTTTGGGCTAATAAAGAGTATCCTGTAATAAGAAAAATTATACATTGTATGGAAAACTGTATAATAGCAGTCTGTGTATATGTTATAAAAGTTAAGCATGCTAGAATTTTTGTGAAAAAAACTGCTGTGTGTCATGAAAGGTGTTCTTTTCAGACTAGTGCTTAGATGCTATTATGATATATAAAAGGATAGATCCACCCAGTATTGCTCCTTCTTCTAGTAGCAATATATCTCCCTAGTATAGCATGTTTTCTGTTCACAGCAATGATTTTTGTTTAGACTTCTCTGAAAAGTGATATGTTTACTTATCAAAGAAAAGAAATGTAGGAACTGGCGATTCAGAAATGCAAGGACTGGTGAAATGTAAGAACTAGTGTTTTGGTTTGATTATTTGTTAAAGATAAACAATAAATCCTCCAGGGACACCAAACCTGGTAGTTCACCCTGCCTTTTCGGTCATAAAAATAGGGAAGAAAGGTACACTGAATATACATAACATAGCTATTCTTCCAAGCTACTAATCCCATCATCTTTATGTTAGCTGTGTCAGTTTCAAAGACCATTTGTAATGTAGTAATAGAAATTGATGATTATGTCATTTAGAATGAAGTATCTTCTGAAGTTCAGTTTAAATAAATTCAATTTGAATGTATGTTAAATAATCAGAAGTCTGTTACTGTGCCAGAAAGAGGATTTTTTTATTTGAAACATATAAGTAGCATATCTTGTATTAAATGTAAGATTAATTTTAGATGTTTGCTTTGAAATCAGAAGTAAACATTTAAATTTTAACAGGCTAATCTATAATTATTAGGTGAAGAGTACAGATATAGTAAAAGCATACATTCAGCGTATCAGGGATGTGCAGCCTGTCATAAATGCGATTGTAGAAGAAAGATTTGCTGAAGCTTTAGAAGAAGCTAAATACATTGATGATCTTCTACAGTACACTTCTAAGACAGAGGAAGAACTAGCTGAAGAAACACCACTTCTTGGTATACCTATTACAGTGAAAGAAGCAATTGCTGTGAAAGGTATAGCTGTTAGTGTATTTAAAAACTGTTACTTCTAAATGAATGTAATTTTAATCATACTATCATAAGAAAACTATGTATCTATATATATTATTTCCAAATATAATGAAATGTTGTTCCTTTCTGATTTTTACACTGAATACCATAGTGCCACATAAAAGTCCGAGTAAGAAATCTTTATTTTAATGTATTTATGAAGAAATAATATTCTAGGACAACATATGTTAAACAATCTACTGTTCAAGGATAAATGGGCCAAACTCATACTTCTAGTGAGGGGCCATACTTTTGCCATTAACTCATTTCATCTTTTGTCAAATATGTCAAGCATAATTATTTTTTAGGGGGTTGATAAAAAACAAAATAGAATGACACATTTTAAAAACTTTCTATTAATAATACTTATTTTGAAAATAGGAACATTGTTATAAGAGATACGAACAACACATTTACTTTAACACTGGCCGACAGGCAAATTTGGTGCATATATCTTCCAAATAATTTTGGATAAAGAGAAATTTTTTAATGATAACTACACCCTTTCTATTTTAAAATTAGTTTTTGAAATTGATTCTATATTTGTAACTTTTTTCAGAATATTCTTGCATCTAAATTTTCATCATCTCTAAATTAGTGTACTCTGAAATCTAAAATAATGTCTTAATTTTTCAGGTTGTTTATTTACCGTTGGTCTTCCTGCCAGAAAAGGTTTTCGAGCTACATCTGATTCTGATGCTGTGGCACTTCTCAAACGGGCAGGTGCAATACCAATTGCTGTAACTATTACACCAGAACTTTGTTTTTGGTGGGAATCGTACAATACACTGTATGGACGTTGCTGCAATCCTTATGACACTACTAGAACATCAGGAGGAAGCAGTGGTAAATATTTTAGATTAAATTAGGATTTTATAAAACTTTTTTTTTTTTTTTTTTTTTTTTTTTTTTGTATATGTGTTTTTACAACTTCCATGAATGAGCACTTTTACAAGTTCGACGTCTGTGTATGATATGTTGGGATATATGTATAAATATATATTGTTATGAAATGTCCAACGAGTAAGATAGCAACAGTTTTAGGGTTGCCAGAAAATGGCAAGATAAGGCAGAGTTGCCACATTTGGTGAGAAATCACCCATTTGGGGACAAAATTGGTGCTATGCCATAGACAAATGGATAACCTTCTGGAACAAATTCTTCCTGGTTTAGCCCAGAATGTTCTCGAATGCAAGCCAAAAGCTATATAAACCCTGCTGATATGCAGAGAGTCAGTTGATAGTCAGTCAGAGAGTGCGAAGTTGAGTCTCATCGTTAGTCAGTGAGTGAGTATCTCATAGTCCAGTGCCAAGTTGGTCGTCAAGTTTTATCTTAGAGTGTGTTGAGCTCCGAGAATGACCAAAGCAAGTCAGGAGCTGTACTCGAGTTTATCGTCGAGTGCATCACGAATTGTAGCGTGGAGGGTCTCGAGAGTATGTAGAGTTCCGAGAGTGACCAAGCAGAGTTGGGAGCTGTGTTCTTGTGCTTTGCCGTGAAGCTGTCATCACCATTGTAGCCTGATTGCGAAGGGTCTCGAGAGTACATAAAGTTCTGATAAAGACTGACTCGAGTTGGGAGCTGTACTGTGGTACTTTTTAGTGAAGCTGTCCACCATTATAGCCTGAAGGCTGTGTCACTGATTGTTTCGCCATGCTTGTCTTCGATGACTGTAAATATATTATTGGAGCTGTACTGAGAAGTATTGGCTAATAAATTGTGTTTCAATACCATAGTGTAGTTTCAATATCATAGTGTATTCAAGTGTCGTCGTTATTCACTCCAAATCCACGAACCCTTAACATGAGGAGAAAAATGTAACAATATGTAATGAAAAAACCATTTATAGTGATATCAATGTTTCATTAAAAAATTGATGCATGATGAAGCTTGATAGATCATTTTTAGGAGGCATATTTTATTGAATGATAAGCAGCACACAAGTGCATAGATGAGTGTAAAATCTGTTCCACGGCCTACAGAGTTTACCTTTCACCTTTTTTACGATTTACTGTATCTGAAAGCTTGCATCAAAATCCTACATATCTTTTTAGACTGATATTGAGTTATTGCTTAGTCTGAAAAAAATCACAAAGTTATGTGAAAGTTTTTTTTTTATTATTATTTTACTTATATTACTTTATTATTATTATTATTTAACCCTTAAATGAACAGAAGGGCACAGCTTCTGTGATAGATGAACCTTTGCAACATGTGGGAATCTAAATTAACATAGCAGAAAGTTACATTTCAAATATAGGTAATTTAATCTGAGACTACACTGAGCTAGCTCAGATAGTTAATGGTGCATATTTTAAACTTTGGCGAGCAAGAAGCTAAAGCCAGAATGCAACTTAAGGCAACTTGCTTTTGAAATAACCCCATTCAGAAAGGTTTAGTATAAATATGTTACTCTTTTCAGAAAAGAAAGGGTGGATAACCATATTAAAAAGGAAACTAAAAGAGCTAATTAAAATTAAACTTAGAATTTTGTATCTCATATATGTGATTTTAAATCTTTTATTTTGAAAGTATTATATGATTCTATGTTATTAGCATCTATACTAATAATTTCTGCATAATGAAAATTTTTAATAATAATATTTTAATAATATTTTTAGTTACCCAAACAGAATTTTATTGATTTTCTTTTAAGCACTCATTTCATACATTAAATCCAATAAGATTAATTCCAAAAATTTTCATTTAAAAGGCTGAAAAACAAAAAATATTCCCACAACAGATCATGTAAAAGCAACATTTGTAAATTGTGTCTTTGTCAACTAAAATGTATATTAATTGATCCTGCAGTCAATTTAAAGAAACCTTTGGGAAAATATGTAACAGTAAGAAGGGAAATAAAGAAATCTGTAATATTTAAAAAATTCAGTCTTCAGTAATTGATCTGTAGCATTTCTTCTCATTGATGATTCATTTAATGGCTTTCTTACTGTAGTATATAATGATAAAATATGTGATTTATATGTGTTAAAGACAAAAGCAGTGCTAACAGTCAGTTATCAACTGAATTTGTAGACATTTCACAAAGTATAAATGAATCGATTGCTTAAGATGATGTTTTGAAATGGACAAATGTGGAAGGCAGTTAGCCAAGTCTTTAAATTTTGAGTGATGAAGAAATCATTCATGCGATAGTTTCAAGAACAATCAAAATTTTAGTAATGAAAATGATGAGGAAACAGACAATATGAAAGTTAGCCATGTTGAAACCTGAAGAAAAGCATTTTTAATTTTTTTTTATTAAATGCTGATGTTTCTGCTTTGGATCATTTCTTGATTAAAAAAAAAAAAAAAAAGAGGTGGGATCACGCAGTGGTTAATAAAGTTATAAGACTATTTTAAAAATGAGTAACAAATATTAAAAAAAAAAAAAGATAAATATCTTTTAAAAATTAATGTAAGAAATTTTACAAGTTTGCATATGTATTGATAGAACATGCTTATTCTTTTTTTTTTTTTTTTTTTTTTTTTTTACATAAAAAGTTTTATTATATAATAAAATCTTGTAGGGATAATTTATTTAATTGAAGGAATAAATTTTATTTACTAATTAAAATTATTTAAAGTATCAGTAATAGTAGTTATGCACATATTTTTAAAATGTCAAATAAATAATTTCAGAAAACCTTGCCAAGAGCAAAATGGATGTGGTTTCAAATAATATAAACTGAGTTTTTGATTATCAAGATTCTACGGTACTTCTTAATAATGGTATTCCTAATTTTGTATAGCTCAGCAAAATGCCATGCTGCTGTAAAAGTTTTGAACTTCCACAGAATTTGTAAATTAAGATTCATAAATTGGAATTTATGAATGTTGACTGCTGAAAAAATGCCTAATGAACAAAGAACAAATATGATTTGGGAAAAGGATTTGATAGAGATATCAAAATCAAATCACTACATAAAAAATGTTGCTATTTCAACATACAAAATTATTCTTGATTATTTTTTATGTGGATGAGACTATTTGTTATAATTGATAAGACAAGAGATGATTTAAAATATTTAGTAAAACAAAATTAATTTTTCTTTTATAATTTTTTTCTTGTGTATGCTTGAAATGAAAGACCTAGTTGCCTAGACTGTTAAGAATAAAGAAAAATGTTATAATTTCTGATTTAAACTGTCTTAAGATGGGTTCTAAATTTAGTAATAGTTTTTGATTAGTCTCCTAAAAATTGCTGGTAAAAATATACAGTCAAAAGTCTTTAATCCGGACTCGTCGGGACTTCGGCGATTCCGGATTATAGATCATTAGTTTAAATCTGGTAAGATGGCATGCAGAAATTATAAAATTAAAAATATGAAACCGCAATTTATGAAATAAAGAGCAATTATGATCTAAAGAGTATCAAAATTTACAAAAAAAAAAGCTTAATATTTATTTGTTTATTTTATTAAACATTTCTTTCAATGCGCGCATGAATAAAGCGTACATTACGCATAGTCGAAATTAGAAAATTGCAACCAGAAAACTATTTGATTTGTATTCATGACATTTATAATGACGAGGAATTTGATTTAAATCATATCAAAGACGGAGTACATCGAGATGAAATACTACATTTAGTAAGGAATTATAAGCCGAATAAAATAAAAAACATCTGCCCTGAAGATAAGGATAGTGCTGACAGATCAACTTCCAGTTCATTGTGCGCCGCCATGTTCCCCCCTTCCCCACGCAGAGCAGTGTGAAATTGTTAAACAGATTTCGGAATGGTTAGAGAAACAAAGGAGCCTTTATCCATTTTTTGCAGCAATTCCACTTTTTGTTTGATGGACATTGAAACATGCTTTCCCTTTGTAGATCCAGCATCGGAAATTCTATTTGACATAATCGAAAGTTCCAACTTACTTTTATAAAATTGCTCTAACAGTCTGCAAAAAATAATAAGCCGGATCCAATTCAAAGATTAAGGAACAACACAATCTGCAACATTAATTGAAATAGATAATTAGATAATTTTAATGCATTGACGCATGCGCAGAAAGTTTGTAGCTTTGAGGTCCAGATTATAGATCATTCTGGATTATGTGTGTCCGGATTAACGACTTTTGACTGTATTTACGACCCCTTGGCGATTTTTGGCAGTACATGGATACAGAGTTTGTGCAGTTCTTTGACTTGTTATTTTGGCGATAAAAAAACATCAGACAATCGCACAAACTTGGCATTGCACACTCACTTGACTTTATCCATGTACACATTCACCTATTTTCACTTATAAAAAAATCAGAGAATTGCACAAACTTGGCATTGCGCACTCCCTTTGTCCATGTACACATCGATCTATTTTCACTTAAAAAGTCAAAAGAGCACACAATCCTATAGTAGAGCCAAACAAAAAATTACATAATCTCAATACACTACATTTTAAATCAAACAATAAAATAACATAAAAAAGGAAATTCATCTTATGCATCTAAGCACTACACAAAGTAAATATCCACTTACCCTATTTAGAAATTTCTGAGTCCTTCAAACTGTGGCACACAAAATTCCTTAACAGCATCGAAAAACTCCCTATAATTATCTGAACTAGAATCCATATATCGGCGTCGGTGCATAAATTCATAAAAATAAGAGTAAAAAAATCCTCCGTAGGGCCGATATCAACCATACGCATTTCCTTTCTACAAACAAGACACTTATAGTTAGTGGCTACTAAGTAAACCTTCATTTACACACCAATCAATTAATGCACTTTTCCCCTTTTGTTCCAAATTGTACAGAAATTCAAATTAATCTTACAACATTCAGCCATTCTACCGTCCAAACCACAAAACAAGCAATGTACTTCCTAAGCAACATGCACCACAAGCCCTTACAAATCTTAAAGGAAGTGTTCCACAAATAAATGCAGTTGTAAAAGCAAGGGCCTCATGTGCAATTCAAAGTGTCATAATAGTTTAAGTTGTTGCAATAAATAAGATTTGAATCATATAATTTGGTAAGTTTATAACTTTATTATTTTCCTTTCTCATTTTGAATGTACTGTGTGTTTTAAGTTCTTATGTTCTTAAGTTCTTATTCTGAGTCTCAAGTGCGTTTTTTTGCAAATGAATTATGGAGAAGGAAATATAATATTCCTATATGTTCAACATTCACCATTAGTAAATGGTGAATGTTGACATTCACCGTTGTAAGTCAAAAATAAGAGTATTTGGAAAATATTTCGGAGATATATCAAGCAACTATGTGAATGTTGACATTCACTGGTGAAAGTTGACATTCTCCAGATTTCAGTGTTTCACCGTAACATATATATATATATATATATATATATTCTGATACACATACCTACATATGCACACAAAAGGCTGTGTGATTGTTTGTGTTAGAAATGTGTATATATGCATTTCACTGAAATGTTATTATTTTTATATGAATTCATTCATTCTGAAATATAGATATAAGTTTTGTTTTTAACAGAAATTATTTTGTGCTGTTTTCTGTGACTGTGCAGAATAAAGTGATGCTTTGTTTGTTAAAATATTTTTAATTAATTAATTATTTAACATTCTTAAGTCATACATTATGTGTAAACATGGTAAGAAGAAAAGCTTGGTACTTATGTATTCACTCATCATCCATGAAAATTGGCTATCATCAAACCATGGAAGTTGGTGGAAATCCTGCCAAAGTTGTGCCAGATGTTCTTGCAGAATTCTGAGCTGCACTTATTTCTGCAACTCTTTCAAATAAACATTCATCAGTTTTTTTGCAGTAAGCACCAAATAGCTACTGTTGTTAAAGAATTCATCCCACTTCATTTTTTTTGCTTTATAAAATGACTTTCTTCAATTTTTACTATTTGCCATCCAATTTTGCAGAAGCTTTACACTATGAGTACTAATTTCCAACAGATTATACAGTTGCTGATTTGTCAGCCATTTATCCCCTCATTCAATAGATAGTTATTCTCTTGTGAGAACCTCTTATAAGTGTGTCATGACATCATGCTTACCTACATAAGTGAGCTGTTGACAGCAATCTTATGGTTGAAAGAATAATACATAAGTACCAGAAATTTTAATCATATTGATATATATATTATCAAGTGGAAAAATGAAGGATGACTAATCTGCATCATTAAATATTTGTAGGTGGTGAAGGCTCAATATTAGGTAGTGCTGGTTCTGTAATTGGTGTTGGTAATGATATAGGAGGTAGTATACGTATTCCTGCATCATTTAATGGAGTTTTTGGACACAAACCATCAAGGGGTAGGCCATTTAGTTATTTCATTTTTAATGTATTTATGAAATTGTATTTTCTGGCTTAAAAGTAATTTTATTTTATGTAAAATATATCATATTATATAAAATAATATGACCTGTCACTTACTGTCTGCTTTTATGGATAATGCTGCTGTTATGTATTTTGTTTGATTTTTAATTCCTGATTTACATGTAAGAAGCATAATTACTTATAAGTAATGCAAGTGTATCTAAAATTTCATGTTTGAGGGATTTAAATGGACAATTATTGTTATAGCTATCTTCTGCAAGAAAGTAAACATTTTCAACCTTCTCATTGTTAAATATATTATTATTTTGATATTGATAAAAGTTGTTTGGATATAATTGTGGACTTTTGTGAAGCTGTTTGGACTTCCCCCCCCCCAAAAAAAAAACTTCTTTTGCATATGTTTATTAATCATTCCAATACAGCATGGTGATAAGCAGAGGTTGACTGCTAACCTAAAACCAAGTATTTGGTTTCAGCTTCCATGTTAGACTTGGCTGTATGTGTTATGTCATTTTCCATTCCCATAAATGTAATATTTGTCTGTCCTTTATGATGCACTTTAGAGAGCATTTTTGTTGATGGGCTAACTAAACAACTGAAAAGTTCAGCCATTCTGAGTGAATTTCCTTTGAGCATGTATTCTTATTTGGGAAGAGATTCATTCAGATTGTAATAATATATTATTATACAATTAATCATATAATACTATCCGTCATACTGTGGAAATATAAGATTCCGCTGAATGTAAAGTATCATTCATGTTATATTAAAATTAGCCTCTGGTTAAACTGAAAAATGCAGTTTTTTGAGGAATATGTTAACCAGTTTATTGTGCAACTTTCTTATTCTTTATACTGAGTGTAGTTAATATACGAGTTTAAAACAAGAGTGGGCAAATGTGTGTACATCAGAAAACTATATTTGCTTATCCAAGATATTATCAGAATGAAATACATAGGATTCATGTTAGGAGTCACAAGTTTGAACAAACAGAGTTCAGCAACCTGCCGAAATCTACATTAACTGAAATCTACGATATATTTTAGTAGTAAAAACTTTGACTTGTTCTCTGGTAACTTGAGCAATAATGTAATAAGCATGTATAAATGAGTAAATTAATAAAAAAGTGTGAACAAATATTCTTGTAGCATTTAGAACCTTTGTACTTATCCGCAAATATGTTTTTCGTGTGTAATGGGGAAGTTGTTAATTTTCACTGAATGTCGAATTGAAAAAAAAAAATTGTTATCAGTATAAAATAGTAGTATTTCTATAGGCAAAATTTTCTTTGAATGTTTTTCTTCAGTTTTGTTTGGAATTCAAAAGCTTGATATGCAACACTGTTTTTCAGCTGAAAATACTAATTCAAAACTATAAGGATGAAGTTACTGTATGCTTGAAGTTTCTGGTTCCTTCTGTTTTCTTACTGACTGAATTGGGTCCCCCCCCCCTCCTTTTGGATAAGTATTTGAAATGATAAACTCAACAGAAAAATTGACAACAATATCAGTGTCAATTCTTTGTAGGATGTGCTATTGCCTAAGGTTGTATTTGGAAGAATATAAAAATATATGCATGAAGTTTTTTTAAAAAGCTTACAAGGCATAATGGTTAAAATGAAGTTAAAATATTTCGGTTGAGGTGCTAAGCCTCATTTAAACATTAGTTTGTAAGAAGCTGTCATAGATGGCCCATCTGCTTCATTTGAATGAATGGTTAGATCAAGTTCCCCTTTTTTCTTGTTGTTTTATGCATGGTTGCTTGATATGGGACTGCTGTATATCTGAGAATCAATGCCCAGATATATGGCAGATTGAAAGGAAGGTCTCGGTAATATGGTCTTATAGTTATTTCTGAAGGTTCTCTAATTTGAAGGCTTACTGTATAGGTTCCAGTTCCAGTGCATGAAACAGGTTGGTCCTCTTCAAAAGCTCCTGTTTTACTATTATTTGAACATGGTCTTAGCATGGCAACCTCAAACATTTTATTTCATTTTTTAACTTTATTTGAACTGTGTGTACCTTTCAATTCTTAATCATAATTTCAGTATAAATTTTGAAAAAAGTATGCAGTCTGGAAGTTGTTTTACATCATATAATTAATCAAGTATAAAACATAAAGAAATTTCTGTTTATGTCATAAAAGGGCGGGATTTGAAGAATGTAACACTGAATAATGATCAAACTAGTCAATTTTTTTTTAATTAACAACTTTGAGAATAATTTTAATTGGACATTCAAACTGTAAATTTATTACTGGATAAAACTTCAAGAGTAAAATATATCACCATAAAAAGAGTGTAAAGCAATTGGGCTTGAAAGTGTCTTTTTTGGTCAACAGCAAATCAGAAAAGGAGAAGTCGTTTCAATTTTTATTTCACAAATGTGAAAAAACTACTGTGCAAATAAAATAGCAATAAGAGAGCATGGATTACTCTGAATATTATTTTAAGAATTTTTATTAAAAAAATGGAAGGAGAATGTACATACAATTTTAATCATGGATGAGTATCTTGCTTCCCAACCACCCAATTCAGCAATATGAATGTAATATTTTTCCTTGGTAACTGCATGACGAAACACAAAATGCTGGCTTTGATGAGTATTCTTTGTATGAAAATTAGTGGCAGGAAATATTTGGTTTTGAAAATTCTTATTCTCTGCATATAAAAGGATGCTGTCCGTATCCTATGTTCATCGTGAAAAGATATTGCTCAAATAGTATAAAGACTTGTATTAAGAAAGCACACTTTCTATTTTCTAAGCAAAACTAAAGAATCATCTACTAATGATGAATAAATAGTAGTTGCAAGTAAATTGATTAGTTTTTAAGAATTTGAATGCAGTTATAAAAATGCAGTAACAGTGAAATTGGGGAATTTTTTGGAAATAACCAGTGCAATTGTGCATCATAACATTAAATGAGCTACAGACTATGAAGGAGATTTAATAAATGATCCCTATGACTATGAAGGATATTTAGTTAATGATTTCAGAAAAACAAGGAAAGCTCTGGAACCTCTTGTACTGTATTCTGTAAATGTATTAAGATTTTGATATTTTTGCATTAAGTGTTCATTTTCAATAAATCCAGTCATTCATGGTTTTCTTATACTGCATGTTATTATGATGTCTTTCTTGTACTGCATTATTACTAATATCAGATTTAAATTTGATTGAAATTACACTAACTTTTATTTATGCAGATCAGTTATTTATCATTTGTTTTTGCTTTGCTCCTTGTAGCTGTATGCAGCTAAAAAATTATTATATTTTCTCTCATATCTGAGATCATTATACTCTTTTGATCTAATTGCAAAATGATAAAAGTTTATTATTTGTAATAGTTATCTTTCTTTTCAGGTGTAGTTAGTAATGGTGGACAATACCCTACTGCTGCCCCTCCACTGCAGACATTTTTGATGACTGGCCCTATGTGTAGATATGCTTCTGATTTGTTGCCTATGCTGAAAATTTTGGCAGTTGATCATGCTAGCAAACTTAAACTGGACGAAAAAGTAAGAGATTGTAATATAATGTTCAGCTAATTGTCTTTATGAAAATAACTGCATTTGATATATATTTTTTCAAATGGTTGAATAAATTATTTTACAATTACATATTTTTGTATAAACTTTAAAACTTATTTTAGGTGCATTTTGAAAATATCAAACTTTATTACATGGAAAATGATGGAGGCAATCCACTGATTTCATCTGTTAATCCTGAAATTACTAAAGCTCAGAAAAAAGTAATCAAAGCTTTTATTTATTTTATTGGTATAATTTACTCATTTTGTTGGTACACAGGCAGTTAAAATTTCAAATCAGTCACCCCAAAATTATAATTGGAGGTCATATCGTAATGTAGCTAAAAGTGCATATTATGTACAGTAGACTAGTAATTACTTGAACTTTGGTAAATTCAAATTTTCAATAAATGAACTGATGTCAAAAATTAATATTATTTATTTATTTATTTGATAAGCTGAATTTTCAATTACACAAACGTATGTTTCTTCTGTTTTCAGTTTCCACTTCCCGGAATAATTATGATAATATTTGTTAATGATTGTTTTCATTTTTAAATGTTCATTAAATTATGAAACATTGCATGTTCTCATAAAATGTTGATTCATTGATATTTTGCATGTAACCTGCTTTCTGAAAAATATTTATTCATTTTTATGAAGGCTTCAATAAGCAATTTTGAACATTATTCTGAATGACATTTTTTCTGAGGATGCAGTATGTAACTTTTCATCTTTTTATAACATGTACAAGTTGTGACACAAAACGAGACTGGTCCAATAGATCATTGTACTTACAAAATCAGTTCCCCATGACATTATCACCTTCAAAGCAGTCCCCTTCAGCATTCACACACTTCTGCATTCGTTGCTGCCATTGCTGGTAACAATTGTGGAATGAGGTTTTTGGAAGGCCCAACAGGAGATTATCTGTTTTTGCCTGAACCTCTTCAAATGAGGTAAAATAGCTTCCCTTTAAGCAAGATTTAACTTTAGGAAATAATTTTTTTTAATGTGTGAGTGTATGTGTCATATCTCATATACAAGCCACTTTACCACATAAAATCATACACAAAGGCATTCCTTGCATTTGACAGATGGCCCTCATTTTTTGCCATATTCCAATAATCTAACCAACCTTTGTTGTACAATCTTTAGTACCCTCTTTGATGGAACATTATTTATTAGTGGATGAAAATGAGTGTATATGCTTTTTGAGTGTTTTATTTTGCTATATGAAGTATTGATCACTTTAATTAAAAACCCATAACTCTTAGCCTGATCTTAATGATCTAAGTCTTAGTTATAGTGAGATTGCTTCCAAAAATGGTGAATCTGAAAACAAATTACATTTCTACAGCAGTGTAGGATTATCTTACTTTTAACATGATTTTTTACTGTCAATGAAATATTTATTGACGGAGTTAAATGAATTTTTATGAAACTTTTCTTTCAAAACTTGTAATCTAGTCAGCTTCAGTTTAGCTTCTGTTTAACTTAAGAAATTTTTGGAAAACCTTGGTATTCAATAATTTATATTCTTTAGAACTTGAAATTTAAAATTTTATTTGATAATATGCAGACAGTTTTATTTGCTGGTTGAAATTTTAATTTGTATATAAATTGAATATAGAGAGGTTTATAGATGTGGAAGATTTTTTTTTACACAAATTTTTTAATATAAAAAGGAATCTTGAAACAGGGTTTTTTTGAATATCTGTGACTGAATCCAAAATGAATGTCCTGTGCCTGGATATTAGAATTTCTGACACAATAAAGGCATTTAAAATTTTTTATTTATTTTCAGACTAAATTTTGATAAATATTGTTATTGGTTTTTTAATTTGTTATGTTTATAAATCATTGCATTGCTATTTTATTTAATTATTCTGAATTTAATTTATCTCTTTTAATTAAAAGTAGTTTTAACAGAATAGTGTCAACTTTTCTAAAGTGTTAATCTTTAAAACTATGTTGTAGGTAAAAGACTTTTTTTTTAAATTTATTCTTCCCTTATGTTATTTTAGATTGTTATGTAAATTTTACTGTAATTATACCTTGCAGGTTATTGACTACTTTGCTGTAAATTATGGAGTATTTGTACAGAAGGTGGAACTTCCAACAATGAAGCACAGTTTTGAAATCTGGTCAAAAATCATCACCACATCAGATATGAGGCCTATAACGGAAGAAATGACAGGTAGATGTGGTGAAGTGAATCTTTCTCTGGAATTCCTTAAATGGCTTTTTGGAATATCAGATCATATTCTTCCTGTACTATGCTCTGCTGTATTAAATAAGGCACTGGCTCCAAAAGATGAAAAACAAGCTAGTAAATTTTACAAGATGTTGTATCTTTTGGAAACACAATTTGAAGAAATTCTTGGTTCAAATGGAGTATTCATTTATCCTACTGGTCCTGATTTTGCACCTTACCATGGACAAGCATTGCTAAAACCTTTCAATGTATCCTACACAGCCATTTTTAATTTGCTTGGTTTTCCTGTGAGTCAGTGTCCTATCACAATAAGTAGTAAAGGTCTTCCTATTGGCCTTCAGATTGTAAGTGGCCTTTACAATGACCATATTACTATAGCAGTTGCTGAAGAATTAGAAAAAGCATTTGGAGGTTGGGTTAACCCTTCTACTGAAATTTCGTAACTGCAGTCGAGTGTCTAATCATTGAACATTTAAAATAAATTCTCTTTTAAACACATAAAAAAGGCATTTGAAAATGGATGAACCTTTTCTTTAAAATGCGGTGATGGTGTATAAAAATTTTGAACAGAACCATTTTTGGTTGTTTAAAATCATTCTTTTATTATTATTATTATTATTAACTAACATGGGCAGTTTAATTCAGCTATTTTGATTTAAATTACATTGCTCTAGTCTGTAAAAGTTGGTATAGGTGCATACAAAAAGTAAAAATATATTGAAATATATTTTTAATCTACCAGTTCTTGATAATTCTAATTTGCTTGAACTGAAATGATTTTAAATTTGAAACATAACATAACAGCCATTACTCTTATTTAGTTGAGTAATTATTGATTTCCGCTTTAAAAGTTTTCATTTTTTACATATTTATCATAATGTTTTTATGTTATAATTTGATCATCAGTTTTTATTTTTAGATATAAAATCTTATTGTATGCAGTTTTTTTTTAAATATGATAATTTGAAGGCCCTAGTTTAACTGAGAATGTATGCAACCAGCTGATGTAAGCAGAGAGAATTTTTATGAATGTATATATATATATGTATATGTTGTCTTCGTAATTTCATTTCTGAATTAAAATAAAATTTAAAGAAATATAGTCTCACACTAATATGCAGATTTGAGATTTTTATTTAGTTAATATTTTCTTATAAAATATTTAAAAATTGTATAAACTGTAGCTATATTACTGATGTTTAATAAAGTTTGTGGATGTTATCAATTATTAAAGTCATTATTAGGTCATTTAAAATATTGCCTCTTACCTCTATGTACTAGTTTTTGTTTTTCTTCTGTCAATAGAGTAAAGGTTTAGAAAAGTCTAAATCTCATCTCATTTGTGCATGAAAAATTCATCTGTGAAATTATAAATTATATGATACTTGTGAATTATCTACATAATCTGAATTTCCTGTGCTTATATGAAAGCTGTGTCAGTGCTGCTGTACATTTTAAAAACATTTGACTTGTGAATTATCTACATAATCTGAATTTCCTGTGCTTATATGAAAGCTGTGTCAGTGCTGCTGTACATTTTAAAAACATTTGACTTGTGAATTATCTACATAATCTGAATTTCCTGTGCTTATATGAAAGCTGTGTCAGTGCTGCTGTACATTTTAAAAACATTTGAACATTGTATAATTATTCTGAGGTACATTTAAACTGAAAACCTTATGTTAATATGAGTTATGTAATGTTTGGTATGTATATTTAGCAATTCATTTTCCAAATTTATGTTATAGATAGTTATTCTGAGATGTTACATATTAAGAATTATTTTTAATTACTTTTTAAAAATTTCCTTGTAATGAGTAGCTAAGTTTTTCTTTAATCTTTTCAATCAATTTATGTAAAATTAATGGAAAATTTTTATCATTTTCAATTCAATTCTGTTCTGTCTGTGTAAGCTCGTTCTCAGTGCCATATTTACAATCTCTTTTGTTTTATTTTCAAATCATTTATATTTGAGGTTTTTTTTTTTTTTTTTTTTTTTTTTTAAATTTTTTTTGACTATTTTGTATATTTTTATTGTACAGTACTTTAATTTTTTATTTTTTTACTATGGTTGCTTTTATATTTATTTATTCATAATATTTTATTGTACATACATACCCAGTGTTGAGCTTAAATTTATTATATCTTTTTTGAGTGCAATATTTAATATTTCAGGTGTCTTCTTAATATATATTTAGTTTATTTAATAATTTTATTGTTTTATGCTGTATATAAGTAAAATATATAAACTATTTCTAAGCAATTCAAATGGAATATTAGGAATTTTTTTTATTAATTCTGATAAAAACATATATTGAAGGTCCTGCTTCACCTTATTTTATTGTGAAATGATCAATGAGAGAGAGAAGTACTTATCATTTAAAGTTATGATGTTTTAAAGTGTGGATATACTAACATGTCCTTATATATTTTCAAAGTCATCATGAGAAAGAAGCCCATGACATGAAGACTTTTTACTTTTCTAACATAGTTCCTATACTTCCTTTTCCAACTCTTTCTGTAATTTTAAAGTACAAAAATTTTTTAACTAAAATTCAACTTTATAGATATATTACTCATATCTACTTACAATTATTAAAAACTATTTGATCACTTTTTGAACATTTTTTTTTTTAGTTTTTTAAGAATTAATTGATTTTTAAATTTAATTAAAGTTTTGCACTAAATAATATTATTGATTCCCATATTTGTTTTATAAGAGTTTTGTTATATAAGTTATTTATTTTACATAAATTTCATTCAATTAATAAGCAATATTTTTGTTTGACTAAAAATAAAAATAAATTTTCCTTGAAATATTTAAAAGTTTTTCTTATGGTTTCAAAATTACATTTTACATATCAGATTTTAGCCTTTTAAGCGATTACTATCTAGCCAAGGTTTTTCAGTTTCGCCAATGAAACCAAGATGGCAAACTTGTACGTACTATTCTGTTTCAACTTTCATATATTTAGAATGGAGTCGAATGAGAGTGTTGTAAGTTCTTAATTACTTTATGTGTGTTCTTAATGGTTTTTTCAACTGCATCTTAATTCATTGGATTATCTGTTTAAAGGTAAACATTTTGATTTAAAATTTTTCACTGAAGTATATTGTTTTTTCACTTTTGTTTTCAATTCTTTTAAAAAGAAAAAGAATTCTCTCTTTTTTTTAAGATTATTCTAATTTTTAATTAGAATTTACATTGTTTTACCCTTGCTGTGGAAAAGGGTGAGAATTTCCGGGTGAATTATTTTAATCAAAATACATTGGTTCGTCGGCTAATTCTGAATACAGAAAAGCAAGGATTTTTGTAGAAGAGAGATTTCAACTAATTTCAGAGTTCCTTTCCCGGATGAAGTGACATTGAGGTTGATTGAATTCCTCTTCTGTTTTTGTTCATTTTTTATTAAATTTCAAAAAATTTTTTGAAATGGAATTTTGCTTGTTTCAAATGTTTTGGTTTTAACATTTTAAAATTCTTTGTTGCATTTATATGATTATTTGAAATTTATTTAGTATGAATTTAAATTTCTGGCCTTTGTGAAATATTAGTTCTAATTTCTTACTTTATGTCTTTAATGATAATTATTTTTCTGCAGCTTAATGCGCAAAAATACAAGGCAAGTTTGTGTTTTGTTTTCAAAAGAATTGTTTTGTAATTATATATATATATATTATACCTAGTCACTGTTTTTGCATAAAATTATTAATTGTATTTGATATATAAACTAAACTGTACTTAAGCCAGTGACTGCAAATTGAGTAATGTAGAACTGTATCATATTCACTTAATAAACTAATGTAACTATTTTCAGTAAACGTGCTGTTAAGTCAGCTTTTTCTGTAAATATTATTTGTCTTATTTATAGAGTTAACCTTTTCTCCTCTAATTTATTTTGAATTAATCATAATGCTAGAAAATGTAGACTTTAAATTAAATTAATCGAAAATTTAAATTTTAGAGTGTAGTGTAGAATTTAAAGTTTTCATTATTAACATCATTATTACAAAAATTGTCTCACATCTTTTAATTGTTACAGAAGTTTAAAAGGAACTTCTGTTTAAAATAGTCTCGCTGAAATTAATATCACGAAATATGCAAATTTATCAGATTTTAGTTTACCTTTTCTGTATTATCAAAGCCAATAAAGTTAATTTTAAAAGCAAAGCTAATAGAGGTGTGACAAATTCTGTATTGTTGATGAATTTTGGTCATTGAGATGGATTATGTCAAACTAGATAACTTAATAACATAGCAAATTAAAACATTTAGTGAGAAATTTTCATTTTTTAAAGAATAAATATGATAGATAATACAGTGTATCTTTTCAAATAACAAATTAAATTATTTGTGGGTGCAAAATAATTGCATGTTTTTTAAATGTAAATTATAAATAAGTCATTTATTGTACATTGAATTTTTAATGCTTTTAAAAACTTAAATGTTTATAATTCTATTCTTCGTATCATGTATTGTTGTAATGTGAGATTTGTGTGATGTGATGTTTATAAATTAAATTATAAAACTGTGTAAAGTGTTGGATGTTATATAGTGAAATTATCTACAGTTTAGGTTTTAAAGCCCTGAAATGTAGTAATGCAGTGTAAATATGAGATATAAAAGATATGCCTGTGTAACATTATTTTAGCTTTTATATTATTTAGACTTCTAAATCAAGAAATTTAATGTATTTGTTATAGTGTAATTTTTATTTCCATTTCATTATTTATGTGATTTTAGCTTTAATATTTTTATTGCCAAAGTGCTATTTGTATTGTATTTGTATTATATTAAAAGTGAAAAATTTATAACATTAAAACATGTGTTAATTTTTTATAAAAATGCTTTTTTTTTATTTTATATATATTGGGTATATTTTCTGTAATGGTTAATTTAAGAGCTAAGCCTTGATAATTTCATAATGCAGTGGCACTTGATATTTATTTGATCAATTTATTTGATTGATTTAATGTTCAAAACTCAATAAAATCTATTTGCACTTTTTGAGTATGTGAACATATATCAAAGTAAATTAAGCTAATCTGAAACTTTAATCTACAACTTCTAAGGTGTTTAAACCAGTTTAAGTGAAATAAGTATTGTGCTGTAGTGTAAGCTTGATATATAAGTGTAAATAAGTAGAGCTTCAACTTTTAAATTTTCTTATATAGTAATAGCCCACAAGGTGTAATTAATGTTGCTTTAATAAGGGTATCATTTTTCATTAACTAGTTGAGGCACCCATTTAAGCCTAAACTCAGTATCTTTTTAGTTTTTAATCCCTTGATGTAGCAATTAGAGAAGTATGCTCAAAGTTTGTGATTAAATATGGAACATGTTTTCTGCCATCTTTTCAGTACAGAACACTCCCGATTATCCGCGGAATTGGGTGGTGCTGCCGCCGCGAATAACGAAAATCGCGGATAATCCGAAAAAAGCTAAAAACGGGTATAACAAAACAAAAAACAGTCATTCCAACTTTGAAAAATCATTTTATGTACAATAAAACGTAAAGTAAACAGCAGGAAATGTTTAACTAATGCTTAATATTTTAGTATATCACTCAAAACTAACCTAAAATGCATTTTGTTAATGAAAACAGAAAGAGCTTTGTACTTACGAGAGGCGTCAAGGATACACAGAAAAATTAATATATATGTACTGTTTTAATACTGCAATGTATTATGTAATTATAAAAGCATAACTGTAAAACTACACTTTTTTGAAGAAATCAGTCATTTGTGTTTGCTTCTTGCTTTGGAAGCATTTTCTCTTGATCCGAGATTGCATTTTTCGTAGCATAAGTTTCTCGGCCAACTCCGCGTTGTCTTCTTGTTCCAAATAGCTCAGCAGCCCGTGGACTTGTTGCAAAGCCGTTTCGTGAGTCTTCCGCATCTGCACAGTGGGCTCTTCTTCGCCTTCACTTCGCTGTCCTTCATTCTCGGTCTCTCCCCTTGCTTTCTTCACAATTTCGTCATCTGTCAAGCGTTCGAAGCCAGGTTCGTTGGCGTCACACTCCAACCACTCGTTAATGTTTTCAGCATCGACGTTCTCACCACCCGGAACTGTTTTCACCATATCGGCAAGAGTTGCCATGGGCGTGTCTACATCTTCATTCTCTTCTTCACAACTGAAAGGGGTTAGGTTGTTGTTGGCTTCAACATTAGGCATGAGTTCTCTCCATGATTTTATGAGGGTTGACAGTTTCACTGAGTCCCATGCAAATGCAATATCGTAGATGCTGTCCAAGATTGTGTAGTGTTTCCAGAACTCTTTCAGATCATAACCTTCTTCAATTTTGGTCAGTAGCAGCTTGGTTCGGTATGTTCTCTTTATTGTTGCAATGACTCCTTGGTTCATGGCTTGGATTAGCGCAATAACATTTGGGGGAAGAAACTTTGCAAAAATTTGTCAATCAGAAGACTTTAGAATGCTTGTTGCTGGGTGAGAAGGTGGGTTGTCGATCAATAGCACAGCTTTTTCGATTTAAAATGTTTACGCACTTGAACAAAGATTTTTTCGAACCATTCTTGAAAAATATTTTGGTTCATCCATCCTTTTTTTTTTTTTTTTTTTTTTTTTTTTGGTTAAAGTAATCAACGGGCAAATTTTCTATCCTTGTGCCTTTGAAAGATCTTGGTTTTTTTTTTTTTTTTTTTTTTTTTAAACTTTCCAATGACAATAAGTTTATGTCCACCGGTAGCATTACTGCAAGACATGATAGTGATCCTTTCCTTGATGCTTTTATGACCCGCTACTTTCAAATGCTAGAGTGCGAGTGGGAGGACATTTCCACAAAAGTCCCGATTCGTCAGCATTGTAAATTTGTTCAAAAGATAGCTCTTCTTTTAAAACAAATTCTTCAAATTCATGGTGGAAATCGTCGGCTGCTTGTTGGCCATCACTAAGTTTCTCCCCATGAAGTCCAGATTCTCGAATTCCATATCGCTGCTTAAAACGAGTCAACCAGCCAGAAGACGCATCAAAATTTCCTTTGAGACCTAACAACTCAAAAAAGGGTTTTGCCTTCGCCGCAATGATAGAAGCATTTACAGGAGTACCCTCTTTTCGAACTTGAGCTAACCACTCTGTCAATGCCATGTCTAGATAATCAAAGGTCGAACCCTTCACAGCTTTTCGCGTTTTCATTGCGGAAGCACTGTTCACATTGATGCAAAGTTCACCAGTTTGTCTTATTACTTTAGAATGTCACGCACTGTTGTTTCCCGATTCCGTAATGCAATTCCATCTGCTGCCTTGTAGCGCCGCTTGCTACTTTGGAAATTAATTCTAGTTTTTGCGCATTCGTCAACACAACCTTCTTTCGTTTTCCTGACATTTTAAATCGGTAACGAAAAACACAAAATCAAAAAGCACAAGCACTGAACACAATAAAACATAAGAAATTAACTCCGACCGGTTCGCAAACACTATCAGGCTTAAACTAAGAATTGCAGGTGGGAGGAAGTGGACGTGTCAGTAAGATTAAGACGCACTGCAAGGGTGAGTAAGAAATCACTTGCTCATCAGAGGGGAAGGTTCCGAGAAGGCCTGGAATGCTTTTGCTATAAATAAGCACGATGTTAGCAAATTTAACGTTTCGTTCAGTTTTGTAAACATTTTTATTTTCTTTGCTTTACACTTGTTTAAAAAAAAAAAAAAAACTTTGTGCGGCAGGCACGGATAATTCGCCCGCGGATTAATCGGGAGTTTACTGTACTTCATATTCCTTTTCCCAAAGGAATACGATGTTTGAGATGCACATAGTACCATCACTGAACAGATTTTTTTCACTTTCTATTTTAAAAGTTTAAGGGGTGTTGGAAACCAAAAATCTTCAAAAAAAGGTGATTTGGGATTTTTGCATTTTCAAATTCTCTATACTTTTACCTTTCTAAAAAATACCATACTTTAATCTCTCTGAAAATTGGAACTGTAAAAAATCGAGTTTTAGTTTATTATCGAATTCTTCAATAAATGGGGATTTTTACATAAAAGTGTGTTTTTCTCCAAATGTGATTTTTTTATACTCAATGCACTTTTCTCGGGAACTACTGGTCACAGGTATGTAAAGATTTTATGGTTTATTTGTTATATTTCCTAATGTTTATTAAAATGAGCATTTTGTGATATACTAAGAAAAATAATTTTCACGATTTTTTTTTTGGGGGGGGGGAGAAAAGTGCTAAATTTTACTGTGCCTAATACAGTATTCTTTAAATTACACTGAAACTCAAAATTTTTCAAAAGCTCATTTCAGTATAATCAGAAGGTGTACATAACACAAAAAATTTCAAACATGTATCTACAGCAGATTTTGAGAAAAGGTACATTGAAAAGGACCAGTTTAACATTGTCGGTACAGGGTGTTCCGACTCCTCTTAATGCGATGTTGTAGTTTTGCTCCCTATTTATGGTGGATTATTGAAAGGTATAGACAAGTAGATGAAATGTTATATTGTTCCTACCTTTGCTTCTGCTAGAGCCAAGCTGAGCTTAAATCTTGGACCATTTGGTTTGTATATGGAGAAAGGAAGGGATGAAGAAGCCTGAACTGATTTTTACCATTAATGCCGTTGAAGCAGTGAGACACCCTGTTGTTTATCAAAACATTTATTGACTTACCATAAGTTCTCTAGGTTTTGGCATGTTCAGAGATAAACATTTTGCAGTTACATCATTATTATAATTGTATATATTTTCTTTTCTATAATATTTCAGTCTTAACTGTGTGAAAGAACTCATTTTTAAACATCATTTCATTCATTACTTTCCGTGTGCTCAGAACAGTTTTCATTTTAATGAAATATTTTCACAAGCTTTTGTAATTACATTACAAGGAAATCTTGATTTAGCTTATGTGATTACGGCAAAGCCTCGAGGGCTATCTGCCTAAGGGGAGGGATGCCTTCGTAGAAGACTTTCTAAAGGAAACTGACTTCTAAAAGGCTCGTATACACCTTACACACGGGGAAAACCATGAAAACGCCCATGTAGGCAGTTCGTTCGCGGGATTCGAACCTCGGACTGAACTACCAGTGTTCAGCGATTTTTCCGTTCTGCCACAGGGAAGCCTTTATCTTGGTGAAGTATTGCACTTGAGGAAAATATTTGTTTCAAACCTCGAGCACAAGAGATCTAGTGAAATAAATATGAAAGTACATATTGAATCTTTTTCTTTATTTAAATAAGAGCTTATATAAGTCTTTACATGGGGATAATTTATGTCAAAATAATATCATCGGAACGTTTCAGACTGCAGTTTATTTAGATATTTTAGTTTACTTACTTATTTATCATTTCTGCGGCCAATTGATTTCTTGGTAGTTTTGTAGTACGGCACTTTCTGCGTGAAAGGTAGCATTTTTGTAAAAAGATACAACTAATCAGTAGTGATGTTTATTTAGTTAAATTGTGAGATCGGAATTCAGGCCTTTTACGAAATTCCTTGAGATATATTTATAAAATTCAGTCAGAATTAAAAAAAAAGTAAGGGATAACGTTGATAATAATGAAATGGAGTTTAGCGATGGAGCTCATTTTGTACATGCGCAAATACAAATTTGACGTGAAAATCGAATTCACCTTCAGAACTTCAAAATGGGATGTAATAACGATATTACTTTTCAAATGCGTGACCTTTGACTGATCTCTAAATCAAATTCCATAGCCCTCGATAACCCATGAAATTGTTCTAATTGCGAAGGATTGCTGAATTTCGAGTGTATGAGTAAAACTGTAACATCTGAGCATCGTCAGCTTTCTATACGATGAAGTTTGCATAGGCATAGAAGGTATTGTCACTTAATATGACGTCTCTCAGCAAAATAGTTTGATGTCGTCTCTGTAACCTGTTCCAGCAGCTGAGATTTTCTTAATTAATTAGTTTTACATGAGCCTCGCAGAGAAGAATGCATAGCATCAAAAAGTTAAATAGATTAGAATCGAAAAAAAAATTAGTGGAAATAGCGTCATTAAATTTGTTAAATTGATTGTTAATTGCGCTTTTTTTTAATAAAGAGGATAGTTTCGATTTGGAGAATGATAAAACAATGCCATTCTGCCGTTAGTTCCGTGCAGCAATTCTGTTTGCATGTTTGCTTACTACTTGAGTACGCTTTATATGTAATGGCCTACCAGCGGCCGAGCGGTAAAGTACCTGAACACTGGTATTTCGATCTGGGTTTGAATCCCGGCGAATGAGCTGGCTGCATGAGCGTTTTCGTGGTTTTCCCCAGGTGTAATGTGTGTAAGAGCCAGTTTCCCATAGAACGTTCTCCACGTAGACGTACCTCCCCTTAGGTAGATAGCCATCGAGTGCTTTGCCGTACGTAACTAAATCATCGAAATTAAACTTTATGGGAAATGAACAAAATCATTTTGGTATAGAAAAGTAGAGTACAAAACAGGACTGAAAGCATACAGAAACTTTTCTATCAGAGCGTAGTATCTGAAAGGTAAAACATATAAAATTTACGTATATAAAGGTATATATAGGTATTTACGTATATATAGGAATTGATCAGCACGCTCGACGCGTATTCGAGAGGTCCGTGGTTCGAGTTCCGGGAAAGGCATTGCTTATTTTTCACGTCTTCTGCTTCCAAAAAAATCCTAATGTCTGTACAATATTAAATTAAAAAAAATAATCTGCTTAGCATTTTCCTATCTTATTTCATAGCTGGATTAACCATTAAGCTAAATGAGTATCATGGAGAGGGGCTACCATGAAACTTAGGGACATGGTAGTAAAAGTACTTAGGGACTCAAGAAAAGGAAGCATCATAAAAATTTCCCATTGAGTGATTTACTGTGGAATGTATGGTGTTGCTAAATTAAGATCGAGAGAGAAGGAATGAGAAAAAAAAAAGAGGGGGCTAAATATATATATGAGTACCAAAATCGTTTAAGTACTTCGGCCTTTTCAAAGTACTAATCCCGTGTTGCCTTATTCTGAAACAATATGTCATCTCCGTGGCTGTCAGAGATCAATGATACAGACCGTCTCATTTAATCGAGCACAACACTCCAAAGAGGAAGGCTTGCAACGTTAAACTTGACAACAAAAAAAGTATTCGGATGATATTTAGCGAATATGAACACTTTCTTAAATGAATTGAATATGCGCTCGTCGCAATAAAACTTTGCACACCAAGTAGTAATTTTGGCATCATAACGAAACTTTCCATGAAGGTACGTATCAGAAGATAGGCAAATGATCATAAATACAGCGTGATTGTATATTGCATAATGCCGTCAGAGGGCACTGAATTTCGTTCTCGCTGAGGCATAAAAAATATATACAGGCATTTTGAAGGTAGTTAATCTGTTGCAGATGGACCGCCTTTTCAGTAGGAATGCCGTTACAACCCATCGGTTTTTATATATGATCATACTGGATCCACTCTGCGTGAGAGAGCTCGAGATTGGAAGAATCAGTGGGAGGATGGAAATCGGATGCTCAGCTCAGCGAGCAGTAGACCACCTAGGCCGTCCTGAATCTACTATGAGGAGATTTTGGAGCCAGTGGCAAGAAGGAGGTTGCATACCTAACAGTCAAATTCAGCATGGTCTCGAAATACTGTTGCCGAGTGTACTGTCATATCATCCGGTCACAAGCAGCCCTTTCATTACTGTCTTCTTGTATCTGTCTGTACCATTGCGAGGAGCCTGGTTTGAAGGACATGTGGCATCGTTTTAAGGGTGCTGCCAGTGACACCCACTGTCTAGACTGGCGTCTTGCTCAATAGGATTGTAAAGCTATCGAAAGGAACCATGTTGTCTTTAGTAGCGAATCGGGATTCAGTTTGGGAGAGACGACAACCGTGTATGTGTGTAGAGGCCCCATGATGAACACCTTAGCCTTGTCTTCACTTTACTCAGGCACACCGCTCCCACAGCTGGTGCACTGTTATGAGGTACTGTCACATCCGACATCCGGTTACCTCTAATATTGATCCACGGCACCAGGACAACCCAACAATGTGTTGATGACGTCTTTCAACCATATCTTTTGCCACTCATGGCAGGGCTTCTAATAGGCATTTTTCAACAATACAGTTCTCGGCCACGAACAGCAAGGGTGTTACAAAAATGCCTTTGCCACATTGCCACTCGTCCCTGGCCTGCCCGATCCTCAAATTTGTCACCGTTCGAGCACGTTGGAAGTAGAACGCAAGTTGAACATCCTAGGAATTTGGTCGAACTAGAAGCTCACTTACAGCAAGCGTGGAAGACGAAGGAGGATACCGTGCGAACCAGTATACTCCAATGTCCTCTCGTATGAGCAAATATTTCGTATGAACCTCTTGACTGCACTAGGTGTGTATCGTTACCATATCTATCAAACCATCGTATACCATATGATATACCATCATATACAAAGTATACAATATTGTTGTGTTTCTATGGGTTCGTGGATTTGGAGTGATTGACTTGAGGACAACACTTGATGAAGTATCAAAACACAATTTATTTACCAGTTTTATTCAGGACAAAACCAAAAACACGTTTACAGTCGCCGAAAAACTACGACACACACGCTGACACAATCAGCAATACAGCCTTCAGGCTATAACGGTGAAGAAACCTTCACGGCAAAGCACTAGAGTGCAGCTCCCGACTCGGTTCGATCGTTCTCGGAAGTCAACGTACTCTCCACGCTATAACTCGCGATGCACTCGGCGATACTCTCGATAGCCTCAACTATGCACACTCTCGTTGCACTGACGATACTAACCCCGCGTACAGGCAGAGTTTATATAGCTTTTGGCCTGCCTTCGAGAACATTTTGGGCCGAATCGGTAAGAATTCGTTCAAGAATGTTATCCATTGGTCTATGGCATATTGCCACTTTTGTCGTCAAATCGACGATTTCGTACCAAATATGGCAGCCCTGCCTTCCCTTCCTTTTTCTGGTAACCCTAAGCCTGCTTTGCTGAGAAGCTATCTTACCGCGGCTGGGCATTTCATAACAATATCGTATACCATATCTATCAAATTAGTAAATAGAAATGCTGTGATATTCAAAAGTTTTCATTAAAATGTTATGTTCATATTTATTTCCTAACATTATCTTTTAGATTAAAAAGTAAATAGTATTTTATCATATGAATGAATTTGTGATGTATAAAGCAGTTAATAAATATTAATTTCTGTATGTGGGTCTAGACACGTTATAACTGGGCGATATAAACCTTGGCGTATTTTTACTGTGCCGTGCAGTCCAGAACTTATATGAAGTCGAACATTCTTGCTTTCATAAAATAGTTTACGATATGTGAAAATAATGTTAAAATATTTACAGAACAAAGCATTTGATGATGGTGATTAATCCAGTAAAACATTCATTAATGATGGCTGAAGCAAATTTGAGTTATTCACTCACAAAAACATTTCAGAAATTCAAAATTTAAAGTTTTATTGTATGTAAATTAGTTGTATTCTTAGAAAGATAGTTTAAAATCTTTAAAATGACATACAACAGAACAATAAATTGATGTAAATATCATGTAAAACAATATTTAATAGATTACCATGTAAAGAAATGCTTTTAGTGTCTCTAACTTAAACTTATCCTTTATGCGAATTATCGCTTAGGAAATATTCAATAATAATATAAAATATTATCAAACAAATAAATTTTTTACTTTAAATTTTCGTTTTATTTTACGAACTTAAACTATGTCTCTGCAACTCACAAAATAACAAAACTTTATACCTCGAATTATTTCTACCATTTACTAGTATCCACTGTATAACGGAAAATCTCTCTGCTCGAAATGCTGGTAGTTCGGTCTGAGGTTCGAATCCCGCGAACGGGCTGGCTGCATGGGCGTTTTCGTGGTTTTCCCCATGTGTAACGTGTATACGAGCCAGTTTCCCTTAGAAAGTCCTCCACGAAGGCATCCCTCCCCTTAGGCAGATAGCCCTAGTGTGCTTTGCCATAATTAAATACACACACACACACACTCTGCTCGAAATATTTAAATCATTCATGTTTGGAAAATTAGCGAAAAATAAATAAAATTTTACATATAATTAATTCATTACATTACATACTCATTAAATTAATGCTATTTATTTAAATAAATGTGTAATTTGGTATATTTATCATAAGTATGTATATATTAATAGATGAAATTATGAGGACAGTAATTAAGAAAGTAATGTGTAAGAAATAATAATGTTTATTGCATTTAGTCGCTATTAAAAATTAGGTTGTTATGAAACATTGTTTCCTAAATAAACATTATTTCCAGTATTAAATTATAGGATTTGTGAATACATGTAAATCTTTTCCTTATTACGAGTTAGTCAAAACTATGCTATCGTTTACTTTATTGTGAATCACTTTATTATTACAGAAAAGGAAAATATTAATTTTTAATGAAATGCTAAGCCCAGAACATACGAATTTGAGTTCTGACTGGTTTTGCGTTAAATTTTCTTTTGCTTTCCCTAAATTAATTAAAAATATGAAATTGAATAAAGGATTAATAAAATTTTCAATTGATATTCTTCATTAAAATGATTACATCAAAATAAGCAATCTGTAATGTGTGTGTTAAAAACATATTTTATTATAATATTCAACCAAATTCATCAGTTGGGGTAATTACAATCCATTTAGATATTTTAACCGAGAAACAAACATGGGTTATTCTAACTTTCATGGGGAAAATAATTTCAGTACTAAAATATACATAGAGTCCACTAGCGGCCGAGCGGTAAAGTCGCTGAATATTGGTAGTTCAGTCCCTGATAGAAAGTCCTCCACGAAGGCATCTCTACCCTAAGGCAGGTAGCCCTCGAGTGCTTTGCCATAAACAAATAAACCAAACCAAATTATACCAAGAAATACACAATAAACACATTTTAAAGGTAAGTGTAAAAAATAGTTTGAACCAACTAAGAAAAATTAAAGTTTAATATTCATTGTGTAAGTTATTACCAAAACTGTTTCATAAGATAGAATATTCGTGATGTGGAATACTATAACAAATGATTAAAAAAATGATAATAAATCTGTATTTATCTTAATCACGATTGTAATTAAGATTACTATATCCGGGTACCAATTGAGTCTGATCATTCAGGCAAAATATGATCCAGGCTCATTAAACGCTCATAGCTTTCCCTTTCTTTAATTAGAAAAATTTTATCTCCGTCAATTAGAACTTCGGGGGCTCTTGGTCGACTAGAAAAGTTCGATGTTATGGCGCTGCCATACGCCCCAACTGCCATCACAGCTAGTAGATCCCCTTGAAGAAGTTGTAGTTTTCGATTGAATCCCATGAAGTCAGATCCCTCGCACAACGGACCAACAATATCAAAAACTCTGGGTTCTACATCAGTTCTGTCTTTAACGTTAATAATTTGATGATAGCCATCATAAAGCGCAGGCCGAATAAAATCATTCATGGCGGCATTTACAACCGCAAAAAGCTTATGTGGCATTTGTTTGATATACTGCACTTCCGTTAGTAATACTCCAGATTCGGCCATGACTATCCTGCCAGGTTCTAGTACCAGTTCTAGCCCCGTTGAAGTTACAGTGCTTGATAATTCCTTCAGCCATTTATCCCATTTGAGCTCGGGGTCGTCTTCGTGATATCGCACTCCAAAACCACCTCCAATATCGAAAAATTTCAAAAAAATACCTCTCTTTTTCAGTTTTTCAACGAATGATAGAACTGAAGAAATAGCTTTCTGGTAAGGCTCTATTTCCTTGATCTGAGAACCGATGTGGCAATGAATACCAACCATGGAAAGGTGCGTTGATGCATTGCCCATCACATAGAGGTCTTCCGCTTCTTCTAAAGGAACACCAAATTTGGTGTTACACGAACCCGTTGCGATATAGTCGTGAGTCTGTGTCGCGATGTCAGCATTCACGCGTAGAGCAACCGGTGCGACAACCCCCTTCGCTTTAGCCAGTGTTTCGATCCTCTTTAATTCTTGATGACTCTCCACATGGAAACAACCAACTCCAACATCCAGTGCATAACTAATCTCACTTTCAGACTTCCCGACTCCGGTGAAAACGACGCGTGATGTATCGGCACCAATTTTCACTACCCGGCGTAATTCTCCTTCAGAAGCGACGTCGAAAGATATACCCTCCCGCCTCAGGAGGTCCAAAATTGCTAAATTGAAATTGCATTTGACAGGATAACAGATCCTGGCAGGCAATCCGCTCAATGCACAACGGAGGAAATTCAAACGCTCGATGACCTTCGCACGTGAATAAACGTAAACCGGAGTTCCGAATGTCTCTGCCACATGACGCAGCGGAGTGTTTTCAACGTGAAGTTCTTTTTCCTTGTAGTATATCACTGGCATCATTTCAGCCGAAAACCAGTTTTCTACAGAGGAAATTCTAATCAGTTCTATTAAACGTTCCTGCGGTCAGAACAAAAGGCTCCCTTTGAGCGAAGAGCTCAGCTTAGTCAACAGTTTCGTGCTTTTATCTCAGCTGGGTAAGCAGTTTTTTTTTTTTTTTTTTTTTTTTTTTTTTCTTTCCCCCGTAAGAAATCTACCTTTCTAATAGGCGGACTTTGAACGTATTCTTGATTAGAGCGTATACAGATATGCATTCAATCCCAGTATCTCCACATGATATTTCTTTGAATGAATTCAAATCATATCTAAAGGAGATATCGAATCTTATAATATTTATCGGAAATAAAGCTCAATTCTTATCATCAGAAGCTCAATTTCTTATCATCAAAATAATTTACTTGATACTGGCCTATCATACTTCTCTTCATAAACTTCTGTCGGCTTCTGATTTTTCGAGTTCTACAGGGTATAGAATCCAGTCATTAATTAAAAACATATTTATTGAAATTTCTTTGTAATTGTTACTAATGAATACAGTTTAGTTAGCATATTATTGTCATGAATAAGAAAAAGAGTTGTAATTTATTGTTATTAGGTTAAGTTTTTAACTTTTGATATTGGAATATATATAATATCGTTTTGAAACATTTGATATAAAAAATTATGAAACTCTTAAAAAATATCAAAAAAATTATTCAAAAAGAATAGTGAAATATGCTTACGCATTTTTAAAAGGGTATAAACGCATATAATCTAGATTTTTTAAAAAATATTTAATGACTTTTTAGATCAACATATAAATTTCTTTCTCTCAGTTTTTAGCCCAATAGGCTATTAGTCTGGAAACACGATTTTGCGTTGTTTCAATTTCATTCCAGTCTGCTGCCATTCGAAAAATCTTAAACTATTATTCTTTTATATTTAATCTGTTTGTGATTAATTAGCAAAGTAAACTATTTAAAAGCAACATATGCAGCTCTTAAAAACATTATTTTTGGATCTGTTTGATTTTAAAAAATGCATTTAATTCGTGATATATATAATTAAAAACATTAAATATTTTTATAGAATTACATTACACACTTTTCCACTTTTTAAATATACAGAAAATTTATAACTTTCCCATTTTAATCTACATGCATGTTTGCAAAACTTAAGTTTTTGTCTTTTATTATTAACGTTTTGTGTGTTACATTTATTAATTAAATACCATGTTCTTCTCACTTGCGCCACATACAATTCAGTTGAATAGCAAAACTCACAAAATATTTAACAGCAGCATATCTTTAGAATTTCCGATATACAGTCTCGCGAGCGAGCGATAACAATGTTTAATCTGTACAGTATTGCCACTTCTCGCTTTTAAATCCTCGAGTTTGTTAAAAACTCATTAAAGTTTTACAAAATATGAAATATAAAATTGGAAATTCAAAATTTGAGTTGCCAGATGCACGTGTTCGGGTAGAGGGCTACGCTATTAAAAATTTGGTGGCGCTAGGTACCGTCATGTTTTCACAGTAGATTCTTCATTATTTATTTAATTTCTTTAAAAATAATACAGGACGATAATATTTGGTGGCAACAACTTGGAAAGTGATTTGTTGTTTATAATTAACGACGCCAAATCCCATTTTGGCTAATAATTCTTTCTGTAAATGAAAGCTATATTTGATGAAGAAGACTCATCAAGAAATTATTAAAAAGAAAGCTAAGCTGAACTTAAAAAAAAATAAGGCAAATTTCACTTTTAAGTCTTCGTGGTCCTATTAGCCAAGTTTTTATCAAAGGGAACCATTATTTGTAATAGATGCCCAAATCAGCTAGAACTTTTGGATCTCATTCAACTTGAAGTAATATTTTTTGTTTCCCAAAAATATATTAAATGAAGGAAACATTTGTAACGCATGTTTATGTCTTCAATTTTTTTTCCTCTGTTCTTAAAGCTAAAATACCTGATAGATATAAAACAAAGTTGTCATTATCTTTAGAGAGATACTTTTAGTCAAATTGTGAGCTTTACAAAAGAGTCACAGAAATATACAAACTACAAAACTAGGAATGAGAATTTAAATCCTGGAATTCCACGCATCTTAAAAACGATTCGAGATTCGAAAAGTCGAATCTTCGCACTTTTGGCTATCATTTGAATCTTTCGAATACTGATTTTAAAAACATTTAAGTGTTTAAGTAACAGATTTTAGAAAAGTTAGTTTTAGTGATTAGTTATTATATTTGTCGCCCAGATGGGAAAGTGGTTAGCGATTCTCCGTCCCCTTCATAGGAGGCAATGGTGGCCCACCTATTAAGTGCTTCTATAATAAAGAGATCCCCCATCCGACCTTAAGGAATGGCCAACGCCTATAAACGGCTTTTTAACATTTTATTAGTCCAAAGGGATTTCAGTCCCGAAGGACTATTGCTTTTGTTTTGGCATTTTGCGTCGGACTCATAAACGTCGGTTCACTTTTCAAACTGTTGCCACAAAATCGTAGAGTCCTGCATTATATTTGAAGAAATTAAATAATGAAAAATCTGCATAAATGATTGTCTATTTCTCGCATTGTGATAAAACAATGGTACATAGAGCCATCGAATTTTGATGACGAAATCCTACTGCGAATATGGGCATCTGAAATCCCAAATTTGGAATTTGTTTTATTATAGATTATATATTTTGTAAAACTTTAACGAATTTTTGATTTACAAACTCAATGCTTTAAAAGCGAGAAATGGCAACGTTATATAGAAAAAAAAATACTTTTATCTCCAGCTCGCGAGACTGTGTATATCGGAAATTCTAAAGATATGCTTAATTTAACATTATTTTGCGATATTGCTCTTAAACTGAATTTTATGGTTTAAGTGCAAAGAACATGATATTTAATAAATAAAGGTAACACTCAAAACGTTAAAAAAACGCCCCTTTAGACGTAATTTAAAATCTGAAAAATTTCAGATTTTTTTTTTAAATTTTAAATTTTAATTAAAATGTTATAATTTATTTTTTTAAAATAAAGTTACACAAGAGTAATTGCAGATTTAGCAAAATATGTTTGCTAAATGTAATATTGTATAGATATAGATAATTTGATTTTAAGGAACTTACGTTTACTCCTTTGCCTCCGGTGAAAAAAGGACCTAGGCGCAACTCTCTCCAGCGGTTTTGTTCATTCAGCCACATAGGGGTTTAAGGAGCACAAATTTAAAATCATTGACTTATACGGTTTCTTCGATTTCTTCTTCGTCTCGTACCCTAAATACTCCTAAGTAGCATTTTTACATTTTTGTTACAAGTAAAAACTGCCTTTAACAAAAATGTAACTACAAACTAACAAAAATGTAACTAAAGTGCTACTTAGGACTATTTTCTTCCTTGAAATAAAGGAAGCATTGTAATCGCGAAAAACTTCGAGTATCATATTTCATCGAAAATATCGAAAAAATCTATTTTGACCGCTGTCGAATCCATTTGAGCGATGTTTTTGTGTGACAACTGTACGTACGGATAGAATAAAGGATTTTTTTTAAATTTTTTTATCAAAAACGAATTGTAAAATAGATTTTAAAAGGATTCAGAAAAGAATTTTTCGTGACGTAGCTACGTACGTACGTATGTATCTCGCATAACTCGAAAACGAGAGGCGTCAGAACGTTCAAAATTTTGTGTATGGTGTATTTGTGTATGCAAGATTAGTGTGTGTATTTGTGTATGCAAAATTTTATGTATTTGTGTATGTAAAGTTAGAGTGGTATTAAGCCTAACGAAGTCGCCATTTGTTTACATTTGAAACTCTTGGTAGAATAGTAAATTACTTCAGTTATGCACCAAATTGGAGTGCTTTTTGCCGAGTGGGACCAAAAGAAACTTTCAGTTTGGTGCACCGAAAAACATGTATTTCTGCCCGCTGGCAAAATTGCTTGTTTTTGGCGTAGAAACTCTAATTTTAACTGCAAAAATTGTTTTTAGCCCAAAGGAGCGTTGCTATTAAACTCGTTTTGGCACTTTGCGTTGATTCACTGTACATGTCCGTATCGCTTTTCAAACTGTTGCCAACAAATATTATCGCTTTGTGTTATATTTAAAGAAATAAAATAATGAAGAATTTGCATAAATGTATGTATGTTTCTTGCATTGTGATAAAACAACGGTACCTAGAGCCCTCCAATTTTAAATAACGTAATTCTCCTCCGAATATGGGCATGGAAGACCAATTTTGGAATTTGGATTTGTTTTATTATCGATTTCATATTTTGCAACACTTTCACGAATTTTTGATTAAGAAACTCCAAGATTTCAAAGCGAGCAATGGCAACACTGTACGAAAAAAAAAAAATTATCTCCAGTGGGCGAGACTGTGTATCCGAAATTCTAAAGATATGCTCATTTTAAAATTATTTTGCGATATTGCTGTTGAATTGAATTTTATGATTTAAGTGCGAACAACATGATATTTAATGGATAAAAGTCACACAGAAAACGTTAAAAAACGCGTAATGTAAAATCTGAAAGCTTTCAGTTTTTTTTTTTTTTTTTTTTTTTTTTTTTTTTTTTTTTAACTGCATTTGGCGTTTTATATTTTTCTGTGTTTTACGATTTTTAATGAAAATGTTTTGAGTTTTAATGTATTTTTTGCCTCGTCGCGAAGTGAGAACTGAATTAATTCAATGAGAAATATATCTCTAATGAAATTCGAGGAAATAAGTT
This sequence comes from Stegodyphus dumicola, assembly GCF_044657685.1. Taxonomy (NCBI): domain Eukaryota; kingdom Metazoa; phylum Arthropoda; class Arachnida; order Araneae; family Eresidae; genus Stegodyphus; species Stegodyphus dumicola. Next base: position 29,806,016 of record NC_140779.1, on the reverse strand, counting down.
AAAATGAAATGCAGCAAAAAATATGCATAATTTGATAGGCAGCGTAGAAGGAAGTCACGTGTTGTCCACATCAGATTTTTTTAATGTCTGTATTTAAACTATCAATTTAATATGGTAAATGCTGAATCCCGAATTTCACCGCTGTTTTAAGTTATGAAAAAAGAAGCACTTTTGATCCAGAAAATAATTAGTAATGTCTGGAAATTTCGACTTATATTGAGTGCTTAATTGATTAAAGCAAAACATGTGAAATTAACTGGTTAAAGATGAAGTGGAGGACTATTTAATTTTCACGTTGGATTTATCTTTGGTAGTTACGGTAGATCATTTTGATTTAGATATTGTCATTCAGAAAAATAAATTTTTATAAATATCTAACATTTATTATTAGATAACTTGGTATATTATAAAGATGGCTATAATTCCAATCATTAATTTGACTAAATTTGTCTTCAATTCGTTCACTTCGAGGACACGTTACAAACTCAGAAGGACGATACAAAACTCGGCTCCTCAAACTATATCACATCGCATGCCAAAACATAGGTTTCGTCCTTCGCTTTCCCAAGATGACCTTGGTCAATTCCAATTCGAAATCCTCGCATATTTTGTACGCACGAAATGATCTTCCGCAGGAAAGGGCCCCTAACCTTGGAGTTCGTTTTGTGCTCGAACCTGCTTCTCACACCGGTAGTAGCCCTTCACCAAGTTAAAAAATTTTCCAGTGGCACAACCTAGTAGCTCCTTACTGAGATTTTTCAGTGCTTTAAAACTAAGTCATTTTAATGAAGTTCCGTTAATTGTGAATACTTTTATTTTTGTTAAGTGTATCACTTTTTTCTCATCTGAAAATCTGTATTCAAAAATTCACACACTTTTTAAACCTTTTCGACAACAAGTAAATGGAAAAATCTCCTTCCGAAAATATCATTTTTAGCCGAAAAGGGTGTTAGCCCACAAGGCCTATTAATTTAAAATCGGCTTCTTGCGTCGATTCACTTTTCAAACTGTTGCCACCAAATATTATCGCCGTGTATTATTGTATTTAAAGAAACTAAATAATGAAGAATTTGCATGAATGCATTAATGTTTCTCGCATTGTGAAGAGACAAGGGTACCTAAAGCCATCAAGTTTTGAATAACGTAGTCCTCCAACAGGACACTGGGCACTTAGAAGTCCGAATTTTCAATTTCGAATTTGTTTTATTATCCACTTTAAAAAAATAATAATAAATAAAGTGAACGATTTCAAAGCGAGCAATAACTACACTGTACGGGGGGGAAAATTTCCAGGGCGCCAGACTGTGTTCTAAAGATATGCTGTTTTTAAATATTTTGTAATATTGCGGTTGAATTAAATTTTATATGTTTTAATTGCGAAGAACATGTTATTTAATCAATAAAGGTAACAGGCGAAACGTTAATAAAATCTCGAAAGCTTTCAAAATTTGTTTTTTCTTTTTCTTTTCTTTTTCGCCCAAAGGAGCCTTAGCTCAGAAGGGCTATTAATTTCGTTTTGGCATTTTGCGTCGATTCACTATAAACAGCGAATGACTTTTGAAATTGTTGCTACCAAATATTATATTTAAAGAAATTAAATAAGGAAGAATCTGCATAATATATTTATATAGCATAGGTATGTTTCTCGCATTGTGATAAAACAACGGTACCTAGATCCATCAAATTTGGAATAATTTTCATCTCCGCTCGAATATGGGAATCTGGAAGCATAAATTTGGAATTTGTTTTATTATCTATTTCATATTTTGTAAAGCGTTTATGAGATTTTGATTAACAAACTCAACGATTTCAGAGCGAGCAATAATTATCTCGAGTGCGCGAGATTGTATATCAGAAATTCTAAAGATATGCTCTTTTAAATATTTTTTGATATTGATGTTGGATTGAATTTTATGGTTTAAGTGCGAAGAACATGATATTTAATAAAGAAAGGTTGCACACAAAACGTTAAAAAAACGCCCCTTAAACGCTTCCACCCGAATATGGGCATCTGGAGACCCGAATTAGGAATTTGAAATTTGTTTTATTATCGATTTCATACTTTTTAACACTTAAACGAATTTTTGATTAAGAAACTCAACGATTTCAAAGCGAGCAATGGCAATACTGTACGGAGGGGGGGGGGGGGAACATTTTTATATCCAGCGCCCGTGTATCGGAAATTCTAAAGGTATGCTCATGGGATATTGCTGTTGAACTGAATTTTATGAGTTAAATAAAGGTAGCATATAAAGCGTTAAAAAATGCGTAATGTAAAATCTGAAAGCTTTCAGATTTTTTTATCATTTTTTGGATGTCATATTTTTTACAATTAAAAAACTGAAAATATTGGTGAAGCAAAATTAATAGTAGATTAATATTTCTCCCTGGTCTTATATTCGAAATAAAATGCAAAATTCTGACTTCTTGCATTTTGAAGACACGTTATTTAAAACTTTTATGAGAGAAGCTTGACAATTGAGGCAATCAAAGGAACAATTTTCCACTGAGTGTCTGAATTCGGTTGCAAGTTCTATAGACATTTTGTATCGTAAAAATTGCTGTGTTGTTGACTGAGCTTTTTCTAGCTAGAATTTGCATAATAAGAGAAATTGTTATTATTTCCTTGATGCAAACAAGAAACGCAAATTACCTGAAGCACAGCAAATCACGCGATAGGTGTAGTTATTCCTGGAAGATTTAATAACATCTCGTTAATACTATGTTTACTTATTAGATATTGAGGAAAACCTCGAAAAACCCAATACACTCTTTACTCTTCCTCTCTCTACCGTAGCGCTCATTTTGCCTAAAATTACACCAGAACTCCTGAAGGAAATATACCTTTGTAAGTACTTCCTTTTAATAGGATTGCCTTCTTACTTCCCTTTTTTCAAAAATTTTTAATTAATTTATAATGTTAATTACCCCGAAAGCTAACGGCATTTTGTGTTTATGCATGTATGTATCTCGCATTGTGAAGAAACAAACAGCACCTAGATTTATAAAATTTTGAATAACATAGTCCTCCACCCGAACATGGGCACCTGGAAGTTTTATTATGTATTTTGTTGAATTTGCTTATTGAATTTGTTTTATTATCTATTTCATATTTTGTAGTGTGAATTAAAAACTGAACAGCTTAAAAGCGAGCAATGGCAACTGTGTAGGGAGTAAAACGTTTTCATCTCCAGCGCGCGAGATTATCTATCGGAAATTCTAAAGATATGCTAGTTTTTAAATATTTCTAGTCCAAAGTGGCGTTAGCCCAAATGCTGTCTAACATCTTTGAAAAGGAGAAAAACGGTCGTTTGTGCGTAATATAAAATCTAAAGGCTTTCAGATTTTATTATTTTTTCAATTATGTGTGTTTTTTTAATTAGTTAATAAATTTTTAAGAAATATTCTTAACATTTCTAAAAATTGAAACGTGGATCTTTATTAATTACACTGTATATAAAATTTTCTTTGCTTCATTACAAGGATCATAATTCTTATAAAATATTACCTATGCAATTCTACTGTGATTTAATGCCTCATATTTGATCCAAATATATTCTATACTGCCTCCCTCCATGCACCTTGAAACGAATGTAAAAGCAGCCCATGTAGTCTTTGCTTGGAAACGTGAAATTTTTATCGTCTGCGCTCTATATCGCAGAGCCAATTTTCCAAGTATTGTCGCTCGGGAAAGACCATTTATATATCATTAAACATATCATTTAAAATAGCAAAAACCATTTATATATCATTTAAAATATAATCATTTAATTTTTACTTACAAAATGACTATTTAAAAGTAATAAAAGAGAAAGGTTTCAGATTTTATGTTACGCTCAAAGGAGGGTTCTTTTCGTTTACACACACATACACGTTTCAAGAGCATCTCGCTTAACGCCACTTTGGACTAAAACTATTTTAAAACAGCATATCTTTAGAATTTCCGATAGACAGTCTCGCGCACTGGAGATAAAAATGTTTTATTCCGCACAGTGTAGTCGATGCTGGCTTTGAAATCGTTGCGTTATTTAACCAAAATTTTATGAAATAGACAATAAAACAAATTCCAAATTCGGCCTCCCAGGTGTCTATATTTAGATAGAGGATACGTTATTCAGAATTTGGTGGCTCTGGGTACCGTTGTTTATTCAAAATGTGAGAAACCTAAAATATTTTCATGCAGATTTTTCGTTATTTAATTTCTTTAAATATAATGCAAGGACTAACCTATTTGGTGGCAACAATTTTAAAAGTGATTCAACGCTTTTAGTGATTCTACGCAAAATGCGATCTCAAGAGTCCTTCTGGGCTATTTCTCGTTTGGGCTAAAAATCACTTTTTAACAATTTGAAGTATTCCCCGCTTCGTAGCATGCTTTCGTATTGTAATAGTCAGCACGCTTGGTGCTTATTAGAGAGGTGCGTGGTTCGAGTCCCGGCGGGGGCATTGCTCATTTTCACTTCTCTAGCATAAAAAAGAACCTAATATCTCTACAAACTGAAATCTTAATTTTTATCCTAGTTTTTATAAATGTTTGCAACTTTGGTTTACTTAGAATTTGTCTTGCGCTATATGTTGCATCAAATGGTATAGAATGTTTTCATGTATCATATTTCCCCGAAAGTATCCATTTGGAACTCTATCGAATGCAATTTAACGATGTTTGCGTGCATCTGTACCTGAGGATAGAACAAAGGACTCTTTTTCCCAAAACGGGTTGCAGAAAGGATTTACAATGTATTCAAAAGAGATTTTTAGTGTTGTTTGTACGTACGTATATATGTATCTCATATAACTCAAAAACTAGTAGCCTCAGAATGTTGAAATTTTGTATACAGGACTGCTATAACATGTATTCGTGCAAGATGTAAAATATAAAAAATACGATAGCTTCGCTCTACGCGAACAGGCAACCTCTAACCCCCATAGCATAAAACATCCTCAGGATGTCCTATTTAAGTCGCAATATCCCGGGACATACTTAGGATGTCCTAAGGATGTTGATTCTCAGATGTCCTGAGGAGATCGTAATTTAACATCCTGAGGATGTCTTATTTAAGTCGCTATGTCCCGGGATATGACAGGATGTCCTGAAGATGTTGATTCTCAGATGTCCTGAGGAGTTCACCAATTTCACATCCTGAGGACATTCATTCTGCATTGTCCGGAGGACTTTCGTTGTCAAACATTTTGAGGATATTTGTTCTCAAATTTACCAGTTTTAATTTTTTGACATTGCACATCTGAAACTTGCACATTATTTTATTTTTCATATGTATTTTACTAAGTTGTTTCTAAATGCTGTACATTAAAAATATTGATCTGATTGATGATTTATTCTTGTTATTTTGTTATTAATTTTAACTGCTATTTTTTCTGACGTTTTTAAAAATTTATTTAGTCATGGAAAAGATTTTTTTCAATGGATTAGCATTTTCTAGAATATTTGCAAAATTCTAAATAACATATATTTTTTTTATAAAAAATGTATAAATTACATGTATAATTACTTACAGATTACAAACCCTACTACAAATATAGGTAAAATTAGATATAGATATATTTAATTACGGAAACGAATTTTTTTTTTTAATTTGGGTATAGAGACATTAGGTATTTTTTTGGAAGCAGGAAACATGAAAAATTAGCAACTGCCTTCGCCGGGAATCGAAGGATGGACCTCTGGAATACCGGCCCAGTGTGCAGAACCACTACACCACGAAGACACGCTAGGTGTGGTGGTGGTGTATTTAATTATGGCAAAGCACACTAGGGCTATCTGCCTAAGGGGAGGGATGTCTTCGTGGAGGACTTTCTAAGGGAAACTGGCTCGTATACACGTTACACGTGGGGAAAACCACGAAAACACCCATGCAGCCAGCCCGTTCGCGGGATTCGAACCTCGGATCGCACTACCAGGGTTCAGTGACTTAGTTCAGTGACTACCAGGGTTCAGCACTACCAGGGACCAGTGTTTACCGCTCGTCCGCTGGTGGGCCGAAGACACGCTAGGAAAGCGGGAGAAATACCTTATATTACTTCTCTTTTTAAAGGCCGACTTTTTTTTTAAGGGGATCCAATCACTAAATCCTGGGTGTGGATATACCTCATCCAACACCTTTTCAGTTCGGGCGCCACTGTAGAGACATTAGGATTTTTTTGGGAAGCCGTAGAGATAAAAATCAGCAACCGCCTTCGCCGTGAATCGAACCACGGACCTCTGAAATACCGGCCCAGCGTGCAGAACTATTACACCACGAAGGCACGCTAGGAAAGCGGGAGAAATACCTCATAAGGAAATTTTTTTTCCTCTAATTACAGGACAGAAAATGTTTTTCAATCGCGCGATCTGTTATTGATATTGAATTACAGTCGTGCGATAATTTCGCAGTAAAGATACATCTCTGACTATCCAAGATTCTAGAAACTTTGGTCTTATATAGAGATGGTCGTCTTATAGAAATAATGCTTAATATAAATATTTATTTATAATCTCAGAACTATTGGTCACTTTCAGAAGTGGTCGTTTGAGAGGCGATATTCTATATATTTATTTACTGATACTCTCAGATTCCAAAATTTGTTTATATTCTCAGAAATATTGGATGGAAGGTGGTTGTCCCATACATGCAAAATTTAACATTTCATTAAAAATGAATTCGGCATTATTTAACTATTTCCCTATTAATTAATTAATTAGATAAAGAAAAAATTAGGAAATAGTACTGTTTATTACGGAATAATGTAGGAAGTTCTACAGAACTATATTCTTTCGCGTCATTGCACATTGTATCCGGCAAAGTACTAGTTCCTCGTATTCTTCCGCAAATCCGTAAACATCTGTCTGATTTGAAACGAAATCCAAAATGGCTGCGCCATGAGGTTAACTTGTATGGATATTTTTTGTTGCATGAAAGGTAAGTTCAGTTGCAATACTTGTATGTTTACTTTTTTTTCTTTTCGAATGTATGTTATTTATGTCATTTTGACAGTTAAATGTTTCACAGCTTTATGAATTGTTACCATTCTCTCTTGAATTACGTGCATCTCAATGGCTGGCTGTCTTTTGAAATATCTAATTTGCCCTGCTATCCAAATGTTTATGACTGAATTTTTTTTAGTCTAGTTTATGCATTCAGTTTCAAAATAATATGTGTGATCAGATGGCTTATTATTTTATTGCAGCAATAAATTTATGTTAAATAGTTTGAACAATTGTTCAAACTAAACTTATAAAAATAAGAGTTTGCATTGTTTTGTCCAAAATATGTATGGTTGAAACATTACCTTAATCTAGTTTGTAATTCAAGTTTTTTTGGGGGGTACTGTTCTGTTATTGGGACCAGAATCAGAAATGTATGAACCTGTGTTCGTAAGTATGTGCATAGATGCGTATATGTAGACACACAAACATACAAATATACAAGCATACATAAATACAATTCTGAACCCGGTCCTGATAACAGAACAGTACCTTTTTTTAAACTTTTTTGAATATTTTATAAAAGGATTAAGCATTTTTCAAACTGCATATCATTTTAAGATTCGACTTGCAGGAAGACAAAATATGGTCATTCAATCAAATGCTTGATTGCTTTTAACATTTTCTCATAAATATTGTTTGCATTTTTATTGTATTTTAGATACTTTAGTTATGTAAAGTGAACATGAGAATATTAGGAAAGCTGAAGAATATGAATAGCTACCATAATACATGTATTTTTTCATCGAGCCCATTGTTTTAGAAACCGATGTACCATTATTATATGCTGGCTTATTTTATAGTTATATGCAGTTTAATTTTATGTTCATGTTACTGTAGTATTGTCATTATAATAAAAGTATTGATAATTTTTGTTGAATCTTGCAAGTTGCCTAACATTCAGAATTATTACTACCGAATTTTACTGATAGTTTTTTTCGAGTTGACATAATCTGTCTGATAAATAAAATAAACTGTTGTTTAAATTATATGCATTTCTCTTAATGTTTCATTGAAAGTGAGATGGAAATATAAATGCTATCCAGAAAAGTGAATTCCTTTTGCCTGAAATAACAAACTGTACTAAATGATTAATGTTTATATCATTTTAAAAATTTCAATATTAAAGTTTCTCCCCCTTCTCTTCTTTGATTTTGAAATAATTTATAATAAAATAATATATGCATAAGTGTAATTAATGTAAAGTGTTCAATAATATAATTTATTTTTACTGATATTTTTATATTTCTTATCTGGGTTTTCTTTTGGTGTTAGAAGGAGGAAAAGACTGTAATGTTTTAATTAAGGAAATAATTAAAACATTACAGTCTTTTAAATAACACAGTTACAGTAATGTTTATTGAAGCAATCAGTACTGTGTGATTGCCAGTGATTGAATAATGTTAAAATGCATTGTTCATAAGGAAATTTGCTTATCTTTGTGTTATAGATTTTATTTTGACACAAGCTGAAATTTGAATTATTGGAAGCACTTTGAAAAACCGAATTATTTCCTGAATCATTAATCAGGCCAATATATAGCATACAAATTTTCATACAAAATTATTTCTTTGAGCATATTATAAAGAGCTCATTTAATTTTATTATTTGTACAAATTTTAGACAAAAGTAGCATGTAACAGTTAAAGATTTATTGAAGCCTACTTGTTACTTGTGGTAACAAAGAAGTGTGAAAGATATTGCCACATTAGCGAACATGACTATCATTGATGCTTAGTTTAGTAATTTAATAATATATTGAGAAATGCTGGGAACTTTCAGAAGTAGACATTTCGGAAATGATGGGCTTGATAAGAAATTTACATGGTTTTATTATTTATTCTTTAGTTAAGAATGGATTTTAGATGTTCATGTGAAAGAATTCTGTTTAATTATATGTGAAAGAATTGTTAAAGTTTGGCATTTAAAAAAAATAATTAATAATATGTAATTATCTTTTTATTATACATATATTACTATATATTTCTAATGTGCTATGTAAATGTCAGTGCTAAACAATTGAGATACTATTGTCAGGGCAATATTTTCTTATACATGAAAAATTCTGATACGTTCTTATCATCTGCCCTCACAGCTTCAACTTATGCTAAAACAGCAAGAGTATGCACACGATAATAGCAAACTATTAATATGCATACCACACACATGTATTTATATGCTTTATATTTAATCTTTATTTCTGAATAGTATTCCATTGGATGAAAAATATGTGAATATTGACCCAATGTGTATATTTGTGTGTGTGTGTGCATCCTAAAATTTCTTGTTTCTTATAAAGTGCTTATTTGAATTACTACTTGTGAACAGAGCAGTAGATATGAACCATAAACTAACCATTTTGCCAATTTTCACAGCTTATATGCATTTCTCAATAGATAGTCAGAAAGCACCAAAATTTGTAATAATGTTAAGTTTAAATGATGTTCTATACTTTTGTGTTAATTTTTCTATTCTATTAATTCTATTACTGTGTTATCAAACTTTCTGCAGGAATTTCAACTGGTTAAGATGTTATTACCATGTGGAGAAGAATTTGGTTTTCAAGCTAGAAAAAATTGCAGCTGAAGGATTTTGTAGAAGGTCAGTCAAACTGGTTTTAGTTAATTATAATTTAATTTTGGGTGAAGAATTCTCAAATTTATTTATCATAAGTGTCTAAAGGTCTTCTAAATTAAATTCTGCTTGTTTTTGAAATTTTTCATGACATTCATTCTTTGATTATTATTATTATTTTTTTTTAATTTACTAACTTATATCCAGGCACATAATGTTGCATTTAATGCCATACCTTAAATATTGTAAAATGTTAAAATAATACATTTCACTTAAAAATGTGGTTGTGACAGTAAATTTTCTGTTACATTTAGTCATATCTATAAACATTGGTATACATCATTTTTCAATAATCTGTATATTTTGTGCATTTTTTTACATCCAAGATCTGGCATATGACTTTCTTTTCAAACTGATAACATGGTGTAATAATGTAATCTAATGGTTAAAGTTTACTATGGAACGGGCCAAATTTAATAAATTATTCTTTGATAGAAATTTATTCATGTGTTCAGTGTGTCTCATCTTTTTAAATTGCTAAAGTAAATTTTATGTACTTGCATTTAGGAATTTTGACTGTATCAGAGTAATTTTGTTTCAGTTATTATAACATGCAAGGGAAAAAATTCATTCATAGCTCCGTATTTAAAATTAGTTAATTAATTAAAGTCCTTAATAAAGAGGGACGTTTTGTTGTTTTTAATGTCGATAGAGTTTAATTCAAAAATATGCCACATTAAGGGTTACTTTTTAACCTAATTTAAAATTTTCATTACTTTAACATGTCCAATAATTGTTATTTTAACTCCGATATTGTAATAATATCAAAATTCCTTACTTTTTGATAGGTAATCCAAATGTAAAACAAGAAAAGAAAAAATTAAAATTTATTTCATACCTCTAACAAATAAAAACAACACAAGCACTTTTTACTGTCTATCTGCATAGTGTGGCATGTCCCATAAGACTGAGATTTGTATGGTCAAATCCATGTTTCAGTTAAAGGAAAATGCATGCACAGTCTTCTGATTTTCCCTTCGATTAAGGATTTTGTATATACTAGCATAAGAAATATATTAGTTAATGCAGTGTTATACATCAATATTTATAGACAATTATTGTGGCTATGTTTATTATAATTTTGTTCACTGCAATGGCTGGAGTGCCTAAACCATCATGCTGTGTAAACAAAACTCAAATCTTCATCTCTGCATACTGCTCCACTAGTGTTTAAACCACTGAAATGGTGATTATGGTAGAACATCTTTGGTAAAAATTTACTCTACTGTAACCCTTGGCGAATCGTTTCTTTTTTTTATATCAAGATCGTCACCTGAGAGGATCGGCACCAATTTCAAGGTGGCCGCTACACAAAACCAAAATAAGAAGTTAAAGACATACACAAACTCTGTGTCCATGTACACTTCGACCTATTAAAACAGAGAACTGCACAAACTGGGCATTGTGCACTGCCTTAACTTTGTCCATGTACACATTGATCTATTTTCACTTTAAGAAAATCAGAAAGTTAAAAATATCATAGTTACCAGAAAAAATTCGCCACTGTCTTAACACACAGACAACCAAAAATACACAAACAGGAGGAATAAGTTACCAAAAATACATATTTCCTAACATAAAAACATTAAACAACAAATCTTCTAACAAAAATTAACACACAGAGACAAAAAAATAAATGAAACATCATTTTTTTAACATACCATTTTTTTCACATGCATATGTTTAGGCTTCCCACCACCATCCTCCAGGTAAGCAATTCAATTAAATTTTTCGTCTCTTAGTCACCTCAGACATACTCAAACGATGGTACCCACACCAAAATAATAAATAGCATGTTCAAAATACAAGACCATACCACTTCCGTGCAACCAAACACAGCAATTGAAAAGAATGGTAAGAACCAAAAACCTGAGACCGTATAAAAGGTTTACTATTAAAAAAAATAGCCCAAAACTAAATTTATCACAGCACGTTGGCAATATTTGCAGAAATAACTCCTTTTTATTGACAAAAAGTTTTTTTTTTTTTTCCCCAAAGGCTACTTTCATCAACATTAGGGTTACCGAAAAACTTATTTGATGCAATGGGCTTCCACATTTCACAAACAACCAATACCACTTTGCGATTTTTTTTCAGACCGAAACCAAAGTGTACCATACAGTAAAGATTAGCCACATCTTCATTTACTACTGTTACAAGTACATATTTGGTAAATTTCTGCGGTTAAATTCAAAAGTTTAAAATTGCATTAACATGATTAGATTCAGAGTCATAGCTAGGGTTTTCAGCGCTCAGGGACAACTGAAGATTTCGTGCCCCCTACTGCTTGCCAAGGATGGAAAACATTTAATTCTAAAATGTTCTAATATCAGTTTGGCACCCCCTGGATTCTGCACCCGGGCACAGATGCCCCCCTCTAGCTACACCCCTGATCAGATTTTATTTTCTGCACGTAGCTAACAATTACTTATGTGTTGTCAGATAAATGTTACCAGATGCAGTTAATTATTTTTTACTTGCCAATCTCATGAGACAAGTTTTTGTTTGCTCCTGCAAGACTACTTTGTGTTGCAAAATAAATTCATTCTCACTCTTTTTGGACTTGCCTACACGTTAAATTTAAAATAGTTTTATGAATAGGTAAGATGTAATTATCATAATTTTGTTTCTCTCTTTATCTTGGCAACTTTATATGTTGATTCAGTATCCAGGTTACCTACCAGTGGCTGATTGATAAAACTGCTCATATGTTCAGCTGGAGGTTTGAGTTTATTTTCTGACATAAAAAATTTTAAAAGGCATCCCCCATGTTTATTTTACTATAATCGAAAAATCAAATAATTGCTACTCTGTTTATAGGTACTAAATGTTAAAATATTTTAAATGCTTCCTTTAATTTGCATTCTAATAGTCATTTGTTTAAATTTAATTATGAATTATATTCACATATAGTAATTCTGAGTGTTTTTTTATTTTAGGTGCTGGGAAAGGCAATGACAGAGATCCAATTTATCAAGAGTTCTTATATACATAAGAATACATGGATATAAGATTGTTTTTCATGAATTCAAATAAAATGTGATAAATTGGATTAATAAAAGCTATTTTGAATTTTGAAAAGTGTTTTTCCTCTGTTAATCATAATATAGTGCCATAAATTTCTGAATGTGTTTATTTTTCATCCAAATAAATAGCTTTACAAAAATTTGTCATATTAATAGATATTGCATAATTTAACATTATTATAAATATTTATTATAGCAGATTTAGCTGAACTACTTTTTTAGTCTCTTTGCAGATGAAGTCACAAAGGTAAGTGGTTGGATATTTTTCTGTATTCCCCATTAAGTAATTTTATCTGGTAAATTACCATTACTTATATACTAAAGGTGAAAGAATAAGCTTTCCTTGAAGATACAAAAATTTGCAGATATTTCAAAAAATTGGTATACGTAAAAAAGTTCTTAAATTGCCACATATGCGAAACTGAAAATGTTATACATGAAATAGTTCAGAAATACAAATATTTTCACTATTTTTTAACTATAATTCACTGCATTTGTTATCACAGTTTAAGGTAGCAGTGCTTTTCTCACTGTGATTTCTCATGTATTTTGATTCATAAATACATGTACATAAATCCACGTATTTTGATTTCTCTTTTGAGACCGAATAAGAAATGAACTAAACATTCTCGTTGACATTGAGAGTTGAATAAAAGCTCACCTCAAAATAAAATGAATTAATAAATTTATGGAAAATTTTACATTGCATATATTGAGCAGAAAGAAACTGAATATACTTAATGGAATTAATAATTGGTAGAGTTGATAGCAGAATAAAATGCCTTAATTGCATGGTAAACAGTAGATCTTTTGAAGTTTTTCTATGTTGCGTAAAATGCAGATTTAAATTTTTGATATTGATTGCCATATAAATGGCAATTACTGTTTTATTTTGCTCTGAAATGAATGGTTAGTAATAAAATTCTGGATGAGACAACCTTTAACATGGGCTAGAATTTACAAAGTTTAATTTGGTGCTGATTTCAACGGGTAAATTTCATTTTACTGAATTTTGCGTAAAATAATACCAATGAACCGTTGCAAATTATTTTCAGAACTTTTTTTTTTAATCTAAAAGGGCTATTAGTTTTGAAATGTGACTTCATATCGTCAGTCGTAAACTTGTTTCGCTTTTCATTCAAGTCTTGCCATTTGGCAAAATTTAACATATTTACCTTTAAAATCTAATATATTATTGACTAACAAGCCAAGCTATTTAAAAGCATTACACACAGTTCTTAACAATGCTTTTTTTAAATTTTTAATCTGATTGATTTAAAATGCATTTAATTCATGATATATCTAGTTGAAAACATTTTAATATTTCTACATAATTACATGATATATTTCTTCATTTTTCAAATATATAGAAGTCTGGTGAATTTCAAATATATAGAAGTCTGGTGTCAGTATCTTATAAAATGTTTTTCTATTTCCACTGCCCCATCTGTATTGATAATCTATGCATTCATAAACTTTTAGCCTCTTTGAGTGACTGCTAAAATCTGAGGCCTTTCAGATTTTTTTTTAATTGTGTGAGCAGAAAGATAGAATTTTAGAAGAGCTTCTTGAGTTACCTTTTGAATGATATAAAGAATTGTTAACATAATGTCAAATTTTTACAACTAAATATTAAATATATAAAAAAGCCTGCAGCATTCTCATGTTACGAAAACATATTTATTTATTCTGAGGTTAGGAATTGATTGTTTTAAAAATACAATTTATTCCTTTTAACAATTTCCCAACAGTGTCATCAAAACACTATAAATTCCTTACATGTTTTGAAGAAAGATGATTCATTTTTGTAAAGATTATTAAATGGGTAATTTTATTATTCAATTTTTAATACAAATTAACTGAAATTAGAAACTGATTTTGTAAAATAATTTAATTATGAATAATTCAATTTGGGGGCTATTGGATGTTTAAAAATGATCAAAAGATGTTTAATATCTTAAAAATAAAAGCAAAATTTTCAGTTTTAATATTTTGTATTAATAATTCATTTTAATTTCCTTGCTCAGTTTTAATATATTCACAAATTCAGATTTAAAAACAAAATAAGTTGTATAAATATTTTCAACATTTCTGATTTTTCCATAGTAACCATAGGAGAACGATTTGAGACTATCTGTGTAAAAAATGTTTTAGATCATCACACCTTCACATACACTGGAATTTTCCTCTGTATATATACTCGGATGTGACACTAAGCAGTTGAGAGTATGTATTTAAGAGGTTAAAGGGATATTGTAACTAGTGTTTCAAATCCTGATAACATCCCATACGCTGTCGGTGGGATGTAGATAGGATGTCCTAAGGATATACTGGGATGTGACATTAAGCGCTCAGGAGGATGAGTTTAGGAGGAAATTGGGATATTACGGGATGTCCTGAGGATGTAGTAAGTAGGACTTTAAATCCTAATAACATCCCATATGCTGTCGATGGGACATAGATAGGATGTTTTTAGGATATAATGGGATGTGCTTAGGAGATTTGTGGGATGTCCTGAGGATGTAGCAAGTAGGAGTTCATATCCTAATAACATCCCGCACGCTGTCGATGGGACTTGGTTAGGATATCCCGGGATGTGACATTAAGCACTCGGGAGGAGGTGTTTAGGAGGTTAGCGGGATGTCCTGAGGATGTGCGCATATCCCGCGAGCAACATCCTTGGGATATCCCAAGGATGTTTTTGTGCTATATGGGAATTAACTTTCCGCAATTTCAGGATCTTCCTCCTAGACCAGTACTTTCGAGAACATGCTGCCATATTATGTAATCGCTACTATAAATGTAGAAGTTCGCGCCAATGCTACCTACCATCGCTGCCTAAGATCTTACGTTGCTCTGGCCCTTCTTCTTCCCTTTGTTAGAATAGTTATGACGTCGAAACCTTAAATTTAACCTTATTTTAGCTTAAATCATTATTGGATATGTAATTTTGGAGAATCTAAAAGAATAGTGATCTGGCCATTTTAAATGAATAAAGATATGGAGTTTTTAAAAATTATATTCTGCTGTGTCTTCAATTCGGCTACCTTCCACTCCGTAATGAATACACCCGGTCTCTGATATGACTAGATTGCGAAGCTTCATTCATGTGCCTGACTGCCAAAGTATCACAGATTAATTAAAAAGTCGCATAGGGTAGTAGTGCGGCGAAGCTTCATTCGAATGGATGCGTACAGGCTGTTTTTCAAGTGATTAGTGGTGTTGTTTCAAGTGATTAGTGGTTTATGTTTTTGGATATCAACAATTCCACTGACTGCGCAAGGGAAAAAATTAAAAAAGAATTATTAATGCGTACGTGAACTTCTCCGAGGCTTTTAACTCAGCCCCGGATGTACTGCGTGGGTTGCTTTTAGGTCAAAGCCAATTCTGTACATAGTGTGTCAATCATCTGCAGACAACTTAGTGATTTTTTCGTTTTTCTCTTATGCTTTGTGCTCTAAAATTTTGACGCTTCATAAACTTTGTAGTGTGTGGATTATGCATACAAGATCAAAAGCCGACAAGTCAACGTATTAGCATACTACGCAATCAGAATTCTTCAGTATGGATCTAAGTACGCATCAACAGTGCTCCGTTTCACCTTGCTTTTATTATGTGGTGGTTATTTAGAGAGTTGGTGTATATATATATATTGAAAAAGAAAATGTAAAGCTAACTGGTAATTAGACGTAAGACCTATCGGGTCTCAAAAACTTTTGCGCATAATGCTGCGAAAAGATTTGAAAGAATAGTAGTAGGTAGGAACATTGCAGCAACCTTGCTAAAAAGTTACCAGGAGCTGTAGCTCCACGAAATGTAACATAGTACTACATAAACAATAAGAAATTTGTCTGGAAAAACTGTATAAGCGCGATAAAACTGCCAAATTTTAGTGCTGGAAGACTTGCTGATGCACGAAAAAAATTAATGAATCTGACCGTTGTGAAATGTGAAAAGTTAACTCATATGAAAAATAGATCGACGGAAAAAATATATATATATAAGGAAGTTACAAAAAACATGAATTATAAAAGTCAATATATAAAAAGGCCTATACATAATAAAATTAAAATTAAAAATTGCCAATATATAAAATGCCTATACATAAAAATTAAAATCAAAATTAAAAAAATAGAATAAAGACACAAAAAGCATCAAAAACAAGCTACAAAAACAATAATTAAATAGCGGAAAAATGGTAAATTAGCCCACTCGTACTCTCAGTTGGCTTTTCAAGGGAAAAAAAAACTGTTCTACGAAATAGGCTAAATACCATTACGTGTTTCGCCGAAACAGACCATTGAAGCTCTTGTTTAATGCGAAAAAAAGTTTTTATAAAAGAATATTAGTATTTCCGAAAAAATTTTTCTGGAATAAATCCTTTTTTGTAGCTCCACTGCTCTGTTTCTTTTTTTGCCGACGCGTCCGCTGAATAACACATTAAGGTGTCAAAGGCTATTATTATTCCGAGCAATGTAAAATCAAAATCAAAGTAGAAAAATAATAAAATAAAATAAAATAAAATAAAATAATGAAATAAAACAAAAATAATAAAAGAAAATAAAATAATAAAAGAAAAATAATAAAAGAAAAAAATAATGAAATATATATATATATATATATATATATATATTATATAATTAAATGTTAAGTTGTAAGAGCAAACGAAAAAAGACCAATTTTGGTCAAACTTTTGCGCATTGTGCTGCAAAATTAAGGAAATTAGAAGATAAATTTTAGTACGCACGCCAAAAAGTTACCAAAAATTGTGGTTCCGTGAAAACTTTAACATAAGCATATTTAGTTGCTATGAAATGTGTGAAAGAGGAGAAAAATACAATATTTGAATATTTACAAGTAAAATTAATAAAAAGTAAGCTACAAGCTAAATGATTTAAGTAATTTTTAACACAGTAAAAATAAATCAGTTGAGCGAGGTAAAATAAAAATAGTAAGCTATATGTTAAACGAAAAAAGTAGATTTTAAAACA
This sequence comes from Stegodyphus dumicola, assembly GCF_044657685.1. Taxonomy (NCBI): domain Eukaryota; kingdom Metazoa; phylum Arthropoda; class Arachnida; order Araneae; family Eresidae; genus Stegodyphus; species Stegodyphus dumicola. The sequence goes on along the minus strand of NC_140779.1, from coordinate 29,788,383 downwards.
TAGTAAAATACTAATCAATTGATCAAAGTAAAATATAAAAAAATATTAAAATTAAGAAGCGGCAAACGGAAAAAGTTCATTTTGGCTTGTCAAGGGAAATTTTTTAAAATGAATTTCGAACCAAGCTAACTCCATTACGCGTTATATATATATATATATATATATATGCATAGTTTACCAACGTATAAGAATAAACAAAACTAAGATCACGGAGCCGAGTAACAGAGTGGGTATATATATATATATATATATATATATATATATATTTGCTTTAGAAATGATTGAATTATGCTTTTCCTATCTTCCGGTTAAAGTGTTTATGCCGTTAGTCAATCTGCATGCAATAGTTGTAGAATTATCAACAATTTAAAAGTTGTTCAAGTGCGGCTAAGCCTAATTTTTTTTAAACCTCAGCAGTCATATGTGTTTATATTTGAAACTTAGCAGAATAGTGTATAAAGTCAGTTTCTGCACCAGTGTCTTTTTGCCGAATGGGAGCAAACATAAACTTGGAAAAATCTGCCTTCTTGCCCGCTGTCCGAATTGCTTGTTTCTGCGTAGAAACTCTAATTGTAAATGGTTTTTTTTAATTGTTTGAACTATACTTGGTGTTTTATATTTTTCTATATTTTTGAACTCTTAATAAGGATATTTTGAGTTATTAAAATGTATGTATTTTTGCCTCGCCGCGAAGTGAGAACTGAGTGAACTGAATGAGAAATCTATCTCTAATGAAATTCGAGGAACTAAATTTAAATTAAATGCACCAAAAAATGCGTATAATTTAATATTCCGTGCAAGGAAGTCATGTGGTGTACACATCAAATTTTTTTTTTTTTTTTTTTTTTTTTTTTTTTTTTCAGTTGCAGATTTGTTATTTGTTTTGACTGGATTTTATCATAGTTGTGCTTTTCTGAACAGTTGATATATTTACGGTCACCGTTCAACTTCTTATAGGTAGCAATAGCTTTATTTCCTTCTCCTTTGTCCAAAATTACTACTTTACTTATAGTAAGGAGTGCAGTAAGTGTACATCTTTTCCGTGCTTCGTTGCTTTGATGCCAACCATTCAAAACCAAAATTTCTTTAAGTCTACTATACCAACCTGCTTATGGAATCCTGTTGAGTGCTGCAACTTTAATTTGAACACCTTTTACATTATTTTTAAATATTTAAATTTACAGATTAAGAATAGGAATCACATATGTTTTTTCTAAAGTGGTTTGAATAGTACGGCTATTAATAATTCCCTAGGGATATGCATACTATAGACTCCAAATTGATCTTTTTAATTAGAACTCCGTTTCTTTAAATAACTTTAATCCACACTTTTTAATTCGAAAATAATCTTTATTAAAGTTCTTAGCAACTATAAGCAACTCTTAGAACAACAAAAATGAATAATCTTTTTGTTGCCATTCCAAAAACAACAAAAACAAATAAAACGATATTGATCATTGTTTTTAAAATTTCTGCATAAGTTCAAGCCACAACAGATACATAACTAGCTAGGGTTTCTGATTATCACGTAATATTACGAGAGATAATACAATAATGGTTCCATTAAACAATACGTTTTAACTTATCTGCATTGCACGCTAAATGCAATATTCGTGCAATGGTAAAGCATAGTTGATTTATTGCTACAATGGAAAGTGGCAGCATTCAATAACGTAGTAGCAAAATTTATACTGTGCATTGCACTACTATATGTAATCACAGTTTGCGAATACTTCCCCTCTTTACCTCTCTCCAAGGTAAAAAAATTCATCAGTTCTTGCTTTAAAAAATGTAAACTGAGTTAGTTGAAATTCACGTGATCAGAAATAGATTATTTTCTCTACCGAGGATTTTTAATGGTTTTTCAGGTAACTTTCTTGCTATTTTTCGCTTTTTTTCCTGGAATCGGTTGCTAGTTAAATCAATAGTGGTTTTTCTCCGCTTACTCATGCATTACTAGATGCTTGTATACTTCTCACTTGGTATACCGCTTTTCAGTTTACATAAGTAACAGTTGTTTACTTTTGGTCAGTCACCCAATTTTTCACAAGAACTCTTGGATAAGCACCCCGGAAATAGATTATTTTCATAGTACTGATTTTTTTTTGCACGATTTGAAAATAACTTTTGCATTTACTGGGTCATTTACAGTTTGCTAGGACACGATTATATATTTTTCCACAATTTTCGTGATTTTTCTTTCCATTTTTTCCACAGCTGTTACGTGATGCAGTTAGAAAATCCTATTGGTTATGCAATTTAAAGAGTGTATTTAGTATATTTTATTTTTGTTTATTTCGAATCTATACTACTTTCCATGCTTTTTATCTTTTTTTTTTTTTTTTTTTTTTTTTTTTTAATCTCAGATTTCAGGCTTTTCGTTTTCTCTCTTTAACCACGTGATTGTAAGTATTACTTTCCGTTGCTAAAGTAAATTGATAAATGATTTCTCGAATGTCGTCAGGTGATCGAATGCTCATCTCTGATAAACTGCATTTTATTTAACAATGATTTAAAATTCTGAATAATTTACAAACTGCCGCTCTTTCTCTGTATTATTATAGTAAATAATAGTATAATAATAATAATACGTATGAATATATTGTTACCTTTTTTTTTCTGACACCAGTTGTTACGTTATTTTCTTCCTTCGGTACGTTCGGTACGGGTTCGTGTGAATTTGGAGTGAATAACGACGGCACTTGATGAAGTATCGAAACATACTTTATTTAGCCAAAATTAATCAGGACAGCTCCAAAGTCACTTTTTACAGTCGTCAAACATCTACTACAAGCACTCTGGAACAATCAGCGACACAGCATTCAGGCTTCAGTGAAGACAGCTTCACTGGAAAGCACCAGAGTATAGCTCCCGACTCTGCTCGGTCGTTCTCGGAACTCCACGTATTCTCGAGACTCTCCACGCTACAACTCGCGATGCACTTGACGACACACAGAGCACAGCTCCCGACTCTTCGGCTCAGTCGTTCCCGGAGCTCAACACGCTCTCTCGATGATGCACTAACCGCCATACACTAAGAGACTCCTTCGATGCACTCGACGACCCACTCGGCACTCGCTGCCCGGCTGTCAACTCGATCGACTCCGCACGGATGAACTCGAGACACACTGACTCGCCCTACACACGAGGCATACTCTTGACTGCGGACCAGCAGGGTTTATATATCTTTTGGCTGGCGTTCGAGAACATTCTGGGCTAAACCGGTAAGAATTCGTTCCAGAAGGTTCTCCATCCGTCCATGGCATATCGCAAATTTTGTCGCCAAACGGGCGATTTCTCGTCAAATGTGGCAACCTTGCCTTCCCTTGTCATTTTATGGCAACCCTAAACCTGTTTTGCGGGAAAGCTATCTTACCGCGCCTGGACATTTCGTAACAATATTATTATTCTTATCTTTTGGTAATTTTCCCTCTGTATCGTTCTCATAGATCGTTGATCTTCTTAATTGCGAAAACTGTTACCATATATTTGTAAATGTTATTTTCCGATCTTAAGTAAAGTGTTTAATTGTTCTTACTTCCTTGTACGAAGTAAAGGAGCTTTTGTAATCGCGAAAAATTTCGGGTACCATATTTCAGCGAAAATATCCATTTTAAACGATCTCGAAACCATTTTAACGGTGTATTTGCGTCGAATTTAAAGCACAAACAGAATAAAGGACTCTTTTTCCAAAAACGGATTGTAAAATTGATTTAAATGGATTCAGAACAGAATTTTTCGAGATGTCTGTGTGTACGTACGTATGTATACGTAATAACAGCACAATTTTGGAAGCAGTGTACGTAAGATATAGAACGTTGAGAAGTCGATGCGCAAAAATACTGATAGCATAGATACTTGATGCTTTGAGCGTTTTTGAAGAAGACAGTCGAGACGCGTTAAATTTCATTTATTCACATTCACTTTTGTGGCCACAATTCACTTGACACTCCAATCGTGCTTATTTCCAGAACAATTTGTATATTATCTTATATATATGCAGCTTAAGTGTTTGTCGCCGATAGTTTATTGGTTGCTTGCGTAACTGTAAATTGCTTTATTCCCCGTGCAGTGCAGCGCGTAACGAATATTATGAGAAAGCTAAGCCGGAAAAATTAAAAATAGAAGAGTGCGTGCATTTAATATTTAATAAATAAATTTAACGTCTATACACAATAGAATTCGGAAATATGCAACCGGCAACGATGAAAAAACAAATAAAATGAAATAAATAAATAGCTTTATTTAATGCGGCTTAAGTGTCTGTTTGTCGCCGATAGTTTATTGGTTTCTTGCGTAACTATGCTAGCCAATGGGGCAAAGTTGCCACGGCTCAAGGTTGCCGTTTTAATTGAGACGTAGACAATTTCCTGTAAAACTTGCCTTTGCTATGACCATCCATAAGTCTCAGAGCCAAACGCCTGAGCGTCTTGGCATTTTTTTACCTGAGCTTGCATTTGGACACGGTCAACTTTATTTGGCTGTTCAAGAGTTCGTGAAAGAACGGACGTAAAATTAAAAATAATGGATGGTCCTCTGCAAGGCGAGCTTAAAAATGATGGAAAGATCTACACAAAAGATGTTGTGTATAAAGAGATCTTTGACATGTGAATTAACATTTTATTATTTAATCACCTTTATTTATTCAGCTAGCGGTGGCTCTTAAGAAATATACCGCCAGTGGTTTCCTTCATTTCACTCTACTTTAAGCAATTAAGCAAGTAGACGGGGGAAACCCCGTGGGGCAGTAAGCAAAGGGGCGTCCTCGCCGCCTGCCCTGGGTAATTCAGTTTGAATTAGCAGACACCTTTGCACAAATCATTTTAATTGCAATTTTATAATATCTAGAATAGCGGTCATTTCGTATGACCGCCGAGCTTTCTAGTTGCGATCATTGCAGCAAAGCGTCTGGCCACGAGGAAAGCACAAGCGAAAAAGGGTAGAGTGTTGCAGTACTTCAGAGGAAGAAGGGAGGAAGTCAAGTTTCAGTTCGAGCAAGTTTTGGTTTAGAATTATTTTGATTGGGCAAGAGAGATCTGCAGTAAGCGTTACGTTAGATCGCATGATTAATTTGAATGATGTAGTTTAGAATTACGGCGCTATTTCTAACACAGAAAGATGAAGTCCTCCTGTAGCGATCTCACAGGACTATATTTCCTGAAAGGCGCGCCTCGGACGAAGACATAGGAGAACAGGTGGTGATGCGTCTCGAGGAGAGAAGAAAGCAGACAGACCAAAGAATCTCTATCTTTGGACAGGCGTCGCCAGATTACACTAAACTCTGGACTTGAGGTTGTGAGATACGCGGTAAAAGGCTCCCATAAATTTCGATTTAGAAATGCTGTGATATTTATATACAGGCTCTATTACTAACGTACAGGCAACGTACTCAGCCTAACCATCGGATTTCATTGTTTAACAAGAATTGTATGCTTTTTTACTTCCTTGTACGAAGTAAAAAGGGAGTATTGTAATCGCGAAAAGTTTCAGGCAGCAAATTTCAACGAAAATATCCATTTTGACCGCTATCGAATGAAATTTAACGATGTCTTTGCGTGATATCTGTACGTAAGGACAGAATAAAATACTCTTTTCCTTCAAAAAAATTATAAAACTGCTTTAAAATTAATTCTGAAGAGAATTTTTCGTGGCGTCTGTACGAACGTATGTACGTACGTATCTCACATAACTCAAAAACGAGTAGCCTCAGAACGTTGAAATTTTGTATATAGGACTGCTATAACATGTAGATGTGCACCTCGTATTTTGGTTGCAATCGGCCGTACCAAACGTATATAAATATATTTATATATATATCCACTCTGTTACCCGGCTCAGTTATCTCTTTCTTTACTCTTATATGTTGGCAAAATGTACATTTTTTGCTTTAAAAATGATTGAATTATGTTGTTTTTATCTTCCGGTTAAGGATTTTATGCCTTTAGTAAATGTGTGTGCAATATTTTTAGAATTATCAGCAATTTTAAAGTTGTTTAATTGCCGCTAAGCCTTTTTTAATGGCGGCCATTGATGTTTACATTTGAAACAGGAGACTAGTGGATTTGTTGCCAATCTAGAGAAACTTAGCTTCCCAACAACAAAGATAAACGCCTTCATTTATTATTTAAATCATGCTTAATCCGTTCTGGAATTTTTTCGAGGAAATAAGCGTTTAAGATTTACTTCGTAATTTTTAATATAGATATTTTGAGTTCTTATATATTTTTGCCTTCTCGCGAAGTGAGAACTGAATTAATTAAATGAGAAATACTCAATCGTCTGTGAAAAACTGTTTCATTTTTGTTTTGTTTGCTTAATTTCTTTTATACATCGTTCTAGCTTTATTATAGTATTTGAATAAAACATGTGGCAACGATTAGATAATTCTATTCTTTAAATGATACAAATTTTGTGCATTATGAGTTATAATATGAACGAAATATATAAGTTAACTGTTATATAATTATTGGATTATATAACAGTTAACTTAATTTCCGTTATAAAATTATTATATAAGTTAACTGTTATATAATTATTAATACTGTTAAGTGAATCTAGCCCCAGAGTGTCTCTATCGTAAACAAGTACTAGAGTGAATTTCAAAGAATGCATTTATTCTATTGTGGTTTATGCGCTGTCGGCGAAGTAGATTTAATTCAATCCAATAAGTTTAAATGAAATGCAAGAAAAAATGCGTATAATTTAATATTCCAATTTAATATTCCAATACAAGGAAGTCATGTTGTGTACACATCAGATTTTTTTTTTTTCCATGTTTCCATAGAGCTTTTTAAAAATTTTGGAGTGAAGAGGCTTTCATTTAATGAAGTTTATTCTTATAATATCACCAAATACATTTTGTAGTTCATTACTAAGAGATTTTGATATCAACACTTCTCTATTAATAAAACAGTGTGTGAAAACAACACTGACATTTTTTTTTTTTTTTTTTTTTTTCCATGCCTAAGAGTCAACGCTTTTTAAGAGCCCTCTACTTTTGGATTTTTGAGTTTTAGAAAAGTAATAATAATTTGACAAATTCGTTTCCAAATCCATGTTTGATATTTGATATATACAGAATTAATTTTAATTTTGTAAATATATTACGTTATTAAGTATAAAAGAGTTTTACAACTTCTTTTATAATAATGTAAAAATTAGAAATAAAATTGAATGTCAGCAGCCAATCTTATTTGTCGTAAATTCTAATGCTGCATAATGTTTTTTTTTTTTTTTTTTTTTTTTTGTTTACACGTATTGACCAGTCTTCCATGTAGTAGCACTCTTATTAAATGCGCATACAACAATTTAAACAAAGTTAGTCTATTTTGTTTGTAATAATTATTTTGTATTTTATTTCTTTTTTGCTGTGCTTTTTATATATAAACATAAGAGAAGATTATATTATTAAAGCATAGCAAAAGATTGCTGTCACAGATCAAATTGGCTAGTTTTGGTTAGACTGTGTTAGCATATTTGCTGAATAGGCCAACTAGAACAGCTATGTGCCCGCGTCCTATAGTAGTCTGTGTGCTATATTTAGTCCTACAAACTCTTAAGAACTACTTTATTAGTTGTTGGTTGGAAAATAAATTTTTTAGAAAGGAAATGGTAAAATAATTATAACAACTGATAAAATACTATATATATGATTATTAGTTAAAATGGATAAGAAAAACAAGAGTAGGGCCCAAATAGTGAAAAAAACAAGCAGAAGAAAGAAAAAAAACCTCCCAAAATTTTTAGACAACTTTGTTATTAATACATAATACTCAGAAAACGATTCTTCATTCGATATCGTCTCTGCCAATAAAATTCAACAACCTGAATGAAAAACTATATTATTGGCTAATGTTTTCTGTAACAGTAAGCTTGAGAATGAATACGCAGAAGAAACTGATGCACGCACACCAGCAGGTATAGGTAAATGTATGTAGGTAAAACTATTTCTGACAACATTCCAGAATAACAGAATATTTCAACAATAGAATATTTCTAATTAATTGTAACTAAAATGAAGAAAACCTACGGCCCATTTCAAAAATATGCTAAGTAAGGAAACTGGCATTTTAGTGCAGCATTTTATGCATCCATGACAAAGTACGAGCAAATGTGACGGGATGCTGTGTACTGCAAACCTTGTTGGTAGTTTCTTTTTTGATAGTAGTTTGTAATGTAATATACGAACGCAGCACATCCAAACACAGACAAACGAATATACAGTTAAAAGATTAAAACAAAATATTAAAGTAAAGATTAAAACAGAAATACAGTCAGAAACATCAAATCTAAATTCCCACTATTGTTAGTCCAAAGGGATTTGAGTCTCGAAGGACTATTACTTTCGTTTTGGCATTTTGCATCGGACTCCTATAAATGTGGGTTCACTTTTCAAACTGTTGCCACAAAATCGTAGAGTCCTGCATTATATTTGTAGAAATTAAGTAATGAAAAATCTGCAGAAGTGTATGTATATTTCTCGCATTGTGATAAAACAACGGTACCTAGAGCCATCGAATTTTGAATGACGTAATTTTCCTACGAATATGGGCATGTGGAAGTCTAAATTTGAAATTCTGAATTTGATTTATTATCGATTTCATATTTTGCAAAAACTTTAATGAATTTTTGATTAACCAACTCAAGGATTTCAAAGCGAGCAATGGCAACATTCTACGGGAGAAAAAAAAAAAATTATCTCCAGCGCGTCGAACTGTGTATCCGAAATTCTAAAGATATGCTCATTTAAAAATTATTTTGCGACATTGCTATTGAACTAAATTTTATGGCTTAAGTGCAAAGAACATGATATTTAATAAATAAAGGTAACACACAAAACGTTAAAAAAACATTTTTATCTCCAGCTCGTAAGTCTCTGTATCGGAAATTCTAAAGATATGCTCATTTTAAAACTATTTTGCGAAATTTTTATTGAACTATTTTGCGATATTGCAATTGAACCTGAAACACTATTGTTTTCGTTTTGCGATTTTGCGCTGAATCACTATAAATGTCGCTCCACTTTTCAAACTGTTGCCACAAAATCGTAGAGTCCTGCATTATATTTGAACAAATTAAATAATGAAAAATCTGCATAAATGTATGTATATTTCTTGCATTGTGATAAAACAACTTTACCTAGACGCATCGAATTTCGAATGACATAATCCTCCTACGAATATGGGCATGTGGAAGACCAAATTTGGAATTTGTTTTATTATCGATTTCACATTTTTTATAACTTTAACGAATTTTTGATTAACAAACTCAAGGATTTCAAAGCGAGCAATGGCAACACTCTACGGGAGAAAAAAAAAAAAAATTATCTCCAGCGCGTCGAACTGTGTATCCGAAATTCTAAAGATATGCTCGTTTAAAAATTATTTTGCGACATTGCTATTTAACTAAATTTTATGGCTTAAGTGCAAAGAACATGATATTTAATAAATAAAGGTAACACACAAAACGTTAAAAAAACGCCCCTTTAGACGTAATTTAAAATCTGAAACTTTTTTTTTTTTTTTTTTTTGTTCTATTGCCATTTATAAAGTTCCTCAAATCTTTTTGCAAATCCAAACTCTTTTGCGGCAGTAGAATTACTTTATGTTATACCATGTTTTCCCCTGAAATGTCGCAATAATGTGCAGTCTTCGCCGAAATGTCGCTCATTGCCTTCAGCACTGCAAAGCTACAAAGAATATTATTTTGCAAACTAAATCTTTTCAGGTACGCAGGGAAGCTGTCATGTCTAGTAATTATTTGATTGTAATCAAAATCGCATACTATTCTCATATTTTTAGAGACCAAAGTTCAACAAATAATCTTTCCTTTCTATCGAAATTTTCCATTTCTCTTTCCAGCAATCATAAAAGAAATCCTTGATTTTTACTAATAACAGTCCTTTCTGATGCTTGAATATCGAATGCACCCCCGGCATTACCCATAGCAGCCTCTTTAGCCAGCATGTCGACCCTCTTATTGCCTATATCACCAGTATGGACTTTCACCCAGTTCATTTCCACTTCATGTATTTTCTCAAGTTTTACAAGGAGATCTTTTATATCTGAGACCAAAATATTAGTGTTATCAACATCTGCCAATGCTTCCAAACCAGATTATGAGTCTGCATGTATATTAATATATGTTTGTTTAACAGTCAGGCTTTCATCAATCCATTTAAAAGCAAATAAGATAGCAGCCAATTCAGCTTTAAAAACCGAACTGTAAGCTTCAAGTCTAATTTTGCTATAGTTTATTTCTGTACCAAACAAGTAAACCACGTATGCCGTACCAAATTAGAGAGCCAGAGAAATTAACAGTAATAATTACAACCTACAGTTCTTCCAAATCCCAAATGTGGAAGAGGATTTTGTGTATGAAGCCTGGAGACAAAATTTGACTATTGATAAAGATCTCGAAAAGCAAATTCAATAACATGGCAAACTTTTGGCAAATAGTTATAGAACGGTTATAATGCTGTTAAAATATGCGTTAGCTTTTTGTGGAATATATAAATACTAACTATAATGGCATTTTTTTATTGCAGGTTATATTATTAAGTAAATATAAACAGTGTTATGGAACACGTTTTTGGAATTCCAATGCGATTTTTGAGCCTTACTATGCAAAATTAATTCAATGTATTGTCATAATTTAGAAAAAACTTTCATGAACGAGATTTGATGATTTTCTTTATTGTTCGACACTTCTCAAGATATATCGAAGTCGGATCAAATGAGTGTCGTTTTAAGACATGTTAATATTGCAAAAGATGATAGTTCAGAAACCATAAATTTTATAATTGAAGAAACGTTTTTTCGTATTTTATGCTATAAAAAATCATTCTCTCAAAGAATTGAAAGAATATACATTCTCAATTTCTTGAATGAAAGTGAAATTTCAATTAAAAATGTTATGAACAAGAATATGTTGGCGTCTATTTTATGAGGGATGCCTATAAGGGCTTGCAGTAAAAGATAAAAATTATTCAGCCATATGCAGAATATGTGCATTGTTCGTCTCACAATTTAAACCTTGTCATTAATGACACCATTTAAGTGGCAGTAAGATACAGAAAACATATTTATACTATGCGAAAAGTATAAATTAATGGGATTTGTTAACAAATTTTACATTCGAATCAGAAATAGTTTTTAAAATAAAAAAGTTTTTAAAATAAAAAAAGCACTACAGATAAAAAAGAAGGAAAAAAATCTGAAAGGTTTCAGATTTTAAATTACGTCCAAAGGGGCGTTTTTTTAACGTTTTGTGTGTTACCTTTATTTATTAAATATCATTTTCTTCGCACTTAAAGGTAACACACAATTCAACAGCAATGTCACAAAATAATTTTAAAATGAGCTTACCTTTAGAATTTCCAATACACATTTCCACGAGTTGGAGATAAAAAGGGTTCCCCCCCCATAGAATGTTGCCATTGCTCGCTTTTAAATCGTTGAATTAGTTAATCAAAAATTCGTTAAATGTTTTACAAAATATGAAATAGATAATAAAAGCAAATTCCAAATTTTACATTTGGGCTTTCAGATGCCCATATTCGCAGTAGGATTACGTCCATCAAAATTGGATGGCTCTAGGTACCGTTGTTTTATCACAATGGGAGAAACATACATATATTTATGCAGATTCTTCATTATTTAATTTCTTCAAATGTAATACAGGGCGATAATATTTGGTGGCAACAGTTTGAAAAGTGAAACGGGACATTTAGAGTGATTCGACGCAAAATCGCAAAACGAAAGCAATATTCTCTCAGGAACAATGCCCCTTTGGACTAAAAATCTGAAAGAGCTTTCAGATTCTATATTACGCTCAAAGGGACGTTTTTTTCATGGGTGATTCAAAACGGTGCTGAGTGTCTATGAATATCTGTCTTTGTATTTTTTCCCGTTATTTATTTTGTTGAATATATATTAATTATTTAACAGATAATTCTGAAAATAGATTACATATTTCAAAAAATTTAATGTTATTAATACCGTATGCAAAGTTTTAATAACATAAACTTATATTTTCAAATCTAATTTATTATTCGAAGGCACGTAATTTACGACAAGCAAATTTCGTTTTCTTAGTCCAAAGGGATTTGAATCCCGAAGGACTATTAGTTTCGTTTTGGCATTTTGCGTCGGACTCATAAATGTCGGTTCACTTTTCAAACTGTTGCCACAAAATGTTAGAGTCCTGCATTATATTTGAAGAAATTAAATAATGAAAAATCTGCATAAATGTATGTCTATTTCTCGTATTGTGATAAAACAACGGTACATAGAGTCATCGAATTTTGAATAACGTAATTCTCCAACGAATATGAGCATGTGGAAGACCAAATTTGAAATTTGAAATTTGTTTTATGATCGATTTCCTATTTTTTAAAACTTTGACGAATTTTTGATTAACAAACTCAAGGATTTCAAAGTGAGCAATGGCAACGTTGTGCAGAAAAAACATTTTTATCTCCAGCGCGTGAGTCTCTGTATCGGAAATTCTAAAGATATGCTCGTTTTAAAACTATTTTGCGATATTGCTGTTGCACTGGATCTTATGGTTTAAGTGCGAGGAACATATTTAATAAAGAAAGGTAACACACAAAATGTTAAAAAACGCCCCTTTGGACGTAATTTAAAACCTGAAACATTTCAGATTTTTTTTTTTCTCTTTGGAGATGTTTTTTAGTATCCTTACATCAAGGAACAAAATCGGTCTTTCGAAAATTAAAATTTCAGTAATACGTATCTAAAACATATTTTTAAATGTTAACAGTTATTTTTTATTATATGTAATTATCTAAATTTAGAATGCATTCTTGAATTAAATTATTGCATGCATCAAAAGGGGGGAAAATACTTTTTTTAGCGAGGAGGGTCATAAAATTCAAATACCTCGAACCATATTTCTAATGTACTGTAGCATTTTATTAGCAAGTCCATAAAGGGCTTTTGTTAACGGTTTAAAATTAGAAACAGGAACTTGCAAAACGTATTCGTTCATCCGGTTATGATACCAACAGCAGAAAATGTAAATGACCATAGTGTCGCTACAGCTGCTAAATTTCTTTTGGATCCATTTTTTACTTCCTTGTACAAATTAAAGGAAATATGCTAATCGCCACAAATTTTGGGTATCATATTTCAACGAAAACATCCATTTGGCCACTCTCGAATCCCTTTGAACGATGTTTTCGTGTGGCAGCTATTCGTGCGGATAGAATAAAGGACACTTTTTTCCCAAAATGGAATTGTAAAATGGATTTAAAATAGACTCAGAAGAGATTTCATTCATGACATCTGTACATACGTACGTCATGTATGTATGTCGATTAATACAAAAACGAGTGGCCGTAGAATGTTGAAATTTTGTATTATGGAACCACTATAACATCCAGTTGTGCATCTCCCTTTTTCGTTGCGATCGGCCGCACCAAACATATATATTTCCACCCTGTTACCCGGCCCGGCGAGCTCAGAAAAAGAATTTAAATTGACAACAAATTTCTTGCTGTTTTATCAGCACAGACTGATGCTCGCAGACAAATGAAGAATCGAATGCTGAAAAGGAAAACAAACAAGTTTACTTATGAATCCCTAGCAAATCTGTTGAGTTTAAAATAATTATTCCCGTAAACACTTTTAGCTGGGAAATAAGTGACACGCAGATAAGCAGCTGAATGTTTATGAAAGTTTTTAATTTTTACTTCCTTGCACGATGTAAAGGAATTATTGTAATGGCGAAAAATTTCGAGTATCCTATTTCAACGAAAATAGTCATTTCGATCCGCTCTCGAATCTATTTTAACGACATTTTTGCGTGACATCTGTACATCCGGGCAGAATAAACGACTGTTTTTGCGAAAATGGATTGTAAAATGGATTTAAAATGGATTCAGAAGAGACTCTACGTACATATGTATGTATCTCACGTAACTCAAAAACGACTAACCGTAGAATGCTAAAATTTTGTATATGGAACTGCTATAGCATGTACTTGTGCACCTCCGTTTTTCGTTGCAGTTCGGTCATATATATAATATTCCTGCTCTGTCATCCGGATCGAAGAGCTTAGTTTTTTTATTCTTATATATTGGTAAATTGTGCATTTTCTGTTTTGATTGAATTTGATTGAATTATGTTGTTCTTATATTGCGGTTAAGGTTCATGTGCTTTTAATTAATCTACATGCAATAGTTGTAAAATTATCAACAATTTAAAAGTTTAAGTAGGGCTAAGCCTAACGAGACCGCCTTTTCTTTGCATTGAAAGTCTCAGTAGAGTCAGCTGGTGCTCCAAATTCAGTTTCTTTTTGTCCAGTGGGACCAAAAGTTAACATTGAGTTATGTGCACCGAAAATTTTGTTTTCCTGCCCGTTTGGCCTAATTACTTGTTTTTGGGTAGAAAAATCTAATTTTAATTGTAAAAATTGGTTTTTTTTAAAACTCTTTTTAGCTGCGTTTGGTGTTTTATGGTTTTCTATATTTTACAATTTTAAATAAAGTTTTTATGTATTTCTGCCTTGCTGCGAAATGAGAACTGAATTGACTGAATGTGAAATATATTTCTACTAAAATTCGAGGAAGTAAGTTTGTAAGGATCTTAAGTCGTACTAACATTTATTTTACTATTTTAAAACTTTACTATCCTCTTTTATTTTCCACTTTCGGCCAGAATTAAACTTGTTTATGCAAATTGTACTTGCTAACGCGCAAGTACGAGGGCAATCCCCCCAAAAAAAGTCTCCTATATTTTTAGATATACAAAGAACCGTTTATTTTCTATAATTGCCACATCACTTTAAAGATTGCAGAATGCTTTATTTTTCAACATAATCGCCATTTCGGTCGATGCATTTTTGTAGACGCTGTGGCAGTTTTACAATGCCCATGTCATACCAGCTTGCCGCCATGCCCTTCAGGAAGCGTCAATCGAGTCCAAGAAGTTTTCCTTTTCGTCTCCATAGCGGCGAAGAAATTCACGGGAAGAATCAACCCGCTGCCGTTTGTAGTCTTCTGTCAGCATACGCGGCAGCCATCTTGCACACACCTTCCAATATTGCAACTTTTCCGTTAAAATCCTGTGGATGGTGCTTATGGAAACCTCAGGAACCAAAATGCAGAGAACTTCCAGAGTGATCCTCCGATCTTTACGCATGAGTTCCTCAACTTTCGCGATTGTCTCGTCGGCAATTGATGGCCTCCCGCTTCTTTCTTCGTCATGAATTTCAGTACGACCGGCTGTAAACTCTCTACGCCACTTGCGAACGTTTTTGACATCCATGCACGACTGCCCATACACTTCCGTCAATAGGCGGTGAATTTCAACTGGTTTAACGCCTTTTGCGTTCAAAAATCGAATAACTGCGCGCACTTCGCACTTGGCGGTAACGTTTGTCGGGAGCTCCATTTCGAATAACTGCCAAGACTGAGCATCCGAGCGAAGCGCCTGCGTGCTTATGTGGTAGCGGAGAAGGCACCACTCACAACAGTGTTGCCAACAACCGTATTAAAACTTTCTCTATGTCCCCAAAAAGTAGGAGACCTTTTTTTTTGGGATTGCTCTCGTATTTAAGTTGTGGCTTATCGCCAAGAGCAGAGTTCGATAGAGAGAAAGTGAGCCGCCTTGCCACTATATTACGCGCGAGATTCCAATCAGCTGCTGTCCGCCTTTAAAGACAGAGTTTAGTCCTCTTGATATTAAAAACGTATTGTAGTTTCGGCAGTTTACGTACTACATACGTAATGATATAAAAGGCCAGTCTTAGCATTAGGTCAATTGTGTAAAGCACTCGCAATTCAGTTCACTCTTACTTTTAGTTAGTTACTAGTTTTTATGTTTTTAAGTTCAGACCACAAGTGGTTGGTCACCTGTAATATCGTGAACAATAAAGGGTAAAGTTAACGCACCCTGCTTGTATTGTCCATTCCACACATATTTGAACATAGCTTGAGTAAGGTCCTTGTTCCTATTCAGAACACGTCATATTCCCGAAGCAAATTAAAAGCCATACAAGTCCTGATAAGTTTGAATGAATTGCAGAAAAGAAAAAAAAAAAAAAATGCGTATAATTTAATAGGCCATACAAGGAAGTCACGTATTGTCTACTTCGAGTATTTATTTCTTAGGTAGTGTGAAATTCCTGTAACAAAACCATTTCAAAATGGACTCGTCAAGAGAACTGTGTTTCAGATATTAAATTTTATAACCAATTGAAAGATTTGGTGGCATAAACTGCTTCAGTGTAGCTTGACAGATGTGCAACTGCCAGTTTCTCTCTTTTACTATCATGTCCACCTCTCACCCTATTTCTTATGCGTTAATGAGGCTAACAGCTCCATTTAAAACTTTTACAGGTTTTTTTCTCTTCTGTTTCTGAACTTATTCCTTTCCCCAGTATATTGTTAAAATAGAAGCGAGGGAAATTATTTAATCAAAATATCGAAGCTAGGATGTTCCACATTTTTGTAACGATTTTGCAAAGTTTTATATATAAGCAAACTTTAGAATTTTATTTCCCAATATGTTCAGTCTGATAGCCCTTTTGCTGAACTATCATACTACATCTTGATTTCCAATATAAAAGTCCTTTTTTTAAAACATAAAGGTTGGTTTTATTCCACTCCTTCTTCACAATCAATTAGAGTCCATCCAATGTTTTGGCATGCCGCTTATAAAGAGCTTATTTCAAAAGTCCAAATGGACAGTAAATAATCCATAACAGACATGCGACTTCGATGAGTCACATTTAAAGAGAATAGCTTCAATTCCGGTTTTATTTCTCATTGTTACAAAACATAGAGCAGTAGATTTAGAGGTATGGCTTGGAGTCTTATCCTAATGTAACATAACACAGTGAAAATTGTTTGGATAAAGAGATGGAATTTCTTTAAAAATAGGTGTTAAAACATATTTATGTTATCAGCCGATAAAGGGCACTGTAGAAAAGCCGCCGATAGGGGGCGCACGATATCAATCGAGAATCGGAAAGCGAGAGAATGTGAATAAAGTTAAGAATATTCCGTAATGATATGTATATATTTACTGTAATAATAAAGCATTTATAAAATGCAAGAGTTATACCGATTGAATGAAAAGTGAAAGCCTAACTTATCCCTAGCCGTCCTGAGATTAATAACGGAGATTTAAAGTTAACATTTATGATAGTAATCCAAATCAATTTTAACCTTTTTTTTCTACTTTTCTTATTTTAAGTTTTCAGTTATTAGAGAATCCAGTAATGACATAAAGCCTTTAGAAAAACTTTCCTTGTTTTCTCTGAACCAACATATTAAGTCTTTTTTCCCTCTTTTTCGGTATTAAATCCATCTTTTTTGTATTGCAGTCAGATAAGTATATCCAAGCCTCACCAATTGTAGCTATATATTTCCGTTTTTCACCTGCCAAATAATTTTCAGGCAGCAATCTGTAAATAACCCTACGCCGAGAAACATGTTTCGGCGTTAGGTGCTGAACATGTTTTTTGTTTTCATCAGCCCTAAATCAGATTTTATAATTTTGTTCACAGGTTTCTTTACAGATATTTAAATATTTTGCAATAGCTCTTTGGAGGTGGGCTAGATTTTCCTTTAAAACATGAGATGCGACTTTCGATTTAATAAGAGCTGTATGTACCTTTGTTGGGTAATAATTGAATAAGAGTATTTCTCTTCGGACAGCGCAAAATATAGCCTTCGATCTATTGTTTATTTTTCGGCAACATTTAAAAGAAAAGAACATTTTTAATGTTGCAGACGATAGCTAATCTATTGTTTATTTTTCAGCAACATTTAAAAGAAAAGAACATTTTTAATGTTGCAGACGATAGCTAAATCTTATTCCAATTTGATGTCAGTCACGTTTGTATTTTAAACTCCATATTTAAATTCATGGAGAATATTAAAATCGTTACAAAAATATGTGAACACCCTATGTAATTTAAGCAATATTAAATATTCAGTTTCTTTCTTTTTAACATTAAACCAACTAATTTTGGCAGTTATTGCAATTCAATTGAAAATCTCTACATCTGAATAAATGCTTCAATTCTTGGTGCATCCAAAATAATTTGCAAGAATTTTAAAGCCTTTTTTTTTATCTTTAACGCTTTTTATTTTAAAATTCATTACTAACTTACCTTCGAACATATTTTGCAGTAGCCAGATATATGATACTTTTTTAAATAGAATGGTAACCTGTTTGTACGTACAGTGTCTCAAAAAAGTGATGGGACACTTGTGCTTTACAAAAGGAAACTGCAATAAAATAAATTTAAAAAACATGTAAAATTTTTTTTGTGTGTGTTTCATACTTAAATTGAGTAACAATTATTACATAACATACATTTTGTCAAAATATTAAAATATTAATTTAATAAAAATACAATTGTTTAGAACGGAGCAGAAAATGGCTCACTTAAGTGATGGTACACTTACTTTTCCATCAAATATTTATCCAAAAATTTTACTTTTTAAAAGGTTTTAATATTTTGTTGGATTTCCTTTTACTTAAAACATGATTTAATCTTCTTGGGATGGATTCGACTAATTTTTTTGTGATTTCTGGAGTGATTTTACCCCATTCTTCTTGAAGCACCGATTTTAATTGTTGTTTTGAAGAAATGGTGTGTTTGCGAATTCTTGATTCCAATTCTTGCCAAATATTCTCTATGGGATTTAAAAAATGTCAATATACTTGTACTGATCCATTATACTGTCAATAAAAACAAGCTTACCAACTCCAGCGGACAACATACACCCCCATACCATAACTCCTCCTCCACCATGTTTTACTGTTGGCACCAAGTTCTGTTTGCGAAATTCTTTCCTGGGTTTTCTGCACCACAAGATTCTACCGTCAGAACCAAATATATCAAATTTACTCTCATCAGCAAATAAAACTTCATTCCAGTAATCAGAATTCTTATTTATGTTGGATTTTGCGAAAGCCAGTCTGAGTTTTCTATTCTTTTCACTTACGAAGAATTTTTTCCTGGCTGCTCTACCGTGATATCCAGTAGATCGAATTACTCTTCTAATAGTCTAAGAATTAATAATTACTCCATGTAATGCTTGTAAATCAGCAACAACTTTAGGAGCACTGATTCTTGGATTTTTTTTTAATATTTCGAACGATAATTCGCTTTATTCCATTGGATAGCTTTGATGGTCGGCCAGGTCTTCTTTTATCCTGAATCATATGATTCTTTTTATATCGTTTAATGATATTGAAAACTGTTGAATGACTGAAGTTAACTGTTTCAGTAGTTTCTCTAATAGATTTTCCACGTTCAATATGCAAATTAATAACTAATTTTTGAATTCCAGGCAAAGTTTCTTTTCGTTTAGCATTCATGGCTGCACAGAGCTAAAAAACACAAAAATTCCAAAACAAACTGGAGAGAAATACTGCAGACGATTTTATAAATTATTAGCAATTGCTTTTGGGTAAAAATAAATACCCCAAAAGATATTTTTATTGCTTACTTCAGACGATTTTTGTTGCATAGTACGTAGTGTCCCATCACTTAAGTGAGCCATTTTCTGCTCCTTTCTAAACAATTGTATTTTTATTAAATTAATATTTTAATATTTTGAGAAAATGTATGTTATGTAATAATTGTTACTAAATTTAAGTATGAAATACAGCCACAAAAAATTTTACATGTTTTTTAAATTTATTTTATTGCAGTTTCCTTTTGTAAAGCACAAGTGTCCCATCACTTTTTGAGACACTGTAAATGTGCAACATTTCGAATTCAAAATTAATAGAAGGAACCGTGAAATTTTCTATCAATGCTGATAAGATAAGGAGGTCGAGAAGGTTCTTATCATTCGAAAGGTGTCGTGTAAAATGAGAAGTTCCTTGTCATTGAGTATCAAACCGTGGCAAATCAAGGCCTTCGGTACTTGCTCTCTGTGTGGAAATCAGGTGAGTGAACATTATTAGCCAAATGTTATAGCTACTGCTTAACCGGTTTTACTGATGCTGAGGACAGGAAATCAAACAGAAATCATTGCTTTTTAGTTCTTTCTTTATTTTGAAGGAAACATTTATTAGAAAGACGAGAGAAAGCATGCAAAACAAGAATGAAAGACGTGGTAAAAATTAATAAAGAAATTTAGTTTATATTAATGTGAGTGGGATGGGCTGTTTATGACAGAAAAAGATTCCTGCCTTCCTTAATATAGCGAACAATTCGTCCACTTTTTTTTTTTTTTTTGTTTTGTTAACGTTTTGCTGTTTTTTTCCAAGCTGTTAGAATTCGTAATCAGGGTTGTGGGATTGCTTCCTTCTTCTTCTGTTGCGTTACGATAATAATTAAAAAGGAAAATGAATATAATTCTTAGTTTAAAATCAAACGTTTTATTTTCTGTTCTTAAAATAGTAACCATTTAAGAAATCCCTAAGTTAGGCTGCTTTTAAATGTTTTGCGATTTTGCTTTTGAATTAAATTTTATGTGGCGAAGTGCAAAAAACATTATATTTAATAAATTTAGCACGCAAAGCGGTAGTAATAGAAAAAAAAATTCTGGAAGTTTTCAGATTTTGCCCGTCGCCCAAAGGGATTTGTAAGGTTTTGTACGCATTCGCTGAGCTCACAGTCCACCAGTCTGTTGTTATACACTCATTCCTACCAACCCCCTTTTTTTGTCTTTTTAGCTTTATTATTAAGCATAATTATTTTAGCTCTTACGCCATATACAATTCAACGGCAAAATTACAACAATTTTAAAAGCAGCGTAGCAGTATACGATTAGAATTCCCAATGCAGTGTTAAGTGTTGGCATATATTTTTCTGCTTTTTCAATATTTTCTCAGTTTATCATGTTAATGCTCAATTTTAGATGGCTGTAGAAAACTTTTTTTAAATCTTTTTATTATTAACGTTTAGAGTGTTTACTTTATTTATAATATATCACGTTCTTGGCGCTTACGCCACGTAGAATTTCGATTTAACAGCAAAATAACAAAATATTTATAAACAGCGTATCTAGAATTTCCGATAGACAGTCTCGCGCGCTGGAAATAAAAATGTTTCATTCGGTGCGGTGTTCTCACTGCTCGATTTAAAATCGTTGAGTTTGTTATTCAAAAATTCGTTAAAGTTTTACAAAATATTAAATAGATCATAAAAGAAATTCAAAATTCGCAAATTCCAATTTCAAGCTTCCGGGTGCATATATTCGGGTGGAGGACTATGTTATTCAGTTTATTTAAATATAATAAAGGGCGATAATATTTGGTGGCAACAATTTGAAAAGTGATACATCGTATATAAGTGATTCAACTCAAAATGACTAATTTTGAGACTAACAGCCCTTCTGGGCTAACGCCTCTTTAGGTTAAAAAGTTTTAAAATATGGCATAGTTTCCAGAAAGGTTTTGTGAAAAAAATCTGCTTCCTGTGTGTACGTAATGAAATTTTAGAGTCTGTCTTACGTGGCTGTTTATGAAAACTGGATGTTATATGAACAAGATAACTGTGGTCTGGTGAATGTTGCTTATCTATTGGCACTATACTATTCATTATCTAAACTAGAATACTGTAACTAAATCGATATTCTATAATTATTATGTTACTTTTCACGTGTTCACATAATTTCAATTAGCTATAAGTGTAACAGATAACATTTTAATAGCTCAGAAAAATGTCAGCAGAATGGAAAGATTACCATATCGGTTTGGTTTATTTAACTATCACAAAGTACACAAGGACTATCTACATTAAGAGAAGGGATGCCTTCGTGGAGGACTGTCTAAGGGTAACTGGCTGGTATCTATTTTACACATGGGGAAGATCACGAAAAAGCCCACGCAGCCAGCCCATTTACTGGAATTCGAACCCAGGTCGAACTACCAGTGTTTAGCGAATTTAACGCTGTTGGTTTGCAAATTAGCATTATTATTAACATTATTATTCTCTAAGTTTCACTTTTACCGTTTTGTTCGGAAGCACATTACCGTTATATTTGAATCTTACGATGCGGAATAATTTTGAAATGATGCATTTGAGAAAGATTTGTAACAAGCATATTGCAGTTTTTAGGATAGAAAGAAGGAAAAAAACCAAACTAAAACAAAGGATAAAGGGCCTATTAACCAATTCATTTTAGAATTTTACCTTACAGGTACGAATGTCAGCATTCACAATCAGAACATTTCTGCGCTGCGAATTATGTCTTGCAATGCTATTTCTGATATGAGCTGGAAGTTTTAAATTTTATTAATATTTCGTTTTTGATTTGTATGTTGCGTACTTCAGATATGGAAGTATTAAAAAAAACAGTGTAGTGTTTAATATTATGATACGGAATAAAAACACACTGATGTACGTATTACTTAAATATGTGTAACCTAAAATTTTCCGATAGCAAATCTAATATCCTTTTATTTTATCAAAAGAACTAAGTGGATGTAGTGAAATAACAAACCTCTGAATTCATTTAAATTAGAAATAATTAAATTCTAGCCAATGCGCAATATTTCTAATTTTAGTGGCATAATATTCAAATCTGAAGTTCATTCCTGTAGCAAAAGAGATTCCAGAAACCGGAAATTTTGTTTCCGAAACTTTTATTTTTATCTCATTTTTCCAAAAGTTTCCATTGTTGTGGCATTCTAGACTGTAATTGCAAACTAATGAGCTATTTATAACTAAAATAATTTGTTTTGGTTATAGATTTTAGTTGCTCATCAAGACTAATATTTCCCTGTTTGTGGGTGCCAGAAAACAAAAGAGGTATCTAAGACATGCAATAAGATCTAAGACATGCAATCTTTCATTGATCTAAGACATGCAATAAGGGAGTCGATCTAATGTGTTTATGAACTTGTGATTGAAACAGCCTCTTCTATATAGTATATAAAGACGAAAGTCTGTTTGTTCTCTAATAAAACTCAGTCACTACTATAGCTATCGTCACCAAACTTTCTACAATTCATTTCTGGATCCTGGAAAAGGTTGTTGTCCACTTTGTTTCAATATATATATTTTACTTATGTTAATATTTTCACGGATCTAAGCAACTTTTTAGCGTACGAACTAGGAATTTTAACTTTTTTCTAAATTTTGCGGCTCAATGTGCAAAGTTTTTGACCACATAGGTCTTTTATCGTTTGTTCTTTTTACTATGTCTATGTCTATGTCATAACACAATTAAGAGGCAATCGGCCTAGTGCAGCCTTTACCAATATATTATAAGTAGGATGTCTTTAATGATGAGTTGAATCCAGTAAGATGGAATGTACTTTTTGCACCTAGTGCAGAGTCTCTAGAAGAGAAGTAACCGTGGCCCCACGATGTGAGGATCTGAAGATTGAGGATTTCTGCCGCTGGACTATGCTTGTCTGGAGAGAAGCTGCGATTTAATCTTGATCTACAAAGTTCAAAATCATCTCAATGACTTGAAAAGCTAGGCAAAGTTTCTGCATATTTGATTTAGCTGATTTAAGTCTCTGAACTATTGTGGTTATTGATTTCATGAGATAAGGGTTTTCTGATCTTGTTAAAATCTTGTTGAAAATGTTAATGATTTTTGCTAAATTTTCGTGCGGGTTTTTCTGCTTAACTTTGTCACTGTAAAGGTTTTTTAGGCATTTCTTGATTAGTTTGGCCTGAAGCTTGAATGGATTCATGGAAGTCATCTTTAGTGGGAATTTCTTGTGGTTTTTCTATCTTCTCTAAATAATTGAATCTTCTTTTGTATACCTTACAACCACGATAAGACGAAACGTGATTTTCGTGACACTAAATGCAAGTTGGTTTTTCATCTGGTTTTAATTTACAGGTATTGGATCTGTGATTTTGTCCGCACTTACAGCACCTGACCTTTTTAAAGCAGTTATTTTGGGAGTGCTCGAAATCCTGGCAATTGAAACATTGAATTGGGTGTTTTCTGGGCTGATATTTTTCTATTGCGATATTGAATCCGAACATATTGTTTAATTGATGATTTTTCTCTCCTGCAGAATATTATTCCCGATTCAAGGAAAAATATAGGTAAACGGATAATTTGGTCTTCTGCTTTCTTCATGAATTAATTGCTTTACTTTAATTATAGGGAAGCTTCTGCGTTCTAAGTCTGCATGAATTGCTTGCTCTGTGTAGGATCTTGGGATATTTTTAAGTATAACTTTAATTAAAGAAGAAATTTGGTACGTATGAAAACTAATCAGTGCTTTCTGGAATTTATCAACTGTAGCTTTATAATCTGTTTCGGTGGTAGTGTAAAGGAAAATCTGTCTGGCTTTGATTGTAACTTCAAATTCGTTTTTACATATTTCTCTGAGTATTTTGTCTATTTCTATTTCAGGCCAATCAGCATCGTTTTCTGCAATGACTAATGAGGAAATTTTCGTTTTATTTTCTGCGTTATTCTCTGTAGTCATCTGCGTTTCATCTGTAACTTCCATAGCTTCGTTATTTTCGTTAAGAGTTTCAAATCTGTTATTTTGCGGAATATTTGGTGATGGGATAGACTCGGAATTTTTCGCTGTTTTCTTTGGAGTTTGCCAATCCTTCTAATTTATAGTTTTATCATCTGTTTTAGAATTTGCGAGCTTCGGGGTGTTTTGAATGCTTGCTAAAATGAACTGATTTTGTTGAATTTCTTCTTGTAACTTTGAACGCATTTCTATCGCTGGTGGGGAGGTTAATGTCTTCATAGACTCAATACAGTTTAATTTATCGGCGATTTCGTTTTCTAATTTAAGTGAGAGATTTTTTGGGTTAGTCGGAAGCTGAGTATTAAGATATTCTTACAAGATAGCTTCTGTTAAATTAGGAAAAACGTTTCTGTCTTTGTTAACTACTGCTTCAAAATTTGAAGGGGAGGGTTTGAATTTCTTAGTATTATCGGCTATTTTCTTAGGATTTCCTGCGGTTTTCTTTTCTTTTCTCTGAGATTTACTTTTCTTAGTAGAAATTAGAGTAGCAATTATACTTTGAAGCGCCGGGTCATCTGAAGCAATTACAGACATCTCTTTGGATGTAGTCGATTTTCTTGAATAATTCGAATAAGTAGAATCATTATCGCTATCATAATCGCTGAAAGTAGCATGCCAAGGAATTTTGCCTCTATCTGGTGGTTCGCTATTACTGGTCATATCGAGAACAAGCAAAAATAATATTTACCAAAAATCAACAAGAGCAGTCGTCGTCGCAAGAGAGAAACTCACATCTCATCCATGTCATTTTTTTAACTCAGAGAACTTCATCTCATATTATGTTCATATTATAACTCAGAATTCTTTTTACTTTAATTAGTTATGCATATATATATATATATATAGCTAAAATGAGAGATATTAAATAAAAACTCGGAAAATGATAATTTTCGCCCTCATTTTTCCGAGTGGCAACAATCTTGCAAGCTGGAGATGAAAATCTGACTTATTTCGAAAGTTGTTGCCACTGCTTGTTTTCAAATCTTAGAGTTTGTGAATAAAACATTTCCAAATTTTACGATGAAATAAAAATAGCATTGCCAAACATAAAATAATACATTATTCCCGATTCCGAAAATTCGTGGGAAGCCATTTCGACTATTTCCATCTTCGTATGACTTTAATCAGCCGGAATATTAATTAAAAACTCTGAAAGCTCTAATTTTTGCACTAATTTTTCCGAATGGCAACAGTCTCACCCGTTGGATAGAAATGCTTTATTTCGAAAAGTGTTGCTACTGCTGGCTTTCAAATCAAAGAGTTGTCAAATCGTAGAGTTTGTTAATCAAAAATTTGTACGTTTTACAAAATCTATACATATAAAGAAGAATGTCTGTTTCTGTATTTGTTTTTTTATTTGCGTTAATAAATTGCGATAATTTGTTTTCCACATTTAATCGACCAAATTGATGGAACTTGAACTTTTAAGATCATTTGATTAGAAAGACGAAAATCATTAAAAACTGCGTGCCATTGTTGCTGATATAATGATAGAATTAGCTTATTTTTCTATCGAAATTTGTATGTGGGTTCCATGTCGCATGAGACTGAAAATGTATGACTATGAATCGTATTTTTTTGCGTTGTTATTAGAGAAGGTATCGTTCTGTCTGTTGTTAGATGCATTACTCTCAAATCTAACTTAACTGGCATTGGGTACTTCCGCTAGTAGTGTATATTTAAAACTTCGCGTTAAATATATATATATATATATATCAGTAAAGACAAAGTAAGAAATTTAGAACTAATTTTTCACAAAGACCAACAATTGAAATTCATAATTAATAAATTTCAAATAAACCTTTAAATGCAATAAAGAATTTAAAAAATGTTAAAACCAAAAGTTTTCAAACAAACAATACTCCAATTCAAAAAGTAATGAAATTTAAAGAAAAACGAATATGTGTGTGTGTAATATATTCAGGAGCAGGAATTTTGATGGCATAGAAGTGTTGATCCATAATGACTATGAAATTGTAGGCGAAGGCAGATTAAATCTTCAGTTTTATTTTCAACAGTATGTTGCGGTTACACACAAGTCGGCACATTAGAAGTACCTGTTCCAAAGGGCTTACATTTTTGATAGATTTTCAGCAAAAAAGAAGAAATAGACAGATCACATTCGAGCTAAGGCAACGCGTAGAAAGAAAAGTGCGTAATGTTCAGGATGAAATCTTAAGTCAAACTGAGTTAGTTTTGGTTCTCAGTGCATTTTGACTGGATATTTAATATTGCTGTAAAATTATTATTGGCTGCTTTAGTTCAATTTACATCGCCTGAATGACATATTTCTATGTCATATAGAATAATACATAAAATAATACATTATTCCCGATTCCGAAAATTCGTGGGAAGCCATTTCGACTATTTCCATCTTCGTATGACTTTAATCAGCCGGAATATTAATTAAAAACTCTGAAAGCTCTAATTTTTGCACTAATTTTTCCGAATGGCAACAGTCTCGCAATCTATGTCATATAGAATCATCATATGACATAGATTTTTCTCGAAATGACGCAGTGCAAATAGAGGTTGCTATTTTTAGAATAGAGAAGTGAAATTAATTTAGCTGCTAATTTAATCTTTTACATATTCTTTTTCTTACATATATATTTTCTTACATATACATTTTGTTACAAATATGCCTTGTTTAAACAATACACTCTGTTTCATGATAACACAAAAAGTTTAAAAGTAGATGGCCGAGTTGCTTCCCAGCTATTCTGACTCCGTGAGATGCCAAAAATTGACAAAAACTTTTACCCTGAAATATTATTTAAAGCATTCTGCAAGATTGGTTAGAAATATAAAGATTTTCCGGCAGAAATTATGAGCGTAGTTCGTTGTTATATCAGAATCTAAACACTAATCTGCAAGAATCAAATTTAAAATCTAGGTAAAAGCAAATCCCAGATTAATTCTGTGGATTCAATTGATATCCTTGATATCCACCAATCCAAGTTATAACAATGGCTGCTAAAGATAAAATGTTTAAAAGACAATGACATAATATTGGGAAATAATACGTGATTAAATTATTTCAAATGCGGTAACAAAATATAAGCTACTTATTGCGAAAATCATTTAGATCTCGAACTAATATCTACTTTGAGTAAGATAAATAATATCAATACAATTTTCATGGTATCTCAGCATTTGATAAGATAACGCCAGGCGTCTGAAGATTCATACAAATAGTACGTTCTCTGAACTTTGGAAGTACTTTTCAAAAGTAAGTATAACTTGTTTTCACAAAGACATATATAGAATAAAACCAAAAGCGCCAACTTTCTATTCGTTATCACACTATTCTCGCTTATTTTTAAAGCGAAAGGAATTCAGGAGATTATAAGTGTTTAACAAATACTACTGCTAATAATAATATTAATAATAGTAGAATTTGACGCGGTTTGCAAATATATATATATATATATATATATATTCTTGTGAAGGATTTTTTTTTGGGGGGGGGGTTGACGGGGATAAAGGAAACAAATAGTTAAAATTTTCGTCGACAGAGAGCGCTGCACAGTAACAAGAAATACGCAAAGCAAAGTTCTATAAAATTGCACGGTTTTACGATTAAAAGCTCTTAATTGCGGATTTCACAAAGGAGGCGATTAACAGGAATCTTTAAGGTACTGGTAAGAGTAGGGGAAAATATCTCCTGCTGGGGTAAGCCAGTATACAGACGAAAGTATCAAAGTATTAACAGCTCGTTTCTAATTCCCCCTTATTTTCTTTTACATGAAGTTTTAATTGCGATTCTGATTATTAGTAGATAAAGCGTTATTGATGAATTTCTTTTACCTCAGCCAAGAATCGCCAACTGAAGCTTTACAAAGGTTTCGGGCACAGAAGGGATGGAAGAAAGGTTCAAGTCCAATCAAGTCTTGCCGGACTGACTTTCTTGATACGACGTTTCGAAAAAAAGGAAGTTCGTATCGTCGCCCTCAAACGGTGCACCAAGTTTATCAGAGGTCCGCACTTCCGATGGGGCTTCGCAGATGGAAACTCTAGGGAAAACATCAACGAGTGCAGAAGTAATGCACGAGAATTGGCACAAAATACTGGTATACCGAGGACATCGGTATTTCGCATCCTTCACGGCATTTTACAATTCTACCCTTTACAAGCTGCAATCAATGCACCAGCTCTTATCAAATGACAAAAGCTAATGAATTCGAAAATTTATCTTTGTCGAAAATCGAAGTTTATCCAAAGTGGCTTCTCAATGTCTTGTGAACAGATGCGGCTCATTTTTCGTTGTACAGAACAGTCAACCAGGTAATTGTAGAATCTGGACAAAGGAAAACCCATATGCCTATTACTGAGGAGCCGCTATATTCACCGCGAAATCACCCTATATGCGATCAGGTCGTAAATTTACAATCCCTTTTTTCAGGGGGAGAGCTGACAAGGAGGGGATAATCTTGCTCGGGGTCTTGAGAAAATGTGGGGGTCGTTTAAACATCTAACTTTTCTACATTCAGTTTTATACAGAGGAAAATACAAATTGAATTCTTCGAATGAATGCAATTTTGTACAATGAAAATGTATTATTGAACGATAAACTCGAAGGCAAATAATATCTTTTTTTTTAAAGCCATAGGAGTAGAAAGACAAATATTTGTTACACGAATGAATTTGTAGTAAATATTGAATTTTTCATTTCGAATGCTATGTTACATGTATGCGAAGTAACTGAGTATCTGAGAAAATAGTCATAATCCAAATGGCTTTGAACCTTTTCACGTCTAAGGACAATTACATTGTGGTCGCTGCTTTTTTGGTTAATTTTTCTAATGACATATAAAAAATAATTGTTTTTATTTTAGACTTATGAATAAAATTACGCAAACTAGACTACAGAAAATTATTCAGAATGAAGTTAAATGATACTGAAAGATACATTATTGATGCACTTTTGGGTTTTATATGTAGTAGTTAATATAGAATCCTTATATTATATATATATATTTATGTATAGGTATATATATAAACGGAACCAAATATAGAACAAGGTATAAAATATCAAAGAAAAATATCTTTATTATACAATGTTCATTATCATTCGTATATTTATGTAATATCAATATAAATGGTTAGTTATGTTTCGTACATATATAATTAATTTTTATATTTATAATGTTTATTACCATACGTATATTTACATAATATAATAAATGGTTAGTTAGGTTTCGTACATATATAATTTATTTTTGTATTATGTATTATATTCAGTATTGTATACGTATCTGAAGTTTAATTTGGCTTGTTCTCCTTTCGGTTACGACTTTAAGTGAGAAAGAATTGTTTGGGCCTTCATAGGGATTACAAGATATACAATCAGTTAAGATCCGAATTTTCCTTTCTTTTAATCATTATATATATATTTAAATACTACTTTATAAGTATACATAAAATATAGCAATTTTTTAAGCTACTTATTTATATATCTATTGTTTGGTCTGGTTTGTTTGATTATAGCAAAGCATTCGACGGCTATTTGCCTAAGGGTAAGAGTCGAGAACTTTCTAAGCAAAACTGACTCTTATGCACGTTTACACGTGGGGAAAACCACGAAAACTACAATACATCTATCCCGTTCAACGGGACTCGAACCCCAGATCGACCTGCCAGAGTTCAACGACTTTACAGCTCAGCCGCTAGTGAGCCTCCCACACACACACATCCACACATATACATTAAATTATATTTACATGTCGTTTATAACGTATAATTGAGTGCAATTTAATCATAAAGAGGAATTACTTCACTTCGTAGACTTTTTGTATGCTTCACCATATTTCTTAAAGAGAATCCCAGTGCGAGTTCTATTTCCAAGCCGTTTATGTACCTTATTTTTTATGCTTTGAATTATATTTAGAGAATTATTTCACCTGGTTATAGCTGAAAATGCAGTTTTTTTATTGAAGAATTTAAGGGTAAGAAGAGAATTATGTCCTTTTCTAATTATTCTTGAAGCGTTTAAATTTTTTTTTAAAAAAAGGGCACATTAATACGGATCACTGAACTAAGGTGCTCGATACAAGATAGATTAATTAGCTACTAAATTTTGAATTTCATTGAGTAAAAATGAATTCATCTGCATTCTAGAAGAAAGCAAATATTCAAAAAATGTTTTTCTATTCTCGCAGTCATAATATTTTTCTTAAATATTCAGCTAATTCATATTCAGATATTCCAATCCATTACAATTAGTAATAAATCGATACAGTAAATAAATAAATAAAATCAATTAAATGGAATTTTAATTGACTTTAATTGCCCTTTTTCCTCTGATAAACCCCTATTTAGAGTTCAATAGCAGTCGATCAGCTTTGGGTTCATTTTTCTTTATGGTATGCTTACGTTATATATGTATGTATTATGCATTGCTCATACTCGTCAATTGCAACTTTTAATATCTCTTGGAAAAAAATCAGTATGGGAATCCAGAAAATGATTCTTAGTGACGCTAAAACTATTATTACTAGGCTTGTCATGCCACAGTGTGTAAAAAAAAAAAATCCCATTGTTTAAAGGTAGATTTTATGCTACTATCCTAGTCTGAAATTAAAAGCTGAGAGTCAGAACTAAGGGGGTTGCTCTTAGGGAGCCTCAATTAGAAGTAGTTATAGGAAACGGTAGTCAATACTTATTATCTTATGGATTAAACACTTAGTCCCTATTTGATCACGTGTATGGCAAACAGATATTCGTCATTCATAAAGAAAAGAAAGGTGAATCAATATAAGTTATATTCTTGTTTTTCCAACTGCAAAACCATCTTAAGATATAAGTACTATCGGATTTAATCTTTAAATTATTCCAATAATAATCAGAACAATGCGGCCATTATTCTTAACTATAATTTACTAATGCAAATCCTGTTTTGGTTTCAAATGGCTTTCATTAATTACATTAATGATATGGATATTTACTAATATATTACTATTACTAAAAATAGTTATAAATACTTTATTACTGATATGTTTATCATTCAAGTTTTTATTCATGATATACTGATACTGAATGAGACCTAAAAATACTTTTCTTTTAAAATATATCACCCCTTATGATCCCTGACACAGCCGTTTACTTTCCCCTTCGGTAACTAACGTCAGTCTCTTGCTCTTGACCGCATTTGCAAAGCCACCGTTTACCACGCTTTAATTGTTGTGTGGTTTCATTGCGTGCAATTATTGTGGGCCTTTTACTTCTTTGAAGAACGCTGTGCGAAAGCTGGCTGAAAGACCTGCTAAATTGCTGAAAAATGCTACTGGCAACTGCTACGTGAGAAAGAGATACCGCAGTTACTGGCACATAATGTCCTTAACACAGTGACGTTCATGCAAGACCTTCTCATGTCACAACCGAAGTGAAGACGTTCTTAAAAAGAACCTTTACGGAAGAGCGATTAATTAACTGTCACTTTAGAAATGAGTGGCGCTCCTCGCTCGCCGGACTTAACACCACTTGATTTTTGGCTTTGGAACTATGTCAAGCTCGTGGTGTACCGTAATATCCCATCGTCGCCACAAAATTCCCTGCATCCATTCGGATATGCTGTAGTTAACAATACTGTAGTTAACAATGTTCTAATTCGCCTGCAAACTGTAATTTGTGGTGATGGCGGACACATAGAATAAGAGTGATGTACTTGTAACCATTTGCTTGCATGAAAATAGCTATAGTTTTCCATGGAAACGTTTGATTTGCTTCCGTACAGCACTCTATCGTTTCTTAACTATTTTTTTTCTTTACAAAAAAAAAAAAAAAAAAAAAAAAAAAAAAAGTCCAAACAAATTTAGAAGTACTGATGTAGGAATACTGAAACGTAGAAACGCAAAAGTACTAATGGCGTCTATCCGTACTGAAAAGGAAGAATTCTGATTGCGTAAAATGCTAAAATGTTGAATCCGTAATGACTAAAAAACTTGGTAGCCGAGTAAGATTAAATATTCATGTTTATTTCAATTGAGATTTGTGGCTCCAATTCACTTGGCACGCTAATCGTGCCCATTTCCAGAATATTTACATTTTTGATGCTATTGCGTGGGAAGAGAGCACCGCGAAATAACGTCGAAACGGCAACGGAGTTAGAAGCTGAAGTTAATGTGCGCAATTATCCAGTATGGAAGCTCAACATGGAAAGGTTTCGGCTTTGGTTAGAAAGTTTCAGTTCTTAAAATTTCGAGTTTAAGTTCCAAATTAACTACGTCATCAGCTACGCAAGCCATGTGACAGATTAATCTAGAAATGGCGCAGTCCAGGAAAGTTATTACGACATTTAGAATACGGAGAGGAAATAGCCAAACTAAATAGGAGGAATTAAGAAGCTATTACTAAATCTATAATAATAAAAGCAAGTGTAATGTGTCTGTCTGTCTGTCTGTCTGTCTGACCGAGCTCTCCAGCCAAATCTATCGCACGCAGGGACCTGGAATTTTTTATACGGAAGCACAAAGGGGCTGGCCACCAGACCTCGAAGCCCGATTTTCGATTTTTGAATTAGAAAAATTTAAAAAAAATTATTTATAATTAATTAATCACGGTTTTTTTGACTCACTGATATTATTATTTGTTTTCAAATAACGTTCGATTGTAACAATTGATTTCTTTATTCTAGCGTTAGTTTGCTGTTTTGACGATACATTAAATCGATTAATTACAATTCATTTCTTTTTTGTAGCTTGTGGGAGGGGGGAAGAGAGAGAGACAGTCTACATGTCCTACACTACTATTCCTGCGCTATTCACTTATCTGCATTTTCTAAATGCACGGGCAACGCCGGGCGGGTACACCTAGTTAAATTATAAAGCTAATTTATATATTTTTTTTATCTTACGTACAGATTATATGCATATAAAGCTTATAAATGCTGTAGTTTATTTTACTTGCAAGTTCGAATCCGAACAAAGCATGGACTCCTGTGATTGTACTTTCGTTGCTAAATGGTGGCACCTAAATTATCTCCATCCTATAGGCCTTTCGCCTCATTAATAGTATAAATTATAGACTTTTTTATTCCAGCGACATATCGCTCCCACAGCTGGTGTGATGGTATAGGGTGCAATTGCCTACACGGTCACCCCTAGTATTGTTCCTTGGCACCATGACAGCCCAGCGGTATGTTCATGAAATCCTGCAACCACATGTGTTGCCACTCATGCAACGGCTCCCAGGAGCCATTTATCAACAAGACAATGCTCGACCTCATACGGCAAGGCTGTCACAAGACTGTCTCCGCACTGTTATTACTCTTCCTTGGCCTGCCCGATCCCCAGATTTGTCTCCAATCGAGCATATCTGGGATCATTTGGGGCGACGAGTTGGGCATCCCACGAGTTTGAACGAACTAGAGGCAAGGTTACAGCAAATATGGAACGAAATATCTCGAGACATCATACAGAACTTGTATGATTCAATGCCCGATCGTATCGCATCGTGCAGTCGCGGTAGAGGGAGTCCAACGGAGTATTAACTCCTCCGTTCTTTTGCCTTTTTCTCTGAAATAAATTATCCTTTTTCTTTGATTTTCTTTTCATTTACTTATATCAAAGTAGTCATTACGTATGTAAAATTACTTTTCATTTTGACGACTCCTTCTTGGTGCGCTACTTTTTTTTGTCCATGAGTGTAGTTCCACGAAGGTATTTCTGTTGTTAGATAGCTTTCTTGTGATTTTTATCGTCTAAAATAAAAAAGGAAAAACAAAGGTTTCTTGCAGTACACTCGTATAGAAAACTAAGAGAATTAGCAAATTATGTCGAATTTCTGAAAAACTAGAGGACAGATTTTAATAAAATTTGGTATGAATATATATTTATAACAGAGAAAGAGAAGTACCATTCAAAAGTTATTTTATGTGCTCAATTTATAATCAATAAAGGTAATCAATAAAGTTCATAGTGCAAGGATGTCCAAAATTCACGCTGTGATAGCGAACTGAAAATGAGTCTAATATAGGGTATTTTCCCCCTCTAACATCCAGGCAGATCGCATTGCGCAGCGTGTCGGCATATTGGACAGGAGGCGTCTGAAGAGCATCTGTGGCAGTCGATCTCACTCCTGCGTCAAGGCAATTTTCAACTTCGGGATGGTTTACAAAGTGGGGGTGGGGGCCGAGATGAAATCCCCCCCCTCAGAGCGTTCCATACATGCTGTATAGGGTAAGTTCAGGAGATCTGGCTAACGAATCCATGCAGCAAATATCATCATTTTCCAGGCAATCATCGACCAGCTGAATCCTATGTGGACAAGTACTGTAATCCATTCCTCTTCGCGACGGGCGAATCATATATGCATTTCGTACGGACGCATGTGAGGCCCGGGCGGTTCACCCGTGCACTCCTGGAGAACTGGCCAAGTGGACGGGCAGTGCAGATATGCATTTTAAGCTGAAACAATTTTTAATAGCCACTAGATGGCACTATGTGTCCATTACATTTAAACTGAACGTAGTTTTAGTATTCTGACCTTCAGATTGTTTATATTCTGGCTGTTTTTGGTATTTTGCTTGTCAGCTGTGGCTGGGGATGGGGGAAATCGTAATGTAAACAAACGCAGGGCTCTTTAAATCGCTGCGTGCTAATGAAAACATTCTCGTATCTGATTTATATCCAATTCCTTTTTTATTCTATTTTTTTCCTCTACTTTGTACGGTCTTTTAGGTTACTGTGCGGAGTTTTTTTACGTTTTGCATTGCCTTCAGATATATTTCCGTTCCTTCTTTTTTTATTTAGGAAAGCCTCACCTCCAGTCTATTATGACGGGAAGGAGGCGCTATTTATCAGAGGAAGAATACCCTAGTATGGTTAGTGAACCATTTACTAACGCAAATGAGAGTACTGATTCATTTTCTAAGGAGTTAAAAAGTGATACTTTTTCTAAGAGTTACAAGGTGATACTTCTCTGTGCTTCGAAATTTACCACGCTCGTTTTCATTTTAAATTTTGTTACTTCTTACTGTAAATAGTCTTTATTGTGTTCTTTTTAATAATTTTAAACTTTATTGATGGATTTTATCAATTAAAACTTTAGAATAATTTGAATAGCTCTTCCGAAAAGTATTATGGAAGATAAGCAATTTTTTAAGTATATTTCCATGTAAAATAAAGAAATAAATGTTTTAAGGGCTAATTTTAACATATATAAGAGCTCAAGTAATAATCTAAAATGATACCAAAAATTACGATGCTAGAAGCGAAACTTTTGTTTTTCTGATTTTTGTTATAAAATTAGGCTTAACGATGCAAAACCTACGTCCTGTACGGTGACTGCCTTCGATTCTCTTCCGTCCCGCACGAGCGTTTTAAACAAAGGTGCGCCGTCGCGAAAAGGTTAACAGGAACCCAGTCCCGGGATGAACTGCGCTCCTGCAAATTCGAACGTAGCGCTCCAAGATCTTCTCTCTGTACGTTATAGCAGTCAGAGAGTTTTTGTCAAGCACATGCAGGGCTGTGCAGCCGTCTGACACAATGCCTACCCAAATCATCAAACCATTATACATTCACCACCGTAATGATCATTTTCTCTAATGAGGTAGGAATGGTATCGTATTCCAGACTCCCTGCAGATACAGGTACGCCGAGAATCAGTGATCAAGTTGAATCTCAACACATGTATAAAGACAACAATGCTACCTTTAAGTCTGGTCTAAGGACCACATTGTCTGCACTATACTAAAAGCGCTCTCCTGTATGCTGCAGTGAGCAGGACGCAAACAACGGGTCTTCTGGCATACAGCCCAATCTGGCATACAACCCAGTCTTCATGAGCCCAATCTCATGAAGTCTTCAGGCTACTATAGATCGTAAAACTCGGGTTCCAGTGGCAGCATATAGCTCACGTGACAACTGTGAAGCTATAGCAAACCTGTGTAAACTCTCTGAAGGTGCTAAATAACGATCCTCGTTCGTCGTTGTGAATCTTGGTCGACCTTGTCAGGCTTCTCAATATGGAACCAATGTCCTGAAATTGTTTTCTACAAATTGCAGACGACATTATGCGCTACTACTGTAGTCGCCTGCGCTCGTGATTGGCCTCCCTCCACTCTACTGACAATTTCCCCATCTCATTCTGTCATACATACGTTCGTTGGCTACTTATTCTACCTAACACTTTATAATATTTCCCCAATTATTGCGAGAAATATGCGAATGTTGTGAAGGACTAGAAGCACACAAATCTCCGAAATCCCCTCATGAGTTTATATCCCGTCCACAATCACAGCTCCTCAGACACGCACGTGTACGCTTACGTATTCGACTCGGAATATTTGCATAATTCTTACCAGGGGCATAATTAGTACCTTTAGTTCAAAACTTCTCGTAAATATAGATGTAATTTGAAAATTCTCTAACTTTGCACACGAGTGTATGCGTACTTATAAACTAAATATAATTCTTTAAAAATACTATGAACAACAGAGCTGTGGAGATGGGCAACTGGAATAATTAATGAGTGTAACATTATCAGGTTCTGTGTTCCTCCTTACTTGCTTTGGTATCATTAAATGTCCTGACTCGGAACAGGGAGCTTACTAAAGCTATGTTCAATAAATTTCGGAAGTAGACAATACACACAGGAAGGGTATACGAAACCCTTCATTTTTCTCTCTTTACAATGATTTCCGGACTTCGGAATATAGAGACCAACCACTTGTGGTCTGAACGTAAGAATATAAAAATATTAACTAAACTGTAACTAAACTTAACTTTGGATTAATCAAACAAGTGCCTACCCAAGATTGGCCGTATATTAGCAAAAATCCGTATGTAGTACAGAGAACTGCTAACACTACGATACGTTTAAAATTATCAAGAGGATTAAACCTCTGGCCTTGAAGGCAACCAGCAACCGAGTAAAACTACTATGGCAAGCGGCCTGCTTCTAATAGCTCCTTCCTCTCTCTTGCTTGGCAAAACGCCACAACTTAAGTACTTGGCGTTCGCAAGACAAATTTGCATAAATAAGTTAAAGCTTTTAATTCTGGCCGGAAGTAGAAAATAAGAAGTGATAGTAAAGATTTAAAATAAAATAAACGTTAGTAAAACTTAAGATCCTTACATACTTCCCGCCAGAGTTAATTAGTTTGAAACTGAGGTCTAAAACGACCTTGTTGAAAACTTTTAGCTCTAGAATCTAACGCGAGGCCAATCTTTTACAAACATTTCTCACTAGAAACTAGAAATTAAAAAAGTCGTTTTTACATTATCAACTCCATGGACAAGATTTTTCATCTGTACTGCATCTAAACAGGAGTTTCCTAGTTGAAATCTGGTTCCTTCCAGAGATCTGGAAGGAAAACTAGTTTAATGAAATGTTACACAATTAAATGACAAGTAACATGAATACTTATATTTCTCTTAACATTCTTATTTCATTCATGACGTTATTTAATTATCTCCCCGTGCTCTCTGACATGTGTTGTAAAGGAAAACACCAAACACGAACGTGTTTATGTACAAGTGTTCAACACTACCGCCTGCAATCAAAACACTAACGTGTTAAAATTCAACATAACAAGACCTCATAACACACCTTATATTCATCTCTAAACCCTGAGGTACTATTCTGAAAGTGGCTAACTCTGAAGTGTAGCGTCAGAGAGCCTAACTACATTCATTCAACCTTTAACACATATTCACAATAATTTGCTCTTTTTACAGTCACACGAATAAGTTAAAATTTTTGGCATTACTTTCACTTTTAACATATCACAGTATTTCTTAACGTTTAAAATAACAGTTCACATTGTATATAAGGACATATTAACATGCCGTTAATTTTACGCATTTTAAAACATACATTAGTAGTACATTGTTAACTTCTATTCTTTTCCAAGCAAGTGCCAATTCTTCTACATTGAAATACTAGATTTCAAAAGTCTTTCAGACTAAAACTTCTTTCTTGCCAGAATCTTTTAAATAAAATTTTATGCAATAACTTTTACAATATTCAAGTATTTACAGATTCCTATTATACATTAATTTTAGTTTTACTCGCGAGTAATTGAAAAACATAATACCAAAATAGGTAAGAACTCATTTCTCGCCTTTTTGGCGATAAAGGTAGACCTCACATGAGGTAAAACGTCTTGAATTTTGCCACTTGCAGTAAGAATGAAAGATTAACTTAAGGTTTCAAACTAACATAAAGTTTTACTTATCTTTTTGATATTCGGGCATCCTTTTTTCTGCCCAGTCCTGGAAGGTAGCGAAGATTACGGTTTGGTTTATCTTCCTTCTTGTGCGGGTTCGCCCTTCAGTTCCTTCCTCCATGACCTTTCTTTTCCTTCCAGTTTGGTCATCCTTGAAGACCTTCTTTTTAGCCTCTGCCTGTGGTCTCGGCCGTTTGATGGCAGCTGGTCTTGGCGGAACCGGGACAACTCTCTCTCGTTCCTGCTTGGATCTCGTTGCTGCCTGTTCAAATTTTCCTTGTTTCTTTGTCTCCGCAGCTGGTGTTCCTTCATCAATTCGTCGACATTTGCTGCGTAGACTCCTGTCCGATGGTTAGATCTTCCGTTTTGGAGCCGGGTTATAGTTGCCGGTATTTCTCCTGGCTCTCTTTGCATTCGTCGTACTTCTCCCTTCTTCATTCTGCGGGTGGTCAAGCTCTCTCTTTTCTGGTCGGTGGAACGGCTTCTTTTTCTTGTTACCTTCAATTTTCCAACGGGGAAACTTTCTTTTCAGTTGCTCCTGCCTCCTAATGGCTTGCCCTTGTGATTGTCGTTGTTCCACCTTTGGAGCTTGTGCCTGCAGTGCCTGCCCTGCCGGATCCTGCAAAAGATCTTTAAATATTTGCATTTTATTACGATTATAGAATGGTTTTATCTGGTCAATGTTTGCGGAGCATGTTTCACCATTCCTGGCTTTTAACACCACTACAGCGTGAGTTATTTTTTCTTTGACATATGGTCCTTCAAATCAAGGAAAAATTTGGCGGTTTTATCTTCTGGTGCTGAAGAAAGTGAATACTTAATTTTTAACACTTCATCTCCTACTTTATAAGTTACTCCCCGTCGTTTCATATCATAATAAAGTTTCTGTTTTCTCTGTGCTACTTCAGTGTTCTTTTTTGCTTCTTTAATTAATTTTTCTATATCGCCCATTTTAAATTCTGGGGCTCTTTGTTGAACATAAAATAATTTATCTAACGGCGTTATAATCTTTCTGCCTAAAAATAACTCAGCAGGAGTTTTGCCCGTTGTATCATGTTTTGTGGTTCTAAGGGCGAAAGCTAATTCATTGACATAGTTATCCCAGCTTTTATGAAAATTTTTAACATAACTACGGATAATTTTCACTATATTTCTATTGACCCATTCCGCTATATTTGATTGCGGCCGATACGGGACCATTTTTAAATGACGTATGCCCAGTTTTTGGCACATGTCTTCAAATACATTACTTACAAATTGAGGACCATTATCCGATATAACTTTTAGGGGCGCCCCGTATTTTAAAATATATTTATTTGAAATAGAATCAGTAACTAATTTCGCGGAGGCTCGTTTTAAGGGAACAATTTCGGTCCACTTACTAAAATGATCAACTATAACAAGGAGATACCGACTTTTATTTAACTGACTTTTTGGGAAAGGGCCCAATAAATCGATGCCAATTATTTCATTTGGAAATTCGGATTTAATGCTATTTAGAAACCCGGCCGGGCGGAAATTAATATAATTAACTGCTTGACATGTTGGGCAGGACTGGACATACGCCCTTGTTAACTTTTGCAGTTCAGGAAAATAAACTGCTTCGCGTACGCGTTGGATGGTTTTTCGAATACCAGCATGAGAAGCTAAAGGGAAGTCGTGTAACTCCTGCAGTATATTTAAGCTAAGACTAGCTGGGATAACAGGTCGAAATTCGTTGTTGGAATTTGTAGTTTTTGTATAAAATAATAGACCATCTATTAGTTTGTAATGGGCCGCCCTATTTCTTATCGCCACAATATCTTGGTGGCTAAAATTTTCAGGATCCTTTAAATACTCATAAATGTTTTTAAATTCAGGATCCTTACCCAGTTCGGTTATTACAGTTTCTCGGGAATTTATCGTACATGCTGTGAGCATTGCCACCTTTACAGTATTACCTTCTTCATCTATTTTTATTCTGGATAGGGCATCTGCTACGATATTTTCCTTTCCGGGGGTGTGCTTGATTACCAGATTATACTCTTGTAACTTGAGTGCCCATCTTATTAATTTTGGGGATAAGTTTTTCCCTGAGTACAATCTAGTTACCGCCGCATGATCAGAATACACTGTTATTGGCGCCCTTCCAAAATAGACTCGGAACTTTGGCACTGCTAACAGAACTTGCAAGTGCCTCTCTCTCAGTCGCGGAATAATTTCTTTGTGTTTGATTTAAAGTTTTTAAAGTTCGACTAAAAAGTGCCACGGGCTGATGATTTTGCGAAAGTACCGCTCCTACCGCATAATCCGAAGCATCCGCTGAAATTTCTAAATTCTCATCATTTTCAGGAAATTTCAAAACAGGGGCTTAAAATTTTCGTAAGTATAGCTGGGAATTCCCGCTTGACCCAAGAGGCTTCTGCCTATACATTTGAATCAATTAAGCGCTTGGCCTCTCAAAGCGCTGGTAGCTAAGGTGACTTTCTGGAACTCATGCACTGGATACAGGATGAAGTGGTCATCCAATTTTTCCAAAAAACTGGTTACCGGTGAGTTTCCATTAAATGTTGCTTCTGGTTTCATCGGTGCGCGCATGGTCTGGACGATGTAACCAAATCCTTCCAGGGCGGCAGCTGGCCTTTCTGGATTCTGAGCCGCTTCTGCAGGCAGCACAGGTTCTTCTTGAAACTCGGCCATGGTTATTCTTCTTCGTCGGACGCCACTATCAGGTTCTTTGTTCCTCCTTACTTGCTTTGGGAACATTAAATGTCCCGACTCGGAACAGGGAGCTTACTAAAACTATGTTCAATAAATTTGGGAAGTAGACAATACACACAGGAAGGGTATACGAAACCCTTAATTTTTCTCTCTTTACAATGATTTCCGGAATTCGGAATATAGAGACCAACCACTTGTGTTCTGAACGTAAGAATATAAAAATATTAACTAAACTCTAACTAAACTTAACTTTGGATTAATCAAATAAGTGCCTACTCCAAGATTGGCCGTATATTAGCAAAAAGCCGTATGTAGTACAGGGAACTGCTAACACTACTATACGTTTAAAATTATCAAGAGGATTAAACCTCTGGCCTTGAAGGCAACCAGCAACCGAGTAAAACTACTATGGCAAGCGGCCTGCTTCTAATAGCTCCTTCCTCTCTCTTGCTTGGCAAAACGCCACAACTTAAGTACTTGGCGTTCGCAAGACAAATTTGCATGAAAATAAAATAAACGTTAGTAAAACTTAAGATCCTTACAACATATACTGGTGTGCAAAAATTAAGGACGAAGTCGAAAAATTAGCATATCAGCTGAACGAAGAGGCAGAGCGGACAGAAAGACTAGTCAGGAGATTAAGTAAGGTGATGTACGGTAGCACATGCGCAGATATGCAGGTAGACGTAATGGGGGAGTGTCTGAGTAGTATAAAGCATGTTGTCTGTGTAAGATCAGTATTTCTGGCAAAGAGATTGCACGCCGTATAGAAGTTAAAATCACACCGAGTTGCTGCCTCAGCGAGAAATGGCAAATAATCAATCTGTTAGACGACATCTGGATGCTTTTACCCGAGGTCGAATCATTGGGAAGTTGGAGGAAGGCCGCAGTGTGACAAGTGTGGCTGAAGAGTTCGGAATTGCTCACAGCATCGTTTCACGACTTTGGAGACAATTTCAAACTACAGGAACAGCTATCCGGGGGTTTAGTAGTGGTCGTCCACGAGGAACCACACCCGGAGATGACCGGTATATTGCCTTACAGGCCAGAAGAAACAGGCGGCAGAAAGCGGGAGAAATCGCTAGACACACGACACAGGCGACTGGACGACCGATATCGCGTTTTACTGTGGCCAGAAGACTGCACGGTGGTGGTCTGTTTGCACGACGCCCTGTACGGTGTGTACCTCTAACGCCTGCCCATCGGAGAAGGCGTTCTCTGTGGAGCCGGGAACACCGGAATTGGAGAGACAATGAATGGGGACGAGTACTCTTTACAGATGAGAGCAGATTCAGTCTGAGTAGCGATTCTCATCGCATACTCATCTGGAGAGAGCGGGGAAGCCGCAATCATCCCTCGAACATCATTGAAAGAGACAGGTATGGAGGTGGCGGTGTTTTCGTTTGGGGAGGCATTATGCTTGGTAGTCGTACAGACCTTCACATCTTCGACGCAGGTTCAGTCAACGGGACCCGTTATTGTAACGAAATTCTTCTTCCACATGTGCTTCCTTTTAGAGGCGCTATGGGTCCTCAGTTTCTTTTCATGGACGACAATGCACCATGTCATCGCACAGTAGCTGCCGAACAGCTCTTAGAGAGTGAGGATATTGAACGTATGGATTGACCGGCACGATCTCCGGATCTGAATTTATTGGAAATCTAAGTTGGCGAGATGTCACCAAGCTGGCAACGGTTTTTGTGATTAATTTTTGTCGCCAGATTTGGCGAGAAATCGCATAAGTCGCCAAACTTAATGACCATTTGGCGACATTTTGATCCGGTTCCTGTATAAATAACTGTAATGAATATTCTAATTAAATAACTGTAATTGATGCTGTATGTAGCTGCAATCGTAATTCGGCTCTATTATACCTTCCAGTAGTTTCAAGAACCAGAAAGTACTTGAAATATCTCGGCGACCATGTGAAAACTAGTATGTAAGACCAGAGAGGGCATCTGCTCTCAGATTTTAGCTCAGCGTGAGTTCGGAGTACTGAGATATCTCCGGGTTGGCTTCGCTCTTTAGATGAGCTTTGTTCTGCGTTGTGTTTAACGTTCTTAGTAGTTTTTAAGTGTAACTGCTGATTGTAATTCATGATACTGTGAAAAGATGTACGACTATTTATGTGGGACGTTCGATAATTCTGAATTGTTCTTTCTATAAAATAAATGTTATCAACCTACCATCGGAGCTGTGTGCATTCTTTCTATTACGAACCCTTAAACAGGCAATAATGTTATAGGCGTAAGATGCTATTTTAAATACTAACTTTAATTACAATAGTGTGTAAGATTATTTACCATGTCTGTCCTAATACTAACTGCATATGATAAACCTCTCTAAATTGCATCATTTCAAAATTAATCACTGTTTTTTTATTCTTTCATAACGCCTTAGTTAAAAATAATTTCAAATTTCGGCAATATACGTGTCTTTTACATATATATAATCTCTTTCTTGCTTTTGATACTTTCTAATAATAAAATCCATACTTGTTTTCTTTCCACCAAATAATTTAATTTTATTGGTTATTCTGCGAGCAACGTAAACCGTGTTTGCAATTCTACTAATTCTGAAGAGCATCCATGCAAGGCAAGATTTAAAAGCTTTAGGAAAATTTTAAAATGAAATCGATGTTGAATTTTCAGAAGCCTTCATATGTATTTCTCTCTCTTTTCTTCCTTTTCTCATCATATTTTTGAAATAGGCAAATAAAACCTGATTTTTTTTCAAAAATCAGAAATACATATAAAACTAGGAACAAAAATCTAGTATCTAAAATTCTCCTAATTGTTAAAACTTCGCTATCAAGTTGTTCCAAGGGATATTTTAATTATCCTTCATTTTTAAGAGAGTAGTGATACACAGTATGTGCACTGCCCCCCAAAAGGGGGTACAGTTCTGTATCTCTCATTCTACTGGGCAATTCACGAAATTCATTTTGCGTATTTCATGTGCCGAAAGCGCGATTTAAGA
Source organism: Stegodyphus dumicola (assembly GCF_044657685.1). NCBI lineage: Eukaryota > Metazoa > Arthropoda > Arachnida > Araneae > Eresidae > Stegodyphus > Stegodyphus dumicola. Next base: position 29,744,079 of record NC_140779.1, on the reverse strand, counting down.
TATATATTAGATTTATATATAGCGTTGTTCTAATATAGGTATTTTGACCCAAAATAGGATTTTTTCTGAAATGACATGCCAATTTCTTTCCATATTTCGATTCTACGACTCAAAATTATGCCCAACTGCCAAGTTTTGTAAAAATCTCACTAGTAATTTTTAATAAATTAGTTATCAAAATTTTAGCTCCTCAATGTTAATTGAATTTGATATATATTTATTAATATATCATTTCTTATTAAACTTAAATGATTCCTTCTTCCAGAGTTGGAAATTTAGGCTTAATCCTAATATAATTCGCACATTTTTTATAATTTAATTTTTAAATATTTTTTATTAATTTTTCGAAAAACTCTTTGTAAACCTATACAATTTTTAATATCGTCTTAAAGTAGATGTATTCTATGCAAAAAATTACTGTTTTTTATTCAAAATTTTCTAAGATATACATGAATTCACATATTAGAGCGTTTTGAAATTTAGCATCTTTTTTTTGAGCGATAATAACGCCAAATGTGGTTTACGCACTTTGCTAAAATTATTTTAAAGTCTGAACGATGACTTTTTCCCGCTCGTCTAGAAAATAAGTTGCTGTAAATTAAAAAGCTCGCCATGTGAATTACTCTTGGCGCAAAGTGAAAAAAATGCGCCAAGATTAATTTTTAAATTTCTCCATAAATTTCGCACCAAATTTCACCAAATTTAATATTTAGGTACAATTTGAGTCGTAGAATCGAAATACGAAAAAAAAAAAATGTCATTCGGAAAAAAATCATATCATTTCAGAAAAAGTCCGATTTTGTGTCAAAATACCTGTTTTAGAATGAAGCTATATATGAATCTAATGTATCATAAGTCGCGCTTTCGAGACATGAAAAATGCAATTTGAATTTCGTCAATCGGCCATGTAGAACGGTGCCGATTGACGAAAAAAAAGGGGGAAAACAGTGCTATGGCTCTAGCACGGTTACCCCCTTTTTTTCGCAGTGTACACGTTTTTAACAAACAATTTGAAGTGGCTTGCTTATGATGCAAAGTCTTTAAAATATTTAACACAGAATGACGGAGTAACATTTTGGAGATCTAGCATTTCAGTAATCTCACTACACTTATGTTTTGACCAAACATTACTGCAGCTCCATCAGCTGAAACTGCCAAGAGTGTTATTTCAAAAAATTAACAAGAAAATTAAATTTCTTTTAACTCATCCTCGGTAATTTTCGAATATTCCTTTATTAGTGACATCTTTTAATTTTGCTTTATTGAGGAACAGGTTGGTGACTCATGGGGAAACAGGTTCTTAACTAATGAGCAAGAACAAGTAATTTGTTTATTGTGCTTTCATCTATAAGGAGAATGATTTTATCATGCGATCTATCTTCTCAATTATCTTATCTTCTTAATGACAGTGGTTTTTTTTTTTTTTTGTTTTTGTTTCCACTGCAGTATGGCTCACATTATTAATGTATGCGTTAGTAGAATGTAAAATATGTCCCTTGCATGTTCCATTGAGCTCTTCTGCATCAGTTTCTAGGTTCCTAGAGAAATTTTACGATGTTGGAATAGATTTTTGGAAATATCAAAATAATAATAATCTGGAAGCTTTCAGATCTTGCATTACGCGCAAAACGGTGCTTTTTTAACGTTTTGGGGGTTACCTTTAATTATTAGTCCAAAGGGGCAATTTGCCCTGAAGGACTATTATTTTCGTTTTTGCATTTTACGTTGGTTCACTATAAATGTTCGATTCACTTTTTTAATTCTTGCCACTAAATATTATCGCTCTGTATTATATTTAAAAAAATTAAATAATGAAGAATCTGCTTAAACGTATGTATGTTTCTCGCATTGTGATAAAACATCGGTACCTAGAGCCATCCAGTTTTGAATAACGTACGTTTCCACTCGAATATGGGCATCTGGAAGCCCAAATTTAGAATTTGTTTTATTATCTATTTCATTCTTTGTAAAACTTTAATGAATTTTTGATTAACAAACTCAACGATTTAAAAGCGAGCAATGGCAACACTCTACGTTTGAAAAAAAAACTGGTACTTTTCCGTTTTGCCGGGCAAGGCGATAAAGTCGCCAGTAATGGTACAACTGATGCCAAACGGAATATCCACGCTGGTAACCTTTTACGCCTCATTTTCAAAACAAGTCGCAGCCATTTCTTATCAGATTGATTGTTTGTTTCAATACTGGTATACAGTTACATAGAATTTTTGCCAGATATTTCAATTTTAAGCCCTAAGGCCATTAGCAGTAATTAAGTCAATTAGGATGTAATCACACTGTTCACCCGAAGGCGAAAATATAGAAAAGGCAAAGTCAAAGGTTAAATTCACCAATTCTAAGGAGAATGCACTAGCGAAATAAAGCACTACGGTTTTACATAATTTCTGAGTAAACTATTCGTACGAAATGAAATAATTCTTGTATTTAAACTTGTATTCCAAATTAAGATTTAACTTGAAATTAATGTAGATAATTACTGAGAGAATTAGGTTTTTGTAGCGTGAGATGAGATCACTTCGGGTAACGTGATATGAACGGGCGAATCAGAATGTTGAAACATGAAAGCATAGCAAATTCTTAAACTAATGCAATTTTACAAATTTATTGTCTTATTTAATGGCTTTCTACACAATTTTAAACCATATTAAACTGTTTATGCCTTCAAAATAAAAAATTCTTAGACCTAACATTTGTTAAAATTTTTTATGTGTACACTGTATGTTGTCGCCAACAAAGTCTGCTTGGCGAGATTTGCGCCGGCGAAACGGAAAAGTACCTTAAAATGTTTATGTCTTCAAAATAACAAATTCTTAGAACTAGCATTTGATTACATTTTTTATGTGTATACTGTATGTTGTCGCCAATACAGTCTGCTTGGCGAGATTTGCGCCGGCGAAACGGAAAAGTACCACGAAACGTTTTATCTCCAGCGCTCGGAGCTGTGTATCGGAAATTCTAATTCATTTTAAAATAATTTTGCAATATTGCAGAACAGAATTTTATGATTTCAGTGGAAAGAAAATGATATTTAATAAATAAAGGTAACACAGAAAACGTTAAAAAAACGCCCCTTGGACGCAATTTAAAATTTGAAACTTTTCAGATTTTATTTTAATTGTTTTTGTTTTCCCCCTTTATTAAATATCATGTTCTTCGCACTTAAACCAACAAATTCAACAACAATATCGCAAAATAATTTAAAAATGAGCATGTGTTTATAATTTCCAATACACAGTCTCGCGTGGGATATAATTTTTTTTTTTTTTTTTTTTTTCCGTACAGTGTTGCCATTGCTCGCTTTGAAATCATTGAGTTTGTTAATCAAAAATTTGTTAACGTGTTACAAAATATGCAATCTATAATAAAACAAATTTCAAATTCCAAATTAGCGCTTCCAGATGCCCATATTCGGTGGAAGATTACGTTATTCAAAATTGGATGGCTCTAGGTACCGTTGTTTTATCACAATGCAAGAAACATACATACATTTATGTAGATTCTTCGTGATTTAATTGTTTAAATATAACACAGAGTGATAATATTTGGTGGAAACAATTTAAAAAGTGAAATCGATGTTTATAGTGAATCCACGCAAGGTGCCAAAAGGAAATTAATAGTCCTTCTGGGCAAATTGCCCCTTCAAACACCTTGATGGTAAATCGCAATATTTTAAATACCATAATTACACGATAATTTTATTTAGAGTTTTAATTACTAATCTGTTCGATGCTACAAAGCGTGAAAAGTCCTTATTTAAATTCTGAATGGAATTTAAAAGAAAAAGTCGCTTTTAGATTCATGTGCATCCATGCTAGAAACGCTTGTGTGCCAGATTTCGAAGATCTTAAGTCTTAGACAGTCTCTCCACTATCCAACGCATACTCAAGTGAATTTTCTTCTGTTATAATATAGTATTTTTGAAGTTTCTGATTGTTGCATTGTTTGATATTTATTCATGTACATTCCGTAATATTTTAATATTGCATTAATATTTTCGCTAGCACTATGCTGTAGTTTCAGAGAAGGAGATTAAAAGTGAAGATATATTTTTAATAGGAAAACTAACTAGAACAAAATAATGCGTAATGTACTCTGATAAACTGCTGAAAATTGGCTGGGTGCAGTACGATAGATGAGGCTGATAGATGTTGATACATACAATACGTATACACAACACTATCTACAGGGGTTGGACAAAAATATGGAAACACCTTTAAAAAAACATGTTTCTTTGCTTAATATGGTGTAGAAAACCCGTTGGCATCCAAAACAGCTTGTAGTCTTCTCGGAATGGATAAATACAGTTCCTGTATGTTTGGCAAGGGAATATTATACCATTCTTCCTGCAAAACGGTGGCAAGTTCAGATAACGATGTTGGCGGTGGATAACGAGAACGCACTTTCCGTTCCAATGTAGACCACAAAGGTTCGATAATATTCAGGTCTGGTGACTGTGGTGGCCAGGGGAGATGGGACAACTCATCCTCCTGCTCAGAAAACAAGTCCTGGACAATGTGAGCTGTGTGAACAGGGGATTTGTCATCTTGGAAGACACCATCACCATCGGGGAACAAAGTTTGTACCATGGGATGAACTTGATCGGTCAAAATGTTCACATAAGTCTTGGCAGTCATGTGTCCCGTTATCATGGCACACAGTTATCATGGGGCTAGCAAAGAACCACGATATGGCTGCCCAAACCATAACAGAACCTCCGCCATGTTTCACTCTTGGCAACAAGCAGTCTGTATTATAGGCTTGAGATGGCGTTCTCCAGACGTAAGCTCGGCCAGAAGTGGGAAACAATGTGAAAGAAGACTCGTCAAACCATATTACTCGCTTCCACTGCTCTATAGTCCAAGCCTTTATGACTTAAACACCACCTTTTCCTATTACGGGCATTAGCATCACTGATGAGTGGCTTCTCAATTGCAGCATGGCCAGCAATTCCCTGTTTATGAAGCTCCCTTCTAATTGTTTTGGTACTCACAGAGTTCGGTAACACAACATTCATTTCAGCAGTAAACTTTTGCAGCTGTGGTCTTCTTATTTTTCGTCACAACTGCCCTTAATGATCGTCTGTCACGATCACTCAGGACACACTTTCGTCCGCGCTGTGATTTAGCAGATGATGTTTTTCCGCTTTTCAAATATGCGGAATAAATCTTCGATAAAGTACCTCTTGAAACACTAAACACCTCGGCTACCTTGCTTACGGAAGCACATACCGTACGTGCTCCAACAATTTGCCCACGTTCGAAGTCTGTTAACTCTGACATAATTCAATGACAACCTCACATAACAGTACTCCGACAACAACTGAACTGTTTAGCACATTTACGAAGTTGTATAGGTGGCGTCAGTAGTCAAAAACTCCAGCACCACCTACATATTTCATTAAAATCAATCTTTCTTTTCAAACATGCATTTCACAAGGTGTTTCCATATTTTTGTCCATCCACTGTATCTATCTCTATAGTAATGATAACAATTATAAAGCACTTTGCAATAATGGCAGTGTGGAATATAGAAAGTTGAATCCAAAACTTTTCATGGCGGAGAATGCTAAAATGCCAATCCACAATGAACTAGGCAGATTAAATCTTCATTTCATTTCAGTAAACATTTTGCGACCACAAACAAGTTGGCACGTTATTTGTGACTTTTTCAAAATGTTCATATTATTGATAACTTTGCAATAAGAAGAAAGCAGCAGACAGCAGTCCAGCTAGGCCGAAGAGTAGCAAGAGACTGCGTTATGTTCATTATGAAATCTTAATTCAGACTTAGTTAGTTTTGGTTCTCAATGCATTTTGATTGGATAATTAATACTGCTGTAAAATTATTATTAGCTGTTTGAGTTTTAGTTCCATTTACATCATCAGAATTATGCAAGAGTCATATGCCATGAATTAGTCTCGAAATGGCGCAGTGCAAAGAGAGATTCCTATTTTTAGAATAGAGAGAGCAAATTCATTTACGTTGCTAATTTAAATTACATCTTTTGCATATTCTTTATTTGTTCTTTCATATATATGAATATATATTACATATATATTTTCGCATATATTTACATATATATTTTGCATATATATGAAAGATATAACAAAATATGATAGCTGCTTTAAGAAAAAATTGGCGACCTCAAAATTAGCATTCTAAATTTGGTGCTCTCCTCCCTAAATTTATGTTTTCTCGCAAATTCGAGATCGATAACACTGCTTGAAAAAGATAACTAAAACTAATATTGAATAGCTTAGAATGCTCTCTGCACCTACGAAGCATAAATATTGAGTCATGAGCACTACGCTTCCCTTCTTTTCTGACTTCTGCCATGCAAACAACTCCGCGCCGCTTATACTTCCCTACCTGAAATGACATCGTAGCTTTTTATCTGTGCATATAAAAATCATTTGTATTTCAACTATGATCGAAAAGTAGTTGGCCAAAGAAATCATTTTTTATGTGCCTAAAAATAAAAATGGTGATTCGCCGAAATTAGTTTTGTCAACGTCTTATTCCTGCCTTATCCATCCACCCTTGTCTACAGCCAGTAGTTAAAAGTTCCGGATTTATGACTGCGCACTTAGTATATTACATATATTATATCTATATTTTCTTATATATCTTTCTTACATATATATCATATATATATATATATTCCTATATGTTTACTTTAATTCATTGCATTTTAAAAACATTTTGTAATTTTCAAATTTTAATTCGCAATTTAATTTACATTTCTTCAGGTACTGAGCTTGCGTCGGGGTAATCACTTTTCTCTTTGAGGAAGTGTTTAATTATTACAGTATAGAAATTTATATTATATTTATTATTTTTTCAAATTTTTGCCCATAGAGTCGAGTAGAGCAAACGTAAGTTGAGAACTCCTTAATTGTTCGGGTTTTGATGTTTCAAATTATTACCGCTTGATTACACGATTTGAGGTACCGAAATATGAATAATTAAACTACATTTAGTTTTAAAAAATTGCTTTAAAATTTAGTTTAAGTTTTAATTTTTCTTAAGGAGTTTTTTTTTTTTTTTTTTTTTTTTTTTTTTTTTTTAAATTTTTGGTTTTTAGCTTGCTTTGTTCTAAAATTTAATAGTTTCTCATTATTTTCAAATTAAATCATTTTAAAATTCTTTATAAATTTTTTTTCCCGAATAGTATAATCATTTTCGTCTAATTTTTTAGACATATATATGTAAGACAAAAATATGGAAATCAAAATTATAATTTAAATTAGCAACAGCCCCTTAATTCCTCATTTTTAATTTGGGTATTTCTTCTATCTGTTCTAAAAATAGTAATATATTTTTTTGGACTGCTTTATTTCTAGATCAGCCCGTAACGCTGATGAGGTAGCTAATTCGGAACTTAAACCGGAACTGTTCTCTCAATAAGCTGCGATTGTTCAGGAACGTGCACGAACTCAGTTAATACACAATAATTTAATATGTTCATTATAATGTAGATTTTTTGTGGCAACAGTGATGTTTTGTTATATATTACTTTGAGCGTGATAACGCATGGAATGTTATTCTTTTTGTAATGTTTAAAATGCTAAATAAATAAGTTCGTTGTTAATTAAAAAGGTTTTCTGTGCTAAATATATTACCATTCGTCCGAAGTTATTAAATAAGTTAAGGAATTGATTAATTTCAAACAACTGGCGTCCCGTGACAGGACGGAATGGCTATTTGAAGAAAACGAAACAACGGTTTGAAAACGAAACATCGATTTCGTATTGGAATTTATCAAGTCAGTTTATGATTTATTTGATTATATCCTTTATTATTTGAATATATTGGACATATTGAATTTAAAATCAGGGAAATTTTATTAAAAAAGCGTAAGCCACTAAGGCAATCGTTTACGATTACTGCCAATGCTTTAGATGCTGAAATTCTAAAGCCTGACGTGGAAGTTAATCAACTCCAAGTATTGAGCTTACAGTTGGAAGAAAAATTCAACAGATTAGATGAAGTTCAGTCACAAATTTCCGAACTTTTATTGGAAGGTCAAAACGAAAGTGAATATTTAGCTGATTTTGACACGAATCAAACATATCGTGATAAATATATCAGTTTAAAAACAAAAGTAGAAAACAAAATGGTGAATTCCACTCCTGTAATTACACCTGGAATTTTAGAAAATTCTACGAAAAGGAACTTTATTATTATTTATTTATTTTAAATTACCAAAGTTGGAGCTTCAAAAATTCAAGGGGGAGACCCGAAATTGGTTAGGATTTTAGGGACAGTTTAAGAAGATCGACGAAGATGTAAATATAGATGACGATGACAAATTTCAATACCTATTGCAGGCAACGGTCGTTCGATCTCCAGCGAGAGAGCTTATCAGGTTCAATGTTCCGTCTTACCTTCTTCGGGAACATGCAAGGACCTGACTCGGAACAGAGAGCTTACTAAAGCTATGTTCACTAACTGTGGAAAGTAGACAGGATACACAAGAAGGGTATACAAAACCCTTTATTTTTTCTCTATTTACAATAACTTCCGTACTTCGGAATACAAAGACTCACTACTTGTGGTCTAAACGTAAGAATATAAAAATATAACTAAACTCTAATTTAACTTTAAAATAATAAACGTGGAAGATTGGCCTTATATTAACAGGAAGCCTATGTAGTACAGAGAACTGTGAACACTACAATACGTTTAAAATTATCAAGAGGATTAAACCTCTGGCCTGGAAGGCAACCAGCAACTGAGTAAAACTTCTTAGGTAAGCGGCCTGCTTCGACTAACTGCTTCCTCTCTCTCGCTTGGCAAAAAGCCACAACTTAAATACTTGGCGTTCGCCAGACAAACTTTGCATAAATACATTAACGCTTATAATTCTGGCCGGAAGTAGAAAATAAGAAGTGATAGTAAAGATTTAAAATAAAATAAACGTTAGTAAAACTTAAGATCCTTACAAGCTCATAGATAGTTATCCTCCCTCTGGCGCGAATTATAAAGAAGCTATCTAGCAGCTAAAATCTCGATTTGCACGAGACGAATTACTGGTAGAAATCTATGTTCGCGAATTATTAAAGTTGGTTTTGGTTCAAGCTAGCAAGAAAGGAAATATGACTCTATCCAACTTATATGATAAGTTAGAGACGCAACTCAGAGCTTTGGAGACGTTGGGGGTAAAAAGTGAGATTTATGCTGCTATGCTGTATACCTTTGTAGAGTCTTCACTACCTGAAGAAATTCTGATGGCATGGGAGCGATCTCACCAGCATAGGAAAAGTGTGGCACACACTGAAAATTTGGAAAATTTATTGCATTTTCTCCGAATTGAAGTTAAAAGTGAAGAGCGTCTTCAGTTGGCCCGTACAAGTTTTTTCTGCTCCAGACAAATTGGACTCGGTTCCAGCCACAGCAGCTTGCATTTATGCAGGAGATTCAAAGAAGAAACAGCTTAATTTTTGTGTTTGGTGTGACAAGGAAACAAATAATTCTTATGAGTGCTTTAAGCTGCACAGCCTTTCATTGGAAGCTAACGAAAATTTACTAAGAAAGAAAAAAAGGTGCTACTTTGGTAGACGGTTGCACGGATTTTGGCGATTTTTTGGCGATTTTCTTTTGGCGAGCAATACAACTTATGGTAAACCCATTGCTGGATAAGTTCTTTATGGTAACCTATACTTTGTTATCATTTTATTTTAAAAATAATGTGTTTTATTGTGCATAAATTCCGTGTTTTAAATATTATTTATGGCTTCTAAATATTAAAAATCAATTTAATTTTGCATTTTTATTTGAAATAAAAATTTTATTTTTTTATCATATTTTATGAAATTTTATGTTGATGATGTAATCAATGACGTCGCCTTACTTTAAAAGTAATTGGTTTCAATATGTATAAATTTAATCTAATGTTTTAAACATTATTTTTTAGTGGATTTTTAGTGGAACAGATAAAGTGGAAAAAAGACTTTTCGCCAATACACGAAGACTGCAGAAGATGGGATTTTTCGATGAATATAATGGTATTATTAAAGGCTGGCACGAGGAAGGTATAATTGAAATAACTCTGAATAATAGTGATAGTAGTCACTATTTATATCATCAAGCAGTAATCAAGGATTCCAGTCTGACTACGAAAGTGCGACCTGGATTCGATGCATCATTGAAGGGTAAAAATGGATAAATGCTTGTGTCGAAAAGGGGCCGAATTTAATAGAAATGCTTCCAAAACTTTTTTGATACAATTCCGGCAATATGCAATTGGTCTTACTGCCGATATAAGGAAAGCTTTCTTACAAATCAATTTGTGTGCCAGAGACAGAGACTTTTTGAAATTCCTGTGGTGGAAAGATTCAAACAAAACCAAGATTGTTACCTACAGACACTGTCGTGTCGTGTTCGGCATTCCTGTTGGGAGCAACCCGGCATTCCTGTTCGGCATTCCTGTTGGGAGTCCATTCCTGTTGGGAGCAACGATTTCTTACCATTTGGATAATGCTCCCCAAGATTAGATTGAAGAAATCCTTTTATGTCGACAATTGTATAGCTAGTTTCGAAACCGAAGAAGTAGTAGGCAAGTTCAAAAAAGAGTCCCAAACTCTAATGTCTTCAGGAGGTTTTGACCTTAGAGAGTGGACTGCTGCACCATTCAAAGATAGAAGCATGACTTCCTATCAGAAAGTCATTCCAATTCTGGGACTCTCGTGGGACACCGAGAATGATGAAATCTATTACAATTGAACCCCTTTGACATTTTCGGAGAGTGCCCACGTGAAACGATCTCTTCTGTCAGTCTCACAGAGGATGTTCGACCCCATCGGATTTACAAGTCCAACTACGTTAATTCCAAAACTCAGTCTGCAAAAAACATGGAAGATGAAACTTTCCTGGGATGAAAATCTTCCACAAGGTATAGAAAGAGAATTTCAGTCTTGGCTCAAAAGACTATACTTCTTGAATTATAGTAAAATTTCAAGAAGACTTGTGATTGGACCCTTCGATGACCGCTCTATCTCTCTACATTCTTTTGGTGATGCTAGTAAGGTATCTTATGCAGCACGCATTTTCTTACGTGCATATTTTGAGGACAAAACTTCAGTACAATTGGTATTATTTAAATCAAGAGTAGCGCTTGTCAAAGAAGTAACTATTCCCAGATTAGAGTTGCTTGGAGCACTTATAACTACTCTGCTGTACCGTCAAGTCATTGACGCTCTTAAATTGCAAAGTACCAAGTGTACCTTTGGAGTATCTTGTCTGTAGTTCTGACACGGATCAAAAAAGACTTCCACTGGAGTGTTTTTGTGACAAATCATGTAGCTGAAATAAGGAGATGCACAAATCCGGACGACTGGCATTATGTACCAAACTCAAGCAATCCAGCTGATCTTCCCACTAGAGGGTACGATGCCAAAATGTTGCTACAGAGCAGATGGTGGGAGTGGCCGGATTGGCTTAAAAAAGAGCCGGATAAATGGCCTCTCTCCGAAGAGTCAGAACTAGAAACTGATGAACTGAGTAAAGAATATGTTGCAATTTCCTAAAATTGCAAGGTGGGAGAATGTTCAGGAACGTGTACGAACTCAGTTAATACACAATAATTTAATATGTTCATTATAATGTAGATTTTTTGTGGCAACAGTGATGTTTCATTATATATTACTTTGATCGTGATAACGCATGAAATGTTATTCTTTTTGATATGTTTAGAATGCTAAATAAATAAGTTCGTTGTTAATTAAAAAGGTTTTCTCTGCTAAATATATTACCATTCGTCCGAAATTATTAAATAAGTCAAGAAATTGATTAATTTCAAACAGCCCTTTTCATAATTTAAACTCAGAATTATTAATGCAATGCAGTGCCGTCCAGTCGGTAGAGTGGTTAGTGAGGCTAGTAGTTGTACCCATAGGCCCAGGTTCTAATCCCGGAGAAGGCATGGATGTTTGCAAACGTATGGTGTTTGTGCGGCAAGGGAGCTTTCAAAATGTCAAAAGCCGGAAGACCTCTCTAGAGGCTGATGGTAGGTGGTAGGGGACGATGAATGTGAAATCTCTGTACCGCTCCTCGGATGTTCTGCCTTTAAAAGTGGACTGAACTATGCAATTAATGTACCAGGATTATACCCATAGAACCATTGGTGAATGTCTGGTGTCCCTCCCACTTCTACCTGTACTTGTACCTGATGCAGTATATTTCATTTTAAATACTTTTCCGAATCTCAGTAACATTTTTTAAGAACACGATTTAAAATATTGTGACATATCCTAACACTTTATTAACAATGAATTAAAGTGAAAGTTAAAATTAATTTGCAAAATTTAAAGTAATATTAGTTATAAGAAACAAAAGGAAATTAAAATTCTGCTAGCCTGTTATAACATCACTGCACAAACGGATATGAAAGTGCCTATTCGTTCCTCGAATATAAATGCTTTAAAGCAGATGGCACCGCCCAAGCATGTCTGATTTGCGTTGAATGGCATTTAAAACTTAAAAACACATTTTCTAACAAGGTGCAGCATCTCATTGATTTTAATGCTTGTGAAAGCTAGGTTAAAATTAACTAGAAAATATTATTAGAGTGTTAAAGAATTAACATAAAATTTAAAACTTTATTTGAGTATGGGTGTGTCCGTAATAGAAATCATTTATGCTTGCAACCGTAACTACGAAAATCGGCTGCAAACCGGGAAGAAAAGAAAACAGTTTTGGTATCTTGTCCTTTTTTATTTCAACTTCATCATGTTTATTCGTCATAATCTATTTCAAAACCTGGGTATTTTTAACTATGAATTTAAACTTTAAAATATTTATGTGTATAAATGTTTTCATAACTTAAGAGAAGCTGTGGTAAGTGTAAATACTTTTATGCTTTTCAAAAAGTGTGTTTATGCTTTTCACAAAGCAGTATGTGCGCTTCAGTCATTTTATTAAATATTTTTCGTATTAAAATTATTAAATAATCATATCAGTAACCACAATTGTGTGCGGTAAGAAGCATTAACTGTTTACGTTTTTGCGAAGGAAATTTTGTGAATTATTTTTATGTGTTTTAAAATTTGATAACTACTAAGTTTTTTATTGAATCTTACATTCTTAGTTTGTTGTCTTTAATGAATATAAGACGGATATTTCTCGCTTCTTAATCACTTTAAATAATATAAAACTAATTTAAACCTTAAATGTATTCTGTAGGGAAGCAATTAAATAATTCTCGATTAAAATACATATATTATTGTTATTTTCTTTTAATCAATTGTATGCATTATTTATCTGTTCAGTGTAGCTTGATGTACAGTAAGCTATATATAGTTGTAGGTAACATGATTTCTAAATTACTCTAATGGTATGCATTATAGAAAAAGATGATATCTCTCTGATCGAGATGATGTTGTTTCCCTTTTCACTTACTGTACCGTGAGCAATGTATTCGTTGTATTTTCATTTTACCCAATATAAAATGTATTTTTTATTTATTGCTACTTTCTTACTGCATGGTATCCATAATGTTTGGAATTCTGCTGAATTCCAAACATTATGGATACCATGCAGTAACATTATGGATACCATGCAGTAACATTATGGATACCATGCAGTAACATTATGGATACCATGCAGAAGCAGGAATTCTGCTGCTTCATTTTATATAAATTTCCATGAAACCAATGATAAAAATCTACTTTTATTTTAGGATTTCAATAACACAGCAGGGAAATCTGTTTAAAATATATTTAGGTTTGTTTATATTTTTTACTGAATAAAAGTTGATAGAAATGCTTGTTGCATAGTTGGATTATAATTCATATACAAAAACAATACAGTGCTTCTTTATCAATATTTGGCATTTTCATTTTATATAGTCAGAGCTGGATTAACTATTAGGCACATGCTTAAGGCATCAAAGATAGCAGGGAGACCACAAAAAGATGCCAAACAACTCGGGAAAAGGGAACTGAAATTTTCAGATTTAACTTCGAATGCTAAACCAAGCTAAACCAAGATTGAGAAGTTGGCAATCTAGACATTGTACTATAAAATGCATGTGGTAAAATTCTTAATGAGGCCTTGTATGTAATGCTGAAGTAGATAATGTTGTCGATATAAGATTACAGGTTTAATTTCTGTATACTTTTTATACCTTATTGTTGTTACTATTTTTTCTCAAACTTTATTTTATTACCTATTTATTTCAAATGAACTGTAATATCTATCTATTTAAATTTTCTCTTTTAGTTTTCTGAAGCTCCTGAAGTGAAAGTTTTTAGAAAATGAGTACAAAGAAATTGTTCTGGAGAGCTTTTAGCTTTTTTCATAGATTATTTGACATAGTAATACATTATTTATTTAAAATTGCTAACTTTGGTAAAAGAGAAGAATTACCACCTCTAAACAATCTTTTGCTCTTATCTTCTGCGACTAGTCTGGCTGCAAAAATAAGAAAGAAAAAGGTGAGTTTTATTTATTTTTTAGGTTGGGTTTAATGATAATTATATACTTGCATATTAATAGGAGGTGAAAAGATGCTGGAATGCTTAAGAGTAAAGAATGTAGTAAATTTCCAAATAGGATTTATCTTCATTAAATTTTGGAAGCATTTTATATGAAACAGTGCTTGTTGATAATTTATAATAAACTTTTTATCTATTTATATAATACTGTTTATAATGTTATTATCTTCATAACTTTTCTTTATTTACTAGTATCAATATTTGCAAGCATATATTTTTCCCAGCTAACATGCAAGTACCAAAAATTGTAATGTTAAGAGAGTAATTTAATCCATATTTTGCACGTAATTAAAAATTTGACTAATTTCTAGTTGATGATAAATAGCTGAAAAGGAGCATTTAAAATTTAACAAAAATTTTGTGATCTTTTATACAATAAAACATTTTTATTTAAAATATGAAATTTCCTAACAAAAATATATAAATTCTCTTTTTTTTTTGCTTTTAAAATGTTGACGTAAAAAAAAAAAAAAAAAAAAAAAAAAAAAATAGCAGAATATATTGAACATTTTTCTGTAGTGTGGAATTTTTTTTCTTTTTTTTGGTATTCTTTAAGAATCCCATAAAATGTCATTATTTATAAAAACGAAAAACGTTGTAACAGAGTAAAATGAAAAATATTATATACCTGTTCATTTTGTATTGAAGGCAGATGCATTTCTTTAATCATTATTTAATTTTTCACAGAACATTATTTCTTGTTTTTCTGAATAAAATCCAGTCTTTATATATTGGTTTTAAATCATGTCAAATCTTGGGGACTTCACAAATAAAAATATATTGTGATCAAAAATCAAAATTGGGGGGGGGGGGACTGTGATTTTATTATTGAAAGAAAAAAGGGCATCATAAAATTAAATGAAATAATAATTATATAAATCATGAAACGTCTGTAAATTTTGTAAGTATCATTGGAGAATGTTTAAATGTAGAACTGAAGAAAGTAAAAAACTGCTTATACAGTTTTCTAAAAAAGGGCAGTAACATATATAATATACTCATTTATTTTAGTGTATTTGTTTCTTAGTCAAAATACATTTATTAAATAGGTTTAACAAGAATTTACAATATTCTAATTGAATAAATATTAAGAAATGTTGCAACTGCTGCATGAGTTGTAAAATGCCAATTTCAAATAAAAATGTAAAATTTAATTTTCTGTGTTCTTTATTGCAGTTAAAGAGTTTTGATCTAGTCAGTGCATACATTTCAAGAGTCAAAGATATTAATCCGCTTATTAATGCAGCTGTGAATTATCGATATGAAGAAGCATTGGAAGAAGCAAGGAAAGTTGATGAAATGATTGCATGTAGTTATAAGACAGAGGAAGAACTGGAGAGAGAAACTCCATTTTTAGGAGTCCCACTTTCTGTTAAAGAAATTATTGCAGTTACTGGTAAGTAACATTTTAATACTATGATGATATGAACAGATATCATAAATACTTTTCAGTTAACAGGGCATCGCTTTGATGAGTAACATAGCTGTTGACGTAAATTCTAACTAGAGATAGGAGTGGCAGTCCTAAAAATACAGGAAAGAAATAAACATTTTAGCAAATTAAAAAAGTTAAAAAAAATATAGAGATTGACAAATAAGAATACATGTAATTATTTCAGTTGATAGCTGCAACTGACAGAATTCTATCTGTATGTGTTCTTGACACCAGGAATAAAGAAACCAAATAGCTATCAAGGAAAAGAATACATGAACCTTCAAATCAGCATCTGCTTGCTGTTCATGTTTTTGTTCTTCAATTGCAGTACCATTTTAATCAGTGCAGGATTTACATATAAGCTGCACAAGCTATAGCTTAGGACTCCCACTGTCTTGGGGAGGGGTGTCCAAAAAAATTAAAATACAGTATAAATATAGTACAGTCAAAAGTCGTTAATCCAGAATGATCTATAATCCGGACCTCAAAGCTACAAACTTTCTGCGTATACGTCAATGCATAATGTGTTCACGCATGCGCGTAATACTTTTACGCATGCACATATGTGCGTGCGCATGTGCATAATACGTTTACGCATGCACGTTTAATGTATAACGAACGGTATAAGCTAAGCTAAAATTATCTAATTATCTATTTCAGTTAATGTTACGCATGCACGCATTGAAAGAAATGTTATGCCACTCCTTATTTTATTCCTGTAAGCATTCTAGAAGCTGTTCTGGATTCTTCTAAAGAAAGATGAG
Source organism: Stegodyphus dumicola (assembly GCF_044657685.1). NCBI lineage: Eukaryota > Metazoa > Arthropoda > Arachnida > Araneae > Eresidae > Stegodyphus > Stegodyphus dumicola. The sequence goes on along the minus strand of NC_140779.1, from coordinate 29,727,367 downwards.
TTTGTATTACTTTTTTCATTTTCTTGTTAATGTTCTCTTTCTCTCTCTCTCCCCCCTCCTTATGAAGTAAGAGTGAACATAGCTTCTTTTTAATGCCACTTTTAGACCAGTTAGAGCAAGCTCATATTACCTCTTTTTTTTGGAGGGGGAGGAAAGGAGGTAATGCTTTCTTCATAGAAAAGTCTTTTCAAGGCAATATTCATTAATCTTTTTTTTTTTTTATATTTATTCCATTATTTCAAGCATATTGTGATTTGCTAAAAAATCATAAGTGCTCCAATTCGTGAACAATGAAATTGTACACGATGGAAGCCATGTAATGGAATATAATGTTAATAGCAGCTAACAAAATATTAGAACAACTGGTTTGAGAGAACTTATTTTTCATTTTATTTAGAATAGTTCACATGGGAACAGAAATAAACTGTGGATGACAATTTTATGATCCAGCTATGAATGTAACCACTAAGTAATGTCTGTTGGAACTAAGAAAGTTTAATTGATCTGCTGACATTGAACATATGTTTCATCTCCTTAGCAAATTATTCATGTCTGTTGGTTTTTATTAATCACAAATGCCTTTGTTACTTAAATTATTAAAAAAAAGAGTATGTCAGATGTTTTTCGTTTGTTTAATATTGTACCAAATGCTGCCATAAATAATGTAGCAAAGAAAGAAAATTATAAGAATTTTTCTTTTTCTTCATCCTTCATGATTGGCAAGCTTACAAAGCAAAGGAGGGGGGAAAATTAAATAATGGAATGTGCGAAAAATTAAAGGATCTTGTAAAATTGCTGCTCTTTGTCAGAGTTTATTAACTGTAATTAATTTATCACTGCAATTAAAAACTTGATCAATCATTTTTTCGAATTTCTAGATAAATTTAAAAAAAAGTATATTTTTAAAGGCAAATAATTAAAAAGTAAAATTTATTACAGAAACAATTATACTACAAAGTGTGCTAACACGTACTTCAAAAATTCAAAATGAATAAATTAAATCAGCTATACCAGTAATAGTCAAAACTTGATTAATAGTATGGGAAACAAAAGAATTTTTATTTTTAAAACATATGTTATTCTTTTAACCTTCCTTGACTAGATAGAAAAGTGCTTTAAAATTTTAAAATCTGGCAAAAACAAAGCAGTATCAGTATGGCATCAACACTGTTTTGCACCATCCCATAAAATTTCTTTTGTCACGTTTTCAAAAATGTATATTATGTACCCTTATAAAATATTAGCTATATTTTTTACCATGTATTTATTTTATCAGCTTTTGATTTTTTATAGTGATATTTACATTTCAACCTCAATAAGCTGTTATCAAAAACATGAGTAAATGATAGAATTAGGAGTATGATTATTTCTTAATATCATTTGTATTATTTTTAATCTTGTATATAAAAGTATAGGCATGTTTATATATATTTATAATTTTATTTTTGTATCAATTAAATAATGTCCTTGACACTACATTAAAAAGTTAAAAATATACAAAAGTTTAATGATTGAATAAATTTCTTTCTGTAGGTTTGCCTTTAAGTGCTGGTTTGGTATCACGTAAGAATGCAAGATCTGGATATAATGCACAAACTGTTCAATTAATGAAGGCTGCAGGTGCTATTCCTTTTGTAACTACAAATATTAGTGAGCTTGGGATGTGGTATGAAGCATATAACAAAGTTTATGGACGAACAAATAATCCCTACGATACAAATCGCACATGTGGAGGTAGTAGTGGTAAGTTGCTTTTAATAAATGAATTATACAATGGGATATTTAAAATGGTTTTTATAAACTGAAATTCTATTTTTCTTTTTATTCTACTTATCTTTTAAAGGCTTAGCTATTGTTATTTTATAGTTTTATATATCTCCGGTACATAATTAAATGCTAATGGCTGCTTAATTAAAGTACAAGTTAAAGATGGAATGCATCATAAAAATGAAAAAAATATCTAACATATTTAGACAAAATAAGTTAGCAAGTAGATGAATAAGCTTAAAATGTCTGTATCAATTGCCTGTCTTATTTGTATGACTAGAACCTGTAGTTTCAGGTAATATTTTCAGCTTGTGAAAAATCCATTGTAGCAAAATTAATAAAAATCTGAAACCATATTGGCATATTTTCTATTAATAATTAAAGGTAAAACTGGCATTTGTTTATTTTTTAAAAAATGTATTTAAATTATTTAAGCTTTCAGAGTCAGAATGTAGAATTTAAAAAATATTATCTTCAACTTTAAAACTCAAAATAGGCGTTATTAAAGCCCTTGCATTCACCATAATATAAGTTTATTTTATTATCTTTCCTAAACACGATTTTAGAGATGCTGTATTCCTGAATTTTTGTTGAGAACTGATTTTTAGATACTTTTCCCCCAAAGCCATACTGGTAATTTTTTTAAATTATTATGATTATTATCGTATATTACCTGGATTAGTGGTCTTGGGTTTCAAAAGTGGAATCTTCTGTATGCACTTATGTACAATATGTAAAATCTTCAAACTAAACTTTAAGATGAGAATATTCACGTACACAATTTTATGTGCCAAAATAATATGCCTGCAGGGCACTTGTATTCTGAGAACGCAGTATAGGTTTGCTCCATTAAATAAGCACAGATTTTTTTTTTTTTTTTTACTTTTAGTCATCCTACTAGTAATTTTTGCTGTACCCAATTTTCACCATGGATCATTTTTTCGTTTATATTGCGAGTGAAATATCAAACCTTAAGGATACAAGAGACAAAGGGTTTTATATCCGCGCAAGAAGAGAGAAACCGTAGTTTCTTCCTCAGATTCTGCTGTTGATTCATGTTGAGTTTCCGCGCAGCCCTGCCTTAACATCCAGTGATGAAACATAAGTAAATACTTCCTCTGATACACATTTCAATGCTGATGAATTTCCACTTCTGGAAATGAAAGATTCAAAAAAATGATGGCACAATAGCCATAAAAATGTCACTGATTATTTCAGCAAGTACAAATTGCCTGATGAATTTTTGGACACCGAACTGAAAGGAGATATCACCATTGGTCACAAATCTAAAAGATTCTGAAGGGAAACATACAAACCCAACTGAAAAAGATTCAGGTTAAAATTACTCATCCCCACTAGGCATCAACATGATCAATGATGAACAAGATAAAAAGACCTCAAACCTGGATGGGTTCAAGTACCCAAAGTGCTTTGCAAGTGTCTCTCCAATCACCATTCTAACAATTCAGCAAGAAATGGATCCTAGTGATGCTTTTTAATGAAGAAAATCCTAATGATCCTCATTAAAAAAGAAAGCTCAGTCTCATCAGTAGCATTTCTACCTCTGTTGACACTGATAAAATTATGCTGGAACTCTTGGAGTTTGGTTATCCAATAAACATTGTAAAACAGGTGGTCAAAACAAGCTTGAATTTCTTCAAAACCTAAAAATCAAAGGGCAAAAACTACTGCGGCCATAAAGGCCCAGTTCAGTGCTTTAACCCTCTCAACGTTATGGCCAGAAAATTCCATATAGAAGGCTGCCTTCTATATTCATTACACATGAAAACTTCCGCTAGCTTTTAATGTATCTGATTTCAATTTGGATGTACATTGGAAGAAAAGGAATCAAGGTATAAAATGAGAGAGTCATTTTTTAATTAAAATCAAGAAAATATCACTTATTCATGACATTTTGAGGAACTTGGATTTTCAATTTCAGGGCTGAACTCGTAATGCTGGTAGGGTTAAATGTCAAGGTTTTCATCACTCACAGGCTGTCTACAACCATGACCCTGATTGTTTGACGTGTGGTCATGGACATTTTCCCTAACAGTATGAAAAGCCTAAGGATGTTACACCTAAGAGTGCCAACTGTTCAGTGCCTCACACCTGCAGCTTACATGAATGGGAGAAATTTCCCAGAAAAGGAAAAACTGAGTTAAAACCTACCAAGAACAATTTGTTTCAAATCATATGTTTCTGCATTAAATCCAGCAAATAACCCCAAATGTCCCTCAGGAATTGTAGAAACCAGAAACATTTTAGAAGATTTACAAACCTTTGCATTTTTCATCAAAAGCTTGGGTATCTCAGAATTTGCAGCATTGCAAAGATTAAAGATGCAGTAGTGCCTGAAACAGCCAAGCAACTTTCCACCATTCAGGGATAAGTATGACAAATTTGTGCATTCTATCAAAATCATGGTGTGGGATGCCTGCTGTCTCACAAGTATATTAAAATTCCCTCATTTTCTGCTGGAATATGAAACAGACATTGCTTTAATTACCAATTGTTTGCAGATACTTCTCCTAAAACCAAAATTGTGAGCTACTTTAACTACTGCTGTGACAGAAAACACCACAGAGGCAGGGAATTGGTAATTTATATGAAAAGAACTTTACATTTGTCCTTTGTGTTGCCTGATAACTGCAAAGGCTTTGAATTAGCAGTGATATTCATGACTCCAAAAACACCAAAATATTTCTTTAGTGTGAACATGGAAATATTTCTTAACTGTAATTTACAGTCAACCAAATAATAAACTTACTGAAGAAGCTCTTCTCGACCTGATTCCTGACAACTCCTGTGTGATCCTCACAGGCAACCTGAATGCCAAATATGTAGATTAAGCTCTAACTTCAACCATAAAGTTCTCCATCAATTCATTCAGTATCACCCTTTTGCACTTTCTGCACCAGAAAAAACTACTTACAACTGCATCTGCCTGTGCATAGATATTGAAGCTTATTTTATCTATTAATTCCCATGGCTGTTGAAATGAAAGTGTAGCTCTCCTGAAAGCACATCCTGGTTCTGGACACAGACAGCTACTAACAATGTTTCCTACATAACTGACTGGAGATTATTCCACTACCTTTTCACCACCAACCGAAGTTTATGCCTCTCAGCATCCTTAAATAAATTGATGCTGTAGTACATGATCTCACTGCCAGCATTACACAAGCACACTGTGTAGCTACCAACACCATTATTGCTGAACAAAAACTTATATAAAATTCCTACTGGAACTTCATGAGACTATTAAACTAAGAAACCATCTTAGGAAAACACGGCAGACAACCTAAAATCAGATGGCAAAGAAGGAGGTGAATAAACTCAACAGAGTCCTAAGGAAACTCATTAACAAATGTATAATTGAAAACGAGAAGAATAAAATCACCAATCTCAAAAACACAAATGGATCCTTCAGGAAATTTATTCAGCATCTGAAACAGAAGTCTTCTAACAACACACCATTTCAAACTGGAAACCACTTTTGCATTCTTAGGTAAAGAAAAGGCTTATGTTTTAGCAGATTACCTAGAAGATCAATTTTCACCGAATGTGTTTCCCTGTGATCCTCTCTTCATCGATGAAGTTAACTACAGTGTAGAATCCTGGTTAAACACTACAATGGCAAACAAGTGCATTCAGCTGATCAACCAAAGAGAGGTTGCTGAAATTGTGAAAAACCTTACAAATCTGATGCTTAGAAATCTCCCCAGAAACTGCATAAATAAACTAAATGGGTTTTTTTTTTTTTTTTTAGTACTTGTTTAGCAATCTCGCATTTTCCTACACTGTACAAAATGGCAATGATTACCCTTTTGCAAAAGCATGAAAGGAATGAAGGATACCATCCAATCAGTCTTCTCACAGGATTCGGTAAAATTTACAAAAAGGTTATTTACTGCAGGTTGCAACACTACTTAGAACTCCTTCCAGATGAACAGTTTGGTTTTTGATGAAAGCTCTGCACCATGAAACAACTAGTCAGAATAATAGAATTTGCAGGAGCAGTGATTTATAACAAAAGTTGTCTAGTAACCTGCTACTTGAAGTGTCTAAAGTTCTTGGGTAGAATATTGCATTATGGCTTAATTTAAAAGCTCATTCAAGTAAAAATTGACAGAGAAATTATTATACTAATTTTATCCTTCATCAATGAAAAGAAACTGTGTGGTTCATCAAGGTAAGGATTTCTCCTCTCTCTCTCTTTTTTTTTTTTTTTTTTTCTTCCAGTCAAAGTGAGCATACCACAAGACTTGATCCTGTACTATACCTTCTCTGTGTGTATGGCTTCTCGAAGCTAGGAACAGATCCAAATTCCTTCTTAGATGACAGAATGGTAGCAGTTAAATCATCAAATCCAAAACATGCGCTCTTTAGACTGCAAGCAGAAATGATTGGTAACAAAAATTGGTATCAGCAATGGCATATTCCATAAATGCATCAAAATTGTAATTCCTTCTTAAACCTGGAGGCCACATGAACTGTGAAATTAAACTCTTCAGTGAAACTTCCAAAAGTCAGAATGCTGAAATACTTAAGAATTCTACTTAACCAGTCTTTCATATGGACTGATTATATAGCATACAGTGGCTCCCAAAAGTGTTCGTACACTTATGATTTTCATTGAAATAGGGCTCTATCCATTAATTAAAAGTAAACTTTCTGAATGAGATTTTAATAATAAGATCTATAATGTATTCGTAACAAAATTACATGAAATATTTTTAAAATATAGCAAAACTTAATTTTAAGAAATTAATAATAAAAAAATGACAAACATTTTATTTCACAAAAGTCTTCGTATACTTCAAAAAGAATCTTGACATATTAGTAAATATTTTCATTTTTTGTTAAATTAATATTACTAGGATATCCTTTAGCATCCACAGCAGCTTTTAAACGTCTGGGAATAGATTTTACTCATTTTTTTTTTTTTTTTTTTTTTGTAATTTTTATAGCAATGTTCATCCATTCTTCCATCATGGCTGTTTTGAGTTCGCTTTTCATTTTGATGTTATGTTTTTGTACTCTAACCTCCAGCTCTTTCCAAATGTGTTTTATGGGGTTTACATCTGGCAACTGAGGTGGTGTTTTCAAAACCTGTGGACAATTATAGAGACATTACAGGCTAACGTTGAGAGTCGTATACTTAGAATCGTTATCATGATTAGAAATAAAGTTGTTTCCAATACCCATATTTTGGGCTGATAATTTTAAATTGTCTCTTAAAATATTTAAATAAAGATAATGATTCATTATGCCATCAATAAATACCAAATTACCTAGTCCTGATGCTGTCATGCCCCCCCCTACATACAAGAACACCTCCACCGCCATGCTTAACTGTTCCTGTAGCGAATAGTTTATCCAACAGATGGCAGTATCTGCCAAGCTCCTTTGGTAATTGTCAATGCGCATGCGCAAGTGGAGTGAAAAAAGAAGTATGTTATTAGGAGAATGAGCTTTCGTAAATAATGTTGCTGCGCGTTTTTGCTGTGTAAATAAAAGTATATTTTTATATCATAGATGTTCTTTACTCTCTAATGCGAAGCACTAGGTTAGTGCACGAATCTCTTCTGATTCAGAAACCATTTTCAAACCGTGGATCACCACAACAAAAAGTGGCGTCCGTGACAGGACGCATTAGTTAGGTAAAGGACACTTTTGATGGTTTAACAGCAGAAATGGAAGCCTTGAAAGTAAGAAGAATACCACTGCGTGCAGCCTTCACGAAAGCATATAATAGCCTACATGGACATTTGAATGAGTCAGAATTGAACAGTGATGTTCTATTATCGTCCCTGGAAATCCTGGAAGATAAAGGAATTCGACTACAACAGTTGGATGAAGAAATATTGGATCTCCTATCAAAATCGAAAGAAGTCTCGCAAGAAGAATATACTAAAGAATTTGAGTCATGTGAGACTTACAAGGAGAAATTAATAGCAGCCAGGATGAAAGTGAAGCAAATCACTGTGAAACTAGAGAAAAATTTGCTGACTCATGCATCGGTAAATGAAACCAGAACTGTTGATTCAAGAACAACGGCAACGAATTTGAAGCTTCCGAAAATAAATTTGATTGAATTTACAGGTGATCCACGACAATGGTTGAATTTCTGGAATACCTTTAGTAAGATACACGAAGATCCAGTGCTAGATGATCATTTGAAATTCGTATATCTGATCCAGGCTACTGCTGCCAAATCGAAAGCACGGGAAATAGTGCAGAGTTTCCCGACAACTAAAGAAAATTATCCGAAAGTCATCGAACATTTAAAGAATCGTTTTGGACGTGAAGATATTCTTATACAAGTGTACGTTTAGGATTTATTGAATCTTGTGTTGATAAATAATAATGCAACCAAAAAGGACTTTGCGCTATCATCGTTGTAGGACAGTTTAGAAACAAAATTGCATGCTCTGGAATCTCTCGGTGTGACTGAAGATAAATACGCTAGTGTTATTTTTCCGTTAGTTGAATCTTGCCTGCCTCCTGACATCTTACGCGTGTGGGAGAGGGAACGGGAGAGCTCGTCACAACAAGATAAGAGCGATCTTGAATCTATTCTTCTGTTTTTGAAAAATGAAGTGATATCTGAAGAGAGAATTAAATTAGCGTGTTTTTCTTTTGATAAAAGTAGAAAATCTAAAAGTTACATTAATGATGAGTCTAATATTCCTACTTGTAATGATTTGTATACAGGAGACAAATTTAAAGAAAATGCTCCTATTAAGAAAGTTGAGGAATCGTGTTTATTTTGTGATAAGCCACATTTAACAGAAAAATGTTTTAAAGCTAGTACGCTTACATATCAGGATAAAAAAGATTTAATATTTAAGAAGGGTTTATGTCTATTATGCTTGAAGAAAAACCATATTTCTCGTAACTGTAAGTCCAAGGTTAAGTGTTTAATTTGCCAGAAAAGGCATTTAGCAGTAATGTGTCAACAAGTTCCTTCTCAATTGAAAGAGACTAAACAAGTAGAGCCTGTGGCGAAAAATGAGGTCAATGTAAAATGAGGTCAATGTTTTGGCTAGCAGATCCGCGAGCTCCGATGTGTTACTACAAACATTAATCGTAAGGGTAAAAAATGGCAACAGTTAAAGGATAGTCAGAGGGATTATAGATACGGGTTGCGAGAGACGAAAGATATTACAAATTCTTTGAAATGTAACAGTGTTGGTGAAGTGAAATTAGTTCATAAATTATTCGGAGGTGTAGAAACAAAAGAAAAATTGCATTCTAAATATATAGTTAATTTGAGTAGCCTTGATAATAAATATGTATGTAGTGTGCATTGTTTAAGTGAATCTGTTATCTGTTCTGATGTTAAGAAAATACCTAAAGGTCCTTGGTTGAAAGAACTTCGTAAATTAAATATTCAAGTGTCAGATGTAGAGGGTAATGCTCCCAAAAACGAAAGTGACATTAAATTGTTGATAGGTTCTGATATTGCTGGAAAATTATTCACCGGAAATATTAAATGTTTACAAAGTGGTCCGGTCGTGATGGAAACAAGTTTGGGATGGATTTTAATGGGTAAAATTCCAGCGAAGGAATCTTCGGGTATAAATGATTCTCTTGCATGTGTTTCTTTATTGCTAAACGAAAGATCAGCAGAAAACTTGTGGAAGTTAGACGTTATTGGTATAAATGACCCAGTTGAGTCTAAAATGAAAGCTGAAATTCATGAGGAGACCATGCAATATTTTGAGGAAAATTTGAATTTGGATTCAGACGGGAGATATGAAACTGCATTACCTTGAGTACTGGACCCCTCTCGCTTGTCTAATAATAAAACGTTGGCAGAAAAACGCCTGACTAATACGCGAAGGAAATTATTAGATTTGAATCAAATTAAAGTTTATCAGGAAGTATTTGATACGTGGTTGAAGGAACGAATTATTGAAGAGGTAAATGAAGGCGAAGTAGATAGAGAGCACTATTTGCCTCATAGGCCGGTTTTTAAAGAATCTAGTGAAACTACGCGAGTAAGGCCAGTTTTTTATGCTTCGGCACACGCCAAAGGAGAACTTTCCTTAAATGATTGTCTTGAGAAAGGTCCCAACCTAATAGAAATAATTCCAACATTGTTGAATCGTTTTCGGAAATATCCTCTTGCAGTAATTTCAGACATTGAGAAAGCCTTCTTGCAGATTGGTATAAGAGAGAAGGATAGAGATTATTTGCGTTTCTTTTGGAAAGGTGCAGAAGAAGAGAATACTAAAATTTACAGACATTGTCGCGTGGTTTTTGGGCTTAACTGTAGTCCATTTTTGTTAGCCGCTACGTTGAACTATCATTTAAATCGTGCCCCAGATCAGTTTGCAGTTACAGCCAACATTTTGAAGGAGTCCTTCTATGTTGATAATTGCCTGACTAGTTTTAAGAATGTTGAAGAATTGAATAGATTTGTACTAGAATCGAGAATGTTATTGTCACTGGGAAATTTTAATCTTAGAGGATGGCAGTCGAATTGTGAAACCGAAATAATTCCCAACTCTAAATTAAATACATTCGTTTGCGTTTTAGGGTTAAACTGGGATTTGAAGGATGATACTCTTTCCTGTAAAATTGAGTCACTAAAGAAAGAGGAGATTGTCGCGAGTAAACGAGCACTCCTTTCTTGCGCGCATAAGTTATTTGACCCAGTAGGCTTCCTTTCTCCCGTTACCCTGTTCCCAAAGGTGATATTGCAAGAGTGTTGGAAATTACGATTAAATTGGGATCAAAAATTGCCAGAACATTTAGAAAAGAAGTCCATACAATGGGTAAAGGAAATGAAACTGCTGTCTGATGTCAAAATTCCTAGATGGCTTAATATTGACAGATCGGTTAACGAAGATGTAAGTCTTCATGTTTTCAGCGATGCCAGCAAGCATGCCTATGCTACCTGTATTTTCTTAAGAGTGAAGACCGAAAATAAGGTTTATTTAAATTTTGTGCAAGCACGCACTAGAGTTAAGCCTTTAAAGAGTATATCCATTCCTCGTTTGGAATTATTATCCTGCTTAATCGGAGCACGCTTGGGATGTATGGTCTTTTCAGATTTGAACATGCCAAATTTAAGAACATTCTTCTGGACTGACTCAACAACAGCTTTGTGCTGGATCCAGCGAGACGTACGGTGGGGAACTTTCGTTTGGAATCGTGTCCAAGAAATCAGAACACTTACAAAAATAGAAGATTGGCATTACATCCCTTCGGAGCTGAATGCCGCCGATCTCCCTTCTAGAGGCTGTTCAGTTAAACAGTTTTTGCTGTCGAAATGGTGGGAGGGCCCATCATGGCTGTTAGAACCAGAATCGTCATGGTCAAAAGGCACCAATTTGCCGGACGAAGAGATCATAAATTCAGAAAGGCGTAAATCAGTATTGACAACTCTTAACAAAGATTCTAAACCTGACAATTGGTATTACAGGTACTTTTCATCCATAAAGAAAATTGTACGCATGTTAGGTTGGATTCTTAGGTTTTACTTTAAATTACGAAGAATTACAAACGAAACCTCCAAAATTTTGTCAGTTTCGGAAATTGAAAGAGCTGAGATAACTCTTATGTTATTGGTTCAAAGAGAATCATTTAAGAGTGTGAACGATGATAAAATTAAAGACCTCAGACCTATAGTTGATCGTGATGGTTTGATCAGAGCTAAAACCAATATTTCTTATCGTGACGATACTGATGACTTTAAGTTTCCTGTCATTTTGCCATCTGATCATGCAGTAGTAAAATTACTAATAATGAATGCACATAATGAGCTGCTGCATGCTGGTACTTCTATGGTGATGTCTCATTTGCGGGAAAAGTATTGGATCCTCAAAACTCGTAAGACAGTACGAAACTGCATTAGAAAATGTGTTAAATGTCAAAGATTTAAATCCAAAAGTTGTGATGTAACTCCAGGAATTTTGCCGAAAGATAGAGTACGTGATGCAAATGTTTTTGAGATAGTGGGTGTCGATCTGGCAGGACCCCTCTACCTTAAAGATGGTCGAAAAGCTTATATTGTTCTTTACACATGTGCGGTCTATAGGGCCATTCATCTGGAGTCACTAACATCCTTGACAACTGAAGCTTTTTTCCAGTCATTGAGACGTTTCATTTCTCGTCGCGGAAGACCATCTATAATATACTCAGACAATGGCAGTAATTTTAAAGGAGCGGAGAGCCTTCTGCATACAATTGATTGGGAGAGTCTGCGATCAAAGGCCGCTGAGCAAAGAATTCAGTGGAAATTTATTCCTCCTTCCGCACCTTGGTGGGGCGGTTGGTGGGAACGTTTAGTTCAAATAGTGAAACAGATTCTGAGAAAAGTTCTAGTTCGCGCTGCCCTGGATTACGAGGAGTTGCTTACAGTACTATGCGACTGTGAGAGAGTAATCAATACTAGGCCACTTACCTACGTGTCGGAAGACGTTGAAGATTCATCCCCATTAACTCCAGAAATGTTCCTGCGGGAGATTTCCAAATCAGGAGTACCTGATATCAATACAGTGGATAAGGAAAAACTGAGTAAACGAGCTAAGTATCTACAAAAGGTGAGAGAACAACTTAGAGCAAGATTCCGTGTGGAATATCTAGGACAGTTACGTCAGCAGTCCATTAAAAACTCTATAGCTAAACCTCTCCAGGTGGGTGAAATTGTTCTACTTGAAGATAACAACAAAAAACGTGCTTTTTGGAACCTAGTGCATGTCATAAAGCTGCTACCTGGTCGTGATGGACAAATAAGACTTGCTGTCGTAAAAACAGAGACTTCTGAGTTTCTGAGACCAGTGCAAAGACTGTACAGACTTGAGCTGGATAACCCAGTCCAAAAGGATATGACTGAAAATATTCCTATGACTACCAGCAGTGGTAGAACTGTGAAACCAGTGATACGTCTGTGAAATGTTTTGTACTTGTTTGAATACTTTTTAATAATTTGATTTATTTTTATTTTTCTAGGTTTAGTATTATCTGTTAATATGTCTAGAAAATTATGGAATGCTGCATCTCCAGATAAATTTGTATTTCAATTTAATTAGAACATCTTGGTAGGCATAATTTTATACTTCAATATTGTATACTGTACTATTATGCATATATTATACTTAACAGATGTGTGAATTTACCTCCCAGTAAATTCAGGTGGGAGGAATATGTAGCGAATAGTTTATCCAACAGATGGCAGTATCTGCCAAGCTCCTTTGGTAATTGTCAATGCGCATGCGCAAGTGGAGTGAAAAAAGAAGTATGTTATTAGGAGAATGAGCTTTCGTAAATAATGTTGCTGCGTGTTTTCGCTGTGTAAATAAAAGTATATTTTTATATCATAGATGTTCTTTACTCTCTAATGCGAAGCACTAGGTTAGTGCATGAATCTCTTCTGATTCAGAAACCATTTTCAAACCGTGGATCACCACAACAGTTCCAACTAAGTTCTTAGAATGAAGTTCCTCATTTTTTCTTCTCTATACAGTTATTCGACTGTCGGAATAAAAAATGTTAAATTTGCTTTCGTCAGCAAATAGGACATTATTCCAGTACGTTTCAGGTGTATTTATCATTGATTTTGCGAATGAAAGCCTGGGCTTTCTGTTTTTCTCACTAACAAAATTTTTTTTATGGGCAGAACACCCATGTAATCCAGCTTCTCTGAGAACTCGTCAAACAGTTTAAGGTGAAATTGAAGTTGAAAACCTTGTATTAAATTCTGCAGAAACTTTTACGGCACTCAAACGTGGGGTTTTCACAGATTTTCTAATAATAAATCTCTCATCACATTTAGTTAACTTTCTTGGTCGACCTTTTCTTAGTTTGTTTTCAATTCGATTTCCTTTTGTTTTATCACATACACCACCGTAGAATGGGATAAATTAACTAATTTAGTGATATTTCTAATTGATTTACCACTACTCTGGTGAAAAATTATCAATTTTCGAATGCTGTTTGTAATTTCTTTATGACTGCGACCCATTTTTCAATAATAAATAGAATATTATGAAGTAAACAATAAAAAATTAAAGCAAACTTTTTTTAAATGCCACCACAATGCAAAAATTAAAAAAAAAAAAAGCAGCAAACGATAATTCTAATTTTGATTTTATCAAAAAATATTTCAGTGTACGAAGACTTTTGTAAGATAAAATGTTTATCATTTTTTTATTATTAATTTCTTAAAAATAAAGTTTTGCTATATTTTAAAAATATTTCATTTAATTTTGTTACGAAAAGATTATAGATCTTATTAAAATCTCATACAGAAAGTTTTCTTTTAATTAATGGATAGAGGCCCTATTTCATTGAAAACTTTTGGGAGCCACTGTATGTTCAAAGCAAAGTGAATTCAATCATTCATAGCCTTTATCTGTTATCAAAAAAATGTTCTATCTTGAGCCTTAGGTGAAAGAGATATATCCATGTCTCTGTGATACAACTGATTATCACTTATGCCTCCTTGCATGGGCATTTTTACTCCAACCAACTTGAAAGTGCTTCAGACCCTTTAAAACAGAGTGCTCCGGATAATAACTATCACATATTATGTGGTAAGTATGGATAATTTGCATGCTGACCTAAAAATATCATACATGTACAAACTGTTATAGTTCACAATGATAACTTTAATCAAAAAGCAATGAATTGTCATACAGGCAACTACTCAATGACCTTCTAATATGAAATACTGGAAGATTATAGAAAGTTAATAACCTTCAATGTTCATCTTTTAGGAGACTATAATTTTATGACTGGGAATTTTTCTGACCGCTAAAGTGTAAGTGGACGTTGCATAAAAAGAAAACCAGATGTAGTATGTAAATAGTGCATGTATCAATTTTCATGTTTTTTATTTTTTTATTTCATCTTTTCCCTGTATGCAGCTTGCAAAAGTGTTAAAGTCTCCCATTTCTATAAGAACATTATGAGAGATTTTTCAAAGTACTGCATCACATGACCTTAGAAGACTAGTGAATAAACTTGAACAGCAAGCTATTCAGGTTGGCTGTCACAGTCACATGATTGCAATTCAAGCTTAATTATTTCAAATAATTATGGTTACTCTCTCTTTTCACCTGTCATCACTTCTCTGCCCTTCAAGACTTAACTATCCTATCAAAGTCCCAAAGTCATGAGTCAATCAATGGCAATATATCAGTAGAGCAGTTACTATTGAGTTTTGCAAGATAATTCAAAATTAATTCAATATTATTACTGTTAATTTTTTTCCATCATTTGTTTGAGTAACTTGGCAGATAATCAGATTGTTTGTTACACAGCTTAAGAGCAAGCTTTGAAAATCTAAATGATTTATTATACTCAACTATATTGATGTCGAAAATGTGAATTCCATTATAAAATATACTTACTTAATACTTTTTATTCTGAAAATTTATATTCTTCTGTTAAATTCTATTAAAATTGCATAAAAATATTTATGCAATTTTTTAAGTTTGTTTTTAATTTTGTTTAAAAATTGAAATATAACTTCGAAAAGAAAAGCAAAATGTATTGTACAAATATGAAATTCTATTAACTGGTAAAATAAGATAAGTTGTCATTTGAAAGCATAATATAACTTCTAATTTTTGTGCAGGAGGAGAAGGTGCTTTAGTTGGAGGAGCAGGATCTGTTATTGGACTTGGTTCTGATATAGGAGGGAGCATAAGAATTCCTGCATTTTTCAATGGTGTATTTGGACATAAACCAACATCAGGTATGCTTTATTATGGAGATAAAATATATTTATGCAGCAAGGTGCAAGTTCCTGAATTTTGGAATTTGACTTAAATTTGTATTTAATTCGTCATGTATTAACTGTAATAAATAAATTTATGAAGTAATTTATGAAAAATATTCATAAAACATTTTATTCATAAAATTTCAGTATATGGGACAATTTATCTGTAGGATTCAAATTCTATTTATAATACATAAGCTTTTTTTTCTCCTGTTTTGTAGGCCCACCAGCAGTCGAGCGGTAAAGTCGTTGAACACTGGTAGTTCGACCTGGGTTCAATTCCAGGCAAACGGGCTGACTGCATGGGTGTTTTGATGGTTTTCCCCATGTGTATACAAGCCAGTTTCCCCTAGAAAGTCCTCAGCAAATGCATCCCTAACTTTAGCCAGATACTCTTAGTGTGCCTTGCCATATTCAAATAAACCATCCCCCGTTTTATAAATTAGAACAATTCAGTTATTTTTCTAATCTTTTTCATTTAATGTAGCATTGAATGTAGGTCTTAATGTAGGCCTTCCTACCTTGCCAGTTCCTTGACAGCCTGATTCATTACTGTTCTTGTATAATATTTAAACATAGCTCTCACTATTTGTTTCATGGACTATATGAGGCAGGTCGTATTGGGGAACAAAATTAACATTAATTTCCAGGCATAAATTCTGCAGATATTTTTGGGTGTCCTGGAGCCTTGTCTAAGATTAATAATGTTTTAAGTAGTAAATTTTTGTCTTTATAATGTTGCTGAACTGCTAGCATGAAACAAAAAGTGAACCAGTCTATTGATGCGATAACCCAGGCTTTGTTATTTGATTTCTAAGTGACTAAAAGTAATTCTTTATCTTTTATTTTCAATGCTGTGGGATTTTCCACTTGATAAACTAACACTGGCTTCAATTTTAAATCACTAGCCAAGTTTCCACCAAGAAGCAACATCAATATTTTTCAGGGGTGTAGCTAGAAGGGGCCAAAGGGCGGCATCTGTCCATGGACACAGCATCCAGGGGGGCCTAATTAATGTTACGAAATTTTATAATTAAATGTTTTCCATTCTTGGCAAATAGGACGGGATGCAAAATCTTCAGTTGTCTCCGGGTGCTGAAAATCCAAGCTGGTATTTTTAAAAGGTTTATGACAAGGGGCAACTGATTCTTCCTTCAATAAGAATATAAGATCAGCCATTTTTCTCCCCAAAATAAACCCATCTCATCTACACTGAATATTTGGTTAAGAGACTACTCTGTAGCTACAATAATTTTAAACATTGGGGAAATACATTCTTTTGCAGCATCTTTATCTACATCAGCCGATTCCCAAGTGAATTTAATATTATGAAAATAATATTTCATTTTAAATTTGTTGAATCAGCTATTACTTGCTTGAAACACTATATTAAAATCTTCTTTTAATCCAGGCTTTATGCAAAGAATCTTAGATTGAATACAGTCAAAAGTCGTTAATTCGGACACCCATAATCCGGACCTCAAAGCTAAAATCTTTCTGCACATGCGGCGCGTTGAAGCACGCACAGAATACGTTTTCGCGTGCGCGTTTAATGTATAACGGATGGTATAAGCTAAAATTATCTAATTATCTATTTCAGTTAATGTTGATGATTGCGTTGTTCCTTAATCTTCGAATTGGATCCAGCTTATTATTTTTTGCAGACTGTAAGAGCAATTTTATAAAAGTAAGTTGGAACTTTCGATTATGTCAAATAGAATTTCCGATGCTGGAGCTGCAAAAGGTTCTACAAAGGGAAAGCATGTTTCGATGCCCATCAAACAAAAAGTGGAAAAAGGCTCCTTTGTTTCTCTAACCATTCCGAAATCTGTTTATCAATTTCACGCTGCTCTGCGCGGGGGGGGGCGACGTCGAGGCGCGCAATGAACTGGAAGTTGATCTGTCAACACTATCGTTATCTTCAGGGCAGTTGTTTTTATTTTATTCGGCTTATAATTCCTTACTAAATGTAGTATTTTATCTCGATATACTCCGTCTTTGATATTATTTAAATCAAATTCCTCGTTATTACAAATATCACGAATACAAATCAAATAGTTTTCTGGTTGCAATTTTCTAATTTCGGCTATGCGTAATGTATGCTTTACGCATGCGCGCGTTGAAAGAAATGTTTAATAAAGTAAACAAATAAATATTAAGCTTCTTTTTTTTGTTAATTTTGATATCCTTTAGATCATAATTACTCATTATTTTATAAATTACGGTTTCATATTTTTAATTTTATCTTACCAGATTTAAACTGATGATCTATGACCCGGAAAAATCGATAATCCGGAATCGCCGAAGTCCCGACGAGTCCGGATTAAAGACTTTTGACTGTAATTGAAAAGCTGAGTGACATTGCTTTGATATTGATCACCAATCCATGATGACAAAGATCTTTTCATTTCATCCGTCTTATGTCATTTGGAAACAATCTACAAAATATATTTCTACAATTTTGATTGAATTCCTTAATTTTTTCTTGTTTTCAAAACTGAACATGACATAGACCTGTTAATGCCATATAAATGACTAGCTGAAGTCGAAAATTCTCCCTAATTATTTCTATCTTTGTCTTGATTTTATGAAATTTATTAGTCCTTAATTTCTTTTTGTTCATATCAACATTGCAGTCTCTCATTCATGTTCATAAATTTATCAAGGCAAAATATTTAAATGTAAATAAATAAATTGGTGAAACAGAATGCATCAATATGTGTCCTAATGCTAGACCAAACTTGTTTAATACATTATATGCATTTGACATTAGGTGCCTCTACTGTGACTCGCAACCCCATCAATGTCACTACAATTTTAAGAAGTCTGATACTGCAGGAGGCAGTGTGCAAGTGAGCATGAGCTACCATGCTTTGTGGGAGCACCTGCATGAAAGTGAAAATTTTTTGTAATATCAAAAAAAATCTTTAAAAAATTGAATTTTTTTTAAATGTGCAAAAGTTGAAGGCTCTCTGTATTTCACCCACTGCATTAAATGGTGTTATAATAAAAGCAACATGACTTTTTAATAAGAACTTATTACCGTAATTTACCGAAGAAACACCGCGGCGTTTACGTGTTTAAAACTTAAATTTTCAGCGGGTGCGGCGTTTAGGTGCACTAAAAATAAAATATTTCCTATGATGGTCATTGTACATAGTTTGGATGGCCTTGTCATTGTGCATAGATTGGTGCTGTTCCCACACAAAAGACCACTCAGTTGCTTTTTGCGAACGTTATTTTGTTTACGTTCTTTCCCTTGAACGGACCTACATGCCTTATTCACCCTAAACGAGATCTCAGAAGAATAACATTCTTCCCCCTTTCAAATCAACATTCTCATCAGTTTGAATAGTCTCTCTCCTCTGCCATTCGATGAATCTTCCAGGACCCATCCTCTTTCCACCTCTGCCTTTTCTGCAATTTTTTTCAAAGGCGGACACGACTCCACCTGCCTCGCAATAACGAACTCTGACGTATTTCCCCTTCAGCATGAATGGATTTTTCTTGGCATTCTGCCAAATACAGATCCCATCAGTTAGGGTACAAGCACAGCCAACTCTATACAGTCAGCTGTGGGGTACGAGTACTTGTTGGATAGTTTTTAATTAGGGAGCGGAAAATTTTTGAAAATGTCTCTAAACGGCACAGAAGCTATACATTTCTTATCTTTAATTTATTGAGTTATGGTTTCATTTCATGCATTTTTCTTAACTGGTATGTCATATATCAGGACTTGGTTGAGTTTTTGCATCTATACGGCCCACGACGATGTCACACGCAATTTAATCTATTGTGGTGTTTACGCTGATGCAGCGTTTCTGTGTAATTTTAATTTTTTTCCCGCCATTTTTCTCGAGTGCGGCGTTTACGCTGATGCGGCCTTTCTTCCTGAAATTACGGTAATTATTTTCCCTTTATATCTTATTGGAAAACTTTGTTTGGTATGCATCTAATGATTTGGAATGAATTAATGACTTATATTGAGGTATCACTGTATTATAAACAGTTTTCTTTAATCAAAAATCAATTAAATTATATGTTACTCAAATTCTTAAAAAAATACAGCTTTTATTAAAAAGAAATACAGCAGCAAGCATTTGGTTATTTTGATATAAATTTAGGGGGAAAAGAAACAGTTTTTACACAGGGTCAATTATATTTTAAAATATAATCCAAAACATCATATTGCAAACCTTTCTATCTATTAAAAAAATTAGATTTTGTTTACAATGACAAAACAGATGCTATCTAGACACTGAAATCACATTTAAAATAACCTATTTGACTTCATGTTAGTAAAACTTGCAAACTGTTGCATTCATCCATTGTAATGTCAGAAAATGCATTTTAAAACTGTATGGTGAACTATTTATAAATTAAATGCTTTATTTTATGCACTTAAAAGCTAACCACTTTCCAAATATATATGGATTGGTGACCTTTTAAGACAATAATTTTTGTCATATAAAGAGAAAATAGTTATTTCTAATTCTGTTTAAGCTTAAAACAATAATTATAATTTTATTTCTGCTTTCTATGCTAATTAGAATTAATATAAATTTTATAACAATTAATGCTTGAAAGGTCAAATTTGCTCTTGCAAAACATTGCTTCATTTTTAATATTTTAGGCATAAAAACCATTGCAATAATTCTAATTTTCAGTTTATTTGATAAAAATACTATTAAAACTTTTATTTTTCTGTGCATAATCATGCTTAATATGCATTAATGTTTTTTAATTTTATTTTCAGAGGTGGTCTCAAACTATGGCACTTATCCACCATCTGGGGAAAGGGAATTTGTTCCATACTTATGCATAGGTCCTTTATGCCGGTATGCTACAGATTTGATTCCTATGATGAAAGTACTGGCAGGCAAAAATGAATCACTTCTGCGTTTGGATATTCCAGTTAGTAAACGTACATTTTAATTATAGTTATATTAAATGAACAAAAATGATGTCTAATATTTGTGATCAGGCTATAAAATAGAGAGCATTTCTTTCGTGCATGCTGTTTTAATTTATTTTATGTATTAATGGCAGATTTTGAATTTATTTTAAAATATATCTACGTGCATTTATCTATGTTCACATAGAATTTTTAGTTCCAGTTATAAGAACAACCAATGGTACTGTTCTATTATTGGGACTGGAGTTATATATCACAAAAAGCTGACGATCTGGCAAAAAATTTGAAGCATAAAAATAGTCGCCAAAATACGTACAAGACGGTTCAGTTAAAGAAAAATCCATGTGAAAAACTAATGAAAGATATTCATAAAATTAGAAATTTTTAATGTAAATTAAACAACTTGCCAAAGAAATCAGAAAAAAAAAATCATTTTATGGTTTCTCATGCACTTTTTTTAGATAGAATAATTCCTCATTCTTGAAGAATTTGTATGGAAGATGTTTCATCATTAAGAAAATCGATATTTTTAAATCCATGCTAAATACAATAGTATAAAAATACAAGTGACCATTACATCTTTGGAATTTGTATTCTTGTTGCCAATTTTGGAAAGGCATTCTTTTACCTAAAAAAATTATCATTGTAATGTTTTTAGAAGTAAACATTAGGGACTTCATATGAACCAATCTCTTGGCGAGTTTAGCAAAACATTTGGTGATTACTCCGGTCCCAATAACAGAACAGTACCCCGCAAAGCAACCAGAAAAGTAGTTAATTAGAATTTTTGTTTATCATGCCATGACAATAAATTGGGTCACTTTCCAGATCAAGGCAGCATGAAAAGCATAGTTTTTGTTTCACAAATACAGGTTTCAAAAATATATAATCAACAGTTTATTTAGTTTTGTCTTATTCTGCTCTTTTCTGTGTGTTTTCAGCAACATCTAATTGATATTAACATGTCTTATTCTTCGTATTAGAATTATTTGGAACTGTCTCCTTTCCCAGCTAAATTCTTTTCATCGTCCTTTATACAAAATCTTACTGCTGCTTCCCCATTCACATCTACTGGGAACTCTGAATAGAGCAGTTTTTATTGCATTGTTTGCAAAAGTAAAGAATAGTGAGAGAAATAAAATTTAACTGCTAATCCTAGAAAAATAACTAAGGGCAATCTATAAAAAAAAACATTATTTAATATAAATTGCAGTGTTTGCCAGTTTATTAATCTTAAAATATTGAACTTGGATTCAAATTTATGAAAATTTTAAAAGGAAGGGAAAATGATTCTCCTTGTCTTGCAACAAATCTTTCTTGAAAAGAAATACATACGTAAATGTTACGTTACAGTTAATGCTGATGTGTTCCTAGACAGTTCCAAAGTGTTGAACTACCTGTAAGACTAGTTATGTGCCATTCTTCTAAAAATGCACTTATAACAGACCTATTTAAGTGTAATTGAACTATTTTATTCATGCCATGAACTCATGAACTGTAACCGAACTATTTTATTTAAACGCCATCTCATGGCGATATGAAAAAACGTCAGTCGACCTCCAGCCGCCATGATGATAGCTTACTATGTTATGTTATTCTCAATGTTTGATGTTCCATTTGGTATATGTTTCATTTTTATGTATATTTCTTTTGTTTGTAACCGTTCCTGTGTGCTCTGTTAATAAATCTTTTTAAAGCTAGCCGGCATTAGTGTCTATTGAGGAACGGCTACATCACACACTTTTCGTATCCTAGAGGATCTGTGGAGACATTTGATGTACTCCACTTAAGTAAGTTAAGGTACTGTACATCTAGAACTGTATTCATGTCTAGTGAGTAAGTTGGCCAGACCATTCAAGTAATAGCTTTTGTTTTCAAGTTGTCTCACACCAGAATTTGTTGATGCTGGTAAGCATTGTCATTCATTAGCAAAACATCTGGGTTAATAGCACCCTAAATAGCCCTAAATGACATCCTAAGACCTCATCCACCTATGAGACTATTTAAAAAAACCTTCATAAAAAATATGGTGCTTGGTGTGGCAATTTCTGATGACCATGAACATAACGTAAACCATGAAACTGCTTATGTGGAAATGGGATCTTCCTTGAAGAAAAGAATGTAAGTTGTATGCTCTTCATTCCTTCCAGATCATAGTCAGCATATAGTTAGACTCATCAGTAAAAAGTTCATGGGCCTTTCTCGTAGTTCTCTTTGTTCTATTTAGCATGATGCTGACACCATCTTAAATAGATTCATTTGGAAAAGTGAGCTATAAATCAGTAATTTACTTGCATAAAATCCAACCTGTGCAGCCTTCATTCAGTGACAAAAACTACTGATTTGATTTCCTGTAACAGCCTGAGGGTTTCAAGTATGAACGAATGAAGCAGTAGCAAAACTACTGGGAGACAAGCACCACAGGCAAAAGACTGTAGGATTTACAACCAAAAGTTAACCACAATTTAAATAGCAGCTCTTCGTACCTCACACAGTATCTGACAGGGCATGGCCCATATATGTCCTATCTTCACAGATTTTACCTAAGAGACAGTGACCAATGTATTTGTGGCAGTACTGGTAACCCAGATCACTATTTATTTGACTGCTCGCATACAAGGAGTTTACATTTAAAAAGACAAGCTGCAATCAATATGCCAGCATGGTTCAAGCACACAATTAAGAATAAATATGCACTCAGCTGCATTAGAGACTGCACTACCATTGCTAAAAGCATTGCTGACAGCCTGGAGTGACTTCTTTCCTTGGACACCGTGCCGTCAGCAGCCCGCTCCGTGCATATATTAATTTACTTAATATCTTTTTTTGTTGTTGTTTTTTGTTTTTAATTATATTTAATATTATGATTAATCCAGAACTCATTTAATGTATTCCACAATTTGTAATGTATTGATCATCTTCACATCTATACCTGATTATTAAAGCATATTCTACACTCTTGTCATTGCTAAATGGTCAACAATGACAGGAAACGGTCTTTAGATGTAAGTGTTGCTCTGTGCTGTTCTTTATATCAGGCTGTCTACGAGCTGATTCACTGATTAAAAAGTGGTATAACTTTTGCCCTATACATAAATGTTAAGTTATAGATACAAGTTATAGGTAATGATAGTTATGATATAAGTTATAGATAATGAATACTGATCACTCTTAAAAACCACATAAACATTAAATAGCACTACACATCCAAATTCTAACATACATCTATTGCACACTATGCTGTCAGTGGCATAATTTTCATATTTCATGCACTAACCTGTATACAGAAGATTTGCATTCAACTGCAAATAATTAACATAAACTGTTATACCATTACACATTCACATTTTTCAAATTTTCCTTTAATTTTAAAGAGCAGGGTACCGCACACAAACTTCTAAAAATATTAATTCTTTTTTCTTAACTTCCTTGTATGAAGTAAAGGAAGTACTGTAATTGTGAAAAATTTCAGGTGTCTCATTTCAACAAAAATATCCATTTTGGTCGCTATTTATTCCATTTGAATGATGTTTAGCAAGTACAATTTGCATAAACAAATTTAACGCATTTATTCTAGCCGTAAGTGGAAAATAAGAGATGATAGTAAAGTTTTAAAATAAAATAAATGTTAGTAAAACTTAAGATCCTTAAAAGATGTCTATTTATAACTTTAAAGGAGGAAAATTCTACATTTGCACTGTAATTTGGCTTATGGCATTTTAAAATGGACCATAAAATGATTTGCACAATAAACCATCGCATTCATATGTCACTCCTTGAGCATTTACTGAAGAATCTGGTATATCTGTGGCTATGTTAGTTATAGCAGCAGTCACTTCAGCAACTACTTCTACTATTCTTGGATGCCTTCCCCATCCCAGTGAATGCTTAAACTAACATTTACTTCATATCTCCTAATCACATTTTAAATTCATTTCCAATATGGACCTTTTCTTAAACTTGTTGCATGGCAGTATGATTGGGACAGGGGACAAAAAAGTTCATGCATTATTGTTTGAGCATTTCTTGAAAAATCTAGCCCATGCATAAGTCAGTTGAAGCAAGAGACACTTTGTTAGCTACATTTTCCACAATCGGCTGCCTTTCCTAGTGATATGTTGATATCATATGTCTCTTTAGATTTCTTAGTCATGATTTTTAATTCCTTTTCCAACATGAGCCCTTTCCTTAAGCTTTCAAGTGAAAGTGTACTTGGACAGGAACATCATTGCCATTCTGCTTTCACTAAAAGCACAGGTTCTTTTTTGTGAGAAATGATCTACACAAAATTGTTTTGCCATATCTTATCAAAAGCATATTGTTTTCTAATGCTATCCAATGAATTTACTGAGGTAATATTTCATTACCTACTATTGAGCAAAATTGAATATTCTTAGCTCAAATTTAAAACTTGAAGTGGAAATAACGAATCTCACCTGCATACATTTCCTGTGCAAAACATAAGCAGGCAATGCTCACCTCCTATCTAAATATTTAAAATCCATATAAATTTAATCTAATGAAAACTTCAAAATTAATTTTGGTACTTTTCCGTTTCGCCGGCGCAAATCTCGCCAAGCAGACTTTATTGGCGACAACATACAGTATACACATAAAAAATATTAAAAAAATGTTAGTTCTAAGAATTCTTTTTTTGAAGGCATAAACATTTTAATATCGCTTAAAATTTTATAAAAAGCCAATAAATAAAGACAATAAATTTGTGAAAAGACATTAATTTAAGAATTTACTATGCTTTCATGGTTCAACATCCTGATTCGCCGGTTTATATCACGTGACACCAAGCGATCTCATCTCACGTAAACTACTCTACAAAAATCAAATGCTCTCAGTAATTATCTACATTAATTTCAAGTTAAATCTTAATTTGGAACACAAGTTTAAATGCAAAAAATATTCCAATTCGTACGAATAGCTTACTCAGAAATTATGTAAAACTGCAGTGCTTTACTTTGCTAATGCATTCTCGTTAGAATTGATGAATTTAACACTTGACTTTACCTTTTCTATATTTTCGGCTTCGGATTAAGCGCTGTGATTGCATCCTGATTGACTTAATTGCCAAAAATGGCCTTAGACATAAAACTGAACTATCTGATAAAAATTCTATGTAATTATATGCCAGTATTGAAAGAAACAATCAATCTGATAAGAAAAAGCTGCGACTTGTTTTGAAAATGAGGCTTAAAAGGTTACCAGCAAGAATATTCCGTTTGGCATCGGTTGTACCATTATTGGCGACTTTATCGCTTGCGCCGGCAAAACGGAAAAGTACCTTAATTTTTATTTTGTGATAACTCCATGCACAGAGTTGCACTAAATTAAGTTGTTTGCACTCGTATGCTTCTTTGAAAGGTAAAGTGTTAAGGAGAAACTACAAAACACAAGTTGTAAACTGATGCCTGCATATTAAATAAAACACTACATCTTGTTACATTCATAACTAGCCGGATGGAAGTATTCACTTTGTGTATCTCTTTGAAATTTTACATAAAAGTTTGCAATATTTTTGCATTTAACCTATTAAAGTTTTATGAATATTTTGTTGACTGAAATTTTTACTGAATTGAGACCATATAGAAATTATATTTTATGTTTATAGAACCCTCCCATTCACAATGTTTAGGTTACTTTCATAAAATTCTGAATTTATCATTGTGTCGGTTATCAATATATCATTGTATGGAGTTCTGTTAGTAAAACTGTAGTAGAAATTATTAGGTAGATCTCTAATACTTATGGTTAACTAATACTCTAATACTTATGTTATCTACTTATGGTGAAATAAATGTTATTTTTCAGGTCAAATTGAATGAATTAAAAATATATTACATAGAAGATGTAGGCAATCATGTTATGTTCACAAAAGTTGATTCTGATATGGTGGATGCTATTCATAAGGTAATTTCCCCCTTTTTTTAGCTTTTAACTGTTTTTATTAGGGTGAACAAAACTATTAAAACTTGTCAGTATCATATTCACTAAATATGACACTAACAGCTCTTAATAGTTTTACTATTTTATCAGTTATTTTGTAACAACATTATTTTTCACTGAGTATATGAATATTTTTGCAACTCTTTATGTATTCTATATTACTTGCGAATGAATTTATCAAACTTCCAAGTTAAATAATCTTCATACATATTACCTAATATAAACTGCTTGCCATGAAAATTGAGACACCATAATGGAAACAGCCAATCAGTGTGAAATTTGATAATAAAGCATGTTAAGACCCGAAAATAATTAGCATTGCAGCACATATACAGGTATCAAACCTGTAATGCTCTCTAAAATCAGTGCAAGAGAAAAAAAAAAGTGGTTGAGTTTTCCCATTGGAGAAAACGTTCCTCTGTATTTACGGGAAAAAAGAAGATGAAACATGCAATAACTTTGATTATGAGAGAATGCTAGTGTAGTGTGGCTGAGAATTATATCCGTAATATTGATTTGCTGCTTGCTTTAATCAAAATCTGACACTGTGATGAGAAAAGTGAACTGAAGGATGGATTCAGGAAGGATGGATTGGCCATATGCAGTTTCACGGTGATCTTGATATGCCACCATTTAAAAGTCATCTAAGACATCAATATATACCCTAGCACAAGAAGTATAGTGTGTGGCTTGGGCAAGAAGTGTATGCATATATGATGAGATCAACTTGAAAGCTATAGACTCTTTGTGCAGTGGCTATTGCTTTACTTGCTTATAAATGCATAAAAAGCAAAAGACATAAGTATCTATTGGTATAATAATGCATTAAACATCAATATATGGATGGTGTGACATTATTTTCTCAGATGAATCCTGCATGGTGTGTTATGAAATATGTGTATGTATAGCTTCATTGTAAGGATTGCTTATTTGATTCTTCCCTTATGCAATGCCATACAGACTAAAAATCTGAAGTTATGGAATGAGGTGAGGTTAGTGTGAAGTTATAGTATGAGGTTCATCTACAAATGTTTTGGCTTTGTAAGTAGTCGGTATTACTTTCCAAATATGTTAAAGGCTATAGTTGTCCCACATCTTCAACCATCTTCCAACAGAGCAATGTATGATCAGACATTGCACTGAGTGTCCAACATTTCCATCAGACACTACTGTTTTGCCTTTGCACATCTTTCTGAGACTGAATGCATACAGTCCTTGTTGTAAAATATGCTAGCAGGGGGAGGGGGATGGAAAGCTTCAAAAGACATATTTGATAGCAAGTTTAGCTTGTAATGGTGTTCCATTTATTGTATGCCTTTAGCACTTAAGTGAGGATATCACATTCCCTTCTGAAAATAAAATTAATTTCATAACTCATTTCATGTAAACTAGGTTTGAACTTTTAAATTTTTCTTTTCACATTTTTATTGCAAATTAAAAAGAGAGAATTCAATAAAAAGTTATGTTTTTCTAATTTGTGTTTTATAGCTTTCATCCATCTTCCAAGAACTACATGTTTAAATCTAGAAGTGTAAGTGGAAAATCTGATGTAAATAAATATATGATATATATTTTGTTACATTGAAAGGAAATTGAGCATAAAGATTTATGGATGATCAATGACAAACTTTTATATTTTTAATGCTTAATGTTTAATTAATTAATTTATTTTAGGTGTTGCATCATTTTGAAGTGGCTTACAAAATAGTTCCAAAGAAACTGGAGTTGCGCTCTTTAAAGTATATGTATATGATGTGGGCTTCTGCTATTTCCAGCTGCAAAGCACCTACCTTTTCAGATGAACTTGCTGAGAGGAAAGGTATTATCCATTTCAAGTTAGAACTTTTGCAATGGCTTATCGGACAATCAAGGTTCACGTTTCCAGCAATTATCCTTGGTTTAACAGAAAGTACAATGTTAGGACCTAGTGATTTTTACTCCAATATGGTCAAAGATCTCAAACAAGAATTGGAAGATATCCTAGGTGAAGATGGCATTCTGTTGTTTCCCACCCATCCAACATGTGCACCTCATCATTATGAAGCTCTTTTCAAACCTTTCAACTTTGCATATACTGGGATATTCAATATCTTTGGTTTTCCTGTTACTCAGTGTCCTCTTGGTTTAGGTCGAGAAAAGTTACCTGTTGGGGTACAAGTTATAGCAAATGCCTATAACGATCGCATTACTTTAGCTGTCGCTGTAGAATTAGAAAAAGCATTTGGAGGCTGGATTCCTCCTTCAGCTATTGTAGGTTGAATCAAAACTCATGCAAGCTATCAAAATGGGAAATCATAGTAAAACATTACAAAATGTTGAATTATATTTCTGATGATGTAATTTGAATAGATATCAAGTTTTTGATCTCCTGTAAATAAGTTTTCAAAGCTTTCCACGATATTTATTCCATCTTCCAAGAGTTAAAATGCAATATTGATCTTCAGGAATAAATTTTGTGGTTTAATCTAATTTTGGGATTCTGCCAAATTTCTGTTTCAGAATTCTTAATAATTTTTATATCCAAGAATTTATGTATTCTACTTAACAAAACAAAAAAGTGTGCATTTATTTTTAAATGTGTAATATTTCATCATCTTAACACAAATTCTTGAATAATATGGCTATATCAGTTGACTTCTTTTTTTTTTTTTTTTGTGTGTGTGTGTGTGTGTCTGATTTTTCCTGTGTTAGAGTATTTCCTGTATTAGACTGTTTTGTATAGAGGGCAACAAATTGTTTTTGACCATATTTCCCGTGTTCCTTTATGGACACCTAAACAAATTTCTAGGATTGAATGCTTCTGTGTGCAGTTTTATCTTCTTGTTTCAACCTAATAGTTATTTGAAATACTTTTGGAATCTCTTAACCATTATACTTAATTATCTTGGTTCATCATTAATTTATTTAATATTTCTTGGATTAGTGTTTCATAATTCATTTTCTGAAATTTGGCAACAAAATGATTCTTGCAAAATTTAGTAATTGTGTTATCTTACTTATCATATTTTAAATATTCAGGATTCTTTTCATTCAATAGGTTGTACTTAACTTTTCTACATCTTTTACTTTTCCTCCTTTCACTAAATGGTTCGTGTAAATCAATGTGTTTATACATAAGCTGATATTAACATCAGCTTTCTTAAGAGAACTAATAGATAATAATCTTCAATTAAGTCTCTGTGTAGTTTCAATACCATTTTATATTACTTGTTGATCTCACCATTTCTAACTGCAAAAGAATATTAAGTAAAAAATTAGATCTTCCATGTTAAAAATTATAATGTTTTTTTAAAAATGTGGTGGAAGAGAATTAAAATAATTCCTGTTTTTGCTGATGTACAAAACATGTTTTATATTTATTCAATATTCTGCATAAAAGCAGTTTAGTATCGTATTCTGTAAAGGGATTTCATTTAGCATTCATTTATACTGATTATTTTTCTTCAAACAGAAATGCACTCTGCTGCATGTTATGGCTTGTAACTGAGTAAAGAGCTATTAGATTTGACAAGTTTTTCAATTTCAAAAGTATTTTAATCTTATTAATTAAAATAAAGTTATCCTGTATACCTTCAGATAAATTTTAACAAACATAATCAAATTAGCATTTGTTTACTAAATGTTTCAGTTGGCATATTTTAGGACGTTTTATGTGGAGTTAATTTCTTTCTATGTTAAGAAAACTTAACAGTTTGAATCCTGCATTACTTACAGAAGTTATTATGAAGAAATAGAAGGAAATGGTAAAGCAAGTAATTTTGTTAAGGAAATACTTAAAAGTACTGAAAAGCAGACTGTATATGTTCTGTGAAAATATAGGTGATGTGATTAACAAAATTATTCACCAGTTTAGTTTACTTATGTCCTCAGAATTACTTGATTTTTATCTCAAAATACTTGAATTCCGGTAAAAACAATATTAAAATTTTGTGAGACCTTTCATCTATCAATTAATAATTTCTTCTTTGATTTATGTAACCACTCGTTTGGAAATACTAAAATTATTTCAGTCTGGGATATAGCCCCAATTTAATTATGTACTTGATTGTTAATACACTAGATATCTGTCAATTTTTCTAAATGTAACATTGTAACATAGAATTGATTTATATTGTGCATTATACATCGAATAGATTGTACACTTTGAATTTCTTTTTCTTAAAATAACGTTTCATATGTCAGTTTAATTTCAATAGGTTAAATTGCTCTTTGTTGAGGATATATTTTGAAGGGGTAAAATGCTTTCTTTCATCTTATGTTTAGAATTCCCCTTTGTTGATAGCACAGCCGAGAATAATTAAGATTACTGCATATAAAAGGTGAAATGATTTATATGTTTGGATTACCAGATACATATATTTAGGCATTTAAAATTATTTAAAACAAGTTTATAATTCAGATAGGATGAGAAACATCCAATAAAAAATTTTAAATTAAGCAAAACAGCAACCTTATTTTGGCATAGATTTGAACTATAATTCTGTCAATTTGAGGGCGATCAGACACAAGTCTTCTTCTTCAAGAGCAAAACAAATTCTTGAAGAGTAGAATTTTTTTTGCAAGTCGATAGAGTTTTATTTAAAATCTATACCAAAATGTCGCTGTTTTGCCTAAACTTATAATATCTTAAATATTCCTTATTTTTTATAACACTTCTATAAACTCTAATGTTCCATAAAAAATTTCTACAGTTTTATGAAAAGTAATATTGAATTGATTAATTATGTAGGTATTCACTGAAAAATATTATGCATGTGTGCAATTTTAAGTGATGATAAAAGTCTGTTTTCATAATACTATAAAGATTCTTATTAAGCGAAAAAATATTAGAATAGTGTGTCTTTTTCTTAATAGTAAACTTAATAGTAAATTTAAAGACATTTTTATCTGTCTGCTTTTTACTACCTTTTTTAGCTCTTATGAATATGATTATGAATATGATTTTTTGGGAGGGATAAATGGAGTATGTGCAAGATATAAGAGTCGAACATGCATAATACAGGTAAATAAATTAGCTATGCTATTTAAGTTATGGCTTAAATATTTTTTTTCCCTTAAGAAATTGAGCATATGTGTATTGTCTTGTATTTGAATTGAAAAGCTTACTTAATCTAGTAGTTTATAATTGTAATTTGCTTTTTATACCTATTTTCTCAATTAGTCTAATTTTGTATTTCTAATTATTAGTTAAATATAAGATATGCACTAACTAACTGTTTGGGACCAAAATAACGTGAAATTTTCAAAAAAACTTATTTTACAGAGAAAAAAAAAAAGGGAAGGCTGTTTAAGAATGTAGGGTTTTCTGTTTTTTAACCCTACATTTAAAAACCTTACATTTAAATTATTGTGTGCCTAACTTTAGAAAAATGTTTAAACACATGATTTTATAATATTTGCATATAGATTTAATGCATATTTAAATAGGAAAGAAAAGGAATCTACTGAGATAGTTAATCAACATTGAAAAATATTTTAATATAATATTAAATTGAATTATTTTAATATGAAGGTTATCTACCTAGTTCGTTCTTGGTCTTCGTGAAGAACACTTTAGGAAATGGAAATGGTAGGTTTAAATTTTATACTTTTCTCCCTTGCTGTTAGTCTCAATCTATTGATGAGAAAGGCTGTTGTTTAAACCAGTGGTCCTAAACTCAAATTGCACATAGGCCGAATGTACGGTCTAAAAGCAGGTCACAGGGCAAATTTGTTTTTTTATGAAATGAAATCGTTTAACTAAATTTTGAAAGAAAATTACTAAATATTTACCAAAATGTACAAAAAGGATAATAATAATGATGCAGCAAAGAAATTCAGGTTTATTTATTTATTTATTTATTTATTTATTTATTTTTTATTATTTATTTTTTTTTTTTTTTTTTTTCTGAAATCTAAAGGTTGCTTTCTCCAAGAAATTTCAGTTGGTTACATTTTGTAATTCAAACATATTGACAGTTAAATATTAAACTTTCAGACGAACATCTATTCAAATAATTCTAATATATTGAATTAACCGCTAAATAACATTCTTAAACTAAAAATAAACAAAGTACAAAAACATCTCAGGTGGGACAAAATTTGAGAATAAATAATGACAATAATTTTTTTTAAATTTGTTAAATTTATAGAAATTCATAGAAAAATATATAGAAAAAATGCATATAAGGAAATAATTTTAAACTTCTTTATTCCTACTACATCTTTCAGCTACAAGATCTCCTGGCATTTCAATTTTGATAAAGCCTTACTAGGAACTATTTTTATCATGAATTGTAGATGTTCATGAGTTCCTTTTCTGTTCCCCCCTTTAGATTTACTAATATTCAGTTATGAGGAGGGCGAAACTGTTCACATGCACATGTATTTTTAAACAAAGCAATAATTCTTATCGCAAAACTTTGTAACTGAGGGTATTTTTCATTTGACAGAGTTTGAATAAAAGTTAGTCAAATCTGTATCTTTAAATCTTTGAATAAGATTTATATCACAGTGTAAATCAATTAGCTCCGTTTTTAGATTTTCTGGGGTGCTACTCATATTCTTCCTCATTTCTTTTTTGGAGAGGGATAATGAAACTAATGTAAAATTGGACTCCGAGCCATTTAAAATCTTTTTTAAACTGTTTTTTCAAAATTTAAAACTTTTTTGACAAATTCTTGTCATACTAGTGTAAATTAATTTTTTGGAAATATATTTGCAAGCCATCAGTTTAAGACCACCAGTCTATACAATTCTTGATTACAAATTTTGAACAGGGAAATTACTGCATTATATTTTTATATTTATTATGAATCGAAGTTTGTTTGTATTGTATTCTCGACACGGATGCGAGCAATGACAGTGTCAATTGAAAACCTCTCAATTCAGTCAGTCAAATTATTTCTAAAATAAAGTACTAAATCTAAAGCCTCAGATAGTAATGTTTTTTAGCTTATGTTCTTACTGACAGCATAGAAATCCTAATTTATAGTTTATGTTTTAAAGCATTTAATGAGGAAGTCTTAATTTAAATTTTATGATGATGTTATGTTAATCTAGAACATTTTTACTTGGTATGATGAAATGTTGCCTGCTTAATTTTGAAATTTTTTTTATTACAAATGTTCTGAATAATATAAAATTTAACTTTGTAATTTTTTATGCTGAAATAAAATTGCTAGTTTAAAATAAACTGATTTAAAATTTTTTGTTACCTAATATACTTAAATCAACTAAATCCTGTGATCTGTAGAGTGTGTGCCTAAAATTATATTCTCGCTTTAACTACAAGCCTCCTTGGAAGAGTATTCTTATTACTGTTGTGTATGTTTCAGATTGTGTGAATTATTTTTCTGTGTTTTCTTTTTCTCAACTGTATGTATGTATTGAAGAAATTTTCTTCTAGTACAATCATGTAATTGCTGGATTGTTTATACTTGAGAAGTCTGTTTTTAAAGCTGTGCTTCTTATTATTCATTTTGAACTTTATCCTTTAAAGGATGTATTAAACAATTAACTGTGATTTATTTCCAAAGATACCTTGAAAGCTCAAAGCTGTCATTCTTATGTTTGTATATATGTGAATATATTTCTGTAATTTTAATGCATATTTTTGTACACTGCCGTTAAAATGTTACTGTATTAGATACTCTATTTATCTAGTCAGGCAGAATTTAGTGCTCTTAGGATATTTCATTTGCTTTTTGCTTGGAATTTTAACACACATGTAAAATTATTTAGCAAGAAGTATTTTTTCTTTCAGTACGAGTAAATAGTTATTTGCGTTTTGTATTCTTTTCATGAAGTTATAAGAATTTAAAAACACTTTCTGAAAATCATGTGTTATTAATCATGTATTTTGTTAAATTATTTATAATACATTTTGTAATTATTCATAGTTTTCTGTTTGTTTTGTACTTTTGTATTTAAGTTTTAATAAAGTACGAAAAATCTAGGTACGACTTTAATTTCAGTAAGGTGATAATTTTTCATTTACCACATGTTGATGAAATAAAAGTTCCTCCTTCCCAGAAACACATGATATATACTGATTTCATTGAAATGCAATTTGTAAAAATACTGCAACCAAATGTTATTTTTTAATTTTTAATCTTTTTACCTCTTGCAGCTACATTTTAACATTTTTTAATTAGTTTTTTTTAATTGGTCTGTATATTTTTAATACTAAATGTCAAATTTTATCAAAAGTTCAAAATGTCATTGCTTATAGTAATTTACAGCTACTTCGTCTGAGTACATAAGCCCCTAAAACATTAAAAAATGTGTTCTATAAGAATATAATACTGGCTAATTCACTCTTGAAAGAGCTCTTACCTGACAAAGTAAATGTTAAGTAAGATGGTAATGATGACTTCATATATGATATCATAACTTTGTTTCTGTAATTTACATGGTTGGGTTGATGCTGCTTGTAACCATTTTCCAAATTATTATTTGACATGTTCATATCTACTGAATGACACCATAATTTGATCGGTAACAAAGTCTGTTTGGGTTTGGTTTGGGTAATATTGCTCCATGAGTGTATTCAACAATATATGCATATAAAAAAGCCAAAATTAAAGTTACATAAAAAATTTTGAATAATTGAAATGTTTAGCAGAGTGTGCTTAGAAACAGTCATTCTCGAATGTATCTATTTATATAGATATGTAAATAGATATATCTAAGAAAGCAAAGAAAAAATTATGGCATGCATTAATTATAAGAATTATTTCAATGGATAAAAATATTTAAATCTAATTGCTATCAAGAAATTCAGTTCTTTAACCACATATTTTGCAATAAAAAGATTCTTTGAAAGAAATTGTTCGGTTTTAATGGAAAATTGGTCCACACTCGAAACATCATGTCATACTAAGGTCTAATTTTAATATTTCAAAACCTAATCTTCCGATGGTTCTTATTTCTAACAACTTATTCCATAATGAATAACATTTCAGCCTCTTCAGCTATTACTACTCTTAGTGAAATTTCATTGTAATTAAGTCTTATTAATTTAATTCATCATTTCCTTATCCTCATCTTAATAGCATCCATTAAAACAACTTTATTTTCAGATAGCCTCATAGCCTTTCGCATAATTCGCATAGCCTTTCAGAATCCACTTGTCTGAAGCATCTCGTTCAGAAAGCTTTCTTAGCCTATTTATTCATATTGTTCCTCTTTAATTTGCATTTTTAAAACTGAAACAATAAATCCATTCTATATTACATATAAAATAGTGGTTTATAGAAACAGTAATCTAAATTATCTCCTTTATTCCAGTTTTTCTTATATCCATTACCTTAATCTTTATTCTTCTATTTTTCTTTGTTCTTATTAATTGTACATTTATTTCCGTTCACCATTAACTTCGCTTCTAAATTTTAACGTTTCTGTTAATTTTTTATTTGACTTAATGTCCTACCTTTTCCTTTCTAAACTTAGTAATATTTCCACTCTTGTCTAAATTTTTAGTATATTTTACATTTCTAAAAAAAGATTTGATTCTGTCTTTTGCTTTCTCTGTTCTCAATAATCCTCACTAGAGACAATTTAATTTTTAATTTTATAAGATGAGACTGTGTAGGTTTCTAACATTTTAATCAATTTTACCAAACTATTTGACACCAACTTCAAGCTCTGTTACTATTCTTTCTAATCAAATTGGAGATATAATCCTTATATCCATAAATCTAATAATGTTATTAATTGATTGAAACTTCTTATTTAATAAAGAGTTCTCCTCTACCCTCCTATTTACAACAGCTTGCTGAAACAGAACTTCTCTGCTTGATTCCCAGAAGCTGTAGCAGCTCTGACATGAATCTTAGATTATATCTGTTCTTCAAAACTTTTTTTACTGCAGGATCCATCTGCTTATGAATGCAGCAGTTGAAGAGTAAATCAGCGGGTGATAAACTTACTGAATTTTATTAATGACTGCAACATGTAAAAGACATCTTCAGCTGCAATGGAAATAGCTTATTTTATAGACTTTCGCAAAATAAAATATTGGATTTTAAAGGAGAGATTTGGCATCGCAGTAAACTTAACATAAAGGACTGACTGTGCTTCTATATTGTAATGCCAATGGAAGCCAGAAATTTTCATCTCCAGTTTTCAGTAAATCCTTAAAAGCATGCTGCTTCAAAGATGAAGGATTTGCCATGCTCATAATAAATAACAAAGAGGTAGGTATAATATCTAGGACTTTTATGAATTTTTTTGAGTAAATTTAATGAAATGATGGCAGAAAGGTTCAGTTGTTCATGGATTGCCACCAAGCCCATGTATGTGATCTCTCATTACTGACATATATTTGTTATTTTCTTCCCAACAACCTGAGCTAGGCGATTTCAACCATTAGGTCTTAGGCTGTTATGCATGGTGAAGGCATATTACCCATGCTGACATGGAATAAAGTTACAAACGAATCTTAAACGAAGTGTAACGGTTACAAAACAACGAGTTTTTATAGTTCGAATGACTAAAAATTCATTTAGTCAAATATTCTATGTTGTACCTCTTATTAGCGTGAAAAGCTTTGCCGCTAACTTACGTGGTGAGTGGCTGGGCTTTTCAAATGCAGATAAAATAAGAATTAATGATACAATGGTAAGTACGTATATTTTCTTCAACTTAGGATTTAAATCTTCCATTTTCGTATTTGGCAAACGTTTTTGCTAAAGTAGATTCATTATATTATTTCCTTGTCGATATATTTTGATAGAGATTTGCTCTTTTCATTTTCTATTATATATATGTTTGTCTGTCATGCTTGAGAGGACCGAACTGGCTCTGAATTGTTTGGAAAGCTTCCAGACAGAAGGCAAACATCTGTTGTAATTTATAATTCAGTTGTCAATGCGCAGTTCGATTGTTATATCACCAAATGTTCTTAGTAAAATCGTCTGCCAATTTTTTTATTAAATTATTATTATGAGGCAAATTAGAAATTTAGTTATGTTCTAGCCATTATAAGCGGCATGTTATGCTGTTTGAAAGGAAACATTTGAAGCATTAGTTAAAATTAAATTTTAGTTCCGACGAGGTTGTTGGGTTAATTTATGATGTTTTATTAGGGTTAGAAATTTCTGTTTTAAAATATAGAAGCAATTGACTCTATTATTTTGGATGCATTAAATATTCCTCAGAAAACAAAATGCATTCGTTAAGTAATAATAAATTATTTTCCATAATTTACTCCATTTCATGCTCCTTCTAATAAGGAAATGTCACTAAATGTCCTGAAAATGTGTTTACACGAAGATGAGCAAATTCCAACAAAACGAGTAGGCACATCAGAGGAAGGATAAGTTACGTTATTTGATGAAAGCACGTAAGAGCTATCTATTTAGGTAAAGGTAAAAGTATGGGGGACACCAGCGATGTACCATAGGTCAACGGGTAATGCCTTCTCATACTAACTCTTTGAGAGAAAAAAAAAAGGGGGGGTTAATTGCAAGTTTAATAAGAATTTGCATAGACTGAAGCTTTTCAAAAGGTCTAAAGTTTGCCTATTATGGTACATCGTGCAATTCCACAGTACGCCCCGCATCCAGTATTTATTAAAAATAATGGTGTAGGGCATAAGTAGATTACAAAATAGTAGGAACACAATTTGAGATTCACAAGATAAATTGAACATCTGATTTGGTGCAACAAAAATAGGAGATAAACATAATTAATAAACAAATAAACATAATGAGATAATTATAATTAGTACTGGCAACGCAATGTTAAATGAATTGTTATAATAATGCTAAAGAGGTAGGTGTCCGTGGCTTATTTCAGATATATTGGTTTATTACAGTTTATAAAGTTCACGAGCGGATCCATTTTGTCCATAATCACAGCATGTAAAAGTTCACTAAGTTTAAACTGTATGTGGACTTACACTTGACAGAGATCTACGCCGTAGGAAGAGAGTCGTTGCATAATTTTCTGAAACTTTGGATATTGGCTATCTATTTAGGAGATAGGCTGACTTCGTCGAGGATGTTTTAAGAAAAACTGGCTCGTTTTTTCTTTACATATGGGAAAAACTAATCATGAAGCCGGCCCATTCGCCTTAAATAGAACTCGAGTCGAATTCAGAGTTGTCTTAATGACTAGGCCACTGGTGAGACACATCAGAAAGAAAGAAGATATTGAGTGAAATGATGAACGTGAAATATGATTTTTTTTTAATTTTTAATTTGTCGTATTTTGTTGAATCGTCGCAAAGTGTTAATAATAATTTTCTTCACAAAAAGCGATACGTGTAAAAATTATTGTTGCGATGGAAACCAGTCTGCAAATTACAGAGAGGAATCTAAAAATTTTAAAACAAACAAACAAAAAAAAAAAAAAAAATCATCTTATATTTGTTACGGGCAGAGTTCTTCCGGCAGGCTAAGTTGAATGCCTGTTCCGACCACCTCAGATTGGGCAAAACTTAGATATTTTATCTATCCTTGTGACAGCTAAACCTACATTAAATACAAATACTTATAATGAAATCAAAAACGCTACTAATAATATTGTTGAAAATACCATCCGGTGCTTCAACTCAAAATATTATTTAGTTAAAAAAAACTGCATCTCTCTGAATCATGTTTTTCGTTTCTGTAAATGACCTCAAATTTTCGACTTCTTTCGAGAAGATAATAAGAGCTTTTATGAAATTCAAAGAGGAAAATTAATTAAATTTCCAGAATATTTTCAAAATTTTATGCTTATTATTGAATTTTAAACAGAGCCGTAGCTAGTATTTTCAGCTCCCGGAGACACCTGAAGATTTCGTGCCCCCCTCATGTTTGCCTAGAATAGAAAACATTTCATTCTAAAATTTCGTAATATCAATTTGGCGACCCCTGGATGCTGCACCAAGAGACAGATGTCTCCCCCTTGTTCCTCCTTAGCTATTTCAATCCAGGTATGTTTAGAAATACATCTATTTTACGATGATGCTAAAAATTTTATAGATTATAATTAAAAGAATTTTTTGAAAAATTTATAAAAATTACTTAAAAATACAAATTTTTAAAATTAATCATAAAAAATTGGCGAATTTTATTTGTAGTGAACCTAAATTTCGAAATATCAAATAAGTTTAATAAAAAAGAGATGTTAATAAATATATTTCAAATTCAATTAACGTTGAGGAGCTGAAATTTTGAGAGCTAATTTTTTCAAAACTACTCATGCGATTTTTACAAAACATGGCAGTTTTGCATAATTTGAGTAGTAGAATCGAAATATGGAAAAAAAAGGCATGTCATATTTTGTGTCAAAATACCTATATTAGAACAATGCTATATATAAATCTAGTACATATCCTAAATCTCGCTTTCGAGACTTGAAAAGCGCAAGTTGAATATCGTCAATCGGCCCAATAGAACGGGAGATATCGAACTGTCCATTTTTTTTTTTTCGCACTGTACTTTTTTTTTTTTTTTTAACCACGATATTTTCGAGGACGATATTTTAAAATTGCGAAGTTTTGAACCGCTAGATTTTCGATGACGATATTTTGTATTACGATGTTTTCTCTTTGCTTCCCCCCCCCCGCGGTGTTTTGTACTAGGACGTTTTCGCCTTACATTGATTTATCCGCGAAGTTTTCGTCTGCGATGTTTTCGGCGGATACCTTCGAAACTGCCATTATGTCTTTGTATCTTTTTTCTTTCATGTTTAAATCAATAAAAATTCATTTTTCAAATAACTCGAGATTCTTTTAGTACTATTACACGATAAATGTGACCAGTTAAATCCACGAGTTTCATAAAATGGATACCTCTGAACCGCTGTGCTGCGTATCGACTTATCACAAGGAAAAATTCTTAATTGGGTTAATTTTAATGGTTTCCCTTACTAGTTTAAGTAATTTTGTTCATCTCTTGTTTGGATATTCTCCTGGTGTTTTTAACATTACAACTAGTAAAGGGGGCAAAATGATTAACTTTTCATTTTGGAAGAAATAAGTGCACATTATTCATCAACAGATCTAATGATAAAAGATTTCCCAAGGATTGGAGAGTTCTTAAAATTCATCAACAGTTACTACAACTATAAATCAAGAAAATTATTTTCTTGGAACTATTGGATTTACTATAAAACTAACCGCCGAAAAAAGTACTAGGTTGGATAAATAGCTGGAAGCATGGAAGTCATTCGTTCAAGTGATGCATTTAATAATGCCAGATTTGTAATCAGATGGTGAAAGAACAAAGGCGGAACGTGCATACGTTAACATGGCTGACTGATTTTGGTCATCCATAAACTTGTTGCAATTTGTTTCTTGACAAGAACTCTACCGAGTGAGTGTTTCAGATAAAAGGATGGATTTTTATCCCTGTTCTTGCATATTAGTAATATAATATTTGGAAGTGTAGAGTTGCAAATTAGCGAATATTAAGATTTTTTTTTCCTTATAAATACTGACTGAACAATTTCCGAATAAGAACATCGATGTAAACTTTCGGTGAAGTTTTCAACATTGCGCGTGTATTAAATCGTCATTTGCGTTATTAGATACATCGTAAATTGGCTCGTCTTTTCAAAAGAAAGGGAAAAAAAAAAGTTTTCAGATTTTAAATTACGTCTAAAGGGGTGGTTTTTTTTTTAACATTTTGTGTGTTACATTTATTTATTAAACATCACGTTCTTTGCACTTAAACCATAAAATTCATTTCAAGAGCAATATCGTAAAATAGTTTTAAAATGAGCATATCCTTTTGAATTTCCAATACTCACGCGCTGGAGATAAAAATATTTTTTCTGTACAACGTTGTCATTGCTCGCTTTGAAATCCTTGAGTTTGTTAATCAAAAATTCGTTAAAGTTTGACAAAATATGAACTCGATAATAAAACAAATTCCAAATTTGGGTTTCCAAATGCCATATTCGTAGTACGATTATGTCATTCAAAATTCGATGGCTTTGTGTACCATTGTTTTATCACAATGCGAGAAATATGCCGGGTGGCCATAATTAAACTGACAGTGCTCACAGTGTTCTGTAGCGCGATCTATTTGCGAGAATGACGCCACATTTTGTTGGAAGATTAAACAAGACGGGGTACGAAGGATTCCGCGAAAAAAAAAAAATTAGTTCCAAAAGTCACCGCTAGGGGAATATTTGGCGCTGTGTAAGAGAAAATAGAGTGTTAACAAATGCAAATTAATACGGAATAAAATTACCTTTTATTATGGATATACCTTATGGAATATGGATATGCCTTACAGTACGGTATGGATAATCTTACGAAAGATTATCAACTTCTATCCGTACAAGATCAGCCGTGTACAGGAGTTATTGTACCCCGACCATGATAAGCGATTGACTTTTGCTCTCACCTTTCTTGCCAGAATGTAGGTGGATGATGCTTGGCCGTGATGCTTTGCCATGATGGATGATCTTATGGGAAGACGAGGCCCACAGTACCTGAATGGAACTGTGAATACCCAGAACTGCCGAATTTGGGATGACAAATCACCACATGCAGTGACAGCAATTCTCTTACATTCAACAAAGGTAACTGTTTGGTGTGGGTTCACAGCGGAATTTATCGTAGGTCCATTCTTCTATGAGAACATTACTCCGACAGGACCGGAAACTTGTTCTGTTATCGGAGAGAAATATCGCCACATGTTGAACAGCTTTGTCATTCCGGCACTTCAGCAAAGACAATGCCTGGAGGAAATCATTTTCATGAAAGAGGGAGCCCCTCCACACGTTGCTATACGGGTGCAACAGATGCTACGACAGAAATTCACAACAGAAAGAGTCATTAGCCGCTACTTTCCAACTGCATGGCCACCTCGGTCGTTTGATCTTACCCCATGCGACTTCTGGCTATGGGGTTACCTTAAGTCCAAGGTTTATCAAGGAGTGGTCCAGGACCTGGCGACGTTGAAGGATAACATATCACGGACTGTACAGGAGATTCCTGCGGACATGTTACTTTCTGCTGTTGTGCATACTGTGCACAGAATGCAATATATGGTCCACGACAACGGCAGCTCACATTGAACCTCATTTGAATGCAAGATAAAAGGTAATTTCCGTTATTGATTTGCATTTGTTAACACTCTATTTATTACACAGTGCCAAATATTCCCCTAGCGGTGACTTTTGGAACTAATTTTTTTTTTTTTCGCGGAATCCTTCGTCTCCCATCTTGTTTAATCTTCCTACAAAATGTGGCGTCATTCTCGTAAATAGATCGTGCTACAGAACACTGTGAGCACTGTCAGTTTAATTATGGCCACCCGTTACATATATTTATGCAGATTTTTCATTATTCAATTTCTTCAAATATAAGGCAGGACTCTAACATTTGGTGGCAGCAGTTTGAAAAGTGAAACGGACATTTATAGTGAACCAACGCAAAATCGCAAAACAAAAACCGAAATTAAAAAAAAAAAAAAAAAAAAAAAAAAAAATTCGAAAATACAGTGAAAAAATTTATGCGGTAATATTTAGTCCAAAGGGACAACGCCCCTTTGGACTAAATATTAAATTTTCTGCATTTTAAGTTTTAGCTGGTTTTTGTGCATCGCTATTGAACAATTGGTCGATTAGGGTAAGATTTTGGAATTTGTCACCAGGTTTCTATACCTTTTCATTTTTACATTTTTTAAGTCTCTTTTTACAAGTTCCTTTTTTTTTTTTTTTTTTTAAATTACTTCCTTATAGGAACCGAAAAAT
Organism: Stegodyphus dumicola; assembly: GCF_044657685.1. Classification (NCBI taxonomy): domain Eukaryota; kingdom Metazoa; phylum Arthropoda; class Arachnida; order Araneae; family Eresidae; genus Stegodyphus; species Stegodyphus dumicola. The sequence goes on along the minus strand of NC_140779.1, from coordinate 29,684,306 downwards.
TTCGAGTATTTTATTTCAGCGAAAATACCCATTTTGACGGCTCTCTAATCCATTTAGACAACGTTTTTGCTGGCATCTGTACGCACGGACAGAATAAAGGAATTTTATTTAGGATTGTCAAATGGATTCAGAAGGGATTTATTTCGTTACGTTCTGTATGTATATATCTCGCATAACTAAAAATTATTAACCGTAAGGACGTTCAAATTTTCTTTATGGGACTGCTGTAACATGAAGTTGTCTACCTTTCTTTTTTGTAGCAAACGACGATACCAAATTATATATACATATACATATCACTCACCTTGTGAGCTGGATTTTTTATCTTTATATGCTGGTAAATTGTGCATTTTTTGCTTAAAAAGTGATTCAATTCTGTTTTTCTTATGTTCCAGTTAAAATTGTTATGCCATTATTTAATTTGCATGCAATAGTTGTAGAATTATCAGCAATTTAAGTTAAGTAAAGCAGTTATCAGCAATTTAAGTTCAAGTAGTGCTAGGCCTAACGAGGCCATCATTTGATTGCATTTGAAATTGTTAGTACAATAGTGAATTAAGTCAGTTACTGCACCGACTTCATCGCCTTTTTGCACAGTGGAGATAAAGTTAACTTTGAATTTTGTACACCAAAAATTTTGGTTTCCTGCCGGTTGGCTAAATTGGTTGTTTTTGCATAGAAGCTCTAATTTTAATTGCAAACATTGTTTTTTTTTTAACTGTTTTTTACTGTATTTGATGTTCTAGCTTTTTTTTTTTTTTTTTTTTTTTTTTTTTTTTTGTATTTTGAAATTTTTAATGAAGGTGTTTTGAGTTTTTATGTATTTTTGCCTTCCCGCGAAGTGACAGCTGAATTTATTGAATGTGAAATATATCTTTAATGAAATTCGAGGAAATAAGTGTAAATGAAGTGCAGCAAAAATCATGCTTTTAAAATACGTTGAGCAGTCTTTGAAGCATCTGGAATAATGTCAGATGCAGTTATTTAAATTTTTGTTGTTTCGGAAAATCTGGCTTTCTTTAGCTAACAGTGTTAGAAATCGATTAAAAACTGAACCTGTTTCACTATTAGCAAGAAGAACGTTTCTTCTAAAAACAGAAATGAGATACATATAGCGTCCACTGATAAGAGGAGTAATGTGCGCATGGAACTACGACCAGGGCAAAGAACCATTACCCAACTTCCCTGGGCGACAATGCTCTAAAGCAGCCATAATCGGTAGTACGCAAAGAAACGTTGTACTTTTAACTATTAAATTCAAAAATTAAATACCCCAATATCCTGTTTAAGAGTTTTCTCTAACACTCTTAAATTTATGCGGTTTGAACTTTGTTCAAGGTCAATAGCCGCTCAATAGAATTTTTTATTTTCACAAATATACTTTTAGCTATAGACATAACAAAATTTGTCATAAATGGTGTTTTTGAAAAGAGGATTACAAATGGGTGTTGTATTTAATAGGAAATAAAAATAAGTTTCTATAAAAAGATGATAGTATTTCATTAATTCTTTTGGAGTTGATCGATTTATTAGCATGTCTACACTATGTGGTCATCATTTCCGGGCCCGTATTTGCTATATTTTCAGTTAAAATAATTTTTAACGTCGATTTTTGCTCTTTAACAGCAGGTATTTTGTCTTCTTGTTGCTTTGCATTCCTTGCACTTCTACGCGATGTGAGAATATCGTCCTTTGTTTTTGAAATGCTCGTAATACAAGGTGTGTTCGAAAAGTTCGGTGAGTTTTACCATAAAAAAAAGGAAACAAGAGAAACAAGCAAAATAGCTTTACTGGCCTTCAAAGTATTCGCGATTAGCAACAGTACACTTTTGACATCGGGCGTACAATTGTTGGAAACTGTCTGCAAACGCTTCTTTCGGTATGGCTCGAAGCACCGTTGTCACACGTTGTTAGATCTCAGTAATGTCGGAAAAGTGTTGGCCCTTCAGAACTCCTTTGAGGCGGGGAAACAGGAAGAAGTCCGCGGGAGCCAGATCTGGAGAATATGGAGGGTGATCCAAAACTGAAACCTGGTGCCTGTCGAGGAATTGGGTTGCACGAATCGCAGTGTGCGGCCGGGCGTTGTCACGGAGCAGATTCCACTGTCCATTCCGGTACTGTGGCCGAATCCGGCGTATGCGTAGCAGCAGCCGTTTCAAAACCCCCTCGTAGTATTCTGCATTGACGGTTGTAGCCGCAGGTACAAATTCACGATGGATCAAACACTTACTGTCGAAAAAGACGATCAACAACGTCTTGATCCTGGATTGTGTCAAACCTTTTTTTTGGGGGGGGGGAGGGAGTGACGACGTTGAACACCATGCCGTGGATTGCCGCTTGGTCTCCGGATCGTATTGATAACACCACGGCTCATCCCCTGTAATTATTGTTTCCAAAAATTGCGGATTCCGGTCACGCATGTCGATAAAATCTCCAGAGGTTTCCATCCGTTATTGCTTTTGCTCGTCTGACAGCGAGTGCGGTACAAACCGAGCGCATATCTTACGTTTATGCAAATGTTTGTGCACAATAGTGCTCACACTGTCTAGGCTTATCTGCAATTCGCCAGCTATCATTCTTAAAGATAGTCGTCGATCTGCCGCAAGCATCCATCGAACTCGTTCCACATTGTCTGGAGTTGTGCTTGTTGTAGGGAGCCCCGACCGCGGCTCATCTTTGACATCCTCCTTTCTGTCTTTAAAGCGTTTAAAACACTCATAAACACACTTTTTACTCAATGCCTCTTGACCGTAAACTTTCACTAACATGTCATGTGTCTCCGTCGCCGTTTCCATGTCACACTGACAATCTTTCTCACACTGACTGTGTTAAACTGCTCATAGCGTGCGCTTCCTCTTATCTATCGTAAAATGGCCGTTAGATGGCTCTAGATGACATTTCTCTCACTGCGTCTGCGTGAGTGCAAGATCCTAAACAGCACGGTTTTTTAATTATGAGAGCAATCACCGAACTTTTCGAAAACACCTTGTATATTTTAGGTTTAAATGTTTGTGAAAAAATAACAAAACAAAATATTTCAAAATGGAAAACTAGACTAGGATTTTCAAAGTGGAAAAATGGCTAGGATTTACTAAGCGGAAAAGTGATGATTCAAAGGTGATGGATCCAGAAAAATCTACTAGCACAAAGAATATTAAAAAAAATGTAGAAAATATAAATGAAAGTTATTTATCATTTGGGTTTACTTAATGGAAAGAAATGGACCCTCAACCTCAATGTGTTGTTTACGGTGAACTATTATCCAGTCAAACTATGAAACCACCGTTTCCTAGGTTTATTACTTCAAGTAAAAAGCTTTGAAAGCTAGTTACCTAATAAGCCTAAGAATTTCCAAGATAGGGCAAGCTCACACTATTGAAGAAAACATTATATTACCAGCAGTTAAAGATGACGCTTGAACATTATTAAACGAAAAAGCATCTAATGAACTTTATAATATTCAGTTATCAATTGATACAGTAAGTCAACGAATTAATGAAATGGCGTATTCCAATGAAGAGACACTTATTTAAAAAATAAAACACAGTGAGTATTTCGCATTGCAATTGAATGAAGGTACTGATATAACGAACTGTATTCAATTATTGAAATTGTTGTCTTCAGTTATTGTGTAGTGATATAACGAACTGTGCTGCATACGTTTTGAAGAAGATAAATGAATTGCCGAAGAGTATTTATTTTGTGAATCCCTTCATGATAGAGCAACTGCAAATGAAATTTTCAAAGTAATTAACAATTTTATGCCTGAAATTTTATGCCTAATAAATTTTTTTATTGCTTTCTTGCACAACCTATTTGTGTAAACAAGGATTCTATCTATTTTATATTTGAAAAACAAATAGAGAACAAAATTAGAAGTGGATCCTAATTTACGGTTAAAACTTAATGAAATAAAACCAGACATGCAGTAATTGATCTCTCTTAAACAGGCCCAAATTTCACACTAAATTTTAGAATTAAAATATTATAACTTAATAAATAATATAAAAATATAACTTAATAAATAATATAAAAATATAACTTAATAAATAATATAAAAATATACTATAACTTAATAAATAATATAAAACATATAAAAATATTATAACTTATATGGTAGCCAATTTCTAATCTTCCTTTAACAGCCCGGGGTGGGCCCGGGCCTTCTCAAGAATTTTCTTCCAACCCTCTCTTTTTCTAGCCATGGTCTTCCAGTTAATCACTCTTAAAGTGACGAAGTCCCCTTCTAGTCAATCGATCCATCTGAGGTTGGGTCGGCCCCTAGTTCTTGTTCCAGTGGGATGGGCCAGGAATATTTTCTGCGTTGTGCGAATTTTTAAACTAATACTTTTATATGTATGCATATTCAATATAAATAGCCAATACCTTGTGCAAACGGCAAAATATAGATTTATTTATTTAATATTTCTATTGAGAAATTGAAAAATAATAATTGTAAGTTATAGTGGTGTTACTAAAGATTTTCAATTTTTGTTTCGATGGTAGGCGTTAGTCAAGAGGTTGAGAACCGCTGCTCTAAAGTCTTTGAGCTCTGCGCGATTGATTAATTATAGTGGTTAATATAGTATTTCACTAATTTTAGAATCACGATCGTTGCAGATTTTGTAAAATTTATTAATACTTGTAAGAATATCGTTGTCTGTAGTTAGTACATAAATCTCACTCACGCCATGGAAGGTTTCGGAAAGATATAGACCTTTATTGCGTAAGGCCTGCAAATTTGTTTGAGTTTGCTCAAAAACGTAGTTCTCCGTTTACACAGGATCGCCTACGCAAAAGTAACTCGCCATCGGCGATAATATGACCAGACGGACACCATCTTTTTGACGAGATAATGTACGAAAGGAGTAAAAAGGAAGAAAAAATAAAGCTCGAACACTGCTTTGTTTGGAAACACCAAGCCGTCGGTAGTCAGCTTACAGACAACAAGGATAAATTATTTCCAAAGAAGTATGATTCCGATATTCAAGGCGGGCTACTTTTTCGTGGGTCACTCCGTATAAACAAATATTTGAAAGAAGGAGCGAATAAATGTATGTATGAATACCAGTGTGACAGGTCAAAATGGTCAAAAGCAAGGAAATGTAAAATTACATTTAATTTTCTTCTTAACCGCTCATTTATCTATTGTTAATTATTTTAAAAATTATAGTATTTCGAATTGCATATTGGTAATATTTATTAGTTTATTGCGCTCTGAATCCAGATTAAATAACTGTAGAAAGCATTTGAATAGTTACGCTCTGCAGAAAAGAGATTTCAAGTGAAGAAATATAGAAATACTTCAACACCCCTCTCCCCCCCACACGAAATTTGAAAATTAACACAGCTATGAGAAATTAATTTGCCACTCATCAAGCAATGGAAAGCAAAGGTGTACTTATAAATCTACAAAACGAATGACCACATTTTTTTTTTTTTTCCTTTCACTTCAAAATGAAAGAAAACTATTCTGTTACAAATTTACAGTATATTGAAATGAACTGATAAATTTTGAAGTAATGTTTTCGCATAGGGTTATCTTATAAAACTGTGAATGCAATTTAAGGCTGTATTTTGCCAAAATTTAACTTCACAGTCTTCTGTAACAATTAGTTTTAATATTTAAAAAATAAAGTATTTTCCGAAATAAATTAAACTCATGTCCATAAATTAAGGATAATGCAAAATCAGGCAAAGGAAGAGTTAGAAGCAAAACAAATTTGACTTATTTGTAAAGCTTATTTATTAAACAAAAAGTAAAGAGCAAAAAACGATGCTATATGTTTGATATTATTAAAAAAATAGCGATTTTTTCTCCCTGGAGCAAATTACAAAAAAAAAAAACCTATTTACAAAAAACCAACATTACATAGTTGTAATGATTGTTAATACATTGTATGTCTCCCAGACGATGCAATACAGTCCGTACAACGCCTAGGCATGCTGAGTATCAAATTACCGATCTGATCTTGGGGGATATTACACCACTCAAAAAAGCAATGCTCTCCGAAGTTCCGGTAGATATGTAGGAGGAGGTTGACGGGCTGCAACTCGTCGGCCAAGCATGTCCCACACGTGCTCTACTGGATTCAAGTCCTGTGAGAATGCTGGCCAGTCCTAACGGGTGATATCCTCCGATTGAAGGCATTCGCTTGCGATGTTTGCACGGTGAGGACAGGCGTTATCATCCATAAACACAAATTGTGCGCCCATGCCGCCCCGAAACAAACGTACATGTTGTTCCAGAATGACGTCCCGATAGATTTGGCTTGTCATGGTTCCAATTTAAATATGCAGGTCAGTTCTGGAACCCAGAATAATTCCACCCCAAACCAGCACTCCTGCACCACAGTAATGGTGTCGTTCAATGATGTTTTCTTGGTGGTAACGGGTACCTGGAGCTTTCCATATCAAAGTCCGGCGAGAATCAGACTGCAAGCTATACCTGGACTCCTCGGAAAACCTCACTCAAGCCCACTGTTGCGGTGTCCACAATGCATGCTCTCTACTCCAGGCTAACCGCAGGCAACAGTGAGTTGCAGTAAGTGGAACGCATCTGACAGGTCTACGAGCATATAGACCAATCTGCCCTAAGCGTCTGTACACGGTCTGCCTTGAAATTGTCGTACCAGTGGCTGAAGAGAGCTGAGGAGACATGTCTGAGGCTGTGCTCCGCCTGTCTCTTTTGGCAGTAACTGCCAAATACCGGTCCTCATTCGGCGTTGTAACTCTGGGGCGACCTGTGCTGTAACGTCTACTCACATTACCATCATCGTGGAATCGTTGCCAAAGCCTGGAGATGACATTCTGGGCTATTCCAAGTTCGTCTGATACTTCCAGTTGGGTACGCCCACATTCCAGACGGCCGGTAATTCTACCACGTAAAAAATCATCCGAATGCGTCCTTTGTGTCATAACTATTCGGTTATTGCACTGAAATGCTTATAAAGCGCCTGAGAACAATTTTACTTCTTTGCCTGTATTCCTTATATATCACTCTCTTACACTCTCGTCATTGTGACGTACTATCGGTGTCATCTGGTTACTTCCTGAAATTTGCATATGATTCTTGAAGATGTATGTAGTGATTTTACAAGTGATATATTTATTTTAGAGTTCGATTTCCGCGTGACTTCGAATTATCCTTAATTTATGGACATGAGTGTGATTAATAATTGAAAGTTTTGATTTTACTATTTCAATAATTTATACAAAGATAGAGCTTTAATTTGTTGCCATTCAGAGTTGTCCTATTATTTGAAACTGCGACTGCTTGCCACTGAAAATATTAGTGGCATATTTGTATTGAATAACTAATTGAAGTGGTTTTAATTTAGCCTAGGTTCGGCAAGTTAAGTTTGATCTCGAAGTGCTATTATTAATAATAGCGCTTCGAGTAATGTATCTAACAATAGATAGAACGATACCGTTGTAATCCTTCTGTAATAACGATGCAAAAAATACGATTCATAGTCATACAATTTTCAGTCTGATGCGATACGGAACCCAAATAAAACATATCTATACAAAAATAAACTAATTCTCTCTCATCATCAGCAACAAAGACACGCAGTTTTGAATGATTGTCATGTTTATAATCAAATGGTCGTAAAAGCTCAAGCTCCATCCAATATTTCACCTATATTCAATTTTAGTTGATTAAATGTGACAAAAAAATTAATCATAATTGATCAGAAATCAATAACGCGAACAAACAAACAAACAAAGAGACCTTCTTCTTTATATATATAGATTTTGTAAAACTTCGAAATTTCTGATTAACAAAGTCTACGATAGAAAAGAGAGCAGTAGCAACACTTTCCGAAATAATGCATTTCTATCTTCAATGCCCGAGACTATTGCCACTTGGAAAAGTGAGTGCGAAAATTAGTTTTTTCAGAGTTGTTAATTAATATCTCGGCTGATTAAAGTCGTACGAAGATGGGAATAGTCGAAATGGCTTCCCACGAATTTTTGGAATCGGGGATAATGTACTTAATGTTTGGCAATGCTATTTTTATTTCATTGTAAAACTTAGGAATTTTTAGTTAACAAACTCTACAATTTGAAAGCGAGCAGTGGCAACGCTTCTCAAAATAAGGCAGATTTTTATCTCCAGCGTGCAAGATTGTTGCCACTCGGAAAAATGAGGACGAAAATGAGCGTTTTCAGAGTTTTTAATTAATATCTCTGATTTTAGCTTGCTTGCTTTTTTTATTATTATTTTTTAAAGCGGACATCGACTTTTTCCAGAACCCAGAGAAGACTTGTAGAAAGTTTGGTGGGGGTAGCTGTAGTAACGACTGAGTTAATTGCGAATAAACACACAGACATTCTTCTGTGTATATATATAGATAGACAAATTGTAAAGCCTTGCCGAACGCGGACGCGATTACAAAACGGGTCGTGATTTTGCCGTGCGCGCTATGTGTTAATGGCGTAACTTCCGGGTGCGGCAAGGGTTTGCTGTATATGGAAAGCGGCATGAGTAAATTCTGAAAGAAATTGATGAAAATCTTAAATTTATACTCACATATTTTCTAAGCACTTTTTACATATTATAATATAGATCGCTATTTTGAAAATATATTTTCAAAATTTTTCATGTTAACTAAACCTTATCAAACGAATATCCATGTCATGGTCTCAAAATTAGAACAAATACAGAGATTTTTGCGACAGATAATCGCTTTAAACGTTTATCCATTTCTTAACTCAAGAAAATTTAAATTTCCCTTTGCGATTTTGAGGATTCGTAACGAATTCGTAATAAGCGTATCCGGCAAAGGATCCAAGCTCAGCAGAGTGTGATGATTACCTTTTTATGTGGCCTACTTAAATATTCTCGCCAGAAGACTTCCAAATCGGCAGAAAGTTGTTGTTTCATTCCTCTTTTACAAAATGAATTAATCCCAAAGTTGTTTATTTACGATATTATCAGTGTTTGCTTCGTTAATCTAAATGAAATTTTTCCCCTCTATTATAAAGTAGACCTGTAAATATCTTGAACATCTGGGACCTTAATTCAGCGAAATATTTAAAAACTGCAGATAAACGGCTTATTTCTTTAATAAGCCAAATAGCAGAATTTTTAGCCCAAAGAGACGCCAGCCCAGAAGGGGTATTAGTCTCGAAACGGTATTTTGCGTCGAATCACTATAAACGACCGTATCGAAAATCGTATTTTTAAATTGTTCCCACCAAATATTATCGCCCTGTATTATATTAAAAAATTAAATAGCAAAGAATCTGCATGAGTGTATGTATTTTTCTCGTTTTGTAAAAAAACAACGATACCTAGAGCCATCAAATTTTGAATAATGTAGTCCTCTACCCGAATATGGGCACCTGGAAGCCCGAATTTTAAATTTCGAATTTGTTTTATTATCTATTAATATTTTTAAACTTTAAAAAATTTTTGAATAAGAAACTCAACGATTTCAAAGCACAATTTTAAAGCGAGCACAATACGGAATAAAATATTTTTATCTTCAGTGCGCGAGACTGTCTATCGAAAATTCTAAAGATATGCTGTGTTAAAATATATTAAACCCAAAGGGGCGTTAGTCTAACCAAAGGGGCGTTAGTCTAGGGCTGCGAATTTCGTTTTGGCATTTTGCGTTGAAAACTTTAAATGTCAGTTCACTTTTCAGACTGTTACCACCAAATATTACAGCCCTGTATTATATTAAAAAAATAAAAAATGGAGAATCTGCATAAATGTATGTATGTTTCTCGTATTGTGGTAAAACATCGGTACCTAGAGCCATCAAATTTTGAATAACTTACCTCTCCTTCTGAATATGAGCATCTGGAAGCAAATTTGGAATTTTTTTTATTATCTATTTAATATTTTGTAAAGCATTTAGGAGTTTTTGATTAAAAAGCGAGCACTGGCAACACTGTACGAAAAAAGAACATTTTTATATCCAGCGCGCGAGACTGTCTATTGAAAATTCTAAAGATAGGCTCTTTTTAATTTATTTTGCGATATTGCTGTTGAATTGAATTTTATGTGCGAATACCATGGTATTTAATAAATAAAGGTAACACACAAAAGTTTAAAAAAAAGGCCCTTTGGGCGTTTTTTTTAATTATTTATTTATTTATTTCAACAAAGCTTATAAAATAAATTTTATCTGCTTTAAATAAACACAAAGCACATTTTCCCCGACCGAATTAAAGAAATTGTTTTTCAGTTACCTAAGCCCATTTTGATTTAAAGAATTATTTTTATTTACTTATTTATTCTTGCATTAAAATTAAATAGTTAATAATTAAAGTTAAATTTTTTATTTTAAATTAATCGTATAATTTCTTTTTCATTCTCAGGGTATCAAAACTAAAAAATGATATTATTTTTTTATTTATAAAAGATAAAATGTATAAAGTATTTCTCTCCAAGTTAAATTAGACTAAGATAATATTCTTTCATTGATGAAAAGTAATAAAATAAAAAAATACTCTTAGAACAAAGATAAAAAAATTGGTCTATATGCTATGAGCTATTGTTTTTGCATTAATGTATTTATAGGTTACGGATTTTTCATAACGTATTCTTTCATAACGTAATAAGTCTTCCTCGAACGCATCCTTCCTCTTGAAATGATTACTTTAGTGTGCTTTTTCGTATTCGAATAAATAACATTTATGATATTTAAATCAATAAAATGTTAAAAATGCGTAATTAAATTAATTATTAGCTTAATTTCATTTGCTCAGAAAGGAGAAACAAACATTCTGGATACTGCATATCTATCATATAGTATCCACAGAAAATTCGATATTCCCAATCAACTGAAAACAATAATGAAACTGCGTGAGTGAGTAGTTTGTTATTATTTGTAGATACTTTATGATATGGATTTTGCATTACCTCATAATAATTAATTTGAATATTACCATAACAAGATAACACTGTATGAAACAATTAGAATATATCATGAGGGTTTTTATTTCCAGCTCGATTAAAGTGCTCTTGCATTAAAAATAAGAGGAATGAAATCGTAAAAAATTATTTAGTTTATGAAATACTGATAAAGAAGTATACTGATGTATTCTATGGGTTTGTTGACTTGTTGTAATTGATGACAACACTTTATGAAGAATCAAAATACAATTTATTCGCCAGTATTACACAGGAGAGTTCCAAGAACACGTTTACAATCTTCGAAAAACTACGATAAAGACGCTGAAACAATCAGCAACACAGCCTTCAAGTTATAACGGTGAAGACAGCTTCACGGTAAAGCACTAAAGTACAGCTCTCAAGTCGATCGATCGCTCTCAAGCTAATCTCCGAACTCAAGACAATACTATTGCATTACGTTTTTCCAGGACAGGCAGGGTATATACAGCTTTAACCTCCCTTCGAGAATATTCCCGAGAAAACCGCTCAGAAGGCGTTCTAGAATGTTTTCGCTCAGTCTATGACATATCGCCAATTTTGTCGCCAAATATCGCGAAATGGACGATTTTGCGCCAAATCTGGAAATCCTGCTGTTCTCTGCCACTTTCTGGCAACCTTAACAAAGTGTTGCAGGAAAGCTATCTCACAGCAACTGGGCATTTCTCACCAATACTTATAAGTTCATCAATTATACTGGCCGTTAATTAGAGATCTTCTAAAAGATTGAAAGACATTCAGTTGTACCAATGGAATTTTTTCTTTTCATCGAAATCTAAGCAAAACTCATATTTTACCACCGTCATTTGAATTCATCACTACCTAGAATTGAAGGATAATTCTGAAATAGCACAAGGTGTTGAATTTTTAAGTGTTCGGGTGAAGCTATGATTGTACGTTACTGTATCTTTCCCTAGTGGCCCTAAGGCCACGTGAAGGACGTCGCCATGCAGTAGCATATTCAGGAAATTCCATAATGTCCTTCTATTGCATTAAAACTTATTTAAATGGGATTTTTTTTTTTTTTTTTTTTTTTTTTTTTTTTTTTTTTTTTTTAGTTCTTCCTAATAGACGCTTGGGGTTCAAAGGTGCTTATTCTGAAACGGAAAACGAATTCTGACTTTCATGTTTGAGCTGTAAATATCTGTGAGTTCCAGCAAAACGTAACTCAACAGGAGCGTAAATTGCCCGTTAAGGAGCCCAAAATGGACTGTCACATTTTAAATGGCAATCTAGTAACATGTTAATTATCTAACATTATTATGAACATGCATATCATAGAAATATTTACTTGGTCAGTTATACATGTAAAAGTGTATAACTTTAGGTCAGTAAGCACTATCCAGATCGCAGCACGAAATTTTATTCACAGTTTTTGTTAGGTTTCCATTAGCACATAATTTTTGCACGCTTCTGTTGTGTAATTCAAAGTGCGCATTGTCGTAATACAGTCTTCCTAGACTTCATGCTTATTTTCTTCAAGAATACTGCCAAAGCGTCTTTTAAAGATGTGTACATATGTTCTGATACTTCTGGATACTTGCAAGCCATATGGGAATAACTTCAATAGTTCATCTACATATCTATGAAATAGAAATCTGACTGGAGAAGAACAAATACCAATATTTTTACTAACCACCGTCTTCAAAGAATGAAGACCTAAGTGTAAAGTGCTCGCAAATAATTCTTGAGCAAACAAAAACAAAAATTTGAAAGCAAATAAAAATACGTGTTAAAGAGACTTTGGGTTAGAAGCCGAAATCTAATTTAACTGTCTTTCAAATAAATAAGTAACATTCTATCAGGCAGTTACAGAGGAAAGAAAATCTTGCTGTAAGCAAAGGGCTTTATCAAATGAATTCTGTTAAGTTTTACGAATCTCTTTTATGCTGTTATAAAAGCATTACTCAACCCATGCGTGATATGAAGCTTAGAAGATGTACCGGGAATCAGTTTTCTTTCAAACAAGAGATCATGCAATGCGCAGATAAAGAGTCTGAGAGTCTGTCAGGTAACTAAACATCAATCCCTTGCTGTAAACTACATGTGGTACTTTTTATTATCTCTACATAACTAATCCTCTTTTAAATTTAAAAGTGTTTAAAACAAAAAATATTTGCATGGCTGGTTCTTTTCTCACCCTGCACTTACTCTTCTTTCCCGAGGGCAATGAAAGTGGAAGACATGAAGATTAAAATTTCAAAATAAACCATCAACCGTTTGTAAAATATAACAAACTTACAAGTAAGGGGATGCACGAGGAAGTTTTTAACAAAAATATTACTATTCTTCGTTACAGAATAACCTCTCAATCGAATTCAGCTTTCTTTTGACTGTAATGACAAAAGTCTCAAGAAAAAAATTCCATCGCATCTCGGAGCAGTAAATTCACATTTCATTAAGAGTAAGGATGGGCAATTAACAGTAAGGATTTCAGTATCAATAACATTTCATTAACAGTAAGGACAGGCAATAGTAGTAAGCATTTCAGTAACAGTAACATTTCATTAACAGTAAGGATGGCCCTACTTTAAATGAAGAGGAAGAACGTTTTCTTTATAAGAAATGTTAGAATTAATGAAAAATTCAATTAGAGCTAGATAATAACTACGATAATCTGGTGATCAAAACATTTTTCGCAATTAAAAGAGACTTGAAACTTCTTTATTCGAAGCAAAATTTAAGCTGAGTACACTGGAAAATATAAATGTAACTCGACTTTTATCATTTATGAAATAATTGAAATGAAAGCATCATGTTGACAGAAACATCTCCGCATTATTTAACATACCATCATGTGCATTCGTAAATTCAAAAAATGATATTGCAAGTTCATTTGTAATTGAACACATAGGAAAACAGATTCCAGCGGTGCACATTTATTAGCTTAATACAGGAGTGTGAAAACTCTGTTTTGATTCTTTGAGATCAGAGGCAAGAGAGAAAAAACTGAAATAATTTTCTTGCGATAACAGTTTCCCTGTTTCGTTTTAGGGGTTACAGTGAATCACAGGAAAATAAATGCTTGCGTGGTAGACAAATTTTGGTTACTAATCATGCTGCAATTAGACTATGTACATTAGACATTAAACTCTTCGTCGTCCGTAACGCGTCTAGCGGGTTCAAGTGAAACTTCCGCAGGGCGGCCGTAACGTGCCTCAAGCGTTCTTCTACATTATACCTCCTAGAGGGTAGCATTAATCAGGCATTCTATTTCTAATTGAATTTGCCCAGTGTTTTATGAATATTCGCGCCATTTTACATAAGATACAAGACAGTGAGAAATGGCTTCAACGTCTACTCAGCAGAAAAAGAGAAAAAATGAGGTTTTGAATTGGAAGGATAAGAAAGATATACGTTTGATGAGTACAGTCCAAAATAACTCGATGACTGATGTTGGAACACGGAAAAGAACTGTAAAAAAACCAATAATTGTAAAAGATTACAACAAAATGGGAGGAGTGGACCGCCTGGATCAGATGTTACCAAATTATCCTGCTGTTAGAAATAAGCAGAGATATTATTATTTTTCCATTATGATTTATTTCCTTATAATTTTACTTAATATTCATTGACATTCATCAAGTTATGTATGGGAAGTTATGATGTACAGAGAAAACAACATTACACGCTACGAAAAACAGACGGCCACTGGGGGGAAATTTTCGCGGACAGGAGAGGACGGCGAAAGGATTAAACAGTTTCTACATGACGGGTTCACATGCACTTATCAGATTATTTAAAGTTTCAAGGATAATGCTCTTATACAATTCTTCGGACGTAGCTAATTTTGCTGGAGCAGCCACTTTTTGGAAAGTGTATTCCAGATGAATAAAATATTTTTAACACAAAGTAATTCGTTAAGTAAAAAATAGCGAAATAATTCTTTAAGTAAAGGACGCAGCAACACCATTGCTAGGCTATATCATACGTTGATCATAATATTGTCGAAGATAAAGCATAAAACCTATTTACCTTTCCTAAAGTAACCCAGGGATGGGCAAACCTTTTCGATCGCGGGCCAAAAATCGAAAAAATAAAGTTTGGCGGGCAAAGATGAATTTTTCTAAAATTTTAAAAACAATATACAAGTATTACAATTTAATATATTAATGAGATGAATGAAATTGCGATTTCACTTTTAAAAGTTCCTTATATTGAGGTTCGAAATGAGATGTACTGATTCTAAGGAACGAGGCTAAATGCTCATCTGTCAGTCTACTTCTGAAATAATTCTTTCTAAGATTCATAGTTGAAAACACTTGTTCACATATATAAGATGAAGCAAACATAGCACTGATTTTCTGGGCATGAGATATTAAATTTGGGAAACTTGTAAGGATCTTAAGTTTTACTAACGTTTATTTTATTTTAAATCTTTACTATCACTTCTTATTTTCTACTTCCGGCCAGAATTATAAGGGTGAAGGAGTTTATGCAAAGTTGTCTGGCGAACGCCAAGTATTTAAGTGTGGCCTTTTTGCCAAGCAGAAGAGAGGAAGCCGTGAGTTCGAAGCAGGCCGCTTACCTTAGAAGTTACGCAGTTGCTACTTTGCCTTCCAGGCCAGAGGTTTTAATCCTCTTGATAAATTAAACGTATTGTAGTGTTCACAGTCTCTGTGCTACATACGCTTCCTGTTATTATAAGGCCAATCTTATTCTAAAGTTAAATTAGAGTTTAGTTTTATTTTGATATCTTTTAAGTTAGACCCCGAGTGGAGGGTCATTGTATTCCGAAGTACGGAAGTCATTGTATATAAAGAAAAAATAAAGGGTTTTGTATACCCTTCGTCTGTATCCTGTCTACTTACTACAATTAGTGAACATAGCTTTAGTAAGCTCTCTGTTCTAGTCAGGTCATTGTATGTTTCCGAAGAAGGATAGAAGAAACATTGAACCTGATAGTGGCGCCCGACGAAGAATAACCATGGCCGAGTTTCAAGAAGAACCTGTGCTGCCTGCAGAAACAGCTCAGAATCCAGAAATGCCAGCTGCCGCCCTGGAAGGATTTGGGTATATTGTCCAGACCATGCGCGCTTCGATGAAACCAGAAGCAACGTTTAATCGAAACTCACAGGTAACCAGTTTTTTGGAAAAATTGGATGACCACTTCATGCTCTACCCCGTGCACGAGTTTCAAAAAGTTACCTTAGCTACCAGCGCTTTGAGGGGCTAAGCGCTTAACTGGTTCAAATGTATCGGCAGAAGTCTCTTGGGTCAAGCAGGAAGTCCCACCTATACTTACGAAAATTTCAAGACTGCCCTACTAAAAGCCTTCCCTGTTGTAAGGGATCGTGCGAAATTAGAAACAGAACTTTTCAGTATATATCAACAAAGAATGGAAAACATCTCGAGTTTTATTTTAAGAAAAATTCACGTTTTCAAGCTCTTGTATGGAAACCGTCCGGATCCTGAAATAATTCAAGTGATTTTGCCGAGGTTACTACCCCAAGTGCAAGACTTTATTGAATTGAGAAATCCGACTACACTGGAAAAATTATTTGAGCTAGCAATCCAGTTTGAAAGTAGAAGAACGGCGGACGTCGAAAGAAGACGCCAATATCAACAGCGAAACCAATTTGGTACGCCAAGACTACAGCAAACTCAAGCACATGGCTACGGAGAAAAAGCGAATCAGTGGGCAAGGAAACCCGAGCATTCAAAAACAGCCGGCGAACGTCGACAGTTCAATAGCAACCCAGGAAAAAAGTCTCAAGGCCAGTGGAGAAAGAAGGAAAGCACCGAAAGGAAAAATAATTTAAACTAAAACGGATTTCTGCTGACGAGAGGGTGCGGAAATCCGAAGGCCACGAAAACCTCTCTTCCTACAAGTTAAATACAGTAATGGTGAAAAATTTAACTCTTCCGAAGATTGAAGTCTTGGTAAATAATATCCCGGCCACCGCACTCCTGGATACCGGCGCGCAGTGTTCCTGTGTGGCAGAAGTCTTTTTTAGAAAGTATTTTCGCAAATACCGCATATATAATGCGGATAATACAACAGTATTAGCGGCGCAAGGAGAACAATGTAAGTGCGTAGGTAAAGTACCTTTGTACATCCGTATCAAGGACGAACAAGTAAAGGTGATGTTTTTTATAGTAAAGAATTTGCAAGCACACTTAATACTAGGAATAGACTTTCTTTCAGACGCACAAGCTACACTGGATTTTAATGAAGCGTCTCTTAAGCTGACGATGAAACCAGTGCGTGTAGAAAAGGTTGAACCGCCGAGGTTAAATCTTGACCACCTGCCTAATGACGAGCAAGATAGAATCTGACAAGTGGTAAGTGAATTTGCTTCCTTATTTAGTGATATTCCAGGATTTACCCAGGTTACTAACCATAGTATTGACACCGGAGATGCATTGCCGGTTCGTCAAAAACCATACCGGTATGATAAGAATAAGGAAAAAATTATAGAATGGCATATTACCGATATGCTACGTAAAAAGATCGTAACGCCTATCTCAAGTAGTTATGCTAGTCCGGTGGTTTTATGTAAGAAAAATAATGATTATCCTTTGGAGCATCCAAAAAGGTGGAGATTCGCTATTGATTACCGTAAATTAAATTCCATAACGAAATATCCGGTATATCCGTTACCGATTATAGAAGAAATTTTAAGGAACATAAAATCAACCAAATTTATGACAACTTTAGACTTAACGAATGGTTATTTTCAAATAGGGATCAGGCCTGAGGACGTGCCTAAGACTGCTTTTATAACCAAGTCTGGCACTTATGCATTTTTGCGAATGCCGTTTGGCCTTTCAGGCGCCCCAGCAACATTTCAGCGATGCATGGACATTGTGTTAAGACCTGTTCTCGGAAAGTCCACATTTATCTATTTAGACGATATCATTATTACTAGTGATAATCTAGACCAACATGTACAGGATTTAAGACAGGTGTTTTCTTTATTAAATGAGGCCGGTCTAAAAGTTAATGTCGAAAAGTGCAAATTTGCAGCCCCTGAATTAAAATATTTAGGTTACAAAATATCGCAAAAAGGGATCGAGACAGATGAATCAAAAATAATCGCTGTACAAAAGTATCCGACTCCAAACACGGCAAAGAAGCTCTCTTCTTTTCTAGGACTTTGTTCATATTATAGGTCCTTTATAAAAGATTTTGCGGCTATCGCTGAGCCGTTGTTAAAATTAAAAAGGAAAAAGGCAAGATTCTCGTGGACGGCCGAAGCCAATAGTGCTTTCGAAAAATTAAAACAAGCATTAACGCAAGCCCCTGTGTTGAAATTTCCTGAAAAGGATGAAAATTTAGAAATTTCAGCGGATGCTTCGGATTATGCGGTAGGAGCGGTACTTTCGCAAAATCAGCAGCGAGTAGCATTTTTTAGCCGAACTTTAAATCAAACACAAAGAAACTATTCCGCGACCGAGAGAGAGGCACTTGCAGTTCTGTTAGCAGTGCAAAAGTTCCGAGTCTATTTTGGAAAGGCGCCGATAACAGTATATTCTGATCATGCGGCGGTAACTAGATTGTACTCTGGAAAAAATTTATCCCCAAGGTTAATAAGATGGGCACTCAAGCTGCAAGAATATAATCTGGTAATCAAGCATACCCCCGGAAAGGAAAATATCGTAGCAGATGCCCTGTCACGAATTAAATTAAACGAACAGGGTAATACCGTAAAAGTTGCAATGCTGACAGCGTGTACAATAAATTCCCGAGAAACTGTAATAACCGAACTGGGTAAGGATCCTGAGTTTGGAAGTATTTATGAGTATTTGAAGGATCCTGAAAATTTTAGCCACCAAGATATTGTGGCGATAAGAAATAGGGCGGCCCATTACGAACTAATAGATGGTCTATTATTTTATACAAAAACTACGAATTCCAACAACGAATTTCGACCTGTTATCCCAGCTAGTCTTAGATTAAATATCCTGCAAGAGCTCCATGACAGCCCTTTAGCTTCTCATGCTGGTATTCGTAAAACTACTCAACGCGTACGCGAGGCAGTCTACTTTCCTGAACTGCAAAAGTTAACAAGGGCGTATGTCCAGTCCTGCCCAACATGTCAAGCCGTTAATTATATTAATTTCCGCCCGGCCGGGTTTCTAAATAGTATTAAATCCGAATTTCCAAATGAAATAATCGGCATCGATTTATTGGGCCCTTTCCCAAAAAGTCAGTTAAACAAAAGTCGCTATCTCCTTGTTATAGTTGATCATTTTAGTAAATGGACCGAAATTGTTCCCTTAAAACGAGCCTCCGCGAAATTAGTTACCGATTCTATTTTAAATAAATATATTTTAAAATACGGGGCGCTCTTAAAAGTTATATCGGATAATGGTCCTCAATTTGTAAGTAATATATTTGAAGACATGTGCCAAAAACTGGGCATACGTCATTTAAAAATGGTCCCGTATCGGCCGCAATCAAATATAGTGGAACGGGTCAACAGAAATATAGTGAAAATTATCCGTAGTTATGTTAAAAATTTTCATAAAAGCTGGGATAACTATGTCAATGAATTTGCTTTCGCCCTTAGGACCGCAAAACATGATACAACGGGCAAAACTCCTGCTGAGTTATTTCTAGGCAGAAAGGTTATAACACCGTTAGATAAACTATTTTATGTGCAACAAAGAGCCCCAGAATTTAAAATGGGTGATATAGAAAAACTAATAAAAGAAGCAAAAAAGAATACGGAAGTAGCACAAAGAAAACAAAAATTGTATTATGACTTGAAACGACGGGGAGTAACTTATAAAGTAGGGGATGAAGTACTAAAAATTAAGCATTCACTTTCTTCAGCACCAGAAGATAAAACTGCCAAATTTTTTCCACGCTTTGAAGGACCATATGTTATGGAAAAAATAACTCACGCTGTTGTAGTGTTAAAGGCAAGAAATGGTGAAACCTGTTCCGCAAACATTGACCAGATAAAACCATTCTATGACCGTAATAAAATGCAAATCTTTTCAGATCTTTTGCAGGATCCGGTACGGCAGACACCGCAGGTACAAGTTCCAGAGGTGGGAAAACGACAAGTACAAGGGCAAGCCAATGAGAGACAGAAGCAAGTGAAAAGAAAATTGCCCCGCGGAAAAATTGAAGGTACAAAGAAAAAGAAGCCGTTCCACCGTCAAAAAAACAGAGTTCACGAATACCCCCAGAATGAAGAAGGGAGAAGGACGACGTATGTGGAAAAGACCGGGAGAAAGGACGGCAACTATAACCCGGCTGTGAAACGGAAGATTGACTCATCCGACAGAACTCTCCGCAGCAAAAGTCGCCGAACTGCGGAAGGGCCATCAGCGGCGGAGGAAAAAGTACAAGAAAAATTTGAACGGCCAACAACGAGGTCCAAGCAGGATCACGACCGAAGTTTCCCGGTTCCACCAAGACCAGCTGCCTTCAAACGGCCAAGACCACAAGCAGAGGACAGAAGGAAGATGTTCAAGGGTGGCCGTAGTGGTGAAAAACGGAAGCTTCCAGAGGAAAGCACTGAAGGGCGAGCCCGTACAAGAAGGAGGATCAACCAAGCTACGGTCTGCAGCACCTTTAAAGACTGGGCCCAGAAAAGGATGTCTGAATATTACAAAGATAAGTAAAATTTTATGTTACTTTACAAACTTAAGTTAATCTTTCATTCTTACTGCAAGTGGCAGATTTCAAGAAGTTTTACCTCATGCGAGGTCTACCTTTATCGCCAAAAGGGCGAGAAATGAGTTGTGACCGATTTTCTTATTATGTTTTTCAATTACTCGCGCGTAAAACTAAAGTTGATGTATAATAGCGTTGTATAAAGACTTAAATATTGTAAAAAGTTATTGTATAAATTTTATTTAAAACATTCTAACAAGAAAGAAGTTTTAGTCTGAAAGACTTTTTGAAATGTAGTATTATTTCAATGTAGAAAGAATTGGCACTTGCTTTGAAAAGAATAGAAGTTAACAATGTACTACTAATGTATGTTTTCAAATGTGTAAAATTAACGGCATCTTGATACGTTCTTGTATACATGTGAACTGTTATTTTGAATGTTAAGAAATACCGTGATATGGTAAAAGTGAAAGTAATGTTAAAAATTTGTTATTCGTGTGACTGTAAAGATTAAATCATGGTGAATAGGTGTTAAAGGTTGAATGATGTAGTTAGGCTCTCTGACGCTACACTTTAGAGTTAGCCACTTTCAGAATAGTACCTCAGGGTCTAGAGTTGAAATTAGGGTGTGTTAAGAGGTCTCGTATGTTGAATTTTAACACGTTAGTGTTTTGATTGTAGGAGGAAGTGTTGAACACATAGACAGAAACACATTCGTGTTTGGTGTTTTTACAACACATGTCAGAGAGCACGGGGAGAGATAATTAAAATAGTCATGAATGAAATAAGAATGTTAAGAAAAGTATATTCTATATGTTATTTGCAATGTCATTCTGTAACATTTCATTAAACTAGTTTTCCTTCCAGATCTCTGGAAGGAACCAGAATTGAATAAAGCTCCTGTTTTGATGCAGTACAGATGAAAAAGAAAAAAGATTGTTGTATATCCCGGGAGCTGCTATTGTAACAAATTTCTTTCTTTTAAATTTTCTAGTTTCTAGCTAAGTTATGATTGTAAAAGGTTGGCATCGCGTTAGTTTTTAGAGCTAAAAGTTTTCAACAAGGTCGTTTTAGACCTCAGTTTCAAACTAATTAACTCTGGCGGGAAGTATGTAAGGATCTTAAGTTTTACTAACGTTTATTTTATTTTAAATCTTTACTATCACTTCTTATTTTCTACTTCCGGCCAGAATTATAAGGGTGAAGGAGTTTATGCAAAGTTGTCTGGCGAACGCCAAGTATTTAAGTGTGGCCTTTTTGCCAAGCAGAAGAGAGGAAGCCGTGAGTTCGAAGCAGGCCGCTTACCTTAGAAGTTACGCAGTTGCTACTTTGCCTTCCAGGCCAGAGGTTTTAATCCTCTTGATAAATTAAACGTATTGTAGTGTTCACAGTCTCTGTGCTACATACGCTTCCTGTTATTATAAGGCCAATCTTATTCTAAAGTTAAATTAGAGTTTAGTTTTATTTTGATATCTTTTAAGTTAGACCCCGAGTGGAGGGTCATTGTATTCCGAAGTACGGAAGTCATTGTATATAAAGAAAAAATAAAGGGTTTTGTATACCCTTCGTCTGTATCCTGTCTACTTACTACAATTAGTGAACATAGCTTTAGTAAGCTCTCTGTTCTAGTCAGGTCATTGTATGTTTCCGAAGAAGGATAGAAGAAACATTGAACCTGATAAACTCACTTTCGATAATGATTTGTAAAACTGTAACTTTGGCATATTTAGAAACAATTGCTTGAGATGATTGTTAGATTGCAACTCAATTAATTCAAGCTGCAAATCTGACCTCACTGCTTCACAATTTACGTTGAATGGCATGGTAAAAATATCCAATTCTGCTTGAATGGCACTGAAATCTTGAAAACTGCTTTCGAACTCAAAATGCATTTTTTTCAAGCTATCTTCATAATTCTTAAGGTTCTCTTCATTTACTGAGGGTATTGAATTTAACCTCGGGAAATGAGATAAGTCGTTCTTACCTAGCTGCCCAGCAAACATATTAAGTTTTAGTTTAAAAGCTTTGAGATGTGACCAAATATCCTCGATAAATTGATTTTTCCCTTGCATCTTGACATTCAAGTTGTTCATATGACAAAGAAGATCTGTGAAAAATGCAAAGTCTGAAAGCCATTTTGTATCTTCTAAAATTTCGCAATGCGCAGAACACTGTTTCTCATGGAAGAACGACACAATGTCGTCTTTCAGCTGCCAAACCCGCTCGAAAACACATCCTGCACTAAGCCACCTTACTTTCGTGTAATACAGTACATCAGAGTATTCAGATTGCACTGACTGAAGAAAATCTCGAAATTGCCTGTGAGTAAGCCCACGAGATCGAATAGTATTTACAAGCTTCACGACTGTATCAAGCACGGGTTTCATATTCAATGCAGATTTACACAGAGCATCTTGATGTATAACACAATGTAGAAAAACAACATTGTTCCCGGGATAGTTTTGATTAAAGAGTCCAAGAAATCCATATTTTTTTCCTATCATATTTGGTACTCCATCGGTCGTAATATTACATATATTTGTTATAGGCACTTTCAAAGTTAAAAGCCCTTCCTGAAATTCACGAAAAATATCATATCCCGTTGTAGTTCCCTTTAAAGAACGCATGCACGCCAGTTCCTCAATAATTTCAAAGTTCTCATCAACACCTCTTATAAATAATACTAATTGAGCAGTATCATTTATATCAGTGCTTTCATCCATAGCTATGGAACAAAATTTAAACTGGCCAATCTTTGACTCTAATTGTGATGCCAAATTTTTATCGATGGCTTCCATTCTAGAAGTCACCGTTTTTCGAGATAAGCTTACAGTCTCAAAATTATTTTTCTTGTCTGGACATAAAACATCACCAACTTGGAGCATGCATTGTTTAACGAACTCCCCATCACTGAGAGCTTTATTATTTTTAGCAATATTGTACGCTACAATGTAACTTGCATGTGTAGCTGCTTCTTGAATGCTGCTTACCTTCTTGAAAAAATTTTGCCGGCCTGATAATTTTTTACAAAGACTTTCTGCTTTTTTTTTTTTTTTTTCATATTCGGACATTGCTTCGTAATTGGAATTCTTATGCTTAGATGTGAAATGACGGGAAATGTTATATTCTTTGAAGACTGGTACAGCTTCATTGCAGATAAGACACACTGGCTTATCTTTTACAACTGAAAAAAAATATTTCCATGTCCATTCATCATTAAAAGCGCGGCACTCTGAATCAACTTTACGTTTTTTAGTAGCCATTTTGGGGTTGAAATATTTTACGAATAACCCAAACAAGCACTAGCTACGCTATACTTTTAATAACTTCACCACTATTCACAATGACGCTATATGTCCACAATTTTTCAACACGCAATCAATAATATTAGAACTCGCGCCAAAAGAAAAAGCCGCTAGATGGAGCTTAAAAATGCGCAGTCTGCCACATGTGAGGTCTAATTCACCCATATTGAATTCCCATATGTCTGCTCCACAAGAAAAAGATAACGCTTGTTGGCGCCAATCTACAGCTATAACTAACAAATAACTTCCGCTTTTAACACTTTACCGATTGAAAACTGCCTGTGTTTGCTATTTCCTTCGATTTATGTTTTGTAGAACAAAAATAGAGAATGTAAACAGATTACCCGCTCTCTGAAAAAAAGGAAGAAAAAATATAATATTTAAACAAAGTAGAAAAGGAGATGGATGTATAATATATGAATATTTCTTTTAATTTGCCTCTGACCGGCAAATTAAATTTATATCCGCCGGCCGGATAGAATCTTCCTGCGGGCCGGAGTTGCCCCGCGGGCCATAGTTTGCCCATCCCTGAAGTAACCAGTAATGGATTTCATATACCTTTTCATAAGAAGGGATGGATTTATTGAGCCTAGATAATTTTTGAGGATGAGCAAAATAAAAAAGGGAACGATTTTTTTAGCCTAACAGTTGTGAGTGTTTCAAATTTTAGGGCGGTGCAGGTACACCTTTCTAAGAGTTAATTTTTTTTCGACAAGGTTCGTTTTGCAATAACTAGTAAACATTTCTCAAAGATACATTTACTTTCACACACAATTATCTGTTTTTTTCTACATAATTCCTTGTCTGTTCAAACATTTATTGCAACAAACGATGAGTAGGACCATCCTCGCAGATGCCGCACTGCTGATAGCCAGGTTCACGATTATTTTCATTTTTCCATCAGTAAGTTACGTTTTCAATTTTACATCTTTCAGATCTTTCTTGAACAATCTCACCCATTTTCGTACTTTAATGTCACTCATTGCATTGTCCCCGTCCACTTGACATATCTTCGAAGAAACTGTTTCTTACCGTTAAGAAGCGGATGATTGTCTGTACTTTTTACTCAATTTTTACATTTTAATCTCATACTATGAAGCATACAGATAGACAGCGTGAATGCAAGTAGTGTCAGATTCGCTGCAAAGAATGCTGGGAGCATGGCGTTTATTGGCGATTGTAATGACGAATAGGTGGCACTTCAAATTTGTTTGCAACATCGAATAGATCTGAGCTGAGAGTTTTTTTATGCTATATTCCAAACGTAACTAATCATTCACAGCACGATGAAGAAATTAAAAATTCTCTTGCTTTATTCTTAAGGATCCACAGCAACAACCCTGCACAGTTTTCTAAACCAAGTTTCCAATATCACCAATGAATTAGATGCCAAGAAAACCAAGGCTTCGATGATATTTCAAATAAAGCTCTTAAGCAGGCACCTAGGAAGATCATAGTCCTGTTTACCAACATTTTGAATACTTGCTTGAGTTTTGTAGACTGCCGCCCAGACGGTATAGTGGTTAGGGCAGCCTGCTGCGGTACTGAAGAACCTGGGCTCGAATTATGAACCTGGAGATGACATGGTTGTAAGTATCCTTCCCGTCATAGGAGGCAACGGTGGCTCTCTTAAAGAAGCGTGCCTTAAACAAAGCGGACGCTGCTTACATGACGATTTACAATCTCATAGAGAAAAAAAATGAAACTTATATTTACGCATCAAAAGAACCTTATATATCACTATAATTCTTCCTGTTTTATTTTACGCAGTCTGTTGTAAACAACAGTGCTCAAGGCCTGTAGGAAGAAAATCATTATATTTCTAAACAAAACCGTGAGAGCAATTACGACTTAACCATGATCGTGAAATTCCTCATGCACAAGAGTATATTGTTACAAATTCTCACAACTTCTTGAGGAAAATTATGAACTGTAATTATGTCCATTTTTCTCAAGTTGGTTTAACTAGGACCTACTATTAAAAATACCTTTAAACGCCCATGCACGATTTGTTATAATACTACATCTTAATCTGTATTTTGATTGCACTGAATATATTTGTGTACATTTTATAGCTACTTTTTATATAAATGCTGTTTGGAGCATTCAGCTAGATTTCTGTTTCTATTGCAGTCTTCAGAAGATCCTTTCCAAGCCAGGATTCTGTATGTAAGATTACCAGACCACGTTGGAATGATTCATGCTGTTGGCCACGTCAATAAAGCACATCGGAAGGACACGCAGTCTTCACCTATCGGCAGGATAAATAGTCTTCACCACCATCGGAATGTCGAGTCTTCACCACCAAATATTCACCTACCATCCTTCTACCATCTTCACATATCATACATTCATCACGAAACCTTCACCTACCATTCTTCTACCAGCTTTACCTACCATACATTCGTCCCCAAGTCTTCACCTTCCAGACATTTCACACCACAGTCTTCACCTACACTGGGAGGACATATAGTCTTCACCCCCATCTGAAGAAGTGCTGGTTTTCCAACAAAAACCGCAGGAAATGTTGAAACTCATTTGTTAATTTAAATTCTCTTTCTTGACTGATATTATTGAGAAGGCACATCTGGTTCATTAATCATCTGGTTCATCCTTTCATTCGTATTCTTATTCCATCGCCTCTTTTCTTAATACGTAAAAAAAAAAAAAAAAAAAAAAAAAAAAAAAAAAAAAAAAGAGAGAGAGAGAGAGAGAGAGAGACGTAAGAATTTTTGTATCTCTGTTCCATGTTTCCTACAGCCACTACTTGACACATTACAGTAAATCTCGTCTCTGCCTGTCGGAAAAATTTTATCACCAGCTGGGACTAGCGTTTATTTCAGAGATGGAATTGAAGAGTAAAATGCTATGGTAGCCAAAATAATTCTCCATAGAGCTTAATTTTTTTCAGATTACGTTGGCGCTTTAAGCTTATGTATATGTAAAGTCAACGGCCTAGAACTCTGTCAAATTCAGATAAAAACAGCTACTTGCATGCCTATGTCAAAACCATGGTTAGTGGTCAACTATATTATGTCTTAAGGCGTTATACCATAGCAGGAGAAAGATTGCAGATTTCAATAAACTGAAATTGCTGTTTAAAGTTTTATATCACTATATACATTTTGCATATTTCAGGTACTGAATTTTCCTACTTCGATCTCGAGTGTAATATTTCACACAATAAAGCATTATTGACAGTGCTAAAAGTCTCTGAGATATGTCTTAATGATATTCCTGTGTATGATTTTAATTTGAAATATGAGATTAATTCTTAGTCAGTATTGCGAAGTGTTCTGATTGCTGATGTCAGCAGAATATCTATGAGACGTTCTTTATGTACCTTTTTCGGAACTCCCATAAGTTTATTAACAAGATAGGTTGATAACACAGTATGACCATAAAACTGATGTTCATATCTTACATACTTTCCAGAAACGGAATTTATAACCTTCCGAAATCTTTTATAAAGTACTAAATGGAAAACTGGGATATTAAAAGGATAAAGAGAAAATATATACTAACGTAGCAAATTATAATCACCAGCAGTGAAGTGCTTGGAACACATACACATTCTTGATGAAACCGAGTTTTCAATCTCTCTTGGGCTAACAAGAACGTTTAATAGAAAAGAAGAGTTTCTTAATGTACTCTGTAGATTCAGAAAGTTATGGAAATTGAGTTCCGGATTCTATGAATCTTTTGAATTACACTGAGCAATTAGTATCATCTTTTCTATTATATTCTATTGCTGAAAAATTCACTTAATATTGTAAGGATCCTAAGTTTTACTAACGTTTATTTTATTTTAAATCTTTACTATCACTTCTTATTTTCTACTTCCGGCCAGAATTAAAAGCTTTTAACTTATCTATGCAAATTTATCTTGCTAACGCCAAGTGCTTAAGTTGTGGCTTTTTGCCAAGCAAGAGAGAGGAACGAGTTATTAGAAGCAGGCCGCCTGCAATAGTAGTTTTACTCGTTTGCGGGTTGCTTTCAAGGCCAGAGGTTTAATCCTCTTGATAATATTAAACGTATCGTAGTTTTAGCAGCTCTCTGTACTACATACGGCTTTTTGTTAATTTACGGCCAATCTTAAAGTAGGCACTTGTATATTAATACAAAGTTAGTTTAGTTAGAGTTTTAGTTAGTATTTTTATATTCTTACGTTCAGACCACAAGTGGTTGGTCTCTGTATTCCGAAGTTCCGGAAAGCTCTGTAAAGATAGAAAAATAAAGGGTTTCGTATACCCTTCCTGTGTGTATTGTCTACTTCACAATTTATCGAACATAGCTCGAGTAAGCTCCCTGTTCCGAGTCAGGACAGTTGATGTTTCCAAAGCAAGTAAAGAGGGAAACCAGTCCTGATAATATAATACATAAATCTCATTTTAAACTTCGTTTACTAAACTCGTCCTTCTCTTTTTTTGGGGGGAGAGGGGGCGGGAATGCTTTACAGAGTCTGAGGATGTCCTCAATGTTTTTGGAACGAAAGCTTCACCTGCGCAATACAGGATGTAAAATTCCTCAGCTGGGGAAAATTCACACTGTTGGTTTTGAACTTTTGAAGGTTCTTGAGAGTGATACGCGGTAGTGTAAAACTAGTTCCAAAGGAGTACACTTGCTGTAAGTTGAAAACATAAGATTTAATGGGCATTTTCCTTCGATTTAACCAAGCAGATGAACATATTGTTGCGTTATTTTCTTCCTTCACGTTCGTACGGGGTTCGTATGGATTTGGAGTGAATAATGACGACACTACATCTTAATCTACATCTAATCATGAAGTATCGAAACACACTTTATTAGCCAGTATTGTCAGGACAACTCCAAAACACGTTTCACAGTCGTCGAAGATCTACTATTAACACGCTGACACGATCAGCCACACAGCCTTCAGGTTATCAGGCTATCACGGTGGAGACAGCTTCCTGCAGAGCAGCCGACTCTGCTTGGTCGTTCTCGGAACTCCACGTACTCTCGAGACTTTCCACACTACAACTCGCGATGCACTGGACGACACACGAGCACAGCTCCTGACTCTTCGGTTCAGTCTTTCCCGGAGCTCAACACGCTCTCTCGACGATGCACTAACCGCGATACACTAAGAGACTCCTTCGGTGGACTTGACGACCCACTCGGCACTCGCTGCCCGGCTGTCAACTCGATTGACTCGCTAGACGAGACACACTCACTCTCGATGAGAGACACACTCACTGACCTGCGGACCAGCAGGGCTTATATAGCTTTTGGCTTGTGTTCGGGAACATTCTGGGCCCACGCCCGGAAACCAATTTTTACGTAATTTCTCTTTCTTCTGACACCAGTTGTTACGTTATTTTCTTCCTTCACGTTCGTACGGGGTTCGTAGATTTGGAGTGAATAACGACGACACTTGATGAAGTATCGAAACACACTTTATTTAGACAATATTAATCAGGACAGCTCCAAAACTCTTTTACAGTCGTTGAAGAACTACTGTAAACACGCTGACACAATCAGCGACACAGCCTTCAGGTTATCAGGCTATCACGGTGGAGACAGCTTTACTGCAAAGCACCCAAGCACAGCTCCCAGCTCTGCTTGGTTGTTCTCGGAACTCCACGTACTCTCGAGACTCTCCACACGATGCACTCGATGATACACAAGAGTATAGCTCTCGACTCAGCACAGTCTAAGACAAAACTCGACGATGCACTAATTTGCGATGCATTAAATTACTCTCTCGATGCACTCGACGACCAACTCGGCGCTAGCCTTCGAGACACTCGCTCAATGACTAGCAGCTCGCTAGACAAGGCACACACACTCTCGATGAGAGACATACTTACTGACTGCAGACCAGCACGGTTTATATAGCTTTCGGCTTGTGTTCGGGAACATTCTGGACTAAACCGGTAAGAATTCGTTCCAGAAGGTTATCCAACCGTCCACGGTATATCGCCTATTTTGTCGCAAAATATCGCCAAATGGGCGATTTATCGCCAAATGTGACAACCATGCCTTCCTTTGCCATTTTATAGCAACCCTAAAACTGCTTTGCGGGGAAGCCATCTCACCGCGCCTGTACATTTCGTAACAATATCATATCAAACTATAACACGTTAGTGAAACCAAATGATGAACAACAGATGAATGTACTTGATTGGTACAACATGAGTTGAGTCTACTTGACAGTTCATTTAGTCATCAGGTAGATAATTGGCGGCAACAGATCTATACGTCACTTCATATAAATGCTGTCTGGAACATTCAGCTAGATTTCTGTTTCAAATGCAGTCCTCAAAAGATCCTTTCTAAGCCACGATTCTGTATATAAGATTGCCAGACCACGTTGAAATGATTCATGCTGTTGGCCACGTCAATAAGGCACATCGGGAGAACACGTAGTCTTCACCTATCGGCAGGATAAATAGTCTTCACCACCACCGTAATGTCGAGTCTTCACCACCAAATATTTACCTACCATTCTTCTACCATCTTCACATATCATACATTCATCACGAAACCTTCACCTACCATTCTTCTACCAGCTTCACCTACCATAGTACATTCGACCCCAAGTCTTCGCCTTCCAGACATTTCACACCATAGTTTTCACCTACATTGGGAGGACATATAGTCTTCACCCCCATCTCTTGTAGATTCCCTGCGAGATTATATACTTTACCTTTCTCTGTTCAGCGCAGCCCGCAAAGGAAGAAGTGCTGATTTTCCAACAAAAACCGCAGGAAATGTTGAAGCTCGTTTGTTAATTTAAATTCTCTTTCTTGACTATTACTATTATTGAGTTTATTAAGCAAAAATACTTAAAAGTATTTTTAAGAATTTAGTAAAATTATAATTTATATTTCCTGTATAAAAATATTTGAAATTTAAAAAAAAAAGTTCTTATTCCACATAGCAAATTTTGATACCTGGAGAAAAATTTTGATTTTTTTTATTTTGTTATACAATTATGTATCCGTTAATAATTAGAGTGAACCCTTTCATAGCAACTACCAAGCAAAATAAACTATCCCTGAAAATGACCATCATTTCTGGGAGTATAAATAACTGACAGCATTGAACATCACCTCTCGAAAGCAACCATCCACAGACGATCAAATCACCTGGAAGGAGAAAGAGGTCTTTTTAATCTGAGTTACAAATTAACTAATTAACTAATTTGTAACCTTTTATTAATTAATAATGATTGCATTTAATAAGTGTGTTATCTTAATCAAGTTATTTCCGTCAGTGGGGCTACCTGGCCGATATGCTAACAGCCCCAGTGGACCGGCTGCGTCGCTGTCGGTGGAAAGAAAAGAAAGTATTTATATATTATTATTTGATAATTAATTTAAATTATCCTGTGTGTTTCCTTTTTCTCTCGCCTTTTCTATCCTATCAGAGCAAATATACGCATTTGGGGTCACGATAGTTATGCATAAGTGGGCCACAATTAAAAATTTGAAAATAGAAAATTAAATCTCAGAAGTAGAGAGTTGGATATAGAAAACGCATTGTAATGGCGTACTTATTCTTGTTCGCCTACTGAAAAATGTGTCAGCTCAAAATTAAAAGCAAGGTGTGGGAAAAGCCATCCAAAAGTACGTAATAAATAAAGATTACACTCTGATATCTTCTGATTTCAAAACGAAATCCTATTTCTCCACTTTAGAAGGAAATCCTGTAATGTCAGTGTAGTTTTCATTAATTTTATGGAAATTCCGTAAAGTATTCTCTTCGCGATAGCGTATAACTTCCAGAGACATTAGGTTTTGTTACGAAATGTACAGGCGTGGTGAGATAGCTTCCCCGCACAGCAGTTTTAGGGTTGCCATAAAAATGGCAAGGGAAGGCAGGATTGCCACATTCGGCGACATTTGGCGACCAAATTGGCGATATACCATGGACGGATGGAGAACCTTCTGGAACGAATTCTTACCAGTTTAGCCCAGAAAGTTCTCGAACACAAGCCGAAAGCTATATAAACCCTGCTGGTCCGCAGTCAGTTAGTGCGTGGGCCTCGTCTAGCGAGCTGATAGTTAGTCATTGAGCGAGTGTCTCGAAGTCTATCGCCGAGGTGGTCGTCGAGTGCATCGAGAGGGTCTTTTAGTGCATAGCGAATTAGTGCATCGTCGAGTTTTGTCTTAGACTGTGCTGAGTCGAGATCTATACGCTTGTGTATCGTCGAGTGCATCGCGTGGAGAGTCTCGAGAGTACGTGGAATTCCGAGAACGACCAAGCAGAGTCGGGAGCTGTAGTCCGGAAAGCAGAATCAGGTGCTTTGCAGGAGGCTGTCTCCACCGTTATTGCCTGACAGTGTGAAGGCTGTGTCGCTGAACGTGTTAGCGTGTTTATAACAGTTTGACGACAGTAAAAGTGACTTTGGAGCTGTCCTGAGGATATTGGTAAATAAAGTGTGTTTCGATACTTCATCAAGTGTTGTCGTTATTCACTCCACATCTACGAACCCCGTACGAATGTGAAGGAAGAAAATAACGTAACAGTATTTTTTGGAAGCAGAAGAATTGAAAAATTAGCAAACGTCTTCACCGAGAATCGAACCGCGGACCTCTGGTATACCGGTCTAGTGTGCAGAAATACTGCACTACGAAGACACGCCAAGAAGGTGGGAGAAATACCTTATATACTCCCCCTTTTAAAGGGCGACTGGGGTTTTTAGAAGACCCAATCGCTAAATCCTGGGTGAGGAGAATCATCATCCAACACCCATTTAGTTTGGGCGCCATTGTAGAAACATTAGGTATTTTTTGGAAGCAGGCAAGAGGAAAAATAAATGAGCAATCGCCTTTGCCGGGAATCGAACCACGGACCTCTGGAATACCGGCCCAATGTGCAGAGCCACTCCACCACGAAGGGACTCCAAGAAGGTGGGAAAAATACCTTATAAACTAATAAATAAGACAAACAAGACATTAATATTGTTTAAGTTACGAAATTTCTGCTTTATACTACAAATACACTTTATTCATTTAATTTATTACAAATTTGTACATTTATTGACTCATTTTGATTAAACAAAATAACACTATTTTTTAATGCAAAATATCCCTTTCATGCCTTGAGTAAGTATTTGTTTTGATAGGAAGCAATATAATAAGCCATATGTATAGATATTTTTAAGTCTATCAATTCATATCTACTTTTAGAAATTGACTGTTTGTTAAGATTAATATGTTTGTGTCAACAAACGTATGCACATATGCGTTGGTAGTTTCACTTTTACAATAACATCATTAATATCTGCAGAAACAAATTTTACTCCCATAATTTTCTAAAAATTTTTTTAATCCTCAAACATTTACATTTAAAAGAAGTTTCTCAAAATATAGAATTTTACTGTCATTTTAACTTATACATACGTACGCTATATACGTACGTATATAACCGACAACCTATACACATACGTACGGAAGGTAATTTTCTAGGTCCAACAATTCAGTAGCGAATTAACTTTCAGTTTTGTGCACCGAAGAATCTGCCTTCTTGCCCGCTGACCGAATTGCTTGTTATTGCATAGAAACTCTAATTTTAATTGTAAAAAAAAAAAAAAAATTAAATTGTTTTAACTATATTTGCAATTTTATGTTTTTATTACAATTTTTAATAAAGACATTTTGAGAATTGCATTTTTAAACTGAATTAATTGAACGAGAAATGTATCTCTAATGAATTTTGAGGAAATAAGTTTAAATTAAATGCAGCAAAAAATGTGTATAATTTAATACAGCATTCAAGGAAGTCATGTGGGTCAGATTTTTTAATTTATTTATTATTATTTAAATCAATCCCATTCAAATGTAAGAAACGAATATTCTTAATAACTACATCTATTGCTTTCAGACAGCTTAGCTTGTCAATCCATAACAGACAAATTCAATTTGAAAAATAAATATCTTACATTTTGTCGAATGGCAGCAGACTCGAATGAAAAAGGTAATGATGCGTTTATACTGATTCGACGCAAAATTCCATTTCCAGATTAATATCTCCTTTGGGGCTAAATCTCAGTAAACCAAATTAAATTTCGTATTTCAAATCTTTCTATTTATTGGAGCAATAAACTAGATTTTGCTTATGAACGATCAATCGCAATTAACTTAAAGTTCGTTGTTATTTAGAACACGAAATTGGCGAGAAGGCATGTGTTGGCCAAGTCAGATTTTTTTTCCTTATTTCTTGAAAATATTTCTTTAATTTTTAGAAATTTAAATGGTGAAGGGCCCGTACTTAGGGCTCCTATCTGTAAATGACCAGCAAGTAAGTTATCGCTCTCTCTGTGAAATTACAACAGAGTCCTGAACATGTTTAAACAGCCTGTTTTGATTAAAATCTTTACATGGGATAAATTGCGCGACTTGTGCGTATAGTTAATTTTCTGTTTTATGCGCGATATCAGCTAATTGAAAGTTGAATTAAAATTTTATATAGATTTGTTTTAAGAGACTAAAATGCAAATGGCTCAACTAAGCGTTGCCTCATTGAACTGTGCGCTTTAGCATCTGCTAGCAAAATTGTAAATACTAATAACCAATGTAGCAGAGCTGAGAATAAAATAAGTGCAACTGTAACCGTCGCTGCTAGAAGCGCTATCTCTAAGATTTTTAAAAACTCTGCCTTAAGTACTTTTAACTCATTTACATCCTGGTAGGAGATCAACTAAACAAGGAAGTTATAGTATTGCTCGAAATCATACGCACTTCATAAATATTTGGTGTTTTTCCATTGAATTACTTAGTTTGTGCGAATACATCGAGCTTCGAAAACATGTTTGACAAAAGTGGTAATTTATTTCATATTCTTATGTTCCTTCTCATAAAAGTGATAGCATATAAATCTCATTACAAAATCATCAAGTCGCATAACAAGAGAGGGAATATCATGTATCACAAAAACTGTTGAAATAGTTAATTTAAACCATTTAACATTTTCTGGTATAGTAATAAACACATCCATCAAAACAAAAGAACATTTGGGAGACTATCAAAAACGCCTAATGGAACACAACGCATTATTATCAAAAACGTTTTAAAAAACTCAAAACTGTTTTCGCCAAATTTGAGTTGTAGAAATGTAGGGACACAGGGAATCACATAGGTAGGGACATAGGGAATGACATAAGTAAAGATATAGGGAATGACATAGGTAAAGATATAGGGAAATTTGAGTTGTAGAAATGTAGATAACATAGGGAATGTTTATTAATCGGGAGACTAATATAATAATATCTGCTGGATGCAAGGGCCAATTAAAGGTAAAATGTTTACATTAGCGAAAAAGACGAAATTTCGGTTTTTCTTTCACAAAGTCTGTAAAGGTAAGAATATTAATTATTGTGAAACAGCCATATGTGCGGCTGAAAATAAATTTAATACATTAGATTTGTACAATTGGTAAAGAAAAGTGCTCCAACAGCTAATAACAGAGCCAAACAACTAACATCTACAGCAGCGCAAAAAATGTTAGAATATTTTTAAGGAATACTTTCTATTTACTTTTACTTCATAAAATAACAAATCTCCGAAGAGTTTCGTACTATTTTTTACTCTAACATATATTCCAAGCATTATTTATATTAAGCGTTTATTTTT
Source organism: Stegodyphus dumicola (assembly GCF_044657685.1). NCBI lineage: Eukaryota > Metazoa > Arthropoda > Arachnida > Araneae > Eresidae > Stegodyphus > Stegodyphus dumicola. The sequence continues at coordinate 29,648,918 of NC_140779.1, read as the reverse complement.
ATCATTATGAAAAGTACATACAAGTCTGAGATTTTAAAAAAAATTAAAAGTCGGTCGCAAAAACGTTTGTTTTGCTTCTTATGTTTCAGTTACTTAATGGGATTATGCTTACCAAAGGTATCAGTGTCCTATCACTTTTCTGAGACATTGTAACTTAAATCGGACGAGGATGTTGCTTTTTTAACTTTAAAAATGCAAGTCAGAGTAATTCAGAATCATTGGCCTGAAACTTAAAAGTTCTCAGTATTCTATTTCTCATTTCAAGCGAAGTACAAACTCAGGTATGAAAGTAAAACAAAACCTTTTAAACGCGAAAAGTAACAATAACAGTATTCTTTCAAGGGAAAACACTCCAAATTCTTTTAAGGGAAAACCGCAAGAAAAAAATACCAAATAAACGCCTTGTACTGCTTCTCTTCTCTCGACGTCAAATCCTGTTTCGAGTTATTTTGTATTGCAGGACATTTCAAGCATCTTATTTCAACAGCAAATGCACTTTTTTTCACAGATGACGATCTTGGAAATCTTCTAGAAGACAGAAGTTACTATTCTCCGATAATTACTTTTATGCATTTCAGAGAATAGTCAAAATTATCAAACGTTTGTTACAATTTATTGTTTTTAATATGTACTTTTGCAATAAAAATGTGGTTCATCCATGTAATAAAATCTTTCTGCTATTTTTTTTCCAAATACACAATTTGTCAGCAGTGAGCCTTTGTCATCTGCATATTACTACATAGATCCAGTAGAAGAATTTTGGCTCTGAACTTGAAGAATGAGGCAAAGCGAAAAAATATCTCTTTTTACTTCCTTGTACGAAGTAAAAAGAAAGTATTGTAATCGCGAAAAGATTCAGGCAGCATATTTCAACAAAAATATCCATTTTGACCGCTATCGAATGCAATTTAACGATGTTTTTGCGTGATATCTGTACGTAACGACAGAATAAAATACTCTTTTCCTTCAAAAAATTATAAAACTGCTTTAAAATTAATTCTGAAGAGAATTTTTCGTGGTTTCTGTAGGAACGTATGTACGTACGTGCGTACGTACGTATCTCGCATAACTCAATATTTATAACAGATAAGTTTTGAAAAGTTTTTTTTTTCAGAAAGGGGGACAGATTTCTTTCAGAACAATGTCCGTCCAGAACAACAATGGTGACCTTTTTCAGTTTGAACAGGAACCTTTAACCACACCATCCTTAAAGATTAGATTTATTGCATTTACAAGCTTAACAGCAGTTAGAAATGCTATCCAAGGAACTTTTGATATTCACAAATCTACATTGTTTCATTCACGTCAATAATTGCCTACGTTACCAATATATGTCAAAAACTTCAATTGCTTATCATTTCCAATGCTACGTTATGAAAGCTATGCCTAAAATCTTTACATGTGATACACGCAGGATAGGGCGATGCCGAGGAGCCTGAAGAATGTGACTTCTTCACTAAGTTACTACTAGGTTTGCCCCCAGTGATTTCTACTTTTTCGAAAGACTTAAATCCCATTTGGGCAGGTGTGCAGCTTGTAAATAATGAAGCCGCCATCATAAGTGTTCGGGAGTTGATTAGCAGCCAGCCCAAAAACTTCTATGAAAAGGCCATGGAATGGTTATGGAACGTTGGCAAAAATGTACGAACTCTGTAAGGTAGTACGTTGAAGAGTGAACCATGAACTCTCCATGAACTTTACTTATAATGCAGTCGCGTTTTATTTTAATTTAATTTTTCTGTTTTTCGTTCATTTATATAGGTTTCAAAATTCATGCATTTAAATTATATATTGGAATATGAAAAATGTAAAAAATTTGGTTATTATTATTAAAAAATAAGTCTTGCTAATTTTATCTAGATACTGTAAAGAATTTTTAATATTTGTCTAGTGTCTCAGCCGAAATAAAGATATTTCGCTTTAAAAAAAATTCTGATTGGGTGGCGGTCTCTACGAGTTGTTTGCTGGGCTGCCTCAAATTTCATGGAGTAGACTAGAGGAGACCTTTTTAAATCTTTGACATCCACCATTCTTCAAGGATCCTGGATGCCATCGATGAAGTACTGCAGGGATAGTATTTCCCTTGTTTCCCTCGGGCACTCCGAAAAGGAGAGGTAGATAGCCTTTCAAGATCCGTGGCGAGCTCCTGGCGTGTTTCTGTGGGCTTCTGTTGACGGGATTTTAACTGAAGCCTGCTGTAGTCTTCTAAGTATTTCTCCCCAAAGCACAGCTCCAACGCTCCTGATAAAGCTTCGAAATCTAGCCTCTGTTGTTTTCGGGAAGAGTCTAAAGCCGGGATTCCCAAACCGGTCGATATCGGTTTCCTAGGGGTCGACATAAACGAAAACTGATTTTGGGGGTCTACGAGGTCTAAAAATCGACTCCTATTAAATTAACACAAGTTCTTATTTAAAACTTTCAAGATAGATAGGTACTGTATTGTTTATGTTGTGTTACGTATACTAAGAATAATTAATATTTTTGTAGGAAACAGCATTGTTGTAGTACTGTAAAGTCTCAAGTTCGTACAAGATGAAGAACTCGGCAAGTCTGTGTGAACAAGTTTGTGCAAGATAATGAGTTGGAGCGTACGTCTTTCAGGCGCGTTTTGACTTGCTCTCTATTTGACGCTTACGCGATTTAACACGAACGAATTCATGATCAAGTCCAAACATGTTCCTGATATTTTACTATTTAACGAGCTTGCACTTAGGTTGAAAGTTCATTTGCGTTGTGAAATTCGTTGGAGCTTGAACGATAATAACTCATATAAGTACTCATTTATTTCAAGAGATTACAAAGTTATTACATAGCTAATTAAGTGAAGTAAAGTGACTGATTACTGAGAGTTTTATGATAGCGGACAGCTAGAGATCTATTGCACTCAAAATTTCAAAATTTAATGCAGTATTTATTTTTCAGTTAATATCTAAATAGTCTAATTTACCCAAAAAATTCTAGAATCATAGTATTTAGAATAAACATCATGGGTTTCACATCTTTTCTCAGCTAAACCGTATAAGGTATTTTCTCCCTTCTTCAAGCATTCTTTCGTGGTATAACGGTACCACACTCGGCGCATATTCGAGAGGTCCAGGTTCGAATCCCGAGAAGAGCATTCCATATTTTTCACCTCTCCTGCTTCAAAATAATCTAATGTCTCTTTAGTGGTGCTCGAACTAAAAGATGGCGAAAAATAATTAGTCACCACAGGAGTTAGCGACTGGGTCCGCTAATCCCCAGTCGACCTTTAAAAGGGGGTGTATATATCCCTCCTTCTAACATGCCTTCATGGTGTAACAGTAGCACTCTCGGAGCGTATTCAAGAGGTCATTAATTTATTATTAATTTATTTACTATTTTTATTGACAAAAATTATTCATAACAGATTTTGAGGTTTATATTTTAGTTTGAAACCACTGCATGTAGCGGTATTTGAGCAGTAGTATGCTTCCTACGTTTTATCCTTTGCAACGCTTTCTTTACGAATGTATAGAAATGGGTTAATGGAAAGATACCATGGGGAAGGGGAGAAATATAGAGGTCTTACTTTTTAAGGGAAAAAAACTAAATCCTTTAATTTTATAATTATGAAACTTACTGAAAGATAGGAATAGAAAATAATTATATGTTTGCAATAGTTACATCTTTCGTACTGAAGTTCGAATGAACATCATATTATGTCTCTTCTGTGACAAGCAGTTAAAATTAAGACTTGTAATAAAGTCATCGGCAATGACAAAGCTGTTACAAGCGATTTACTTCAAAAACTATGTTTATCTTGTCATTTTAAATAATGCAGTAATTTACCAATCAAGCAAAATCCAGCTATTCTTTTTCACGGCAACTGCAAAAGGAGATAAGTGAATCTTTTAGTTATTTCTCGTGTCAATGGAAAAGGATTCCATATCGGTCATTAAAGAGGAAAATAATGGCAGCATCTCAGTATCGAACGCAGCATTCTTCAAAACCAGGTAATAAGTTAGCGCTCTGTTTCTCATTTAACCGGCCCTTATTTCAAATTCGATAGCTCAAAAGAGTTTGTTAGTTTAGAATAAAGTAGTAAGTTCTACATTGATTCATCGCTCTGCACCAGAAAAGTTTATACATTAGCAAAACTTATCTGTTATAAATATTCAGATTATGAACAGAACTACATTTCTATAAATAGTATTTGATTATGATAAAGTACCTCAATGCGTACGGAGTATTGGACCATGCAGCAATGAATGTCTTTCCAAAGAAAACTTAGTAACTTTATTACATTCTGTAAAACTAGAGCAGTTTTATTGCAGTCAGTGATTTCTCAAAGAAAAGAACTGTAAACAAACTACCAGCTTTAAATGACTTGTCAGTTTTTCTGTTAGTCATGATTGATTAACGATGATTCAATTAATTATGGTTAAACAATTAAGGGCTATGAGGCTAGGGCAAGAAATGCTTTCGAAAAGATTTTGGAAAGAAAACGTTCACTGATGAGATAATGAGAAAAACACCAGTAGAACCTCTCCGCTACTGAAAATAGAATTTATTATGCCATTAACAGCGTTGTGAAGTGAAAATAAAATACAGTTAAAACTATATTACTAACGGAAATAGAACAATTGGGTTCATCTACACCGTTTCTCTGAGAAATAACATCAGAATCTAATAGTCTGAAGAGACAACATGAGCAAGTGTGAAACATTTTCTATATTCTAATGGACCTTATTTATTATTTCGATATCCGCAAAATATTCGAAGTTCTTTCCTTACCAATTGCATAATTTCATGATAACCTCTGTAAAGGCTCGTTTTCAACAGGATAATATAATGCACCAAGTGATACTTCCCAAACTATTTTAGAATAATTCGAGAAACAATTCGAGAGTTAGAGACGATATATATATTCGAGCAATCAGGGAGAGGCAAAACTGTATAAAATTACAAAAGCGTTTACTAAAAATAATATTTTCTAATTATCGTTCTATACGATGATGATGATATTTCAAAGTTCGAAATACAAATTGCTTTTCAAAGTCAAAATTTGTATGTGTGTGTATATTAACTTATGTAATATACAGATACATACAATATATTTGTATGTGAATGTAGATTACCTTATGTAATATATGTACACATACAATATATTTGTATGTGTATGTACGTTAGCTTAATTTGTATGCGTACGTATATTAATGGATTGATGATTTTGCCTCGTTCCACTTGAAGCGTCTATTTTTTAACCAGTGACAGAGCCCTGGCTTTCGACTTCTCTCCTATTCTTCACCAGATTCCTTCTCAGTTTTCCATGATATTTATATATCTGGTAAGACCACTATTGGAATAATTAAAGGTGCAAGAAAAGATACCGCAAAGCGGCATGTACTATTTCTTTAATCATGAATACTGTCATGTGCATGCATGTCAAAATAGCTCATATATTCATAAATTTGACATAAATATTTTTCGACTCTCCCAAAAAGCATTGTAGAGCTTATCATCTCAAGCCAAGAGATGTCTAAATAATTGTTCAAGCAGTAGTACTAGAAATGTTCAAGAATTTTTAACAATAACGACAAATATTGCGAGTTGTTTTACATTTATTGTGTAACAAGATCAGGAAAAACACGATCAACAGAAACAATATTTAAATAAATGTATAATTTAGATAAAAAATAGAAACATTCTAGGAGCATTTCATTATTTACTTACTGTTTTTATTCTGAAAAATTTGAAAGACTTCTGGAAACAGTTAGAAGACAGAAGCCTCGGATAATTATTAAATAGAAAAATAATTATTCGCCATTATTATATATAGTGAGCACATCGTAGGTACAGTTGTTCTTGAAAAAGACAACATTTTTTTAAAATATCAGATCAATTTAGGAAAATATAATGAATTTTCATATTTTGTCCATAGAGTTCCACAACACTAGAATTAGCAGCTTATTAAATATGCGTAAAAGTCATTAGTATAATTAATATTTCTCCGTGTGCTATGAAATCGTCAGTTCTACCTTCCAATTCTATAAATGGTACCGCTCGGTCTGACAGTACATTAACTTAGTTTTGAAATAACGTAACATTTATGATTTGCATCAGTGATGCTTGCTGTGACAAATTAACAGCTCCATCAAAGGGAACAAAATTTCTCTTCTGGGAGAAAATCATCATTTTCCTTGATCATCACTTTTCCATTTAATAGCTTTAGGTAACCTCAATAGATGTTACTAAGAAAAACCCACTGAAAAAAACGAAGACAATTAAAATTATGATGTGGTTAGAAAAGAGGGAAAAAGGAATAAAAAGTCTCATGCCCTCAGAAAGTGCGAGAGGGATTGGATTGTTTTAACTCATTTAAAGCTTTTGATAAACAGAGCATAAATGACATCTTTACTGCATCTTTTAAATAAAGAGTGTTTGTTAATTTTCCAGCTAATTCAGCTAATAATTCAGTCTAAATTATTAACCCAACAATTTTTGAATTTGAGCAACTTTTATAAATTTAATTCCTACCATCAATATTTAATATTTGCACGAATCTGAATACTAAAAATATGTACTGAGAATTAGCGAATTCGTGTCTCGCGAAAACTTTGAATGATAAGATGATAAGCTCTACAATGCTTTTTGGGAGAGTCGAAAAATATTTATGTCAAATTTATGAATATATGAGCTATTTATGAATATATAAGCTATATTATGTCATATAGATGAATATTATAAGCTTTTGTCTGACATGCATGCACATGACAGCATTCATGCTTTAAACAATAGTACATGCCGCTTTGCGGTATCTTTTCTTGCACCTTTAACAATTCCAATAGTGGTCTTACCAGATATATAAATATCATGGAAAACTGAGAAGGAATCAGGTGAAGAATAGGAGAGAAGTCGGAAGCCAGGGCTCTGACACTGGTTAAAAAATAGACGCTTCAAGTGGAACAAGGCAAAATCATCAATCCATACTTAATATACGTACGCATACAAATTAAGCTAACGTACATACACATACAAATATATTGTATGTGTACATAAATTCTTAAATAAATAAATAAATAAATATTAAAAAATATCCTAAGGTCATAGGCTTTGTTAGATAATGGTAGTCGATGTTCTGTTTTTATTGATAATTTACCTAATACTCTTAAACTAAAGCTTGTTCGGTATGAAAATATTTTCTGTTAATTCCTTTGGAATGCTACAAACAACAGCGAAAAAATATTCAGTAATGTAGAGCCAGAAATCAAAGCGAGAAGTAATGTGCGTTAATCAATCAAAATCGAAACTCTTATTATCCCAAAGGAGATAAATATTTGAATGTTAAATTTGTAATAGGATTTGATTTGTTTTCGAACTTTATCTTAGATGAAAAATAGCGATAAACAATAACATTTAATTGTAATATGATTTGATTTGTTTTCGAACTTTATCTTAGATGAAAAAAATAGCTATAAACAATAACATTTAATTGTAATAGGATTTGATTTGTTTTCAAACTTTATCTTAGATGAAAAAATAGTTATAAACAATAACATTTAATTGCAATAGGATTTGATTTGTTTTCGAACTTTATCTTAGATGAAAAAATAGCTATAAACAATAACATTTAGGCCGGATAAAGACTGTCTTTGGATGACTAGTTATAGGTTCAGAATTTAGAAAAGAGAAAGTTTTTCACAAATATTGCCATTGTGGAGAATGCGGTAATGAATGACGTAAAAGCCTTTTGGGAACTAGACTGCATTGGTATTCCAGAAGAAAGTGTAAAATTGCTGTAAAAGATAAATAAATAATTTATCAATATGTGAACTCTTTATTCTTTAATAGCGCTAGATATCAAACTAAATTGCATTGGAAATCTAACTCTGATGAATTAAGTAATAATCTTCAAATTGCAAGGAAGCGTTTTGAGATTTTGAGAGATACGTTTTATAAGGCTATAGAAGTGCGTAAAGAATAAAAAAAAATCATTTTAGAACAGCTGCAATACGGAATTGTTGAATTTAACAAAATAAAGATCTCAAATCCGTTATGATATTTCTCAGAAAGAATTGATAAGTTCCGATAAACATACTTGTCGATGAATCCATCCTGCTAAGGAGAAAATTCTAAATCTTTAAAAATGATTTGTTAAGACTGGACATATTTAAAATATATTAGATATCATTCTTAATTTTCGAGAGCACAATATCGCTTTTTCCCCTGATATAGAAAAAGCATTTCTCATGATAAATATTGCAGAAGAAGATCGTAAATATTTGAAATTCTTTTGGTTTCAGAATGACAATTATGAATCTTTCAGAATTATGAATTTTTACTATTTGGGATTACAACCGGTCCATTCATTACAGCAGCTACAATAAAGTTCCATATTAAAAAATATATCACTGAAAACTTGAAAGTTCTGAAATGTCGACTTCGTCTTTACATGCCGATGATTTATATTACTAAGCAAAAACAACAGAAAAGGAATCCTAACTGCCATCTGATGGAGTAACCGTTTTAAAGCACGCGAATATAAATCTACGCCAGGGTTACTGAAATCTACCTTGAATTGTCAAGAAAGACATGCTTCTGAACACCAAATATTTCGAAACTTACATTTATAAACGAAACTCAGAATTACATGTGTCTGAAAGTTGAATATAGCATTTGAGTATTAATTTCCTGTAAAACATTGCATAATATGAAAAAATTATTAAATGCGTATATTACAATTTTTAAATACCTCGAATTTATGGTCTAAAATGGAAATTTTTCAGGTACAATTTTCAGATTTTTTACTTCCTTGTACGAAGTAAAAAGGAAGTATTGTAATCGCGAAAAGTTTCAGGCAGCATATTTCAACGAAAATATCCATTTTGACCGCTATCGAATGCAATTTAACGATATTTTTGCGTGATATCTGTACGTAAGGACAGAATAAAAGACTCGTTTCCTCAAAAAAAAAAAATAAAATAAAAATAAAACTGCTTTAAAATGAATTCTGAAGAGAATTTTTCGTGGCGTCTGTACGAACGTATGTACGTACGTACGCACGTGAGTATGCGAGATACGCACGTACGTACGTACGTATCTCGCATAACTCAAAAGCGAGTAGCCTCAGAACGTTGAAAATTTGTATACAGGGCTGATATAACATGTTGATGTGCACCTCGTATTTTGGTTGCAATCGGCGGCACCAAACGTTAATAAATATATTTATATATATATCCACTCTGTTACCCGGCTCAGTGATCTCAGTTTCTTTACTCTTATATGTTTGTAAATTGTACATTTTTTGCTATAAAAATTATTGAATTATGTTGTTTTTATCTTCCGGTTAAGGCTTTTATGCCTTTAGTAAATCTGTATACAATATTTTTAGAATTATCAACAATTTTAAAGTTGTTGAAGTGCCGCTAAGCCTTTATTTTCATGGCGGCCATTGATTATTTACGTTTGAAACAGCAAACTAGTGGATTTGTTGCCAATCTAGAGAAACTTAGCTTCGCAACAACAAAGATAACGCTTGCATTTATTATTGCCAATTAAATCAAGTGTAATCCTTTGTGGAATTTTTTCGAGGAAATAAGTGTTTAAGATTTACTTCGTAATTTTTCATATAGATATTTTGAGTTTTTATGTATTTTTGCCTTCTCGCGAAGTGAGAACTGAATTAATTGAATGAAAAATATTCAATCGTCTGTGAAAAACTGGATTTTTTTTTTTTCTTAATTTCTTTTATACATCATTTATACACATTTTATACATTATACTTAATTTATTTTATACATTAGTATTTGAATAGAACATGTGGCAACGATTAGATAATTCTGTTCTTTATAAATGATATAAATTTTGTGCATTATGAATTATAATATGAACGAAATATAATACTGTCAAGTGAATCTAGCGCCAGAGTGTCGCTATGGTAAACACATAGTAGAATGAATTTTAAAGAATGGATTTATTCTATTGTCGTTTATGCGGTGTCAGCGAAGTAGATTTAATTCAATCCAATAAGTTTAAATGAAATGCAAGAAAAAATACGTATAATTTAATATAATAAGGAAGTCATCATGTGGTGTACACATCAGATTTTTTACATCATAATTTAATTTTGTTTCGCTTATATAGATCGTACTATTTCGAAGTGTAATCTAAAAATGAAATACATTAGTTATTGATAAATTTTATATTAATCATTGATAAAATTTGAACAGTGGTGCAGTTAATGCTGATATCAGTAAAATCAGCTACTCCAGTCTTATTAATTTCACTGATCATGCAACGAATACTATTGGTAATTATACACGTTACAGTTATACAAGTTTATTAATAGGGTAAGGCTGGCTCCTTCGTTGAGCCACGTCCATTATTTTCTAGTTATTGGTCTGTAGACGGTACATGATTACTGCTTAATATACTACATGAAGTTCAAAATCGACATCTTGACAGGGAGGTGATCAACGCCCAAACAAGGCTGCTATATAAGAAAGTAAGATTTTTGTACTTTTCCTTCTGATTTATCAATGTAAAGAAATTGTAGACATCTGAAGTCGTTAATAATGTTTTAGTTATTACTGATAACATTTAAAACTGCGTTAAATCAGAGTTATTTATCTATGTTAACAATGATTATTTACTGTATTATAACCGAAATCACGGGTGTACTGCATGCCGACTGCTAGTTGCTTTCAGTGAGCCACCCGCGTTGCTATGAATGAGCTGGTGGTCCAACCATGGAAACCAGATCGAAACTAATGTTTTGTAACTTTTTTAGTTGTAGAATAAAATGCAGATCAGTCGCATTAATTAAACGTTATTACATCAATGAAATGGAGAAATTTCTACGACACGGACGGAGAGAATGGAAATTAAAAGTTGTCACCCAGCTCCATATAGCAGGATTGTTTGGGAAAGCATATGGACAACCAGCAACAGTACGAATGGCAATGAATGCTTTGCTAAAACGGGAGTTTGGCAAGTTAACAGAGAGGTAGTCTTTAAAGACTCTCATTTTGTTGCAACAGTGCAGTTTGAAACAAATGATGTTCTTATTGTAGATGTTCCTGACACAAGCCTAAATGCTTCTATAAGTGAAATGTCGCAATGACATGCAGGCTCCAGGGAGAAAACTCTGTTGCAACCACCAGTGGAATAGAAACAGAACCGCTTCCAGTTAGTGCATCAACATTATTGTCAAAAGTTAAGTTTTTTTGAGTAAAATCTCTCCGATTCCCTCTAAATTCTCAATTGGAAAAAACTCAAACAAAGCACAAAAAGTAATACTGATAACAAGTAGTCCATACAGACAGTTCCTGGAAAAGGTTGAAAAAAAAACAAGAGGAAGAAGAGGCACCGCTATGAAAAGACAACTCCTAACTTCTGGACCGGAGAAGACAGTAATTGCTAAACTTTCATTGCCTTCAGTAAATACGCCTATGAATTCCAACGACGATTCATGGTTCTGTGCGATCTGTTGTGAAGACTTCAAGGAAGATATGATTCAATGTCTATCATATAAAGTGTGGTTCATGAGAAGTGTGCTGGTGTCAGAAAGGGTATCAAAATGTATTATTGCGAAGAATGCAACTGGACTCATCAAAAACGAATAATTGATGCAGTAATTTGTGTAAGATTTATAGCCTAATACGAATAGTAGGCTTAATTACTATTTTTGCTATTTGAAAGTTTTCAAGTTATGGTTATTGTTCTTTTTATACTAATTATATAATTAATATGTCTTATAATAATTTTCAAATTGCAAAGAAGCATTTTAAGATTTTGAGAGATGCATTTTATAAGAATATACAAAAATAATTTTAGAACAGCTGCAAGACGGAATTTTTGAATTTATCAAAATAAAAATCTCAAATCAGGTTATTAAATTCCTCACAAAGCATTGATAAATAATGCTAGCTAGCTATAATTAGCTAGCTAGCTATAAATTACCCTCAAATTTTCATTTTCGCTATTTTTTTTTTCCAATAAAGGAGATTCAATGTTATTTCGTAGATTCTCATATTAGGCCTATTTTATGATTACAAAGACTAAACTAAAATCCAACTCCTGATTCTTTGTGAATAATGCGAAGCTATCAATACGTTTCAATGTTATTTTCATTGGTCCGTGTTAGTTTCTAACCAGCATTTTATATTTAAGAATCAAGCTCAAAATCGTTTGAAACATTTTATTGACTTTTATTAAGATGATACTGCATTAAAAAGAAAATAGCTACCGATCCATTTATAGAAGCTTTCTCAGTGCAGGCGACGGTTTCATTTATTGGGCCAGTGACACCTACTTTTTTTTTCTAATACTTGCTGAATATTTCATAATTATAACGTCTATTCCTAGGTATGTGTAATATGTAAAGTAATATTTACACTAACGTTTACAAAACTGTAAAATTGCCAAATTTGACGATTTTAAGGATCATTGTGTAAAAGTAGTCCATCGATAGCAACCTTTCCCTACGTAGTGGTCCATTAAGCACTTCTGAAATCCAAGACGTTGAAATATTTTGCCTTCGCAAAAACCTCAGATGGATCTCTTCACCCCTGTAATTAAGGCACTTCAATCTGATAAATCAAATTTCTCAATTCTAGTATTGTGAGTTCATTTAGCTTGGCACCGTTTCTTGAAGAAAATCAAATTCCTCAAATTAAAGGAAGATTAAGAAGAAACTGAATATACAATTGACGAAAAACATCGAGTTCTTCTTCCTAAAGATTCGAATTTACTGAATAGAGAGAACATAACAACGTTCAACACGCAGGAGTTGCTCCAACTTTAGCGTAGCTACGTCAGAAATTTCGGATTCATATTGGTGAATATACGAGGAAACAAGAAACACACACAAGAAAACGAGACTGTGTAGCATTCATATTGGTGAATATACGAGGAAACAAGAAACACACACACACTTGCAACAACTGTTTTGGTGACATCATGCCACACACCTCCTCTATCCATGCGGCCAGTTTCGACTTAACCGACCACGCGAGTGAGGAGTACTGCGTCATTGAATGAACACGTGCAACATTATACGAGAAAAATGTCTAATGTAAAAACCGAACATCGAATCAACATCAAGTTTCTCGTGAAACTTCAGAAATCAGCCACGGACGAAACATTTCAAATGTTAACCGTGGCGTATGGAAATGAAACTCTGTTCTCATGCACGGGTGTTTGAATGGCATAAGCGTTTTCAGGAGGAGCGCCCAGTACGTTCATCATGATTGAATGGGTTCCCAGTGGTCAGACTGTTAATCAGTACTACTACATTGAAGTACTAAAAGGACTTCGTGAAAAAAAATAGGAAAAAAATAAAGCCCATAGGTGTGGAATATTATAAATCCTTGAAAGTGAAAAAAGTGCACATTTTTATAAGTCATATAGTGTGAAGAATATGAAAAATGATATTTCAATAAAACATTCTTACTTTCAAAAATATTTGGGTCTCAATGATAACATTAAAGATCTTTAAAAATCTTATAGTACATTGAATAAAATTGAAATTCTCTTAAATCTTATTAATAATGAAAGCATTTTTTCAGTACACGTTTTTACACCTGAAATGAAAGTTTTGCAGAAAGAAGGAATTGTTTTCATTTTAAGAGAGTTAACATTTGTGTGCTCGTATAGAAGTTGCAATATATCCGCAAGTCAAAGGCGCAATATATTAAGAGTATTAGAATCTAAAACCTAAGTGTTTGTTTATTTGTAGTAATAAGTTATTAATTAAATATTTCAAGCATGAACAAAAATATAATGAAATCCGTTGCCATTTTTTTTAAAAAAAGAAGCCTTGAAGCAATGGCGAATTAGAACAGTTTATGTTTGCAAAAGCAATTCTCATAAAAATGGAAAAAATAAATTTAAAAAATAATAAAAAACTGGAAGTTTTTTTCAAAGTAGGTAATTCATTGCTGTTAACTTAGTATTTGTCTGAAGACTTTCCCTTAAGACTCTTCAGGCAATCATATTTGCCGCTTTGAAGTTCCGCGTTAGCAAGTCTTTCATGGAAAGAAGCGCTCGTATACTTGTTACGTCACAGCAGACGATATCTCATCTGCTCTTTGAAGCGAAAAGCGTCGCAGTCGGGTTTAAAAATGAAGTATACAAGTTCTGTTCTTCATTTGCTCTTCCAACTTTCACTGGAGTGTTACACTGGACTGGAACTATTTTATCATGATGATTTAGAAATTGAATCTCTCTCAAATGGAAACGATGTAATGATAATCTTACTGAAATAAAATTGGTCTACACGGTAAGTAATCTTATTAATTAATAAATATTCTTACATTTAGTAATATAGACAAGAACATTTAAATTTTACTGGTTGAAAATTTGAATATTAGACGTACATTTTGCATTACATTACCTTTGAGAAATAACGTAAAATATTTTGAAAAATGTGTAATTTTAATTTTAAGGAGAACAATGCTACATGTAATTAAATTTTTCTTCTCAGTTTTTATTCATCTGCTTTGCATGGCTTGATTCTTTGTGTCGTTTTATATACTTAGTTTATGTATTTGTATATATACTCAAAATGAAAAGAATTCTAAAAAAAAAAAAAAAACTTAGTCAATTTTGTTTTTTTAGTCCAAAGATGCTTTGTCCCTGAGGGACTACTGTTTTCATTTTGCGATTTTGCGCTGAATCACTCTGATTGTCCGTTTCACTTTTCAAACTGTTGCCACCAAATATTCTCGCCCTGTATTATATTTGAAGAAATTGAATATTGAAGAATCTGCATAAATGTATGTATGTTTCTCGCACTGTGATCAAACAGCGATACCTAGAGCAATCAAATTTCGAATGACATAATCCTAGTGCGAATAAGGGCATGTGGAAGCCCAAATTTGAAATTTGTTTTATTATCGATTTCATATTTTGTAAAACTTTAACAAATTGTTAACAAACTCAAGAATTTAAAAGCGAGCAATGGCAACTTCACAAAAAACATTTTTATCTCCAACATGTGTGACTGTGTATCGGAAATTCTAAAGATACGCTCAATTTAAAATTATTTTGCGATATTGATCTTCAACTGAATTTTATGGTTTAAGTTCGAAGAACATGATATTTAATAAATAAAGGAAACACATAAATGTTAAAACGAAACGCCCTTTTGGATGTAATTTAAAATCTGAAACCTTTCAGATTTTCTTTTTCTTTTTTCTTTTTTTTATTTTTATAACCTCCATTCTAATTCTCACTTTGAATAAAAGGGATTTGTATAGTCAGGCTTACGTATGTTGTGTTCTATCCCCTTGAATAATGTGTTCTAGTTCTCAGAACAAATAAATAAATTAAAAGGAAGTACAAACTGAAATTACATGTTAGTTGTAATAGTTGATTACGCTATTAGTTCGAATAATGACCGAATACCTTTAGCTCGAGAAACAGCAGTGGTATTAAATGCGGTTAATTTAAATAATAATAACTATAATATAATAAATTCAAAAACTGCACGGGGAAGATGAGAAAAACTGCCTAATAAATACGAAAGTATTTATTAAAAGTGCAGAATGCAGAATGCA
The DNA here is from genome assembly GCF_044657685.1 of Stegodyphus dumicola. Classification (NCBI taxonomy): domain Eukaryota; kingdom Metazoa; phylum Arthropoda; class Arachnida; order Araneae; family Eresidae; genus Stegodyphus; species Stegodyphus dumicola. The sequence continues at coordinate 29,633,397 of NC_140779.1, read as the reverse complement.
ACAATTTAAAAATTGCACGGGGAGCATAAGATGAGAAAAACTGCCTAATAAATACGGAAGTATTTATTAAAAGTGCAGAATGCAAACATCATACATTTTTCTCCGACATTACAAAATAACTCAAATTTTCAACATTACTTGTGATGTTTAAAAAAGAGAGTTCTGTATTTTTGTATAAATTTTGTCAAAGATATATTACGCTTACTGCTTACTGAAAGAATTTAAACTGTACCAATCCGCTGGAAATATAGGGGATGCCATCTTAAATACAACTTGTTGGAAGAGGTTGATAAAAAGATCCCTTGGCATACATACCACTTTTCTGCAGATTTGCGCAGTGTACACATTATTTTGAATACATACATACATTCAGACTACAGTGTATATATTTCTTTGAAATTTCTCTGCATGGTAAGCAAAATATATTTTTAATTTGAAATATAAACTAAACTTTTTACAGTGGGAAATGATTTCATCTCATAGAGTTGGCAATTTGCTAGCTTTTATAGATACAGGCCCCCTAGTAACATAATTTACCATTATGCAAAGAAAAGAAAAACTAGATTACAAATGTCTCTTTGTAGGCTAGGCCGCATGAATTATTATCGATTTCATATTTTGTAACACTTCAACGAATTTTTGATTAAAAAACTAAACGATTTCAAATCGAGCAATGGCAACACTGTACCAAAAAAGAACATTTTTATCTCCAGCGTGCGAGACTGCGTATCAGAAATGCTAAACATTTAAAAATATTTTGCGATATTGCTGTTGAATTGAATTTTATGGTTTAAGTGCGAAGAACATGATATTTAATAAATAAAGGTAACATACAAAATATTAAAAAAACGCCCCTTTGGGTGCTGTATAAAATCTGAAATTTTTCATATTTTTTTAATTACTTATTATTTTATTTGTTTGTATCGTATTTTTTTCATTGCTAAGCATTTTAACTTTCATTATGACTGGAATGCCGTAATAATGCAGTTTTAGTCTGGACACACATACATTGCAACGAGGAAGATCTGTAATTTGTTACTTTATCAGGATTTACGTACTGGCTATATTAATACTGAATAATTGTACTCCAATTTCTTTAATTTATTCATAACATAAAAGAAGTTAAATTAAAAAGTGAAGGCCCTTTTTAAAATTAGATTCATCTGTGCAAGAGCATTATTAAGATATAAGAAAATTGCAATTGCTAAATTTACTTTCACAGTTATTCTCTTTCAAATTTTATTTACATTCATACGAGGTAATCCTAAAAAAGACTAGAAGAACATCTATGAAGAAATTGTAGGATGTAAGCCTGATTGATACAGTAATGTGTGTTTTAAGTGTACAAGTTATTTATGTTATTTATGTCTGTTTTTCTTGTTAAAAACAATCCAGTAGACACAGCTGGTAGTCTTTTATAAACTCTTGTTTCCTTTTCCTCCTGTTTCTGTTTTACTTTACAGATAAATTTTTACATACAAGGAAACACATAAACTAACAAATATCAAAATAATTTATCAAATGACTTAATGACAAAGGAATTAGACAAAACAAAATAAAAACAAAATTTGAGTTGAGTTGAATGTCAGAATTTCGGAATCAGTGTTTTGTATGATTGCTTTGTTCCTTTTTAGTGCATGCAACTAAAGGAAATTATCAAAAAACAAATGAATAAACTCTGTAATGGAACAAGTGCAGGAAATTCAAATATTAAGCCATTTTACTGTAATTTGTCACTTTATCAGTTAATCTTACTGTGAATAAGGGCATGTGGAAGTCAGAATTTGAAATTTGGAATTTTTTTTATCGATTTCATATTTTGTAAAACTTTAACGAATTTTAACAAACTCAAGAACTGTGAATTCTATGTATCGGAAATTCTAAAGTTAAAACTGTTCTCAAGTTAAAATTATTTTGCGATAGTGATCTTCAAGTGAATTTTATGGTTTAAGTGCGACGAACATGATATTTAATAAATAAATGAAACACATAAATGTTAAAAAAACGCCCTTTTGGATGCAATTTAAAATGTGAAACCTTTCGAAGGTTCAGATTTTAAATTTAAGTGCGAAGGTTTAAGTGCAAAGAACATGATATTTAATAAATAAAGGAAACACATAAATGTTAAAAAAACGCCTTTTTGGATGTAATTTAAAATCTGAAATCTGAAACCTTTGAGGTAGAATATATATAAATATTTTTAAAATTTTGATATATGGTGAAGAGATGATATTTAAAGTTAAAATTCTAAAAGTAAAAAAAATAATATAAAGAAAAGAGGAAAATTTTCTTTAATGTTTATATATTCCATTTAATCATAATTTAAAAATATTACAATAAAGTAACACTGGAATAAGAAATAATCTTTTGTATCTATAATTCGCAAAGCGTACTTTTTACATGAATGCAATAGATCAATATAATCTTCATCTTTAAGCATTAGCTTTAGCGGAAGTTAATTATATTTTCCATTTTGATAAAAGTAAAATATATGAAAAACATTTTCATACTTTTTTTTTAACCTTTTAAGTTAAGAGGCTTTTTTAATATATGTGTTTCTTTTACTTGCTAATTTTCATCTAGGAATTTTTAAACATTATACTTGTTTCTTTTCTTCTTCTTCTTCTTCTTTTTTTTTTTTTTTTTTTTTTTAAAGAAGAAAATGCAATGTCCATAAGTTTATTTAATTCTGGCGAAAGCCTTTGTCTAAATTTAAATTTCGTATTGGTGTTCTTCTCTTCCAATGCCTTCATTAGTAGAATTTAAGTTGCGTGTAATTAAATATATTTAAATATATAATAGGAATTTCGTTTCAACTGATTTTCTGTTTTTAATGAATCAATCAAAATAAAGCGATAAAGCTATAAACAAACATTAAATTAGACAGCATCTGTAATAAATTGAAAACTGATTTTTCTATAGTTTAAGAAAGTGAAATACTTTATCGGAAAATGGAAGCATCGAAGGAAATATTTCGCGTTTCCCCCCCTTCCTTGAATGTAAAAGTAAATAGAACAATTGATTTACAGCCCCAGGGATTAAAACATAAGTTAATGTGTTTTGTTTGATTCTAAATGTTACTATGTAATTGGAGCAGCTAAGGAAACTAATCACTACGTACCAAGTGAAGGAAAAATTATAATCGTGAAAAATTTCGGTTATCATATTTCAACGAAAATAAGCCATCTTGACCGCTCTCGAAACCATGTAAATGACTTTTTTTGAGTGACATCTGTACATATGGACGGAAAAAAGTACTATTTTTTCCAAAACGGATTGTAAAATGGATTCAGGAGAGATTTTACAAGACGTCAGTACCCGCCCCCCTCCCACGGACGTACGTATATATGCATATGCATCGTTAACTAAAAAACAAATACCCGTACAAAGTTAAAATTTTGTATAAGAGACTGTTATAATATGTAGTTGTGCACCTCGGTTTTTCGTTGTAATCGGCCGCATTAAACATATATATATTAATTGTTAATGTGTTTCCTGGCTCGGTGAGTCCAGATTTTTATTCTTACATGTTAGTAAACTGTTCAATTTTTGCTTTAAAAGCCATTGAATTGTGTTGTTCTTATGTTTCGGATAAGGTTTTTATGAGTTTTGTCAATCTGCATGCAATAGTTGTAGAATTATCAACAATTTAAAAGTTTAAATGTCGCTAAATAGTTGCAGAATTATCAACAATTTAAAAGTTTAAGTGTCGCTAACAAGGTGCCATTTGTTGACATTTGAAACTCTGAGTAGAACAGTGAATTAAGTCAATTGGTGCACCACCTTCACTATCTTTTTGCCCACTGTGACCGAAAGTTAACTTTTACTTTTTTCCCCGAAAATTTTGCCTTCTTGGTCGCTGACCGAATTGCTTGTTTTTGCTTAGAAAATCCAATTTTAATTCTCAAAATTGTTTTTTTAAACTGTTTTTAACTGTATTTGGTGTTTAAGGTTAGAGTATTTTAATTAAGATTGAATTTTTATTCTTGTCTTTCCGCGAAATGAGAACTGAATTGATTGAATGAGAAATATACCTTTAATAAAATTCCAGGAAATAAGTTCAATTGAAATGCAGCGAATATTGCGCATAATTTAATAGGCCGCGCAAGGAAGTCATCTAGAGTCTACATCAGATCATTTAAGCTTAAATTCGGAATAAAATAAACAATGAAATTTTTTATATTTATTTAAAAGCGTACGCGTGGAACAAATAATGCCTCTGATTACTTAGTTTTATTCGGATGATCTATACTATTCATTTTTCAATAGAAAATACAAATAATTTAATTCAAAACAAGTAAAAGCGCAAGATTTTGAATCTATATGAGATGAGTATTAAGACAGACAGAATAGATTACTTAATATTTTTATTATAAATGAATTAAATAGATCTTGAAAAAAGAACATTATAAATTATAATAATTTTTTACTTCATCATAATGCAAAAATCCACTGCGATATCTCAGTATAAAAGAGCAATTAAAATAAACTAAAATAAATACTTTTTGACATTTATTTAGCCGTTAATTTTCACCTTCACTAAAGTTTTACTGTTTATGGCTCTTGTAAAAATTGTAATTGCTTTTATTTGTCATTAGCATTCATTTTTCTATGACTTGCCTTAGGCAGAAATATCTAACAGTAACATGTCTAGATCATTACCCCAATAAATAGATAAATGTGAAGTATTATGTGTAATGCTCAAAATATTCGTTAATAATAGTTCGTTAATAAATTTATATATCGTGATTTGGAGCCTTTTTGAGTTCTTATACGAATTAAATTGTCGTAATCGTGGAAAAATTTCTGGTATCATATTTCAACGAAAATATATACTATTTTGAATTTATTTGAGCGATGTGCGTGACATCTGTAAGTACGGGCATAATAAATCGTTGAAATCGATCGCACCAAAAGTATATATATATATATATATTTTCACTTTGTTTCCCAGCTCGGTGAGCTCAGTTTTTTATTCTTATACGCTGGTAAATTGTGCATTTTTTGCTTTAAAAGGGAGTAAATTATGTTGTTCTTTATTTCGGTTAAGGTTTCTATGCCTTTAGTTTACCTGCATGCAATAGTTGTAGAATTACCAACAATTTAAAAGTTGAGTTCTTTAAATGCTACTAAGCCTAACGCAGTCGCTATTTGTTAACATTTGAAACTGTTTAGTAGAATAGTGAATTAAGTCAGTTTCTGCACATTTAGTGTATTTTTGCCGAGTGGAATCAAAAGTAAACGTTCAATTTTGTGGATCGAAAAATCTGCCTTCTTTCCCGCTAGCCGATATTGCTTGTTTTTGAGAAGAAACTTTAATTTTAAATGCAAAAGTTGTTTTTTTTAACTGTTTTTACTGTATTTGGTGTTGGTCTGTATTTTACAATTTTTAGTGAAGATGTTGAGTTTTTTTTTTTTTTTTTTTTTTTTTTTTTTTTCTTTTTTGGCCACGAAGTGAGAACTGAACTAATTGAAGGAGAAATATATCTTTAATGAAATTTGAGGAAAGAAGTTTAAAGAAATGCAGCAAAAAATATGTAAAATTTAATAGGCCGTACAAGTCATGCAGTGTTCGAGATTTTTTATTTGTTCATTTGAGAAAGTACCTCACTCGTTGCACCTTTGTTTAACTCAGGATCTTGGATAGAGTTGAATCTACACGGTTTCGAATTAAATATTTTGTTTCCTGGAGAGTATTTTGTAGCTAAGGATATTAAGGTATAATATAATGGGAAATTAATCATAAGTAATGAGGAAACTAATATCCAAATATGAACATTTTTAATCACATTGCTCAACTTAGGAATAACATTTGGTTTTTATTCTTGATATTTTTGACAGTATCTGAAAAATTATTTCTTTATTTTATCACTACTTTTTATTTTATTAGAAATAACTTCAGCGACAGGACACGAACGACATATTTATCTCACGGGCCGTTGCATTCCATTGCCATTCTCTTTTTATTAATATCGTTAATCAAATATTTATAAACGTCTGATTTACTTTAAAAATAGGTTATGTAAGGTTACTGAAAAGATTCATGACAACTGATGAGTTGTGGGCAGAATAGTAAATTTTATAGATAGATTTCTTAGTAACTGTAATACAACGATTAGAATACACAACCATGTAATTACAAGAATTTCAAAGTGCTCTTGAAAATATTTATTATTTTCCTTCCTCATTGTTTCATTAGAAAAATTCTAGTCACTTTATCATATGATTTCATTTGAGAATTTAACCAGAATGAAGGGAATCAGTTTTTTCACTTTTGCGGAAAATGTGTTGAAATTAGACCTGAAGTCCGTAAAACTACATATAAACTACTCTATAAAAAACCCCAGATTAATAATTCAAAGAGTATTTTGCAATAAATTCAAACAATTTTACTAAATTTAAGCAATTAAAACAAGAGAATCATTGCTTATTCCACGGAAAGATCCCGACTTCTCAAGAGGAATTGGAATTCCCAATTCCTCTTGAGAAGTCAGGATGGGATGGAAACAGGAAAGGTGGATAAGTATTGTATAGAGAGATTCCAGTTTTTTTTTTTCGAAATGTCAGGATCTTTCTGTGGAATTGACAATGATTCTCTTGTTTTAATTGTTTAAATTTACTTTTTATTAATTTAGTATTTTAATTACCAATTCCAGTTCAATTAATTACAAATTCCAATTTTTGATTTCTACAATCGTACACATTTTACACATTTACTATCTAAATTATACCTCATATATCCTAGGAGATAATTTTTGTAGTATACTCGAAAATTTTCGAGAAAAATCATTTATGGAAAATTATATACAGAATTTATTGAAGTTTTAATTGTTAAAGCAAAATTTTAAGAACTGATGCTTTAGTGAATCAGAGGTTAAAATGATTTAATTTTGTGTATCACAAACAATAAAGTTTCCATTCGAAAATCCTTCTAAACTTCTGATTACAGATTTTTCTAATTGATCTGCTCTTTTTTGTAGGTTCTTCAAATGATAATTAATGGAGCAAATCAGGTAATCTTTTCAAAAAGTAATGTTTTGCAATTTTAATCTTCGTTTTTAAATTTACCAAAATAACAGCCAGCATCTTAATCTGATAAAATTCAGTGAAGCTTTACTGTAATCTTCTAATAAGAATAACATAAACTTGTATGAGGAAAAATGTTTAACAACTGTGAGAAATAATTTCTGCAGTTTAAAATAAGAAGCGAAGAATGAAACCCGCGAGTTATTGTCATTCCGTCATTCAAGGGAACCTACTTTTCCAGCAATAGATTAGCCCACATTTTTTATTCTTCAATTCCTTCTTATATTTGTAAAGAAAAGTTGGAAAAAATTTATGAAGTCTTTCATTAGAAATTGTTATTGCGTAAATTCATGTCTTTGTTTTGATAGAACGCGTTCATTTTTGTGGATAAGATCATTAAACACTGGTGCCGCCCAACCGGGATAGTTGTTAGCAACGCTAACTGCCGTACCGAATGGCCCGGGTTCGAATCCCAGAGAAGGCATGGTTGTTTGTAATTGTATAGTGTCTGTGCGGCTTGGAGACACCCTAAACATGCGGCAAGCTAAAAGCCCTCTAGAGAGGTTGGTGGTAGGAGAAGAGGGATCGAAGACCTCGGACCCGTCCTCTGGAGTGCTCTCCATCAAAGTTGGGGGGGGGGAACTGAGCAAAATCTTACTGTCACTGTGTGATGATACTCAAGACTCTTGCCAACGGCATGCGCAATCTTGACCCCTTGCCACGATGAATTTTATAGGTTTGCTCTGATATCAGAGACCTGATATAATGTTACTGTCGATCGGGTGGAATAAGCCACAAACAAACACTGGTATATTTCGACCGCCTCATCCGCGACCATGAGCGCAAACACGCATGCGCCATTCGGACCGAGTTATTCTCAAAATAGGGTGGAAGGATGGGGACTTTCTTTCCCTCCAGTATAGCTCTTTCCGGAGAAGAAAAAACCTTTCACTTCGCAGCAAGTAATACCGCCCCTTTTGGACGAGTCTATGTGTTTTGGCAGAATGCCAATCAGGGTTGCGCTATAGGCGGTCGAACTATAGTTCGTTCCTATTCCGAATCCCTATGAACGAAATCTCCTCAGCGCCTTTCGTGATTTTTCCCATATGTGATAAGAATATAAGCAGTTTACCTTATGAAATCCTCTCTAAAGCTGGTTTTTCCTTATAAGAAACATGTATTAGCTTTGAATTCTCTATTTTTTATAAGCATTGCATATGAATAATAAAAAATTTAACTGCTAACATTCTGTAGACAGGCAGTTAAACTGTAAAAAATAAAGAGATTTGGCAATACACTTTCGAAACATAATTTTGCAATTCCATAGCCAATAGATTCACGGAACGAAAATATAAAGTATCGTATTTACTCGAAAATAAGGCCCCTCTTTTTTGCTATATTTTTGTTCTAAAATTTGGTAGGATCTCATAAACCGGTATTTTGATAAATGAAATTCCAAAATGAGAAAATCCTCTGGATTTGGTACATTTGTTCAACTTTCTATTTAGATTTAGTAGTGATTTGTTTTGATTTCGTCAACTTAGATCATACGGCTTCGCGTTTGGTGCATCATAATCATTTTTGTTTTGGGCGCCAATCATCTCACCACTCAAATTGAGAAAAAGGAATTTCACTGTTTAAATATTAAATAAACCACATATGTAATTAATTCTCTTATGCATAAACTGCGTAACTACCGCTAATTATATTAGCCATGTTTAACTGAGAGATTTCAGTTTATACTCGCATTCACTATATTGGTCAGTGGTATACCTGGAAATAACATCAGTAGTTTTACTGAATCATCAGTAATAGCAATGCATCACTAGTTTCTACTGATTTTTCTTTTTGTTTCGTAGTGAAATATTGTACTTAATTAAGGTAACTTACCTTTCATCAGAATTGTCACCCCAGATTCACAGCTAGTCTCGTCAAATGTATTCCCTTACGATTTTATTTTTTTAAATTTATCCTAAAACATAAGAAGAATCTTGTATACGAGGAGGTTTTATTTTGGAGTAAATAAGGTAATAAATGAAGAAATAAAAATCAAACGATATATCTTCTGTACTGTGCAATGACAAGGTAAATTAAAACAAAAGCATTGATGGAAATTTAATCTTTGAAAAATAAAGCCAGAATTGAAGAAATTCTGAAAATCCTCTCTACATAGAAAGATGCCTCAATAATCTAATCGCTATGGCGTATTACAAATAGTACGCATTGTATGTGTTAATAAATATGTTTCCTACCGGACTGGTGTGTGCACATGAAACCCAGTAACAGAGATTATTTTAACAGAGATGTATTATATGGGAATATAATGTACCTTTTCAGAAGACAAACAACAAAAATCAGCGTTATATTTACAAAATTTCTACAGGACTAGTTTCGATGGTTTTACCGAACCACCATCCTCAGCTGCAAAACCGCAAATGAACAAGATAGGGAAAAATGATTAGATAAGATAAGAAAGCCTGGACAAGAATAAGCAAGTGGCGCCACCTGTTGGTGAAACCAGAACTAAAACATAATTTCTTTAAAGGCCGAAGGCAAATTTGGATTGGTATTAGGATCGTTAACTAGAACAGAACGATTTTTATGAATGTGAAATGCCTCTAGAAAATCCAGTTCTCCAATGGAAGATGTTTTTTGAATAATTTTGGCAGCAGAAAAATTGAAAGTGTGATTTTCGGACCAACAATGTTGCGCAACAGAAGACTTCTGTGTTTCCTTTTTTCTAACATATGCCTCATGTTCCTTGCCGCGAAATTTTAAGGTTCTCTTAGTTTGGCCAATGTAAATTAAACCACACTGGCGAGGAATCCTATAAATACCCCAGGAATTCATATCCGGAATGGGGTCCTTAAGTATGGAACTCGGAATTTTATTGATCGGAGAATAAACAACCCGAAAGTTAAATTTCTGCAAAATATGTGCAACTTTATAGCTAATTGATGGAAAGAAGGGAATGACAACAGAATTTTTATAATCTCCTAAAACAAGAGTGTGCCTTTTAGTGTGTTGAGATGAGAATTTTTTAACTGCTCGGTTAATAATGTTGGGTGGAAAGCCCCTGTCAATAGCTATTGCTTTTAAATAATTTAGTTCTTCATCAAAGGCTAGTTTGGAGGAGCAAACTTGAAGAGCACGGAAAACATAGGAATAAAATGAAGCTAACTTTTGTTTAGTCGGATGACATGATTTAAAATGTGGTGGAAGGCAAACCGATGAAGGTTTACGGTAAACCGTAGTACTGAAGTTGGATGTGTTACGTGTGACCAGAATGTCGAGAAACGGAAGAGAATTGCAAGTCTCAAGTTCAAAAGTGAACTGAATAGCAGGATCAATAGAATTCATTGTTGAAAGAACTTTATTTAAATCATCTTTATTACCTTCAAACAGGGTAAAAGTATCGTCTACGTAGCGGAACCATGCCGGGAAGTTTAAAGTTTCAAACAATTTTGATTCATAATAATGCATGTAGATATCAGCCAGGATGGGACTGAGGGGGCTTCCCATGGCTAATCCCTCAGTTTGCTTGTAATATTTATTTTGGAAAACAAAATGTGTTTGTTTCAAACAGAGTTGAGTGAGAGAAATTAGCTCATCAATTTCGATGCAAGAGAAATGAAATTCGCGAAGTCTGGTTTCTAGACATCTTAATGCACCCTCCACCGGGACATTAGTGAATAATGATTTTACATCAAAAGAAACCATGAGTAAATTACTAGGAGAAATGTTTTTAACCTTTTTTACAAACTCTATTGAATTTTTTATGGTGTAAATTTTATTGTCTAAGAGAGTGGAAAATATACCTTATTGAAAGACAATGAAAATAAATTGCAGTATATTTGATGCTACTTTTAATGTAGCATCAAATATACTGCAAACACTTTTTACTTACTTAAAATCATTTCTCGAGATTTTATATTATTTAATAGTATTAAGGAGGGAAAAGGAAATAATATCAAACATACTGAAGTGCGTAATACATAGCGTTTGAGAATCACCTATTAATTATAATAATTTTGAATGTTTCAGAAATGTTTCTTAGGAATGTTATGAATTGCATAAATTAGATGCATTATAAATTACATCAGTTAGAGATTTTGCTTAAAAGTAAATAATATAATTATTGAAAAGTTCGTTTATTGCTTTTAAATCGCTTGGATGGAGATAAAATTCTGCTTAATTTCGAAGTATTGCCACTGCTCACTTTCAAACTTTCAAACTTCACATTTTGTAAAACTTAAATGTTAACAAAACATTTAAGTTTTACAAGATGTGAAATAAAAGAACCGTTGCCAAACTTTAAATATGTTATTATTATTATGTTAAACTTTAAATATGTTATTATTATTAGTCATACTCTGACATTGAAGAAAGCATGCCACTGCATGTGACGTCATTGTATGGCGAAACTGTTTCCTTAATATCAGCATTTTAAGTAAATAGTTGCTGTTGGCAACATTTTTGTTTCAGGTTAGGTTAAGTGCTACGGTATCTTAGTGCCACGTTCATTCTTTTATTGATATTGAGAAAAAGTTGTGACATTACATTAAATTTATTAACTTAAAGCGTGAAAAGTTTTTGTTTCCTGGTTTGGCAACAAAAATATTATTTAGGAATTGTTTGTTGCTTGGAAAGAGTAAACTGACTTCATTCATACTGAAATGTTTATATACATTTTCTTTTCAGGTATACATAGAACTCATAAATTTTTATTTGATCGCAGCTAACACTTTTTTATACAGTACATTAAATTAGTATTTCATTTTATTTTCAGTTCAGTACATAGAACTTATAAATATTGCCTATTTTATAAGCCGCTCATCTGGTTAGTTGTAGTTATAATTTGAAAGCTAAATTAGAGGTTTTATTAAACTGGCAGTTTGCCAGGTGGTGAGGAAGTTAAGCTGAAAATCCTGTCTCTTCAAATGATACATAAATTTAGTGATAAATGGCCTGCTAGAGTAACGCAATTTTACATAACGCTTGTCTTTCCGTACTACTTTAATGTCATTTTACGGCAAAATAATTACGGTTAATTGTGGTAAAATGATCGGAATACGTTGTCAACCATTTTAATTGCTTTAATAGATAAAAAAAATTTCTTAAAAAGAAAAAAAGAGGAGACTTCAGGAAATCTTTCAAGCGGAAAGAATTAAAGAAACGCATCCTTAAAAAACCTTTTTCTCTTTCTTTCCTTTATTTTGCATTTTATTTTTTGTTCTAGTTTAGGTCCAAGAAAAGTCTGTAGTATTAGTAAAGTTCGTGCCTTGACGTTACATTCGAAAAAACTGAGTCATTTATGTCGTGTTATTACAGAAGTCTGATGTTAATTTGCTTACTGCTATTTATAGGTATTAACCGGAAACAGAAATTTCCAGTGGCGAAAACTGCATATATTTTTCGGCAACTTTTATTTTGAACAGCTGAACATATATTTGTATGAATTTTTTCATTCATCAAAGTAACATTCTGTAAATATGAAAATTTCTCTAGTTGTTAGGTATAGGAATTGGCATATATGATAAAAATATGAATTCAAAAATAAATGGTAATTAAAAAATAAATGATAATCTTAACCATTTCTAAGATTACCTTTTAAGTAAAGCCATCAGAAACAACTGTTTTCAATAAAAGAATATAGTTTAATATTTCTGCACTCTAAGCCAGTGAAACCTAAAAATATTTTTCTAAAACACATTTTACAAAATAGTAAATACTAACTTCTAAATTTTATTAATTTTGCTTATTAAATCAGTCAAAATTATTTTTCCATACAATTTCACTTTTTCCAAAGTTATGAATTTTAGATTTAGCACGTATCTATTTATTAGTTTAATACACTGACTACCAATAAGTATTTGGACACCTATGCAAATGACGATATCTGCGGTCCTAAGGTATGCCACGGACTCCGCCGGTATATATCGTGTAGGAAACAGCATTGGCTTTCGTCGCATGCAAGATGCCTCGCAGTTCGGAGCTCTCTGATTTCGAGAAAGGTATAATTATTGGGTATCACAAATGTGGCCGATCCTTAAGGGACATATCTAGCGATCTGAAGTACCCAAACTCGACAGTGGCCTATGTGATTAAGAAGTGGAAGGTGAGCTGTGATTGTCGGAATGTGCCCCGAGTCGGCAGACCAAGAAAACCGGGAGATAGAGACCGACGAGTGCTGTCCAGAGAAATTCGGAAGAACCGCACATAACCGATAGCCTTCATCCGCGAGGAGTTTCAACAGGCATCCGGGAGTATTGTTTCATTGAATACCATCCGTAAGGAAGCACATCTGCTAGGTTTTCATGGTCGTGCTGCTGCCCATAAGCCTTTGATCACAAAGTCCAACCGCGCTACTAGGTTAATGTGGTGCAAAGTACATCGAAATTGGACCGTAGATCAGTGGAAACGGGTTCTTTGGAGTGACAAATCAAGGTTCACCCTTTACCGTTCGGATGGCAGGGTCTGAGTCTGGCGTCTACCTGGAGAACGTCTCCTGCCAGAATGAATTGTGCCAACAGTCAAGTTCAGCGGAGGTGGAATTATGGTCTGGGGGTGTTTCTCCTGGTATGGGCTGGGACCCTTCGTCCCCATTCATGGTAAGCTCAACTCCGATGCCTACTGCACTATTTTGGATGACAATGTGCTTTCTACGTTGTGGCAGTTTTACGGGTTGGACCCCTGTTACTTTCAGGACGACAATGCCAGTTGTCATGTTTCGACGTTAACCAAGGCTTGGTATGGTGCCAATGGAGTTCATCGAATGACTAGCCTGCCAAGAGTCCAAACCTGAACCTTATCGAGAACCTCTGGGACGAGTTGCATTGCCGAATTCAGGGGTGCACTACCCGTGCAAAATCGGTGAAGGAACTTCTATGTCTTCTCCAAGCCGAGTGGAAGAAAATACCACTATCTGTCATACAAAGACTTGTGGAAAGTATGCCCTGGAGGGTCCATGCTGTAATTACCTCTCGTGGAGGCTCTACCAACTATCGATTTTGAATAAAGTTAGTTTTTCTTTTCTATCACAGGTGTCCAAATAATTATTGGTAGTCAGTGTATGTGTAGATCAAATTGTTTCATCTAATAGTAGAAATATTTTGTGCGTGCGGCTAAATTCAAAAACTTTGAAATTGAAAAGGAAAAGTTTTAAAGATAAAATTATATATGTATTTAATTTAAATCTTTAAAAATGAAGTTCATATGACCCAGCTTTATAAAGCAAACTTTTTTCCTCACTGGAATATTGCATTTTCAACTTTTTTATGCGCTTTATTGGACCAATTAGAATCTAAAGTAGAAGAAGAGGCTCTGAAATCATCCAATTTTATGAGCACACCCACCGCCGCGCGGTAAAGTCGCTGAAAACACGTAGTTCGGTCTGGGATTCAAATCCCGGTAACAGTGCTGGCTGCATGGGAGTTTATGTGGTTTTCCTCATGTGTAACGCGTATACGAGAAATGTTTCTTAGAAAGTACTCCACGAAGCTACTCCTTTCTTTAGGCAGATAGCCCTTAAGTGTTTTGCCATAATTAAATAAAAAAAAATCATCCAAATTTATGTTTCAAACTGTGTTTTGTTAACTGCGTTCTTGTAACAGTACAGATTTCTCATCTTAAAAGCTATAGTAGCTTCATTCACAGTAAGCTTTACAACGGTTTTCAGAAGCCTCGCTACTGTGCTTCATAAAAACTGAATAAAGGATTTACTCCTATAAATTTTTCAGCAAGAGCATATTTTCAGCAAAATATGATTTTGCGTTGAAGAATAATCTTTATATATGTAAAGAAAAATGTCTGTGTGTTTGTTCGCGATTAACTCAATCACTACTATAGTTACCGTGACCAAACATTCTCTACAATTTTTTTGCTAAAAAAGCTAAAGAAAAGAAAAAAAAAAAAAAAAAAAAAAAGCTAATTCAGAGATATTAATTAAAAACCTTGAAAACTCTAATTTTCCTCCTCACTTTTCCGAGTGGCAACAGTCTCGCATTCTGGAGATAAAAATCTGCTTTGTTTCAAGAAGTGTTGCCACTGCTCGCTTTCAAATCGTAGAGTTTGTTAATAAAAATTCCTAAGTTTTATAATGAAATAAAAATAGCATTGCCAAACATTAAATACATTATTCCCGATTCCAAAAATTCATGGGAAGCCATTCCGACTATTTCCATCTTCGTCCGACTTTCATCAGCCGAGATATTAATTAAAAACTCCGAAAACACTCATTTTCGCATTCATTTCTCAGAGTGGCAACAGTCTCGTGCGTTGGAGATAAAAATGCTTTATTTCGAAAAGTTTTTGCTACTGCTCGCTTTCAAATCGTAGAGTTTGTTAATCAAAAATTTGTAAGTTTTGCGAAATTTGTATATATAAAGAACAATGTCTGTTTCCGTGTTTGTTTGCGTTATTGATTTTTGATCAATTATGAAAATATTTTTGACACATTTAATCGAGTAAAATTGAATATAGATGAAATATTGGATGGAACTTGAGCTTAGGCTATTTATTTGATTAAAAGACGAAAATCATTAAAAACTGCGTGCCATTGTTGCTGATGTAATGAGAGAGAATTAATTTATTTTTCTATCGACATTTTTTATGTGGGTTCCATATCGCATCAGATTGAAAAATGTATGACTATGAATCATACATACCTTGGCATCGTTATTAGAGAAGGATTACAGCGGTATCGTTTCTCTCTGTTGTTAGATACATTACTCTCAATTTAACTCAACTAGCATCGGATACTTCCGCTAGTAGCGAAATAAAAGAATTTGTTAAAATGAGTATCTCAACTTTCATGAAACTTTTATATGAAAACTGGTTTTTGGCTATATGCAATAAAATATTCCCAGAGAATCTACTTTGACAGTATTTTAGTAAGTTGTATATTTATCGCTGATTTCATCTTTATTTTGATTAACTGGAAAAATTTTAATTTACAGCATGGGAGAGTTTTATATACCTTATATAGCTTTTCCATATAAAGTTTGGATTTAATTAAACCTTAGCTGCGTGAGCACAGAGCAGCTTTTGGCAGGATGGTTATTAAGGGAAACAATAATTTAGCTATAATTTACAAATTGCCTTTTTAGAAGTTGAATAATAGCCAAGAGAACAATTAAGCACCTTACCAAAATACTCACCAGACTGAGCAAAAGTACACTTGTCAATACTAAATTGGAAAGCATTATCAAAATATCCAATGAGCGAGCTGAGAAAGCACTTCAATTAGTCTCGAAATTCTGGTATGTTCTAAAATTATATAGAAATTTCAGTTTATTGCAATTACTATTAAATAATAGCTGTAAGAAACTTAATTCCTTATACTCTTTCATTGTTCTTTGTGCTCTTTAAAAACAGTCTTTCAAATTTCTGAAAAAAACAAATTTAAATATTATGCTTGTGGATTTGTGCCCATATTCGGGTGGAGACGTACATTATTCAAAAATGGATGGCTCTAGGTAAACTGTTTGTACTAAATATGGGTGTATTCTATGAATGTATATAATAGTAATATAGATATGAGCTAGTTTCCCTTAGAAAATCCCCCAAAGGCACGTTTTCTTTTGGGAAGTAAACTTTGTGTACTCTGCCGTATATCACTAAATAAACACACAAAACAACTGCTCAGGTCCCGTCGCAAACACTTGTTAAGAAATAATTAATAGCTTCATTTTGGAGTTACCAGCCTTCTAAAAAACCAAAAATATATTAATTGTAAAATCTGCCTTTCAATTGAGTTGTGCTTGTTTATTGGTAAGAGACATATTTTGAAAAGCACTTTTGATACTTAAAACATATCACATAACTTTTACGTAATTTTTCCTTCATACTTATTTTATATGCTCTTTTCCTCAGTCTTCATATCAATAAGCAATTAATTATCTTTTTCACAATATTAATATTTTCTCTAATCATTGGAATTTTCATGTCGATCAATTACATGTGCTTATTCAGCTATCGACCCCCAGTAGACATCTTAATCATCATTGACCACTTTTTAAATTTCCTCGAATTTCGACCGAGATCAGTACCGACCCCGTCGTTAACGCCTGATTATGTCAATCAGTCTTTACCTGTTACATTATCTCTAACAGATTTAAGTCTTACTAAATAAACAAGCACAAATTATTTTAATTGTTTCTAAATACAGTTTCTTGATTATTTAAAATCATTTTTGTCAATTTGTTACCACAGAATTATTTTCAGTGTGTTTTTTATTAGCCTTTTTGCTTTATAATAATTTATCTACCTATGAGCCGTCTGTCTGTATAAATGCACACAAACATATATATAGCCCGTCTCATTTCGAGCTGTTTATAGCAGGCATGTAATAATTTACCACGGCTGATAACTTTTACCCTGTAGTCACGTCACGGATGCTCAAACACCGAAACGTAACGCTTTGAAGATCAAGTTGTAAAGAAGGATTAGTAATTTCTTTTTAACCTTACATCATTCTCTTGTATTTCCTTTAAGAAAGAAATCATAGCTTTCTTGGCTACTGCGTATTTTGATTGGTATAACATGCGAATTCGAATAAATTTGTTATTGAGCTTTTATTACTTTGAGTGTTGTAATTAATTAAACTTCTATCACTGTTAACTATTACATTGAAGATTTAAGAGCTAAACGCTTATGACATTTTAAGAAATCTATGATGATTACTTTTTACTGAACTATAACTGTTTTAAAGCTTTTTTCATGCCATTATCTAAGATCATTTAGTTCAAATGCAACTCATATAGTAGTGTCAAAATTAATTAAATAAGCATTGCGTTTGTTCGATCTCAGATACATGCAATTTTGAAATTCTAATCCTGTAAAAAAATCTTCAGTCTTTTGATGCTTAGTGAACCTGAATGCTCTAAACTGTCGATTTTTTAGAAGACTATATATAAAATTTAATGTTAAGAAATCGAGTACAAATAAAGGTTTAAAATTTTTAAACATGCCTAATTATTTGTAGCTCTTACACTAACTGAAAATACAGCATTTTACAGTTATTTCCGGTTCGAAAAATACACAATATAATGTCTCATCGAACTTCCATATCTGTTCATGCCCCGGATTATCACAAGTATACTAGAGCTGTGTTCCTAAAGGGCCGTTCAGACTGGGGTTTATCGTTTATCTGAGCTAACAGAAACAACTGACTTAGCCTGCCCATCTCCAAAACCAGTTTTTTCCCATAGCGCAGCGATTTGAAATTCTAAACTGCACGCATAGCGGAGCTAGTCGACACCTGGAACTGACTCCGTCAGCTCAGATAAACTCCATTCTTAAGGGAAGCCATGCGTTTGAGAGGACTTATTAAAGGAAACTGGCTCGTATTCGTGTTATATATGGAGAAAAGCATGAGAGAGCATACGCAGCCAATTTGTTCGCTAAGATACGAGCCCATATCGAAATATCAATGTTTAAATATCGGCCACTGATGGGCCGAGACCGTCTCTAAAAGTGATTTCTTAGAACTACATAAACACCGATACTCATTATGAGTGACCTCTTTTATAAAAGGTCAAAATCATTTGTTTATGCGCTTGCAACTTGTAGAAGTAGTTTCAGGACGATGGATACATATCTATAAGACCTGGACAAGGTTGATCAAGATCTACAACGACAAACGAGGATCGTTATTTAACACTTCGCGGTTACACAGGACTGCGACAGCTTCGCAGCTCTGACGAGGGCTGTATGCTGCCCATGAAACCAGAGTTTCATAGTCTGCAGTTGCCCGAAGGCTTCGTGAGATAGCCAGGAGATTCACTATTTGTGTCTGTTTCACTGCAGTACACAAGAGGGCACGTTTAGCACGGTGTAGAAAACATTCACCTTGGACCAAACTTCAATAGATCACCATACTTTACATGTGAGTCGAAATTCAGTCTGGCCAGTGATTCTTGGTGTGCCTGTATCTGGAGAGAGCTTGGAACACGATACCATCATTTCCTCAACAGGGAAAAAGATCATTACTGTGGTGGACGTGTAATGGTTTGAGCAGGCATTATATTGGGCTGCTGCACACTCCAGCATTCCGAAGTTGGAAAACTTACTTGCTTCAGTAATGTAGTCGATTATCACAGGAACTCCTCGTCTGTCTCCTGTCCAGTATGCCGTCATGCTGAGCGACTTGTCTGCCTATGGGAGAGGACCATGTGCCATATTATACTCGTTTTCAGATCGATATCACAACGTGGATTCTGCCCATCCCTGGACCATGAGCTTTACTGATAATCATGCTAATATAAAATAACTTTTGAATGCTACATTCCTTTTCTCTGTTATAAATGTATATTCAAACACAGTTTCATTTAAATCTGTCCATTACTTTTTCAAAAATTGGACACAATGTGCAAATTCTCTTAATTTTGCACACAAAAGTGGTTTTTGTATTAAATTTACTATTACCATAAGGCTCCAAAAATAAGTTGTTCTCGAATGTTTTTAATCCGTAACAAATACTCTTATCTTGCCTTCCGATTATTTGGTGGCCCTTTCTGGGCGTTGTCAATCGCTTGTAACTGCCATATAGGAACCGCATATTTCTTGCAATTACGATTTTTATTCGAACATTTGAAATATTTGTGACGAAAGTTGAGACACCTCGTACTCCTTTACTTTTATTTTAAAGCAGTAAAATAACATACACATCACATATTGAAAAATTTAGAAAGCCTATGGGCAAAAGGCGCAAGAATTCGGAGGTGACAGAGTTTATTCCATCTTGGGCTGAATAAAGATTTACGTACAGAAAAAGTAAAACAACTGTTCAATGCTTTGTAAAAATATGTAAAATTTTCTTATGTATAATTACTACAAAAGCAATCATTAGTGAATTATAATGGAATAACGCAGAAGGATAAATTCCCATCCCTGAAAATTGATCATCAAATGAAACATGATGTCACTCAAATATCCAATAAAAGAGGAAAGTCTCTGACATCACCTTCAAAGTTTATGTGTTCCTAGTGTGAACGAAGTACTTTCTATCATAGCGTCAAATTCTATTTCTGGCTGAGTAGCACTCAACAGATTATTGAACTTGTCATAAGGAAATTTGACATTGCTACGAAAGGGTGATTTTCTGGGTATACAAATCCTTTCCCCTTTCAATCTTCATAAAACACTAAGCTGACTCTTAGCAGAGTCAACAAAGGTAACCATTTAGGGCGTAGATTTTCGAATGGCGCTAGCTAAGCAAGCTGCTCTCACAAACGAAATACATATTTTAAAATTAGGCACACACACACAAAAAAAAAAAAAAAAAAAAAAAAAAGAGAAAAGAAAAGAAAGAAGAAAAGAAAAAAGAAATGAACATCTACAAAAAATTAAGATTCTTTTTTGCCTAATTTTAAATTCTCCGTTATTTTATTTCAGTTTGTTTAAGATGCACTTTGCTTAGCATTATTAGCCCAAAGACCTTTAGCTCAGAAGCGCTATTAATTTCGTTTTAGCATTTTGTGACGTTTCACTATAAACGGCGTTTCACTTTTCAAATTGTTGCCACCAAATATTATCGGCCTGTATTATATTTAAAGAAATTAAATAATGAAGGATCTTCAAAAATGTATGTATGTTTCTCGAATTGTGATAAAACAACGGAACCTAGAGCCATCAAGTTTTGATAAATTTACGTCTCCACCCGCGTATGGGCATTTTGAATTTGCTTTATTATCTACTTCATACATTCTAAAGCATTTATGAGTTTTTGATTAAGAAACTCAACGATTCCAAAGCAAGCTTGTAGAGACATTAGGTTTATTTTGAAGCAGGAGGCGGGAAAAATGAGCAATGCCCTCGCCGGGGCTTGAACCTCGGATCTCTCGAATACGCGCCGATTATGCTGACCGAGTCATTTTCTACAAAATGGCACAGCGAAGCTATGCTAAGAAGGCGAGAGAAATACCTTATATACACCCCACTTATAAAGGGATACTGGGACCCAATCTCCAAATCCTGGTGGTGGAGAATCACCATCCACTACATTTTTAGTTCGGGCGCCACTGTAGAGACATTAGGTAGTTTTGAAGCAGATGAAAAATGAGCAATGCCCTCGCCTCTCACCGGGACTCTTACCTTGGACCTCTCAAATAAGTCCTGTGTGTGCTGACTATTAGACCACGAAGGCAAGCTAAGAAGGTGGGCGAAATACCTTATAAACTCTACATCGCGGGAGACTGTGTATCGGAAATTCTAAAGATGTGCTCTTTTTAAATTATTTTGTGATATTGCTCTTGAATTGAACTTTTATGGAACTTGAATGGTTTAAATGCGGAGAACGTGATATTTAATAAATAAAGGTAACACGCAAAACGTTTAGAAAAATCTCCTTTGGGGGTAATGTAAAACTTGAAAATTTTCAGATATTTTTAATATGTTTAATTCAATTTAATTCATGCAGGGCGCCAGTTGTACTTATCGCCCAACTCATCAAAATTTCTGTAGATCGGTCTGATGTAAGGTATAAGAAAACGAACATACTAAATATGAAAATTTCTCATTTGAATTTCAAAATTTGATGTCCCTAGGAACCGTTGTTTTTTCACAATGCGAGAAACATGCATACATTCATGCGGATTCTTCATTATTTAATTTCTTTAAATATAATGCAGGGCTCTGATATTTGATGGCAACAATCTGAAAAGTGAAATGCCGTTTTGTAGTGGACGACGCAAACTGCCAAAATGAAATTAATAGCCCTTCTGGGCAAATTGTCTTCTTGGCGTAATTTTTTTTTTCTTAAATAGTGTTTTATTTAAATCACTCGAGCACAATCACAAAAACGTGTGATTACAAGAAAAAGCGTATCATTTTAGTGGCAGAATGCAGATAAGTGAAATTATTACTTTTTTCTGCTATCCTCGATGAATAAATTAAAAGTCATTTTCTACAAAATGCCAGAAGTTCACTTAAAATGTATTAGACCTTTGTATCCAATTTACTAAAATACTAAAATATTTTACACTTCCATTTAAGGTATTTTAATCACTTTCCGAGAAATATTTTAGACCAACGCAAAATTACACTCATGTCCATAAATTAAGGATAATTCGGAGTCACGCGGAAATCGAACTCTAAAATAAAAATATCACCTGTAAAATCACTACACACATCTTCAAGAATCATATGCAAATTTCAGGAAGTAACCAGATGACACCGATGGTACGTCACAATGACGAGAGTGTAAGAGAGTGATATATAAGGAATACCAGCAAAGAAGTAAAATTGTTCGCAGGCGCTTTATAAGCATTTCAGTGCAATAACCGAATAGTTATGACACAAAGGACGCATTTGGATGATTTTTTACGTAGTAGAATTATCGGCCGTCTGGAATGTGGGCGTACCCAACTGGAAGTATCAGACGAACTTGGAATTGCCCAGAGTGCCATCTCCAGGCTTTGGCAACGATTCCAAGATGATGATAATGTGAGTAGGCGTTACAGCACAGGTCACCCCAGAGTTACAACGCCGAATGAGGACCGGTATTTGGCAGTTACTGCCAAAAGAGACAGGCGGAGCACAGCCTCAGACCTGTCTCCTCAGCTCTCTTCAGCCCCTGGCACGACAATTTCAAGGCAGACCGTGTACAGACGCTTAGAGAAGAATGGTGTATATGCTCGTACACCTGTCAGATGCATTCCACATACTGCAATTCACTGTCGCCTGCGGTTAGCCTGGAGTAGAGAGCATGCATTGTGGACACCGCAACAGTGGGCTTGTGTAATGTTTTCCGACGAGTCCAGGTTTAGCTTGCAGTCTGATTCTCGCCGGACTTTCATATGGAGAGCTCCAGGTACCCGTTACCACCAAGAAAACATCATTGAACGACACCGTTACGGTGGTGAAGGAGTGCTCGTTTAGGGTGGAATTATTTTAGGTTCCAGAACTGACCTGCATGTTCCAATTGGAACCATGACAAGCCAAATCTATCGGGACGTCATTCTGGAACAACATGTACGTTTGTTTCGGGGCACCATGGGCGCACAATTTGTGTTTATGGATGACAACGCCCGTCCTCACCGTGCAAACATCCTAAGCGAATGCCTTCAATCGGAGGATATCACCCGTATGGACTGGCCAGCATTTTCTCCGGACTTGAATCCAGTAGAGCACGTGTGGGACATGCTTGGCCGACGAGTTGTAGCCCGTCAACCTCCTCCTACATCTCTGCCGGAACTTCGGAGAGCATTGCTTTTTGAGTGGTGTAATATCCCCCAAGATCAGATCGATAATTTGATACTCAGCATGCCTAGGCGTTGTACGGACTGTATTGCATCGTCTGGGAGACATACAATGTATTAGCAATCATACCAACCATGTAATATTGTTTTTTTGTAAATAGGTTTTTTTTGTAATTTCCTCCAGGGAGAAAAAATTGCTAATTTTTATATCAAACATATAGCATCTTTTTTTGCTCATTACCTTTTGTTTAATAAATAAACTTTACAAATAAGTCAAATTTGTTTTGCTTCTAACTCTTCCTTTGCCTGCTTTTGCATTATCCTTAATTTATGGACATGAGTGTATATCATAATATATCAACAGTCACTTACAGAGAGACCTACACTAAAATACTTCACAGCCTAGAAACTGGCATGCTGCGAGTTTTTCTGCTTTCAAATACACTGCAAAATGTCCGATATTCAAACTCATTAATTCAATCTTGCTTCACCATTCAGGTTAAGTAAGGTTTAACTGCATGTTCCATGTTATAAACATCATAATAATATATTATTTTGTTTTCAGGTTCATTGAAATCCTTCAAGGAATGCGGAATGCCTGGATATTTTTGCTGCTTTTGTTCTTCTGTGATACGTTCTTCACTAACTTCGCAGCTTCTTTAGTGATTCATGTTTCATACACGAGGATGTTACGATTCCTTCGGACTATTCGTTTTTTGGTCAGATTAACAACTTTTATCAGACGAGTATGTAGGATTTTTTTCTCTCCGTTAACAGGACATTTAATAATTATATTTTTGATTCTAAATATTTAAAATATTTTAAAAAGAGAGTTAAGTTTTGATAGAGTCTAAAAAGATGGTCACTCTTTATCAATTTTAAACTAATGTATAAGCCGCCTAAAAATTTCCAAACGGTGACAATGAGGAAAAAATGTTTAATAAGATTATTACAATTTCCTAAAAATTTACAAATTTAGTATTAAGAAAATGCAAAGGATTGGATTGGATTATTCAATTATGGCAAAGCACACGAGGGCTATCTGCTTAAAGGGAGGGATGCCTTCGTGGAGGACTTTCTAAGGGAAAATGGCTCGTATACACGTTACACATGAGGAAAACCACGAAAACGCCCATGCAGCCAGCCCGTTCGAGGGATTCGAACCTCGGACCGAACTACCAGTGTTCAGCGTCTTTACCGCTCGGCCGCTGGTGGGCAAAATGCAAAGGAAAGTAAGAAAAGGAAGTAAAGGACAAATGCGAAAAAAGTAAAAAGTCTTCACGTCATGGGCTTATCATGACTAGTGAAAACAGTAGGCCGAAACGTTAATGACAGCTACGCAAAGAATTAAAAATAAAAATAAAAATAAATCAATATAAAACCTACACAACATTTTAAAACATCTTTCTTTATACTTATCATTATAGCTTTCAGATAAAGAATTCATACTTTTAAAATGCTCAATAGGGTGTAGACTACTCCAAATTTTTTTGACTGTTAAACTTAATTGGAATTTCATTTTCTTTTAAAAGTTTTGTAAGAATTAAGATTTCTTCCTTTTGTATTCCTATTTCAGTATAAACCTTTTTAATTCCGTAAATTTGGTTCATTATTGTATTTGGTAAAATTTTTTTAGATGTGTTGGAGTTCCAGTTTATAAGTTGAAAAGTTAAATTTTTTTCTTTTATAAAGAAGTCTAATTTCTTTAAGATTATGTATACTAAGATCCAGATAGTCTATTACTGTTTGATTTTTATTGGTTTTATTATGACAGTCGGGGTAGATGTTGCAATTTTCTATGGGATTATAATTGTTGAAAGTAATAATGTCATCAATATATCTATAAATATGTTCGAATTTACCGAAATCGTTATCAGAAAGGCTCTTTAGGAATTTGAATTCTTTAGAAAATAGAAATAAGTTATGAAGATGAGTTGAATATGAACTTTCCGTTAGAATTCCATGTGTTTGCAGGTAAAGAAATTTTGAATGTTTCATATAGTTATCGTAAAGCGAGAAATGTAGAAATTCCTTCTTTTTTTGTAAATCCAGTATATTATTTCAGGGAAAAACGTGTTGTTAACTCCAGTAGACTTTCGTAAATTTCTTTAAGTGGTAGAGATTTTCACGTCATAGCAATCAGTCATAGCAGCAAGTCATAACAATTAATATTAGAAACTTGTAGATTTTAAAATTTTTCAGGTAATTTGCAAGTTGTCGTAGATAATCCAGCATTATTTTTAATCGGCTTTATCTTTGTCAAATACTAAGTTACAGATAGATTTAAGTAGATTAGTAAGAGTACTATCAAAATTCTTCTTGAAGTTTCTAAAACTGTTAGCTACAAATCTAAATTTGACAGGATTTTAATGAAATTTAGGTAAAGTATAAAGATTGGTAAATCTACTGTTTGTAGGAAAAAAATAAATTTTCCATTTTATACAAGCAGAAATTTTGTTAATAATAGTTCTTTCTTTATTTTTAGAGATACTGTAGGTTGCAGAATTTTTCAGCTCATTTTCAATATGTGAATTGTAGAACTTTTCATAAAATACTGAAATTATTGCTTGCTTTATCCTTAAGTACTTTAAATTAAAAATATTTTTCTTTAACTTTGGTTCTTTAAATAAATCCTGAAGTTTGAACTGTAGTAAATTAGTATTAACTTTTGTTATTTTAGCTTTGTCTTAGAAAATAACCTAAATTACGGTAAAGTTTATAAAGGAAAACTTTAACTCTTTGTCTTTGTGATGCTTAGTTCTAAA
This sequence comes from Stegodyphus dumicola, assembly GCF_044657685.1. NCBI lineage: Eukaryota > Metazoa > Arthropoda > Arachnida > Araneae > Eresidae > Stegodyphus > Stegodyphus dumicola. The sequence goes on along the minus strand of NC_140779.1, from coordinate 29,607,407 downwards.
CTCTAATTTTTCGAAAAACTGTTATAGCAGTAGCTAATAGCTGCTTAATAATATTACAGAAATGCAAATAATTTTTAAAAGAGAAATTTATAATTCTTCTAAGAATTTTCGCGCATTATGCCGATGAAAATTGATCAGTAAATAAATAAAGAAATTTAGAACCAAATTTTCCCAAAGACCAAAAATTGAAATTCATAAGCAAGAAATTTCAAAAAATCCTATAAATGTACAAAAGAACAATTTTAGTTTTAACAGATGTTAAAACTAAAATTCTTCAAACAATAAAACTAAATTCCAAAAATCAATAAAAAAATCTGATGTGTACACCACATGACTTCCTTGTACGGAATATTAAATTATATGCATTTTTTCTTGCATTTTATTTAAACTTATTAGATTGAATTAAACCTACTTCGCCGACAACGCATAAACCACAATAGAATAAATGCATTCTTTAAAATTCACTTTGTTTACCATAGCGACACTCTGGCGCTAGGTTTACTTAACAGTATTATATTTCGTTCCTACTACAACTCTGAATGCACAAAATTTATATCATTTAAAGAATTATCTAATCGTTGCCACATGTTCTATTCAAATACTATAATAAAGCTAGAACTATGTATAAAAGAAATTAAGCAAACAAAACAAAAAAGAAACAGATTTTCACAGACGATTGAGTATTTCTCATTCAATTAATTCAGTTCTCACTTCGCGACAAGGCAAAAATAGTACATAAAAACTCAAAATATCTGTATTAAAAATTACGAAGTAAATCTTAAACGCTTATTTCCTCGAAAAAATTCAAGAAAGGATTAAGCATGATTTAATTGGCAATAATAAATGAATGCGTTATCTTTTTTGTTGCGAAGCTAAGTTTCTCTAGATTGGCAACAAATCCACTAGTCTCCTGTTTCAAATGTAAACAAACACCAATGGCCGCCATCAAATTAGGCTTAGCGGCACTTAAACAATTTTAAAATTGCTGATAATTCTAAAAATATTGCATACAGATTTACTAAAGACATAAAACCCTTAACCGGAAGATAAAAACAACATAACTCAATCATTTTTAAAGCAAAAAATGTACAATTTACAAACATATAAGAGTACAAAAACTGAGATCACTGAGCCGGGTAACAGAGTGGATATATTTATAAATATATTTATATACGTTTGGCGCGGCCGATTGCAACCAAAATATGAGGTGCACATCTACATGTTATAGTAGTCTTATATACAAAATTTCAACGTTCTGAGGCTACTCGTTTTTGCGTTATGCGAGATACGTACGTACGCACGTGCGTGCGTACGTACGTTCGTACAGACGCCACGAAAAATTCTCTTCAGAATTAATTTTAAAGCAGTTTTTTAGTTTTTTTTTTTTTTTGAGGAAAAGAGTCTTTTATTCTGTCCTTACGTACAGATATCACACGAAAACATAGTTAAATTGCATTTGAAAGCGGTCAAAGTGCTTATTTTCGTTGAAATATGCTGCCTGAAGCTTTTCGCGATTACAATACTTCCTTTTTACTTCGTACAAGGAAGTAAAAAGAAAATGAAAGAAAAAGAATTCAATCAATTTCAGTGCCACGTGATCAGGAGGAGGAAACATTGAAATTAATTAAAATCTCTCTTCTATAAAACAATCTTTGCTTTTCTGTATCCAGAATTAGCTGATGAACCATTCCAATGTATTTTAATTATATAGTTCACCCAAAAACTCTGACCCCTCCCCAAAGCGGAGGAAAATAGTAAAACTACAAAGTAAAAAACATTGAAAATATCTTCCAGTTTGAAAAGATTTTTCTATTCTAAAAAGAATCTTAAATAAAAATGAAAACTTGCTCTTAAATATAGAAAAAATTACAATTCTACAGTGAAAAAGAATTTTTGAAATTTCAAAATAGTCTTAACATAAAACTTTGCTAGAATCTCTTATCAAACACCAGTGAAAGCGAAGGAAAATATCAGAAATACAAAGTAAAATATTAAAAAAATCTTCCAGTTTAAAAAATTTTTATAAAATAAATCTGAAATGTTTCAGATTTTAAATTACGTCCAACGGGCTGTTTTTTAACGTTTTGTATGTTACTTTTATTTATTAAATATCATGTTCTTTGCACTTGAACCATAAAATTCAGTTCAATAGCAATGTCGTAAAATAATTTTAAAATGAGCATATCTTTAGAATTTCCTATACACAGTTCGACGCGCTGAAGATAAAAAGGTTCCCCCCTCCCCGTGGAGTGTTGCCATTCCTTGCTTTTAAATCGTTGAGATTGCTACTCAAAAATTCGTTAAAATTTTACAAAATATAAAATCGATAATAAAACAAATTCCAAATTTGAAATTTGGGATTTCAGATGCCCATATTCGCAGTAGGATTACGTCATTCAAAATTGGATGGCTCTAGATACCGTTGTTTTATCACAATGCGAGAAATATACATACATTTATGCAGATTTTTCATTATTTAATTTCTTCAAATATAATGGAGGACTCTAACATTTTGTGGCAACAGTTTGAAAAGTGAACTGATATTTATAGGAATCCGACGCAAAATGCCATAACGAAAATAATAGTCTTTCGGGAACTCAAATCCCTTTGGACTAATAAAAATAAAAACTTACCCTTAAAATGCAGAAAAAATTAAAATTCTACAGTTAAAAAAATCTTTGAAATTTCAAAATAATCTTTATACAAAATTTTGCAAGAACTTCTAATCAAACACCAGTGTGATGATGGAAAAACATCGAAGATATTTTTAATGTTTTCACTTTGTATTTTTGCCATTTTCCTTTGTTTCGGGAGGGGCCAGAATTTTCGGGTGAATCATTATAATTAAAATGCATTGGAATGGTTCATCAGCTAATTTTGAATACAGAAAAGCAAGGATTTTTTTATTGAAGAGAGATTTTAATTGGTTTCAATGTTTCCGCCTCCTGATGACGTGGCATTGAAATTGATTGAATTCCTCTTCTTTCATTTTTTTTTTTTTTTTTTTTTTTTTTTTTTTGTTCATTAATTGTTTGAATATTGTTTTTACTTGTTTGAAGAATTTTAGTTTTAACATTTGTTTAATTCTTCTTTATAGGATTTTTTGGATTTATAGGATTTTTTTTAATTTATTGCTAATGAATTTCAATTTTTGGTCTTTGTGAAAAATTAGTTCTGAATTTTTTCTTTATATATTAAAATTTATATATATATATATATATATTTAAATTTTAGTTTTAGGCTCAGAATATTTACACGAAACATTAATATTATTTAATTTAATTTCTAGCTTGCTTTCTTTCGCCGTTTCCTGGGATTTGTTCCTTTATTGATGCTACGCAGACAAGACAAAGTCGGAGGGAAGTTACTTTCATTTAAGGAAGATTCTTGCTTTAAGAAACTTGCCTGCGAAATAATATCTCGGCCTTACCAAAATATTGCAGACCTCACAAGTGCCAGGAAATCTGATCTATTTCAGTAAGCTAGATTTTAAATTCTTTAGTTGTAATTAATTGCAACACAAAACAGCGATAAGTGGTCATGTAGACAAGAAGATCCCAGCCCACCCTATATAGTACAAAATGCCTTTATTGTTATCCTCTTAGTTTTGTATAGACATTTTATTATAATTCTTCCCCTGGACTGGAAATTAGACATATTTTAAAATTTTATAAAACAAAGTGCATTTTTAACTATTTTAATATCTGAAATAAAAGCCCTAAGAAAGGAAAACATAAAATTTCTTTTGACCTAGAAGTAATGACAGTGGAGATATGTTAGCAGACAATTTAAATATCTTACATGACACATAATGTCTGTAGATTTTGATTGATTAAATATGTTCATTGTAATGGGAAGATCATATTTTATCATTTTAAAAGATTACTGACCGTTTAATAGCTTGTACTCTTTTTCATGAAATTGCACGATTTCTTAATTTTTTTTCCCTGCTATAGAACATTTATGGAATAGTTACAATCATCTCCGTTAATAATGATAAAAGCAGAATGAAATTTACTCGTAAATAAATCAAAGATTTAAAGGAATTAATTTTGATTATTATTTATTAATTTTATTAATTTTGATTATCATTTATTAATTTTGTATATAATTTTTAGAAAAAACATCATTTCTTTCAAAACACCTTGCTGAGTTTCAGTTAAATAATTTACATTATCAATGTAATTAAATACTATTTCTACGTCTTCTGTTTATAATTTATGTTACTAATATTTCAATCAATTTACTGGATAACATTCTCTCACGTATCTGACAGGGTTCGTACGGTCCTTAAAAGTCCTTAGGTTTTTTGGAATCGATTTTTGGTCCTTAAAAGTCCTTAATTTCAGCCAAAATTGGTAGAAGGTCCTTAATTTTAATCATCCGAAATTTGTGTCTTGTTCTTACGACTGCTATTTTGAGTTTGAATTATCATTATGGAGGAATATTTTTGACAATTCAAGTCACAAATATGATTATCTTTAGAATGGGTTCATGGGTTATAATTTGTTCCTATTAAGGGGTGAGATACTGGAGCTTCTGAGCAAGGAGTCAAACATAAGCATTTCAAAATTATTTCATTTTTTTTCTAATGAAGAGCATTTAAACAACTTTCTGCTTTTGGAAATGTGAATTCTTTTATTAAACTGCTCTAAACTTGGCGACTTATCAACATTTTGGAGATTTTAAGATTAATTTCTGTAGAAAATTTTTAATTCGGTGATTTCTGGAATTTTTCGATGATTTTTTTTTGGGGGGGGGCATTTTAACATTGCTAAATTGAACTAAAGTAATGTTAATATATTTAAATTACATTTAAGATATAATATCAAAATAAAGAATTTTTATTTCCTTTTGCTGTTATATTATAAAGTGGCATTACTTTCCATTTTGGTGATTTATTATATAGTATTTTGAATCTGAAAAATAAACAAGGTAAAAAATGCTATAAAGCACAGTTTACAAAACAATTCATAGCAAAAGCTATAAGATATTTCTCCCACTTTCCTAGCGTGCCTTCGTGGTGTAACGGTAGCACGCTGGGCCGGTATTCCAGAGGTCCGTGGTTCGATTCCCGGCGAAGGCGGTTGCAAATTTTTCATCTTTTCTGCTTCCAATTAACCTAATGACTCTACAAGTGGCGCCCGACCTAAAAGGATTGTGGATGATGATTCTCCGCACCCAGGATTTGGCGACTAGGTCCTCTAAAACCCTAGTCGCCCTTTAAAAAGGGGAGTATATAAGGTATTTCTCCCACTTTCCTAGCGTGCCTTCGTGGTGCAACGGTAGCACGCTGGGTAGGTATTACAGAGGTTCGTGGTTCGATTTCCGGCGAAGGCGGTTGCATATTTTTCATCTTTTCTGCTTCAAAAAAAAAAAAAAAAAAAAAGAAAGAAAGAAAGAAAGAAACTAATGACTCTACAAAGCAAAATAGCTATATAATTAATTAAAATTTCTTCCTTTTAATTTTTTCGTGGTAAGAATGTTTCCCATGTAATTGTCTCAGAATATTCATGAATTGTCAGAATATGTATCAGTTTTCTCTACAAAATTAATTTTATACTTTTTCCTCTGATTTTTTTTCCCCCAAAATATTTCTAGCCGTTTTTCTCTTGAAGAATTGGTGAGGCTAATTTTTCTTTAGGATAAAAATTTGAAGGCAAGATTTACAGACCCACAGTTCTAGAAGGCTCCAGAAAAAATTGACAAAATGAAAATGTCTTCATTGTATTAACACATAATGGATGTATTTTACAGAAAGTTTGTGATGAATTTCTTACATTTTGGGAAATTTTTGGAAGGACAATGAAAACATAATGTTTGAATGTTGTACTTCTGATACAAGAAGTCCTTTTCTTAACATGTTTATCTTCCCTTTAGTTTCTCAACTTTTCACTAGACACAAGTGTGGAAAATATCAAAAATGTTACTAATCTTCTCGCATGGACATTTATAAAAAAGAATTTTTCTATTAATAAAGAATTTGAAAACTGATAATTTAAAAGATTCACCTTGTAGGTCTCAATGGATCATACACAGGGCTGACGCAAGGCATTTTCCCACCTGATGAAATCTCCGTGGATCCGAAATTCTGCTCCCACTGCCTGACCTAACTTCTAAAAGTTTTGCTATTTCTAGATTTTTGTTGCTCGGTGTGTCACTAAATTCTAAAAATTCTATCTCATAGGCCCTGAATCCAGACCTTACTACACATTATTTCATATTTATCAGCTTTTCCTTTACATTTTAAATGCGTTTGGTTTTTTAGAAAAACAGAAATCTTTAATTAATTCCAAAAATTCTGAAATGAAGAGGAAACGAATTTAAGAAAGAAACTGAATAATCATAAAGAGGAGAAAAATTATTTTTCGATGATAGGTACAGTTATTATTATGAAAATTAACCAGTTGTTTATAATTTTAGCCTTTACTATAAGTTCCCTTTCCCGTTTCCTCAACATAATGCAAATCAGATAGTTTTTAAACTGAGGTTTTTGGACTGAAAGACAGTGTTTTTGCCCTCCACTTGGATGTTGCATTAGTTTCTGCCAGCTATGATAATTTGTAATATTCATCTTTGCATTATCGCCGCTAACATTTGAATTTCTTACGACGATAGAGTTACGAAGCCAGCTTAGATTAAAATTAATATGTGTAGTCTGCGAGTACTAGTCGACATTTTTAGTTTGAATTTGACTGTTCCTTTTTAATTGCATCACTACAAGCTATAGTTGATTTTATCAACATAGAAACGTGCCTGTACGTTCTATGTTCTTTTTAAAGGGTGGTAGAATCCCAAAATCTTCAAAAAATTGTGATTTCGGATTTTTGCATTTTCAAATTCTCTTCACTTTTATCTTTCTAAAAATACCATTCTTTAATCTCTATGAAAATTAAAACTGTAAAAAAATATAGTTTTAATTTGTCATCTACTGCTTTGATCAATGAGGATTTTTACATAAAAACGCGTTTTTCTCCAAACGTGATTTTTTTATACTCGATGTACCTTTTCTCAGGAACTACTACTCACTCACAGGTATCTAAACCTTTTATGGCTTATTTATTAGGTTCGCTAATATTTACTGAAATGAACTTTTTGTAATAAACTTAGAAGAAAATTTTTTTTAATTTTTTGTGTGAGAAAAGTGCTAAATTTTACTATGCCTAACAAAATATTCTGTAATTTACTCTAAAATTCAAAATGTTTCAAAAGCTGATTTCAGTATAATCAGATAAGTATACTTTAATTACAAAAAAATTTCAAGCTTGTATCTACAGCAGATTTTGAGAAAAGGTACATCAAATATGGCCAATTTAGCATTGTCGGTATAGGCGTTTCTGATACACCTTAAATAAAGTTTATTAAAGTTCTTTTTAAATAAAGTAAAATGTTTATTTTAACCTTTATGTGACTTCGTTGTTACTTTCAGACATAGCGATAATTTGCTTCATGTCTATAAGAGGTTCTAGACTATTTAACTATTACCAGATCAAGTAAAAACTTCGTTACGTACAATGTTAAGAGACTGGCAAATTAGGAGATAAAGCCCACAACTAGTGGGAACATTGGATTGTGTATTGAAACAGATTTTTAATTGTTAGGAAAGTGTTTAAAAGGGAAAAAATTGATAGAAATTAAGCCAAAATGTCTGGGAAGGCTTCAAATTAAAAAGACGCATAAATATTTTGTTATGTGTTGTTGCTACAAAACATAAATGTTTTGCAGCTTTTACTGTGGAATTACCCTAATACCGTTTAAGAATCAATGTTATGACATTGATTTAAAACTATCAGTTTAAAATTACATGCATTTTAAACCGTGAAATGTTACTAGATTGTGATTTTAATAGTGCTTTTTCAACAAATGTTTTTAAAAATTAATAAAATTTAATATAGTGGTTATGTAAATCTATAACGATTAAGGGTATTTAACCACCTAATTTAATTATTTGTAGCTAACTGCTCACCTTTAAAAGTTATCTCTGCATATTAAAGCAAGTTATTGCCTTTCATTAATCCTTACTGTGGTCACAAGATACAGCACAAAAATGTAAAAATTAATGTAAAACTTATTCTTTGCATCTAGTGAGACTTAAACATAATTTAATAATACAAAATAACTTATCACCTTTGGTGCATTAGTGGCTTATTGGAACCTTAAAATATATTAACTAGGTTACAATCCCAGGAACTCTACATAAAGCTATAACACTAACTGCATCAGAACAGATAGAGCACAAATAACTTTCAAAACTTGCCAACCTCAAAACTACATCAGGCTTTTAGGTTTGTTTTGATCAACAGATCTCTCTCTAGGCAAGCAGCAGAACTGGCAACAGCCAATCTGCTGTTAAGAAGCATGCTGATTATGATTTTATTTCTCATTTTAACCTATGCCATTTGGCATAAAAATCTACCTGCTATTTACTAAACCTCTAGACTAAGTATGTGGCAAAATGAGACATAAAAAAAATCAACATAAAGCTAACTGTTAGTAAAATGTAAATAAAATATCCCTAATCTTCTTTCAGATATGTCCACCTATTATACATGTAAAATATTTAATGCTACCTGATAAATTTTATAAAGTAGATTTTATTCTCAAATTTGTTTTATTGTTATGTTTATTAAATTATGTTTAATAAGAATGCATCCTATTTGCGGATCTATTTTACTCTTAGAGGGTTATTACAAAAGCGAAGTTCAGACATAAGTTGACTGAATTTTACTTGAATTTATTCAGCTCCCATTTACTGATAGGTCCTTAACCTTTTTCACAAATGGTCCTTAAAAGTACTTAATTTCCATGTGCAGAAAGGTCAACGAACTCTGGATCTGATAACGATGTACTAAGTTAGTTCGAATTACAATCCCAATAATTCGAATATTCCATGCTGAAAATATAATAAATGGAATATTTTGCCCACTTATGAGTATTTATGATGCATGTTGTAACAACAAACTGAAACTTTCGAAAACAATAAAGTTTATAATAATGATTTAAGAAAATGTTTTGTTAATTTTTATTGCTTGCTTATTATTTTCAATATAATATTCTCTCAATAATCACATTAAGAGCATATGAAATTAAAAACTTATTGAGAAAATTATTTGTTTATTTTGTGGAATTTTCTTCATCTTCATTTTATGTGAACACATTTAAATCAGTTTTATGTTGATTTTCATAATTTATTTATTAAGTAAAAAAATATTGAAAACCTCGTTTATCAGTGGAGTCATGGTAAAATAGAAAGTGATTCACAAAAAAATTTACCATATAGTAATTATAATAAATACTGTAAAAAAGTAAGTAGTAGTGCGTAAAGGATCTTTCCAAGTTTACGCTCATAATAGATAGTAGCGTCATTAGGTTATTTTGATGCAGAAGACATGAAAAATGAGCAATGGCCTCACTGGGTCTCGAATATGCACCGAGTGTGCCAACCGTTACACCACGAAGGCATGCTTGATATAAGGAGAAAATATCTTATATACTCCCCCTTTTAAAGGGCGATTGGGGGTGAGGGACCCAGTCGACAAATCCTGGTGGTGAAAAATCATCATCCACCACCTTTTAGTTCGGGGGCCACTGTAGCGTCATTAGGTTATTTTGATGCAAGAGACATGAAAAATGAGTAATGCCCTCGCGGGACTCCAACCTGGATCTCTCGAATACGCGCCGAATGTGCTAACTGTTACACCACGAAGGCATGCTTGAAAGAAGGAGATAAAATAATTTTAGTTTTAACCGCTAAGTGGCAATCATGATACTAGGTGGCATTATAACGCAAGGTATTTTCTGTTGAACAAAAGAACTTAGATAAAAAGAATACCATCCTTGCCTATTCAGAGGTATTCACTGCATCTTGGATTTCGAAAATCTTATGCGAATCATGAGTCGATTATGATTATACAGCGAAGATTTTCTGCAAAATATCAAACATGAGTGGTTCAAGCAGATTGTCTCCTTGTGCCAACAAACCTTCCCGAACTTGATTCTTTATTTAATGATATGCTCCATTTTGTTGTATTATTTATAGTTACTGTGTAAAAAATTTCTAAAATCACAAAGGTAATTGTAAATCATCATTTATTTCGGCTGAAAATTCTTATTAATGATATAATGGATAAAACGAAAAGAGGCTGAAATCTGTAGTTTACATTCCTACAATCTTCAGTTTATCGTTTTTGTGGCATAAAACATTTCTAAGAAAGTTTCATGAACGTACAAGTCCCTGTTCATGTTAATTAAAAGAAATAACAATCATAATTGATGCCCAGATAAAACTTCGGTCAGTTTACAGTACTATACACTGCAGTTTCAGAAAGATTCTGCTTCTAAATATCTTTTGAATGAATAATCGTAGATCCGTGGTTCTAGTAACTGGATGGTGTATTTAATTATGGCGAAGCACACTAAAAGATTCTGCTTCTAAATATCTTTTGAATGAATAATCGTAGATCCGTGGTTCTAGTAACTGGATGGTGTATTTAATTATGGCAAAGCACACTAAAAGATTCTGCTTCTAAATATCTTTTGAATGAATAATCGAAGATCCGTGGTTCTAGTAACTGGATGGTGTATTTAATTATGGCAAAGCACACTAAAAGATTCTGCTTCTAAATATCTTTTGAATGAATAATCGTAGATCCGTGGTTCTAGTAACTGTATGTTGTATTTAATTATGGCAAAGCACACTAAAAGGTTCTACTTATAAATATCTTTTGAATGAATAATCGTAGATCCGTGGTTCTAGTAACTGGATGGTGTATTTAATTATTGCAAAGCACACTAAAAGATTCTGCTTCTAAATATCTTTTGAATGAATAATCGTAGATCCGTGGTTCTAGTAACTGGATGGTGTATTTAACTATGGCAAAGCACACTAAAAGATTCTACTTATAAATATCTTTTGAATGAATAATCGTAGATCCGTGGTTCTAGTAACTGTATGGTGTATTTAATTATGGCAAAGCACACTAGGGCTATCTGCCTGAGGGGAGGAATGCCTTCGTGGAGGACTTTCTAAGGGAAACTAGCTCGTATACACGTTACAGATGGGGAAAACCACGAAAAAGCCCATGCAGCCAGCCCATTCGCGGGATTCGAACCTCGGACCGAACTACCACTGTTCAGCGACTTTACCGCTCGGCCACTGGTGAGCCCTCTAGTAACTGGAAACTTTAATACCTAAACTAATGATGTCTTGTATTTGAGAGCAAAGTTGTAATTCGGAATTCTTTTAGCTTTCACTCATATGCATTTCTATTTATTTGCATTGATATTTGCAAAATCTAGCTTAAAATAATGATACTGAACAGTTTAATTTTTTGTTACTATATTAAAATATCATAATTTAACATAAGCGTCCATTTTAAATAAATGATGATTTTTTAATCGTTTAATATACGGTAATATGTTAATGACTTTTGTATGCCTTATGCTAATAATTTTTAATGTTAATGATGATGTTTCTTTTTGATTTCCTAATGGATTTAGACACTTTCGAAATATCAATTTCTGAAGGAAAACCGAATTACCGTTGAGTAATATGCAAATATATCTGTTAGAAAGTTAAAAATATAAGGCTTTATAGGAATTAATTTCAAATCCCGTCTATCAGATACGTATTCGCCTCTTTGTCCGAAGTGTAAAATTTTATATAAAAGAATTCAGTTAGCATTTCAAATGGATATTAAACAGTAAATGCCTATCCAAATTGTGCATATTCTAAAAATATTGCGGTTCGATGCCTCTTACCTAATCCTTGATCAATAAGTCAAAACTTAAACGAAATTAAGCATGCCTTCATAGTGTAGTGGTATCCACGATGGGCGCGTATTCCAAAGGTCCGTGGTTCAATTCCCGGCAAAGGCGTTGCTCCTTCTTCCACACCCCTGCTTTAAAAATAATTTAATAACTCTAGAGTGGCACTCGAACTAAAAGGGTGGCGTATGATGATTCTCTACACCCAGAATTTGGCGATTGGGTTCCCTAAAAACCCCAATCTTCCTTTAAAAGGGGAAATATATAAAGTATTTCTCCCTCCTCCTTAGCATGCCTTCGTAGTGTAGTAGTCTGCACGCTGGGTGCTTATTCCAGAGGACCGTATTCAATTCTAGGCGAGGGCATTGTTTATTTTTCATTAATCGAACCACGGACCTCTGGAATATGCACCCATCGTGCATACCACTACACTATGAAGGCATGCTAAGAAGGCAGGAGAAATACCTTATACCCTATTGATATTTAATTGAAGACGTCTATGCAGATGAAGGTTATTGGAGAATTCAATTCTAGGCGAGGGCATTGTTTATTTTTCATTAATCGAACCACGGACCTCTGGAATATGCACCCATCGTGCATACCACTACACTATGAAGGCATGCTAAGAAGGCAGGAGAAATACCTTATACCCTATTGATATTTAATTGAAGACGTCTATGCAGATGAAGGTTATTGGAGAATTAGTAAGTTTTTAGTAAAAATAAGCTCATCATCTGTTGGTAACATTTAAATGTCACGCATTTTCTGCTTCCAAAAAAACCTAATGTTATTCACAGCATGGGTTATTCTTCAAAGATTGGCTTAGATATACAGTTTGAGAAAATATGAATATGAAATTAAATCTTCATATTAAAATGTGTTGTTTTTCTTTCTCTAGGCAAAGGCTGGATGATGCGGAAAGAAAACTACTGCTATCTATAACCCTCTCTTCAACTGAAGAAAACGACCTTTGTAAAAAAAGGTATAGTTCTTGCCCTTATAGCTCCAGGGAAATGCTAGAGGCCATGAAAAAATTCCAGAAAATGAAGGGTGAACTGAATATTCCACGAATTGTGACTTCAGATATATTCAAATATCCCAAAGGAATATCCTGACGCTTGCAGAAGACATATTCTGAGATCGTTTCCTCTCTCTCTCTACCTCAAAGTTCGAGAATTGATCGATGATATGGAACGAAATCTTGTGCGATGTACTTGTTGGATTTCTAGCGGTTGTGTTGTTGCTTATTGCATTGTTGCTTATTTTATGAGCTTAGACTTTTACTCCGTTATCATGTCACTTCATTTCGTTATTATAAGAATGATTTGGACATAAGGAACTTCTGAACGCTATGACCAAATAAGTCCGAAGGTATAATAACGTCTGTAATTTAACCACGCAACCATCCGTAACAAAATGTATAACAAATGTTCAGATCGCAGAGAGGTAAACAATATATGACAGGGTATATGAAACCTATAACTACGAAACAACAAAAAAGAGAAAATGCCGATATTAATGTCTAGTAATAATTTACAAATATATACGGACAAACTACTATTATGGTTAAATTACGGACGAATTTTTGTCATGGTTAAATGTCTTGAATGATGAAGACATTAAAAGGGTAATTTTAATGCGCTGCCTACATTCGCTGCAAGTTTTTATGTTTTCAAAATGTACAGTGCATTATTTATGTTGCAATAAACATCGTTTTACCTTGAGAACATGAAAATAAAATCTAAACTCATTTACTTGTACTGTAATTTGATTTTGATTTCTCTTTCTATAGCTCTGGAACCTATTAAAATCTGCAAACTAGTAAATATAATGAATGAGGGTATTAACGTGCAATCTAAGGCAAATGTCTGTGGAATTTTTTACAGTATTTTTTTTTTTTTTTCTGTTATAAATTAAAGAAATTATTCCGTGAACACACATTCGCAGCAACGTTCAGTTTGATTCATTCAAGAACTGCTATGCTTTTGATGCTTATTCACACTTTTACAAACATTGAAGATATATAGTCAAAAGATGAGAATTCCAAATATTTTATGTTTTGTGAATACCTAGAGAATCTTCATATAGTATGTAGGAAGTTTTATTACTTGCGAATTAAGTGCAACAAGTAAGTTCGCCTAAAACAATACCTTTTTAAAAATAAACTATTCAGTGTTAATTTTGTATAGCTTAAACCAACAAAAAGACATTTCACATACATAAATTGCCAAAAAAAGTTAGTTTTACTTGATCTGCGTAGAAGAATAAGATGTCGGAAGTATCTAATATTTAAAAATCATTAGAATTCTGCTGTAATTTCATCTATAAATTTTATTCTACTTTAACCTTCTGCGCATAAATATAATTATGGTATTAAAATATATTACAAAAATAAATCTGGGGTACATTAAAATGTGCACTTAATAAAAAAATTCTGTTTTTGACATTTAATGAAGGTATATGTGACCGCAGTCTGAAATAATAAATTAAGTAGCTGAGAGATTCTACTAACTAAAAGAAGAATACGGAATAATCGGCCTTCTTCTCAAAAGAAAAGAATCATTGATTAATAACAATCGCTGAGGCTAAAGAAGAAAAGTTAATTTTAAGTTAGAAAAACTAATTTAATACTAGCCTCTAAAAATTTGGATTATATTCCCTTTATTTCTCTTAACTTCTGTTTAAACTACTATAATACAAAATTTACAAATAACACTTTACTAAATAATATACAAGTATTAAATATGCAAACAACTTCGTGTTTTAAGTATAAAAAATAGCTTATACAAAATTGAAAATATTCGTATAATGAAAAATACTAATCACGGGCAATGCTAGTTACACTACAAAACAAAATGTGCAACAAGTGTCCCAAATTCAGATAACAATATGTGATACAATATATGAGAACTGTAAGAGGAACAAATACTGATATTAATATAGAATAACAATTTACAAATGTAGAAAGATATTGCTTTCGGTAATAAATTTCAGAAAGGCTGAATCCTATATTTTCATTTATCGTGCAACAATAGCCTATAAACTGAATTAGTTGACGTACTTTATAGGAAAAAATTCTGTTTTATGTTTAGGAATGATGGACATGTTGCAAAGATGTTAAGATTGGCATCATCTTATGAACCTAACTTGCATTATTGTTCCATAACTTGCATTATTGTTCTAAAATGCTCGAAAAAATTCTAGAACACATTATATCTCTGATTTAGTTTATGAAGAGCTGCACAAATGGTATATGATGGTTAGGGAAGCCGATTGCGATACAGAAGGGCCCGGGTTAGAATCCCGGAGAAGGTACGGATGTAAATTGTTTGTCCCCTCATAGGAACTAATAGTGATCTCCTATTAGGTGCTTCCATAATAAAATTACCACCACTTCTGGCCTTAGTAGTGATGAAAGCATAAAATTGGCTAGTGCCAACCATAAAAAAAACAATAATAAATAATAATAATAATAAATAAAGGTTTCAGATTTTAAATTACGTCCAAAGAGGCGTTTTTTTAACATTTTGTGTGTTAGCTTTATTTATTAAATACTAGCAGCTTCGCTGCCAGCCTTCGTCTGGCTTTTAAATATACCGGAAAAATGGCTGAAAGGAACACCAAACGTTAAATTTAAAAACTGCGTAGAATTTTACTCTACAGAACAACTTCATAAAAAAAGGTTATTACGTGTAACAAAATTACAATGAAATAAGCAATATCCCTTAATATAAATATTAATTATCCTAATGAATAAATTAAACAACTTCTCTTTCCAAAATCTTAAGAACTCAAATGGTATAAAGAAGGTTAAGAACTTTGTTTCCTAAAAAAATCACTCAAAACTTTTCAATATCTTAAAAACAGTGAAATGAGCAATAAATAACATGGCAGAATACAAAAAACAAAAAATTCTGAAAAGCAAAGTATAATTAATGATATTTTATCTTATATTTTCAAGATAAAAATTTACAATGAAATAAGCTATATCCCTTAATACAAATATTAATTATCCTAATAAAAAATTAACCAACTTTCCGTTGAAGAAACAAAATCATGCAAAACTTTTCAATATCTTACAAACAGTGAAATAAGCAAAAAATAACACGAAAGCAACTCAAAAAATATAAAATTCCGCGCAGAATTTTACTCTGCAGAACAACTTTATCAAAAAAAATCAATAAAAATGTATTATATATATATATATATATATAAATGACAATGAAATATGCCGATCTCTTAAAAACAGTGACATAAGAAATACGATGAAAAATTGTTGCCAAACCCATATTTCTAAAAGAATGAAACTATTCAAAATGATGCGATTTCATCAAAAATCTATCAACAACAATAAGACAGGAAACTTGTTGCCAAAATCACATTTTTAAAGATGTGAGATGTGAGAAGTATACTCGAAAGCTTCATTTAAAAAAAATTTTAAAAATACAAAAGATCATCCTTTTTCCAAAATTCTTTTTGTAAAAGCAGTCGAAAGGATGAAAGTTTGACGTGTCCAAAATTCAAAGAAAAATAAACTGTACATTTTTAAACATAAACTTTTTTAGAAAAAATCCCGTTGAAAAGATGTTAAGCTCCCTTTGTTAAATAAATTCGTATTTAATCGATTTATTAAAACGCGAAATTTATTTTAAGTTCGTAAAATAGTTAAGTGCCTACGTTTATGTACCAAATTTCGTAGCCATGGATCTATTAGCTTACGCGCAGCGCGAGCTAAAGACACAAACACAGACTCGTTCTTTTATTATATGTAGAGATCATGTTCTTTAGAATTTCCGGTACACAGTCTCGCGCCGCTGGAGATAAAAATGTTTTTTTTTTTTTTTTTTTTTTTTTTTTTTTTGTATAACGTTGCCATTGCTCGCTTTGAAATCCTTGAGTTTGTTAATCAAAAATTCCTTAAAGCTTTATAAAATACGAAATCGATAATAAAACAAATTCCAAAGTTCAAATTATTACTTCTCGATGCCCATATTTGCAGGAGGATTACGTTATTCAAAACTGGATGGCTCTAGGTACCGTTTAAAACGTCGTTTTATCGCAATACGAGAAACATACATACATTTATGCAGATTCTTCATTATTTAATTTCTTTAAATATAATACAGGGCGATACTATTTGGTGGCAACAATTCGAAAAGTAAAACGACGCTTGTTGTGAATCATCGCAAAATGCCAAAACGAAATTAATAGTCCTTTTGGGGAATTTGCGCCTTTAGACTAAAAAAATAATTTTATAAAGTAGTTGTTAACCCCGTAATGGAATTTTCAGCTCAGTGAAGTAGCCCGTACTTTAACCCACCTTGTTCAGAGTTACCTCATAATGTTTGTAATTACTTAAAAAATCCTTTCTAAATAGATAATTTCACAAAACCTTCTTAGCATTTTCATTTCTAAGGAAAATTTATTTGATATTATCGTCTTGTTCTAAAGAGTCTAACTGTTCATTTATGCCTTATACCCCAGCGTTATTTTGAGGAATCTTCTGAATGTTTTATAGACATCTCAGACAATGCAGTGTACTCAGACATTTACAGTGTACTACAAACTTCCAAGAAGCGAAATGAAATTTATTTTGTAACGCTTTAAATAGTGTATTCTATCCTCAGAAGATTTATCCGCACTTTATATTTTCAACCTTATGTCATCTTTGAAATCAACTTTTAGCAACAAAAATAAAAGTGTTAGCTATATTTGCATTTTGAGGAGATATTCTGAAGAATGCTTCAAGATAAGGGTTTCGTAAGATTTGAAATATGCGCACAGTTTTCCTTACTCCGTTATTTTGATGTAGATGAATAATGAGGAATTTGTAGTATTTTTTTTTTTTTTTTTTAGTATGGACCGGCAAGTACACAGTTTTCCTCTTTCAGATGTGTTCCTGGGCTTTAATTGCGTTCAAATGTGGAAACTTTGTAAAAATAAATAAATGCAATTAATTCAAAGTGAAAAGTTCTTTTGATTTCCATTTGCTTATGCTGCACTGTTCCGTAACAGTTCCGAAACCAGTGACTGATGTAAAGCCAGTTCGTCGCTCGCGCTAATTCATTTCAAGGTCAGTGATGTCATTAAAGGTGCAAGTAAACGATATCGGAGTAAATTGCTTTGAAGAGCTTCTTCGGGTAATCAAATGAATTTGCAGTCATTGGAAGTTTTGCTAGATGATAATAGGAAGCTTTCCTGTTCGAATTAAGCATTTGCGGTTTGAAGATTGAGATAGCCGTACGACCTGATTTTATCTAGTTGCATCCTGTTTTACTCATGATAATATCTAAAGTACTATTTATATTCTTCAGTTATGACATTAGTTAAAGGTAACTTAATATACATAGCAATGTGGGAACAATCATTCTTATGGAATCATTATCAATTCTTATCAATCATTCTTATGGAAGCCAGTGTCTCACAAAAAACTTCCTAACAAAACCTTCATAACGATTTTAAATTCTACCAGGACAATGACCCCAAGCACAGTGCTTTCAACGTTAGACTCTGGCTGCTGTATAACTGTCCTGAAATAATAAAAATACCACCACAATCTCCAGACTTAAATCCCAAAAAGAATATTTGGCAAGAATTGGAATCAAGAATTCGCAAACACACCATTTCTTCAAAACAACAATTAAAATCGGTGCTTCTAGAAGAATGGGGTAAAAACACTCCAGAAATCACAAAAAAATTAGTCGAATCCATCCCAAGAAGATTAAACCACGTTTTAAAAGTAAAAGGAAATCCAACAAAATATTAAAACCTTCTAAAAAGTAAAATTTTTGGATAAATATTTGATGGAAAAGTAAGTGTCCCATCACTTATGTGAGCCATTTTTTGCTCCGTTCTAAACAATTGTATTTTTATTAAATTAATATTTTAATATTTCGAGAAAATGTATGTTATGTAATAATTGTTACTAAATTTAAGTATGAAACACACCCACAAAAAATTTTTACATGTTTTTTAAATTTATTTTACTACAGTTTCCTTTTGTAAAGCACAAGTGTCCCATCACTTTTGTGAGACACTGTATTCTTATGGAGTGCCATTCTTATGGAAGCCAATGCTAATTAACTGTAGTTTTAAAGTAGTTATTTCACACGCTTAATGGAAAACTTAGGCATTACACAAGTTACTGTAATCTATACCATTAAAAATCTGTGCAAATGTGTTTGTTTGTTTGTGACACATAATCTCTTCCAGTGCGGCGGAAATTGAGTTTCGAGAGGATCGAGAGATCCTTCGAATTCTAGAAATTCGTGGGAAGCCATTTCGACCTTTCTGACCATCGTACGACTTTAATCAACCGAGATATTAATTTAAAACTCTGAGAACGATAATTTTCGCCCTCATTTTTCTGAGTGGCAACAGTCTCGCGCGTTGAAAATTAAAATGCTTTATTTTGAAAACTGTCACTTCTGCTCGCTTTCAAATTGCAGAGTGTGCTAATGAAAAATTTGTATGGAATAAAAATAGCGTTGCCAAACATTAAATATAGTATTATTATTATATAAGTTTATAGTCTGACGTTGAAAAAAAAGCACGCGATTGTATGTGACGTCATTGAATGTCGAATTTTTTTTTTATTAATGCCAGCATTTTAAATAAATAACTGCTGTTGCCATTTTTTGTTTTAGATTAGGGTAACTGACACGATATGTTATACTGTCACGTTAATTTTCTTATTGATATTCAGAAAAAGTTCTTATATCACATTAAATTTAAATCGTGACATCATACGCATTAACCTGAAGTCTCAAAAATTTTTGTTTCCTGGTTTGGCAACAAAAGAAAATTATTTACGAATTGGTTGTTTTTCTGAAAGAATGAATTGATTTCATTCATACTGAAATGCTGTTATGCATTTTCTTTTCAGGTGCACAAAGAACTTATTTGGCCACAGCTCGCTTATCTGGCGGGTTAGCTCTCTAGTTTTAATAATAAAAAGAGTACTTTAAATATAAATATATTTCATATATTACTGTATATGAATGCGTAACAGTATTAAGTTTTTTTTTTTTTTTTTTTTTTTTTTTTCAAATACATCGAACAAATTTCAGCATTGCGCATATTTCATTGATCTGCATCCAACGATTAAAATTGTTTAGGTTACAGACGAAAACGTCGCATAGAAAACAACGCAAAGTGAAAACGCCGTGGTACAAATCATCGCAGGAGAAAAGAAAGCACAGAGAAAAAAAAAAAAAAAAAAAAAAAAAAACACCCCAGTTATAAAACATCGTGGTACAAAATATCGTCGTCGAAAATTAAACGGTTCAAAAACTTCGCAGTTTAAAAACGTCGTCGACAATATCGTGGTAAAATTAAAGCACCTACAAATCATCGCATGACGATAACATCCCACACAAGCGCTTTTCAGGTTTTAAAAGTTGTAAAAGCATATTCGCACAAAGATTTGGAAGAGCAAGAAATATTAACGACACTTTAAGAATAAACGAAAACAAAACAAGATATAATTTTCACCAAAATGATATCAGAATAAAAAAACGTTAATGAAAGTAATTTGATAATTAAATTGAGCAATTTTTATAAGGTAACCTCATGCAGTTATTTAATTTTCCATTTTCTAAATATTTTCGGGCTTTATTTTTCATGAAAAATTGTGAGTAAAACTTTATGAAAAAGATTAATTTATTAATGACCTTTGTTAATTAACCATGTAAATTTAAAATTCTATTAAGTGCTGTAAGTTGCATTAATTTTCTACTGATTTTCGATTTTTAAATGCTTAAGTTTCCTTCTTACTTTTTCAGCAAAAATTTATTAGTTCATTCAAAAATATGAAATATAAAAGTAAAAATATCCCTCTTTCCTTTTTGCGCTCCCAGATCATTACGCGAAAATGCATTTACAGCTTTTAAAGTCTCAAAAACGCATGTGTACGATGTTATCGTCATGCGATCATCTATAGGTATTTTATTTTTTACCACGATATTTTCGATGACGATGTTTTTAAACTGCGAAGTTTTTGAACCGTTTAATTTTCGACGACGATCTTTTGCACCACGATGTTTTAGAACTTCGATGTTTTCTCTTTGCTTTATTTTCTCTCACAATGTTTTGTATCACGACATTTTTGCCTTGCGTTTTCTCCGCGACGTTTTCGTCCGCCGCAATGCTTTTGAGGGACACCATTGTTTACTATAACAATTACTCAGTCTTCAGGGCTGTTCTACGCAGCAGCTTCAATAACACTTTTCAGTTTAACAATCCCTTATGAACAGTTTCTTATATGCTATCCACCAAGAATTTTTTATTTTAAAGGCATAAATATTTTAATATCGTTTAAAATTTTGTAAAAGCCAGTATTAAATAAAGACAATAAATTTGTAAAGAGACATTAAGAATTTATTATGCTTTCATGGTTCAACAAGCTGATTCGTCCGACTCATATCACGTGACCCCAAGTGATCTCATCTCAGGTAAAAGACGCTACAAAAATCTAATTCTCTCAGTAATTATCTACATTAATTTCAAGTTAAATCTTACTTTGGAATACAAGTTTAAATGCAAGAATTATTTCAATTCGTACGAATAGCTTACACAGAAATTATGTAAAACCGCAATGCTTTACTTCGCTAGTGCATTCTCATTAGAATTGATGAATTTAACCCTTGACTTTGCCTTAGGGTGAGCGGTGTGATTGCATCCTAATTAACATAATTACCGCGAATGGCCTTAGGGCATAAAATTGAAATATCTGGTAAAAATTCTATGTAATTGTATACCGGTATTGAAAGGAACAATCAATCTGATAAGAAATGGCTGCGACTTATTTAAAAAATGAGGTGTAAAAGGTTACCATCGATGGATATTCCGTTTGGCATCAGTTGTACCATTATTGGCGACTTTATCTCCTGCCCCAGCAAAACAGGAAAAGTACCCATTTATTTTTACTTTCTAATGCACCTACGCTGTCTAATTCTGCATCAGAAACTCGTGATTTCATGTTACGTTTCGCAGGAGTTTCCTAATATAAATATATACGGTTACAAAATATATTTCTTAAAATCAATTATCTTTGCATATAAACAAGAAAATCTGTTTGTCCTCTAATAACCAAAGTCACTACTATAGCTATCGTCGCCAAACTTTCTACGATTCTTTTCTGGGTCCTGGAAAAGGTCGATGCCCACGTTTTCTCCCAAAAAAGTGTCTATAAAGTCAGAGATATTAATTAAAAACTAGGAAAAATGATAATTTTCACCCTCATTTTTCCGAGTGACAAGTCTCACAAGTTAGAAATGAAAATCTGCTTTATTTCGAAAGTTGTTGCCATTGCTCGCTTTCAAATCCTAGAGTTTGTTAATAAAAAATTTTTAAGTTTTACGATTAAATAAAAATAGCATTGCCAAATATTAAATACATTATTCCCGATTCCAAAAATTCGTGGGAAGCCATTTCGACTATTCCCATCTTCGTACGATTTTAATCAGCCGAAATATTAATTAAAAAAAAATCTGAAATGTTTCAGATTTTAAATTACGTCCAAAGGGGCGTTTTTTAACATTTTGTGTGTTACCTTTCTTTATTAAATATCATGTTCCTCGCACTTAAACCATAAAATCCAGTGCAACAGCAATATCGCAAAATAGTTTTAAAACGAGCATATCTTTAGAATTTCCGATACAGAGACTCACGCGCTGGAGATAAAAATGTTTTTTCTGCACAACGTTGCCATTGCTCGCTTTGAAATCCTTGAGTTTGTTAATCAAAAATTCGTCAAAGTTTTAAAAAATAGGAAATCGATCATAAAACAAATTTCAAATTTCAAATTTGGTCTTCCACATGCTCATATTCGTTGGAGGATTACGTTATTCAAAATTCGATGACTCTATGTACCGTTATTTTATGACAATGTGAGAAATATACATACATTTACGCAGATTTTCATTATTTAATTTCTTCAAATATAATGCAGGACTCTAACATTTTATGGCAACAGTTTGAAAAGTGAACCGACATTTATCCGTCCGACGCAAAATGCCAAAACGAAACTAATAGTCCTTCGGGATTCAAATCCCTTTGGACTAAAAACTCTGAAAGCGCTAATTTTCGCACTCATTTTTCCGAGTGGCAACAGTCTGGCGCGTTGGAGATAAAGATGCTTTATTTCAAAAAGTGTTGCTAGTGCTCGCTTTCAAATCGTAGAGCTTGTTAATCAAAAATTCTTAAGTTTTACAAAATCTATACATGTAAAGAAGAATGTATGTGTGTTTGTTCGCGTTACTGATTTCTGATCAATTATGATAAATCTTTTGCTACATTTAATCGACTAAAATTGAATATAAGTGAAATATTGGATGGAACTTGAGCATTTACGACCATTTGATTAGATAGACGAAAATCATTAAAAAATGCGAGCCATTGTTGCTGATATAATAAGCTTATTTTTCTATCGAAATTTTTTATGTGGGTTCCATATCAGCCATTTCCATTTATGTGGGTTCCATCAGACTGAAAAATGTATGATTATGAATCTTATTTTTTGCATCGTTATTAGTGAAGGATTACAGCGGTATCGTTCGCTCTATTGGTAAATGCATTACTCTCAATCTAACTTAACTGTCATCGGATACTTCCGCTAGTCTTTTCTATAATTCAATATGCGGCGAATAAATTATTGAATATTTTTTAGCACCAAAACCCTTATTTTTCTAATTAATGGTAACAGTCTAAAACTTAAGCTAGTTTTTTGTATATTAAACATTTGCGTAGTAAAATATTCCAAGTTTTTCGTTTGTTAAGGTACTTAAAGTTATTTCTAATGAAAAAACACATGTTAGAGACAAAAAAATCAAACCGTAGGTTGACTTTGATTTTATGTAAAATTCTGCTGATTTCTTAGTGCTCAAGCAACGAAAGGCTTTCTTGTTTGAAAAGCAAGAATATTCTACTCCAAGGACGGAAGTCTTCACTGTCTGACTCCATTGAAAGTTTTCTATAAAACTCGCCAACTTGAAACTACATTTTCGTTATCTTTTTTATATTTAATACCTACCTGTTATGCACGTAGTTTTGATTACCTTCGACAGATGGCAGCACTAAACAGAAAATTTCTCATTCATTTGGTTTTTTAAATATTAGTGCAAAGCCAAACACGTCTCCAGTATTTCAGCGCCTTAATAAATATAGCGCAATAAGTATAGTTGGTAATCAATGAAGTAGTATAAAAATTAAACATATTAATAATTTCAAAGTGAAAAATACCTTTATCTAGTTGCCGCTTGTGCTTATAGTTTAGCTGGTCCTAAAGCGCTGCTGGTAGTTTGCCTTTATGGCGTATGCTTGGGACCAGCCCTGGTTGTGGCAACTGGATTATTCGACCGGGTGTTTTAAACGTTAGTTTTTATTCTCCATCAGCTACTCAGAGAGTGTCATGAACAGAAAGAAACAAATAGAATAAACGAATAAATAAAATAAAAAATTATGCTTTGAAAATATATCAATTTGTACACATTGTTAGCTTCCTTTTGTATTTAAATTAATCACTCATAAGACATTTTTAAAAGACCAACAAACATTTATTTAAAGATAAATCGTACTCGTTACTTAATAACTTATACGTAACGTATTCGTAAGTGTACATAACATAACAGACGTTCTTACTGCATCGTACCGATATGCATTTCAATCGTATATCATCTGAATATTAAAAAAAATAATATAAACAGAACGACATCCAGAAATTAGCTGTTGTCATTTTTCAATAGATATTCTGTCTAATAACAATAAATAATTTACAATCGTTCTTACAATATGTTTTGTACAGTTTCCATCAGAGATTCGAAAATTTAGAGTACCATAACAATAACAAATACAGCAAAAAAAATTCATATCAGTGCATAAAGAATCTTGTCAAATTATCCTTACAGATGATTGATATATGCACTCTTATTTAAATGCGACAGATTTCAGTCTCATTCGACACTTCCGGCCAGCATAATTCCCAAGTACACATTAGTATTGCCACTGAGGGAAGGGCTTCAAAAATGGACCTTATATTTAATCCAACTTCACACTGAAAATTTTTCTAAGAATAGCAGATGCTTTAATTTTTTTGTATAGGAAATCGGATTGCAAAACATTTTCAACAATCTTGCTTAAAGCGCGGCAATGATCATGTGAAATGACAGAAATATTACTAGAAGCCAATTAGTCCATTCTAGAAGCCACTTCCTCGGTGGCGATATAGATGTGCACGTACGGAATATGCTTCGGGCCAGCGTCCTCGTTTTGCGTAGCATTGACAGACTGCTCATCCTTTGAACCACAGACGACTTGTCTTGTTTGAAGGTATTTCTGTTTGATATTTCATGCAGAATTTCCGTCGCACTGCGCTTTCAAGTCATGAAAAACGCAAGTTGAATTTCGCCAATCAGCTCAGTAGAACGGGAGATATAGAACTATCCCATTCCCCTCCCCCTCCTCAGTGTACCAAACACCAAATATGATTTTAGAAATAAGGTGGTGTCCATCAACATTAAGTAATTTTAGAATTTCTTTACTGATTCTGACGCATTTCGACTTTCGGCATTCTGTTGGTTTATATAGGCCCCCCAAAGGCAAACAAATTTCTTCCTATGCAGTTCTTCAAGAATAAATTTATGTATAGCTGCGGATCTAAAATGAAATTCCTTCTGTATCATTTGCACTGTGTATTAACAGGAATCCCACCCCTCCACCTGAAAGCAAAAGAAGATGCAGACTTAGCCACGTTATTCCACCTCAAGAAAAACATAGAGGTAGAAGATCAAAACCTGTGTCCCCTTGATTTTGAACAGCCACGAAATCTTTACCTAAGACACCCTGCAGTACATGCAAAACTCAGAATATCTACAAAAGAAGACACCCTCAGTGTACCTTCATTTCCAGTCGTGTACACAGATGGGTCAAAGTTAAACGAAGAAGTAGGATGCGCGTTCTTTGCACTCCTCTCAGAACAAGAAACAACAGAATGGAAAGGACACCTAAGGAACAACAACAGCGTTTTCCAAGCTGAGCTTTCAGCCATAAAACACGCTATTCTATGGTCTCATCAAAAGCATCTAACATATGTTACCATCTACAGTGATAGCCAAGCGGCAATTAAAGCTGTTGATGATGCAAGAAACAAATCATCAATAGTGCAAGATATCTACGATTTATTATCACAGCACAAGAGAACATCTATAAAAATAAAGTGGGTAAAAGCGCATGCTGGACAAGCCCAAAATGAAAGGGCAGATGCGCTTGCTAAAAATGCAGCTCAAGATCCATCTCTACCTCCAATCAATGTCCCATTCCCTAAATCGTATGTGAAACATATGTTGAAAAAAAATTACATTAAAAAAATGGCAAACTGAATGGGAAAATGCAGAAGTAGGTAGAAGGCTTTTCAACTTCTACAAGAAACCCACATATGATCCAATCTCTTATAACTTCTTCATCAACATATTCTTATATGGACATGGTCCTTTCCCCACGTACTACTTTGCACGAAATTTGAGCGATTCAGACAAGTGCGTATGTGGGGAAAAGAGAGACCCAGAACACTATATTTTCAAGTGCCAGCTCACAAAAGAACTACACTGCAAAGGAAGGTCACAAATTACGCCTGAGTACATTAAATGCATGCTAACGATACCTCAATTACAACAAAAGGTTTCCTTGATTATGAAGAAACTTTTCGCATATAAAAGAGAAGACATATGTCAAGATGCTATCACATCTGTATAAATACCTCTTATTCTACAACTTGCAAAAATAATGCAAGATTTCAGAAATATTGCAAATGTCTGAAACAGGCTAAATATGGTATGAATAGTTTTTATAAAATAGTTACATTAAGAATTTGGACTGCATTAGGAGATGAGGGACTTGTAATAATTAAATTATTAATTAAAAATAATATAAATAATATACGACTCTATTAGATATATTAGTGTAAATGTAAGTATTATGTGATTTTCTAATGTATATTTTCTGTATTTATGATACATTAATTTACAAAAATAATAATGTAAGACTTCAGTGCTGATGCATTTGTGTGTAACAAGTTAAAAAAATGAAAGGAAATGTATTAATAAGAGAATTCGCCTTAGTAATTCAACTAAATATAATAATATGCACAAAAAAAAAATTCTTCAATTAGTTCCTTAAAATGATGTTTATTTTAATTCGATGTAACTAGATAATGTAAATATATTGTTTGTATGAAGTACAATGTACAATGAAAGTTTGTATGTATGTTCGAAGTAATTATGTTATATCAATCTGCCATAATCCAACTTTTGTTAATAGGTTAATTTCTTTGCAATAATTGTATACTATGTCTTTGTAATTGTATATTCAATACGTAAGTCTAATATTAATGTAAAATTACTATGTAAATGTCTTGGTAGGCTAGCATCCGATGCGGGCCAACTAAAAGCCCAGCGGGGTACAGTAGTGCGGCGGAGCAACACCTGTCAAAGTCACTGACGAAGTTCTGGTGCTCCGTCCACTTTTTCCTGTCCCTGTCCCTGTATCATTTGGTAGGTACACTGGTTATTACTGATAAACATTTTTTGTATGGCTGATACATTTTCTGGGCTATAGTTGACAAAAACGACCTGTATTTTCTTAATCCAGGAAAGAATTTTGGCGTTTACGATATTCTGCAAACAATCTGACGACGGTAGCACGATATGGAGCTTTACTTCCATGTGCGTATTGTAGAATTTGAAGATATTCTTCTAAACAATAGCAAATTATGGTACGATAGTGCTTTTGCACCAGCTTTCTTTGAATTTCTTTCAAACGTTATTCTGCAATAATTAAATTGCAACTATTGCCACAAATTATCGTCTGCGAGGACAGAAATGCTCAAATTTACATAAATGGCAAACAATAGTTTTTAGCGCATATTTTCTACTCGTCGAAAATATTCCACAGTTACCTACGTACTAGCTACCAAATATATTCTTCAATATTTTTCCTAGGAAGTGCAAAATACAAACGACTGGGGAAGAAACACCCTACGCCTAAATGCGCTCAGTTCGTAAAGTATACTATTTATGAACTACACATACAGTCGTGATGATTTTAAACATGCTGGAAAACAAAATAAATATGTCATAGCTTATAATTATTAGTTTGATCCTTTTCTAATTGTTTTATCATAGGGTTATACGTGCTTTAATTTATTATTACTTATCATTGAATTTACTTAATTTATTTATAACGTATTCAGCTTCTTACATTTTTTAGCTAGTTAGCGTACATCCACACATTTATACGATTCAGATACTGAATATACACTCATGTCCATAAATTAAGGATAATTCGGAGTCACGCGGAAATCGAACTCTAAAATAAATATATCACCTGTAAAATCACTACACACATCTTCAAGAATCATATGCAAATTTCAGGAAGTAACCAGATGACACCGATGGTACGTCACAATGACGAGAGTGTAAGAGAGTGATATATAAGGAATACCAGCAAAGAAGTAAAATTGTTCGCAGGCGCTTTATAAGCATTTCAGTGCAATAACCGAATAGTTATGACACAAAGGACGCATTTGGATGATTTTTTACGTGGTAGAATTATCGGCCGTCTGGAATGTGGGCGTACCCAACTGGAAGTATCAGACGAACTTGGAAGTGCCCAGAGTGTCATCTCCAGGCTTTGGCAACGATTCCAAGATGATGGTAATGTGAGTTGATGTTACAGCGCAGGTCGCCCCAGAGTTACAACGCGGAATGAGGACCGGTATTTGGCAGTTACTGCCAAAAGAAAGCGGAGCACAGCCTCAGACCTGTCTCGTCAGCTCTCTTCAGCCACTGGTACGACAATTTCAAGGCTGACCGCGTACAGACGCTTAGGGTAGATTCGTCTATATGCTCGTAGACTTGTCAGATGCGTTCCACTTAGTGCAACTCACTGTCGTCTGCGGTTAGCCTGGAGTAGAGAGCATGCATTATGGACCAAGGAGGTTAGAATAGAAGGAGGGAAGGTTCAACTCAAACGGTGAAGCTTGGCGGCCATCTTCCTGTTATCACCGTGACTTGTGCAAGGAAGTCTGTCATTGCAACATTTTTTTCTTTTCTTTTTGAAGCATGTCAGCTTGTATTGACTATGGATGCACAAATAGATTCTCGAAAAAATTCCGGGCATTATTTTTCACACGTAAGTATCAATTTTCTTTTTTTTATGTAATATGACAACTATGTCAAAAAATATCACAATGTCATGTGGTTTTCTTTCCAGATGTGGAAAAAAAGGACTTAAAATAGGTTATTTAATATAACTATAATCAAAATATATTAAATACATTTTAATGTTTCTGTTTATAGCTGGTATCTTTGTTCCTTAAGATACAACGCTATATGGTAGGATTTAAATTGTATAATTTGAACGTTTTAGTTAATTCGTTTTATAACTTTCATGAAAAGTAAGAAATCAATTGTTACTATTTTTATTAATTGTAAAGGTGTTAAATAAAGCAATGCTTTTCTTTATATATTAATTATTATTCATTTTTTTAAGATAAACTGTTCTGTTGTTAAAAATTTTTGCATAAACTTACAAATTTCTGGGCAGTATAGTGATAAAATTAAGTAAAATATTT
This sequence comes from Stegodyphus dumicola, assembly GCF_044657685.1. Classification (NCBI taxonomy): domain Eukaryota; kingdom Metazoa; phylum Arthropoda; class Arachnida; order Araneae; family Eresidae; genus Stegodyphus; species Stegodyphus dumicola. Next base: position 29,578,015 of record NC_140779.1, on the reverse strand, counting down.
ACACAATTGAACATGTGGAAAGATTTATCCAAAAACTTATATAGGTGTATTTCTGTAATTCAACTTAATTAAAGGCATTTCTTTGACATTAATAAATATGAAATGCTCATAAACTGAAATCAATGAATTCACATAAATCTGTTTTATTTTATTAAGATTTATTTTCTAACCTAAGCAAGTTCGTGAAATATGCAGAAACATCATTTTTTAAAGGCTTTAATGTTATGCGCATGCATTTAGATTTCGAACTATTTCTTAATAATTTGCTGTACATAGTAAATTATGGATATCATCTTTATTACTTTAAAACAAAAATTCAACAATAGCGAGGGATTTCATTATAAATTTAACATATTTTTACTGGAAAATAAATGCACGGAACAGGTTAGAAACACGTACATGTCACTGCCGTAATGCAATGTTTTGAACTCACAAACATGGACGCCGCTTGTTCGGCGGAGTTTCATTCCCCGATAGTGGAGGAAACCGCGAACCCTCCCTCCTTCTATTCTAACCTCCTTGTTATGGACACCGCAACAGTGGGCTTGTGTGATGTTTTCCGACGAGTCCAGGTTTAGCTTGCAGTCTGATTCTCGGCGGACTTTCATATGGAGAGCTCCAGGTACCCGTTACCACCAAGAAAACATCATTGAACGACACCATTACTGTGGTGCAGGAGTGCTGGTTTGGGGTGGAATTATTCTGGGTTCCAGAACTGACCTGCATATTCAAATTGGAACCATAACAAGCCAAATCTATCGGGACGTCATTCTGGAACAGCATGTACGTTTATTTCGGGGCGACATGGGCGCAGAATTTGTGTTTATGGATGATAAAGCCTGTCCTCACCGTGCAAACATCGCAAGCGAATGCCTTCAATCGAAGGATATCACCCGTATGGACTGGCCAGCATTCTCACCGGACTTGAATCCAGTAGAGCACGTGTGGCTGACGAGTTGCAGCCCCTCAACCTCCTCCTACATGTCTACCGGAACTTCGGAGAGCATTGCTTTTTGAGTGGTGTAATATCCCCCAAGATAAGATCGATAATTTGATACTCAGCATGCCTAGGCGTTGTACGGACTGTACTGCATCGTCTGGGAGACATACAATGTATTAACAATCCTACCAACCATGTAATATTAGTTTTTTGTAAATAGGTTTTTTTTTTTTTTTTTTTTTTTTTTTTTTTTTTTTTTGTAATTTGCTCCAGGGAGAAAAAATCGCTAATTTTTTTAATAATATCAAAAAACATATAGCATCTTTTTTTGCTCTTCACCTTTTATTTAATAAATAAGCTTCACAAATAAGTCAAATTTGCTCTGCTTCTAACTCTTCCTTTGCCTGATTTTGCATTATCCTTAATTTATGGACATGAGTGTATTTTAATTGTGGGCTCTTATTATAATTACGCTGTACTTTGAAATAAAAATTGTCTTGATATGCAAGATAGTATACTGCAATTTTCAACATATAAGTTCTTTTTCTACACGCATCTTCTAAATATCACCATACATACGTTTTAGTTAAGTTGTAAATTGAAGTACTCTAGGAAAATAACAATTAATTATAGCAGTGGGAGAAAGCCTAAATTTTCTTGCATCTGAATCCTTCATAACAATAAGAAAACTAGCAAAGGATCTTTTAATTAATATTAAAACTTATTTCTTAAAGTAAAATTTGAAATTTGTGGTTAATAAAAACGAATTTAAGAACACAGTTTGAAAAATATTTCTGTATTTATTAAAATTTGGCATATTTGTAGAAAGCGATAATACATTTAATGTGGTTTAGACATTTTGCTAAAATTATTTGAAAGCAGGAACGATGTGACTTTTAACCCGCTTATGCACAATGTAAAAAGGTGGGAATGAGGTGCCTTTTTTTCTGCTCCGTCATAATGGAAGGGAAAGGAAAATTGGTTGCCGTATGTTAAGAAGTTCGCCAAGTGAATTATTCTTGGGGCAAACTGAAAAAATTGCGCCAAGATAAATTTTTCTCCTTGATAACTCGGAACTCTTTGGTGTGCCACGAAATTCCAGAAAGGCTTTTTGTGCGTCGCAGGTGAGTAAAGGTTGCGGAGCACTGAGTTAGAGGATTTGTACATAGTGTAATTACAATGTTGTACATAATATAAAAAGCTAATTGTTTTCAGACTTTTCTTATGCTGTTACTAAAAAAATGAGCCTATTAGAATTAATTACCTTTTTCCTTTTCTTAATTTCTACCTCGTTCCGACACGACAATTAGCCGGAAATCAATTAATTTTCATTCAATAGTTAGTATAGTCAAAATTTTAACAGACGTTTTCACTCATATAAGAACTCCCTCACGTATTCCTAGTCCCTTCTGTCCCATAAATTACTTCTCACAAATTTATTAATAAATATCTAGAAAGACCGTAAGTTAATTAATGCTTTTTCTGGTCTTTTATATCTTCATGTACATTCACTTTTACTATTATATATATATATACGAGGGCTATCCAGAAAGTAGATTACGTTTTGGAATAAAAAAATAAACAAAGTATAGGAAACAAATTTTATTATATACAGATGAAAGCCACACTCAAATACTACTTTTCTACATAGTCACCATACAAATTAAGGCATTTATCGTAGCGATGTACGAGCTTGGAAATTCCTTCGTCGAAAAATTCGGCCGCCTGCGCCTTCAACCACTTCGTTACCTCTTCTTGCAGCTGTGCGTCGTCATCAAAACGCTGCATAGCCAGCCACTTCTTCATTGCTGGGAATAGGTGGAAGTCGCTCGGTGCCAGGTCGGGACTGTACGGCGGATGAGGAAACAACTTCCACTTAAAAGATTCAAGAACTTTACGAGTGACATTTGCCGTGTGGGGCCGGGCGTTGTCGTGAATCAACAAGATCTTAGAGCTCAACATTCCTCTGCGCTTGTTTTGAATTGCTCTTCTGAGTTTTTGGAGAGTTTGGCAATACCTTTGAGAGTTTATTGTAGTGCCTCTTTCCAGGAAGTCCACCAAAATTACACCTTTTCCGTCCCAAAAAACAGTCGCCATCATCTTCCTTGCCGACATTGTTTGCATGCATTTCTTGGGTTTTTGGGGAGAACTTGTGTGCCCCCACTGCATTGATTGCAATTTCGTTTCACAGTTCACATGTTTCACCCATGTTTCGTCACCAGTAACGATGCGATCGAGTAAAGAGTCACCATCCTTATGGTAAGCGTCCAAAAAGTTCAACGCTGCAGCCATTCGCTGATTTTTGTGGTCCTCTGTCAAGATTTTTGGAATCCATCTTGCACAAAACTTGTGGTAACCAAGCTTTTCGCTGATGATTTCGTGCAACAAACTTCGCGAAATTTGTGGAAAACTCAAAGAAAGTTCCGTTATTGTGAAATTTCGATTTTCACGGACTTTAGCATCGACTTTTTCGAGAAGTTCGGCGGTCACTATGCTGGGTCTCCCACTTCGATCTTCGTCGTGAACATTGGTTCGGCCATTTTGAAATCTTATGACCCACTCCACCTTCAGTGATAATGTTGTCCCCATACACTTCACGAAGCTGCCGATAGATTTCTATCGGTTTACAGTTTTTTGCAGTCAGAAACCTTATTACTGAGCGCACCTCGCAGCTCGCGGGATTTTCAATTAACGCAGACATTTCAAACCGTCACAGTATCTGAACGGAGCACAGCACGAACCTCTCACTAGCACGGCTAGATGCAGACTGAGCTGCGCAACGCTCTGACCCCAAGATGGCCGCGCTAGCCCCGCCCCTAGCGGACACAGACGGAAACGTAATCTACTTCCTGGATGGCCCTCGTATATTAATATTTCAAGTTTTATTATTTGCTTTGTTTTTGCAAAGAATTTTCTAATGTTTATTTCAATTACTTTGAGTTCTATTTCATTATTCCACTTAAGATTTCCAATGTTTAATTTTTATACAAATAGTTTAGAATTAACATGCATAAGAACGAGGGTGTCGGAGGACAATTACTCAAGTATTTTATCAATTTTACTATAAATTGCTTATCACTCAAAATTTGTATTAGCGAAAATGCTTAATTCAGCATGAGTTCTTTGGTACTCTACTTTGGCTCTAAATACCTTCACTTCACGGAACTATTTGGTCTAAGTTAATTTGCCAGTTTGGCATCACCATTATTACTTGAGTTAAAGACGAAACACCTCCGTATTTACTAATCATTGTTCATTGAACGGGAGTTAGTTTGTTTCCCTTGAAAAGTCAACTAATTTCCGATCAATAGCAATAATTACTTGCTTTTATTTTAATAACTTTTTCAAAGTTTGAAATTTTGTTATTCATCATTTAATTCAAGTCCCCGTAAAACATTTTTAACAATTTACATTCAAGTTACTTTAAAACAATATTCGGAATTAAACTTACTAGCTATGGATTCACTCTTTTTAGATACTTCTACTAAAATTAATATTAGGAAATAATATAATCAATATTTCTTTAGTAAATATATATATATATACAATTGTTTAAGAACAAATAGTAAAGTTAAAATTAAATTTAAATAATTCTGCTTATTATTATTGCGAAAGGTTGTTCTAATTCTAAATGAAGTGAAATACTCCAGCAATCTACAAAAATAATCATTTTATTTACAAAGCAACCTGGATTGCATCGAAGGTTCGTTGCTAACTAACTACGTCGCAAACTATAAAACTAACATTCTTTTTGAGAAGCGAAGCGCCCTCTAATGGCGATACATAAATCATTTGGGGGATTTTTCCACACTCCCCACCTGATAATTTTTGCAAAAATTATTTTTGCAAAAATTATCACTATTTTAGCATACAAATAATAAAATATAAGAAAGCAACTTACATATCAAATACATTCAACTGATGTAAATATGAACTGCAAAAGGAAATTCTATAAAATAAACAAATATAGTTAACTGCATCAACTCAAATGTTACTCAATACGTAAATATTAATTCAAATTACAAACAGTAAATTATTAGTAATAACTAAACTAATTATCTAAAATTAATGTTAGTGAATATGAAATACAAGAAGTAAAATTAAAAGGTTACAAATTTAGTTCATTTTCAGTCTAATAGTTCAAGGGGGTATATCAATTGTACAGGTCTCTTAAGGTCCCCTTTTTTAGTTTTCACCACACATGATCGTACAAGACCATCATGTCCTTTGAAGACTTGAATTACTCGACCTAAATCCCAGAGGAACTTAGATTTAGTTGTTCCTTCAAGTAAAACTATATCACCAATTTTAATATTTTTCTTGGCTTCTGGTGTACCGAAGAAGTGAGCATTTCTCAACTCAAGAAGATACTGATTTTTCCATTTTTTCCAGAACTGTTTTATAAGTGTCGTCTGATATTCTTTTCGTTTTATTAGACTCTTTCTTGTTGGAGAGTTATTCAGGATCTCAGCAAAGTTGTATGGATATTCATCCTTATGTCCGATCAATAGAAAATCAGCCGGTTGCTTTTTTATCATTCAATCTAGCGGATAAAAGCGCACCCAAAAGCTCCAATCTAGGAAGTGTAAGGGATTTCAGAGGTGCAACTCTACACTTGGAAGCAACAAAAACTGTTTGAAAAGTTCCATTGTTCAAAACTATTCTCAGATATACCACGCATCCATAAGCTTTCAAACTAGCATCAGAAAGCTATGGAGTTCTATTTGTTTCACATCTGCATCTAATATTCCTTCTAAATAGTAGCGGGGAATTCTGAGGTGGTTCAGTTCTTCAATTTCTTCGTACCAGGCTTTCCATTTATAACTAAGATCAGGTGGCAGTTCATCGTCCCAATCAATTTTGGCAGACCAGATTTCCTGAATCAGACACTTTATTCTTATAGTGAAAGGGCCATAAAATCCGACAGTATCAAAAATACGGCCTGCGGTTTGCAATAGAAAACGTTTTGAGTTGATTGACGAGGAAATGAAATTTGTCAAGTGCTGAGTGTCAAAATAAAAATTATCATTATCCGTATCCCAGTTAATTCCTAAGACTTTGATCGGGACAACTTCAGGAGATTCTTGCATCGAAAATTCTTTGCGATGCCAAATATCTTTGAGTTCTTTGGAATTAGTATGCCACTTATGTAGTGACATGCTAGCTTCATTAAAAATGTTCACAATTTCTAAACTTGTTTTCAGGGCTTGTTCTAAGTTTTGGTGACCACCAATAATGTCATCAACATACAGGTAGTTGTTTAAGAGTTCTACTGTTTCAGGATATATTTCTGAATATTAAGGTGATGCTTAGTAGTAGCAGCTAGGAGAAAGGGACTAGATTTTACTCCAAACAAAACTCTTGTAAATCTAAAGGTTTTCAAACTCTCATTGTTATCATTAGGATCATCTTTCCAAAAGAATCGTGTAACGTCCCTGTCTTCTTCATTTAACTCTATCTGTAAGAATGCTTGTGTAATGTCCGCTGTAAAGGCTATCGAATTTTGTCTAAATTTTATCAATAAATCAAAAATATCAGGATATAGGTTCGGACCAGTATATAAACAGTCATTTAGAGAGAGTGTTTTTGGTTTATGGGCTGAAGCATCATAAACTATTCTTAGTTTGCTTGTTGCTCTATCATTTCTGATGACTGCTCTATGAGGTAAATAAAATAGGGTTTTATCATTTTGATTGTCTTCTTGAACTGGTTCAATAATATGTTTTAACTCGTAATCCTTTAAAACCTCTGTGTATTGAACAAATAAAGAGTTATCAATTTTAAATTTGTTACTCAATTTCTTAAATCTTTCAAGTGTTATATATATCCCTATTATTTTCCATTAAATGTTTTGAATTCGGTTTCCAAGGTAATTTTACTTGGTATCTGCAGTTCTTATACCTGATATCAGATTCGAAAGGTTTCATAATTTCTAAATCAACAGTTTTGTCGTTTTGAGTATCAATTTTCCAAACCCAAGTTTTCTAGCTTCCAAAACTGTTGTAACTGATCTGATATCAAGTTTTCATTTACAATTACTTTCATAGTTAATAATTCACTATCATTATTTACTTTACCCTGCAAACACCACCCAAATAAAGATTCTGTGGCTACTACATTTCTTGAAATTCTTTTAATTTTACCAGTAATTATCGAATAGTAGAAATCTACCCCTATGAGAATATTAATTTTGTCACTTTTTCTACAACAATCTGCTAATTGTAAATTTTGTAAAATTTTATTTTTCTTAGCAAAGTTCAAATCTGGAGGAGAGATAACAGTATTGGATATATTTTCGGTTTCAAGAAGCTCAATATATATATTAAGATGAGGATCGTTTACATTTTCTAGTTTCACTCTAACAACATTAAAGGTTTTTTCTAACGCACTTTTATCACCAAAGGAATAAACAGAAAGTGATTCTTTTCTAATAATCGGAAGTTCCATTTTAGTAGATACATCTTTGGTTATGAAAGGTCTCATGAGCCATTATCAAAAAGAATTCTGACATTTTCAGATTTATCATTATTTCGGATGAATGCAGAAGCCGTTTGTAATACTATTTTATTAGATCTATTTTCATCGGAATTATATGACGAAACAGCGGAAATAACGCTCGAATCCGACGTTTTCTTTTCAGGTTTTTCATTATCTTTTTTCTGATGGAATGAATAACAAATGGCTTTCGAGTGTTTATTAAAGCAGAAGGCACAGTTTATTTTTTGTTTACCATTTTGAATCCGGTGAAATCGACCCAAACATAAAAAACACCGCGATTCACGTTTTAAGATCTCTTTTTTCTTTTCTACACTTAAAATTTCGCAATCCGCAGATTTATGATTTGTGTTCCCGCAGAACAGACACTGCGATTCGGATGACGCCGCTAACAACTCAACTGTAGACGGCTTGCTCGTTATGGCTGGAGAATGTTTATGTTTGAAGGGCAAATGCTTTTCCAATCGCGAATATTTTTCTTTAGAATTATAATTAACAGAAGCCGCGCGTTCTCTACTGAATACTTCGTTCCTCAAAAAGGCTAACAAACCTTTTAAATCCCAATTTTCGTCTTTAATTTTTCGGCTATAATCAAGAACGAATTCATTAGGAAGTAATTTTAAAATTAAAGGCGTTAAGAGATTTCCGTAGGTATCAGAGTCTATTTTTAATGCTTCAAGATTTCTTATCTGTACTTCGGCGTGATCTAGAAGTTTTCTTAATCCGCTTATATCATTAGGATTTCTAACAGGTGAAGTACTTAAGAGTTGTCCTAAATGCGAATTAATTAAGATGTTCTTTTGACCAAATCTGGAACGTAACAGTTCAAGAGCAGCTTCGTAATTATTTTCGATGAGAGCGAAACCAGAAATAGCTTTGGCGGCTGAGCCACCAAGAAAGCTTTTTAAGTAAATTAATTTTTCTATTTTTGATAAATTTGGATTTTTATCAATCGCATTTTCGAACTGACCTATGAATTCTAACCAATCCGAAGAATCACCATAAAATTTAGAGATCGTTAATTTTGGAAGACGAGTGAATTTGTTACTTTCGTTTTGGGATTCTGTAACGGTTTCATTAGAAATGTCTCTATTTGCATTGTCCGAATTTTCCAACTTATTCAGCTCTTTCAACTTTTTCTTTCCTCTGAACTGCCACACTTGAATTTTCTCTTCCTATTCCAAAGCGGATGAGATTTCAAGTTCAAATTCGTCTTCTTCGACTTTTAATTCTCGTTCTATTTCAGCGTCTAAATTGCTCAAGGATTTTGATTTTTCGTTTAACTGGTCTAAAATTTCTTCTAATACTTTTACATTTATAACTACTATCATCTATATTCAGTTCGGTTTCAATTTTCTTTAATATCTTGGACACTCCGGTCCTCTATACCTTTCGTTTCGATTTCAGTTTAGCAATAATATCTTCCATATTATATAAAAATAGAAAATACAGGCTTACCTTGGCTGTCTTCGCATAAAATGATATCCAAAATTAAAAAACACAAACTTCTAAATTGGCCAAAGGTTCTCGGCACCGATGCGCCATATTGCGAAAGGTTGTTCTAATTCTAAATGAAGTGAAATACTTCAGCAATCTACAAAAATAATCATTTTATTTACAAAGCAACCTGGATTGCATCGAAGGTTCACTGCTAACTAACTACGTCGCAAACTATAAAACTAACATTCTTTTTGAGAAGCGAAGCGCCCTCTAACGGCGATACATAAATCATTTGGGGGATTTTTCCACAATTATTTTTTATTCTTCTACGTCGGTAAATTGTTTGCTTTAAAAGTGATTGAATTACATTGTTCTTATGTTGCACTTCAGATTTTCATGTCTTTAGTTAATCTGCATGCAATAATTGTAGAATTATCAACAATTTAAAACTTATTTAAGTACTACTAAGCTTAATGAAGCAGCCATTTGTTAACATTTGAAAATCTTAGTAGAACAGTGAATGAAGTCAATTTCTGCACTTTCAGTGTGTTTTGCCGAGTGGGACTAAACTAAACTTTCACTTTTGTGCACCGAAAAATCTGCCTTCTTGCCCTCTAGCCGAATTGCTTGTTTTTGCGTACAAATTCTAATTTTAATTGCAATTTTTTTAAATTGTTTTAACGATATTAGGTGTTTTATGCTTTACTGTATTTTGCAATTGCTAAAGAAGATGTTTTGAGTTTTTATGTATTTTTTTCTTGCCAGGAAGTGAGAACTGAATTTATAGAATGAGAAATATATGTCTAATGTAATTCGAGGAAATAAGTTTAATTAAAATGCAGAAAAAACTGTGTATAATTTAATAGGCTGTAGAAGGAAGTCATGTTGCGTCCTCATAAGAATATTTTTAAAATGTAAAAAATCGTTCCATTAATATTTTGTTATCATTCTTGTTTTAAAAGAAGGCGAAAAATCTACTTTATAATCTGCGACAATTTCACAACTTTATACTCGACACTTTTTTAGATGTTGAAATTTTAAAATATTAAATGTCAAACAGTTTAAAAAATCGAGCTGTTTTAAAAATTTCGCGAAAAATACATAAATTAAGTTACAACTTTCATATTATTAACATAATTATTAACATAAATTAAGTTACACATCAACATTTACACTTTTTAGTTTCCTTGAAAAGATTTTTTTCCCACTGTATTCGATAGGAAAACAGTGAAATTCTAATTTGCTTAGTTTGTCGGTTAAGCTAAGATATGTACGAAATATTGTTTCAGCATTAAATAAAAATCTGATGTGTACACCACATGACTTGCTTGCACGAAATATTAAATTATACGCATTTTTTCTTGCATTTCATTTAAACTTATTAAATTGAATTAAACCTACTTCGCCGACACCGCATAAACCACAGTAGAATAAATGCATTCTTTAAAACTTTCTGTTTCGGATTGCAACGCAAAACCATATTGCAACTCTTGGTTGGGAGCGCCTACACCATCCGCCATACAGTCCTGATCTCGCACCAAGCGACTTCCATCTGTTTCCGGCTTTGAAGAAAAATCTCGGGGGAAGGCGCTTTGGAAGCAATACTGAAGTGAAACAAGCCGTTCAACGCTTCTTCCCAAAGCCCTGATTTTTTCCTGGAGGGCTTTTTGAAGCTTATCAAGCTATATGACAAATGTCTCAATGCACTTGGTACCTATGTGGAAAAATAAAGGTATGTCATATCTTTAATGTCTCATTCTATTTTTTGACTTTCATACACAACTCTGACCACAGTCGACAGGGGAAACTTATTTTTCAACTTACCCTCGTACATATCCTAAGTTGCGCTTTCGAGACATGAAGAACGCAAGTTGAATTTCGACAATCGGCCCACTAGAACAGGAGGTATAGAACTGACCCCTTTTTTTTCGTAGTCTTCAGTCCTACCTGGCTTTCTCTCCCGTCCCAAAAGGAGTTACCCTTCACAGAATGACAAAAATTCCACGTAATCGTTTTATTAATTTATTTAAATTTTTTATGCTTCTGTTTTTGGTTATTCATCAATTTTCAGAAAAATATTTTAGCACAGAGCAAGTTGGTACTTACATATTATCGCAACCACTTTCGGATAAGTCGCCAAATTTTTAGAATGGGCCAAATTCTGGGAGCTAAACCCATAACCAGTCTTCAGGCAACAATGATCATAACAAGCCCAGCTCCGGTGCTTCTTAGTGTTAGGTATAAATCATAATTGTAGTCGGAGCGCACCGGAGCCCTAAATAAGAAGGCTTCTACACTTCTTTAATATAACTGAACAGCAATTTCAGCAGAAATCCGATTTCGAAAATTTTATTATTAATAATAAAATGGTATTAAAAATCCATTCCAACTTCTGAATGCATGCTTGTCTTTCTTTGGGAAACAAATCCTTAGTTGGAGGTCGAGACTTTTAAGGAAAGAAAAGCCCCCACCCATATTTCAAAGGCTTATTCTCCAGAAAGTACAATGAATTTATGACAGAGGGTATTTTTTTTGGGGGGAGGGGGTCCTACGCTAGTGTCTTCCTGCGGAAAAGCGCACCTGCAGACTTCTTGGAACGATGTAACCAAAGACAGGGGATCAAAAGTGTCACTTGTTACTATTTTTTCAACTAACTTTCGGATTCTGTAAAAATTTCTCTCCTGTCTTATTATGCTTGACAGCTAAAATTATACTGATTGTGAGAGGAGATCGTGGTCAGAAAATGTTGGATTCTTCTCTTTTTGTTTTCATAACCGCAGATCATCAGTTAAAATTTTCTCTATATTCTCTTATTGTTTATAGCATTCTCTGTATTTTCATTACTGACGCTTTAAACATTTTAACATTTTTCACTGGAATGCTAGAAAAAGAATGGTCTTTATATCTATCATCCCTTGAAGCAGTGCAAAATACTCAGAGCTTAAACGAAACCAGACTCCTGTTGAGCTATTTCTTATTTTTTAAGTGACATTGTAATTCCAGCCGAAACCGCAAATAAGTAAAGATCCAGGACTTTATTTTACTATTTACCATTTATTTAATAACATACTATATTTTCCTTTATCACTTTGCATTTTATTTATTTTAATATTGTTACTTTATTTTCTATCCCACTTCTGACACCAGTTGTTACGTTTTTTTTTCTTACTTCTGACACCAGGTGTTACGTTATTTTCTTACTTCACGTTCGTACGGGGTTCGTAGATTTGGAGTGAATAACAACGACACTTTATGAAGTATCGAAACACACTTTATTTATTAATAATTGTCAGGACAGCTCCAAAACACGTTTTACAGTCGTCGATGAACTACTATAAACACGCTGACACGATCAGCGACACAGCCTTTAGGTTATCAGGCTATCACGGTGGAGACAGTTTCCTGCAAAGCAGCCGACTCTGCTTTCCGGAGTACAGCTCCCGACTCTGCTTGGTCGTTCTCGGAACTTATTTGAAGTACCTACTACCTTACTGATCGAACTTTTTTTTCACAGTGCTGGTCTATTTTCATTCATTTCACCTTTCTTCGCCGACTGATGGCGGCTAAGTGAAATATCTCATTCTACCATCTTGATTCTTCATATTTTCCTTTTGTTGTTCCAGACATTCTTTTATCTGATACAGAGTAAAAGCACGCTGTCACTCTCTTTTCATTCGACACAAGCAAGCGTTCTCGGAACTCCACGTACTCTCGAGACTCTCCATGCTACAACTCGCGATGCACTCGACGACACACGAGCACAGCTCCTGACTCTTCGGTTCAGTCTTTCCCGGAGCTCAGCACGTTCTCTTGACGATGCACTAACCGCGATACACTAACAGACTCCTTCAGTGGACTCGACGACCCACTCGGCATTCGGTGCCCGGCTGTCAACTCGATCGACTCCGCAGGGATTGACTCGCTAGACGAGGCTCACACACTCTCGATGAGAGACACACTTACTGACTGTAGACCAGCAGGGTTTATTTAGCTTTCATCTTGTGTTCGGGAACATTCTTGACTAAACCGGTAAGAATTCGTTCCAGAAGGTTCTCCAACCGTCCATGGTATACCGCCAATTTTGTCGCCAAATGGATGATTTTTCGCCAAATGTGGCAACCCTGCCTTCCCTTGTCATTTTATGGCAACCCTAGAACTGCTTTGCGGGGAAGCCATCTCACCGCGCCTTTACATTTCGTAATAATATTAATTTAATAATAATTAAATGTAATATATTGTTTGATTTTTATTATCATTAATGATTTAATTTTCATAATTAATTATTTAATTGTTTAATTTATTTACTTATCTTTTTATTCATTTATTTATTTTTGTTCTTCTTTCCTGATAGTATGCTATACATCTCTGGGAATACTAATTTTAGAAATTAAGCCCTGAAACTGATGGTTGTCTACGTGCGGAGAATAACTGAGAAGAAATGCAGAAGAATTTTTCTAGAGTGTGAGCATTTATTTTTTTATTCCATCACATAATATTTAAATATTATCTAATTAATAAAAATTAAAATTTGGATTTTAAATTGCAAAGTGTGTTTGCTTTTGGTATGTTGATAATGTTTGCAGATTTAAGATAAATGTCAATAGTTTACGATTCTTTTAAAATTTCTCTCGAAAATAGCCAGCTTCCTCCCAATAAATAATTTTTAGCTTTTTATCCATGAACAGTTCGCCAAATTGAATCAATGTGGTTGCGTTAATACGTGTTAAGTACTACCAAGTTTTAATTCATGCAGTCAGTCATTGAAGTAGATATTTAACGATGACATCAAGGACCTTCGCCTTCATAGCCTTCTTGTCGGTCGCAAGAGTTTACATTGTAAAATATTTATTTTTTGAATAATAATAAAAAAAATTAAAAAATCATTTAGATTTCATATGTGCTAATTTCGTCTTTGCTGTATTGATTAAAAGAGATTTTTTTCTTGTTCTTCTGAAGCTAAAGGTGATCACGTCACAAATTACTGAGAAAGCGTTTATTCCTCATTTAACAGATTATTATTTTTTTTATTGCAAACTGAAATGAACATGACAGAACTTTTGAGTAATAGTTAGAAATATTTACGTTAATTCCCAACAATAAGTATTCCAGCTGCTTATATATTTATATTTATAGCTTTTAATCTCTAAGCATTTTATACACACTAAACGAATTCTTAATCAATTAAATTAAAATTAAAGGAACATTTTTGTTTTGCAATTAAAAGTGAATTTAATATGTTTTGCAGTTTACAGAAAAATATGCTTTAGTTGTTATAATTAATACCAGATGGCAGCACATGCTTCATTGCATTGAAAATTTTTAGTTAAGCCTAAAATGTTCTTTTCGGAATTCATATGCAGTGTTAAAAGTGTTGTGTTCAGTTCTTTACTGTTTTGTGAACTGTTTTACCTCAGATATAAGCTTGAGTGCTCTGGCTACTCAAAAGTGGTCGAAACAATTCGGCAACAGTAAGTCTGATTAGTATTTCTTACTTTATTGTATTTGGCAGAATGTCCCTTTAAACAGTACTCAGAAGTATTTGATGTTATGGCATGCGTTATGTAATCTTCATAACATCACATTTGCATTTGCGCCTGTGAAGGCTTTGCTTAATATTTAATAAATCTACTACTTTTTCATTTTCAAAAAAAGATAAGGCGTTAAAGGACAGTATAATTCTCTATGTCACGTGACTAGAGTTTAGTGTAGAAGGGCGAAAATGTAAACATCCCACTTAACGTGCGTGTATGCGTAAATATAAATTTTATCCATTGGAATTTTTTAAACATATTATCTGTTGCTTTCAAATTCGTAAAACTTATTATGCCTTAGTCAAGGTTAGAATAAAATGATATTTAAAATGAAAAATGAAATAATGTTAAATGTAGGCGTTTTTCTTTTCATGTTTTATGTGTCTTTCTTCATTTCCCCCCTCACCTGTTTTTTTTTTTTTTTTCCCTGTTAGTGTATGTCAGAAATATTTCTTTGGTGTTGAAATCACCGCCTCTTAAACCGATTTAAAGTATGTTGTATGTTTGTTTTGTTGCGAATTTATAAATGCGCAATTCGTGTAGAAGTTCGTAAAGATTTTAATATTCCAAAGCAATTTTAAAAATCTCTCTAATTCTGTTTAAACAAGAAGTGAGTAAATTAAATTTCCCTGTTATTTTTTTATTAATCAAAAACGTCATCTGTATACTTATTAATACATGAAATTAAAGTTGCGTTATATAATTAATTTTTTTTTAATCTATATGTTTGTAAAATTTGAGAAGTCTGTTATGATTGACTAAATATTGATTAAATAGAATTCTGAATTTTTAGCTGTACAAATCATGGGTGCAGATATAGAGGAAATGTTTTCCTAATTTTTTTTTAGTAATACCCTTAATACTTTGAATATGATTTTTCAGATTTCATCCTCTTTACTGACGAACTGTTTTTAGTTTTATACATACTACATGGCAAGTTTAACCTGTTTTACTATAGTGAAAAAAAAAAAAATATATATATATATATATATATATATATAATATAGTCAGTCGCGGGAAGGACAGGGTAGAATGGATTTAGTGCGATAGTTTCATCATATGCAGTTTTTATTTATTTATTTATTTTTTTTTTATATATATATAGAAAGAATAGTTTATTTTTAACCAGATGGTATAATAATTTTTTCACATCAGATTTTACTATGTAAACTCTTATTATCTCAATATCAAAATTATTTTTGTCCTTCCATTCTAGGCGTGCTAAATAAATAATTTGAAGTAATAATCTTGCATCTTATATGTTGTGGTTGAAAGTAAGAAAAACCCACTGTTTTTGTTGTGTAACTTCTTCAAAACACAATCACTGCATGGCGTCGTCAGTTCATCAGTGTGGTTTATAACTATTGAACTATGTATTTCTAGAAATTACAAAATTTTCTTTCAGATATCCGCGCGATAAAAAATTGTTTCATTACTTTACAAATATTACATCCGGTGGCTATGCATACCAATAAATTAATTTTAATTCCGAGTCGCATCTGAACATGATGTATTTAGAAACATTTAAATGGAATTTCTAAATGTTCCTTGGGGATAAAACGAGATTATAGCAGTAAAGAGCTAAAATTTGTTACGAATTACTGATATTTTCATATAACTATTAAGTTTTGTAAGGAACGTGATGTTTAGATTTATTGTAGGAATTGTGCAAACGTATATATGTTTTAAAATCGTAGGTAAACCTAGAAAATCTGAAAGTCAATTGAGTTAAAAAATTCTAAAGGACTGAGGATTTCAGAATAAATTTAACATTTCATAGTAGTAGGACTGGTTTATATTATTGTATGTAGACTAAATGTAAACTAATGCGGTATAGCAAAACCACATTCTCCGGAGCATCAACGGATACAAAGGTTGCTTTGCGGTTACCCATTCTTGTATTTGTTGCTTGCTGTCAACTTCCTTATAATAAGTCGGCTAACTTTAAGTTTTTTTTTTTTTTTTTTTCTTTTCTTCTTCATTTAAATAAAGAAACTGATTTCCGGCTTCCACCCTATAAGTAAAGAAAATGGAAAATAATATAAGTAAAGAAAATGGACTCTCCCGCCCCTTGCACCAAAAGAAAAAATCTGATTGACCTTTTTTTTAGCCCAAATGGCGTTAGCCAAGAAGGGCTATCAGTCTCAAAATGTTGAACCATTTTTCAAATTGTAGCAACCAAATATTATCCGCCTGTATTACATTCAAAATCACGTGAAAATCCCCCTTCCCCAAAATAACAATAATAAAAATCTGAAAGGTTTCAGATTTTAAATTACGTCCAAAAGGGGCGTTTTTTTTAACGTTTTGTGTGTTACCTTTATTTCTTAAATATCGTGTTCTTTTCACTTAAACCATAAAATTCAGTTCAACAGCAATGTCGCAACATAATTTTAAAATGAGCCTATCTTTAGAATTTCCGATACACAGTACCGCGCGCTGGAGATAAAAAGTTTTTTTTATCCTCCGTAGAGAGTGTTGCCATTGCTAACTTTTAAATTCTTGAGTTTGTTAATCAAAAATTCGTTAAAGTTTTATAAAATATGAAATCGATAATAAAACAAATTCCAAATTTCAAATTTGGTCTTCCACATGCCCATATTCGTAGGAGGATTACGTCATTCAAAATTTGATGGCTCTATGTGCCGTTGTTTTATCACAATACGAGAAACATACATACAGTGTCTCAAAAAAAGTGATGGGACACTTGTGCTTTACAAAAGGAAACTGCAATAAAATAAATTTAAAAAACATGTAAAATTTTTTGTGGGTGTGTTTCATACTTAAATTTAGTAACAATTATTACATAACATACATTTTCTCAAAATATTAAAATATTAATTTAATAAAAATACAATTGTTTAGAACGGAGCAAAAAATGGCTCACATAAGTGATGGGACACTTACTTTTCCATCAAATATTTATCCAAAAATTTTACTTTTTAAAAGGTTTTAATATTTTGTTGGATTTCCTTTTACATTTAAAACGTGATTTAATCTTCTTGGGATGGATTCAACTAATTATTTTGTGATTTCTGGAGTGATTTTACCCCATTCTTCTTGAAGCAATGATTTTAATTGTTGTTTTGAAGAGATGGCGTGTTTGCGAATTCTTGATTCCAATTCCTGCCAAATATTCTCTATGGGATTTAAGTCTGGGGATTGTGGTGGTGTTTTTATTATTTCAGGACAGTTATACAGCAGCCAGAGTCTAACGTTCAAAGCAGTGTGCTTGGGGTCATTGTCCTGACAAAATTTAAAATCGTTATGAAGGGTCAATTTTCGTGCTGAAGATTTCAAATTTTGATTTAAAATGTCAGTATACTTTTACTGATCCATTATACTGTCAATAAAAACAAGATAACCAACTCCAGCGGACGACATACACCCCCATACCATAAATCCACGTCCACCACGTTTTAATGTTGGCACCAAGTTCTGTTTGCGAAATTCTTTCCTGGGTTTTCTCTACACCAAGATTATACTATCAGAACCAAATATATTAAATTTACTCTCATCAGCAAATATAACTTCATTCCAGTGATCAGAGTTCTTATTTATGTTGGATTTAGCGAAAGCCAGTCTGAGTTTTCTATTCTTTTCACTTACGAAGATTTTTTTCCTGGCTGCTCTACCGTGATATCCAGCAGATCGAATTACTCTTCTAACAGTCTCAGGATTAACAATTACTCCATATAATGCTTGACAATCAGCAGCAACTTTAGGAGCACTCATTCTTGAATTTTTTTTTTTTTAATATTTTGAACAATAATTCGCTTTATTCCATTGGATAGCTTTGGTGGTCGGCCGGGTCTTCTTATCCTGAATCATATGATTCATTTTATATCGTTTAATTATATTGAAAACTGTTGTATGACTCATGTTAACTGTTGCAGCAGTTTCTCTAATAGATTTTTCACGTTCAATATGCAAATTAATAACTAATTTTCGAATTTCAGGCAAAGTTTCTTTTCGTTTAGCATTCATGGCTGCACAGAGCTAAAAAACACAAAAATTCCAAAACAGACTGGAGAGAAAGACTGCAGACGATTTTATAAATTATTGCTAATTGCTTTTGAGTAAAAATAAAAACCCCAAAAAATATATTTATTGTAGTACGTAGTAGTATCTAATCGTGTCCCATCACTTATGTGAGCCATTTTTTGTTCCGTTCTAAACAATTGTATTTTTATTCAATTATTATTTTAAAATTTTGAGAAAATGTATGTTACGTAATAATTGTTACTAAATTTAAGTATGAAAAACACTCACAAAAAATTTTTACATGTTTTTTTTAATTTATTTTATTACAGTTTCCTTTTGTGAAGCACAAGTGTCCCATCACTTTTGTGAGACACTGTAAGTAAAGAAAATGGACTCTCCCGCCCCCTGCACCAAAAAGAAAAAATCTGATTGACCTTTTTTAGCCCAAATGGCGTTAGCCAAGAAGGGCTATCGGTCTCAAAATGTTGAACCATTTTTCAAATTGTAGCAACCAAATATTATCGGCCTGTATTACATTCAAAATCACGTGAAAATCCCCTTCCCCCAAATAACAATAATAAAAATCTGAAAGGTTTCAGATTTTAAATTACGTCCAAAAGGGGCGTTTTTTTAACGTTTATTTATTAAATATCGTTTCACTTAATCCATAAAATTCAGTTCAACAGCAATGTCGCAACATAATAATAACTGGAGATAAAAAGTTTTTTTTTTATCCTCCGTAGAGAGTGTTGCA
Source organism: Stegodyphus dumicola (assembly GCF_044657685.1). Taxonomy (NCBI): domain Eukaryota; kingdom Metazoa; phylum Arthropoda; class Arachnida; order Araneae; family Eresidae; genus Stegodyphus; species Stegodyphus dumicola. The sequence goes on along the minus strand of NC_140779.1, from coordinate 29,558,871 downwards.
ATTGCTAACTTTTAAATTCTTGAGTTTGTTAATCAAAAATTCGTTAAAGTTTTATAAAATATGAAATCGATAATAAAACAAATTCCAAATTTCAAATTTGGTCTTCCACATGCCCATATTCGTAGGAGGATTACGTCATTCAAAATTCAATGGCTCTCTGTGCCGTTGTTTTATCACAATACGGGAAACATACGTACATTTATGCAAATTCTTCATTGTTTAATTTCTTTAAATATAATACAGGGACGATAGTATTTGGTGGCAACGATTTGAAAAGTGATACAGCCTTTTAAAGTTTTCAGCGCAAAATCGCAAAACGAAAACAATAGTCCTTCAGGAAGAAATCCCCTTTGGACTAAAAATTAAGGAATCTTCATGAATGTAGGTATGTGTCTCACATTATGAAAAAACAAGGGTACCTAGAACCATTACGTTTTGCATAACGGTAGCCCTCCACTCGATGTATGAGCACCTGAAAGCCCGAATTTGTAATTTGTTTTATTGTTTATTTCATATTTTGAAAAATTCAATGAATTTTTATTAAAAACGCAACGATTTCTAAGCTAGCAGTGGCAACACTGCAAGGAATAAAACATTTTTGTCTGTAAATGGAAAAACGCCCGTTTGAACGTAATATATAAAAAAAAAATTGGGGGGGGATAATATAGGGCGATTATTAAGCCGTTATTCACATAGGTTATTTAATTTGTCTGTTAAAAATAATTATAATTAATGTGTCTAAAATTTGCAAAAACTCTGAAATTACAAAAGCAAATTAAAATTTTGATGCTAATTTATTTTACAGTATGTGCTAAATTTGTATATTTATCAAGTATGTTAATTGGATTTTTTTCTACCCACTTACACTGCGGGGGGAAAAAGGGGGCAATTCTCTATTTCCCGTTCTATTTGGCCGATTGACAAAATTCAACTTGCGTTTTTCATGTCTCAAAAGCACAATTTAGGATATATACTAGATTTATATATAGCATTGTTCTAACATAGGAATTTTGACACAAAATCGGACTTTTTCTGAAATAACATGCCGATTGTTTTTCCATATTTCGAATCTACGACTCAGATTATGGCGAAGTGCCTAGTATTATAAAAATCGCACGAATAGTTTTTAAAAAATTAGCTCTCAAAATTTTAATGTCTCAATGTAAATAGAACTTGGTATATATTTTATTAATGTCCCTTTTTTTTATTAAACTTATTTGAGGCTTCCTTTCACATTTCGAAATTTAGATTCATTCCAATAACATTCGCCTATTTTTTATGATTTATTTTTAGCCCAAAGGGCTATGAATTTCGTTTTGGCATTTTGCGTTGAAAACTTTAAATGTCGGTTCACTTTTCAGACTGTTACCACCAAATATTACAGCCCTGTATTATATTAAAAAAATAAAAAAATGGAGAATCTGCATAAATGTGTGTTTGTTTCTCGCATTGTGATAAAACAACGGTACTTAAAGCCATCAAATTTTGAATAACGTACGTTTCCATCCGAAAATGGTCATCTGGAAGCTTTTAACGAATTTTTGTTTAACCCTTTGTTGCATACAAATAATCTAGAGAAGTTAATCGAAAATGTGTGTATTTTTTCTACTTAAAATAACCTTAGTAATAATAATAATAATAATAATAATAATAATAAAATTATTCAAATTTCCTTTTAAATAATTGCTATTGTTCACTACAGTGGACTGCATTCATATACGTACATGCATACAAATCTCTTCCCAACGATTCTAAATGGTAAATCTACAACTGACATGTACATACAGATCCCCCAAAATACCTTCATTTCGTCGATTATGGTGGAATTCATTTTGCTACGATTTTGTAACCTGTACCTATGGATTCAAATGTCAAATGTTCTAGAAATTCCTTGCCCAACATAAACATTTCCAGTGGTGTTTTGGCTTGATAAGCAGTACATTTGGGTTTCAATTCACTCTTTTCGGTAGATCTGTATTTACCCACTCTACAATTTTCTCAAACTGACGTTTAAAATAAAATGTCTAAAATTATTAATTATGAATAAAAAAACGGCAGTATAAGAAAATGTAAGCAATATTATATAATGTTTACTATGAGAAATTGCACTAACTTGGAAACAGAAGTAGCAGCCATTTTGCAAATAGTAACGCTTTACTTAGTGATGCTATACAGCCATCTGTGATCGACAGTTGAAAGTTCTAATAATATAGTATGAATAAACACAGGAATGGAATCTGTTAAGGCATTTACAGAAGAATAAACAAATTTAAACTTTTGTCTTCTAGAGTGGACATGATGCAACAAAGGGTTAAGAAACGCAACGATTTCAAAACGAGCAATGGCAACACTGTACGAAAAAAAAAAAGTTTTTATCTCTAGTGCTGTCCAATGGAAATTCTAAAGATATGCTGTTTTTAAATATGTTGTGATTTTGCCATTCAATTGAATTTTATGTGGCGTAAGTGCCGAGAACGTGATACTTAATAAATAAAATTAACACTCAAAACGTTAAAAAAAACGCCCCTTTGGGCGGAATGTAAAATCTGAAAGCTTTCAGTTTTTTTTTTTTTAATTTGTATTTTTAAATAATATTTTCGAAAAAAAATGTATTATAATCTATAAAAGTTTCACCATCATCTTAAAGTAGATGTATTTCTAAGCATACCTGCAAAAAATTAGTCTTTTATTCAAAATTTCCGAAGATTTAATTTATATGTTGGCGCGTTTTGAAATTTGACATAGTATTTGTTGAAAGGGTAACATCAAATGTGGTTTAGGCACTTTGTTAAAATTATTTGAAAGTGGGAGCGATGTGACTTTTTTCCGCTAGCTGAAGAAATGTAAATCACTAGAATCTTTGGAAGCATCCATTATTTGAAGACAATGTTGTTTCGGAGATCTGGCATAACTACGGAGAGCGATAGATTTCATTCGTGGCACCTCCGGATGTGAACCATTTTCCGTTTTCACAAGAAAATATCTTTTCGCGTCAAAGAGAAAACAGCACCTCTTCAAACACTTAGTGCTGTCATATATTGAGTCCTTAAACGGGCAGTGATGAAAATGCGGAACTACTTACAAAATCTCTTCGAAAATTAATATTTTATATGTGTTTATTTTAATCAATGGATTTGGGCAATACATAGTTGTATACTGATTTTTCAAAACCTGCAGAACAAATAGACGTTAGGATGGTGAAAAAAACTGACAGTATAGAGGTTGTTCGCTCATTTTTTAGAAGACTTTGCTTTTCCCTGCTATAAAAAAATCGTCTGCTTGGAAAAAAAATTTTTACCTGCAGTTTATTTTTGAAAGTGTAAATTATCGTCTGCTACTTGACAATCATGTTTTCATGCAAAATGGCGCTTTTAAAGAAGCAGTGGACGGAAGGCTATTGTTCCGGTTTGACTAGAAACTTTCACTATGCGGATGTTCCGGTTTGATTAGAAACAAACTTTTCTCTGCCTCGGAATGGCAACAGTGAGAACTTGACTTTCACAGCTATGTTTGTGCTCTTTCCGAAGGAAATTATTCGTATTTAATTATTAATAAAGGCTGTGAAAGCCATGATTTTTTCGGTATCTAAAGGAACTATGGACAGTATTGTCAATAAAAAAGGGGGAAAAAAAGTCAAAGTAAGGCTTCAAAGAGAAGATTATTCAAAATACACATCCAAGGAAAAAACAGAATGTTTCGAATGTTGAAAGGTAAGAACACTAATGTTAAAAGAAAATCTGCGAAGTCGAAGGACAGTTGCATAATCATTAAAATGCTCAGTATCAACTGTAAACAAAGTAATTAATGCTGATTTGAATCTTATAAATGGGGAAAAAACGTAATGTCCATCGTCATTTCCCAGTACAAACCTCCGAAAGCAGAACGCGCTGCAGAATTCTCTATGAGAAACAATTACTCGGACAAAAATGGGAAAATGTCACAATAGATGAATCTTGGGCATATTTAAATGACCACTACAAAAGAGATCCATTTATTATCATCAAAGAGAAGAAAACCTCTTGGAACATGGTTTAAAGTATCTACAGAAAGTTTTTGAAAGGGATTTATGATTGTTGCTGATTTTTGATATAATGAGAAATAAAAATTAAAGAGAGTGCTGAAAACAGTTAAGGTCAATGCCACATGTTATCAGGAACATATTCTATACCCAGTTTTCAAATATAAAATACCATCTCTTTATCCACAGTGCCATCAATCAGTAGAACTGCAGCAAGGGATGCCTTCGTTGAGGAATTTCTGAGGGAAACTGCCTCGTATACACATGGAAAAAACCGTGAAAACGCCCATGCAGCCAGCCCGTTCGTGGGACTCGAACATCGGACCGAACTACCAGTGTTCAGCGACTTTACCGCTCGGCCGCTGGTGGGCACTAGGAATGCATGGTGGGAAAAGCCTCTGTAGCGAAATGATGCATTTTATGCTGTTATTAGAAACCTGCTCTTTGCTTAATGCAGTCTGTAACCTCATTTTATGCATCTTAGCTGTTAGAGATATTTAACTTACATATCTACTGCAGGTTTAATTAAAACTTTCATATGTGGCTGTAAGAGGCTTAATATAATATAATTTAATATAATACTTTTTCATGGTAATCTTTTTTTTTTTTTTCAATGTATACAAGGATATGGTCATATATGTCACGTATGTTTATATTTACGTAGAGTATGTGGTGCTCAAGTTATTTGTCGCCGTAAGTTAATAAACAAGAAAATCTAAAAGGTTTCAGATTTTAACGGTCGTCCAAAATGGTTTGTTACAGTTTTTTTACGATGTCGCTGAGCTCCCAGTCTACCAGTCTGCTCTTACATTTATTCGTTTACCAACCCTTCCTTTTTTTTATTTAGTCTAGAGGGGCAATTTGCCCAGAACGACTATCGAAAACTCAAACTCCATTTATAGTGAACCAACGCAAAATGCTGAAACTAAATTATTAACACTATTTCATCATTGTACTCTAATCCTGTTTGGTCCACGGAATCCAACAGTTTCAAGAGAAGTCATTGCTGTTTCGGAACTAATGTAATTGTCAGTATTTTCTTCGAGTGTCTGCTCTAGTCTTGTGACATTTGAAACTACATCTGCATCATTTAAGCATTGAAAGCCCGGCTCAGTCGAATCGCCATCGAACCATTCCACGTTGTTTTTCCCGATCGACATTTTCGAAGAATTGTATTTTTTTTTTAGTCCAAAGGGGCAATTTGTCCAGAAAGACTATTCATTTCGTTTTGGCGTTTTGCGTCGATTCACGCTAAGCCTTGTTTGACTTTTCAAATTGTTGCCACCAAATATTATCGCTCTGTGTTATATTTAAAGAAATGAAATAATGAAGAATCTGCATGAATGTATGTATGTTCCTCGCATTGTGATAAAACAACGGTACCCAGAGCCATCAAAATTTGAGTAAAATAATCTTCCATAGAATATGGGCATGTGGAAGGCCTAATTTGAATTTGGAATTTGTTTTATTATCGATTTCATATTTTGTAACACTTAAACGAATTTTTGGTTTAAAAAACTAAACCATTGCCAAGCGAGCAATGGCAACACTGTAGGGGGGGATTATCTCCAGCGCTCGAGACTGTATGGGAAATTCTAAAGATAGGCTCATATTAAAATTATTTTGCGATATTGCTGTTGAACTGAATTTTATGGTTTGAGTGCGTAGAATAGGATATTTAATAAATAAGGTAACTTACAAAACGTTGAAAAAACACCACTTTGGACGTAATTTAAAATCTGAAGCCCTTCAGATTGTTGGAGGGGGATTTTCACGTGATTTTGAATATACCATGATCGAAAAAATGTTATTATTGGTTTTACTTTCGTCGAGATTTTGCTGCTCTTGCGCATGGATAATCTGCAAACCGAATAGTCTGCACCCGCATAATCCGTAAGTAGTGTAATATATACAATAAATTTCCTTAAATTGCATTATTTTAAAATTAATCCTTATTACATTATTTCTTATGTAGCGCGACGATGCAAGTTCTTACCTAACGATTCCGCCAATAATTGTACTAAAATTTGCAAACTGAATCCTAAATTAGTCAGTCAGAATAAAGCAAAATTCTTTCATTCTTAACAAAGATTTCATTTTTCGAGCCACGTTTGCCATCTTCAAATATATCATAACAACGTGAAATTTTTTTTAAAGAACGCGCGCATGTTTTGCATCGACTTTCAGGCACTTAGAAAGGTGTGGGAGCAGGATGTGGGGTATATCAAAAATTTGTAATTGTGTGTGAGCGCAACACATAATTTATACAATCACGTTTTGTACATTGTCTAGAATGCTGATGTGTACGTTGACCATCATTATTTTCTAAACCTTTGCACCTAAAAATTTTCTCTGTAGGACGTGTAAATTTATCTTTTTATTATTATTATTATTTGGTAGTATTTCGAAAATTCATAAATGTGTGTACTGTGTGGGCGCAATACATAATTTATAAATTAATGTTTTGTACATGTCTAGAATGCTCATTTGTATGATGACCATCTGTCTTTTCCAAGTCCCTGCCTCTAAAACTTTTCCCTGTAGAAATTGTAAATTTTTCTTTTTAGCCCAGAAGGCTATTAATTTCATTTTGCATTTTGCGTTGACAACTTTTAATATCCATTTCACTTTTCAAATTGTTGCCACCAAATATTATCGCCCTGTGTTATATTTAAAGAAATTAAATAATGAAGAATTTATATGAATGTATGCATGTTTTCCGCATTGTGGAAAAACAACGGCACCTACAACCATCAAATTTGGAATAACATAGTCCTCCACCCGAATATTTAGTAAAACTTTAATGAATATTTCATTAACAGACTTAAAGATTTCAAAGCGAACAATGGCAACACTGTGCGACAGCTCGAGAGACTGTGTTTCGGAAATTCTAAAGATATGCTCATTTTAAAATTATTTTGCGATATTGCTGTTGAATTGAAAGTTATGGTTTAAGTGCGAAGAACATGATCTATATATATAAAGAAGAATGTCTGTGTGTGTTGTTTGCAATTAGCTCAGTCACTACTATAGCTGCCATCACCAAACTGTCTACAATTCTTTTCTGGGTCCTGGGAAAGTTCGACGTCCACTTTTTACCTCCAAAAAAGTAGCTAAAATCAGAGATATTAATTAAAAACTCTGAAAACGCTAATTTTCGCCCTCATTTTCCCGAGTGGCAACAGTCTCGCACGCTGGAGATGAAAATCTGATTTATTTTGTGAAGTGTTGCCATTGTTCGCTTTCAAATCGTAGAGTTTGTTAATAAAAATTCCGAAGTTTTATAATGAAATAAAAGTAGCATTACCAAACATTAAATACTTTAATCCCGATTCCAAAAATTCGGGGGAAGCCATTTCAACTTTTCCCACCTTCGTTCGGCTTTAATCAGCCGAGATATTAATTATAAACTCTGAAAACACTCATTTTCGCCGCTCATTTTTCCGAGTGGCAACAGTCTCGCGCGAGATAAAATTGCTTTATTTCGTCAAGTGTTGCTACTGCTCGCTTTCAAATCGTAGAGTTTGCTAGTCTTAAGTTCTGCAAAATCTGTATATATAAAGAAGAATGTCTGTTTGTATGTTTGTTTGTTTGCGTTATTGATTTTCGATCAATTATGATAATTTTTTGTGACATTTAATCGAGTAAAATTGAATATAGGTGACATATTGGATGGAACTTGAGTTTTTACGGCATTTATTTGATTAGAAAGACGAAAATCATTAAAAACTGCGTGCTATTGCCGCTGATACAATGAGAGAGAATTAGATTACAGCGGTACTCGAAATCTGACTTAACTGGTATCGGGTACTTCCGCTAGTATTTAATAAATAAAGGTAACACACAAAATGTTAAAAAAAATGGCGCTTTTGGGCTTAATGTAAAATCTGAAAAACTTCAGATTTTTTTTTTAATTATTTGGGAGTAATTCGAAAAATTTATAAATGTGTATAAATAAAATTATAAATGTAATTATAAATGTAAATTTATAAATTTATAAAAGCGCATTACATAATTTATTAATTAATGTTTTCAGCATGTCTAGAATGCTCATTTATATAATGCACGTTAACACTGGATGGAGAGAGAAGTGGTGTGAATGCTATAGAACCAAGCATTGCATCTCTCACAATTACTGAGGCTATCAAAGATAATACGCAAATGTATATTTGCCTGTGTTGTCTGAGTTTTCGGCATTTCAGATCATTTTCATTGTTTATTCTCAACGCCATAGCTAAACGCGTCGTCTTTTCTTTTTCTCTTCCCGTGAGCAAATGAAATCAAGTCAAACTAGTACATTTGGGTATGAAGCAGAAATTTAGCAGTAAATCAACGAAAAAAAGAAAAAGCCTTCATTGGAAAGAGAATTTCAGTAAGATGTTGGGGGGGGGGGGAGCACACGAGGAGGAACCGTTTCCACTCGGGTCTTTCTTATTTCAGCTTAACACCTGAAATTGTTTTTTTAATTACCTTCATCACCTTATTTGATTTTTATGCTTCTGCTTTTATTTCTTTTTGTTTATTTATTTATTTTGCATTCTGCTTTGCAGAGACCTATAATTACTTCTTGTACTTTTGTAGGTGCCGAAAGTAAGGATCTTTAGTTCTTATTTTTTTAGGTTTTAGATATTGCATGAATGATCTTTTGCCATTGTTCGTGTTTTGTGTAGTAAGACCGGTTCATAGCTTTGGTCGTGTAATTTTTTAAAACGTTTATGTGCAGAATATATTCGCCATACAAGCCCATTCTTACGCTGAAGATTTGGAAATAGTCGAAGTTTAAAAATGCCATTAATTACATGTTACAAAGTTGTCCATAAAAATTTAAAAAATTAAACATTTTTTTAAATGCTAAAGTTTTTTTAAGGAGTAATATTTTAATAAAAAAATTTTTTAGGCATCATATTCATCACGATTTGGCCCATTTTCAAAATTTGCTTACATATCTTGTCCCAGAAGAAAAGAAAGAAAATTCGAGAGAAATTAATATTTAAAGTTTAATTTGAGCAATGCATTGCATAAAGATGACTATAAATATATTTCTACAATTTAAAGTATAAAAAAAAGCAATTAAAATATTTTAGATATGAATTTAGCAAATCAATAAAAATAATTTATCTTCCACTTCATGTCAAGTCCGTTACCTTGAGATTATTTTACCCACAATTAATTTGTATATCTGCCTAAAAGGAGCAGTACACATTCAGTGACATATTGCCTCCTTTAGGCGAATTTACAAACTAATTGTGAATAAAATAATCTCAAGGTGTTGACATGACATGAAGTGGATGACATATTATTTTTATTGATTTGCTAAAGAAAAAAATTTCTGTAATTAATTTTTATCATGAATATAACACATTAATAGTTCATATTTAAAATAATTAAATTTCTTTATTTAAAAAAATAAATTAGGCTACAAAACAAAGAGGTTGAATAACATAAAACTTGAAAGGGACAGGCATTTTTGCCTACGATCACATTTTTTAAGCTTTAACCTAAAAAATTTCAATTGTTTTTTTAATATTTTAAATTGTAGAAATATATTTATAGTCATCTTTATGCAATGTATCTCTCAAATTAAACTTTAAATATTATCTTGAATTTTCTTTCTTTCCTTTTGGGACGGCTTGTGTAAGCAAAATTTGAAAACGAGCCATTTAATTTATTCATTCTAATTCACCATAAACACAAAGCTTTTAATTTAGACTTGCTTCAGAAGTAATCCATGTCATATAAATCTATAAATCTACTAAAGTTCGTCATCGGCATTAAGTAACCGAGAACTTTCCTTGAAAATTTTCAGGGTATTTTTGTTCTAGATGTGATTATTTCTATATTTTTTAAATTAAAATTAAAATATATAGTTCTTGTTTAATGTCTTTCTTTCGTATATTATCGAATTTCATGGGTAGTTTTTAATAATTCTTAAAAATTTACATTTAATTTGGGTATTTTGAAGTGTATTTCAGATACTTAAATTGAATATAAAATCTCATGTGTCATTTTTCGGACTTTATCTCAAGCAAGAAAATGTTATATACGGAATTTTTACAGAATATATTCAATACATTAGAATTGTTTTTGCATATGCAAGGTTTCTTTTATCATATTCTCTGAATCATAGTTGATAGCAATTTCAATAGAATATCATTAACAACCTAATAAGTTTGAAAAAATGACGTTTTTTCTTTCGCAATTTTCACTTAGATGATATGTAGATGCTAATCATAAAATAGCGCATCTTTTTCATACTTTCCCACGATGTTTTCATACCTTCCCACGATGCTGAATAACTGAATGACGTAAGACCTAAATATATTCGAATAATTCACTGTAAAAGACTCAGAAGTTATATTAATCTACGTATGTGTTTTGTACTCTAATATTAAAGATGGCTAAAATACTTTGTGTCCATTGCCCTTACATAGAAATTTGAATTTTTAACTTTTTTAACTAAAGAAAGCGATTTATGCACAGGTCAGAACATCTTTTCATTAATGTATACCCTTCACAAAAAAGATGGGCAGTTCTGTATCTTCCATTCTACAAGGCCGAATATTGACAAAATTTGACTTCCGTTTTACATTTCTCAAAAACGCGACTTAAAATATTTATTACATTTGTAATATAGCTTTGTTCTGACATAGGTATTTTGACACAAAATCGAACTTTTTCTAAAATGACATACCGATCTTTTTTTCTATATTTCGATTTTACAACTCAAATTATATCTAACTATTAAATTTTGTAAAATTTGGTGAGAAACTTTCCGAGAAATTAAGAAATTTATCTTGGCACACTTTTTTTTGCTGTCGCCAAGAATGATTCACTTGGCAGAATTCTTAATTTATGGTAACCTATTTTCCTTTCCTATTCAGTGCATGAGCGGAAAAATTGCATCCTTCATTCTTTTAAATACTTTTAACAAAGTTCGTAAACCACATTTAGGGTTAGTATACAGTGTCTCACAAAAGTGATGAGACACTTGTGCTTTACAAAAAGAAATTGTAATAAAATAAATTAAAAAAACATGTAACAGTTTTTTGTGGGTGTGTTTCATACTTAAATTTAGTAACAATTATTACATAACATATATTTTCTCAAAATATTAAAATAGTAATTTAATAAAAATACAATTGTTTGGAAAGGAGCAAAAAAATGGCTCACATAAGTGATGGACACCATTAGATACTACTACGTTCTACAATAAAAATATTTTTTGGGGTTTTTATTTTTACTCAAAAGCAATTGGCAATAATTTATAAAGTCGTCTGCAGTCTTGTTCTCCAGTTTGTTTTGGAATTTTTGTGTTTTTTAGCTCTGTGCAGCCATGAATGCTAAACGAAAAGAAACTTTGCCTGAAATTCGAAAATTACTTATTAATTTGCATATTGAACGTGAAAAATCTATTAGAGAAACTGCTGCAACAGTTAACATGAGTCATACAACAGTTTTCAATATCATTAAACGATATAAAAAGAATCATATGATTCAGGATAAAAGAAGACCTGGCCGACCATCAAAGCTATCCAATGGAATAAAGCGAATTATTGTTCAAAATATTCAAAAAAATCCAAGAATGAGTGCTCCTAAAGTTGCTGCTGATTTACAAGCTGTTAATCCTGAGACTATTAGAAGAGTAATTCGATCTGCTGGATATCACTGTAGAGCAGGCAGGAAAAAATTCTTCGTCAGTGGAAAGAATAGAAAACTCAGACTGGCTTTCGAAAAATCCAACGTAAATAAGAATTCTGATTACTGGAATGAAGTTATATTTGCTGATGAGAGTAAATTTAATATATTTGGTTCTGACGGTAGAATCTTGGTGTAGAGAAAACCCAGGCAAGAATTTCGCAAACAGAACTTGGTGCCAACAGTAAAACATAGTGGAGAAGGAGTTATGGTATGGGGGTGTATGTCGTCCGCTGGAGTTGGTAATCTCGTTTTTATTGACAGTATAATGGATCAATACAAGTATATTGACATTTTAAATTAAAATTTGAAATCTTCAGCACGAAAATTGAACCTTCATAACGATTTTAAATTCTACCAAGACAATGGCCCCAAGCACACTGCTTTGAACGTTAGACTCTGGCTGCTGTATAACTATCCTGAAATAATAAAAACACCACCACAATCTCCAGACTTAAATCCCATATAGAATATTTGGCAAGAATTGGAATCAAAAATTCGCAAACACACCATTTCTTCAAAGCAACAATTAAAATCGGTGCTTCAAGAAGAAATGGGGTAAAATCGCTCCAGAAATCATAAAAAAATTAGTCGAATCCATACCAAGAAGATTAAATCACGTTTTAAAAGTAAAAGGAATCCAACAAAATATTAAAACCTTTTAAAAAGTAAAATTTTTGGATAAATATTTGATGGAAAAGTAAGTGTCCCATCACTTATGTGAGCCATTTTTTGCTCCGTTCTAAACAATTGTATTTTTATTAAATTACTATTTTAATATTTTGAGAAAATGTATGTTATGTAATAATTGTTACTAAATTTAAGTATGAAACACATCCACAAAAAATTTTTACATGTTTTTTTAATTTATTTTACTACAGTTTCCTTTCGTAAAGAACAAGCGTCCCCTCACTTTTGTGAGACACTGTAGCTTATAATAAATATGCCAAATTTCAGAACGCGCCACTGTATAAATTCACGTACATCTTGAGAAGTTTTGAATAAAAAACTCTAAATTAATGCAGGGATGCCTAGAAATACATCTACTTTAAATTAATGCAGGGGTGCCTAGAAATACATCTACTATCAATTGTATTTTTATTAAATTACTATTTTAATATTTTGAGAAAATGTATGTTATGTAATAATTGTTACTAAATTTAAGTATGAAACACATCCACAAAAAATTTTTACATGTTTTTTTAATTTATTTTACTACAGTTTCCTTTCGTAAAGCACAAGCGTCCCCTCACTTTTGTGAGACACTGTAGCTTATAATAAATATGCCAAATTTCAGAACGCGCCACTGTATAAATTCACGTACATCTTGAGAAGTTTTGAATAAAAAACTCTAAATTAATGCAGGGATGCCTAGAAATACATCTACTTTAAATTAATGCAGGGGTGCCTAGAAATACATCTACTTTAAGCTGATGGTAAAAATTTTATAGGTTATAATTCAAATTTTTTTTCGGAAACTTTATAACAATTATTTAAAAATACAAATTTTAAAAGTAAATCATAAAAAAATGGGCGAATGTTTTTGGAATGAACTTAAATTTCGAATTCTGGAAGACGAAATCAAGTAAGTTTAATAAAAAAAAAAGAGATGTAATTAAACATGTATCATATTCAATTAGCACTGAGGTGTTACTTATAATCTTATATATATCGTAAGTTGTGCTTTCCAGACATGAAAAACACAAATTAAATTCGGCTTAGTAGAACGGGAAACATAGAATTGCCCCACCTTTTTAGCCCAAAGGGCGTTAGCCCAGAAGGGCTATTAATTTCAAAAACGGCATTTTGCATCAATTCACTTTTCAAATTGTTGCTACCAAATATGATCGCCGTGTGTTGTATGTATTTAAACAAACTAAGTGATGGAAAACCTGCATGAATGTTTCTCGCGTTGTGAAGAAACAACGGTACCTAGAGCCATCGAATTTTAAATAACGTAGTCCTCCAACCGACCATGGGCACTTGGAAGCCCAAATTTTGAATTTCGAATTTGTTTTATTAACTAGTTAAAATTTCGTAAAACTTTAACGAACTTTTGATTAAACAACTGAACGATTTCAAAGCGAGAAATGGCAACACCGAAAAAAAATATCTTTATCTCCATCGCGCGAGACTGCTTATCGGAAATTCTAAAGATATGCTGTTTTGCTGTTTTTAAACATTTTGTGATATTGCTGTTGAACTGAATTTTATGTGTTTCAAGTGCGAAGAACAGGATATTTAATAAATAAAGGTAACACACAAAACGTTAAAGTCCTTATAGGCGTAATATAAAATCTGAAAGCTTTCAGATTTTTTATTATATTTTAATTTATTTTAATTAATTAATTTTTTTCGGTGCAGAGGGAACATTTAGATTCATTATGCCATAAAAAGATAACTCTTTTCATGGTGTATGATTCAAAAGTTATAAGAGTTGGAAACGTGAAAGGATATCGAAATTATCGGAAAATTGCTTAGGATAATAAAGGAAAAACATATTACAGTAGAGTCCAGCAAACTCGACATAATGTGAACTGAGAGACTGTCGAGTTTCCGAAAAGTCGAGTTTTACGGAACAAGGGGTGGGTTTTTCAAAACTCTTTATATTTAACCCTTTGATGCGGGCGATATTATTTTTATAATGTTTTAACTAGAAATCGAATATTGTGATCCTAGAGGCAAATAATATACGAATTAAAAAAAAAATTACTCTTGGCCATTGATCTGTGGGTGGTGGTCTCACTGTGAACCAGCGTGCGTCTAGAACTTGGAACCTTAACTGAGGTAGTAGGGAAAAGAAAAAGTTTACCTTTTATCTGTGCGCATTTCCAATAAGTGACGAAATTTGAAAAAAAAAAAAAAAAAAAAAAGTGTTTAAGACTATTAGTCTATTTTTAAGCTATTAGCATTATATATAAAGTTTTTACGTTATTTTACAAAGTATATCGTCTGGAAAAATGAACTTTTATGTAATTTTTTAAACCAGCGAAAACATAAGAACGTAAGAATTTTTGCTTTCCTATGTATCTTGAATGGCTTAAAGGGGGAAAAAAAAAAAATAAAAAAGATAAATAAATTTATTTATTAAGAATAATATAATATTACATAAAAATCTGAAAGGTTTCAGATTTTAAATTACTTCCAAAGGGGCTTTTTTTTAACATTTTGTTTGTTACCTTTATTTACTAAACATCACGTTCTTCGCACTTAAACCATAAAATTCAGTTTAAGAGCAATATCGCAAAATAGTTTTAAATTGAGCGTATGGTTTAGAATTTTCGAGAGGCAGTCTCACGGGCTGGAGATAAAAATGCTTTTTCTGTACAACGTTGCCATTGCTCGCTTTGAAATCCTTGAGTTTGTTAATCAAAAATTCGTTAAAGGTTTACAAAATATGAAATCGATAATAAAGCAAATTCTAAATTTCAAATTGGATTTTCCACATGCCCATATTCGCAGTAGGATTGCGTCATTCAAAATTCGATGGCTGTATGTACCCAAATGTTGTTTTATCCCAAATGCGAGAAATATATATACGTTTATGTATATTTTTCATTATTTAATTTCTTCAAATATAATGCAGAACTCTAGCATTTGGTGGCAACAGATTGAAAAGTGAAACGGAAATTTATAGTGAACCAACGCAAAATCGCAAAACGAAAACAATAGCCCTTCAGGGACAAAGCCCCTTTGGACTAAAAAAAAAAACAAGAATACATTAAAAAAAATTGAAACCTTTCAGATTTTACGTTGCGCCCAATGTAGCGTTTTTTTAACGTTTTGTGTGTTACCTTTATTTGTTAAACATCATGTTCTTCGCAATTAAAAAGAAACATAAAATTCAATTCAACAGCGATATCACAAAATAATTTTTAAATGAGCATATCTTTAGAATTTGCGATACACAGTCTCGCGCGCTGTAGATAAAAATGTTTTTTCCCTCCGTACAGTGTTGCCTTTCCTCGCATTGAAATCGTAGAGTTTGTTAATCAAAAATTCCTTAAAGTCTGATAAAATGTGAAACAGATAAAAAAACAAATTCCAAATTCCATATTAGGGCTTCCAGATGCCCTTATTCGATGGAGGATTACGTTATTCAAAATTTGATGGCTCTAGGTACCGTTGTTATTTCACAGTGCAGATTGTTCATTGTTTAATTTTTTAATATCATTATTCAATTAGTAATCATTAATTCATTATCATTATTTAATTAATAAATACAATACAGGGCTGTAATATTTGGTGGCAACAGTTTGAAAAGTGAATCAACGCAGAAATTGAATCAACGAAAAATGCCATAACGAAATTAATAGCCCTTTGGGCTGGGGGGGGGAAAGAAAAAAAAGAAAAAGGTAAAAAACTGGCATTAATTGCCATCGGAAACATTTTGATCTAATATACTAATAAGTATACCTAATATACTAAATATAATATAAAGGTGATAAAACGCTTAACATATTATCAAAACAAGAGTATTTATTTAGCTAATACTTTCTTCATAATATACCGCCGTACACTCTGTAATCGAGAAGCCAGTTAGCTAGCTACTGGAAGATTTGAATGTGGTGGTGATTTTATTCTATTGGCAGAGAATGAATGGTGGGAATGCAAAAGAAGGTTGTAAGAGAGTAAAGAACCATTTATTAACTTCCTATCACAGTCTGAATCTCTTAGGCCTCCGCGTCATCTACTACTTCAGTATCATGTTGCCTCATTGTTGAAGGTCGAGGTTAATATAGGCTTAAAATATAGCAGTATAATTAACTGCATAGACTTACTTACCCTCTTTTTACAGTTATTTATAGGCATTCTAAATGTCTGGCAAATCTGCCCTAAATCTATACGTTTATTAAATTGCATGAAAGAAAGGCTGAAATAAAGTTCGATCTTCTATTTTCTCTTCGAACCTGCAAAAGCGTTTCCCTTGCAAAAAATTATAATTATTATAATGCAGATCTTTAGTTAATAGGAAAATAGCGTACGACAAATTTTCGCAGACTTGAATTCTGTAAATTTACAAAAAAATTTGTTGTTGTTGTTCTGAAGAGCATCGCAGAGAGTGATGTCTGAACTGGAAACTTGATGATGTTCGTAAACATTAACATAGGATTTGCGAGACAATTTCTGCTTGTGGTGGATTTGGATTCATTGGGAAAAGATAAGAATACTCTAAAAGTAGTCTCCTAAAGGACTAGAACCTTCACGGAGGATTTTTTGACTGGAATTGACGTTACACATGAACAAATCCGGGAAAACTCTCATGCAACTATCCCGTTCGCATTCGTGCCAGTCTAATTACCAGTTTCCAGTGTCTTTATCTGTTAAAATCCTGCTGGGCCTTTTAACTTGTATTAGTATTCAGAAAATAAAACGTTGTGGTAATTTTAGTTCTCGAAGGCTTCAGGCTTCTGTGTAGCTATATTAAATAAATGCTAATTATAATTTTCTTTTAGTCCAGATGGGCGTTAGCCCAGAAGCTCAATTAATCTCGAAACGGCATTTTGCGTCGAATCACTTTAAATATCCAAATCACGTTTCAGCTTGTGTCCACCAAATATTATCGCCCTGTATTATATTGAAAGAAATTAAATAATGAAGAATCGGCATAAATGTATGTATGTTTCTCGTGCTGTGATAAAACAACGGTACCTAGAGCCATCGAACTTTGAATAACATACTCCTCCACCCGAACATGGGCACATTGAAGCGCGAATTTGGAATTTGTTTTATTGTGATATTGATTTTGATATTTGTTTTATATTTTATAAAACTTTAGCGAATTTTTTATTAAATTTCAAGGCGAGCAGTGGCAACGCTGTACGGAATAAAACATTTTTTTTTTTTTATCTCCAGCGGGTGAGACTGTCTATCGGAAATTGTAGAGATACGTTGTTTTTAAATATTTTTAGCGCGAAGTGGCGTTAGCGAGTTTTTTTTTTTTTTTTTTTTTGTAAATTTTTGTAAATGAAAAACCGTCCGTTTGGGCGTAATATAAAATCTGAAAGCTTTCAGATTTTTTTTTTGGGGGGGGGGTAAGAAGTAAAAGAAAAATTTTTTTTCTAAGAAGATTTTTTTAAAGGCCTGAATATCATATTATACCTTTCCAGTTTTAAACTGCACTTTATATCTGTGAATTTCCACTTCTTATTTGAAACTAAAACTTTTATCTATTTATTATTTTTTAATTATTAAAATTTACTACGCTGTGTATGCATCGGTATCAAAATTTTTTTATTTTAAAACACGTATTTTTCGTATCTTTTTCATTTTTATGAATTTCGTATTTCCCATATTTTTAATTCTTCTGGAATAATGCTATTGGTTAATTTTTATACATATTATTGCGTGCATACGGGTTCGTAATGGATTGAATGCACAAGTCGATAAAAAGTTAATAAAATTTATTCTTATCACAAGAAATAAAACAAAATGCTGAAATTTCCTCAGATAGTCGTGCAATATCGCAATATCTCACAGTAGTTATATTTTAAAATACTAAAACGTTAAACTCAATTAAAAACAGAGAAAGCTAATCCGATCTCACCGCGAATTCTCTACAATCAACAACAAGAACTAATTAAGTAAACAACTGAATTGAGATATTTTTCTCCGGCTTTTATAAGCTTTTTAATCATGCACTTCTGGATAGCAAAAAAGAGTGCAATTACGAGATATCTATTTATTCAATGTTAAATGCGCGTGATCTTACATTTTTATTTTTTCTTATTTTTAGTTCTTATTTCTTATCTGTTTATCTATCTATCCACCTATATATGTTTATGTGATAAAAGCAAAATTTAGAAGTACTGATGAGAGAACACTGAGAGGTAGAAACGCAGAAATAGTGATAACGTAGATACTTAGAACGTAGAATTCGTAATGACTACGAATCATGGCAGTCAAGCCGGTTTTAATTCCATATTTATTTAAATTCACATGTGTGGCCACAATTCAGTTGGCACTCTAATCGTGCCTAGTTCCAGGACATTTACAATTTTGAATAGTATTGCGATTGGAAGAGAGCGCAGCGTAATTGTGTTTAAGCAGCGCAGACGATGAATCTAAGTAAGCATTAATCCAATGTGGCAGTTTTAAGAGAAAGGTTTTGGTCAGAAAGGTTTCAGTTCTTAGAGTTTAGGTTCCCAATTAACTACGTCATCAGCGTTGTGCAAGCTTCGTGTCATAGATTAATCTAGAAATGGCGCAGACCAGAAATGGTGTTATTATTTTTAGAATAAAAAAGAATAACCAAATTAAAAAAGGGCTGTGGAAAGGTTATTACTAAATTAAATTACAAAGCTGATTTACGTATTTTTTATCTTACATACCTATATATATATATATATATATATATATTTATATCAGAATATAAAATCACGATTTTATACGTCGAAAGAAAGGAAATGTTGACTAACTACAGTTCCTATCTTTAGAAAGGAAATTTAATAATTCGCGTATAAATTCGTGATTCTAAAGATAAATGCGAATTTTAATCTTACGTAGATGTAATTTTGAAATTTTTCTGGTAACACTGTAAAAAATTCAGGATAACATTCGTGACTATTAGCTCTTAAAACAGCAGCCCGTAATTGTAATTTAAAAAGTTGGTTTTGTGAGTGTAGTTTTCTGTTAAATTATAGTTGAACTCCATAAACGAAAATGACCAGTTTTCTAAAGCATTGATTTAGTTTTTTTACGGTGAGATTTAATGAAACTTAACGCGTAAAGGCCAAACACGTTAAACTTCTAATTTTCATTTTTTATGTTTTGTATAATCTGTTAGCTAATCATTTAACTTCACCACCATAAAATTTGATTCTAAAAGATAAAAAAAAAACCCAAAATCTGAAAGGTTTCAGATTTTAAATTACGTCCAAAGGGTCGTTTTTTTAACGTTTCGTGTGTTACCTTTATTTATAAAATATCATGTTCTTTCCACTTAAACCATAAAATTCAGTTCAATAACAATGTCGCAAAATAATTTTAAAATTAGCATATCTTTAGAATTTTCGATACACAGTTCCGCGCACTGGAGATAAATTTTTTTTTTTTTTTTTTTTTTTTTTTTTTCCGGTAGCTTGTTGCCATTGCTCACTTTGAAATCCTTGAGTTTGTTAATCAAAAATTCGTTAAAGTTTTTTGCAAAATATGAAATCGATAATAAATCAAATTCCAAATTTCAAATTTGGTCTTCCACATGCCCATATTCGTAGGAGAATTACGTCATTCAAAATTCGACGGCTCTAGGTACCGTTGTTTTATCACAGTGCAAGAAATATACATACAATTATTTCTTATTTTGTAAAACTCTAACTAATTTTTGATTAACAAACTCAAGGATCTCAAAGCGAGCAATGGCAACGTTGTACACAAAACACTTTTTATCTCCAGCGCGTGAGTCTCTGTATCGGAAATTCTAAAGATATGCTCATTTTAAAACTATTTTGCGATATTGCTCGTGAACTGAATTTTATGGTTTATGTGCGAAGAACGTAATATTTAATAAATAAATGTAACAGACAAAATGTTAAAAAAAAGACCCTTTGGACGTAATTTAAATTAAAATTTTTAATTTCTTTTTAGTTTGTAGTTAATTATAATTTTACCTTCTCGGCTTCCGCAAAGTATGCCACGATGCTTTAATTATTTGAATCATTAATTGTTTTATTGTTCCTTTATTTTTGCTACACTTTTCTGACAGCCTTCCATAGAGCTCCGGTTCTTCTAATTGTAGAAATGAAGCCCTGGTAATGGATGATATTCAGTTCATAGGAATGTTGAAACTGAAGAGAGATTATCTCTTTCGTTTACGTCGTATAAAAGAAATTTATTGCCTGGTTTTCCAGGAACTACATGGTATAGCGCTATGCTATAATTTTAATCTCGAGCCACAAGTTAGTGCTTATGATCGTTTTCGGCCGGTCGTAACTTTGACATTCGTATTGTATCCGGGAGGATTTTCATTTCTAAGAAAATCAGTAAATAAAATAAAACTCTCAAAATTTCAAAGCGAGCAGTTGCAATACTGTAGGAAATAAAACATTTTTATCTCTAGCGCGGGAGACTGTCTATTGGAAATTCTAAAGATATGCTGTTTTAAAATATTTTGAGCGCAAAAGGATATTAGCGCAGGTCGTCTCGAAACATGTGTGTATAAATGAATAAAACGCTTCTTTGGGGGTAATATAAAATCTGGAAGCTTTCAGATTTTATTTTATGTTTATGATAGCTTCATTACGTATTAGTGAAGCTAAAAATAAATTTAATTTTCTTAAATGTATTTTTTAAAATTTTATTTAGAAATAATGTGCTGAATTAATATGATATAAATGATCTTTTTTTTTAAAAAATTTTAATCAAGAATAATGTATTTCGGTGACGTACGTACGTATCTCGCATAACTCAAAAACGAGTAGCCTCAGAACGTTGAAATTTTGTATGTGGGACTGCTATAACATGTAGATGTGCACCTCGTATTTTGGTTGCAATCGGCAGCACCAAACGTATATAAATATATTTATATATATATATCCACACTATTACCCGGCTTAGTGATCTCAGTTTCTTTACTCTTATGTTTGTAAATTGTACATTTTTTGCTTTAAAAATGATTGAATTATTTTTAAAGCAAAAAATGTACCCCCAAAGAAGCGTTGTTTTTATCTTCCGGTTAAGGATTTTATGCCTTTAGTAAATCTGTGTGCAATATTTTTAGAATTATCAGCAATTTTAAAGTTGTTTAATTGCCGCTAAGCCTGTTTTTAATGGCGGCCATTGATGTTTACATTTGAAACAGGAGACTAGTGGATTTGTTGCCAATCTAGAGAAACTTAGCTTCGCAACAACAAAGAGAACGCATTCATTTATTATTGCCAATTAATCATGCTTAATTCTTTCTGGAATTTTTTCGAGGAAATAAGCGTTTGAGATTTACTTCGTAATTTTTATTATAGATATTTTGAGTTTTTATGTATTTTTGCCTTGTCGCGAAGTGAGAACTGAATTAATTGAATGAGAAATACTCAATCGTCTGTGAAAAACTGTTTCTGTTTTGTTTTGTTTGCTGAATTTCTTTTATACATAGTTCTAGCTTTATTATAGTATTTGAATTGAACATGTGGCAACGATTCGATAATTCTTTAAATGATATACATTTTGTGCATTCTGAGTTATAATATGAATGAAATATAATACTGTTAAGTAAACCTAGCGCCAGAGTGTCGCTATGGTAAACAAAGTGAATTTTAAAGAATGCATTTATTCTATTGTGATTTATGCGCTGTCGGCGAAGTAGGTTTAATTCAATGTAATAAGTTTAAATAAAATGCAAGAAAAAATGCGTATAATTTAATATTCCGTACAAGGAAGTCATGTGGTGTACACATCAGATTTTTTTTTTCAACTTGTTTACACGCATATTTCTCAAATTCCATCTCTGTTCCTTTCATCCCGCGTTACTTCTCTCTTAGGCAGCTATTTGTCAGTCATTCAGCGCCACCTATCTAAGTAGTCATAAACGGTACGGTTTTAGATCGCGTGTTCCATTAAGTGAAATAATCGAATGTAATGTTAGCATAGTCTTGTTCTACAGAATGGGGTTTCGCTTTCGGTGTAATAAGATGACTTTCTCTGCTGAAATGGCGGGGGGGGGGGAAAGAAAAAAAAAGTTTGTATCTTATTTCTTATGTTCATGAGCCAGCCCTTAATGAAATATGAATTCCAATCATATTTTCTTTACTTTTACTTTGAATTAGCAGCAAATCTTCATGTTGCTTTGCAGCGTTGTGAATGGTATTCTAAATTATCAAATTGGAAATGATGTAAGATTGCGTTAATTAGTTGTAGTACCTCGGTGATATCATTTAAAACAAATTCAAATTCTAGCAGCGAACTTAGAATTGATGTTGGTACAGACAGAATGCGATTTCTAAAATAAACAGTACCGGAGCCCTATTAAAGTCCGCCAGGAAAGGTAAATGAAAATAAATGTTTTTTCACCCCAATTGGTGGCCAAATATTAGCTCATGTCCCCCCCCCCCCAATGGGGGCCAAATATAAGTTGACTTATGCTTGGCCAGTACTAAGGCCGGAAGTAGTGGCCACTTTATTGTTGGAAGTACCTAATACGTGGGCCACCGTTGCCTCCTATGAAGGGATGGACAATAACAGGCATGCCTTCTCCGGTATTCGAACCGTACCGCAGTAGGCTGCCATAACCACTATACCCGTCTGGGCGGCAAAATGAATTATTTAAAATAACAAATAATGAACAATTAAAATTAAATGAGGTGAAAAAAGGTAACATTAATATATCGATTTAAATTAATAACAAATAGTTAAATAGTCAATAAAATTTCGATGCTTACTTTTTCTCGAAATCCAAGGTTTGAATTGCAATTTCATTTTATGATTTTCAACTGAATTTAACATCTGGTACAGACAACAAATATAAAAAAGTATGTGTTTATAGTAATAGAAAAACTATTTTCTTCTTTCTGCTCCAGAATTATAATTTATTACTAACGCTTAAGGGGAAAAAGGGGGGAATTAAAACACTGCTGTACATACATTGCCATGTTTTTATTTTTTTACTTCGTTGTGAGCGTATATGTGGCATTGGCATTCACTGCTAAAAGGTGAAAAGAATGACAAAATTTAAAATGTATAAGTCGCTTGATTTCTCAAAATTTTTATTGCCTCTAAAACAAAAGCTTAACTGCAAAAATAAATATTTAAATGCATCGTTATTTCAGTTAAAGTTATGAATTATTATCGTTTTAATTTATATTTAATTTGATTGAGTTCGAAATCAGAGCAAAAATTAATCAAATTAGACCCTGACCGAGTTTTGGAGCTATTACATTTACAGATAAATGTCTCCCAAGACGGCAGATGGTGCCAATCATGCGGAATTCCGTTTATTTGACATTAAAAAGAAAAATAAAATAAAACAAAATTGCATGTAATTATTTGCTTTAAGTAGACGCAAGTGGTGAGGATACGAATAATAATCAGTGATTGGAAGATTTTGATGAAAGGAAGTTATAAGATTCAAGGAAATCTAATTCACCAGCGAAATATTCTATTTATTTATTTATTGTGTTTATAAATTCCAGAAGAGATATAATTGAGAAACCAACAAAAATAAGAATGAAAGACACATAAATTTCTGCTCTTGGAATTTCGTACTCTATATAGCCCATTAATTGCTGTGAGTTCAAATTTAGGGTTAATTTTAATTCTTGAAAATTTAAGGTTATCTGTATGTTGGCAGTTGCGATTACCGCCCATTTATGTATGCCAGTTATAAATATTGACAAGTGCTGCCACTTGCTATAAACAAAAAACTTCCTTCTGCTGGTTAAGAAAAAAATATTGACTGATCCGCTGAAATAGAAGACATTATTTCACGCAGTTTCTTTAAATGAATATTGCACATGTGGAGCGCATTAAACGAAGCTTCTGTATATTTAATTTTTAATGTTATTATTGGGTATTAAATTTTTTTAAGGTTAAAATATGGTTTTATTTTGTCTTAAGAGCTGCAGAGAACTTGAGATTCAGTTCACAATCTTGAAAGATTCCATCTAAATTTTTTATCTCTTTTTTTCAGTTTCCATGTAAATTAGAAAAATTGCAGATAACAGGGATTTTTTTTTCTTTTGTTCAGTTTGTTTCGCAGTAAGACTTGTATATAAAAATCATGCTGGTGAGAGATTACTTGGAATTCAGATATGGATGACGTTTTGACGGAAGCCGAGAATTTTCTTAATAAGCGAAGAAAGAACTTGAAAATTAAAATTTGGAACAATTTATGCTGTTTTCTAAACATATGACTTTAAACTGATTTTGCAGTTGTTCTTATCAAAAAATTTTAACAATTTTTTTTTGTCATCTTTTAACGGATTGATGTCTTCCAAGTTCTCGCTCAAAACATACATTGATTGGTTTCATTAGATAAATATCAGAAAATATTGTTATAAAAATAACTTAGCAAATTGCTTTTTTATTTTTTATTTTTTTTAATTTTAAGCTGTAGTGCGGGTTAAAAATGAAACTTTTACAATTTTCGAAATTGAACATCCCTTAAAATAATTTCTTTGACAGTATAAATAACAATTATCGCCGAGGCTGATTTAGGAGAAAGGTTATTCAAAATAAACATTTTGATACTTAAAAGAATTCGGGAAATCTTCCAGCCTCCCTCCCTCCACAAAGAATTTTACCTGCTGATATATATTGAACTGTTAAACTATTAAATCTGAGGAGACTGTTCTCTCCATAATACTTTTGAAAATGACATTTTGAATCTTTTTTACTGCCCAGCCCAAGAAAGTAACTAATTGCGAATTCAAAATTAATTGGTTTCAATTTTTCAAATTTAAATTTTAAATCGTACAGTAACTTTTCTATCATCCCTTTTGTGATGAATTAAAGAAGGTAACTAACTATCTCACAAGAATTAGTTCCTTGAAATTAAAACGTTGTTTTGTCATTAATAATTAATTCCTTTCTGTATGTAGACAATCGTTACGTCAAACTAGAAATAAAGGAGGTATTTAATAGTATACTCATTGCGATTGCATGTTATAACAGATGTTGAAATTTTTGTGTCAAAGCCAAATTTATTCTTTGCGTGAAAGTAATATTACCTGCTAAAAAATTAAAAAAAAATGTTCTGCAGTAAATCGATTACTTGAAAATTATACGATAATGACAGTCATAACCTAGGCCTTGCAATTGGAGTGTACGTCTAATATGAATAGTATCTTTACAATACTTATACACTGGCCGTTAAAAGTTCATACGAGGCGAGCAAAAGAGGAGAAAAAAAAAAAAATATGAATTTGTAGCCGGCTAGGAAAACTCGTCCGTAGCAATAATTATCCCTGCGGATTAGTTTCCCACGCTCTGAGCGCCTCTTCGGACACACACTGGGGAAAAAGAGAGAAATTCTTTCTCTTCTTTTCTTCCACTTTTTTTCCTTTGCTGCGTTTTTATTTTCTCTTTTTCACACACCCTCTGTCCTTGGACATGGGAATATAGTTACAAGTGTTCCTTGCGCGGCGTTGTAGCTACTGGTGTTTTTGTTTTGTTTTTCTGTTTAGTAGCTATCTCTGTTGTGCGCGAGGGAAATCAAGGGGAGGAAGGAAAAAAAAAAATAAGCCAAAAATGAAAAATCGTTTGGCATTTCGGTCCACAGATGATCGTCTGCAATCGGCAGATTAAGTCTCTGCATTTAACATGTGTGGTTGTGCTAAGGAAAACGGTCTGGTGACTTTGCCAAATGCCGTGATTTAAGTAAGTAAGCTGTGATTTATCTTTTTCTTTCTTTTCTTTATAACTTATTTGTGTAATACTTGACAGTTTTATTGCTTTCCGTACTTCTGACAGAAAGGATATGCAACAAATGAGGAAAAAAAAAATATTATTTCTGTAATTTTGTATATCCGAAATGTACCGTTATAATAGCTCTTTAATCCAATTTTTTACACATTTGTGTTAAGGGACATAGACGAAGTAAGCAGTAGGGTTCTAGATATCTTTCGAAGTTCTCTGGATTAAAAAACTGTTTCCATGCATTGATAAATAGCCTTAAAAGTATTAGGTCATTCATAATTTCATAAAATTACGTTAAGAAAGACGTTTTAAGAGAATTAATCTGATATGGCAGATAATTTTTTCTGCAATGAAACGAGAATTCCGAGACTGTTGCCAACATATCACAAAAAATTATGATTTCCATTTGAATTACTTTTCTTTTTTTTCTTTTCTTTTCTTTTTTTTTTTTTTAACTTCCAAAAGTTTAACAGGCGGATTTCATGTCGTGGCAAAATAAAAAGTACTGTCACTTAACAAAAATATTTGTAGAGGATACATACGTTAATGAACCGATGAAAAAAATGCATTAATTTCTCTCTTAATTAAATAAATGCAGGAACCTTCACATGACTTAAGTTATGAATAAAAAAATTGTTACGAAATGTCCACTTGCGGTAAGATAGTTTCCCTCCCCCCCCGTCATTTTGAAAGTGTTTTGAATGCTTGTTTTAAACATGTTCTGTATTTGTGTTCTATTTGTTTAATTTCTGAGGTATCAGTTTTTAAACTAGAAGTTCTAACCCAAGAGCTTCATTTAAAATTTTTTGTGTCAAGTGTTAAACAGAAATCTACAAACCAAGATCAGATTCTAGTTTCTTTCTAACCTTATAATTTTTATAGTGTGTCATTTTTTAAATTTTAAATAAATTTATTTATTTGCTTATTTATTTTAACTTGGGAAACTTTAATGCTAAATTCTTGGAGGTGTTAAATTGTAAATTGAAGTTTTGAACTTGTAATTTTGTAAATTTGTGTGTGTGCTTTCTATAAACATTAAAAAAAAGTAATGAACTATAGTTTACGCGTAAAATGTTTTGAAGTGATTCATTTATGTAAATATATTTGGATTTGGAAGAAGATTTTAATTAAAGTTTTCTTTTCTTTTTTTTTTTTAATCAGTCTATCATAATGCAAACTAGCAGAATACATTATGCCATTTTTTATTGTACTGCTGCTTCTTTGCACAATAATTAATGTACCAGTAGAAATAATTACTACGATAAAACATTTACCACAATGATTAAAGTACATATTCATTCGTTGAGGATCAAGTAGTCCTGTATCAACTGAATATTACCATCAAAAGTGATTTATTTTTGTTACGATACACATGTTGGCTTTTTCTGTTTTTAAATTAGTCACTCATAAGATTTTTTAAAAAAACATACAGACATTTAATAAAAGATAAATCGTGCTCATAACTTACTAGGCCTATATGTAACATATATTAAGTTAATAGGCCTAACGTATATATCATAACAGACATTCTTACTGCATCGTACATGTTTATATCTTTTAGAATGTAAAATAGAAGAACATCCAAAATTAGTTGTTGCCATTTCTCAGTAGATATTCTTTCTAATAGCAATAAATAATTTACAATCATGCTTACACACATAACACGTTTTTTTCATGAATCCTTTTATTCGACTGCCTTCTCATTTTGCATAACTGTTAGTATTTACATTGTTTTTAATACTATATCTATTAGTGTAATTATAAAAACAGATATTTCTAACTGCAAATATTGTAACTTTTTTTTTACAAAATTCGTAAATATTTATGGTGTGCCGTGAGTGCTCAACTGCCAAATTATTTGGCAGATTGTTGAGTGCAGCTGAAGACAGTTAAAATTACGTAGATAGCACAGATGCCATATATGGTAATAATTTCGGGTAGCTGTAGATTGTCGGAAATTAAGAATCTGGGGACAACTGGAATTATCGCTATAAGGGATCTAACAAGAGTTAAATCTTCAGAAAAATTGATGTAAAAATTGTTATAGTTTTAACATTTCTGCATATTAAAACGTAAAAACAAATAGCGTGAAAAAAATTCCAATATAAGGACAGCGTTTCTCAAACTTTTCTCAGGTTTTGAGTCCTGCAGCCTCTACTCTAGGAAGCAATTTCTTCAGCATCTGTTAGTATAAGCATATTTATATTTTAAAATTTTAATTTATTAAAATTCATTCAATTTTATAGTGGTATTACGTAACAAAGCTACTAGAGTTTAGAAATCGATTTGTTTTTATCTGAGTCTGTTTTTATTTATAAAATGTCAGTTTAGAAAGAAATAGTGATTGGCAATTGCCACCTATAATTTCCTATCTTTGAGTTGAGTTCTTCAGCTATAGTGTGTTAGTATACGCAGTTAATTTGAATTTTATTTTTTCGCTTTTTTTTTTTTTTTTTTTTTTTTTTTTTTTAGTTTTTGAGGACTGCAGACTTAAAAACTTTGGTTTAGGAGATATAATTGGAAACCTGAAAGTCAAAAACGATTTTTATTTTGCTTGCATCGATATTGAAAACAGCTAACAAAATGTTTAGTGTCAACATAAAGGCATTGATTAAGGTTCTGTTCATAAACATAAAGGCATTGGTATTGTGCATAACATAATATTGTTGTTGTTGTTAGCATGTTGTTCATGATAATTGTTGCCCATAACATAAAGTTGGCACTGTTCATAACATATTTGGCATTGTTCATAACATAAAGGCATTGGTTAAGGTTCATTCTGTGTAAGAAATTCTATTCTGTTCGTAAATTTGCATTGTGTTTCAACTATTTCTTACGAAATATATGAAAAATTACAATTAAATTACAACATAAGTACCATGTATTATCAATTAATATCTTAAAACCGTAATGATGATGATATTTATACATTAAAAAAATTCATCTCATAATTCCTCCTCCCTTCCAAATTTAGCTCAAGATATTAAAAAAAAAAAAAATTCGAGATGTCTTCATGAATTTTGGAATAATTTGAACTAAATTCTAAATAGTATTTTATTTATACTTTTTGCTTCCTTGTACGAAGTAAAAAAGAAGTATCGTAATCGCGAAAATGCGTGACATCTGTACGTAAGGACAGAATAAAAGTCTCTTTTCCTCCAAAAAAATTATAAAACTGCTTTAAAATGAATTCTGAAGAGAATTTTTCGTGGCGTCTGTACGAACGTATGTACGTACGTACGTACGTATCTCGCATAACTCAAAAACGAGTATACTCAGAACGTTGAAATTTTGAATATAGGACTGCTATAACATGTAGATGTGCACCTCGTATTTTGATTGCAATCGGCCGCACCAAAGGTATATAAATATACTTATATATACCAGGTTGTTGAATAAGTTCGCAAAACGGAAATGAAGAAACCAATTTTTATTTGTAAAAATGACTTTATTTTTCAACGTAGTTTCCCTCAACTTCAATACACTTATTCCAACGGTCTTCTAATTTATGGATCCCTTGACTGTAGTGATTTTTCGGCAGCTCTGCAAAATATCCTTCTACGGCAGCTATTACCTCTTCGTTTGAAGAAAATCATTTTCCACAGATATATTGTTTGAGGTGTGGGAAGAGCCAGAAGTCAGAGGGAGCTAAATCTGGCGAATAGGCTGGATGTTGCAACAATTCATACTTAAATTTAGTTATTTTAGCAATAGTTTTTTGAGCTGTCTGCGCAGGTGCGTTATCTTGGTGGAAAATGATTTTCTTCTTCTGTAATCCGTGTCTTCTTTCACGAATTTCTTCGTCTAATTGATTCAAAAGGTTACAATAATAATCCGAATTAATTGTTTTGCCAGTTTGAAGGTAATCTATGAACAAAATTCCTTTCGCATCTCAAAAAACTGATGCTAACACCTTCTTGGCTGATTTTTGCACACGAACTCGCTTCGGCGCCGAAGAGCCGGGTTCACACCACTCCTTAGCCTCCTGTTTTGATTCAGGATCATGATGGTAGACCCAGGTCTCATCCATTGTGATAAATCGACGGATAAAGTCGCTTTTATTTTTCTTAAAACGCTCCAAATATTGCTGGCAAAGTCGCATCCGAATGTGTTTTTGCTCCATCATTAGAGAATGCAGCACCCATTTTGCACAGAGTTTTTTGAAACTCAAATTAACACTCAAAATATTGCTCACTGTGCCCAATGAAATGCCTAAAGCCTCTGTTAAATCTCTTTCAGTCAATCGACGGTCTTCAAATACCATATCTTGTATTTTCCCGATGATTTCCGGTGTTGATGCAGTTTTTGGACGTCCCTCTCGCGGGTCGTCTTCAAGGCTGGTACGACCACTTTTGAGTAAATTAGCTCACTTGCAAACCATTGTTTTTGAAGGAGCAGATTCACCCAACGCATTCACCATTTCGGTATGAATTTCCATTGCCTTTAAACCTTTCTTTACAAAGAATTTGATAACTGCACGTTGCTCAATTTTATCCATACCTGAAAAAAGGCACATCACGTTAGATATAAAGGGCGGTTAAACAATGAATAAATTAACAGATCGAAATGAAACTTTTGACGTGTTCCTAAGAAAGAACAAGTATGAAAATGGCGTCGAAGTTTTAGGTCTAATATTGACGAATAGATGGCGCTCCGCGAACTTATTGAACAACCTTGTATATTCACTCTGTTACTTGGCACAGTGATCTGAGTTTCTTTACTCTTATATGTTTGTAAATTGTGCATTTTTTGCTATAAAAATGATTGAATTATGTTGTTCTTATCTTCCGGTTAACGTTTTTATGCCTTTCGTAAATCTGGAAGCAATATTTGTACAATTATCAACAAAAAGTTGTTTAAGTGCGGTTAAGTTTTAAATAACACGGTGGACATATTTGTTTACATTTGAAACAGCAGAATAGTAGATCTGTAGCCAATCTAGAGAGACTAAGTTTCGCAACAACAAAAATAACGCCTTCATTTATTATTGCGAATTAAATCATGCTTAATCCTTTCTGGAATTATTTTCGAGGAAATAAGTGTTTAAGATTTATTTCGTAATTTTTAATACAGATATTTTGAGTTTTTATGTATTTTTGCCTTGTCGCGAAGTGAGAACTGAATTAATTGAATGAGAAATACTAAATGAAAAACTGTTTCTTTTTTGTTTTGTTTGCTTAATTTCTTTTATACATCGTTCTAGCTTTATTATAGTATTTGAATAGAACATGTGGCAACGATAAGATAATTCTTCAAATGATATAAATTTTGTGCAATTCTGAGTTATAATATGAACGAAATATTAAGTGAACCTAGCGCCAGAGTGTCGCTATGGTAAACAAATATAGTGAATTTTAAAGAGTGCATTTATTCTATTGTGGTTAATGCTCTGTCGACGAAGTAGATTTAATTCAATCCAATAAATTTAAATGAAATGCAAGAAAAAATGCGTATAATTTAATATTCCGTACAAGAAAGTCATGTGGTGACATCAGATTTTTTAAAATTAAAATAAGTGTTGTTCCTACGTGAAATAATTAACTTTATGTTATATAATTAGGCTTTATGTTATATAATTGGTTTGGCGACTTACGCCTTTGCAAGTTTTTAACTGTTAATACAATGCAGTTTCAAATTTCAAATTAAACAATCTTTATTATCCACTTCTAGTCTTTTGCAAACTTAAAATGATGTAAAGTGATTTGTAATCGTTACAAAATTGCAAATTGAGGTGGTTTGCCGGGTGAGTACGATTTACTTGATTAACATAACAAGCTCGTACTTGCAGAATTACAGACATCTGAGTCAGATCTGCAGTGTCTAATTTCTTAAAAATAAATAGCTGGAGCACAGCAACTAACTTTTGGTATCCACTTCACAGTTACTGCAGGCGAGCGTAGTTGCAGTATGGCAGTAACACGGCGCAAACTCAAATAAGCTTACGGTTAAGACTAACCTCATACTTTTAAATTTTGCCGCTTTCCAATCAGTTTCAATAAAGTGTCTGGTCTGAGCGAGTACTGTGACGAGAGCCAAGAAAAACAGGACAGAGTTTAAACAAAATGTGGATGTAAATAATAATAATAAAACTAAGTGTATTCTAGACACAACTGTATTTTTAGAGATTAGCAAAATAATATTTTATGCTCATAACCTTGTATTCTTTTTCATTTATTAAGGCATGAAACATATAAATTCTATTCACTGAAACCAAAATATGGTATGAGCGGTTTTGTTTTTTCATCATAGGCATAATAATTTTCTTTGTCTCATATAAATGCGGGCAAGTTTACTTTTCTTCACTTGCGTATGGAATTATTTTTTTCCGTGAGGCAGATGACCTTTGAATGATTTAAGGTAATTAGGCAATCAAGCGACCATAATTCTGATGATGAAAAAGACTGTTGACTTGTATTGAATAATTGCTAATTGAGATTTTCATTTTACAAACTGAAGCTGGCCTGCCTCAAGGTTCGGTTATTAGTCCATTGTTGTTCAATATCTACATTAATGAGCTTCCAGATCCGCTGGTGTGTTGACTATTGTATTAAAAGGGCTTCTTTTTTCTAACGAATTGACCTACAGCAGTGCGCCCAAATCCGTCAACTGTTAAGTTAAACAGTGTCGTAAAAACTTCGCTGTTGTTATTCAACTAATATGATTTTAAATCTAATAAAGACATGCTGCCAGTTTTTTTATTGTGAACCAGCAAACGTTTTATTCTTCGTGTAATATACCGTGATAGTAACATCTCTTCCAGTGACAAGTCCATCTACTTTTGAGCTGCAGTTTTGACTCTCACGTACATTGGAGTGAGCATGCAGCTCTTGTTATAAAGAAGATAGAATGGAGATGGCCAATCGTGAAATGTTTGGCTGGCTGTGGTGGGGTAGAAACAGACGCACTCTGATTGTTAAATATAATATAGTAACTAACTTATACTTACTGTATATTAAACCTTTCATGAACTGTACTCATGTAAGAAAGATCTTATAACTGCTGCAGCATTAACTGTCAATAGTTTGGAAACTATGCAAAACCAAGCTCTTCACCTGTTCACCAGAGCCACCAGAACAGTTAAGTCTACTATTTTTGCCATGCAGTTGCTAAGTTACTTAACCTCAGATGAACACGTTGTAAAGACATTAGGTTATTTCGAAGCAGTAGAGATGAAAAATGAGCAGTGCCCTCGCCGGGACTCGAACCTCGGACCTCTCGAATACGCGCCGAGTTTGTTGACCATTACACCACGAAAGCATACTCAAAAGGCGGGAGAAATACCTTATAACGTTGTAGAGACATTAGGTTTTTTTTTTGGAAACAGGAGATGTGAAAAATGAGCAACGCCTTCGCCGGGAATCGAACCACGGACAGCTGGAATACACACCCAGCGTGTAGACCACTACATCGCGAAGGCACGCTAAGAAGGCGGGAGAAATACCATATATACTCACCCTTTTAAAGGGCGACTGGGGTTTTAGGGGACCCAATCGCCAAATCCTGGGTGTGGAGAATCATCGTCCATCACCCTTTTTAGGGGGCCACTGTAGAGACATTAGGATTTTTTTGGAAGCAGATGATGTGAAAAATAAGCAACGTCTTCGCCTAGTATCGAACCACTGACCTCTGGAATACGCGCCCAGAGTGCAGACCACGAAGGCATGCTAAGAAGGCGGGAGAACGTGATTAAAAAAGGCTATAATTTTGATAGAAAAGGGTGATTAAAAAATAAACCTTATAACGTGATTAAAAAAATGCTATAATTTTGATAGAAAAGGTTCGAGTTTCTCGTACAATGGACAACTGGGAAAACTATAACTTCGAAATCCCAGAAATTTAATGACTACTGTCCAAATAAGCTAACTACCCTATTGCAAAATATTTTATTGGAGAGTATAACCTATTAATCTAATCGTTGTGCTCCTTAGGCTTTCAGTAATGTCGAAATGAATCTTTATCTTGTCTTAAAAGTTAACAAGGAAGAAATGTGTGACTTTCAGTTGCAGTGGACACTGTTGAAAGTAGTTTTCTGGAAAATCAGTGGACTCACATATATATTGAATGTTTACTGAAAGATAAGGACATTGGTGCTGGAGCTGGTGCACACAACGAACTTGTTTCCTTTTACAAAGCAATTACCATTAACTTGTGTAGTTTGGATGGTAAATTGGAAGCAATTTATATGGCGTTGTAACAGCATTGCTGTTGTTGGACCTCTTTCACCAATCATCTCGGATCGGCTGTCATTCTCTCGGATGATGGTCTATCCATCTGATGGTCCATCCGAGATGACGGTCTGTCGTCTCGGATGACGGTCTCCGTCGGTCTATCCTTTAGGTTCTTGCCAGTGACAGAACCTATGACTCAAAATGTATTTATGAGTGCCGATATCTTTTCAATATTCCTTCCGATTTATTAGCAGTGTACTAGCTAATTGGAGTGAACAAAAAATGAGAATGCATATTTCCTGGTGAAGAAAGAAAAGACTGTTCTTCCCAAAGTCCGTAATATTTATGAATTTTCATTCTATTTAGAGATTGATAAATATAGAATTTAACAATATTCGTGTCTCAGACTTGTGGGTAAAAGTTAGAGGAAAGGCTTGACAGTATTCTTGGGATATAATATCTCAGCTTCTTCATCTTCTAAAGCTGTAGCATCTTTGTGTCTTTTCACTGGACATTATTACTTTAATGCTTATCTCTTTTATATTAGACTCATGAATTTATGAAGAATGTCTAGAAGCTTATCTCAATGTCCTGCGGACTCTACTAAACTGGAAACGGTTAGTCCTTGTTATTCTGAAGCTTACTGGAAGTGCGTTACTCTGAAGCAAAATCGTAACAAGGTTATGAAATTCTTTTTTTTTTTTTAACCCTTTAAATGAACAGAAGGCAATACTTGTGCTACAGATGAATCTCCGCTATTTGCGGGTATTAAAATAACATAAGCTGAAGTAAATTCAAATTTAAGTAACGTAGATTACACTCAAAATAGACTACTTAAGCTGGCTCAAGATATTTAACAGCGCGTATTAAAACGTCGGCTAGTAAGATGCTAAAGCCAGAATAACTTTGGTGGAGCTGGCAATAGTATGCAACTGCAGTGCGAGGCTGCCAGAAACTAACTCTTTAAACACTCAACCCCCCGGTTGAACTACACAACTACTAATTTGCATTCTGGTGAGGATTACAGAAAGAAGAAGTTAAAGTGAAGGTTTAAATCATAACTGGTTAACATAAAATCCTCAAAATTCTTCAGTGTCTTGTTCTCTTTGTGACTGCGGACAATCTATGGACAAAGAACATGGAAACACTTGCTGTACATTTAATAATATTACTTATGCCTTCTAGAAGTACTAAGAAGCAAGATAGCTAGTGGCTTAGTTGTCAAAAGCAGATATTTGTAAATAATAATGAATACACTAATTAAAAAAAGAAAATATCTGAAAGGTTTCAGAT
Source organism: Stegodyphus dumicola (assembly GCF_044657685.1). Lineage (NCBI taxonomy): Eukaryota > Metazoa > Arthropoda > Arachnida > Araneae > Eresidae > Stegodyphus > Stegodyphus dumicola. The sequence goes on along the minus strand of NC_140779.1, from coordinate 29,523,354 downwards.
TTTAAATTACGTCCAAAGGAGCGTTTTTTTTTAACGTTTTGTGTGTTACCTTTATTTCTTAAATATCATGTTCTTTGGACTTAAACCATAAAATTCAGTTCAATAGCAATGTCCCAAAATAATTTTAAAATAAGCTTATCTTTAGAATTTCCAATACAAAATTCCGCGCGGTGGAGATAAAAAGGTCCCCTCCCCCCTTCCGTAGAGTGTTGCCATTGCTCGTTTTGAAATCCTTGAGTTTGTTAATCAAAAATTCGTTAAAGTTTTACAAAATATGTAATCGATGATAAAACAAATTCCAAATTTCAAATTTGGTCTTCCACATGCCCATATTCGTAGGAGGATTACGTCGTTCAAAATTCGATGGCTCTATGTACCGTTGTTTTATCACAATGCGAGAAATATACATACATTTATGCAGTTTTTTCGTTACTTAGTTTCTTCAAATATAATGCAGGACTCTAACATTTGGTGGCAACAGTTGGAAAAGTGAAACGGACATTTATAGTGATTCAACGCAAAATCGCAAAATGAAAACAATAGTCCTTCAGGTAGAAAGTTAAGTGAACGACTTCGAAAACTTGTGCAACTTGAATGATTTTGCAGCTGACAAGAAATTTATTTTGCACTTGCACAAGAAATATATTTTGTCAAGTTTTTCGATTTTAAAATTATGCAGGTGTTCCATGACCATTTTTTTCCTTCTTATTTTTAGCTGTGTGTTACTATAGGTATTTAAAAAATGAATAAGTTTTCAGATTTCATTGTATCATATGTAATCAGACATTTTAAAGAACTAATAATTTGTTTTTAAAATTAATTAATTTCCGCTTGAAAATCACCATTCAAATCATTATCGTATAGATAATTTAAAAACTTCTTAACGTTTTTAATCTTACCATGTAAAATGGATTGGATTATTTAATTATGGCAAAGCACACGAGGGCTATCTCGCCTTAAGGGAGGGATGCCTTCGTGGAGGACTTTCTAAGGGAAACTGACTCGTATACACGTTACACATGGGGAAAACCACGAAAACGGCCATGTAGCCAGTCCGTTCGCGAGATTCGAACCTCGGACCGAACTACCAGTGTTCAGCGTCTTTACCGCTCGGCCGCTGGTGGGCCCTCCATGTAAAATGATAACGGCTTATGAGCTTTAAAATTTATAAGTAATGTAGCCAAATTAAAAAAAACTTACGAAGGATTAGTTTTTAATGTGTTACTTTGTTAAAAAGTTAGTAATAAAGCATTTTTATAACCTTATCATTTGTTATAAGATACAGTTTTAAGTATTTGATTGAGGAATCTCTGATTCAAACTAATTAATTAAATTTAAATTACATTAGGTAACGAGAAAGTACTTTAGGGCTTTTGTCTTAACCGGATACCATTGTGCTTCCAAAAGAAACTATTTATTTAATCTCGGATATCATAAAAGCCACGAAACCTCATCGCAGCTAACTCGTTCAGTTATTATAATCTACCACTATTCAGTGGTCGTAAGTCGTCTACAAATATTTTTTACGTGAATAAAGCTTGATGTATTTTGTTTTGATTCTATTTAGAAAATGAAGAGTATGTTACTTGCGTATTTTATTTACGTGTTGAAATGTTGTTTAGTTAAGACTCTGAGCTTTCGTTTTTAAGCGGACGAAGTGACAATTTTTTATAATTTCCTTTTATTTTACTCATATCTGAGTATTGTTACAAACAAGGGCTATTGAGGAAGGGAATTCGGATTTTCATGACATTTATATGAGCGAATAAGACAGAAATATTGTTACGAAATATACAGGCGCCGTAAGATGGCTTCCCCGCAAAGCAGTTTTAGGGTTGCCATAAAATAGCAAGGAAGGCAGGGTTGCCACATTTGGCGATAAATCGCCCATTTCCCGACAAAATAGGTGATATTCCATGGACGGATGGAGAACCTTCTGGAACGAATTCTTACCGGTTTAGCCCAGAATATTCTCAAACACAAAGCAAAAGCTATATAAACCCTGCTGGTATGTGGAGAGTTAGTTAGTATCGATTTGGTGTTCTAGCGATTTAATCCCTGCGGAGCGGGCAGCGAGTGCCGAGTGGGTCGTCGAGTGCACCGAAAGAGTCTCGTAGTGTATCGCAGTTAGTGCATCGTCGAGAGAGCGTGTTGAGCTCCGGGAACGACTGAATCGAAGAGTCGGGAGCTATGCTCTGTGTGTCGTCGAGTTTATCGCGAGTTGTAGCGTGGAGAGTCTCGAGAGTACGTGGAGTTCCGAGAACGACCAAGAACGAGTCGGGAGCTGTACTCTAGTGCTTTGCCGTGAAGCTGTCTCCACCGTGATAGCCTGATAACCTGGAGGCTGTGTCGCTGATCGTATCAGCGTGTTTATAGTAGTTCATCGACGATTGTAAAAACGTGTTTTGGAGCTGACAATACTGACAATACTGACCAAGAAAGTATGTTTCGATATTCCATCAAGTGCTGTCGTCGTTATTCACTCCAAATCCTCACAAACCCCGTACGAACGTGAAGGAAGAAAATAACGTAACAACTGGTGTCAGAAGAGAAACGCAACAATATACATTAGCACTGTGAGTTATGGCAATTTATTGAAACATATATATGTAAGATATAAGAAAATACGATAGCTGCTTTAAAAATAATTATCGACCTCAAAATTAAGGATTCTAGAATTGGTTCTTCCAAATTCAAGATCCTTCTATGTTATCTGACAACGTCAAATTAACCAATCATAGCTTGCCTCTACAATTACATCATACTTAATATAAATACCGCTATCGAATTAATTACGTCATTCCATTCTTTTCCCTAAGTGCTGCTCTGTCATCCCCGCGCTGCTTCGCTTCTCAGATGCCTGCGTCATTTTCTTTTAAATAAAACCAATGTACACATAGGAAATTTATCATATTTAACTATGATTGAAAATGTTTCTGCCAAATTATTCGGATATGTGTGAAAATAAAGATTGGTGATTGTGGTTTATAAAAAATCAGTTTCGTCATTTTCGTCTGTATGCCTTAATCATAAGCCATGACTGCTACCGAAAGCTTTTAAAAGTTCCAGTGTTTCCTTCTAGGCATAAAATCGTTACGTATATGTCTTACGGATTGCATTTGTAGCTCAGTTTTGCGGTCGTAATTAAAAATCTAGCATAATGCGGCGTAGAAAAATGCATAATGCAGACCTGAAAAGATGGTGTTACTCGATAGCTAAGCAAGGTTTAAGAAGAATGATCTTCTTAACCATTTCTCTTGAGCCAACGATCCTAGACTTCCTTTTTATGATCTCAGAATACATCAGATCCAAATGAATGCTGGCCATCCTGATGGATCTTGCAGCTTAGATAATATTTTAATTGTGTAAAATTCGCCAAACTGTTCATACGACTTTCTTGCAACGCATCATACGGAACATTTATCAAAACTGTAAACTGCATTAATTTTAATTGAAACCACATTTCCAGCAGAATTTTTAAGCTCTGAATGTATATTAACATAAGAAACTCTTTTCCTGCTTTTAACAGTGTAAATTTTTGTGTATCTCCACGAAACGTCATCATCCGATCCTCCTGTTGTGACGTCATCGGAGTGTAAACCATCTTTAAGTTTAAACAAAATTGATATGTTTTCAAAACTCTTCCAATCTCCGCTTTCTTTCTTACTGTTAAAAATTCCATCCATGCACGCACAGCAAATGTTTCACAGGCGAGGATATCTCAAAAGTTTAGCTACTAAACTTTCTTTGTTCATTAATTAGGAGAAAAGCTTTCCCAGAAAAGTGTGCTATTATTTCTGTTTAGTGCAGTTTTGGACACGTCTTGTTGGGAACTGCGAAAGCAGCTAAGTTATAGTTGATGGATTGATTATGGTTACGATAGGTTTTAAGTATCGTTCCCAGATTCGTGCTAGCTTGTAGCTCGTAATTGCGTTCATATCGTGAAGAATTTCATGATAAATGGCTGGTGCTTTAGCAAAAGATTTCACGCACTTTTGTTGAAGGTGGTGGCCAAAAGAGAGCTTTTGCTGTTTTAGGGAGGGAAACAGTTTGTTTGGCAAAGGGGAACATAAGGTATATATTTCCTTTCGAAAGAAATGCATATCGAACTGTAGTGTGTATGTTATGCATTAAAGAAATAGGTTTTTGATAAATGTTGGACTAAAGGGGGTTAATGAACGAATTGAATAATGCTGTTCGACTATTTCAAGCTAATTTCTCGTTTTTCTCCTTGTGTAACGTAAATCCTATCCTCTTTCCTCATAAGGTATTTTCTTCCTCCTTTCCTCATGCCTTCGTGGTGTAATTGGTAGCATACTCATGACAAGTATTCGAGAGGTCCAGAGTTCGAGTTCAGGCGAGGGCATTTCTCATTTTTCACGTCTCCAGCAACAAAAAACCTAATGACTCTTACAAGTATTGCCTGAACTAAAAAGTGGTGGACGGATTCGTCACCACCAGGATTTCTGACTGGGCCCTCTAATTCTCAGTCGCCGTTTAAAAGGGGATTTCTGTCTCCTTTCCGCATGCCTTTTTGGTATAATTGGAAGCATATTCGACGCGTATTTGAGAAGTCCAAGGTTCGAGTCCCGGCAAGAGCATTGGTAATTTTTTCACGTCTTCTGCTTCCCCCCCAAAAAAAACCCCTAAATTCTTGTGGAGGAAATTCCTCCTCGCATTCCGCCCTCCAGCGGCCGAGAGGTAAAATTGCTGAACGCTGGTAGTTCTGACCTGGGTTCGAATCCAGGCAAACGGGCTTAGCTGCATGTGCGTTTTCATGGTTGTCCTACGTGCACACGATCCAGTGTCCCTTAGACAGTCCTCCACAAGGGCATCCCTTCCCCTTAGGGAGATAGCTCTAGTGTGTTTTGCCATAATATAAACCAAACCAAGTTCTTCCCAAGCCTCGTGTACTTTATTATGTTCAGTTAAGCAGGACAGGCAATCCCAGTGCAACAAGGCTTTTTGAAGGCTTCTAGAAATTCTCGGAAGAGATTTAAGGTGAGCAAAATATGCAGGTGAACGAAAATTCCATGTCCTTACAATATTACAGTTACCACAAATAGACTGTCAATAAATATATGATTTTTTTCATTAATGTGGGATGTGCATGTGAAAGATATGTACACGCGATTGCATACATGATCAATAACTTATTGATTTCTTTTCTTATGGTAATGATATGATAAATATTACGATATTTTACTGAAAACATCCTAATTTTTCACATGACAATAAAATAAAAACAGTCTGAAAGGTTTCAGATTTTATATTACTTTCAAAAAAATTTTTTTTTCTTCTTTTCATTTACATACTTATGCACGTTTCGCGAGCATTTTGTCTAACTCCTCGTTGTACTAAAATTATTTAAAAACAGCATATTTTTAGAATTTCCAATAGACAGTCTCGCGCACTGGCGATAAAAATGTTTTATTCTATAGAGTGTTGCCACTGCTTCCTTTGAGATCATTGAGTTTGTGGATCGAAAATACGTTAAAAGTTTTACAAAATATGAAATAGATAATAACAAAAATTCAAAATTGGGGCTTCCAGGTGCCCGTATTCGGGTGGAGGACTAGGTTATTCAAAATTTGATTATTGTAGGTACGGTTTTTTTTAAAGTGCAAGAAACATAATTCATTCATGCGAATTCTTCATTATTTAATTTCTTTAAGTATGTAACAGGGCGATAATGTTTGGTGGCAACAATTTTATAAGTGAAACGGGAATTTAGAATGAACCGACGTAAAGTGCCATTTCGAGACTAATAACCGGCTAACTTTTCTCTTACAAGGACAGTCATCCACGTGCACTTTTAATATAACAAAAGAAAAAAAAAGAGAAACCATTTGATTTTATTATTTTGAAGATTATGGAATTTTATATACATCTGCTTATTATTGGAAAAACATCATTTTGTAATCTTTTGATGACCTTGCGCTAATAATCTGCAGATGTCTCTTGTAATTCATAGTGAATCTGGCGATGCAGAAATCATGATTAAATAGCTAACAAATGCTGTCGAAATAAAAAGCTGTAATCAGAGTGATAGAACTTCAGTAATCGATTCATGAGAAGTCAGGACACATATGGTGAATCTGGCGATACAGAAATAATGATTAAATAGTTAACTAATGCTGCGGGAATAAAATCAATAATTAGAATGACAGATCTTCAGTAATATCCGTTCATGGAAAGTTAAGAAGGATGGGTAAATCATTGTTTCAACACAATTCAGCTATTGATTGGCTTTCATAAAGCGAGTATTGAAGCTATTCTTGTGATGTCTGAGGAGTTTTCAAAGTAGAAACGATTATGTAATTTGAAAGTTGTTTTTGCGTTTTCTGGATATATCATAAAAGCAGGGTATAAAGTATATAGCGACTGATTCATTATTTGAAATGTCATGTAATGACAGAAGTAATAGTGATAGCATCGTTATTTGAAATGCCATGTAATTACTAAAGCCCTCATAATTTTCCTCTGTTTGATTGCTGATATTTACGTATTTGCTATAGCAGCGCCTTGAAATGCGTGACTTTATTAATTTCGTGTTTCATATGTATAAGCAATATCTTGAAACCGGATTGGTACTATTTTTCGTTCATCTTCCAGTTATTTTTTTTTTCTTTTCACTTTAAATGTGTTCTAAAAATTTCTATGAACCTTAAAAATTAGACAGTTTATTTGTCACTGAGGTTTATTTTATTGAACGTAATTAGAACACGAGAGTTATCTGCCTGACGAAAGGAATGTGCTCGTGAAGGAATTTCAAAAGGAAACTGGATCTTATTCTCATTACACTAGGGGGGGGCATGAAAACCCCAATAACTGACTCGAATGTAGTACTTTATTTGTATTTGTTTTTATTTTTCTTCCTTTATTTATTTTGTAGGTGTGTTTGCTTTCCGTTTTCTATCATCTGTTGCTTTTTTTTTTTTTTTTTTTAAATCTAACTTTTAGCTCCAAAATTCATTAACCTGAAAGGACTGGTAAATTCACCAGAAATTAAATTTTATAAATGAAAGTGGGAAATATTAGAAAAAAAGCATCGTTAAGAGTTACGTAATGTATATTTCAAGAACATACTGATATTTGACTTCATTATATTCCTTTTTATTTTTCATCTCTCTTTTATGATTTATTATTCATTTATAAAAAGAGCTCTTATTAGCTCAAAGGGGGGTTAGCCCAAAAGGACTATTTGTCTCAAAACGGCATTTTGTGTTGAATCACTAAAATCACTTTTCATTCAAATTGTTGCCACTAAATATTATCGCCCTGTGTTATAGTTAAAGAATTAAATAACGAAGAATCTGCATGAATGTAGTATGTATTTTTCTCGCATTGCAAAAAAACGATACCTAGAGAAATCAAATTTTTAATAGCGTAGTTCTCAACTCGAATATTCGCACCGGAAGACAATCTTGAATTTGGAACCGACATTTAAAGGTTTTATTATATTGTTACGAATTTGGTATTTAAAAAGTTAATGTTAGTTCAATTATAAATTAAATGGTTTTATTTCTCGCGCAGTGCAGCGCGTGACGAATATTAAATGAAAGCTAAGCCGGAAAATTGAAAATACAAGAGCGCGTGCATTAAATAAATAAATATCTCTTTTTGATTTCGAGAAAGTACTGGAAAATTCTAGCGCGTGATTTTAAAATCTTATAAAAGGAGGAAAACATCTCAGTTTGTAGTAGTTGCTTAGTTTGTTGTTGTTTAGGAAACTGCTCTTGTTGATTGTAGCGAATTCGCGGATTAGCTTTCTTTAGCTGTTTTGAATTACGTTCTATTGGACATTTGAGTAGTTAAAAGATAACTACTGTGAGATATTGTAATACTGCATGATAATTTGAGAAGATTTAAGCATTTTTGTTGTGATAATAATAAATTTTTGTTTATTTTTCATCGGACTTGTGCATTCATTTCGTAACGAACCCGTACGCACGCAACAATATATTTTATATTTTTTAAACTTTAACGAATTTTTGATAAAGAAACTCAACGATTTCAAAACGAGCAGTGGCAACACACTGTACCGAATAAAATTTATCTCCAGCGCGTGTGACTGTTTACCGGAATTTATAGAGATATGCTGTTTTAAAATATTTTTAGCTCAAATGTTCTCGAAACGTGTATGTATGTGTAAATGGAAAAAAAAAAAAAAAAAAGGCTCTTCTGACTTAATATAAAATCTGAAAGCTTTGAGATCTCCCCCCCTCTTTGAAACACTTTTATTGAAAATGTACTATTTTAGAAATTTAAATTCATTACTGTACTAGTATTAAAACGAAATTTACAGGAATCCTTTCTAAAATCTAATTTCCTGTGGATAATTGCGATATCGCCTTGGAAGTATTTCTTAAATAATTATTATGCATTTAACGAGGAGCAATATGGTCGTTTTTAAACCTGTAATATTATTTTTATGCTGGAGCTGTACAAACTTTGTAAATGCTCTCGTCATAGGAGTGATGATGCGTTCATCAGTTTTCCTGACGCAGAGATTTATTAACTGCGAACTGAGCAGAAAATTTTTAATGTTGTCAGTCGGTGCTTTGAAGGGTTAAAGACGATGATTAAAACTCCCAAAAAGTTGTAAATAAATCTCCCGAGTAAGAATACACTACAAAGCATAAACCACCACCATTCTTCCTTTGCAGCGGACGTGACGTGAGTAAAGGAAATCATTGATCGAACCTCACGCACTCATTTCTCTTCCCTCCTTCATGAGTCCCGTTTCTATGTGTAGCGTCATTGCACGCTAACTCCCGATCTCCAGCTCACCATGTGGCCGACAATGGACAAATTTCCCACGCACTTTTTCGGGATTTGTTGCGGCCGGTTCGGATCTTTTCGACCATTGGGGAATTCTTGTGCCTTGTTTTCGGCTTTTCCAATTCTTCGTTGGCCTTTTTATCTACTATATCGAAGAGGATGAAGATGGAAATGATAAAGTGAGCATATGTCGTGAGACTCATTTTCAAGTAATACAAGTTTCACACGCATTTGCGATTAATTAACGGAATATATACGCTTCTATAAATCATAATTAATCAAAGTGTATACAGAGGGTAGTCCGAAATCAGTTTTAACGGAATAATTATTATAAAACTGACATCCACTGACATGAAATTAAATAAAATGAATAATTAATTAATTAATTAAATGGAATGCCTTTGGTAAAATACCATAAAAGCTAAGGAAAAATTCGTTTTTTTTAAAAATGTTTCGTATTATCATTTGATTTTTTAAACTTCTGTGCGGTATTTAAAATGATATAATTTGTTGTGGTAAATCACTAGATGGTATTTTTTTTTTCTTTCTGAAGTTTCTATAGCTTATAAAAGGCCCACCAGAGGCCGAGCGGTAAAGTCGCTGAACACTGGTAGTTCGGTCCGAGGTTCGATTCCCGCGAACGGGCTGGCTGCATGGGCGTTTTTCCCATGTGTAACATGTATACGAGCCAGTTTTCCTTAGAAAGTCCTCCACGAAGGCATCTCTCCCCTTAGGCAGATAGCCCTAGTGTGCTTTGCCATAATTAAATACACAAAAACACCAACTATAGCTTATAAAAAGCAAGATCGCATTCGCGATAACCATGACAGCAAAGCCGAAACTCTCATATACGCAGCCCGTTCAGCCACCGAAAGCCGAACTGGGGTAAACTATTGGTATTCAATGGTTTCCTATCTGCTCGGACACCAGCACTTATGATTTGAAACTTAACGAATTATTCTCGTTGTTGCTTTCATAAAAAGTCGTGACTAAAACATTTAGCAAAAGTTGTTTGTTTTTGTGTAAAATTACTCTAATCAACTAAGATTTGTCGCAGAGTAATTAAACTTTGGTTTTCTTTATATATTTCAGCTATGCACCCTTCACTTCTGAAGGGGATTTGTGCATATAGTAAAGAGTAAAGCAAGATAAATGTTGTTTCTATTATATGCGTTTTTTATACTTATTAGCCAAAGGGGCGCTAGCCCAGAACGGCTGTTAGTCTTGAAACGCCATTTTGCATCTCCTTTTGCGTCGGCATTTTGTGTCTCTATAATGCGTCTCTTTTGCTGCAGTTTTCTATTGATTTGTAATATAAAAGTCCTTCTGTTTATATATATATGTGTGTGTAATAAAATTATTTTTATTATATATATATGTAATAATAAAATTCCATAGTCAAGAATACACTTAAAATTCTAACTGTATGTTCTTTTCATTTTTAATGGCGACGTTCTCTTATTTGAAAGTACGTGGAATTAAATCCACAGCCCCGTAGTCAAGTTATTTTCCCGCCTTTTCTACACGTACAGTTTTAGAATGTTCTGGAAAAATTTAAAGCGAACTGGATCGGCTGACGTCATTTCTTTGAAGCTCCGCCTTTCTAGAGGCTATAAAAGGACTCACAAAGGAGTATCGGGAGCTTTTTCTTAAATGTCACGATGCAGTAAACTTCATACAAAAAGTTATTAGTAATTTTTTTTATTTACTTCGGATATCTGATTTTGTAACTGCTATTTCTCCTGAATAATAATAAATGGATCCTGTTTTTTAAACTTATCGTCTGATAATTTAAGCTACGACAAAAGCTGGTACATCACATATATATATGATGTAAACAAACTTAGAAGTAATGACCAGCAGGAATTTTGATCGAATAGAAATGTTGATCTATAATTAATAGGAAATTGGAGGCGAAGGCAGATTAAATCTTCATTTTTTATTTCGGGAAACATGTTGCAGGCACAAACAAGTTATCATATTAATTGGGCCTACTTCAAAAACGTATATATTTTAGATAAATTTGCAGTAAGAAAGAAGGAGCAGACAGACAGCAGTCAAGTTAGCGAAAGCGTAGAAAGCAAGTCCGTTATGTTCAGGGTGAAATCTTAATTTAGATTTAGTTTTGGTTCTCAATGCATTTTGATTAGATAGTTAAAACTTGTTTAAAATTACTATTGGCTGTTTGAGTTTTTGTTCCATTTACGTCATCAGAATTATGTAAGAGTCATATAACATGGATTAGTCTCGTAATGATGCAGTGCAAATAGAGGTTAATATTTTTAGAATACAGAGGGAAAATTAATTTACGTTGCTAATTTAATCTTTTAAATATTCTTTATTTTTCTTATATATATATATATATATTTGAACTTCTTATGCTTATTATCTTTTTGTTTTAATCAGAGACCAAATTAATGTTGTCATTACTACGTTAAAAAATTTAGCTGGTAGATTACATTGTCTTCGAGACTAAATCTGTTTAGGTAAACATCACCCTATAGAGAATACTATTGTTATCTTATCTACATCATATTTTTAGCCCAAAGGGGCGTTAGCCCAGAAAGGCTATTAGTCTTACGTTGAACCACTATAAACAGCTCTATCACTTTTCAAATTGCAGCTGTCAAATATTATCGCTCTGTATTGCATGTGAAGAAATTAAAAAATAAAGAATCTGCATGAATGTATGTATGTTTCTCGCATTGTGAAAAAACAACGGTACTTAGAGCCATCAAATTTTGAATAACATAGTTCTCCACCCGAAAGTGAGCACCAGAAAGCTCGAATCTAGAATTTAGAATTTGTTTTATTCATATTTTTTAAGCTTTAATGAATTTTTGTTTAAGAAACTCAACGATTTCAAAGCGAGCAGTGGCAACACACTGTACGGAATAAAATATTTTTATCTCCACGGCGCGAGACTGTCTGTCCGAAATTCTTAAGGTATGCTGTTTTTAAATATTTTCAGCCTAAATTTTTCCGAAACGCATATGTATGCGTAAATGAAAAAAAAAAAAAAAAAAAAAAAAAACGCTCCTTTGGGCGCAATATAAAATTTGAAACTTTCAGCCCTTTTTTTTTCTAGGTTTTTGTGCTGTTTTGATTTTTAGTTAACTGCAGTAAAAAACACACTCTAATTCTTAATAATTGCCAGTCCATTCGCGGGATTCGAGCCTCGGACCGAACTATCAGTGTTCAGCGACTTTACCGCTCGTCTGCTGGTGGGCCCTTTGACTTGGTTGACTAGACAAAATATTGCTGTTTCCCTTTTAATTGTTACAGCAGATATTGTAACAATCAATTACATACAAAAATATTGATCAGATGTATCATTACTAACCTTCTTTCATAGCCTCTGGAAAGTTTTATTGTCATCAAATTAATAATTGTCGATCCGGAAATACTATACCTTCAATTTTTTAAGAAAATGGATACAAATGGGCTAAGATTAACGTACCTGAAAAACAAGTTTCCTATAAAAAGTCATCGTAAAATATTCAACAAATTCGTAACAGTAACATTAGTTCCCCCTGTTAATGTTAGAGAATTTTTAAAAAATTCTGTAAAAAAAATTATGAATAATATAAATGGAATTACTTGCAGTAATTTACGGATTATATAGCTTTTTTCATTTCTTAGTCTTGGTTGGTTTGGTTTATTTAATTACGGAAAATCACACTAGGGCTATCTGCTTAAGGAGAGGGATGCCTTCGTGGAGGACTTTCTAAGGGAAACTGGCTCGTATACACGTTACACATGGTGAAACCCACGAAAACGCTCATGCAGCCAGTCCGTTCGCGGGATTCGAGCCTCGGACCGAACTATCAGTGTTCAGCGACTTTACCGCTCGGCCGCTGGTGGGCCCTTTGACTTGGTTGACTAGACAAAATATTGCTGTTTCCCTTTTAATTGTTACAGAAGATATTGTAACAATCAATAACATACGAAAATATTGATCAGATGTATCATTACTAACCTACGAAAGTTTTATTGTCATCAAATTAATAATTATCGATCCGGAAATAACCTTCAATTTTTTAAGAAAATGGATACAAATGGGCTAAGATTAACGTACCTGAAAAACAAGTTTCCTATAAAAAGTCATCGTAAAATATAAGAAGAATATTTCTCTGCGACTTCAGATTAGAAAATTATTTTTGAATGAGAAATTCGTTCAAAAGATGACTTCAGTTTTAGAAGCTTCCTTGAGTGTTTATAAAATGTCACTCGGATTGGCAAATAGAGGACGATTGGATAGGCTTTTTGAATTCATTCAAAACATGGGGTTGCAACATGTCACTATAAAACTTCACCTTTTGCTTTCCCACTTAATCTGTTTGCATAACAAACTTAAAATTATGAGCAATGTGCATAGTATTATTTATTCATTAGTTCTATAATAATAATAAAGTATCGAAATTCTCAGTGTGTTTGCTGACTTGAACTCTAAAGAGAGATGCTGTTTAGATCAAGTGTATGGCATGCAATCGCACGTTTTCATGCATCAGAGATAAATGCTCAAAATCCGTGTAGCTAAATGAAAACGGTTTGAAATGGTTGAATGAAGCGGTCAATTATTTTCGATACTGTAATAAATAATCTTCAGAAACGGTAAGAGCTTGACCTTTTAGAAAATATGGTATAAAAAATAATTTTTTTTTTTTTTTTTTTTAAATTTTGAAAGGTTTCAGAGTTTAACGATGGTCCAAAAGGGTTTGTTAAGTTTTTCTACGCTCTCGCTGAGTTCGCAGTCTCCCAGGTTATTGTTGCACTCAATCCTACTAATGCATTTTTTTTGTGTCTATTTAGCTTTATCATAATTTTTTCCCGCACTTACGCCGTATACAATTCAACAACAAAATTACAAAAATTTTTAAAACGTCATAGCAGTATATGTTTAAAATTGCCTGTGTATCGTTAATAAAGTTTGGCATATATATATATATATTTTTTTTTTTTGTTTTTTCTTTCAGTCCTTTCTCAGTTCATCATATCAATGTTCAAACTGTTGCCACCAAAAATTATCGCCCTGTATTATATTTTAAGAAATTAAATAATGAAGATTTAATATGAAGTTTCTTGATAAGACGTTTCATGATTTCATTAAATAATGAAGTTTCTTGATAAGCCGGCTTTACAAAATTTTATTTTTGTCTTTTTGTTATTAACGTTTGGCGTTTACGCCACATAAAACTCTGTTTAACCGCAAAATCACAAAATATTTAAAATCAGCATATCTTTGGCATTTCCGATAGATAGACAGTCTCGTGCGCTGGAGAGAAAAAAAAAAAAAAAAAAAAAATCCGCACAGTGTTGCCACTGCTGGCTTTGAAATCGTTGAGTTTTTTAATCAAATATTCGTTAAAGTTTTGCGAAATAAGAAATAGATAATAAAACAAAATCTGGATTCCAAATTCGGGTTTCCAGGTTCCCGTGTTCAGGTGGAGGACCACGTTATTCAAAATTTGATGGCTCTAGGTACCGTTGTTTTTTCATAATGCTAGAAAAATGCATGCATTCATAAAGATTCTACATTATTTAATTTCTTAAAATATAATACAGGGCGATAATTTTTGGTGGCAACAGTTTGAAAAGTAATACGCCGTTTATAGTGATGCAAAGTACCGTTTCGGGACTAATATCCCATTCCAGACTAACGTCCCTTGTGGGCTAAAGATCATCGAAGTAAAAGGGTGGGGGAAGATCAGTATAAATAAAATTACTGCATATTTTGTATTTTTCGAATTAGCATCAAAACATTCTCTACAGCTGAGTTATCATGCTGATTAGTAAAATTCGGAAAAACTGTCTGTGTGTGCATGGCCCTTGCATAGGCTGAATTTTCTTTGAGTTTTTATTTACCAGCCCAGTTGGCAGTTAATATTATCAGTGTGTCCTAGTTACGTTTTAAAAATGTATGTCTATGCTGATTGTGGAAATGTAGGGAAACAAATTAAGAACAACGCTAACTCTACAAAGCTGGATGACAGCAGATATGTCACTATATCTCCAAGCATGAGTATTTTCGTTACTGTTGTACAGACATTAGATAGTTTTTGAAAGCAGGCAAGATGAAAAATTAACAACGCCTTCGCCGGGAATCGAACCACAGACCTCTCAATTACGCGCTGAGCGTGCAGACCACTACACCACGAAGGCTCGCTAAGAAGGCGGGTGAAATACCTTATACTGTTACACATTAACTGCTATATAACTGATATTATACCACGGTAACTGCTATTGCACCACACTTTGTTTTATAAAGTAAACCGACACCTCTCATAACATTTACCTGTGTAAAGACGACTGTATTTGAAACTTATTTGTATTCCTAAGAGCCTAATAAAATAACGGTATTGAACATAATTTAGATTGGTATTCTTTTATTTACCAGCTGGCAAGTGGTTGGTTTGAATTATCAACGTACAGTAGTATAACTCTACATTATTGTGCGTTGATATTTTAACCGCGATCGTAATCCCTGCGAATGAGCTGTCTACTCGGAAATGTTTATGGTTTTCTCTATAGCATGTAACGAGAATACGAACAAGTTTTCTTTGAAAAACACTCCACGAATGCATCCCTTTTCTTAGACATATAGTTCTCGCATATTATCTCAAAAATCGAATAATCCAGAATCCGGGCATGTTATGTAAAATAACGACTTTCGTAGAGTACCAAAATGTAAGCCCTAGAATTATTTTGTGATCATAAACAAGCTTGTAAAACACATGCAAGCATAAATATGTATGCGTGTATTTAATTGCTTGCTATTTTTAGGTTAGATTATTTATCATGGTAAATATGCAATGGCTGTCGCTCTTAGAAGAGAGAGCACGATGAGCTTTCAATAGGCTTCTGGTCATGTTACACGAGGATAAAAATACAAATTCCATATGAAGATAACCCCTTCAGTCTGTGTCTGATAACCGAACTTGGGGCAAAGTATCAGTGTTCAGTTGTTTTATCCACTCGTCCCTTGGTAGACTCTTGTTTCATCTGTTAAATATTGATAAAAGTATTTCCAAAGTATGTCTTTGGCATTTTCTCTTCGTTATTAGTTTACATTTCTTTAACTCTTAATGAAGGTATTTTGTAATTTTTATGAATAAGTGAGCTTTTTCAAAGATAAATATTTATTAAGCTACTTTAAATTTGTTACTGCGTGAGAAGAACTGTGTGAAATCGGCTGCTTTCTTTACATTAGATTTCACACAGTTTCACACAGGAAAGGCTGCTTTCCTTATATCAATCAAAAGAATATTGATTCATAACTCTTTTTATTTATTTATTTATTTACGTGCTCCGTCATTAGGCCACTACACGGAAGGGAGGGATGCCTTCGTGGAGGATTTTCTAAGGGAAACTAGCACGTATACCCGTTACACGTAGAGAAACCCACGAAAAACGCCCATGCAGCGAACCTCGGACCAACTATCAGTGTTTAATGGCTGTTACTACTGGGCCGCTGGTGGACCAATTGATAAATCTTGGACATAAAAAAATATGCTCCGTGTATTTTGAGTGTTATTACAAAACACAAACGAAATTACCGTTGGTAAAGAACGTTGATATGTATACTTAAATAAACACAACAGAAAATTAAACGAAATTTAAGATTTTTGCTTCTCCATGTTCTGTCTGTTCTGTCTGGATTGTGTGTTAACTCACGTTTTTGTGCAGCTGTTAACATTTCTTACCTTGCCTTTACATGCTATCCGAACCGCACAGACGGTGTAGTGGTTAGGGGAGGTAAACCGCTGAGTTGGCTTCCGACCCAGGTATAGATATATCCATGCAGAATTGGTTACCAACTCGGCGGGAATCAACCACTAGCTACCAGGCCGCAGGCCTGGGCAGCCCTGGCTGAGCAGACGACATTTATAAAATGCAAAAAAGAGATATACATATGCGTACAAGGCACTTGAAGAAGAGTACAACAATGGACAAAGAAATATATACATGTGCATACAAGGCACTCGAAGAAGAGTACAATCAAAATATATGTATATACATATACAGATATATACACACGTACATACATAGATATTCCGAAACAAATAGAAGTATACATACTCTCAACTCATATTGATATATACACCCATACATATACGTTATCATGATAGTTAAAGTTTACAAGAAGCATGCCATTGAGGTACGCGTGGTCCTTAGTATGAATTAGGTACCATAAATAAAAGATATAAACATGTACAGTTACATTACAGCATTCAGATACAGTACGAACTTTATGTATGAAAACCTGGCACAGCATAAATACAAAATTACATATTGTACATACATATTACATACTCTGTTGCTGACCTATTGTACTAGCTTATATAGACTTTCATGACTACTATCTTCCAGTGTCAGAAGAGTAATTGCTAGTACAGTAGTCAATTATTGTTTTCAGTTTCCGCTGGGCAACTCTGTTATTTTGTAGATTCTGGAACCAATTTGGCCAGAATCTGGCTCCTGGTTGCTTGAGGCTGTTAAGTGCTGTGTGTGGGCAGGAGAACGCTCATCCTTAAAATTGTTGGTGGAAAATAGAAGTCCAACCTCTCTTTGGAGCAGGCTCTGGCAACCATTGTTCCAAGTAATATTGACAAGACAACAAAAACAACAACTATATGTTATCCGAATAGTGTTTTATTTTATTTATTTATTCTTGTATGTGTGTGTGTGTTTATTTTGCTTGCATTTGCTTTCTTTGTATGCCGAAATAAAACCGTCAGTCTCTCTGTAGCGCCCACGTAGAATTTTTTGCTTTTAATCACCGTGTGCGTGAGAATTTTCCCAATATCCGCGTAAAATCTATGGGAATTTTGCGGTTCGGTTCCGCCGCTGGGAATTTTAAAGCTGTCATTAGTTGCCGATACACATCTGTAGTTCCACTATAAATTAATTCATTTTATTTTGCCCTTTGTGGTCTTTTCTTAGTTGTGACCGTCTAATTTTCTCTCCTGGAAAGCAGAACCCTAAAAAGATTCACACGGATTCTGAAAAATCTCCCAAACTTGATTTTTATTAAACTTTTTAACCATCCTGTTTAGGGGCATCCATGCTTGAAGTGTTTTCTTTTTCACTTTCTTTTCACTCATCAGCTTTTGTTTTTGTTCTTTTATCCCAGTGTTGGGCTTCATTGTGGTTGAGTTATTCCTCCACGTTTTCTCAAGAAAAATCATACGTAGTAATTTCTGTAAATGCGGTAGGTAATGAATGCCTAACAATTGATTTAAAAATAATAGGAGATAGCGTTTAATGAAGGCTTGGCATTGAAGGCACATGGCTTTTCATGTGTCTTAAAGTTCTTACTAATGAATGGCTAACAGTTGAAAATAATCTTAGATACCGTTTAATGAAGGCTTGGCACTGAAGACACATGTCTTAGATTTAAGTTCTTACTAATGAGCGGCTACAATTAACTTGAAAATAATCGGAGATAGAATTTAATGAAGGCTTAGCATTGAAGACACATGGCTTTTTATGTGTCTTAGATTTACAGTTCTTACTAATGAATGGCCAACAGTTGACTTAAAAGTAATCGGCGATAGCGTATAACGAAGGTTTGGCATTGAAGACAGATGGCTTTTCATGTGTCTTAAAGTTCTTACTAATGAATGGCTAACAGTTCACTTGAAAATAATCGTAGATACCGTTTAATGAAGGCTTGGCACTGAAGACACATGTCTTAGATTTAAGTTCTTACTAATGATCGGCTACAATTAACTTGAAAATAATCGGAGATAGCATTTAATGAAGGCTTAGCATTGAAGACATATGGCTTTTTATGTGTCTTAAAGTTCTTACTAATGAATGGCTAACAGTTTAAATTAATCGGTGATACCGTTTAATAAAGGCTTGGCACTGAAGCTATATGACTTTTCATGCATCTTAAAGTACTTACTAATAAACGGCTAACAGTTGACATAAAAAGCAATCGAAGATACCGTTTAATGAAGGCTTACCACTGAAGACACAGGTCTTTTCATTTGTCTTAGATTTACAGTTCCTACTAATGAATGGCTAACACTTGACTTAAAAGTAATCGGAAATAGCGTTTAACGAAGGCTTGGTACTGAAGACAGATGGCTTTTCATGTGTCTTAAAGTTCTTCCTAATAAATGGCCAACAGTTGACTTGAAAATAATCGTAGATACCGTTTAATGAAGGCTTGGCACTGAAGACACATGTCTTAGATTTAAGTTCTTACTAATGAGCGCCTACAATTAACTTGAAAATAATCGGAGACTAGCATTTAATGAAGGCTTAGCATTGAAGACACATGGCTTTTTATGTATCTTAGATTTACAGTTCTTACTATTGAATGGCTAACAGTTGACTTAAAAGTACTTGGAGATAGCGTTTAACGATGGCTTGGCGCTGAAGACAGATGGCTTTTCATGTGTCTTAAAGTTCTTACTAATGAATGGCTAACAGTTGACTTGAAAATAATCGTAGATACCGTTCAATAAAGGCTTGGCACTGAAGATACATGTCTTAGATTTAAGTTCTTACTAATGAGCGGCTACAATTAACTTGAAAATACTCGGAGATAGCATTTAATGAAGGCTTAGCATTGAAGACACATGGCTTTTTATGTGTCTTAAAGTTCTTACTAATGAATGGCTAACAGTTGACTTAAAATTAATCGGTGATACCGTTTAATAAAGGCTTGGCACTGAAGATATATGACTTTTCATGTATCTTATACTTCTTACTAATAAACGGTTAACAGTTGACGTAAAAAGCAATCGAAGATACTGTTTGATGAAGGCTTAGCACTGAAGACACAGGTCTTTTCATGTGTCTTAGATTTACAGTTCTTACTATTGAATGGCTAACAGTTGACTTAAAAGTACTCGGAGATAGCGTTTAACGATGGCTTGGCTCTGAAGACAGATGGCTCTGAAGTCGATCGCCTATTGTACAAGAAATCCATTTTCTACTTTCTCAATTTCAAAACAATAATAGACCACATTTCAAATGGATTAAAGCACACATCGGTAATAGTGGTAACGAGCTCGCAGACGAACTAGCAAAAGGGGCTGCAAACAATTCTTCCCTTCCAAATTACTCAATTCCATATCCAATATCATTACTAAAAACAAAATTAGAAACAGAATTAATGCACTTATGGAAGCAAACCTGGACTGAAGCAACTACCGGCAGAAGAACTTTTACTTTCATATCAAAACCTTCAACATCATTAATATCTACCAACCGTTCAATTACATTTTTCCTAACAGCTCATGGTCCATTTCCAGAATACCTTCATAGATTCGGACTTCAGCATACAAATCTCTGTACCTGTGGTAATGAAGGCACAATAGATCATTATCTCTTTCACTGCAACCTTACTAAAGATTATCACCTTAAAGCATACAATTTAACTTCTGCTCAGTTATGGTTTCAACAGTTATTAAAAAGTAATATTCTCAGAAATAATCTTCATAATATAATAAATTATATCTCCGCAAACATCGATAATCTTAAAGGAACTTGAAATCATTATTCTTTGTTCATTTACCTTCCTTAATAAGCCATTCTTTCTACTACCTCATTTTAATGCTTTCACTCAAGACTATCTTTATTTAAACCTTCAAGATCTCTCAAGCTCGATCAAGAATTTAAGGATATTTTCTAACTCCATCTCCTTAATATATTAATAAAGTCTCAACTCAAGATTTTTAGTCAAGTCTTTTACTCAAGAATGACTCCCTATCAAGAATTTCCACGAACTTTTCATTCAGGTCATTCTAATTCATTCAAATACTATTTCTCATCAACTTTTATTCAATTACTGCTCTTCATTCTCCATAATGAAATATTTTACTCTTTACATATCTTACATTCTCAGCCTCTACTATTCTTATACATTATGTTGTTCATTTTCAAAATTTGTAATGATCTTCTTAAGTATTTACTTATCTATATACGTATCATTTACTTTCATATTTCTTTAGGTATTATGTTTTTATATATTTAATTTCTTCAATTTTTATTATATAATTCTCAAAATTCTGATACTTTATTTGACTTCATATATAACAACATTGTATTTATCTTATTCTAAATTTTTAACTTTTATTTATTGTATCTATTTATGTTTATTTATTGCATTATTTATATATTTATTTCTTGATATTTTATTTTTATTATGTAATTATCAAAATTCTAAAATTTTATTGTATTTTACAATACAATAAATAACAACACAGTTGGTAGATGTTTCCATCAGTTGAGCGTAAAAGCTGAATGTCTTAAAGACGGTGCAGCTGCTCATCTGATGGTAAATAAATAAATAAATAATGAGCGGCTACAATTAACGAAAAATAATCGGAGATAGCATTTAATGAAGGCTTAGCATTGAAAGACACATGGCTTTTTATGTATCATAGATTTACAGTTCTTACTAATGAATGGCTAACAGTTGACTTAAAAGTAATCGGAGATAGCGTTTAACGAAGGTTTGGCACGGAAGACAGATGGCTTTTCATGTGTCTTAAAGTTCTTACTAATGAATGGCTAACAATTGACTTGAAAATAATCGTAGATACCGTTTAATGAAGGCTTGGCACTGAAGACGCATGTCTTGGATTTAAGTTCTTACTAATGAGCGGCTACAATTAACTTGAAAATAATCGGATATAGCATTTAATGAAGGATTAGCATTGAAGACATATGGCTTTTTATGTGTCTTAAAGTTCTTACTAATGAATGGCTAACAGTTGACTTGAAATTAATCGGTGATACCGTTTAATAAAGGCTTGGCACTGAAGATGTATGACTTTTCATGTATCTTAAAGTTCTTACTAATAAACGGTTAACAATTGATGTAAAAAGCAATCGAAGATACTTTTTAATGAAGGCTTAGCACTGAAGACACAGGTCTTTTCATGTGTCTTAGATTTACAGTTCCTACTAATGAATGGCTAACACTTGACTTAAAAGTAATCGAAGATAACGTTTAACGAAGGCTTGGCACTGAAGACAGATGGCTTTTCATGTGTCTTAAAGTTCTTACTAATGAATGGCCAACAGTTGACTTGAAAATAATCGTAGATACCGTTTAATGAAGGCTTGGCACTGAAGACACATGTCTTAGATTTAAGTTCTTACTAATGAGCGCCTACAATTAACTTGAAAATAATCGGAGACTAGCATTTAATGAAGGCTTATCATTGAAGATACATGGCTTTTTATGTGTCTTAGATTTGCAGTTCTTACTATTGAATGGCTAACAGTTGACTTAAAAGTACTCGGAGATAGCGTTTAACGATGGCTTGGCACTGAAGACAGATAGCTTTTCATGTGTCTTAAAGTTCTTACAAATGAATGGCTAACAGTTGACTCAGATTTACAGTTCTTATTAATGAATGGCTAACAGTTGACTTAAAAGTAATCGGAGATAGGGTTTAATGAAGGCTTGGCACTGAAGACACATGTCTTTTCATGTGCCTTTAATTTAAAGTTCTTACGGACGAATGGCTAACAGTTGACTTGAAAGTAATCGGAGACAACGTTTAATGAAGGCCTGGCATTAAAACGCATGGCTGTTCATATGTCATATATTTAAAGTTCTTACTGTGCTCTTATAGTAAAAGCTTATATAGTTACTTGAAAATGTGTTTTATTTTAAAGTGCTTCGTGTAATTTAATTATGTAACGATGATCAACGATGTGTAATTTCAAAATGTTGCTCAAAAATTTCTTTTGAAGGTCGAACACACTACTATTTACTGTCCCTTTCTTTAATCAGTTTAAAGTTAAGTTGATGAAAACTTGTTTTAAATTATCTTTCTTCTTTCACCTTATCTACTTATTATTGTGTCTGGCAAGTTTTCGCTGTGGCAGGATTTGAACACAGATAGATAATGTATGAAAGAGGAGCACTGTACTCGTAATTCTGAAGAGCAAGTTAAAAATTGACTTATGGTTATTTTCGCTTTATTGAAAAATTCAGTGCTTCGCGATTATACTGACACGGGTATGTGTTCTTCACGGAACAAAAATATTCTGGTACCATGTTTGGAAATTACCCCAGAAATAAATATTTTTCCAACGTCAGGCCGAGAGTGAATTTCGCCCACTCTTATTATTAAAATATTTTTCTTATTATTAAATATATAAATCTTTATTATTAAATCACGAATTAAATTTCAATTTAAATTATGCAAATAATCACTCGGGGTAATTGACCATAACTAAAACATTTATTAGTAAACCGGTTTTTCTAACAGACCGCCATAATTGTCGGTTTGATTGTACAATTGTCCGGTTTTCCAAAGACTTTTCTTGAAATTTAGAAACAGATTGAAGAGTTCGATTTGACCTAACTACAAATTTAAAGTTCCTTCCTGAGGAGAAATACTTCTTGTTTGTTTTAACAGGAAAGGGCTTAGCATGTAAGAAATTGTAGTATTTTCCCACGTGTGCTGTCATAATTAAATGGTTAACACGCCTAGCTAGCATCTGAATATCCGCGAATCGAATCCCAGTGAAGGCATACTTGATTTTTCAAGTTTCCCTGACCCGGAAAAAAAGTCTCTCTAGGTTCAGGTTTGAAAAATAAACCCAAAAAACTTTTGCCAAATATCAGATTGTCAAATATCAAATTGTCACTTTTTGCCAAATAGCAGAAAGTGAACATTAGGGGGGGGATGAAAGTTTACTTTTACTTCTTTTAAACATAATTTTGTAATATTATAATCTTAATAAATCAATAATTCACAGAGTACTTTACTGAAAAGAATCTTGCAGATTTCCTCCCCCCCCCCTTTTTTTTTTTTAATTTTCAGATTTTTATTTTTAAGTCAGTGCTGTTACATTTTGGGTGAACAATTTTGATGAGGTGGTATCTGCCTGGTGGTGTCTGATGTATTTAATTATGGCAAAGCACACTAGGGCGATCTGCCTAAGGGAAGGGGTGCCTTCGTGGAAGACTTTCTAAGGGGAACTGGCTAGTATACACGTTACACATGGGGAAAACCACGAAAACACCCGTGCAGCGAGCCGTTTCGTGGGATTCGAACCTCGGATCGAACTACCAATGTTCAGCGACTTTACCGCTCGGCTGCCGGTGAGCGGTATCTACCTGGAAGATTGGGATCTAATTTGTATCTATACACACGTTTAAATTAATGTCAGAAATATATTTTTTACTATGTCATTTAAATTGGACATAATATAGGGAAATAATTGAATAATGTAAATATTAGGAAAATACAAGTGAAGTAATTTCTGTGTCGAAGGGTCGAAAACTGTGGTAATCGCTAAAAATGTAGCTGACGTAACCTCGCCGAAAAATAAATAATCGTTTTTCGTTATCAGTGATGCAAGGTACTGTTTTGAGTTTGTAACCGTACTCTTCAGGGCAGCTCGAAATTCTTGTTGCATTTATATTCCCTACATTGATGTCCCTTTTTATATTGTTATGAAATGTGCAGGCGAGGTAAGATAGCTTCCCCGCAAAGCAGTTTTAGTGTTGCCATAACATGGCAAGTTGGCAGGGTTGCCACATTTGGCGAGAAATCGCCCATTTGGCGACAAAATTGGCGATATACCATGGACGGATGGAGAACCTTCTGGAACGAGTTCTTACCGGTTTACCTCAGAATTAATAAACCCTGCTGGTCCGCAGTCAGTGAGCGCGTCTCAGAGAGTGTGCCTCATCTAGCGAGCCGTGCGGAGTTGATCGAGTTGACATCCGGCCGACGAGTGCCGGAGTGGGTCATCGAGTGCACCGAAGGAGTCTCTTAGTGTATCACGGTTAGTGCATCGTCGAGAGAGCGTGTTGAGCTCCGGGAACGACTGAACCGAAGAGTCGGGAGCTGTGCTCGTGTGTCGTCGAGTGCATCGCGAGTTGTAGCGTGGAGAGTCTAGAGAGTACTTGGAGTTCCGAGAACGACCAAGCAGAGTCGGGAGCTGTACTCTAGTGCTTTACAGGAAGCTGTCTCCACCGTTATTGCCCGACAGTGTGAAGGCTGTGTCGCTGATTATTCCAGCGTGTTTATAGTAGTTCGACGACTGTAAAACGTGTTTTGGAGCTGTCATGACAATACTGACTAATAAAGTGTGTTTCGATACTTCATCAAGTGTCGTCGTTATTCACTCCAAATCTACCAACCCCGTACGGACGTGAAGGAAGAAAACAACGTAACAACTGGTGTCAGGAAGAGAAAAAGGCAACAATATATCACTTCAGGAGACTGGCTTTGGTTGGGAGCTTTTGTTTAAACTTCCAGTGTATCCAAATGTACTTCGCTATTGTTGTGCGAAATTTTCCGAAACGTAGGCTTTGAGTTTTTTTTTTTCGAATTCTTCTCTAACAGTTTCTTTTAACTATTCAGTTTTATAAGATAAATGCTGTTTAATAATGTCCCACAGAGTATTTTCATTTGACGAGAGTTTGGTAACCCATGTCACATTTTCGTTTCTGATTCAGTTTGCTGAAGTGAAAGTAAGACGGCTTACAGCTGGATGAACTGAAGTTGCACCTTCAGCCCACAGCAGTGTTTTGACTTTTGGTATCAATTTAAGGATGCTTCTAGCGCAAGAAGGAGTTTGGTTACAGCCTTTAAAACAACGGCAAATACGACGGCAAGGGGCAATATTATATATCTTTATTCAAGGTATAGTGCGGTTGAGCTGCAAGAAAGTTGTCATCTTAGTTTCTGTTGCAGCATCAATACAGAATGGTCTAATCATACCTCTGTTGTTACCTTGTTCATGATACGGCTTTCTTTATTAGTGAGAATTCGGAACAAATTTCACTGCGCTCATAATGTCTAAAAAAATGCACCAATCTCACAAGCAGGCTCAGATTACAAATGAAGTCACTGTAAAGAAATAGTAAGTGTAGAAAGAAAAAAAGCGTAAAGAAAATAGAATTAAAATTATAGAGACATTAGGTTGTTTGGAAGCAGGAGTCATGAAAAATGAGCAATGCCCTCGCCGGGACTCGAACCTCGAACCTCTCGAATATGCGCCAAGCGTGCTGATCATTACACCGCGAAGGCATGCTAAGAAGGCGGGAGAAATACGTTATAAAATCACCAAGGTAATCAAGCTGAGCCAAGATAAGGGTGACGCAAGTGAGACATTTGCGTTAGATGAACAAGAGAGACGCCAAATTAGTTGTGAAGTTATAGGAATACTTTTAACAAATAAACTGTGATTGTTAACTATCAGTTTTGAAACATAGCACTGTTTTAAAATAGCACATTTAAAGCAATAAAAACATAATTGTATTCTTCAGCACTTGCGCGCTTTCCATAAATATATTAACTAAACCAAATCGAAACCAGGTTTAAAGTGAGGTAAAAAATCATTACGATGTATTTTAAATATAATTTTCAGTTTTTTTCTCCTATTTCGAGAGTCTCGAAACAGATTTTACGTTGAATCATTATAAACGGCGTATCACTTTTCAAATTGTTGCCACCTGTATTATGCGTAAAAAAATTAAATAACGAAGAATCGGCATGAATTTGTGTATGTTTCTGGCTATGTTTCTGGCATAGTGAAAAAACAACTTTATCTTGAGCCATCAAATTTGCATAATATAGCCATTCATCTGAATATGGGTAACTGGAAGCCCGGATTTTGAATTTCTAATTTGTTTTGTTATCTATTTAAAATTTTGTAAAACTTTTAAGTTTTGATTAACAAACTCAACGATTACAAAGCCAGCAGTGGCAACAGTGTACGGAAAAAAACATTTCTATCTCTCGCACTCGAGACTCTCTATCGGAAATTCTAAAGATATGCTGTTTTTAAATATCTGGTGACTTTGATGTTGAATCGAATTTTATATGGCATAAGCGTCAAGAACATGATATTTAATAAATAAGTAAACACATAAAACGTTAATTATAAAAAGACCAAAAAAAAGTTTTGTAAAGCCATTATAGTAAGAAAACTGAATATTAATATGATGGAATGAAAAAAAAAAAAAAAAAAAAAACTGGCACACATGGTTTGCGTATGCATTGCATTTTTTGATGGCCAGCGGCATGTTTGAAATTCGCCACTGCATCGTATAGTCGTTGTCTTTCTCATTGCTGTCATTTTTTCATCCTATGCCTCGTAAATTTTGTATTTGTAATGAAAAATTTCCTGGAGTTCATAGCTTTTCATTTGAAAAAGGTTGAAAAAGTACTACACTTATTTATTCCGCGTGAACAATAAATATCGGGCATACAGGCAATACTTAGTAAAGATGTTTTTATGGTAACAATAGATTTTGAACTTTTTTATAGCATAGGCAGGATTTTTATTTCATTTCGACTATTATCCAAGATCTTTTATTCATTGAAGATGTTCATGCGTTATTGGTTCAAATCGTGCTAGCACTGACATAAAAATTATGTTACAGTAATAATTTATTTGCATCTCGAAATGGTAAATTTTGAATTAAGACTTGTTCTAATGTTTATAACTAGTGTTTTTTCTCATTTCTAATTTTTAGAAGGTTATTTTCATGATTTTTTTGCAGTTGTAAATATACTGTACATTTAATAAAAGTACTATATTTATTCTTATTCAAGTAGTATTTATTTAGTATTAAATTAAATTGTATTTTGCTTAACCTATTAACTGCCATGATCCCCGTTTGAGAATTTGTCTCAGTAGCGGAAATTTGGTAACTTTAATTATGTTGGCAACAATGGTTACTTTTTTACATTGTTGTTGAAAAATTTCCTGGAGTTCATAGCTTTTCATTTGAAAAAGGTTGAAAAAGTACTACACTTATTTATTCCGCGTGAACAATAAATATCGGGCATACAGGCAATACTTAGTAAAGATGTTTTTATGGTAACAATAGATTTTGAACTTTTTTATAGCATAGGCAGGATTTTTATTTCATTTCGACTATTATCCAAGATCTTTTATTCATTGAAGATGTTCATGCGTTATTGGTTCAAATCGTGCTAGCACTGACATAAAAATTATGTTACAGTAATAATTTATTTGCATCTCGAAATGGTAAATTTTGAATTAAGACTTGTTCTAATGTTTATAACTAGTGTTTTTTCTCATTTCTAATTTTTAGAAGGTTATTTTCATGATTTTTTTGCAGTTGTAAATATACTGTACATTTAATAAAAGTACTATATTTATTTATTCTTATTCAAGTAGTATTTATTTAGTATTAAATTAAATTGTATTTTGCTTAACCTATTAACTGCCATGATCCCCGTTTGAGAATTTGTCTCAGTAGCGGAAATTTGGTAACTTTAATTATGTTGGCAACAATGGTTACTTTTTTACATTGTTGTTGAAACCTTTCTCAAGCTTTTTGCATGAGTTGTTGAGTAGTAGTTGTTCAATGAATGAGCTGAAGATTGTGAGAAGTAAAGCTTCTGTGAGTTTCAAGATTTCAGCATTTTCAAAATGCGATATGTCATATTATTATGTACATCATTTCCAACTCCTGTGTACTGCATGTTCTCTAATGATTTTAGAATATATTTACTAACTATTTATTGTCTCATGTAAATTTTATTTTCCGGTGAGGGCTACTTGAATGTCGGTCCCCATTTGGGCTCATGGCAGATTTCATCTATATTCCAGTTTTCAATTCTGTATGTCAATCTAGACACCCCAAAATAAATGTAAATTGAGACAACAAAGTTTGTCAGTTTATGGGTTAAGTTAAAAAAATGTGGAAGACATGTTAATAAGTGCAAGCTTATTAGTCTAAGCTTTTTTGAACCGAATCTGAGGATAAAAATTGACCGAAAATTTCAAAAAATCTTACCTACCAAGGACTAAAACTCTGAATTTAATAGCGTCAGGATTTAATGCAATTGCTGCTAAGTATTGTCAAAAGCTGAGATACACATTAAGTGAAGGCTTGTTATTTTTTAGTCTTTGTTTTCTTAACGCTTGTAATTCACGTCTAAGTCTAGTAACCTTTCCTTTAATGATTAAGCTATTAAAACTTCTGACTTCTTAAATAAATAAGGATGTGCATCTATCTCTCTGTTTCAAATGGATGAGTATAGGTTGTTTGTAAATGGTTACCTTCTTGGGAAATCGCTATAAAAATCGTTCTGTTCCTCAGGAACCACGTACATCATCTTTTGTACCGTACCATATCAAAATCACCCCCATTATTCCTGCGCGTAACCTCTAATCCTTTGTTTCCAATCGAACATCGCCATCGATAATGCGTTGACACTACATCAGCTTTTTCTTTTCTCACTCTTCCACCAACCGATTAGTATTCAGCGACCGTCCGAAGTTCCCAAGTAAGCGACGACAACGCGGAAGTCTTTGTGGGGCTGTGAAATGTTGGTTTTTATGAATGGGGTGTCATCCGATGGCCGTTGATTGGGAATGGGGAGGGCGGCATGGATTCATCTTCTCCCCGTGGATGGATACTTTATTCTTCTGGCTCATAACGCTGCGTTATGAGGGGAGAGAAAGTATGGAGAGGAATTTTTGATTGTCCCACGAATTGTGTGCCATTACAGAATTTAAGGTCTCGAAGCAAGGTCTCAAAATATGAAGTTTTGCGTGTGTATGAAAAAGTATCCCAACGTTTTCTTAAATTATGTATTGTTATTTCGGTAGCATCATCAATCGATTGTAGGTAATTCTATGTAGTTGAAACTTCTGGAATGGAAGTCTAACATTTATGTCAGTTGGCATATGAAGCTCATTTTGCAGCTCTTGCGGAATTAATTTTTATTGCTTTGTAACTTTTTGCGTCTTATTGAGAGTTTATTTATAGTGCAGCGTTGGATTAAATAGTGGGCAGTTGTAGATTGTTTGATAGCACTCGAAACGTAGTACGATTTATCCTTGTTTATACATTTTGTATGAAATGGATAGACATCTCACCGTTTAAACTAACATTTTATTTTCTTTCTGTACTTTCATGATAACTTTTCAATAATACTTTTGCCATAATTTTGACTTGTCGTAAATTTACCTGAAGAGTATAATAATGCAATAAATAGTTCTGAAATTGCTTGAAATTTGTCTATGATGTGCATTAAAACCAGGAGGACGAAAATGTCAGGATTTTATTGTAAGCTAATTACAGAACTATTACTGAAAGCAATCGTAATCATTCTTTACTTTTAAATTCACAAAAAACCAGCATTATTGTTACAACTTCTATCAGAACAAATGTATCTGAAATTGATTAAGTCCATAAATGTGCTATTGGGAGGGGTTATGATTGCGTGCGTCAATGTTATTTAAGGAGACATTTGAGTAATTTTATTAAAATATGAAATGCGAATTATTGATTTATTTTGAAATCAGGATTAGTTTTTAAGTTTATCTGAATAAAATGTAAAAACAAAATCGAAATATCAAATCATCTCTCTCATTTTGTAAGAATTTCCAGGTATTCATTCCTTCCATATTGTCCGTTATCTCATGGACATAACTCTTTACCATTTTGATATAGTCATCGAGATCTAATGTTAGTTCTACCATTTTGATCTGCTTATCTACATCTCTTATTAATTTTTTACCATTTTGACACGACCATTTAGATCTCATGTTAACTCTACCATTTTGGTATGGCCATCTAGATCTTATGTTATGTTTTTGCCATTTTGATATGGCCATCTAGATCTTATGTTAACTTTTTGCCATTTTGGTATGGCCATCTAGATCTTATGTTAACTTTTTGCCATTTTTACATGGCCATCTAGATCTTATGTTAACTTTTTGCCATTTTGGTATGGCCATCTAGATCTTATGTTAACTTTTTGCCATTTTGATATGACCATCTAGATCTCATGTTAGCTCTTTACCATTTTGATTTGGCTATCTAGATCACTTGTTAACTCTTTAGAATTTTGATTTGGCCATCTAGATCTCATGTTCTGTTCCTAGTTGCCCTTTACGCGCGTGTGTAGGGAGGGATTAAGGAACTAAAAATACTCTTATCAAAGCCCTCTTCGTGTAGTGGCCAACATAGCTATTGGAAAGTCTAGGAGACGATTCCTGGCGAAGACTCAGTTGATTTTTCAAGATTGTTAGTTACTCTGCTCGCAAAGAAACCTAACCATCTTTGTAAGATTAATTTCTGGCACTACTCTAAGTAATATGAATATCTCAAAATTAATAAGGGGTTAAAACTGTACTATCACTTCTTATTTTCTACTTCCGGCCAGAATTAAATGCTTTAACTGTTTATGCAAATTGTCTTGTTGACGCCCAAGTACTTAAGTTGTGGCTTTTTGCCAAGAGTTAGGGAGAGAGAAGGAGTTTTAGGAAGCAAGCCGCTTGCCACTGCAGTTTTACGAGTTTTCACTCGGTTGCTGGTTGCCTTTAAGGCCAGAGGTTTAGCCCTCTTGATATTTGCACACGTATTGTAGTTTCAGCAGCTCGGCGTACTACATACGTACCCTTTTAAATAAAGGCCAGTCTTAGTGCTAGGCATTTGTGTATTAATTCAAAGTTAGCTTTTAGTTAGAGTTTTAGTTAGTAGTTTTATATTCTTACGTTCAGACCACAAGTGGTTGATCTCTGTATTCCGAAGTTCGGAAGTGCCTGTAAAGTATTGAAAATAAAGGGTTTCGTATACCCTTCCTTCCTGCTTGTGTCGTTTGTTATACACAAATCTTGAACATAGCTTGAGTAAGCTCCCTGTTCTTATTCAGGGCATACCATGTTTCCAAAGCAAATCAAGAGAAAGTCCTGACAGGGTGACAGCATCTAGCCATAAGTATTTGAAATAAAGCCTTTCAGAGCCGTACAATACATGATTGCATGTCTGCGAACTTTGCTTTCTGCTCATTTTGAAGTCTGATAATTTTCATGCATAGGAATGGAAAAAGCTGTGATTTAACCTGTTTTTTTAAGGGCTGAAGTATGAGGTTAATTCCGTACTGCATGTTTTACAAGACGTGACCTTCCGTACGCAGCCATGTTCAAAAGTGTACAATTATGCAAAGTCTTTGCAGTTATGTAATTAATGTAGCTAGTGAGTTTATGTTTGCTGAAGTAAATTTAAATTGCAGCGCTGTTGTAAAAGACTTCTGTGCCGATGTTTATATTAAAAAACAAAAAATAGGGAAATTGCAGACTTTTTTCATCTTTATAAAGGAGTAGGAAAGAAAAAAATAAGTCAAGCTCTTCCTGTTGACTAGAATATAAGTAAAAATATTATATATCGCGTTGAAAGTCAAATGTTAGAGCAGTTATTTAATTTGGTATTATATTGCTGAATTTCAGGTAGCTGAAATTAAAAATGGTATTTCTGTCATCCTTTATAATTTCGGCTTGTGAAGTTCATTTATAATTCAAATTAATTTATAATGAAATCATTTGCAACAATGAAATTTGAACTGATTTATTACGGTTATTATAGGATCATATAATTAAAAATATCACATCTAATAGAGAAGTACTACTCGTATATCGCAAAAACTTGCATTAGTTTCTCGAAAATATAAGTCCGGTTTGGTTTTGGTTTATTTGATTCCAGCAAAACGCGCTGGGCCTATGTGCCTTAAGGAGACAGATGGCTTCGTGGAGGACTTTCTAAAGGAAACTGGCTCGTACACGTTACACGTGAAAACGCCCATGAAGCTAGCTCGTTCTCTGGGATTCAAACCCCAGGCCGAACTATCAGTGTTCAGCAACTTCTACCGTTTGGCCGCTGGTGGGCTTTGAAAATTGAAAACAAGCCTCACTTGTTTAGAAGGTTGTAGAAAATATAAAGAGAGGAAATGCCAGTTATAACTTTAGCTCTCATTTAATCTTTTTGTGTGAAAGTAATCTAATATTGCATTTCTGTTATAGATTTTGATTTTTCAAGCGAAGAAATTGAAAAATTTTTAATTAGTGCCATACATAATTTAAATTCGTCTCGTAATGCATTTAATTATTTCTTGACGTTCCACTAAAGGGTTTGATTTGTTTGAATGTGGCAAAGCACATGAGGACTATTTACTTAAGGGAAGTGTACATAGCCGTTCGCTAAAGAGAAACTTTTGTAGCAGATCCTTTTCAAAACTTTTGCACCATTACCTTATCACGTTGTTATCAAGCACGTGACTTAGTCAGTTTTCTATGTGTGGCCATTCTGCAAAATTTTTAATTTGTACTAAAAAATACAAATTTAAAAGTCCATTTATTTTTTAATTTATCTTTTAATAATAAAGATAAATGAAAAAATAAATGGACTTTTAAATTTGTATTTTTTAGTACAAATTAGATTAATTATAATAAAGAGAAATGAAAAAATAAATGGACTTAATAATTTAAATTTGTATTTTTTAATACTCTGTGTAATTGATATAATTTAAAAATACATTACATTTGTATTGTGTTCAATTGATAAATTTTAAAACGACTTACAGCATTATTTTAACTAATACAAAAATGTTTCGAATGTTCTACACTAAATAATTGATACGGAATCGTTTTGTTTAGTTTTTAATACTCTTTACAGGTACGCTTATATTTCTGCTTGGTTTTCTGCAATAATATATTAACAATGGCTAAAATTCAGGCTTTGTTAGCTTGAATTTTCATGTAAGAGGTTCAGTTTTTCTCGAGTTATAAGGTATTTCTCCCGCCTTCTTTGCATGCCTTCGTCGTGTGGTGGTCTGCACGCTGGGTGCGTATTCCAGAGGTCCGCGGTTCGATTCCCGGCGAAGACGTTACTCATTTTTCGCTTCTGCTTCCAAAATACCTAATGTCTCTACAGTGACACCCGAACAGGGACGTGTGGTGGATGATGATTTTCCACACCCAGGATTTGGCGATTGGGTTCCCTGAAACCTCAGTCGCCCTTTAAAAGTGGTAGTATATAAGGTATTTCTCCCACCTTCTTCGCATGCCTTCGTTGTGTGGTGGTCTGCACGTTGGGCGTGTATTCCAGAGGTCTGCGGTTCGATTCCCGGCGAAGGCGATGATCATTTTTCTTTTCTCCTACTTGAACCTAATGTTTCTGTAGAGTGAACTTTTTTCTGTTTTTTTCTGTAGAGTGAAGTTTTCTGTAGAGTGAAGTTTTCTGTAGAGTGAATTCTTGAAACCTAATGTTTCTGTAGAGTGAGAAAGGTTTTCGCGTTTCTTGTCAAGAGCAAATTATTGAGCTTACTAATTCAGTCTAATATAACACAGCTGAGATTAGAACCATTTGCTATTGACGAAATGAAGTGAACAAACAAATAAAAATAATGAAGAAAGAAAAAGAAAAAAAAAAATCTGAGAACTTTCAAATTTTACATTATGCCGATAGGAGCGTTTAATTAACGTTTTTCTGTATTACCTTTATTTATTAAATATCATGTTCTTTGCACTTAAACCATAAAATTCAATTCAACAGCAATACGCAAAATAATTTTAAAATGAACATATCTTTAGAATTTCTGATACACAGTCTCGAGCGCTGGAGGTAATTTTTTTTTTTTTTTTTTTTTTTTTCCCGTGTAGTGTTCCCATTTCTGGTTTTGAAATCGTTTGAGTCTCTTAATCAAAAACTCATAAATGCTTTACAAAATGTGAAATAGATAATAAAACAAATTACAAATTACAAATTTGGGCTTCCAAATGCCCATATTCGGAGAAGGATTATGTTATTCAAAATTTAATAGCTCTAGGTACCGTAGTTTTATCACAATACGAGAAACATACATATATTTAGGCAGATTTTTTCATTATTTAATTTCTTTAAATATAACACAGGGCGATAAAATTTGGTGGCAACAGTTTGAAAAGTGAATCAAGGCAGAAAATGAATCGACGCAAAATGGTAAAACGGAATTAATAGCCCTTCTGAGCTAATGCTCCTTTGAACTAATAAAAATAATAGCGGAAAAGGAAAAATTTAGCGAATTTTATTAATTGCATAATTTCTCTAGTTTAGTTAATTGTTTCTTTCCTGTTTATTAATAAATTTCCAAGTATTTATGTATAAACCTGATTATAGATTTTATTAATAGGGGAAGAAATAGCATGTGTTAGACTTATGAAGAATTCGTACCATAATTTAGCTAATAGGAGGAGGAAGAAAATGACAGCTATGTTTTCGTTATTGTTTTTAATGGAAGAATTTCATCTGTTATGGTGAAAGGAAAATTTTTAAAAGCTTTATGAAAATGAAACGGAGAGAAACTTCTGTCAATAACAATGGTTCTTAAGTAATTGCATTCCTGAGTAATAACCGGCTACGAAGAGTAAACTTTAAGTGCATGAAAAAATATTGTTTAAAGAAGCCAGTCGTTGTTTTACTGAGGTCAAATTCTTTCCGCAAGGTTTGGCCTGAGTTAGAAGGCAAACCGAATAATGTTTCCCAAAGTCTGCCGAAATGAAACATAATTTATCATGTGTTAAAATGTTAAAAGCAAATTAAGAGAGAGAATTTTGAAAAGGAGCTGATTGGTGGGATAATCTGAAGTCATAAATGTATCCAGATATATGTTAAATCCTCATTCTTCTTCAAGAAAAAGAGCAAAAGTATCATAAGCATAGCAAATTTAAAACGGAAGAAATAGATTTTAGCCCAAAGGGCTATTAATTTCGTTTTGACATTTTGCGTTGATTCACTTCTCAAACTGTTGCCACCAACTATTACAGCCGTGTATTATATTTAAAGAAATTAAGTAATGAAGAATCTATATAAATGTAACTATATTTCTCGCATTGTGATAAAACAACGGTGCCTAAAGCCGTCCTATTTTTAATAACGTAATTCTCCATCGAATATGGGCATCTGGAAGCCCAAATTTGGAATTTGTTTTATTGTCTATTTCATACTTTGTCAGACATTAAAGAATTTTTGATTAAAAATCTGAAAGATTTCAAAGCGTAGAATGGCAACACTGAACGAAAAAAAAAAAAAAAAAATTATCTCCGCGCGAGTCTATGTAACGAAAATTCTAAAGATATGCTCATTTTAAAATTATTTTGCAATATTGCTATTCAACTGAATTTTATGGTTTAACGGCGAAGAACGTGATATTTAATAAATAAATGTAACACACAAAATATTAAAAAACGCCCCTTTGGATGTAATTTAAAATCTGAATTCTTTCAGATTTTTTATTTTACACATATATATATTTATTAATTTTAATTTATGTTGCGGATGAATGAGCTTTTTGTCAGAAATTTTCCAAAACATATTGGACCTTGTATTAATGCCAAGCGATGAGCGAACTTTATCGAAATTCAGGTTGTTGTGCGTTCTTGCATCTCATATTAAATTTGTTAAATTCGTGCAGTTTTCCTGATTTTACATGTTACACAAAATGCAATGGAATATTTATTAGAAAACGCACGTAGTCTGTCTTTTAAAGATTGGGAAAAATTTGTATTGCTTGTTCAGTCTTTTTAAAGCTCGAGGGTGAAGAATTGTTGCTGTCAGTTTTACGCAACTGTCATTAAAAATTTCACTAAGCGATGTTGTCAGTGTTTAGAAAGTAAATTAACGTTACAAACATATCATCTAAAGAAAAAAATTCAGGTGAATATTTTTTATTTTAAATATAGAGCAGAATTTACACGGATCTCTTGTATATTTTGCGTTTTATCAAAGGAATAATTCCCTTTTAATATTTATTTCCATGAGAAATTGTATTTCCTGTGGAAAATACTGTCGTAGAATCAGTTCCAGTTGCTGAACGTAACTGTCAGAATCAAGTTTAACGGTTAGAATATGTGTGTATCCAAAGATGTAATTCTTAAGAGATAAAATATTTGGATACAAATACACATTTTGTTTAAAATTTTTCTGCTTTTTTTTATAAAAATATTTGTAATTGTTGCGTGTTTTGTATACAAATTTAAAAAATAAAAGAATTATAAACTTTTAAATATTTGCAGAATTATAGTTCTTAGTTTTTTTTTTTTTTTTCTTTAAAGGTTAAACATTTTAAAACTTAAATGATTAACTTTACGAATGTGTGAGACCGTGATGTGAAAATTTATAAGCACCCCAAAGAAAAACTTTTTCGAGATGCGGTTTTTGCGAGATTTTCACTCTGCGGTGTTCGCGATACGTAAATGCTGTTACCAGTCCACAGTGAATAAACTGTTTTATTTCTGCTCAGTTTTATAAAAGTGCTTTGGCCAGTAAATTATAAGTTAAATCATTTTGCCTGGAATTCTTACCAATACTTTGCAACAAGTATTATTTGACACCCAGAGGAATACACAATACGGGAAATTTCTAGCATCGTTTATTTGTCATCTGCAGATTATTTTTTTATATATACGCAGATTATGATCGCCGCATAGCGTAGAATTTCTTGTCTGCATGCGACTTGTAGACTGCTGCGTATGGGGCTACGCAGCCGGCGCCCGAATTACGTCTATGTAATAACGACATGCTATCGCTAACAGCCCCTATAAAGGGCCAAGGAACACAGGTACTGGACCGTAGAAGAATGGAAGAAAGTCTTCTAGTCCGATGAATCACATTTTCTAGCAAATCACATTAACGCGCGAGGGCAAATTAGCCGATTTCCAACGGTTACCATGGCATCCGAGTGCACATTTGGCCGGATACAAAGTAATGGCGGCGGTATTATAACGTGAGCGATGTTTTCTTGGGGCACAGTAAGACCTATCGTTACCACAGAACAGTCCTTGAAGTCTGTGCGCTATGTGAACATCACTGTAGACCAGATGCACCCCTTCATGGCAACAGTGTTCCCGGCTTGTGATAGAGTTTACGAACAAGATGCTCCATGTCATAATAGCCGAATCGTCAGGGAGTGGTTCGAGGAACATTCTGGTGAATTTCAAGTCATGTTTTGGTCTCTGAATTCACTTGACATGAATCCAATCGAACACTTGTATTTCCATCTGGAAAATTGAATTAGTGCTACCACGCTACAACCTCGCAGTGTGCGGGAATGGCGGTACCAGCTGGTGAGTGCCTAGTACTAGATACTCCAAACTACCTGTTAGCATCTTGTTGAGTCGGTGCTTCCCCTGATGTTGGCGGTTTTGAGGGCGAAAGGTTGTCTTACTTCATATTAAACAGGTGGTCATAATGTAATTGCGCTTCACAGCACAAAGTTGCCTACGAAGTAATGGCGCTTCGTTGTGCAAAGTTGCTTTTATCGCCTTCAGAGTTGAAGCAGTAAATTCTTTCAGCCAGTCACATCTTAAATTGATTTCTTTAAAATGTTATATAGTTATGGAAACGTTTCAGTGGAAAATTTTGTCCGATTGTGTACAATCCGTTGTTTATATGTTTAAAGACTTGGGTGAGATACGGAAAAGAAACAATTCCTCTGCACAAATGCAACTTAATAACGAGCTAATTATTCTAAAGCGTAAATGTTTTGTTTTCTTTTTAAGGCTTGGTCTCTGCAGATGTTTTATTAAATGCAGTTTGCCGTTAGAGAATTTCGTAAAAGTGCAAAGATGGAATTAAGTAATCTGGTAACTGTTGACTTTTCCCAAAGCACACTTAAGTTGTATAAACGTGGTAACAGTTTTATCAGGAAGAATGTATGCAGAAAGCCAAACAGTTCTAAAACTGCTTTCTTCAGATCTCGTTTTTCAATGAATTCACTTCTGGGAACTCAGCAGATGCACTTTGTACTTTTTATCAAGATACCATATTGACTGAAAATTGCTTTTCCTGGTTTATTTTCTTGGAAATTTAAAAAAAAAATACCAGCGGCATATTGTAGGGATTTTTTTTTACAATTAATGAGGTTAGTGCGCGTTGAATTGTGGTAAAAAATGTAGCTTTCTATCTCATCGACATCTCGGAGTCACAAATACGTGTTCTGACGCGATTCGCTATGAGAAATAACGGCTAGATGGATGGATGCCCCTTCAATCTTCAGGTCGAAAGAAGCACTCTGTCTGCACCCAAAAACCGGGTCTTTGCTCTCTAGGAAGAATCACCGAGTCCTGGACTGATCTCTTCACTCGCGTGACCAGAGGTCAAGCGTTTGAGCGCTGACGTCCGAATCACGTGACCCACGTAAAATTCTCTACGCGCGCGTGGTTACTTCTTTTTTGTTTATGCTTTTTTTTTGTTCACTTTTTTTTCAAAAACCGAAACAGTGTTGTGTTTGTAGGAGATAACATTTTCCATCTTCTCCCTATCCGTGGATTTTTTTTTTTTGAAATATTTTTGGTTTCTTTCTCTCTTTCTCCTCCCAACCCTCGTTACATCTAAACGCGCAGACGTGCTATTTTTTTTTTTTTTTTTTTTTTTTGTGTGTTTATGGTTTGAGAATTTATGGTAATCTTGCCACGTGCTACTAAAAAATTCAGAAAATATTGGGGATTTTTTTTCACTTCCTTACACGAAGTAAAGGAAGTATTGCAATCGCGAAAAATTTCGGTATCATATTCCATACGGAAATATCTATTTTAACAGCTCTGTAATCCATTTGAACGATGTTTTCGCGTGGCATCTGTACTTACGGACAGAATAAAGGTTTTTCCCGAAACGGATTGTAAAATGGATTTAAAATAGATTTAGAAGAGATTTTTTTTTTGGGGGGGGGGTTCTTTACATAAGTATGTAATACGTATCTCGCATAACTCAAAAATTAGCAGCCTCAGAAATTTTGTATATGGGACTGCTATAACATGTAGTTATGAACCTCCCTTTTTCGTTGCGATCGGGCGCGCCAAAAGTGTATAAATATATGTATATATAAATGTTTACCCACCTGCTACCTAGCTCGGTGACCTGCGTTTTTTTTATTCTTATATGGTGATAAAATGCGCATTTTTTTGCTTTAAAAGTGTTCGAATTACGTTGATCTTATGTTTTGCTTTAAAAGTGTTCGAATTATGTTGATCTTAAGGTTTTTGTGCCTTTAGTTAATCTACATGTAGTGCTTAAATTGCGTCAGAGCCCACCGGAGGCCGGCTCCGGTACTTCTAAATTTTTAAAATAAATTACAATTCTAGCTGGAGCGCACCAGAGCCCTAAATAAGATAAGCTCCGGTATTTCTTTTTATAAAACTGAACCACAATTTAAAGGGGAAGAAATTTAGAATTCCTAACGTTTTAGTTTAACAATAAGCAGACTTTGCAATACTCTATTTCCCTAGAAATACTAACTCATAAGAACACGAGACGTTCAAGTCCCCGCACTCACATGCGGAAACCTTTCCCTAAGAAGGGCAATAAATTTGGGGGAGTTTGTTTAGGAACGTATAAATTTCTCCCCTTGCCATCGTATTTAGTGTATTATTCTCGATGCTTACAGTTAGTTTTCCCCGCAGGAAGGAAATTTTGCGTTCTTAAATGTGCGTTAAGTGACAGGGGGAACAATAAGAGTGAAATACTGAGATAAACTGATGTGTAACGTATGTACGAGCCAGTTTTCTGTAGAATGTCCTCCACGAAGGCACCCCTCCGTTTAGGCAGATAGCCCTCGCGGGGATTGCCATACTCAAATAAAACAAACCCTCCTTTGTTGCTAAGACTAGAGTAGGAAGTCTATAGGTAGATTAACCGATAATAAATTTCATAAAATGTCGATCGGGGAGAAAATATGATATACGTTTTCCATATGTAATTTCCGAACTCTGAGATTTTCACTTATAGTGTGGTATATGCAGCTAATTAGAATTTTATTTTTTGTTTTCTTATGTTTTTGGAAATCTAGGAATATTTACAAGGGTACCTTCCCAGGACCACTTGTAATCCGCAGACCACAGAGTGAGAAACATCTGTAAAGAATATTTTCTTAATATAATCGGGTTGTAATGAAAAGCTAGGAAATTAGTTTTTGTTTAAAATTGAAGTTCGGTGTACCGATATTTTATTTAATAATTACTAAACATAAATTATCCTTCGATTAAAAAAATTATAAGACAAAAAATAACGTGAGACTATCTTGATAGACTAATTGTAAATGTGCATGCTGTGCTCGCTTTTCGTAGCGTGTGCATTATTTTTTGCATATTCTTGTAAAGCCACCCTAAATTGGCGTATATTGCAAATAAACTTCAGATGATTTGCAAAAATATTTTTGTTTTTGAAGAAAAGAGATTTGTGTTAGTTATCCTTCGGCTTTGATAAAGTTTTGTTCAAAATCTGTGTTCCATAATCTGAAGTTGCTTTTTTTCGGGGGTAATTAAAAAAAAAAAAAAAAGTTGGTGTATTTCTCTTTGAATTATACTTTCTTCTTTTCCTCCCTCCCCTTTCTTTTCTTTCCTTTTCTTTATATATATATATATATATATTTGAGAATTTCTGTTGGAATGAAAATATGTTTTTGTGATTTGTAACGATATAATACAGTTTGGCCTAATCGTGAAAGAACATATCTGAAAGTCTGAATTTAGAATTTGTTTTATTATCTATTTCATATTTTGTAAAACTTTAATGAATTTTTGCTTAACAAACTCGACGATTTCAAAGCGAGCAATAGCAACAAGGTTACGGAAGAAAACGTTTTTATCTCTAGTGTGCAAGACTGGTTAGCGGAAATTCTAAAGATATGACGTTTTTAAAATATTTTAGGCTCAAAGGAACATTACGCCAAATGTTCTCGAAAAAATTTGTGCGTAAATAAAAAACGTCCCTTTGGGTTTAATATAAAATGTTATTTTTTTTCCTTAATAATTTTTTTTAGTAATTTTAATTTTGCATTTTATTAACGATTCCAGTTTAATTATTTACAATTCCAATTTTTAATTTACAAAATAGTTCAGATTTACTATGTAATTTCACTTCACATTTCACAGAAGGTAATTTTTCATGATGTTATGTGCTTGCCGATTGTTGAAACAAAACTTATGTGAGTCTTTTTACGATGTCTTTCACGATTGATAGTTTGTTAATATAATAATGGAATAACGTATAGAAATGGTGGCGGAATGCGCCGTAGAGTGCGAGCTGATAATATTACATCTTGTACGAGCTGATAATATTACATCTTACAGCATGTTCAATGGAGTAATGAACGTTATAGCTGAATATCATTATATTATATATATTGCTAATCTGAATAATTATGGATATATTTAATGTTTAGTCATAGAACTTACAAGATCAAATGATACTATATTCTGTAGACTAATAATCCCATTAGCATATCCATCGTCGATGTCATCTCATTATAATACATAAGTCGATAAGGATCAGTATAGATAAAACATTATCATTCAGACTTAAGTTTGAGGACTTAATGACATTGCGGAATCGGAATGATAAACTCTTTCAGATGTAAACACATTACGATGTATACATTGGCTACGAGTATTATAGCCTAAGGACATATTATGTAATTGAATTTCGCGAAGGGATTCATAGTCTAGTATAATATATTTGTTGATTGTTCAATAAAACTGTGTGTGGCAACATTACTACTAAGAGTGATGGATCAGAAATATCAATCTCATCAATGATTAGTGGAAATATAAGCTAGAACATAGATTAATTATTTGCGATTTCTGTATTGCAAAAGAATGAGAGCTGGGCTGAGTTTTTTTTAAGTTTTCTTGCGTATATTTTGTAAAGGCTATTTAAAATTTCCTTTAGCGTAACAGTGCTTAAACTCGACAGATGCATAGCGAAACGAATACTTGCTATACTTTAGTTGTCGTAAGAAATTTTGCAGTTGTCTAATTGGTATGTTTAAATCATGTACAGAGCTTAAATTACGCCACCTCCGGAACTTCTTGGTTTTGGGGATAAATCATAATTCTAGGCAGAGTGCACCGGAGCCCTGAATAAGAAGGACCCGGCACCTCTTTTATGTAACCGAACAACAATTTCAATAGAAATATGATCTCGAAAATTTTATTTTTTGCAATAAAATTTTATTAAAAATCGCTTATTAAATTCTAGTTTATCTCTTAACATTTATTTAATTTTACTTACTTAATTACTCCAATCTTTAATTATTTAAATAAATAGCAATTAATTATTTTTTATTTAATTAAATAATTTTTAATTTGTAGAGACATTATGTACTTTTTGGAAGCAGGAAAGATGAAAAATTAACAACGCCTTCGCCGGGAATCGAACCGCGGACCTCTGGAATACCGGCCCAGTGTGCAGACCACCATACCACGAAGGCTTGCCAAGAAGCTGGGAGAAATACCTTATATACCCCCCTTTTAAAGGGCGATTGGGGTTTTTAGGGGACCCAATCGCCAAATCCTGAGTATGGAGATTCATCATCCACTACCCTTTTAGTTCGGGCTCCACTGTAGAGGCATTAGGTGGGTTTTTTTGGGGGGGGAAGCAGACGAGATGAAATATTAGCAACGCCTTTGCCGGGAATCGAACCACGGACCTCGGAATACCGGCAGAACCACCACATCACGAAGGCTCGCCAAGAAGGTGGGAGAAATACCTTATAAATTAAATAATAATCCATAAATATTAATTATTTATGTTAATAA
Organism: Stegodyphus dumicola; assembly: GCF_044657685.1. Lineage (NCBI taxonomy): Eukaryota > Metazoa > Arthropoda > Arachnida > Araneae > Eresidae > Stegodyphus > Stegodyphus dumicola. The sequence continues at coordinate 29,480,241 of NC_140779.1, read as the reverse complement.
TTTTAATAATCATTTTATTTATTTATTTACTTTTGTTTCTCTTTGCTGACGGTCTTCCATGGGGCTCCGGCACTTCTAATTTAAGAAAATAAGCCCTGGTCATGTATGTTAAGTCCGATCGGTATGTTAAGTTGTGGTTATCGGCGGCTGTCGTGGCCCATGTTCAGATCTTTAGAAATCTTTGTGTTAATGTCATTACGGGGTGGAAGACCATAAAATCCGAAAATACATGAGTATGAAAATTCCGTCGAGAAGTTAATGGTAGAGAAAGAGAGATTACTAGGTGCTTCCATTCCATTCTTCGCAGTTTTCTTGATCAAAGCTGCTACAGTGTTAGGCAAAGTTTTATTGTCACCACTGTTGTTTAAAATCTACGAACAACGACATGCATATTCCGTGACTGAACCATGATCATTCTTGAGGCTTGTTCGTGTAGCTATTATTTAGAGTCAGGCTGCTTGGTTGGTTATTTATGAAGCATCCAAAGGGTTTCTTCATACGGGAAAAGATGCCTTCGTGGAAGACTTTCTAAGGAAAACTGTTTCATATTTACCTTACACATGGATAGAACCAGGAAATAGCAATGAGCGCTTACGTTGGGGTATGACTTCGAATGGGAACTACTAATTTTTAGTGGTTTTTGGTAGTCATGGATTTGGGATAAGCAAGAACAGAATATTCGCCGTAGGTCTTTGGCACTTTAATTTGATGTATATTTTAATCTATGTGTTTTCCAATAAATAAACAGTAAAAGGTTATAAGGTTTTTCTCTCACTTCAACTAGCGTGCCTTCGTGGTGTAACGGTAGCACGCTGGGCCGGTATTCCAGAGGTCCGTGGTTCGATTCCCGGCGAAGGCGTTTGCTAATGTTTCAATTCTCCGGCTTCCAAAAAATCCTAATGTCTCTACAGTGGCGCCCGAACTAAAAGGGTTGTGGATGATGATTCTCCGCACCCAGGATTTGGCGACTAGATCCCCTAAAACCCTAGTCGCCCTTTAAAAAGGGGAGTATATAAGGTATTTCTCCCACTTCCCTAGCGTACCTTTGTGGCGTAACGGTAGGACGCTGGGCCGGTATTCCAGAGGTCCGTGGTTCGATTCTCGGCGAAGGCGTTGTTAATTTTTCATCTTGGCTGCTTCCAAAAATATACCTAATGTCCCTACAAGGTTTCGAGAATTCCATTTATTATGCAGTAAAATTTTAAAAAAAATATTAAAAAAGTAAATAAAAAAAATCTGAATGAGTTTTTATATTACTCCCAAAGGGGCGTTTTTTTAACGTTTTGTGTGTTATGTTACCTTAAATATCATGTTCTTCGCATTAAACTATAAAATTCAATTCAGCAACAATATCACAAAATATTTAAACGAGCATATCTTTAGAATTTCCGATACACAGTCTCGTGCGCTGGAGATAAATCGTAGGGGTTCTTAAACAGAAAATCTTAAATGCTTTACAAAATATGAAATAGATAATAAAAAAAATTCCAAATTTGGGCTTCCAGATGCCCATATTCGGGTGGAGACGTACGTTATTCAAAATTTGATGGCTCTAAATGCGAGAAACATACATACATTTATGCAGATTCTTCATTATTTAATTTCTTAAAGTATAATACAGGGCTCTAATATCTAGTGGCAGCAATTTAAGTGATTTGCCGTTTATAGTGAATCATGCAAAATGCCAAAACGAAATTAATAGTCCGTTTGGGCAAATCGCTCCTTTGTACTAAAAAAAACTGATTTAAAAAAAAAGGAGGTTTCCCCCCCTCCCTTACAGCGAATTATTATTCTTGTTATTGTTTGAAAATGCGTGAAAAATATTTCTCTGTGTTTTCCTTTCGTTTCAATTTACCACGCTATATTGATGAAAAAACACCCATTTTTTTGCTGGTGGAAAAAGCTGTTGATCTTTGCTGATTTCGCTATTCAGCTAAATTGTTAAACTTTAATAAATCATTTCTTTTCTATTTTTGTTGCTTAATTTGCAAACAATGGTTTTTTTTAATGCAATTGTTATTGGTTTATTGTTTGCAGTTCTCTTTATTCGGTTTATTTTGTTTTTAAATTCCTATAAACAAAAGATTCTTTTACTTTTCGTTTTTTTGCATTATCTGCATATTTACTTTGTGAGACTGATCCCATCTGAGATCGGACTATTATTCACAGTTTTGTGCTTAATTACTTAAGAGCTGGTGAAAAGAATTTTTTCATTTATTATTAATCAGATTATTAAAAGACATTTTTCCACATAAAGCGGATTATGTAAAAAACGTTAGTATTATTCATTTTTGCTTTTCTATGCGAGGGAGGAAAAAAAAAATTTAAATCTATGCTTATCTTAAAAAAATAAATATCGAAAAGTGGAAGTGATTCGGAAAGGTGCATAAAACACATCTGTATAATCCTGCCAAATCGTCATTGTTGTTCGATCCTTTACGCAAGGTGTCACTCTACCCAATCAGAACTGCTGCCAACCGGAGCTTCCAAAAACAAAAGGCATCACCAAACAGGAGACAGATTCGTTCTCACGAGAATTTGTAACCTCGACCTTCTCATCATTGCACTGATCTCACGGCAGCCATTATAATAGGCATGCGACTTTTACGGTATTGTCCCCTTCTTTTAGCAAGGACATTGTTCTGCTGTACGTCCCTTTGTTTTGTTTTCATATAATTTTATTATAGTTTATTTTTTTATCCCCATGCACCATCGCTTATTTTTTCATTCTCATTTGATGTATTTTCGAAGGAAATAAATTGGGCTGACTTAACTTTTGTTCTGTTTTGTTTTTTATGTTGTTTTAACCGAAAAATCAGCGCTAGCAAATATAAATCGTCTGCTTTAAATGACTTGATCTCTGGAATAGTTTGGTTATGTGAATGTTGAGCCACTATCAAAAGGGGAAAAATTAATGTTAAGAATTTGTTGATTGCGTAATGTTCCGAATAATCCCTTAAAATAGTACTAAGCAAAATTGGATACCTATTTTGAATCATAATTAAATTTATACGCGTAATAAAATTGCAGTATGAATATACCTTTTAATTTACGGAATATGTGTGGGCATTTTAGTTTATTAGTCCAGAGGGGCTTTGTTCCTGAAGGACTATTGTTTTCGTTTTGCGATTTTGAGTTATTTCATTATAAATGTCCGTTTCACTTTTCAAACTGTTGCCACCCAATGTTAGAGTCCTGCATTATATTTGAAGAAATCAAATAATGAAAAATCTGCATAAATGCATGTATATTTCTCGCATTGTGATAAAACAACAATACATATCTGTAAATAGAAAAAAAAAAAAAAAAAAAAAAAAAAAAAAAAAAAACGCCCCTTTGGGCGTAATATAAAATCCGAAAGCTTTCAGATTTTATTTTTATTATTTTTATTTGCTTCTATGTTTTGTTTTGGAAAATAATATCAAATCTTCCATTTCTTATCGAGGGAAAAATCACTTTCTCCTAAACATAAACTTTCTGAAAAACTGATTGGCATGGCTTTAAAAAATTTGGCTGATGATGAAACATGTTAGTTGATCGAGCAGAAAACTCCAGAGGAAGCAAAAGGAAAGATAAAGACTTGCTTCCAGTCATTTGGAAATCAAATAAAAAGACCTGTGTTACTGGGCTAGTATTTTAAGATTGGTTCATTTTCATTTCGCCCCGGCATTAAGCAATATTGTAGAGAAAATTGACAATTTAAAGCATTATTGAATTTTGACAGTACTCCAGCACACCCAAAATCCCTGCGAATTTATACTCAGAAATCAATTTTATATTTCTTGCTCCCAACACAACCTGCCTCATACAGCCAATGGATCCAACAGTGATAGCTATGTTTAAACGATATTTTAAGAGGACAGTAATAAATCAGGCCATTAAAGCTGTAGAGATATTAGGTTATTGTATAGCCAGAGACATGAAAAATATACAATGCCCTCCCCGGGACTCGAACCTGGACCTTTCGAATACGTGCCGAGTGTGTTAACCGTTACACTACGAAGGCATGCATAAAGGAGGGAGAAAGTAACTGACGGGGAAGGTGGGCTTACATTTAGAGAGTTTCAGAAGAATTATGATATCCTGAACAATAATATAAGCATATATATAATATACTATAAACAATATTGGATGGTCGTGGGCTGAAATAAAAGTGTCAGCAATGAAAGATTCCTGGAAATAATTATGCCCACAACTTGAACGTCAGCAACGAAGATATTAATGAGTTAATTAAATCTCACTCAGTACCTCTGTCAAATGAGTAGTAATTGACTAACAAGAGTTAAATGAAATGCGTTGTGGAAGTAAGGAAGAAGCTGATAAAATCGTCAAGACTTTGATGGATTAAAAATCTGAACGAAATCTTCATGCATGTTGGCAAATTTTTGAATTCTCATGGAATTTTTTTTTAAAATTATGGCAAAGCACTCGAGGACATCTGCTTAAAAGGAATGATGCCTTCATGGAGGATTTTCTAAGGGAACTGTCTCGCACACACGTTACATACGGGGAAAACTACGAAAACGCCCATGCAGCCAGCTCTTCCGCGGGTTTCCAATCTCGTGTCCAAGTACCAGTGTTCAGCGACTTTACCGCTCGGCTGCTGGTGGGCCCGACTTCTCACGCAGGTTGTGAACTGATAAGTAAGCAATATTATTCGTAAACAAATATTTTAAAATACAGTTTTTATTTATTTAATCTATTTCACATTTCTGTACTTTTGAACATTTAACATTTGCACACATTTTCAGGAACCAGTTATGTACGAAGTGGAAGGCCTCCTGCATTCCGTTGACGTTGAGAGTAAATCTTGTTGGAATGAGTTTTATAAAAATTATGAATTTCAGGTCGGATGTTTGTGAAGAATATTTAAATTTGTTTTTGCGTGTGTGAAAGACGGCAAAGTACTACCTGAAGATAATGCTAGTTATTAGTTTTTTCTTGTGGTCGTGATTCGTGATTTTGAATTGAAATTATAGTGCTTTAATGTTGTTTAATATTGTAGTAAAAATTGGAACAAGGCTTTTGTTGGAAATGGGAAAAGAGTTCTGGCGTGTTGAATTTGGTGCACTTTGCTAAAAAAAAAGTGGAGGTACAGTTTTATACTTGCATTCTGCTGGGCCGATTGCCGAAATTTAATTTTGCGTTTTGCATGTCTTGAAAGCGAGACTACATCAGATTCAAAAATATCAATTGTTCTTAAGTAGGTATTTTGACACAAAAATCGGAACGCCTTTTGAAATGGCATACCGATTTTATTCCATATTTCGATTCTAGAACTCAAATTATGCCTAAATATTAAATTTTATAAAATTTGCTGCCAAATTTACCGAGAAATTTAAAAATTTATATTGGCGCACTTTTTTCAGTTTGCGCCAAGAACAATTCACTTGGCGAAATTCTTAACTTATAGTAACCTATTTTCATTTTCCTTTCGTTGTGCACGAGGGGGAAAAAAGATGCATCGTTCATTCTTTCAAAAAATTGTAAATAAAGTGCGTAAACCGTATTTGGCGCTATTATCGCTTCTAAAAATATGGCAAATTTCAAAACGCACCAGTATATAAATTCATGTATATCATGGGAAATTTTGAAAAAAAAACTCGTAATTTTTTGTAGATGTCCCTAAAAATACATGTTCTTTAATGTGATGGTAAAAATTTTATAAGTTACAAATCAAAAGTTTTTTCGAATAATTGTTAATATTACTGAAAAATACAAATTTTAAAAAAAATTAGAAAATATCTGAGAATTTTATTTGGATTGAAACTAAATCTCGAATTGTGAAAAAAAGACTCAGGTAAGTTTAATAAAAAAGAGAGATATTAATAAATATTATGTACACAATTCAATTAACATTGAGGAGCTAAAACTTTGAGAGCTAATTTTTTAAAAACTACTCGTGCGATTTTTACAAAACTTGGCATTTTTAGTATAATTTGAATCGTAAAATTGAAATATGGGAAAAAAAAATAAGATATGTCATTTCAGAAAAAGTCCGATTTTGTGTCAAAATAACTATTTTAGAACGTTGCTGTATATAAATTTCATATGTAGTCATATAATATTTACATTCTAAGTCGCGCTTTCGAGACATGAAAAATGCAAGTTAATTTTGTCAATCGCACTAGTGAAACGAGAGATATAGAACTGTACATGCCCCCTTTTTTTGTGTATGGAGTATATGCATAACGTGTTGCCATACTATAAACTCTAATTTTATAAACTCTATTTATGTTTAAAAATTGAAGAAAAAATAATGAGAGAGCATTAAAAATTCGAAATATTATAAATTCTAATTTTATGTACTCTCTTTCTTTTGAAGAAAAAGTAATCAGAGCATTAAAAATTCGAAACATTTTGGAGTGTCTGTTTCAATTAATTAATTGATCATAACGTTTCATGGCATGCTGATTAAGTAATGCTAAGAACGCAGTAAAAAAAGTTTGATTCTGTGGTATAGTTTATTGTTTTGTTTTATGAATTTAAATGTTTTTTCGAGTGGTAAGCAAAAACATATAATTCTTGCTTCGTATTCGATTTGCACAAATCCAATTAAATATTTATGCTCTACGTTGGCAGCTGGCATTTCTTTAGCGATGCCATAAAGTCGTTTATGTTTACGGAACATACATTGAGTGAACATGATACAGCAAGAACCGAGTGGTTCATCAACTTCGTAAGAGTGTAAAAAGAGAGTGACCTTGAATATCTCTGTAAGCGGCGACAAAACGTGGGAATTTTTATTTTTTTATTCGAATTCTTTCAGCTATAGGCTACTTCACTTCCTGCCGTTTCTGCATAATTAAGGACATTCATTTCATTATTTAATCGCTGGAAGTAAAACACATATGTGGCTTCAGCGAAGCCTTGTTTGATGTATTTAGAAAATTGATTTTGTTTGTGAAAGTGCCACGCGATTAACAGAAACATACAGCTGAAGTTTGAGAAAGGAATAATTAGTCTGGCTGAAAATGAATGACGTGTTCCTGAAAGCTATTGTTGCCGTACTAATAATCGAAACAAAAGACAAAAATACACTTCGGGAGGGGGGAAGAGGGACAGTTCTATATCTCCCGTTCTACTGGGCCGACTGACGAAATTCAACTTGCGTTTTCCATGTCTCGAAAGCGCGACGTAGGATATGTATTAGATTTATATATAGCATTGTTCTAATATAGGTATTCTGACATAAAATCGGAATTTTTTTGAAATAACATACCAGTTTTTTCCATATTTTCCCATATACGACTCAAATTACGCCAAACTACCAAGTTTTGTAAAAATCGCACGAGTACTTTCAAAAAATTAGCTCTCAAAATTTTAGCTCCTCAGTGTTGAGTTTGGTATATATATTTAATAATCTCTCTTTTTTTTATTAAATTTATTTGATTCTTCCTTTCACATTTCGAAATTCAGGTTCATTCCAAATAAAATTCACCCATTTTTATGATTTATTTTAAAAATTTGTATTTTTAATAATTTGTATAAATTTTTCGAAAAACATTTTGAATTATAACCTATTAAATATTGGTACTTTTCCGTTTCGCCGGCGCAAATCTCGCCAAGTAAACTTTATTGGCGACAACATACAGTATACACATAAAAAATATTAAAAATATTGTAGTTCTAAGAATTCTTTTTTTGAAGACATAAACATTTTAATATCGCTTAAAATTTTATAAAAAGCCAATAAATAAAGACAATAAATTTGTAAAAACACATTAATTTAAGAATTTACTATGCCTTCATGGTTCAACATCCTGATTCGCCGGTTTATATCACGTGACCCCAAGCGATCTCATCTCACGTAAACTACTCTACAAAAATCTAATGCTCTCAGTAATTATCTACATTAATTTCAAGTTAAATCTTAATTTGGAATACAAGTTTAAATGCAAGAAATATTTCAATTCGTACGAATAGCTTACTCAGAAATTATGTAAAACTGCAGCGCTTTACTTCGCTAATGCATTCTCGTTAGAATTGATGAATTTAACCCTTGACTTTACCTTTTCTATATTTTCGACTTCGGGTAAGCGCTGTGATTGCATCCTAATTGACTTTATTACCGAAAATGGCCTTAGACATAAAACTGAACTATCTGATAAAAATTCTATTTAATTATATGCCAGTATTGAAAGAAACAATCAATCTGATAAGAAAAAGCTGCGACTTGTTTTGAAAATGAGGCTTAAAAGGTTACCAGCGAGAATATTCCGTTTAGCATCGGTTGTACCATTATTGGCGACTTTATCGCTTGCGCCGGCAAAACGGAAAAGTACCAAAATATTTTCAATCATCTTAAAGTAGACGTAATTCTAAGCATACGTGAAAAAAATTACAGCTTTTTATTCCAAATTTCCGTAGATATACGTGAATTTACATATTGGCGCGTTTCGAAATTTGGCATATTTGTTGAAAGCGATAATAACGAAAATGTGGTTTACGCACTTTGTTAAAATTATTTGGAAGTAGGAACGATGTGACTTTTTTCCCGCTCCTGCACAATGGAAGGGAAAGAAAAATAGGTTGCCATGTATTAAGAAGTTCGCCAAGTGTATTATTCTTGGTTCAAACTAAAAAAAATGCGCCAAATTAAGTTTTTGAATTTCTCCGTAAATTTTGCACCTATTATTAGGCATAATTTGAGTCGTAGAATCGAAATATGGAGAAAAATTGGCATGTCATTTAAGAAAAGGTTCCATTTTGTGTCAAAATACCTATATTAGAACAAAGCTATATATAAATCTAATAAGTTTGAATTTAGCAAACATTCTTTATTTGTATAAAGCAAATTTAAAGTTAATTAAAATTAAAATTTTAATTGCATACAAATAAATGATTAATTATCGCTGCGAACTAATTTACAATATCATTTATTCCAAAACATTAATCCTAAAAATTTTTTAAAAATAATTTAAAAACTAAATTAATTTGCATTAGTGAATAATTGTTGAGGAGGCAGGAAACGGGGAAATCAAGGGGAAGTTGACTCCAAATCTAATTCTTCAATTACTCAATTTGTTTTTCGTCATCCATATAGGCAAGGGTATAGTGATATTCAAAACCGAAAGTAAATCAAATATTGTGAATTACTAAAAAATTTTAACAAAAGATATTTTGAGAAATTTAGAAAGCAAATTGACTAAGAATCAAAATAATAATTAAATGTAAATTGCCAATGTAAAAAGAGTAGAAAACCAAAGAAATTTAGAATTTGCCTATTTAAAAACTTCCCCTTTTTTAAAAAAAGGTTATTAACTTGAACATTAATTACCTTTATTATTTCTTCCTTTAAATCTTCTATTTCAGTACATATATTTTGTATTCTAATTATTTGGCTGTAAAATGATACCTGTTACTTTTCTAAATATATTAGAGTTCCAATTAATTAGTTTAATAGTATCAAACTCGAAATTCCTCCTTTTATCATATAATTTAATTCTGTATTTAATTATGAGCAGGTCTAGGTATTCAATATTATCTTGATTCGTATTAGTTCTATTAAGTGTTAAACTATTTGGGTAAATTTTGAATTGTTCAAAAGCAGAATTATTATTGAAAGTTATAATATCATCAATGTATCTAAATGCGTTTGCAAATAACTTTAATTCATTCTTATTTAAACTTAGTTGGAATTTATATTCATTAGCAAAAAGAAATAGGTTACATATTTGTGTAGAACTGTTTGCTCCCATTGGAATTCATTTTACCTGCTGAAAGATCTTATTATTGAATTTAATGTAGTTATTAAATAATGCACAATGCAGGTACGTTTTCCATCCTTCAATTCAAAGGATGTTAAGCATGTCAGGAAAAATTTGTGGGAAGTTGCATTAAATTAGTAAAAATTTCTTCCAATGGTAGAGAAGTATAAAAGCTTTCAAAGTCATAGCAGTTAATGTTCTTGATTTCTAAACATTTCAATTTGTTGAAAAATTTTAATTTTACTCTTTATTCTTATAAATCTAATATATATCCTAAGTCGCACTTTCGAACGCAATTTGAATTTCGTCAATCGGCCAACTAGAACGGGAAATATAGAACTGTCCCACTTTTTTTTTTGTTAGTGTACAGATGAAGAGACAGAAATGAAATTCCTGAAGCGGAAAATAAGATCATCGAAAAACTGTTGCTAAGAGCCATTACATTGAGAACGGTAAAAATAAAGAGCTGAATGTGTTATCCGGAAGCATATTTCCGTAACTGCACATCTGTATCGTCACCGGGAGTGGTTGTCTTCCGTAAAATTTCTGTCATTGAAATCTGAACTGTAAGCTCGCCGGAAGCATATTTCGTAAGTGCACAACATATTACAGTCGAGATGTTTTCCTGTATGTGTGCATGCGCACTAAAATATGTTCCTTAGCTAACACATCTTTTATTCCAAAATTGCTGAGATACGACGCGCAGAAGTAATTGATTGGGGTCTTATGACAAGTGACTAAAATGCATTTTTTAAAAGTACAAGTAATAATGGATCTAATACCATCATTTTAAAGTAATGCTATTTATTTTCTGATAGACGCATATAATGGCCGACTGCATTTATATATGTGGCATGAAAAAGGATAAAAGGATAGTTGAATTTTCTCTAGAAATTTAATTGCATTTTGGCACAGAACCGTAAGAATTTCTCCTCTAAAATGAAATTACTTTTTTTTCGTGCTATATTAATCAAAGCATTTTAGAAGTGCTGTTAAGTTACGTAGTTAATTTCTCATTCGGAAAGCGCTTTGTAAGGTCGGAGTTTACTCAGAATATCGTGCTATGCCTCGAATAATAAAACGAAAGGGTTTATTTGGTAGAGGATGAATCGTTGCCTATCGAGAGTGTGGATTATCGTTCCATGATATCGGCCGTCGCTCTAGTCGACATCGAACCATTATCATTCAAATATGGAATTAATGGGTTGCTGAGGGTCATACTAAATGGCATGCAGGATCTCAACGCTCTCCCATGACTAACGCCCGAGAGGATAGGCATACTGTGAGGTCAGCCTTTCAAAACCGTACAACCATATCACTGATCATTAGTCAGGAAATGAGAATATTTGCAGCATGCCCAGTATCCTTTCGTACGGTGTATCGACGTTTGCAGCAGTGTGGACCATCAGCACGGCGACCGTTTCTTCGGCTTCCTTTGACAATGCAGCATAGAGAGACGGCGACTCTGGTGCGCCAAACGACAAAGCTGGATACAGGAGTGGTATAATGTCGTCGTTTCAGATGAGTCCATGTTCTACGTGCAATATTCTGACGACTGTATACTTGTCTGGAGACTCCGCGGAGACCACATATCGCCTACTTGCATTCAGTATCGTCATAGTGGCCCTGCACCTGGTGTGATCGTTTGGGCAGCCATTGGTTACGTGACACGCACGTCTGTAGTTCGGATCGACGCTAATTTGATTTCATATTAGAACATTTCTGACTTACGTCCAGTAGTTGTGCTGTATCTTCGAGGCCTGCCAAACGCCGTCTTCCAACAAGATAATGCAAGACCGCATGTTGCACGTCGTGTTCTTATTTTCCTCGATCTACAGGGTATTCGATTGCGGTCCTGGCCTGCACAGTCTCCAGATCTGTCCCCATTTAATACATCTGGTCACGGATTGCTGAGAAACTGGCCCATCACCCCTCTCCAGCTAATACCGTTGATGAAGTATGGCATAGACTTGAAGCAGCATACAATGAGTTGCCCGTTTCTGACATCCAAGCCCAGTTCGACTCCATGCCTAAGTGGTTAAGAGCTGTTTTAGCTGCGAGGATTGGCAGTTGTTGCTGCTAATTTCGCACCCCTTTAAATTCCCAAACTGCCTAAAAATTTAATCGTTTTGTCTTCATACCGTACTGTTTACGTACAATAAATATCTTTCTTGTATTTGCTTTCCTTCATGATGTTGCAAATTTAACGACCAGCAGTGAATAAATTAAATTTTGAAGCACTGATATACACAACGGCCGGTTTTTACAGAATTTGCCATTAACATTATTGCGTTTTATTTTTGACGCAAGGCATAGAGTACATTCGAAAGAGAAATTTTTTGGCAAAGGTACATAATATATCCCTTTCGAAGCATCATTTATCGAGTATACTAATGATATAAACGTTAATTAATTTATAAGGTATTTTCTCTCTCCTTCCAGCATGCCTTCGTGGTGTAACGGTAGCACACTCGGCGCATACCTGTGAGGTCCAGGTTCCGAGTCCTGGCGAGGGCATTGCACAGTTTTCATGTCTCTTGCTTCAAAATAACCTAATGACTCTACAAGTTATTGCTTTTTGGAAACGAGATGCTGATCGAACCTCAGCATACAAAAATTTATAATTAATTGAACATTGTACTGAATAACTATTATCATTCTCCCAGTCTAAAGTTAAATGTTAAATTCTGTTTGTATGTTTAATTCTTACGAATACAGAACTTTAGTGTTAGAGAGTAGAGTGGAAAAGTGTAAGGGAGAACCAGACTGGTTTCTTGATATTCAAAGAGCTGTAGAGTTTCTAAATGAAATTATTTAGTATTAGCCTATTTCTACGTATTTGTCAAATTTTTGCTTTATAATTTTTCGTAATTGAGTTTGCATTTGCTTTCAGGTTTACTAAGTTGTGCGGGTATTTTATTGTGCTGATACATATTTAAGTGTTGTTTTATATTCTGAAAGGATTTGGAAATCTAAAATGGTTATGTTGCCTCTGTTTCTACACGTTTTTATAAACTGCTTGCCTTAGGTAACTTAATTTTTTCCATTCACCCAATTCAGTCTGATTCCGAGGGGAACCATCCAGCCGACACAACTCAGACGAGGGAAAAAAAAAGTAGAGATTGGCTGAACCGAATAGGTTAGTCTTAACTTGCACTGAACGAAACGAAGCCTATCCGATGATCCAGTTTGCATTTAATGCATTAATTAAATGATTTAGGTGAAATAGTATCTCTGAATGTTGAGCCTCACTTAGTTTGCAATGCAAAAATAAACTATTATTTTTGTGCAAACACACTGTTAAATTTATTTTATTAGCCCAAAGAGGCAATTTGCCTAGAATTTTATTTGTTTTTTTTTAAGAATATTCGTTTTGTTATTTATATTTTGTTTTTATTTTTGCAAGAAATAATAATGTGGTATTAATTTGGGCTTTAAGAAATAAATGTTTGGTTTTATTTTTATTAAAAAACATACTTTTTAAATTTAATACCTAACCAATTTCCTAGCCATCTTCCCCTAACCCCAATATTTACATGTAAAGATAGCCTCGTTTAGCGCTGTTTCGCATTACGCTCTACTTTGATGGAACGTATCCCCCGCGTTAAGCGGGGTCTTACTGTAATAATAAAATAATCTGGTGTGGGCAGCAATGACCTCCTGCAAAGACATGGAATTGGCGAAATAGGAACGAGCTTTAAGTAACCTATCGTTTCCAGTTCATCGTTTGTAAATAAAATTTAATTTATTCATAAACTTTATGGCTCAATGTTAATTATAAACACTATTTATTTTTTATTAGCCCAAAGGGGCAATTTACCCAGAAGGGCTGTTAATTTCGTTTTGGCATTTTCCGTCGGTTCACTATAAATGTCGGTTCACTTTTCAAATTGTTACCACCAAATATTAGAGCCCTGTATTATATAATGAAAAACCTGCATGAATGTATGTTTACCGCACTGTGGAAAAACGACGGTACCTAGAGACACCAAATTTTGAATAACGTAGTCCTCCACTCGAATATGGACATCAAGAAGCCCAAGTTTTAAACTTGTTTTATTATCCATTTCATATTTTGTAAAACTTTAACGAATTTCTGATTAACAAACTCAACGATTTCAAAGTGAGCAATGGCAACACGGTATGGGAAGTAGGGGGGGGGAATTATCTCCAGCACGCGAGACTGTGTATCGGAAATTCTAAAGATATGCTCTTTTAAATATTTTGTGATATTAGTTGAATTGAATTTCATGGTGTAAGTGCGGAGAACATGATATTTAATAAGTAAAGGTAACACACAAAACTTTAAAAAACGCCCAATTGGACGCAATACAAAGTCTGAAAGATTTCAGATTTTCATTTTTTAAAAATAATTTTCTGCATCGGATTGAGTTTCTCCGTGCAGCTGTCTTTTCCGTCGCTTGTTCTAGTGTTAAATGTAAAGGAAATCTCTAGTTCTGTTTTCCAAATTATTGCGCTATTATTTACTTGAATATAAACGTTTTTCTTCTCTGTTTTTCAGTTGTTATACATATCAGTTGATACATATAGTTAGTATCACGAGGAAAAATGGAAACTTAAATAAAATGTTTGGTTTTTTTTATCTGAGAAAAATGAGTTCAGTAGATGGGTCAACAATTTCGAATTACTATATTCTCGAAGCACACTTTTCTGAATATATCACAAGAGCTAAATTATTTGTTTATATTTTTGCGTGCGTACGGGTTCGTAGTAGATTGAATGCACAAGTCCGATAATGGATAGATAAAATTTATTCTTATCAAAAGAAATATATCAGAACTCTGGAATTTTTTCTGAGAGATATTCGTACAAGTGTTCACAGTATCACGCAGTACAATCAGTACTAAACTTCTAAACTACTAAAATCGTTAAACACAACTCAGTGCAAAGCGCGTCTAAAGAGAAAGCTAATCGGATATCTCAGTTCACGCGGAACTAAAGAACGCGCAAAAACAATAACTAAGCAACTGAATTCAGACACTCTGTCTGGCCTTTTATAGTTTTCAATCGGTCGCAAGAAATTTCTAGTACTTTCTGCTTCTCGAGATTTCTGGAAAGTAATAAGAGGAGGGAATTATGGTTACAGGTAACATAGTGGTCAATTACATGTATTCAATTTCGATACAAATTACCGAGATATACATTTACTCAATGTTAAATGCACTTGTCCTTGTATTCTTACTTTTCCGGGCATAACTTTCTTTTAAAATTTATTTCGCGCTGCATTGCAGGGAAAATCTGACAATTTTACTTATAATTCTGCTAAAATTACCTATCTAAATACAAAATTTGTAACAATATTTATACTAAAAAATCTGATGTGTACACCACATGACTTCCTTGTACGGATTATTAATTTATATGCATTTGTTTCTTGAATTTCATTTAAATTGATTGGATTGAATTAAATCTACTTCGTCGACAGCGCATAAACCACAATAGAATAAATGCACTCTTTAAAATTACTATATTTGTTTACTATAACGACACTCTGAAAGCACAAAATTTATATCATTTGAAGAATTATCGTTGCCACATATTCTATTCAAATACTATAATAAAGCTAGAATGATGTATGAAAGAAATTAAGCAAGCAAAACAGAAAAGAAACAGTTTTTCACAGACGATTTAGTATTTCTCATTCAATTAATTCAGTTCTCACTTCGCGACAAGGTAAAAATACATAAAAACTCAAAATATCTCTCTTAAAAATTAAAGTAAATCTCAAACGCTTATTTCCTCGAAAAAATTCCAGAAAGGATTAAGCATGATTTAATTGGCAATAATAAATGAATGCGTTATCTTTGTTGTTGCGAAGCTAAGTTTCTCTAGATTGGCAACAAATCCACTAGTCTCCTGTTTCAAATGTAAACATCAATGGCCGCCATTAAAAACAGGCTTAGCGGCAATTAAACAACTTTAAAATTGCTGATAATTCTAAAAATATTGCACACAGATTTACTAAAGGCATAAAATCCTTAACCGGAAGATAAAAACAACATAATTCAATCATTTTTAAAGCAAAAAATGTACAATTTACAAACATATAAGGGTAAAGAAACTGAGATTACTGAGCCGGGTAACAGAGTGAATATATATATAAATATATTTATGTACGTTTGGTGCGGCCGATTGCAACCAAAATACGAGGTGCACGTCTACATGTTATAGCAGTCCTATATACAAAATTTCTACGTTCTGAGGCTACTCGTTTTTGAGTTATGCGATATACGTACGTACATACGTTCGTACAGACGCCACGAAAAATTCTCTTCAGAATTCATTTTAAAGCAGTTTTATAATTTTTTTGGAGGAAAAGAGACTTTTATTCTGCCCTTACGTACAGATATCACGCAAAAACATCGTTAAATTGCATTCGATAGCGATCAAAATGGATATTTTCGTTGAAATATGCTGCCTGAAACTTTTCGCGATTACAATACTTCCTTTTTACTTCGTACAAGAAAGTAAAAAACGCGTTGAGTATAAAATGTGCTATCATTGTTAAATTAGTTGGACATTTCTTTCTGTTTTTAATCTGTGCTACTTCTTTTAAAATGCATAGTACTAAAAAACTAAAATGTATGATACTGTTACGAATTTTGTATTTAGATAGCTAGTATTATAATTAAATTTGTTTTATTTCCCCCGTGCAATGCAGCGCATGATAATTTTTAAGAGAAAGATACGAAAAGTAATAATACAGAAGCGCAGGCATTTAGCATTGAATAAAATTTACCTTGGTAATTTATATTTAATTTGAATGAATGTAATTGACTATTATGTTAGCTGTAACCGTAATTCTACTCTTTTGCTTTCAAGAAATCTCGAGAAGCAAAGAAATTACCAGAAATTTCTCGCGAGCGATTAAAAATTATAAAAAGCCGGAGAGAAACATCTCAGCCCAGTTGTTGTTTAGTTATTTGATGTTTTTATTGTTAATCGGAAAAGCTTTTTCTGCACTGTGGATTGCATTCTGTTTAACGTTTTAGTAGTTTAAAGGATAACTACTGATTACACTGCGTGATATTGTATAAATATCTCTGTGGAAAAATCCAGCGTTCTGTTACATTTCTTGTGATAAAAATAAATTTTATTAACCTTATATCGGACTTATGCATTCAGTCTATCACAAACCCGTACGCACGCGACAATAGTAAAAAATGTAGCTATTTTAAATTGTATAATACGAAAACAAGGCATCAATTATAAAATGTACTATCATTGTTAAATTATTTGGACATTTCCTTCTGTTTAAAATCTATGCTACTCCTTTTAAAATGTATAAATATCTAATTACGAATCTCAATAAATCTACATATAGCTTTTTACTTTTTTCTTTTAATTCTATCATGTCGCTTTTACTGACATTAAATTTACACTTATTATAGAAAATCCTGCATGGCACGGTTTTTGCAGATGCAATTTTCTTGGGAGTCGAGAAGTGTGCATGGGAAACAAAGACACATTTATTAGGTCATTTTGAATTGGGGAGCCAAAATCTCCTTTCTTCACTGTCATTTCGCTTTTACGTGATGTCTCCTTCATTTCTGAAAAATGTGAGCGAATCAATATTTTAAGCAGGTGACCGGTTGCACGATTTTTATTGTCGTTTTCGCCTCGGTGCTGCTTTGCATAAACATTTCAATGAAACTGTTATGAAGGGTGGTTGATGAAATAATAGAGTCCCCGGGACCTCTCGGTCGTCTGCGGGGAACCAGTGCATCGCACCTGCTGCGGATCAATGATTTCCGAAACAAAATCTGAGTCACCCCACTCCACCGCTCTTCGATGGGCTTTTTGACAGCCGAGCCGGGAAAATGAACTGTAGGTGGTTCCAGAGAAAAGAGTTTCATGTAAATCAATAAAAAAAAAAAAAAAAAACTTTTGTGGTTATAATTTATGGTTTTAGAATGAGATGATGGTTTCGCTGACTGCTCTACTGTAAAAAGCAATATACAAGTATGCACAATTAAAGCACAATCTGCGAAATGGTACTTTGAGACATAAGACATCGACTAAAATTTCTGTCAAATGAATGCTAATTTAAATTAGAGAAGTTATAACATTCATTAGCCCCTCTATTAATGCCCAGAATAGTGAAATCAGATATAAGATCGCAATACAGGGCTCTAATATTTGGTGGCAACAATTTACCTTACCGAGAACGCATGGGTTTCGGTTGTAAATGTATGTGATAGTCAGTATTTAAATTCTGCTAAATATACCTCAGAGATAATTTTAAGTGAATGTGATAGGCTCGAATGAGGAATGAAACAACGCAAAATACAGGAAGCCTTTTAGAGACTAAAAGACCTTCTGGGCTAAAGAATATTAATAATAATAAAATAATCTGGTGTGGGCAGCAACGACCTCCTGCAAAGACATGGAATTGGCGAAATAGGAACGAGCTTTAAGTAACATATCGTTTCCAGTTCATTGTTTGTAAGTAAAATTTAATTTGTTTATAAACTATATGACTCAATATTAATTATAAACACTATTCATTTTTTATTAGCCCAAAAGGGCAATCTGCCCAGAAGGGCTGTTAATTTCGTATTGCCATTTTGCGTGGGTTCACTATAAATGGCGAAACACTTTTTAAATTAATGCCACCAAATATTAGAAATGCTCGCTTACGCGTAAAAAAAAATCACTATTATGCTACCAGCATATCACGGACTCTTAAGAGACTACTAAAAATATTCTGAAGTATTTTAATTTATTTAATAAAACATCACTCGGGTATATAACATGTCATTCTTCTTCAATAAGCCTAACTACATGAACATGTATTTTGCTAATTCTATAAATTGTTTTGTTGCCACTTCTAAGAAACTAAACTAACAATAATTATTAGTGGCCAAATGACATTAAATAAAAAATTAAAGGAAAGTAAGTAATGTTAAATTGAAGCGCATAAAATAAAATAAAAACTACATTCATTTCAAATCCAACAAGGAACGAGCTTTAAGTAACCTATCGTTTCCAGTTCATCGTTTGTAAATAAAATTTGTTTATAAACTTTATCACTCAATGTTAATTATAAACACTATTCATTTTTTATTAGCCCAAAGGGGCAATTTACCCAGAAGGGCTGTTAATTTCGTTTTGGCATTTTGCGTGGATTCACTATAAATCGCGAATCACTTTTTAAATTGTTGCCATCAAATATTAGAGCCCTGTATTATATTTAAAGAAATAAAGTAAGGAAGAATCAGTATAAATGTATGTATGCTTCTCGCATAGTGATAAAACAACAGTACTTAGAGCCATCCAATTTTGAATAACGTCTCCACCCGAATATGGGCATGTGGAAGCCCAAATTTGGAATTTGGAAATTGTTTTATTATCTATTTCATATTTTGTAAAGCATTTCTGAGTGTTTGATTAAGAAACGCAGCGTTTTCAGAGCGAACAATAGCAACACTGTACCGGAAAATATAATGTTTTTAATTTAATTATTTAAAAAAAAAATTTTTAAATTTTTTAAAAGTTTAATTTAATACTAGACTTTACATTGCTTATTTCTCAAAAAACTTCATTGGTATTTTACTTTTAGAACTTTAATTTTTAATTGCTAATTTCTAAAGGTACCACTTTATTGGTATTTCTTTTTGAACATTCTTCACTCTTTACTTTTGGTTTTGACTTTTACCCTTGCCTGCATGAATGACGAAACACGAATTGAATGATTGAAGAGGTAGGTTTGGAGGCAACTTCCCCTTGATAAGTCTGTCTCCTGCCTGCTCAACAGTCATTCACTTATGCATTTAAAAAAAAAAAATTAGATTAATTTTAATTTGCTAAATTGGGGAATTTGTTTTCATGATTTGGTTTTGCACTTGATTTACTTAAGCTATCTGAATTTAAATGATATTGTAGATTAGTTCGAAAATTAAATCTTTTATATGTTTGCACATTTTTTAAATTATTTTAACTTTAAATTTTCTTTTTTACGTATATACATGTTTGTTAAAATTTAAATTTGTTTAAATATATATATATATTTGTCTCCAGTGCGCGAGACTGTGTTTCGGAATTTCTAAAGATATGTTTTTTAAATAGTTTGCGATATTGCTGCACACAAAACGTTAAAAAAAGGTCCCTTTGGGCGTAATGTAAAATCTGAAAGCTTTCATTTTTTTTAAAATTATGTTATCCCATACAATGATAACTACTCGTATATGTGCACATGACAACCTATCTATGCTTTGATTTGAAAATATAGCTTCGATCTGAGTATATCGTTTGGTAATATCGTGTTTCAGATTTAAAAAAAAAATCAGTGACTTAACAATCACAAAAAATCTAAAAGCAGCATATCTTTAGAACTTCCTTAGTGTGTTAAAAGTGTTGCAATACGTTTCTTTTTATATTCTCTGTATTATCTATATTTCTTATATTATTATTATTTTTTTTAATACTACATAGCGATAACATTTGTTGGCAGCATCCTTTTATTTGAAAAGCGATTCGACACAAAAGTGAAACGAATACAGAATTGAGGATTGAGGCTAATATATTGATTGTTTCATAACTAGAGCTCGTCTTCACAGCGAGCTTATTATGGTTGCATTTAACTTAAAGCCAAGAATACATTTAATGCTTATACATGTAATATGTTTTATCACATACCTATTTTGAATATCAAATTTGAGAAGTTTTGGTTTATCTCATTATATTGTTACGACATGTCAAGGCGCGGTGAGATGGCTTCCCCGCAAAGCAGTTTTAGGGTTGCCATAAAATGGAATAGGAAGGCAGAATTACCATATTTGGCGAGAAATCGTCCATTTGGCGACACTTGTCGACAAAATTGGCGATATACCATGGACGGATGGAGAACTTTCTGGAACGAATTCTTATCGGTTTAGCGCAGAATGTTCTCGAACACAAGCCAAAAGCTATATAAACCCTGCTGGTCCGCAGTCAGTTAGTATGTGTCTCTCATCGAGTGTGTGTGTGCCTCGTCTAGAGTGCGAGTTAGTTAGCATCGAGTTGGTGTCCCGTTTAGCGAGTCAATCCCTGCGGAGTCGATCGAGTTGACAGCCGGGCAGCGAGTGCCGAGTGGGTCGTCGAGTGCAGAGAAGGAGTCTGTTAGTGTATCGCGGTTAGTGCATCGTCGAGAGAACGTGTTGAGCTCCGGGAACGACTGAACCGAAGAGTCAGGAGCTGTGCTCGTCTGTCGTCGAGTGCGTCGCGAGTTGTAGCGTGGAGAGTCTCGAGAGTACGTGGAGTTCCGAGAACGACAGAGCAGAGTCGGCAGCTGTACTCCGGAAAGAAGAGTCGGGTGCTTTGCAGGTTCATAATCCACTTAGCTGTCTCCACCGTGATAACCTGATAACCTGAAGGCTGTGTCGCTGATTGTTCCAGCGTGTTTATAGTAGATCTTCGACGTAGACTGTAAAAAGTGTTGTTGTAGTAGACTGTAAAAAGTGTTGTTGGAGCTGTTTTGATTAATATTGGCTATAGTGTGTTTCGATACTTTATCAAGTGTCGTCGTTATTCACTCCAAATCCACGCGAACCCCGTACGAACGTGAAGGAAGAGAAAAACGCAACAATATATATATATATATATATATATGACTGTTCAGAGACGAACGTGAAGTATCACTTTCGGTTTATCAATTCCTAGACAAAAATCTAATATGTTGTTTCCACTGATATAAAATCCTTGAAAACTAAAATGGAAAAGTTTTGGATTATATTTTAATATAGTGTTTCATTAAAAGCTATCATGGTCTTCAAGTAAAATACCACTTCCGGTTGTCCGTAGTACCACTTCCGATTATCCAGATTTACCCCAAAATCTAATCAACGCTTTATATGAATGTACGGAATGTACGGCTTAAATACGGAAAGCAAAAAAGTTCAGAAGTTTTATATAAAAGTTATCGTGGATGAATAAATCATTACACACGCACAGGCAGACAAGCATCATTGTAAACATACGTTGAAAACCATATTGCGAGGATCGTGATACGGGCTTATTCATTGAAAACTCGCTATTGAATTTCTGGACCTTCAACATTACCTCCCGTGCACAGGTCGGCGGATATTAAAAAGAATGCTTAAGTGCAAATAACGGTAAATATTAATTCCGTGTAGGTATGCTCTATGAAGTATTTGAATGTTCTTGTATAATGAAAATATGAGACATACCTTTTTTTTCATAAGTACACTGCAGGGGGGTGGAAGGGACAGTTCTATTATCTCCCGTTCTATTAGGCCGATTGACGAAATTCAAATTGCGTTTTCTATGTCTCAGCGCGACTTAGGATTATATATTAGGCTTATATATAGCATTGTTCTAACATAGGTATTTTAACACAAAGTTGGACTTTTTCTGAAATGACACATACCAATTTTTACCCATATTTCGATTCTACGACTCAAATTATGCCTATATATTTTTGTAATTTTTGGTGAGAAATTTTACGGAGAAATTTTAAAATTTATCTTGGCGAATTTTTTTCAATTTGCACCAAGAATAATTCACTTGGCGAACTTCTTAATTTATTACAAGCAATTTTCTTTTCCTTTTTCTTCATTGTCCACGCTAAAATCGCTGAACAGTTCGGTCCGAGGTTCGAATCCCGCGAACGGGCTGGCTGCATGGGCGTTTTCTTGCTTTTCTCCATGTGTAACGTGTATACGAGCCAGTTTTCCTTAGAAAGTCCTCCACGAAGGCATCCCTCCCCTTAGTGTGCTTTGCCGTATTCTCAATACACACACACATTGTCCACGAGCGAAAAGAAATCATCGTTCTTACTTTCAAATTATTTTTTACACAAGTGCTTAAACCATATTTTAGTTATCATCGCTTATAATAAATACGGAAAATTTCAAAACGCGGCAAAATATAAGTTCACATATATGTGAGAAAATTTTAAATAAAAAATTCTTATTTTTTTTTTCAGGTATGCTTAGAAATATATCTACTTTAACATGATGGCAAAACTTTTATAGGTTATAATTCAAAATGTTTTTCGAAAAATTTATAAAAATTATTTAAAAATACAAATTTTAAAAGTAAATCACAAAAAATAGGTGAATTTTATTTGGAATGAACCTAAATTTCAAAATGTTAAACGAAGAATTAAATAAATTTAATAAAAAAAGGATATATTAATAAATATATATCAAAATCAATTAACATTGAGAAGCGAAAATTTTCAGAGCTGATTTTTTAAAAATCACTCGTACGATTTTAGCAAAACTTGGCAGTTTGGCATAATTTGAGTTGTAGAATCGAAATATGGAAAAAAATTGGAATGTCATTTCAGAAAAAGTCCAACTTTGTGTTAAAATACCTATGTTAGAACAATGCTATATATAAGCCTAATATATAATCCTAATTGCGTTTTCTATGTCGCTTTCGAGACATAGAAAACGCAATTTGAATTTTGTCAATCGGCCTAATAGAACGGGAGATATAGAACTGTCGCCCTTTTTCTTTTAGTTACAAGGGGCTTTGTCCCTGAAGGACTATTGTTTTCGTTTTGCGATTTTGCGTTGAATCACTCACTATAAATGTCTGTTACACTTTTTAAACTGTTGCCACCAAATGCTAGAGTCCTGCATTATATTTGAAGAAATCAAAGCAGAGAATAATTGAATTAAACATTTTGATCTCTCCCGGTGTTTTTAAATACTGAGTTAGTATTTTTGTATTTTAATAGTTCGTATAAACTTTGTGAATAAACATGGAAAAAAAAAAATACATTTTCAAGCACTGACGGTTTTTACAGGTGAAGATATTCGTAACAAATCCGGATATCTTTCATCAAATTAAATATTATTTTATTTACGTGCTCCGCCTTTAGGTACGACACGCTAGGGTGGGATGCCTTCGTGGAGGACTTTCTGGGGTAAACTGGCTCGTATGCACGTTGCATACCCGGAAAACCACGAAAGCGCCCATGCAGTCAGCTCGTTCGCGGGAATCGAGCCTGGGACGGAACTAACAGTGTTCGACGATTTTATCGCTTGGTCGCTGGCGGGCTATCGATTTCAACATAAAAAGACTTTTAGGGAAGGAGTAGAGGTGGATTTCAATTTTTAATGTGTGTTTTCCAGAAGAAACGCTGTATGCATACAACACACTTTTCAGGAAAAAAATTGCAAAAAAGAAAATGCTTCGTTTTAATTCGTAATAAAATAATATTATGTATTCAACACATTATTAAAAGCATTAAATTAATTAGTCTATTTAAACTTTAATGATTGTTAGCAGTATGCTAAATGTTAATTAAATCATCTTAATAACTACGATTAATGTTTTAATTAGTTTAATCTATATTAAAAAGTATATTCATACAAAGTGTATGAGTATTCCTATCTGCAAAGGAAATGCCAACTGGAACTACCCTTAGAATTTTATGTTCCGCAGCTTTTGCTTCGAAGTGTTAAAAAAGTCTTAAAAGTAAGACTACTGTTTTATTTATAAACTCATGTACTTTTACTATCATATACTCATGTACTTACTATGGAATAAGTTAATTAATAATGAGAGAGTTCGCGATTGCCTAATCGAAAACCAGCCTTCCCAAAGGGCTATTTACCAGAAAATGGCTAATTGTACGGCATACGTTAGCCATTTTCTCGCATACGTATGCCGTCCAATTAGCCATTTTCTGGTAAATAGCCTGGTTATACATCAGGCTGTCTTAACAGATCTGTCTTAACATCGGCCTCCTGCCGTTCTAAAGTCGTCCGAAGCCTGTACTTACTTAACTCTCTCAAGAATAACAATGAATTTGCAAAAGTAGTATGCACCCGTATTCTCTTTGGCCTCCGCGATGTTCTTGTAGCGAGGGGGGGGGGACATCCAGCCCCCGAGAAACGAGTCCAAACGAACCTCCAGTTTTCTCGCCTCCCTTTTTCTGCCCCGCACTAATTAACCACTCGCTCAGTGGTAGAAATAGAATCAAATAGAATTAATTATTCATTTAAAATTAATGGTTTAATTTTACAGCTGCTTCTTGGTAAATGATGCTTTAAAATAGATAATTCTCACATTTCGGCCTTTATTTTGTTAGTAGTAACCACTAGCAATTCAGCTGTTTATATATTTAAAAACGCCTTTTACCTTCTGTTATCTATAGTTTTAACTAACATGTCAGTTTAAAAATGAGGTTATTTTATATATATATATTATTATGTATTTTAAATACGTGGTCTGGTTCTAACATTTTGTAACAAAATAAATAAAAAATTTAAAAAAAAAAAAAAATTAATAATTAATTTAATTTTAGTTTTTATGCCAAAAATGTGATTTTTATGAACGTGTAAAAAAATTTAAGATTTCTAAAATCAGTTTATATCAAATGTTACTATAAAAATAAATATATATATATATAAATAAATATATACATGTATAAATTATAAATAAAATAAGCCTTTTTTGTTTAGAGGATGAGAAAAAATGTCAGCTTGAAGCTCACAAGCAGGTGATAAAAATATTACGTATTTAAGCCAATATACTAATTTGTAGTTTTACGTATAAATAAATTTTAGAAGAAATTTAGCTTTTTGCAAATATTCAACAATTGCAAATTTTTATAAGTATTTAAAATTTTTATCCGTTAGCATTATCTATAATGATATTAAAACAGGTAAATTTGACTGTCAATTTCGGAAACATTTGCGATAAATGATTTATTATGCTGTTTATTAATTTATTTATTTTTGAAATCTCAGAATGAAATTAATGAAATTCAGAACTTTTGAAGAGCGCAGTTCCCAAACACCGTTTAAAATAACATCCGCAGGACACGAAAAGCCCCGCATGATATGATAGCAGTTAAAAGGCGGGGTCGGGAGAGGGGTCAGAATCCCCTGAGTGGCTATTGTTCTCACGTTCTTGTTGGCCGGTGGCGGTTCCCACGGAAGCTTTGGCCTAAGGCCACATTTCCATTCGATGAACGAAACAGTTAGCTGCCGGTTAGAACTTCGTCTCTCCGTCAATTTTGTTTTTTAAATCGACAGTTTTCCTTCTTCATTTACGAAAGTGAACTTACGGAGAATGGATGTTAAACCGCTTTTTCTTTCCCGCTGGAAGTTGTATCGATTGAATGTCTTGTGTAGAATCGCTATCGCACTTTGAGAAGTTTTGTTTGATTTCAGAAAGTTTGTTGTGGGATTGTATAGTTCTGGTAGTTATGAATACTTGTTGTGTTTACTTTCTGTCAAGTTCGTCCTGAGTTATGAATGAGATTTATATGCAAGAGGTTGGTATGTTTTCAGTGTTTTCTAGAAGTAGTTAAGATTTAAATGGTTATCGTTTCAAAATGCTCTAACTTTTATGTGGAATTGAATTCCGTTTGCATTGTGTGAACAGTGCATCAGAGTTTAATCTGCATCAACATTTTGTATAGATTTTTAGATTTCTTAGCTAAATTAATTTAGATTACGTAAGCAAAAAAAAAAAAAAAAACTGTTTGTATCATTTAACAAATGACACTATCAATCAGACGACATTAAAAGATGTAATGCCTATTCAGCAATTTCTTCTTATCGCAATTTTAATGCAGATCTAAACCGAATTTAAACACTATCAGGTCTTTTAAATGTATGTCTATGCATATTTGATTAAATCAATATGTAATTATGGTAAATTGGAGCTTGTCCACTACCATTTTAATTTTTAAAAATGCATTTGAAGAATTAAATATGATTAAGTGTAAAGATTCTTGCAACACTTATCTAAATATGTTAATTTTAGTAAGTGTCAGGATGATTTTTTGTCATGAAAAAGAAGCGTAGGTGTAATTTTGAGTAGCAGTGACAGTAGAGATAGTAAAAAACCATTTACTTTTCATTTCATAAAATTTGTTACAGGAAAGGAGCATGCTATAGATATATGTTGATTTTAGTAAATTTGTTCTGTTGGGACACTGAAACCCTCAGTCATGGATGATATAATTATTTGTGAAACATGATTATCCTTATTTTATACAGCATTATTTTGTATAATGTTTAGCATTTTATAATTTGTACTTAATTGCTACAGATTAAATGTTCAAATAATTTTGCTTTGTAACTGATGTTAGATGGAAAATGGAAGAGATAAATAATTGAATCGACAATTATCTAAATAATCAATAACTCAAATCTTAGAATGCTGTATTGATTCAGTTTTGAAAACTTGATATGTGCAATCCATAATTTAGCCATTTGAATATTATGAAAGTTTATAAATTTAATAACTGCAATGCAAATGTTTAGATATAAATGTCTATGTACAGAGCATGCTAAATTATGTTCATTTTAGCTTTTTTTTTTATGAATAGTATTTAGTTTTTGATAAATTGTTATTCATTCAATTTTCTAAATTCCAGTAATTCATGCTTTAAATACTTTTGTGATATTTAGTCTTCATAAAACCATTAATATGATAATATTGTTCATAAAAATAATAACTTTCTAAATACCTCATAAAACATAATTATGAGTATTTATTCCTCATGAAAGAACAGAATATTTCTCTTTACTACAAACTTATTTATTATCGGTATTTTTCTGTTATAAGGACCAGATTCAGAAATATGTATGCATACATGCACACACACATGCATGCATACATACGCACATTTCAGAATCTGGTCCCAATAACAGAAAAGTACCCATTATGTGTAAATAAATTTATGAAAAGTACAGTAAGTTTAGAATTTTTTTTTTAATTAAATTTTTGTATTTTGTCATTTTTTAAAAAATTATTCTCTTAAAAATATTCATCATGATTAAATTTTTCTTCAAGAGAAATAATGCTAAAGGATTAAATAATGACAAGTTTTGAATCGCAGACTTCTGATTTGAAGTGTTATGTGTTACTTACCAGACTCTTGACGCTTGATACAGATGAAGGAGCTAAAATTAATGGTATTTAGAACTGTAGTCTTGATCTTCTCTGTTGTTTCCGAGATATGTGCCCTGTGCATTTGTAGATGTATTTATTATAATTATACACAATTTGGATGAAATTTGTGAGTAAGGTTGCATGTTTTCTTTGTCAAGTATCAGTCGCAAAGAAAAAGATCACAAAGTAGTTGTCTGTTTGTTATCTGCATCGTCTTTATATGTATTTGCTACTGTATGGAGGATTATGCAGATGATAATGTTAACCCATTTATGCCTTGCACATATAGCATATAGCTGTTAACATGTTATATAGCATATAAACATGTAGCTGTTAACCAGATTTTACAACGGTTTTCATAACACAAGTTTTCACAACGGGTTGGTGGTTAGGGAATACAGTAAAAGTCTTTCGGGTCTATCCCTTGGGATGTTGTCTATTAAAATTAGTAAGGAGCTGTTAAAATTCGATAAGGAGTGGGATCAATGAGATGTCAATTGATAAGACAGACCTCTTGGACTTGATAAAATTTGTGAACCTGTTTTGACAGATCAGGAGGCTAAATAACGAGTAATAGCTTAAAAGTCAGTTATGCTTTACAGTTTGTGATTCATGTGAAAAAGCATTTAAATGGTTTTACTGCTAATTTTCCGTACTAAAGAAAAAAAAAAAAAAATTTTTTTTTTTTTTTTTCTTAAAAATCATTTGTGCCATCGTATGAATATTTTCTGTTTAAAAACTCTTTCTATTCTCCTCGCAACACCTCCAACGAGTATGGAAATAAGTAGCAGTAGTAATAATTTAAGTAGCAGAATTGAAGAGTTCACTGTAGAAAAGGTCATTTACAGGTAGAGTGGGTTACACCGAGAACAAGTTTATGCCACATGTTTGCAAGTAGCTCTGTAGCTGAATATTTGTGATATCCACTTACTTTAGATTATAGTATTGATAATTTAGACTCAGCTTTGCTGTGTGCAGCCGATATAGTTGAATTAGGAGCTAGTCGTGTAGTTAAAATTTTAATTAATTCTGATTATAAATGAACTCGAGTAAAGACAAAACACTTTCATATTTACGTATTTTTATCAATTATTGTTCATTGAACGGGAGTTGGTTTGTTCCCCTTGAAAAGTCAACTAATTTCCGATCAATGACAATAATTATGTGTTTTAATTTTTCCTTTTACAATTGAAATATTATTCTTCGTGATGATTTAACTCCAGTCCCCGTTAAAACATTATTAACATTTTGCTTTCAAATTACTTCAAAACATCTTTCAAAATATAACTTACCAGTATGGATGCACACTTTTAAAATAATTCTACTTTAATTAAACTTAGGAGATAATATAATCAATTAATCAATACTGTTTAGGAAATAAATTATTATTAACTAACTTTGCAGCAATTGCGCAAGTATTAATAACTTGTATTCGCACTAAATGGATTTAAGCTCATACAACAAAGTTGGATGACTGTCAGTTGAAAGATTTGTATATAGTGTAATTACTCAATTGTATATATTGTAAAAAGCTAATTGTCTTCAGACATATACTGTTACTAAAAAAATGGGCCTATTTCCTGCCTTTAGACTGTCTATTAGCTCTTGGACAGCGAAAATGCCTTTTTCCTTTCTTAAATTCTTAATCATTGCGACACGACAATTAGCCAGAAATTAATTAATTTCCATTCACTAGTATTTTCAAAAAAATCTTAACAGACGGTCTCTCTCAGATAAGAACTCCACAAAATACATCCCTCAAGAATTCCAAGTCCCACCCACTAACATAAATTACTTCACCCAAGTCTTACCGACTGATATTTTTCAAAGACCCTACAGCCGCTAAGAATTTTCGGACACCCTACACTTCTGAGTCAGACACGAAGAGAACACTTTGCCAACTCCCCCACTAGAAAGAATGTAAGTTACTTAATACCTTTCTGGCCTTTATATCTTCATGTACATTCACTATCTTATTTATATTATTTTCTATATTATTTTTATGTTTTCTTTGATTTGTTTTTACAAAGTTTGCATTATTTATCTTTTTTATAATCTTCTATGTTTATTTCAACTTTACTTTGAATTCGATTTCATAATGACAATTTCCAATGTTTAATTTCTACTAATAATAATAATATAGTACTCAAATACATAAAGATGATAGTGTCGGGGACGGTTACTCGAGTTTTACAGGATTTCTCTACAGTAATTGATTTTTACTCCAAATTGAATTGACTAAGATGCTTCATGAGAATAAGTTCTTTGAGTAGCAACTATTCGTGGAAATATTTGGCCTGACTAGAATTGCTGATTTGGCTTTAACTTATAACTCGAGTAAAGACGAAACACTTTCATATTTACGTATTTTTATCAATCATTGTTCATTGAAAGGGAGTTGGTTTGTTCCCCTTGAAAAGTCAACTAATTTCCGATCAATGACAATAATTACATGTTTTAATTTTTCCTTTTACAATTGAAATATTATTCTTCGTGATGATTTAACTCCAGTCCCCGTTAAAACATTAACTTTTTGCTTTCAAATTACTTCAAAACATCTTTCAAAATATAACTTACCAGTATGGATGCACACTTTTAAAATAATTCTACTTTAATTAAACTTAGGAGATAATATAATAAATTAATCAATACTGTTTAGGAAATAAATTATTATTAACTAACTTTGCAGCAATTGCGCAAGTAATAATAACTTGTATTCGCACTAAATGGATTTAAGTTCATACAACATTATATATATATATATAACTACATACACTTAAAATCTATGTTAACATCAGAGATGGAAAATTGTTCATTTGGCCTTATAAAGCTGAACTGTGCTATATTAGTTCAAAGAATGATCCCAGCTATTTTTAGCTTATTTTCAGGATATCAATAACTTGAAATTTTCAATAATTAGTTAACTTGATTTTTTTTATTAATCATATTATTTATATTTAGTACTGTGAATTTCTTTCACCAGAAGACTTTTAAATTTTTCTGATTAATTGAAATATTCAATAAGCTAAATTTCTGTACCTCAGTTAGTTGAAATATTGAACAATTTGAGTATGTGAAATCCTTTTGTTTTGGGGATAAGGGCATTTCTGTTTTGATGAATTTTATGTCCAGTCTTATCCTCAAACTAAAAGTATCATAGCCCAAATATCCCTTGTGGAAAGTCTTAATTGTTACTCTTGTTGAGATTTAAAAAATATAATTCATAGAAATTCATAATTTATTTTAGAAATGTACTATTTTTATATTATATTTAAGAAATTTAAGGATATCACGTTCAAAACTTTGTATTTTCACATATTATTCATGTTATTTAAAAATGCAATATTACAAAATAGGAAATTAAAATTTTTATTAGTTTCCTTTATCATGTTCATAGATCTAAAATATCTAACTGAAGGATTCCCTATTCTTCATTGACCCCCTTACATTTTTATGTATGCAGCATAAAGCACAATAATAATGCAAATAATTGCACTTAAATGACTTAAAGATAGCAATTAGACTAGCATATGAACTAGAGTTTTGGAAAAAATGGTGTATTAGATTTACTTATTATGTTATATATGTGTTGTTTTTTATTTTACAAATAGAAACAAGTTAAAAAAAACTGCAGGTTCTAATTGCACAAAGGTTTGATTATAATTAATATGATCCTCTGCATTAGATGTATAATTGCAGTTTTTTTTTTTTTAAACATTTAGCATAAAACTGTTTGACTAAATTCCCCTTGTTTAAAAATATTCAATTGGTTTCTTGTTTTAAGTTGTAAATTATTGGCTTGGCTAAAGCCTACTTCCAGGTAGTTAAGCAGAACTAATGTTGATTCAGTAGCAACTTTTATTTTAGTAGATTTCTTTAGAATGACTTTTAAATTCCAAAACTTAGTGTAACCATGTGTTTTGAATAAGACTTCATTGTGCATGATATAGCTTTACATCTATAAGAATTTACCATTTTATTAATAATTTCTTTTATAATCAGTGGGATTTTAATAATGTGGATCAGTTGCCAATGATCAGTTGGTTGTTGACCCTCCAAACTACCTATTTGATCATCTTTGGCCACCTTTAAAATTTCATTGATCCCCCCCCTAAGGGTTCAATACCTATCCCTTTGGTAACCCCAGATCTAACTCTTCATTCAATTGTGTGATTTTGTGTAACAGTTTGCAGCATTTTTTGAAAGTAAATGTAAGTTAAGTTTTTGATTTTCCAGCTTTATATTTTTTCAACATTTTTTTTAGGGGTAGGGAAGGTTACACAACAATTAATGTAATATATGTGGTGTATTTATGTAGACTTACTACATAAATATATATTTATGTATTATTTTAAAAAATATATTTGTGCAAATTTTATGTATATTTGTGTAAACTTTCTCAAGTGATAAAATAAATAGATAGCACTTGCAATTTTTGTTGCAATTGATCGAAGTAATGAACTGCTGAATCTTTTTCAAATGCTGATTAAGTCACTGATTTGAAATTTTGATTATCCAGCTTTTTTCTCCTCCTTTCTTCAGTTTCAGCTCATTGAGGTTTGATTGTGTATTGGTTTTGATGTTGCTCCATATTTGCAATGGAGAACACATATTTTCCAATGCAGGAAGGGCTACCATTAGTATTGTAGTGCTTTATTTTTTTATTTATGTAAATTGCTGAAAAACTCAATTACAAAATATGAACTGAAGGAAGTAGGAAAGTAGTGGCTAAATTTTTAATTGTTTACAAAAAATTATGCTACTGTTCTGTTACTTAGACTGGATTCAGAAATGTATGAATGTATGCACGTTTGTACATGCATACATATGTGCATGTGTATATGTATACACACACATGCATTCATGCTTATATATATATACATCTATACATGAACACATACATCCATATATACATGCATACATTTCTGGATCCGGTCCCTGATAATTAATTGGAATTTTTGGAAATACATGCCTAAGTTATTTACTGCTCATTAAAAAAAAATGCACTTTTTTTATTTGTGTATATCAGCGGTACTCAAACTTTTGACTAACGCGTAATATCTAAAAAAAAATTGAAAACCTTTAGTACCACCACTACAAAGTACTACCACCCCTTGAACAAAGTTCAGATCGCGTAAATTTACGAATGTTAGAGAAAAAACTCAATCAGCAAGTTGGAGTTTTCATTTTTGAATTTAATAGTTAAAAATACTTTGCTTCTTTGCGTACCACCTATTTTTCTTTGCGTACCACCGGTTGAGAACTCCTGGTACAGTACAAAGTCCGTAATCCGGACTTGTTGGGACTTGGCGATTCCGGATTGGGGGTTTTTCCGGATTATAGATCATCAATTTAAATCTGGTAAGATGGCATGCAGAAATTATACAATTAAAAATATGACACCATAATTTATGAAATAAAAAGCAATTATGATCTAAACAATATCAAAATTTACAAAAAAAAAAAAAAAAAAAAAAAAAAAAAAAAAAAAGCTTAATATTCTTTTGTTTACTATAGTAAAAATTTCTTTCAATGTAAGTTGAAGTTGCTTCTTTTTTTTTTTTTTTTTTTTGTGCTAATACTTTCTCTTTAATTCTATAAACAGACACAATTTCTTGTTCAGTTACAAAGTTCCACTGTTGAAGTCCTGTGATTGCTGTGTCGAGAACACTGACTAACTTGCCAATCGAAATTTTTTCGTTTTCAATAACCTCTCTGTCACTTTCTTCACTATCGGAAGCACGCGTGGGTAAACGCTTTATGCGCATGTGTAGCGGATGTGCGCATTAAACGCACATGCGTAAATGCATTACGCGCATGCATAAGTTTGTGGCTTTGAGGTCCAAATTATAGATCATTCCGGATAATGGAGTCCTGATTGCGGATTTTGTACTGTATATATTAAGCAATGTGTTATTTACTTTTGTTTTTCATTTTAATAGATAAACTTATAAATAAACGCAGTCACCGATTTACTGAACATCATGATATTTACATGCAGCTCTCGATACTCTCCTGTTATCAGGGCCGGACTCAGAAATGTTTTTATGCATATGTGTATGATGTGCACATATGTGTGTAGATGTGCACACATACATAAGTACATGCATGCATACAATCATTTCTGAATCCAGTCCCGGCAACAGAAGAGTACCCAGCTTTCATTGCTCTTCTTAAAGTGTATATTAATGTCTGCATTATCAACACTTTAAGTATGAGTTAATGTTAGTTTATCAATACTATTTTATTAAATTATGTTTTAATTTCATGAAATATAAATTGCAGGTGAACTATGGGTTTCCACCTGAAACAAATTACCCACAGTGTACTGACCAAGATTTTGTGACAACCAATATGTCTCTGGCACCTTTTTCTGCTACTTATAGCAGTGCAAGTAACACAGCCACTCAAAATGCTGCATCATACACTCTTCCTAGTCAGGTAATAATTTTGTACTTTTTCTTCATAGTAATTATCATGATAAAATTTTTTGTTTGGTAAGAAATATTTTATTTGATATTCAGAAATGCCCATTATGTGGTAAGATAATAAGATGCTGCAAAATTTCCAAAAATATGAGTATAAGAATTAAGACAGAATGTATAGTGTGTGGTTAAAGAGTACAAAGCTGTACATTGTAAGATGGGAAATTGGTTACTTCTTTTCATTTGAACAAACCTTCGAGGACCAAGATCCGATTAATTCATCACACCACGGCGATGCAGTTAGGATGAACAGCATACACGTTTTTAAACGAGGGAGTGAGATTTTTGTTATTAGATCTATATGCTCTGACCTTATGAAGAGCCTTGTTTTTAAAACTTTCATGCAGTTTCTTGTAACATAAATTTCTTAAACATTTACAAAAAATATATTTTTGTGCCAGAATAGTAGAGATTTCTTCGGTTAGTATGTACTTTATACTTTTCATTGGATTTATCTCCTCCTTGTCACAATTTATCAGCACATTTTGTTTACATTTTGATCAGTTGCAAACTTTTGCTGATAAATATTTCATATTTTGGGCAAAATTTGTGTGGAAAAAAGTCTCCAAAATTAAAATAAATTAAACTTGTACAGAAAAAGAAAATTAAGATTTAAATAAAATTGCTACTGAAAATTTTTCTGAACCAACAGAAAATACTACTATGAAAGTAGGAAAGATAACATACGAAACCTTTATTCTTGCAAAAAGTATAAGAATTGTTTACTTCCTTGTATGGAGTAAAAGGAAATAGTATAATCATGAAAAATTTCAATGAAAATATCCAATTTGACCGCTCTCAAATCCATTTGAAAAAAAATTTTTTTTTTTTGCATAACATCTGTACATATAGAGAAAATAAAAGACTTTTCTTAAAATGGATTCAGGAGAGACTTTTTTTTTTGCGAGTCTGTACATACGTACGTACGTATGTCGCATAACTCAAAAATGAGTATCTTATCGGCTGCGTAAAAAGTCTACCCATTCAATGAGCTCAGTTTTTTTAGTGTTTATGTTTGTAGATTTTTTTTGTGATGTCTGTACATAGGTACGTACGTATCTCATCTCGTATAACTCAAGAATGAGTAGCTTATTGACTGCGTCAAATATATATATATATATGGAGAGAGAGACTTTTGTTTGTATATATATACACACGCCCACTCTGTCTTGATGAGCTCAGTTTTTTTATTCTTATATGTTTGTAAGTTGTGCATTTTTTGCTTTAAAAGTGACTGAATGATGTTCTTATTTTCCAGTTAAGGTTTTTATGAAGTTAATTTTTATGCAATGCTTGTTGAATTATCTACAATTTAAATGTTGCTTAAGTGCTTCAAGCCTAATTAAGCCACCATTTGTTTACATATTAAACTTTTGCTTTCTATGAAGATGTTTTGATTTTTTATGTATTTTTGCTTTGCTCCGAAGTGAGAAGTTGAATTGATTGAATGAGAAATATTTCTCTAATGAAATGAAGTTCTACTGTATTCGTACATAATGCTTTGTTATGCCTTCCCCCAAAAAGAAAAAAGGTTTTTTCTTGGATACATTACTTTAGTTGTAGTTTTCTAGTACTTCAAAGAAAACTACACCTAAGTGACAGCACTGTTGCACTCAAATTTCTTTGCATCACTGTTATTATGAGATTCGCTGACAGGTGTGTTGCAAATCCTTAAAATGGGAAGTTGTAGTTTTTTTTCCAAAGAAACAATATAACTATTTTTGTTCATAGTTAATTTACTCATAAACAACAAGGCAGTAGCAGTAGTACTTACAAAATGATAAGGAGAGCTGAAATATGTAAAATTTTACGGTTTGAAGAAAAGTTCGTGATAGAAATAAATTTCTGCTTCTTGAAAATGCATTAATTAAGCAGCATGTAGTTTTATATTAGGTGTTGTTATAAGCAAGCAATGTGCAGTTTGTTAAGTTACATAAGTAAATAAATTTTTCAAAGTCCAGCATGATAAGGATTCTGCACTAATGATTTAGAATGTCTTGCTGTCTGCTTCCATCCAAATGTGCCACTTTTAAGCCTTTTATTACCATTAAATTTAGATTCTCTGTTGGAGATGTCTCAAAATAACCTGCTCTGAATTTTCTTTACTGTCTTACATGCCCATTAAAGACTCTATGAATTTTAA
The DNA here is from genome assembly GCF_044657685.1 of Stegodyphus dumicola. Lineage (NCBI taxonomy): Eukaryota > Metazoa > Arthropoda > Arachnida > Araneae > Eresidae > Stegodyphus > Stegodyphus dumicola. Next base: position 29,444,017 of record NC_140779.1, on the reverse strand, counting down.
CCATTTGGCAAACTGTGCCCCTCAGCTTAGTCTTTATAATTGTTACCATGATTATTTTTAGTCTGCTGTTAATCTTTGTGGGAGTGTAAGAAGAGGTATGGCCATACAACTGGATGCCTTGACTTGGGAATAGAGGGACGCAAGCAGGCAAATTTTGCATCTGATGTTCCAATATATGTAATTACATAAACTGTAGAATGAACTACTTATGTGTTGTGTTACTGCAGTTTATACCAATTCCATTTCACATAAAAAAATTACAGTGCTGTTACGAAATGCCCAGCTGCGGTAAGATAGCTTTTCCATAAAGCAGGCGTACGGTGGCCAGATTTTGCACAAAACCACCCATTTGGCAACAGAATTGGCAATATGCCATTGACAGAGCTAGAACATTCTGGAACAAATTCTTACTGGTTTTCCTGTGAATGTTCTGAAAGGCAGGTCAAAAGCTATATATACTTTGCCTGTACATGGGGTAGTGTATTGTGTGGGGTATCTTGAGTAGTATGTTGAGTTCCGTAGTCGTGTTTTGAGTTTAGAGATAAGCTTGAGAGCTAGTGAACCAAGTCTCAAGCTGTACTTTAGTGCTTTGCCGTGAAGCTGTCTTTACCGTTGCAGCCTGAAGGCTGTGTTGCTGATTGTTTCACCGAGTTCATCGACGACTGTGAACGCGTCTTTAGAACTCTCCTGTGTAAATACTGGCGAATAAATTGTGTTTTAGCTCTTCATCAAGTGTTATCATCAATTACTCCAAATCCACGAATGCAACAGTATATGACCATACAGTTCAGTTGATTGAAGTATTTGGAATCACCATTCAGCATTTTTTACTAAATTGGGAATATAGATACTTAAAATCTTCACAGCAGTTTCTTTTTATAAAAAGTGAACAAAGACTGTCTTCATAAAAATACTGTATTTGCTGGCATATTTTCCTCCCTATTTTATACTATTTTAACCTACGAAAAGCAAGAGGGGATAATTTCTGCAACTATTTTAATTTCGAAAGATGCAGCTGTAGTAAGAACATAACAAATCAAAATATTCATGGATAAACTACTGGTAGCTATCATAATATTATTTCATTAATAGAACCTACATTTCAATAAAAGTACGTAGTAATATCAACATTACAATATTTAATTAGATATCTTTCATTTCTATTTCACTCTATCTTGTATTGCTACTCCCTAGGCCTCAGATCATTTAACACTGCTGGAACTGCTGTTTGTGTTGTCTACTAATGGATTACAAATCCTCATCATCATTGCTGTTGTCTTCTTTACTATTTCAGTCTGTCTTTCCGTGTGGAAGGATCTTCAGAACCGTCAAGAATATTAAGATATCCCCATTTACTCAAAGCTCTCCTGTATTACTGTTTTATCAGTCAGAGCTCCCAAATACATTTTAAAATTTAGAGCAGCTTGAGGAAGTGGAAAGAAGAATTTGTAGAACTTTGTGCTGAAAACTTTTGTGAACCTTGTGCTAGAGGAATATGTTAGTAGACATGTTAACCTTTAGAAGACGGGATGGCCATTATAGTGGCCATAGAGTCCTCTCTTTGAAAAGACGGGGTTGTCCACTTTAGTGACCATGTCTTTTTCCCCCATTTTCCAGGCTGAAAAGTGGGGTGAAATGTCAAGTTTGACGTCCCTAGGGTTTTAACCACTTATCTCTTTCAAAGGTCTTCCTTTTGCGACATAGATGCACCCCTCTGAGAATCCATTAAACTACACACAAGAATCTTTGTTGCAAGTCGGAGGTGATTTCTTAAAGGGGGAAAGCATTCGGTTCAAGATTCCCCGTCCTTTGGTAGTTTTTACTGCTACCAAAGCCCTGGCATCAAAAGGTTAATACAGCAACATCATTTGGTGCCTTTTGGCATTGCTTGGCATCTTTTATCCAGATTTTTGCATTGCTAAGTTCTGCATTCAAATGTTCTACAGCAAAACAACATTACATAAAGACACTGTAAGTATGTATTTATTTACATATCAAATTAATTATGAAACAATATGTATGAAATCTATTAATTTCAATGCGAAATTAGAATTAGTATTAGCTCTGAAAATCCATCATGCTTTGGATGAAGGCTCATTATGCTAAATTATATTTTCTCCTCTTGAGGAACAAGCATTTTGTACTTTTAGAGTCTTAACTATAGCCGCCCAGCGGTATAATGGTTAGGGAAGCCTGACTGCGATACCAAAGGGCCCGTGTTCGAATCTCCGAGAAGGCATGGATGCAAAATTGTCTATCCCTTCATAGGAGGTAACGGTGTGGCCACCTATTAGGTGCCTCCATAATAAAATGGCTACCACTTCTGGCCTTAGTAGTGGCCAATGCCATTCTAGGCAAGTGCCCGGCATTTGTAAAAAAAAAAAAAAAAAAAGTATTAGCTATATTATAATCTGTCAGAATATCAGAAAATATTTAAATATGAATTCAAATTTAATTTTGCACATTTAAAAACAAGTTTGTGTTTTATTTATTTGGTGTTCTTGACTTTAAATTGATGGTGCTTTTTTAAAATTTCTCCTTTCAGAACAATAGCAATCCATATACAGAACTTAGCAACAGAACCCATCATCAACAAATGGGCCATGTACAAATAAGTGACGCAAACCGCAATGGCCTTCAGAATACCCATGCTCGTTCTCCCACTTGCCGAGACCGTCCATCTGATAATGTTATTGATAGTCATCCTGTTGACCTGTCTAGTCCCAAGCCTCCAAACAGATTTGGACAGATGGGTTACCTAAGCATGGGTCGAGAGAATTCTTCAGGCTCATATACAAATTACAATAATCGCCCTGAATCAAGCTATGAAAATGGCATGGACACTAATCAGTCTGAATATGCTACAAAATGTGGTAATGTTACATTTTATTTTAGTTACATTAAAAATAAAGCTGTCTATATTTGTATAACATCTTGGCAGAAAACATGTCAGATCTTTTATTTATTTTATATTTTGTTTCTTACAAGAGGAGTGATGTGAGTGAAATAATGCAAGAACTACCATAATATTTGATATATACTTATATTAATATATAAGTTATTGTATGCATGAAATCATAAGGTTGGGCAAATTATTTTATTTGGTTACTAATTACGTAAATTAAAAGTATTCATTTTCTAAATATTCTAAAATATAAAAGTATTTTAATGAAAATTTAGTTATTGATTCTTTTCATTAAAAATAAATATCTCTGTGTAAATTTTATGTATTTGATAAACAATTAGGTTTATATATTTCTAGAAAGTAATAAAACTAAGCACATAAAATAATAAAATCAAGTGCTTAAATAGCTTAAGATCAAAGATTTCTTTACAATAAGCAATAAAATTTATATTAAAAAAACTTATGATAATCTGCATATTAATTATTCATATTTTAATACATCAAACTCATCGAGGGGAGTATTATTTAAAACAGTTAAGCATTCTGAACACACTTGATTATTTGAGTAAACATAAATTGGAAATAAAATTTAAATTTAAATAAAAAAATTTTTAAAAGAAATTCCTACACCCTATTCTCAAAATCTTTTCTCAGAAATATTGTTTTTATACCTGAATTAAACAAATCACATTTTCATTTTTCGAGTAAAATATTATTATTTAATTTTAAACCATAATATGTAATAATGACTCCACTAATTAATATTTTTATGTGAGTTTCCAATTAAGTTCATGTAAAATTTGTTGATGAACATTTTTGTTTGTAAGAAACTGCAGGATGCTCTCAAGGCATTTTAACATTTTTAACATGCTTATTAAATTTAAATTAGTTCAACTTGATTTTAAATTAATAATATGAAAATATGTATAAAGATTATTATTTATTTATAATATCTGTAGAGAAGTTGGTTTAAAATATTAAACTAATTTTCAGCGTCAGATCACGAATGTTTTTAATTCTGGTTAACATATTAATTCAAATACAGGCTGGGATTGGCATGTGAACAAAAATTTGCATTTGCCTTAAAATTTGGTATTTTCATTTTATATATTAAAAACTACAGATAAGTAAGAAAGTATTATAGTTTTTTCTGCTGATTAAAAAATAGGTTACTGAAAATATTCTTCTTATTCACATATAAAAAAAAAAGGTTTTTAACTATGTGGGGAAAAACGGTAAAAGAATTGTGATTATAGTTGTTTATTTGTGGTAAAGTGAATATTTGTGGCTAAAATGTTGAAGTTTTCAGAGCATACTTTCTTTAAAGAGCAGATTTTACTTGCTTGCAAAAATTATTTCTTTGGGGGGGGGAGAAGTGCTGTGTTAACTGATAGGGAAAAGATAAAAATTTGCTGTGACAGACATTTTGTGCATTTTCCATAGATTATGGTGTATCAAAGCAATAATCAGTTTCATGTGATTTATACTCTATCTGCTCTGCAATTACAAGATGTGCTGTCATAGCAATTATCTACAGAGTGAACAGATACATTGCTTTTTTAACAAATCTACAGAAAAATATGTAACAATGGTCAGATCTAAAGGTGTGTAAATTTTAAGAATGTAGCCTCACTATAGCACACTGTCATCTTGCACATTTTAACTGATCTATCAGTGAAAAACAAATATTCTCAGGTAACTTACTAAAACTGAATGGAACACACAGTCTTTCTTCCTTTTCATGAATGACACCTTTTTTTTTGTTTTTTATTGCGAAGCAAATAAAACCTCCTTTTTGAAACATTTTGGTGGCTATTTCATTTGTATATAATTTGGTGGCTATTTAAATAACATTTTCATTTATGTTTTATTAACAAGGATACTGTAGTGATTTATAATGATGATTTTTGGAATCCTTTTCTTTTTATTAATCATTATACAAGTATAGGTTATTGTACATTTTATAGACACTAAAGATTGGTGAGTTGATTGATCTTTGAAGGAAATAGAATTTAACCGTTAAGACTGCTAAGCAAGGCTTGCAAGAACGCATGAAAACTGCGGGACATATTTTGACTTGATGTTGTCTATTGACTTATATTTTATTTTAATTATATTTACTTGATTTTGACTTGATGACGGAGCTACAAAGGCACAAGTACTGAGTCGCAGTTTTTGAGACAAATGAACGCAGCACTTTTGCGCAGCATAGCAGTCAAATGGTTTAAAAAAAAATTATATATTTTTTAAACTTAAAACTAATAAGATTTCCAAAAATACATACAAACTTAAAACTAGTAAAATTTCCAAAAATACATACTTCTAAAAATGGAATTTGAACTTTTTAGGTGAAAAGCATTTGTTTACATGTTTGCAGTTTTATTTCAAAATTTAAAAAACTTTTGAACTTGCTTGTTATATGGAACTTAAAACATTTTATGACAAATGTCTCATTCAAGAACTTTTTATTTCATACTGTTCATATATATGACTTATGTAGAAAGAAAGCAGCATATCAATTAAAAAAGGTGGAAAACATCACTACTCCTGATGCAGATAAAAATGTGCACTACTGATTTATTTATTGTTTAATCATGCTTAACAATAACATTTTACTGCAGCTAAGCTTAACATTTTTTTATTCCCATATTTAGAGAATTTAAAAAATAGTGCAATATTAGATTTTTTCAAGTTTCTCAAATTTCCAAATTTTGCTATTATTTTTACATTTAGATAATCTTTATGCTAGTTTCTGTTAGAATTTTAGAAAAATGCATTTCAAATTCCAAATTAGAGGTCTAAACTTTGAATTACCCTTTGTTTTGCTGGACTTAAGCTGTGTGAGTAAAGGTTTTCCAAGCTTATATAATGTCAACCTCTATTGCCTGTCAGTGCTGACAAATGATTTCAATGCCAAACCGTCTCCTTAAAAAAAAAAAAAAAAAAAAAAAAAAAGCTATTTGCATTAAAAAAATCTATATATGTGAAGTATAATGTATAAAACTCCCTCCTGTTAAATAGTAATCTTGAATATATTTCTAAAGTTTAATTAGTTTATAAATATAAATAGCATTTAATTTTTGTTTAATAATACATTTAAGGATAATAAATTTTTATAATACTAGTTGTGGTATTACTTTTATTTCTGGTATACTGCTTTGTTTGCCAAAGAGTGTTAATAAGAATCCTCAGTTGTGAAGTTGTTAGTATAAATCCCAGATCATGAAAGTTTCTCAGATTTCCCTTATTTACACATCATTTACATTGAAGATTTTCCTATGATAAAATCATTGTCTTAACCTTGCCACAGATAAATTCACAGAATCATTGTGAAAGAAATGAAAAATCAAGTTACAGTAATGTTCCTCTTTCAAGTATTTAATTCCAGAAAATTAATTTATTAGGTCAGAGTTACAAAAATATTAAGTATGTAGTAATGTTAATGTGTAACTGTATTTTAAACAATGAGGATATTTATGAAACCTAAAGCAAGCAAATTGAATTATCTTCAAGTATGATTTTAATTTGCACGTAAAACAATGTGTATCTTTAACGGACTATGTTATATGTTTCTTAAAAGTCTTCCTATTTTAATAAATCTAAAAATTTTCTATTAGTAAATTCGAAAACTATTAGTCAACTGCAAGGCAAAGTATACTTATTTATTAATAAACTATGTAACAGTTCAGGTTTTACTAGATTTTTTTTTGTTGAGTAATATTTAATGTCTCAAAATATTTTTTAATAATTAAACTGCTCCACCAGTGGTAACATGATTGAATACTAGTAGTTCAAAACTGCCGAACAGAACTGCTGGTGATTTTTCTTAAGCTAGTTTTCTTTAGAAAGTCTTGCTGGAAGGCAATCCTCCCGCAAGACAAATACCCCTTGTGTGCTTTGCTGTATTCAAATAATCTAACCAATAACTGGTCCTTTCCAACTCTCATCTGATATCTGTTTATATGGTTGTTAAATTTAATAATAGTCTAACAAATACAGAAATAACATTTTCATCTGTTAAGGCTATTTGATCTGTACTTTTATTACCAGAATTATTTCTTATTTGTGCTCTGCATGCATTTGTTATTTGTGTATATTGATCTGTGTTTTTATTACCAAAATGTTTCTTATTTGTGCTCTGTATGCATTTGTAATTTGTGTATATTGCTGAATAAAAACCTAAAATAAACAAGGGTGGATAATGTTGTATGAAATGGATAATTTAAGGAAACACTTGTTTCAATGAGAGCATTTTATTTTCTGCACATTACACTTTATGTATTTATTTCTGTATTTCTTTTCTATGAAAAATTTTTAATCTTCTATTTGAAAAATATTTTTTCCTTTATAATTTCTGTTTTGTATATCATCTGATTATGTTCTGAAAACATAAATCTTAACAAATTTCAGTAACTAAAAGCGAAACTTTCTGAAGATAAAATATCTGTTTCGTATGAATTCATAAGCCCAGAAACAGAAGTATAGTTCTTCCCAGTTTAAGCAAAATGTAACATCAGAAAGATTAATTCTACTAGATTGGATTTAAAGTCTAGAACAGAGAGATCATTGATTTTAGTAGTTGGAAGCAAGAAGCTTACATGAGGCAGCAGTTACAGCATCTGTGAAATTCCCACGGACTTCCCCTCCCATTTTGTGGCTGTAAATATAGAATGTAATCCCACTCAGCCCTCTACTTGTGGGGGAATGCATGCAAGAGCATGTGAATTATCATACGGCCAATCCAGAGCGCTGTGCTCTCTGGCTGTGTAGTGCCAGAGATTGATCTGTGGGAAATTCAGGTGGGTGCCACAGGTGTCTTCCCATAATTAATTGGAAACTCTTTGGGGAGATACGTACCTACGAAAAGACCTGTGCTGGATGGATAGTATTCAGAGAGGGACTGCACTCCCCCTTTCTCCCTGTGCTATACAGCCTTTGCGATTGGCGAGCTGCCATCAGTCGATAAAGACCGAAACTCACGGAGCAGTAGCTTCTGGGCTTCGGCTTTCGGGAAAAGCAGAACGTCTCCTGCTGTTGGTTGCTCCGGTACTATTTCTATTTCTCTTCCTTTCAATGGCTCAGCACCTGGATTTTGCTTTTGATGATTGTGGAATTCCTTTCTTAGAGCCTGGTTACCATATTCCGTATGGTTATAGTGGTAAGAAAGTTGTCACCTTTTTTAAGTGCACATCTTCTTTCAAAATAAACTTTTTGACTTGCATTATATTAGTTCGATGTCACATCGTCAACTGGTCCCGTAGGTGGCATATTGCTGTGTGGGCTTGTGTCAAGTGATTTTTAGAGATTTGATTTTGAGCAGAAAACTCCATTGACTGTATTTAATTTCCTTAAGATTAAGAAATTATCTTTTAAATTACCATTTAATATTTTATGTAATACTATGCTCCAATGATTTTAAGTTTATAATTAGACCTTATATATGATACTACTGCACCTCTTTTATTTATAATTCTGCTAACTTGTATTTTAAATTAAACATTTTAGAAGTTTAATTTAAAATACATAAAATTTTATATTTAAACTTTAGGGTTATAAAAATAATTTTAACCACAATAATAAAAATTTATTTATGTATATATTTTTTAAACTTGTTTGGTATCTAAATTTGAAGAGCCACATGATGACTGAAAATTAGTTTCTGTTCTTGCACAATAACCTTTCTTCTGTCAGCTTTTTAAAGTATCTGTAACCATTATATGTTAATGTTGGGTATAAAATATAAAACAAGAATATTATATAAATTCAATTAAGAATTATTTGTTAATTAAATATTTACTGAGAAATAATTTTTTTTTTCCCAATTGTGACCAGTTTAACATGTATTGAATAAATTTGTTTGGAAGCTTTAAGTATATACAGTAAGGAGTAAGTTCATTCAGGTTACAATTTCAACAATTTCTATGTCTATAAAAGCATTGTTTTAAGTGAAATGTAAAAGTTCTTGCAGCACCTATAACTTAAGCTGTAAAAAAAGTCATGTACTTTAAATTCTTCACATTAATTACTAAATAACTTCTTGATAATTTCATGGTGAAATATATTATGGTACTTTTTGATTTTCTGAATCCCATGAAAAGTTAACACATTGGTGGCTTTGGGCATTGGCAAAAAACATTTGAGTATTTTTATGACTCATAGTTAATGTTTTGCTTATCTATATGTTTAAAAGGAAGAGTCTGTGTGTGTCTTTCGTTCAATGCTGCATATAAGCTAATAGACACAGGGCTATGACATTCGGTGTATAGGTGCATTTAGAGAAGAACCACTGCACTTCGAAGTGATTTTTTTCAAAATTCGAATGAGGTGTAATTTTTTATTATATGTAATATCTTTCTATTGAAAAAAAAAAATGTTTTTGATAACTTTCTGCAGAGTAAAATTTTTTTGCAGTTTTTAAATTTAATGTTTGGTGTTTTCTTTAGGCCCAGTGTTCTTTTTCTTCCCAGTGCATTTAAAAACCAGACAAAGGCTGGCCATGTACCAGCTAGTAAATAATAAAATAAAAAGCATTTTGTAAACTCGTATGGCCTGTTTTATATTTTTTAGTTCAGTGGATATTGTTCAGTTATATCATTCACACATGTTTTGATAGTATTCATATTTAATAATTCATTGAGGAATGCTGTTTCAAATAGTAATTCCATAAATAAATATCACTGTACTTGTTATTTAATTTGTTGGCTTTAAGTAGCTAAAAAAATAAAACCTTTTTCATAATTATTCTTACTACAAAAATGTTTAAATGACAGATAAGTATAGCTTTTTTTCATCAAAATATGCTTTTTATAGAGATTACATCTTTACAAGAAGTAATTTAATGTTGAATAAATAATGTAAGGATAATCAGAACATGCTAAGATTATTTTCTATATAAATGTATTTTTTTTCACTTTTGCTGTTTGATGGGTATGAAATGTTGTTGTTTGATAAAAGCAGTCAGCTTATGTGAATAATATAATATAATCTTTAAACAATATTCTGCTTAAAAAGTTCATTTTTATACTTTCCTGAAGGTTTTGTTAAATGAATATAATAAAAGTAAAAAAGAATTACAATCTGTTTAATATTTCATCATGTGTGATTTTTTTTATGAAAGGGAAAATGAGTGCCTTAAATTAATTTTTAGATTAATAGAAATATTAAAAATATTGTTGAATAAAAAAGAAATTACTTTATAAGAATATGTCCATAACTCTGAGAATATATTTAAAGTTGAACAAAAGAAATTTTATGAGAATATATAATAGCTTCCTGATCAATATCCTTTAGTATTATATGCTAATGCATATGCTGTTGTATGCATGCATATGCATGTGTGTTCTCACTAACATATATACTGTTCGTACTTTTTTTAATTGTATTAATTATGCTTAATCAATATTAAATATTTTATTTGAATTTTTTTAAACAAAAATGCATGGTTATATGAATAGCCTATGTTAATAATTTTGTGTTTCCATTGATTGTTACTTATTATTTCTTGTAGCTAAAATGCAAAGGTGTAATAGAAGTTGATTTTTATGTTAATTGCTTACATATATTTGGTCAGCAAGAGCAAAAAATGCATCAGTCTACAAATTCGCACTGTTTTCCTTATTAGGAAATTTATAATTGCAGAAAAGGTGAAAAGAGAAATGAATACTTTAAAATGGTATGCTGATTGAAATAGAGAGAATAAAAAGATTTCAGCTTATATGTAACCATAAATTAACCTTTTAGTGCATATTCTGATCACAATTACTCTAATATTATTTATTTAAGTTCATTATACATTATACTATGTAGCTAGAGATGTTGCTATCTAATGGTCTTATAAGATTACAACAATATTATTGATAGAAAATCATGTACTTAAAATGTATTCAGTAACTTAGAATTTCCAAAAAATTTATTAATACTAGCACCATACTAAAAAAATACACCTTAATCCTCTCAGTATTATGGACAGAAAATTCCATAAAGAACGATGACTTCTGTATTCATTACACATCAAAATTTCAGCCAGCTTTTAATGTATCTAATTTCGGGTTGAAAGAAAAGGAATCAGGGTACAAAGTGACAAAATTGTTCAAGAAAATACATTTTATTCATGACATTTTGTGAAACTGAAATTCAGGGCTAAACTGGAACTCTCAGAGGGTAAATTTAAATATTTCTTTATCAATTTATGGAAAATGTAATGCAGTGCTCATTGATATAGTTGCCTTCCCTAGATAAAATATGCTATTTTTGTTTAAGGTTTTTAAAATATAAAGTAATGCTACAATATTATTGTTATTTGAGAATTGATAAAAGCTTAATTTGTTATAATTGGGGAAATTCTTATCATTAATTTTTCTTCCTCTCAGTGCTGCCTTTCAAATCCCCCCTACACACATCTGTCAGTGTCAATTAAAATGTTATTTTAAATAGTGTTTTGCATCCTTTTAGAATTGTTCTCTCATTTTACTTGTGTGGTATGTAATATTTCTTCTCTAAATAAAAAGTCTACTGATAAAGCTTCCTATCTCTGCCTTTAAAGTTTCAGAGTAAATTAATTATTAAAATTTTTAACTATTAAACTGTGAGTAAATTAGTAAAATTTTCATGTAATTATTAGTATTATTTTAAAATATTCTTATGAACATATTAATAACAATATTTAACTCAGTTATTAATTGAACAATAATCTCAGTTTAATAGTTTAAAAATACAGTTTGCAATTTTATTATGGTTAATGACATAAGTCTATGATTTTCCTGCTCCAATTAATAACATGGTTTTGCAATTTTTTCCCCTTCTTTAGCAGTGGTTATTTTATATGATTTTATAAATGTATTTTAAAAAATGTGCATATAAATGTATTTAAAAAAATTATGCTTTTCTCATTCTCCCCCTCCTTTTATAGTTAAATTAATAAGCAAAGATTGTGTTTCAGAGCCTATATGATAAATACTTATTTATGTATATACACTTACGTATGTTATGGTAGTGAATTTGCAGTAAGATCATTATAGCATTGGGTAACGGTAACATAAAATTTTCTGTTCAGTTTTTAGATCTGTATCTTGCTAGTATAATCTCTACATGTTAAAAAGATAGTTGTAAATTTGTTTCTATTAGGAGAGAAGATTTAAGTAAAATTAAGTAAAGATGATTTAAGTAAAATGAGCCATCTAATCTTATAAGTAAAATGAGCCATCTAATTATATAAGTAAAATGAGCCATCTAATCTTATAAGTGAAATGAGCCATATAAGCAAAAATTAATACTCTTCATTTTTGTACCTTTCCAGTATAAAATTTATGAGAGCTCATAAAATTGAATCATTTTACCATGAATCAAAATAATTGTTCCACATATTATTAAAAAAATTACATTAAAAAAAAGAGTTGCCAAAAATAACAGATACTAAGGATTTGTTTAGAACTAACATTTACTGAAATATTAAGATTTCTATATAAATTACATATTTAATTTCATCTAACATAACTTATATGGGTCACAGTGCATTGCAAGGCATTACTTTATCTCACTATCATGTATTTGTTTTTAATATCAAATCCCTCATGCATAAAATTTGTGTAAAAAAATATTTTTTCAGTTGGAAGGATTTCAATTTACACATTTTTAAAACATATGTATGAGTTTGAGTATGTTTCTTGAATTAATTTACGAACTACTGTTCAATTTAGAATTTGTAATATACAGTTCTTTACATGAAAGGTTATTTCTACTCCTTTGATTGCATTACTTGGCAACTTTAAATGAAACTTGAAAAAGTTATTATTATTTTGCAGTCAAACTGCAGGTTTGCAAATAGGTTGTGAAATGCAAACATGAGTGTGCAGGCTTGTAAATAACTCATCTTCTTTTCTACCATGCAGTAGAATTTCAGATGCTAAAGAGTACAAAATTTTAAGTACTATGTCTTATGCAATTCTAAGTTTTAGATGTCTTGATTTATTTTATTGGGTAATTTTGCAGATCCTTTTGCATTAAGTTTTTGATATTTCTCATCGTAATGTATCAGTCTGTCAGTGTTTCAGTAAATAAAACCATAGAGCACATGTATAATTTTTTCTGAACTACATGAAAATTTCATTTTTCTTGTAGAAAGCTCTTCATGAAGTCAAATTTCTCAGCTGAGATAGACAGGTGACCTTTATGTCTTCTGCCAGAACAAATACACTTACTTAATTCATCAAAATGTAGTAATTTTATACCTTGCCAAGTTTTTGTTCTACTAAATGCATATCCTCTTAAGGACTACATCATTTTTTGTTTACCATTTTTGGCATTTATAGATAAAGATACCTTTATGAATAATTTTTAATAGTAGATGTAAGCAGCCTTTTTAAATGAAAATAATTGACATAAATAATTTTCAAGTACTCTCAAGTATTTTATATCTTGAACAAACTCTTAAAAATTTCTTTTGTGTTACAGATTTATATCTTATTATTATTATTATTATTATTATTATATTATTATTATTATTATTAAAAAAAATCTGCATGAAATTTGTTTAGGTAATTCTTTCCCTAAACCATATTTGCCGATTTTAGATTTGCACCAAAATCTCAGCTATTATTTCAGCATGCTCATGAAGTTCGAATATAAAAATAAATGACACAATATATAATAATAAAAATAATACTTACATGTTGTTTCCTAAGAATATTTTTAAGAATTCTTATTACAAGGCCATAATTCAAATATTGCTTTCAGCAATTCGTTAAAACCACAGTTTTTTACTGCATGCTGTCTCCACGTAAATTCCGAAAGATATGATTCGAGGTGATGCTGAGCAGTGCCCAGTTGTTTTTTATTATGCCACTTGGCTAAAACCACATTCTTTCAACATTTTACATGTAAATACCCATTGTTGGGTCTATGAAATTTTACTTATAGTTTACAGTAAAATGATTCTAGCCAGCTTTTTCGAGTTCCTCCGTTCTGTGCCCCTTCCAGCAGACTGAATAGATTGTTGATCAGTCTTCCACATGTTGAATAATTTTCTCCGTAAGTGTACCAGCATCAGTAGTCAAAATTTAAACAACAAAGCATTCACTATCTTCCTGGCATATTCCTTCAAATATCTGCTGTTGTGGGAGTACTCTGCCACTGTTGTTCTTATATCTGATGGACAAATTTCTGTCGATTTCAACTATTTTATTGGGACTGCCTATTCAGGCGTTGAATCTTTGCACCAGATGTAAGGAACACACTTCTTGCATGTCATTGCAGCATTTTCACTCATTATTTTACATTATTACTCCATTTCATGGACGTCAACTCCTCTGCCCAAGGATGAATAAATCTAATAGCTGTGACGAATAGTATTCTTGAACTACTGAACCAATTTCTGACATGGAGGCCCTTTTTCTTTTTGCAATGTGCAGCATTGTACCTCTGAATGGTTTCATTGTCAATATAAAGTTTTGTGTTGTGGCCATTTTTGCATATTAGTTTGTCAGGTAAAGATTTCTTTTTTCACGAAATGATGACATAACAAGAGCAAAAAGGCAACACGATGCTGATACGTCAATGACATGGCAAGGTATAAGAACACACAGTCAGATTTTGGTAAGATATCTTGTTGATTGATGATTCAGTCTTGGGGGCCAAGTACCTTTGCTTAGTGTGAGAATCTTATTTTAATGGATAGGTAAATTTTGATAAAATGTTTGTATTTCTTATTTTTCTAAGCCCAAAATGTGGTTTGATGTTTGTTTTACTTATTACAGTAATATTTTATTTTGCGTGCATTTTGATAGCTCTTTAAATATATTTCTTCTTGTACAAGATATACCTGATTGATCATGATCTGATATGTTGAAAACGGAAAATATTTTGTTCTTGTAGATATAATACTTCATCTGGCATTTCTTCTCTCTTATCTTTGATTTTTTTAGGAAAACTGTAGTGTAGGCTATGCTTTCTAGCTAAAAAAGGTGTAAGAGGTTTATATAATAACTTCTATTAATATTTAAATATTAAATCTGCAGTAAAATTAGTGTAATTTTTATCATAAATTATATTAAATAGTCTTTTCATCATCCTGTAATCATAGGTAGTACTTGACATACAAATTCATAAAGAATACTGAGCATGTTTTCAAATGAAGCAAAATAGAATGTACTCTGATATAACTAACATATCTTATACTGTTTTAATGATCTAACAGAAAATACATATAAGATCATAATTTTACTTAATTGGATATAATTTAAAACAAGTTGTTTCAGTAAAGTAATTATTGTGTATTAGAATTTGTATCAAGCTTTACATTTGCCCTTTATAATTTTCGTTTCTCAGTAGAAATGTTTCATCTGCAGCAGGTAGAAGTGCTAACTAATTTGATCAGAAAATGATTTCTGTCTGATTATAGTTGGCAGGTGATATTTTTATTGACCTGCATGCACATTATATCACAGCAGAATAAGCACAGTTTTGATACAAAATAAACACACAAAACCAATTTATGTGTGTATCAAATTTGTATGTTTATTTCTGTGTATGTCTGTAGGGATTTGAATATATTTTTATGAATTTAGCTTAAGCTCTTAAGACTTAAATTTTTTATGTGAAATGTGTTATAAATAACCTTAATCTTCTTTAACTGGGTTCAATCAAAAATTAAAATGTAGAACTTCTTTTATTCTTATTGATTAACATACAAGTCATCATACAACAGGCATATTTTTGGTTTTAATATGACTTGATGTTTTACTTCATATCTTCCCTTTCAGTCATCAGTTAGCATAAACAGTTTGATTCTGTTTAAGTTCGCAAACTCAATAAGCAGCTTTTGACTAACATTTTATGTTTAGTTCATCATCCCTGAAATAGGAAATTTTACTTATTGAGGAAATAAAAGACAGTCTCTTCATATCTCTTATGCTGCTCATCCTAAGTAATATTATAAATGCGGATGTGAGTTTGTTTGTTTGTTACACTTTCACGCCTTAATTACTTAACTGATCATCATGAAATTTTCAAGAAATATTTTTGATAAGGTTATAGGCTATAAAATGTAACTTATTTGTTGAAACTTAAACTATATAATAGGTTTTATAGCTTAAAATGATTGTCATTGTATAAACATTAAGTGTTGAAAGTTTCATAGCCATGAGTTAAACAATGTAAAAGTTTGTCTTCGTGTGCAGGTACGTGGCTTAAACCATGCAAATATTTTATAGCATATAACCTTTTCTAATATATAAAAAATATTTCTTAAAAATTTCACGATGATTGGTTAAGTAGTTAAGGCATGAAAGCATAACTTTTCTGGCTTTTCTGGCCACAACACAAAACTTTATATTGACAATGAAACCATTCAGAGGTACAATGCTGCACATTGCAAAAAGAAAAAGGGCCTCCATGTCAGAAATTGGTTCAGTGGTTCAAGAATACTCTTCATTCACAAACATTTTTGTCATTAGAAAATATATGTAGCAGTTTTACTAGATTTTGTGGTAATGCACTCCGCATAAATACTAAATATCCGCGGCTTATAGGTATTGAAGAAGGCCAGTATTTACTGAAATTTTACGCGGAGTTGAAATTTATTTAAGGACATCAACGTGAGCGAAGCCGCAGGTAAAATCTAGTTATATAATATATTTCTTACACCACATACTAGACTTTCAATATTATTGTTATTGAAATATGTGAAGCAAGCTTTAATAATATTAGACTATAATTAAAATATATTATGTAATGAAAATGTTAATAATAGCTTCATATTTGGTTCTTTTCCAGTTTAATACAGATTTATGTAAATTATATAAAGCAATCAAATTATAATTGTTGCAAATATAATTTGACTGACCTCTGGAAAAGAATATCAGCCATTCCCTTTTGCAAAAATATGGTTAAATAAGAGGAAAGGGAAAATGAAAATGCAACAGTAATTCTATTGTATTATTTTCAGATCAGTTGGGAGGGGTGGGGATGCAAGGTAATTTGTTGAAAAAAATGAATTGTTGATCGTATCATAAGTAATGCTATTCGTATGTAATATATATCTTCAATAAATACTAATTCTAGTGATTTAGAAAAACATAAGCAATGAAATTTATGTGTTATATTCTAAGCCTTACTTTCTAAAATAAGATTAATCTCCAAGAAAAATTTTAAGTTTGTATTGTTAGCTTCTGCTTTCTAAGTGAGAATTTTTGATTTCTTAAGAAACTGATACTTGCTACCATTTTCTCAAGAATAAAATTAATCTTGCTGTTTCTAAAAACAAATTTCGTGTTATCTTAATCCCAAATATTTTGTACTTTCGAATTCATATTTGTAACATAATGTCTTATGTAATGGAGGGAGAAAACTTCTGCAGTTGCAGCTGACTACTGACGCAGGTGCAAGGAGAATTACTTTTCACAGGAATGTGCCCCGCCGCTGCGCTTGTTTTTGAAGCAGTCTGCAGATTAAGGCAGAGACTCACCAGGGAATGAAAGTGGATGCTTCCCTGCTGAAGCGTGGGAATATTGGAAGTACTAGCAGCTGGGCTAGCGCTGCAGCTCTCTCGCTTAATGGCAAGCACTCAGCTACATTGATCGGTCCTTGGCTCTTTCCCCACTGTGCCACACCAGCAGAAAATTGCTGATGTGCTTTTTGGAAAACGCTAGAGTTTAGTCCTTTTCTTGAAACTAATGATGTTACAATTTGATCATTTAATGTCTTTAAAGCTAAGCACATATATGATTATTTTTTCTCCTTTCTCCATTTGAGTAATGTCTTTGATGGAATTGCTATTTCCTTTCCATTATTTTGCAATTTTTTTTATACAATAATGCAGGAATTTAGAGATTATTTGTTGCCTTCCCCCTTCTGTAGAATTCAGTTTCATATTCCTTGATATAATTTGTTTGCATCGCAAACTTCAAAATTTTGATGTTATGGTTTTTCTGGTTTGAGTTATGGATAATGTTATAGTTCTGAAAGACCATCGAGTTTGATGATATAATTATTGTCGGAAATAGGGTTTTATTTTTATTTTACCATTCTTCTTTTATTGAAATAAGTTGAATGTGCAGACTAAATGCATGTGACACTTATTTACATTGTCATATGTATATCAGTAACTATTATCATGTACCTGTCATAATGTCATACGTAAATCAGTAACTACTTACTACCATGTATCTAAAATTAAACTATATAATTTATATATCCTTGATTATAAAAATTATTCAGACATAATATTCTTAATTTTGTTTACTATTATATTTTTTAATTTTTTTTTTTTTTTTTTTTTCATGTCCTTTTCACCATTCTCACATGTTAAGGAAAACTATATTTATATTGAAAATCAGAAAAATTCTTTGATGGACAAATCAAAATCATGTTTTTATTGCGTATTACATATATACTTTCTAATATTTTTTGATTGTTATTATTTGGTGCATTCTTTTACGTCAGTCTTTTCACTGAATTGTGTATTTGAACCTTTTGACATAGTTTCTGCTTTGCTGTTTTATTGTTAATTTATTTACTTATTGTTTTTGATTGTTTTTATTTTGAACTTTAAACTGGAAGGGGGGGAGTCTGTTATCAGCTTATTTTTTGAAAGCTTTGCTTTGAACTATATAGCATTTAGATTTTGAAATCTGTTTTGCTGCTTTGATCAAATGCTGTTTTATTTAACTCAATGAAAAAATTGGAAAACCTTGTTATATTAGCTCTGCCTTTCAGTACAAAAAATATATCTCTTTTATGGTATGTTATTATATATATATATATATATATATATATATATATATATATATATATACAACTGACAGCCTGTATGTATGTTTTAGTTAATGGAGAACAACCACAACAGCAGTCTCATCATCCTTTGGTGGCTCATAGTGCTCTCAGCCTGCCTCTTTTAACTCAAGGAAGAACACATGCACCTCCAAGTCCAATGCCCACTCCATCTCCACCTGTAGATGAGAGACATAGGAATAAGTATGAAAATACTTTACTATTCTTGTTTAACATTATTACTTAAAACAAGTTGTTAGGATAAAACTGTGACTTATAGCAAAATACATATATTTATGTTGTATTTGTAACTTGATACATATCATTAAATTTCATTTTTGGGCTAAAACCGCTAAATTTTAATTTTTAAATATTTTATCCCCACATTGCATTTTTAGAAGTCACTTTAAGAGCAAATTCATTTAGTAATCTCCTTTATGAAGATGAAAGGTAATGGCTGTTGCATTATGTTTAACAGTTTATTTATCAGCCAGGTGAGTTAGCAGAAATATCTTTCAAGCGACACAAGATTTTTAATATAAGTTTTATGTGGCCTACTAAATACCTAGTTGTCAATGTGAGAATTATTCATTGTCTTTCAAAGCAGTGAGTGTGTTTCTGAATAATTTATGTCTTTTATTTTTTAATAATACATTTAATTGATGCAATTTATAACACATTTAAGTCATATAATCTATATTACATGAAAGTGAAAATTTTTATGAATATTTTCATTATCATTTTAATTAATAAAGATATTCAAAGTACCATTTATTGCACAATTTTTACAGAAGAAACATTTGAATTATTCAAGAATTAGAGTATTAAAATAGGAGAAACCAGAGGGATCATTCAAGTTGTAGTTAAAAAAGCCCCTGTGTTCCAAGGGTCCCCCGAATCACTCTCTGGATTCAAAGAAATGTACTGTTAAAAAAGAAAAAGTAAACATGTTTTGTGCTGAAAGCTGAGGGACTGCCAGAATTTTAGGAGAAAATAAGAATCAAATAGGATAAGTTAGTAGCAGAGCTTTTTTTAGCTCTAGCATAGTTGAGTTGGACAATTCAGTATTTTGAATAACATTGTCACATGATCTAAAATAGCACATTAGGTATTTATGATCCAAATGTTCATGAAGTATCAAATAGGATAAGTTGGTAGCAGAGCTTGTTTTAGATAACATAGCATAATATAGTTGAGTTGGACAGATCAATAATTTGAATAGCATTGTCACATGGTCTGAAGTAATGAATCAGGTAATTAGGATCCAAATGTTCAAGAGGTATTTAGGTGCAGTAAAATTAAAGGCCTGGTAGATTGGAGAGAAAAAGAAGCTTGTTCTCTGGTTGAACAATGCAAAACTAATTTGAAAGTAAAAGAATAAGAAATGTGTGGGAAGATATCAAAGCCATACACAATATTGAAAGGAGAGTTGAAATGTCAGCTTTCTATAAAAAGCGTGAAAAGAAAGAAAACAAAATGCGAAGTCAGTAGCATGTGGCAGTTCCCAGGGAGTAGTTATTTCAACCTTATGGGTATTTCCATTGTTTGGTGTAGTGAGTCTTATTAAGCATGTGATAGTTTTCTGTGAAAAGTCCTTCTTGAAGGTGTCTTTCCCAACCCCAAAAGCTTCATTTGCTTTTCCATAATTTGGGGACAAACAAGGTTGCACCCACTCATTTTAAAAGTTATCTTGACCATAACAATTTAATGAAGGGCTGTGTGTTTATGGCCTTAAAAAGTTTGTTTTGGAGATTTTACCTGTGACTATTTTTTCTTAAATGAGTTTTTGTCCGTTTTTTAATGATACATACATATATATGCAACACGTTCCAAATAATTGGCTTTATTCCATTAAATATTGATCTTAGACATGTGCTTCTCATTACAGAATAAAATAAATTAGATAGAAGCACAGTGAAAACCTGCAATGCACAAAAAGGAGGTAGAGACTTTTATGGGAGTAGCATGGTTCTGAAAATAAATAAATTATGTGATCCTTGTAGAGCAAAATGTCCAATTAATAAAATGCTCATTTGGCATTCGTGAGTTCAGTTTTCAGTTTTAAAAATTATATGCCTTTACATGTCTTCTCTAGGTCTACAAAGTTAATAACCACTGTTTATATAAGATTTCATATATTGCTAAAATGAATTGCCTTTATTCTGTTGCTGCTTAAGGTAAGGGAAATTTTAGGTGATTTAATTTCAGTTGAATATGTACATTAGCAAATGATTCTAAGTACAGGTTTCTTTTATAAAACAGATGTTCCCCAACTTACGAATGGCTTATGTTCCAAACGAAATTTTGGATTGAATTTTTTCTTAAAATGTTATTCTTTGAGAGTTTCCAATGTAAAATTTCGTAAAGTGGGAAGCATATGTATATTGTCACAAATTTTGTGCATAAAAATGTAGAATATTGTGTATTTAACTACTTTAAGCATAATAAATATTTTCCTGGTTGGATTTCTTTTTAGGCATCTATTAGTTCTAAATTTTCTATCTCAAGTTAAATTTTATTTTTTTAGAATGTCTACTAGAATTAATAGAAGTGTTTTTCTAAATTTCTATACCTTATTTTGAGACACTTTTTAATTCAAAGTACATGTCAGGTTTTGAGGGTGCAGCTTTTCCATTATATGAATCTTATTTTCGTAATATTTTAAAATGGATTGCCAAACCTTTCCCACCATAGACCAAGGGATGAACAAATAATGTGACACTGCCCAAGTACACACATGCCAAATAATATTGGGAATAGGAATTTCTTACTCCTTATGTACTATGTTTTGCCTGGTGGCAAGAATTTGAACTATTATTTTTTATTGAAGTTTTCTTTTTCTCGTGTTCCATATGACAAATGTATTAAGTTTCAGTAAAATATGTCAACAAAAATAGGGTCCAAATAGGGTTACTTTAATTATAATCATCTTATATTCATAATCCCCCCATATTTGCAGCTTATTCAATTCAGAACATGCCACAGACAACTATGAAAGCTATGTAGAACATGATATCTGCATAATATATAAAAATTTGAAAAAACTTAATTAGTAAATCTAGCATAAATAAATAATCTTCCAAAGTTTTGTTTTCTTGCTGACAGATAACACATCTCTTTAGTTTAGAAGCACTGATTTTATCACTATTCTTATACTGGAAACCTATTGTAATGTAAATAAATTAAAAAAAAAAAAAACTCTGCTTATGAGAGCGGCTGTAGAATGTAGCAAATGAGAATAGGGAGCTTGTTAAAAGCAGAGCTAAGGGAAATTTAATGGGAAAAGTACAAGGGAGAGATAATATAGCCATATATTTTATATTATAGTATACTGCAAATATAAGGGAGAGAGAAGGAGTCAGGTACTTTGCCTGCTGATAAATGTGGTCCTCTGACATTCTTATAGCCATCATGGCAAAGACCAGTTATGAAAAGTGAAATTCTAAGGATTCAGACTGAAAATGTATATGATGTTCCAAAAATGGCCTTTTGTATTCACATCTTTTAGAAAAGTGTATCCACATGCAAATACTCATGATTATTGTGAAAAAATAGTGCTTAGCTTGTTTCTCATTTTACCACAGGCTGTTTATAAATTAATATACATTTCAAAACTTTAAAGAAACTTTGTCCTATGTTGTGAACCATGAATAATTGAAATTGCAGATGCGAGTAACTCTGTTGCTTAGTTTTATTATTAAATTTTTATGATTTTACTTTTAATATTTTGGGCTTAAAATAAATGCAGTCCCACTAATTTTAGATTATATATGTAAGTGTTTTTTTTTTTTTTTTTTTTTTTGCATTGAAGTGATATTTTATATTAAAGTTATTATTTTATCATAATGAAAAATGCATTATAGTTTTCATTTTTGAAAGTTATTGACTATTTTGTACTTAAGTAATAATGATTACAGAAATAATTTTATATTTGATGCAGAAAATAATTGCAACTTAAATGTTTATAAAAGATAATTCTGTGTCACTATTTGGTTAAGCTTGTTGTGCATATTTAATTTTCAATGATAACATCCTGTTTCATTTCTGAATATAAGACAAACATATTTAATTTGTTAAGAATTTTTAAATGTTGTGATGAAAATAAATTGCAGTTTATTATAAATATTTAAATTTATAATTTTCTTCAGGTAAATTACAGGGTTGTAATTTTTTATTACATATTATTTATTCAGTTTACTGTTACTAAAGTTATAATAAACTAGAATAGTCACCATGTTGATTATATGAGGCCATAGTGGGAATTATTGATTTTTGAACAGGTGGTTTGTGACTGATGAAGTGCATATATGAATGAGTGAGTCATTTATTTATTGATTTTGCAAAATCCGAGTTTCACTAAATGATAATTTTTTTTTAGGAGGAAAGACCAAAGGCTTACGAGGTATGTTATTGTTATATTATTAATACTAAACCAACTAGTATTATTTGTCATTAAAGATATTTTTTATTACTTTTTGGAAATTTTTTTAGTTTTATTTATTGGAATGAAATATTATTTAAAATGCTGTGACTTGTTGATTTAAAAAAATGTTTTAAAGCATTCTCAGTATATTTGTGTGTGCATACAAGTTTGTAATACATTGAATGCACACAGAACCAATGATAGCTTGATAAAATTTAATTTCACAAACAAAACACTTTATGATTCCAGATCTTTTCACAGTACTCTTACAGCTCTTCTCAGTATGACCAAGCACAATCAGTATTTACCACTTCAAACTGCTAAGAACGTTAAGCACAAGGCAATGCAGAACACATCTAAAAATGAAGCTCACACGGAAACCTCTTAATACTGTGAACAGAACTCTGAAATATAAACTCTGTACTCAAACTGAGAACTGCTGCTTTCTCTGGTCGTATATAGTTTCACCTGGCTGATGAGAAATTTCCAGTACTCTCCATTTCTCAAAATATACCGTTACATATAGAGATCAGTTACAGTTACATAGGGACTGGACTAAAATGTTGCCAAGATGCTGACTTTTGGCAGTTTCTCAACAAATTTAGTGACAAAAATTAGTCACCAAAATCATCACCAGCTTAGCGATATTGTGTCAATTTCACGAGATAGTTATGTTACCTCAATGTTAAAAAACTTGCCCCTATAACCTTATTTTTCTGGCAGAGTTTCACTTTCTTCACATTTTTCATGTTACATTATACAAAATTCATAACACTATTTTCCTTAATCTCTATTATTTAACTTTTAGTGTATGCTTGTGGTAAAGGAAATGCGCATATAGAAATTTGCATGCTAACTGATTAAAAAAGTAGAGCTATGACTGTTTAAAATAATTTTTTGGTGGTAGGCCTGGAGAAGAATGGTATGAAAATAAAAGGGGAGGGATATTTAGTATGGGATTACATTTCCCAGAACTACTCTGATATGTGCCCTCAAGGCGCCAAATTTCTCGCCAAATATTTTTGGCGAGAAACTCCACGCTGCCATATTGCTATCTAAATTTTTTGTCTACCTTTCGAACTTTAAGCCTAAAATGTCTCCAAAAATACGGTTTTCGCGAATGCAAAAACCACGTTTTGAACACACAATTTAAGCTAAAAATCTGAAACAAAAACAAAAAATTTAGGTAGCAAAACCGTGAAGTTTCTAACCAAAATTATTTTACAAGAGTCCATGTACACAGCGATATGTTTTAATTTAAAAAAACATCTACGAATGGCACAATTTAGGCAACGAACGGATTTACGAACTACGCACACCTCGCTTTAATAAATTAACATAACAATAAATTTCAAAGAATAACCATGTACACAGCATCCTGTTTCAACTTAAAAAAAAAAAATCTATGAATTGCACAATTTAGGCAACAAACGAATTTACGAACTACGTGCACCTCACTTTAATAAATTAACATAACAACAATAAATTTCAAAGAATACCATGTACACAGCGTTCTGTTTCAACTTTAAAAAACATCTACGAATTGCAGAATTCAGATGGTACGCACTAATCAACAAAATAACTAAAATAAATTTCAAACAATTCAAAAAAACAACAATAACGACAGAAATTCATACTAAAAAAAACAATGAACATTACATTCTACAAAATAAGAACAAGAATAAAATAAAATGCACTTACCATTAATGCTTTTTCGAAGAGCAGATATACCAATTTCATACCGCCTTTAACATGCCGCCACGTAATCACTAGTATCGTATTTATATGACAGCCAGACGCACTATCCAGAAAATTCATACTATGGTTCACAAATAAATAAAATAACAAATAATCACAAATCCCTACTTCTATCACGCACAACCACTAAAAATAATCTCCCATACCTTCTTTCCACACCTCCAAATACCCATTGCCCCTCAACAGGATGACCACGACGATATTTCCTTATGCCGAACTTCAATTCAACAACTTTCACCATTAAATCTTTTCCCCTTAGCTTCTCAGACACAAAGCATGACGGGAACCAACGAACTCCAGTGAAAGACTTTTCAACGTCAACAGGGTTGCCATACAACATGCAATCGTGCCAAAAACCAGCGCAGAACACATATCGCCACATTTGGTGAAATTAGGGCGTATATCAGAGTTGTACCCATTTCCCAAGTATTTTTGTTTAAAATTGCTAAAAACTTAATGATGTGGCTTACTGTATTAAGGCTTTGAAACAGCAAGTTACATTTTTCGTTGATTTGTTGCATTGATAGAATCATTATTAATGATCAGATGTTATTTATTTTTGTGTAGAAAATCCTCTTAGTATATTTAAAAAACTCATAAAATAATATCTAATATTTATATTTTAATGTTTTTTCCCCCCACATTTGCTATCTTTTCTGTGAATGATAAACATTTCTTGAATACACTGGTTATTTTTTTTGTGATACATTAAAACCTGAATTTTATGTTTTGGCTTATAATCATGTTTTGCATTACATAGAGAGTCAATGAAAAAGTACCTTCGGGAAAGAGGAGATATGGTGCTTGTAATATTACATGCCAAAGTTGCACAGAAGTCCTATGGAAATGAAAAGAGGCAAGTAATGTATCAAGGAATTTTTTGCCTGAAATGTCTTTTGTATTGAAGGTGTGATACTCAAAGATAAATATATTGTGGATTTAGCTGATTATTTAACTTACAGGTTTTTTTGTCCTCCTCCTTGTATATATTTGCTTGGAGATGGCTGGAGGAAAAAACAAGAACAAATGGTACGGGATGGAGAGACTGAACAAGGCTCTCAGCTGTGTGCTTTTATAGGTATTGGAAATTCAGATCAAGAAATGCAGCAGTTAGATTTCAATGGAAAAGTAAGTTTGTCTCTAATGAATATTACATACATGCACCCGTATGTACATTTGTAAAAATGAGCTACAATATAATGAAAAAAAAAAAAAAATTAGATTTCTCTAGCATCTTTATATTTAAACTATTTTAGACTTTTCTTCCTAAAATACTTTTTCTGATTTTCTTATGAACGTGGTACAGCCCTTAAAATGTTTATGAAAGGTGTGTACCTTGCTGGCTATTAAAATTGCAACAGCGATGAAAGACAAAATGTAGTACACCTTAACTTATTTTATACAGATTCCTTATAATACAAAAATGAAATCATTAGAATTTCAGGTACATTGGGCAAGCAGATGTATTACCATCAGGCAAAATAGCCAGCAGAATGTTTATCAAATGTGGCTAACATAAGCAACAATAACTGCTGCAGTGCAGTAAGACAAGAAGTAAAAGGGACTTTTGATGACATTTTGTTATATTGCTGTCTGGATGGCTAGATTTCATTTGTTATAGTCACTGGTAATTTTTCTTATACTATTGTATGTATGTGTATGCAACATCATAAATTAAATGTATTTGATTTGGGAAAGATCTGATGAATACATTGGCCATGCCAACTGTAATTTGCTGTGTGTTGAGAAAGTGTTTGGAAGGTGGCTGTGAAATGGTCCTTAAGATGTGGGACACTTACAGGTCTTGACATGTCTGTAGTGTAATGCTGACTCATAAGAGTGCCAGATATGTATGTTAGATATGAAGCAGGACTTATATTCAGTCACATCCTATACAACAATGCTGTGCACCAATATGATGATGCATGAGTCAATATTCTAATGAGTACTGCCCATTTTGTGGACTAAATACACACATGTCCATTTGGATGCTGCATTCAGTAACAGGATTTACTTGACATGAAGATATCATGCCAATTGTGTAGTTACAATTGTGTACATTACATTTGCACCATTGCATTTATGCACCACTGTAGCTGGAGGTGCCTGTATTGTATCGTTACAAGTCGACAAAGAAAACATTGCTATGCAAGAAGCTTGTGATCCCAAAGATGTCTTACCCTTGCCGATTTGTCATACCATATCATTTTCTGCGCAAGAGGATGTGATGTGACTATACAGACTAGCCATTTTCATGATGTCTGCCTTTTCAAGTATTGGTGGATCAAGATAGTTTTAGGCCTGCATGACACTGCATCTATCTTTATTGGTCTCATTGATTCATTTTCACATGACTGTGATTGGATATTTGCTAGTGTAAGCAGAAGTTTGGTTATATGAAACATGCAGTCATTATATGTTTTATTCTCAGGTTGTCATAAACCAAAAACATATTCCACTTCTTGCAGTGAGTTCTGAATAGCATGAGGAA
Source organism: Stegodyphus dumicola (assembly GCF_044657685.1). Lineage (NCBI taxonomy): Eukaryota > Metazoa > Arthropoda > Arachnida > Araneae > Eresidae > Stegodyphus > Stegodyphus dumicola. Next base: position 29,416,678 of record NC_140779.1, on the reverse strand, counting down.
GACCAAGAAGTTAGAACTGATGCAAGTGTAATGCTTGTGAATTGGAGTATCAAATTTAATAGCAGTAATTCTATGTATTTACTTCTGAATAATAAAAAAAAAGGGTGGCCATATTTTATTTCTTATGCATCTACTTAGCTATTGAGTTTAAGAAAATTAGGTAAGATTTCTGATTTATTAAAAATTTAATTATACTGTAATTAAAGAATGATATTTCTTCAATGGCCAACCCTCTTTTTTATGAATCCAGATTTTTTAAATCCATGATCAGGCACATGCTGCTGTGTATCCCATCTTTTTACTTGGCATACTCTGCAGATCTATTCAAGCAAATGAGGAGCAAGTATGATTCTAGTATAGAAATTGTGTTCTCTTTTGTACTGATCTTAAGTGGCTAAGGTTACCTATTAGTAACATTTGCATGTTATTGCTAATAATTTTCAAGTCCTAATTTACTGTAACTATCATGCACATTTCATATCAATATTCTTGGTGTTCCAATTTGAATGGCCAGCAGTATAGTGACAATTTGTTTGCAAATTTTTAGAGCAGTAAATAGTCCTTGATTTGTGTTAGAAAGATTCGTTTGATAATTTTATTTTCTCATACTGTGGTTCATAGATTGAGAAAATAAGTTAAGCACTCTCATGTCTATTTTTAGCATTCTGAGCCCAAACATCCAAGGTATACTACTGTGATATTTCTTGCAAATAATTTTATATTGTTCATGTGCAAGTTTTCTTTTATTGATGCATTGCTCATTTGTGGATTTCTGTACTGCCATGAAATAGAATAAAATAGTAGTACATTATTCCCACATTATTAATATAGGTAGTGATAGTACTAAATTCTTATTATACTGAAAATGATGAACTACCTAGTAAAAAAAGAAATTAAATATTTGCAAATAATAAAGAAATTATTGACTTGCATGTTTAATTATAAATCTCAAGAACCCCCTCTTTTTTTTTTCTATTTCGGTCAACAGATATTGTAGATAAAAAACAGAAAATGTTATGGAAACATACAGGATAATAATACACACAAAAAAATTAATAAAAGTGTATGATCATATGTAAATCAACATCACATCCTATTTGTATATTTAATAATTGTTTTTTTTTCCCTGAAATTTTTGGCTGTCATTTAGTTGTTATATTTTTTGTAAAGCTTTTGATTGAATAGTATGTTTCAACGAAATGCCTTTCCCTCAAGCACTCTTAGTTATTTAAAGGTACTATTTTTTCTACATCTTCTAGCCTTTTTTTGTTTATTTTCATTCTTTATTTCAATAGAATAAAAGTTCTTTACTGATAACTTAATTTTTTTTTGTTTCTAAGTGTATTATTTGCATATGATTTTAGCAGTATCTGCATAATATCTACAATTTTAGTTATATTAAGCATGTTATAACAAGACAGTTCTATATTGATGAAAATATAATTTCATCGTCTTGCCTTTCGTGTTTGTAAAGTATCCATAAGCTGATATTGAAGTATCTGTATATTTTTAAAATTGTCATGAGAAATTTTAAATTTTACATAAGATTATACAAGATCTTGAGGCCATTAGATTCCTCTTTAGTGACAATATGCACAATATGATTGTTGCAATTTCCTTTAATCATGTTTTATTTTCTTTTAGATTAGTTTTGCCACTTAAATTATGCTTTCTGTAGTATTTGCATTATCTGATCAATTAAGGATTTCATTTTTTTATGCATAACTTATTTGCAAGCATCATAAAGTCTGTTGTTCCAAGTATGAAAGCTTTTTTTTTTAATTTTTTTTTTTAATGTTATTGAAAAATATAACCTCATAGGATCATCTTTCTGTTCTTTTTTTTAATGGTACTGAAAAAATGTAACCTCATAATTAATAGGATTATCTTTCTGTTCTTATAGTTAGAACCTTCAAGAATAATTTTAAAAAAATTTCTTTTAACATGTCATTTGAGATTTTGCATGTTTCTTGGTGCCAGGCCATTTTTCATAATGTCTTTTGATTGGTGGAACTTGTTGATAAACAAGAATCATAAGAAAATATCCTTTGATAAATTGCAGGCAATACATAATTTTATGTTGTACCTTTATGCTTAACTAAGGCTACCTCATGTACAGTGTTTATTAATTCTGGTCTGCTGATGCTGAAAAATATAATTTAAAAACATCTGTGTATATATTTCCTTTATATATGCCAGTTAACTTAAGCATCTTGTTTGTAATAAGATTTCTTTGAATAATAATGCTCAGCTCTCATTTACAAGTTATACACTGTGCTTTATGAATTGCAGGAGGTTTAGGTTTTAACATGAATTGAATAAAAATTAAATGTGTGTATTTCTTCTTCAGTGCCATAAATATTTTGTTTTAGTATGTTATAAAACATATAAAGTATCTTTACCTGGTATTTATCAGATAAAATAATAATTAATAAATTAATAATTAAATAATTTATCAGATAAATTATTTCACAGTGTAAGGTTTATTATGTTTAGTAATTAAAATATTATGTTTTCTGAGTAAGGAAATGTTTCTGTTGGGTTTTCAGCAAGCACATAAGCCTTTTTTTCCCCATTTCCATAGCAAACTTGCATGCAGCCCATGCCATTGCCACCTCACTTGATTTTCGAATGCTGCTCGCATGCCTCTCCACAGGAATATTTGCTTCTTTCCTGTAGGCACTGTTCAAGATGTCATCACTCTTGCCCACATAGGGACTCCTTATCTATTACCTTGTTAAACGCGGTGCAGTCTTCTCATTTTTTAGCCGATGCTTGTTTTATTTATTTCAATTTTTCATTTCAACAATGTAGTGGAAATTGTAATTTTATTACAAAGGTACTCCATAAACAAAGCATCTTGGTCTATGAGGCTTTAACAATTGATACTTTCAGGCAATTTTGTTAAAGGATTTCACTTACATTCTAAATAGTTATTTCCATCAATGTTTTATTATACTATGCTTCTGCCATGCTAAAGTTCTCCTTCGAAACCATGAAGCTTCTCTGACTTGTAAACTTTATATAATAAATACAGCATGGATATTAATAGGATGATTATTTTAGTTAATTAGCTGATAAAAATCAATCAATGATGCTTTACGGTACTGCAGTGTGCATCTATTTCACTGACTATTCAATCTGACACTTGGAAAAATTGCTAAAATTGCAGGCTTATCATGTACATTATGTTTCAAGTGGTTTCTGCATCTTCAGCTTCATGAGTGGTTCCTACCAAAAATTAAATCATAAACTTACTCAATTTATTATAAATCATTTTAAAAATTTATAAATTATCCTTTTAATAATCTTAGAGTTTTTATGTTGTATTAATTATCTATTGCTTTTAATAAGCTTTCCTTGTCAACACTTCTTCTTGCTTAAGAAGTTCCCAACTCTTTCGTCTTTGAAAATCTTCTAAGCAGGGTTAACTTTAATTTTAGCATTAGTAACATTAATTGGTAATCAAACATATAATAATTAGAAAAGTAAAATTTTAATTATTTCAAGTACATGGCATAAAATATGAGATCCTTTCATATTTAAGAATCACCATAATCATTCACATATTTTAGAATTTTTATAATTGTAACCATCACTTTTTTTTTATTTAAATTAATTTTTTTATATTATTAGAATTTTTTATTTTAGAATTTTTATAATTGTAAAATTTTCTGAGCCTTATAAGTGTGTGAATGTATACAACAAACAGTGTATGTATACAACAAATAAATGTATAGGGCATCTTGGGGGGGGGTATGACACGTTTTCACGAGATTTCTGTTACATAATGATAAATTGTCGAGTTTCTTAATTTTATTTCCATTTCTTATTTCTTTTGATGTAAATAGACTTCTAAATTATATAGATTTCTTATTAGATATTTTTAATTGCATGTTTGGATAAATGATAATTGAATGTTTAGCACTATGGTTGTTTATATAGCAAATGTCATTTGTAGTCCCATGACCTTATATTGACCCATGACCATGTATTATATATGGTGCTTTTATATTGGTAACCAGTATAATTCTGGTTGATTATATAGTCCCATGACCATATATTATATATGGTGCTTTTCTATTGGTTCAGAATTTGCTTGAATAAATTGATTTTGGTCAAATTTGACTTCAAAATCACACTAACGAAAAAGGACGGGTGTGTGCTAACTATTATTAAATTTATATTTCTTATTTGTCATCTTATTATTTCTTGAGTCTGTTACCTTTATATGTTAGAATAAAATACATATTCATTTAATATTTTCTTTTGCAGAATTATTGTGCTGCGAAAACATTGTATATTAGTGATTCAGATAAAAGGAAGCATTTCATGTTATCTGTTAAAATGTTTTATGGAAATGGTGAAGATATTGGTGTATTCCATAGTAAACGAATCAAAGTCATATCAAAGCCTTCTAAGAAAAAACAGTCTATCAAGAATGCTGATTGTAAGTTAAATATTAATTTTTATCTGAATTATTTATGAAATTCAAACTTTAACAGTAAAATTTTATTATTTCACGTATCACTTAATGCATATTCGAAATTTTGAATTAACTTCATAGCAAATCCATTTGAGATAATTTATTCTTTTAATTTGGCATAATTATAAGTATTCTTTTAATTTGGCATAATTATGAGCTTATAATAAATTAGTGTTACAGATTAAATTATCATCTATATACCTTTAGACTACACTATTGGAACCAAGCATTCACCTATTTGGAAAACCAAAATTCTGCTAAAAGTAGTCAGTGTAATCAACAAATAAATGTATAGGGCATTTGTTTTTAAAGTTAATTGATTCCCCACAATAATTTTACTTTTATTGAAATATTTTAATGAATGAGGATAGTGTTCACATATACTCAATATATACATAAATGTTTCACTTATACAAAATTTATATATGAAGGTAACTAATTAGTAAAACTAGGATTTCTGAAATAAAGGCAATAAGATTAATTAAATTCATGAGTCATTAACAATTTCAGGAAAGTTCACAAGAAGAAAAAAAAAAAAAAAAAAAAAAAAAAAAAAAAAAAAAAAAAATAACATGATAATAAAACTATTTAATAAATTAATAAAACATTTTTTTGTCATGCTATTAAAATGCTTTTTAAACTTACCATAGTTCAATTTTTGGAGCAGTAGCTGTTTGCAATAAGTTTAAAATAAGCTATTAATAGATGCCTTCATGTAGCTATAAGCACCAGGATGTAATTTCAAAGGAATTAGTTCTACTTAAATATGGATTGCTAATTTAAGGGACACTTGTGAATTCCAAATTATATGCAGATATATCATGAATATGTAATACTTTAAAAAAGTGATGGTAAATTTAATATAATTTTTTTTAATCCTCTCACTGTAAGTAACCAGAATCAAAAATTAAAAATAATAATAATAATAATAATAATAATAGACTGACTTCAAGGTAAAATATTAAAGCTTCTAAAAATCATTTTCTGTACTTGATGAAAAAAAAAATGTGATAATTTATTCCACGAAATGGGAATAGTAGTGATTTATAACAGAAATAGGACTTTCATCAGAAATTCAAAAAATTATATTCTCTAAAGACAATTAAGTTAAAAAAATGGATTATTCTCCCTGCATTTAAATACTTATTTCATTCATATTGTAAGAATTATGAAATACATTAAAGAAACAAAGTACAAAATGGATGTTTATATCAATAAGTTATGTCCTCGAATTTTAAGATGTAGATAGATTACTAAGAAAGCTTTATTGTGTATGAATAATAAAGATAACTTCGTTATCTTCTTTTTGGTATGCATGTTATAATTCATATATATATGCTATAATTCTGAGGAAATATGAAACAGAATACTTATGTCTTGTTATAATTTAAGAAATTTGTTCGTATTTGTTTATTTCACAGATTTTACTCACATTGCTTAATATTTATGCACACTGCTTTTAAAACACAGTTAACTTAGAACTTTTCAAATTAAATTTAATAAAAAATAAATGAAATGAATCATAATTTTGTAAAAACAGCTTTTAAAATTGTAATAAAATCAAAGCATTTCCATGATAAATCAAGAATATTTTAATTATTTATTTTTAATCTTTATTTGATACTAATTAATAAATATTAACTAGTCAATAATAACATTAATTAATTGTTTAAATAAATTATTAAAAAAAGTTTTCAAAATTCATTCTAGCTTAAATAATAGCAAAAGTATCAAAAGAGACTAAATGTAAAGCCTCAAAATATATTTGATAAATATTTTGTGTTGTTCATCAACTAGCAGTTAACATATAACAAAAATTATTTGCTTTTGGTTACCTGTAAAACTATTAGTGTTAATGAATTGAATGGAAAACTAATTTTAGTGGTTTAAATTTATGTAAACAAAATCAGTTAAATTTTTCTTGTAAAAAAATCTCTGAAGTAATCATAGTTCAAGTATACTATAAGATATTATTTTATGTGCATTAACCATTAAAAAGTTAATCACTAAACTTTAAATAACATCACGTTTGTTGTATCCAACATTATTAGCTCCAATGTAAACATTATATAGAAATGACAATATAGAATATAAGAATGACCAATTTAGAATATAGAAATGATATATAGAAATGACCCTGCATAGGAAATTCTAAGACAAAAGGAAGTAGAAACAATGCAAATGAAAGGGAAAATATAATCACTTGATATATAAAAATAATGTACTTGTGGAAGCTTAGGTTTTTAGTTTTTGATACATCAGTTCTTTCTGAACATCCTGTAGCTGAACAACAAACCATTATATCATTTTAAATTTTAAAATGTTGAAAATATTTTCGAGAGAATTGTGGATGTCCATAGCATACCATTGTAATGAGGGAGTGGATGAAAGCTGATAAGAAAAGGGCCCTTGGCATGAAAACTGTGTTGTTTTTGGCTTCAGATTTGGCACACAATGTTCATCCCATCTATTTCTTTGCTGCATGATGGTGATGGACTGCACAGAAATTGTTAGAATGCCAAGAGTTTGTAAATTACATTCAATTCTCAATAAAATAGTCCATTATAAAAAGAAAGTCAGACCTAATGTCTTGCACAGTGAGGATATGTTTTGTTCAATGACATGCTAATATTAAATTTAATGTGTGATTCTTAAAAGAGTTTTTGTGGAGGAGGATATGAAAGGAAGATGAAGAATATGAAATATTTCTACTAGTATTAGGGATTGCGATCATTACTGCAGTACAGTATAAAGAGGAATGATGAGCAGTGCATGTGCTTAATTTTAATAAGATGTATGTAATGTATGTATTTAACAGAATATATGTGTTTGTCCAAGAATAGCTAGATGAAGTCATGTAGCTCTAAATAATGCTTTTCAAAAATGCATATGGCTGATGGATTTCACTTAATGGATAATATATTCATCTTCAAAGAGAAAACTTGGTTGTTGAATTTCTTAAAAACAAATGTGCACGAAATAAACTGACCAACTAAAATACCAGAAATTCTTTAGAGAAGTTATAGGGTATCAATGGAAGAGGTGTTGCACAGTAAAATTCTTCCCCTTAAGATCTCAGTACTGAGCATATTGTGATATGTTCCTGTTGTAGTAACTAATTGTATTATGGCATGTGCATACATATTAGGAGAGAGGGAATCCCCATTGGTATCAAAAGATGCATTTGTTTGCAAAATTTTTTTTCATTGCTATGTATTATAGATTTCAGTTTTATTTATTTCATCATATAATTTTGTGTCTTACACATTTGTAATAAATTTATTTGTTTGTGTGTTTTGGTGTTGTGTGTCACCCCAAATAAATTCATTCGGTTTGATTCACTAGTTTTTGAGAAAACAGTGTTTTCATGCATTTAAAGATAAATTTGATTACCATTATAGATATTAGAATGGAAAATCTCTAATTAATTTTGCAAAGTGAGCTAAATTCTCAGTCACATATTTATATAAAAACTAAGCTATTATTATACAGCCAGAATCTGTGTAGGCTATTTCATATGGATTGCATAACATGCAGTGTATATATATATATATATATATATGAGCCTTACATCTGTATTAATGCAACATTAGTTTAGAAAATAATAATAATAAAATGACCTGTGCTAGGAAAAGGGAAGTGGAGGGGTAATGCAGCATATCATAGACAATATTTGGCTATATTTATGTATTTTTTGTGTCCTACCTTTTTCTGATTAAAGTCGGAAGTTGTACAGTGCATTTAGACAGATTTTGTCTGTTAAGTCATTAAAACCTTGGAATTCTGTATTTTAAATTATCATGCAATCTTATATTTTTGTACTGCTTCATCTATTAATAGTATGCTAATAATTAAAAACTTGAAAAAATTTAATACTAATTAACATAATTATTTACATTGATTATTCTAGTATGCATAGCATCAGGATCCAGGGTGGCTTTATTTAATCGCTTGCGTTCCCAGACTGTAAGTACCAGATATCTTCATGTTGAGAATGGTAATTTCCATGCTAGTTCAACACAGTGGGGTGCTTTTACTATACATTTATGTAAGTTTTAATTTTTTTTTAAAGTTTGATTTATAACTACAGTAAACATTTAAAAATTGTTTTAAGTAAATTTAAATCATGTATATAATAAAACTCTTGCTATACTTACCTATTACGTAATATAACTTTATATAAAATAGTAATGTGCTGAATCTTTTTGTACAGAGTGTTTACACATTTTTAGAACTGTTTCAATAAAAAATTTAAAAAAAAAACAAATGTTCTGAAACAAGCTGTGGACTTTCTGAAAAAAAATATTAATATTCCATATTTCAGAAAAGTTGTGGTAAGCTTGATATTAAAATTTCCAAGTGTAAAATAAGAAACATTATTAGTCAAAAAGAGAAAAATCGTCAATCGCCACTTTTACATGAAAAGAACTCTTTAAATGTTACAATATATTCAGACGTTACAATGTGTTACAAAGTTGTTGAAAAAGCTTTCAAAAATTAAACAAAATAGAAAAAAATATTATATAAAATGAAAAAAAAGAAAATCTGAAAGGCTTCAGATTTTAAATTACGTCCAAAGGGGCTTTTTTTTAAGATTTTGTGTGCTAACTTTATTTATTAAATATCATGTTCTTCGCACTTAAACCATAAAATTCAGTTCAAAAGAAATATCGCAAAATAATTTAAAATTCAGCATATCTTTAGAATTTCCCATACACAGTCTCACGCACTGGAGATAAAAATGTTTTTCCTTCCTGTATAGTATAAATGTTTTTTCTGCTTGTATAATATAAATGATTTTCCTGCTATTGCTCACTTTGAAATCGTTGAGTTTGTTACTCTAAAATTCGTTAAAGTTTTACAAAATATTAAATCGATAATAAAACAAATTCCAAATTTCAAATTTAGGCTTCTACATGCTCATATTCGCAGTAGGATTACGTCATTTAAAATTCAATGGCTCTATGTACCATTGTTTTATCACAATGCGAGAAGTATACATATATTTATGCAGATTTTTCATTTTTTAATTTCTTCAAATATAATGCAGGACTCTTAACATTTGGTGGCAACAGTTTGAAAAGTGAAACGGACATTTATAGTGATTCAACGCAAAATGAAAACAATAGTCCTTCAGGGACAAAGCCCCTTTGGACTAAAAACCTCAAAAGCAAAAGATGCATGCAGGCTCACTGCAGATCATTTTGTAGAACTTTTATAAAAATTATTTAGCAAAGATAAATGGAAATGCATTGTGAACTTTGATGAAGCATGGATTTATCTGAATGACTGCAACAAAAAGATGTCTATTTGCTATTGAGGCCAGAAGAGAAATGATATGTACAAACCTAGTTCTGTCAATGCAAAGAAAGTTTTAGTAAGGAGTTTTAATGATTGTTGCAGGATTCTCTTACAATGAGAAATTTTAATTAAGAAGAATGGGAAAAAATGTTAAAATCTACTCAGCATACTATTAAGGGAAAGTTTTACATCTGATGTATACAGAACAAATTCCATTTCTTTATCCTAATGACTTTCAAAGAGTGAAACTTCATCAAAAAATATTAATATTCCATATTTCAGAAAAGTTGTGGTAAGCTTGATATTAAAATTTCCAAGTGTAAAATAAGAAACATTATTAGTCAAAAAGAGAAAAATCGTCAATCGCCACTTTTACATGAAAAGAACTCTTTAAATGTTACAATATATTCAGACGTTACAATGTGTTACAAAGTTGTTGAAAAAGCTTTCAAAAATTAAACAAAATAGAAAAAAATATTATATAAAATGAAAAAAAAGAAAATCTGAAAGGCTTCAGATTTTAAATTACGTCCAAAGGGGCTTTTTTTTAAGATTTTGTGTGCTAACTTTATTTATTAAATATCATGTTCTTCGCACTTAAACCATAAAATTCAGTTCAAAAGAAATATCGCAAAATAATTTAAAATTCAGCATATCTTTAGAATTTCCCATACACAGTCTCACGCACTGGAGATAAAAATGTTTTTCCTTCCTGTATAGTATAAATGTTTTTTCTGCTTGTATAATATAAATGATTTTCCTGCTATTGCTCACTTTGAAATCGTTGAGTTTGTTACTCTAAAATTCGTTAAAGTTTTACAAAATATTAAATCGATAATAAAACAAATTCCAAATTTCACATGAGGTACAAGTCATGCTCCGTAAAACACCACTGTATTCCTGGAATAAACGTAGACTGATTCTAGAATCACATATAATCTTTTCAGCTTATTCTTACAAAGTTCCCTTAACATTTCTTGAAAAGAGCTTTTTCTATACACAAACCCACTGGAATTGTTGGACTTTGGAAAAAAATGGAAGAAGAATGGAAATCTGTACCCTTGGAAATTTTACGAAAAGGATAGAATAGCCCTGAAATCATTCTAAAAGTGTGTAAACACCGTCTGTAGTACAGTAGAGTATTAATGAATTGGAGCATATTGAATAACAGCATAATTTTAATTAAATATACGTTTTCAAAACTTAATGTAAAGATAATGTGAAATGTTTTTCTTTTGACTTTGATAATATTTTTATTTTGATTTGACATAGATTGCACTAAATTTTCATCTGTAAGTTTCATTGACCATCTTGAAACCAAACTCTGATGATCTTGAAAATTATTGAGAGTTATTCACAAATTGTCTTGTATTTTTAATTTTTCTTTTTCACTAGATCAAAGATAGCCAATTTAAATAGGCCAGATGCTGCTGACTATTCATGAATATGTATATGATGTTTATGAAAAGCACTGTCAACTTCATGGATTTTTTTATGTAGCACAAGATCATGCTGCAGAACACTACTTCAAAGAGACCATAGTTTTAACTGAATTCAGACTATTCTTTCTTTGTAATTTCAGCATATTTTTCTAAATTCATCATACTAGTGGTGGGTGTTAAGGACCCTGTACCACAGAAAGAAATGAAATTCTTGAATATTTTTATTCCCCCCTTGAGTATTTTAAAAACTGATGGATGTGCTTTGGTGAGGTGCTTTTTCTACATGACTTTTCTTCCATAAAGGCCCATCTCTGGACAAACCTTACAATTTAAGGATTTTCTTATTAAAGCCCCCCTTGAGTATTTTAAAAACTGATCCATGTGCTTTGGTGAGATGCTTTTTCTAGATGACTTTTCTTCCATAAAGGCCCATCTCTGGACAAACCTTACAATTTAAGGATTTTCTTATTAAAATTATGTCATCTAAGTTATTAGTTTTGTGTTTTCTATCATTTTTCTAACTTTGGTAGGCCAGTATTAGCAATTGCTTGTATAAAGAATATTGTTGACAGCCCCAAAATTTTCTTCACATATTTTGGCTCTGCTTCTTCAAGAAGAATATTTATTCATCTTATGCCTCTTTCTTTGAGTGGTGCTATTGAAAAAACTGGAACAAGTAAACACTGTCAATAAAAGTAATTAAACAAGTAATATATGCTACATCAAAATGGAAAATAAGGACAAACAGTTAAATATCAACTGAAATGTATTCAATTAATTAAGCCTTTTAGTATTGCTAAACTTAAATTAAGTTCTGTTTATGAATGAAAGGAATCAGAAACTAGTAAATACATAAGAGTTCTATTAAAAAAAGTGATGTGTACATCACATGCCTTTCTTATACGTATTTATTCCTGCATTTCATTTAAACGTTCCTCGAATTTCATTAGAGATATATTTCTCATTTAATTAATTTAGTTCTCACTTCACAGCAAGGCAAAAATACATTAAAAACTCAAAATATTTTCGTTAAAAATAGAGAGCTGTAGGAAAGCATAAAACACCAAATACAGTTAAAAACAATTAAAATAAAGAGTTTCTATACAAAAACAAGTAATTCGGCCAGCAGGCAAGAAGGCAGATTTTTCGGTGCACATAACTAAAAGTTTCCTTTTGGTCCTACTCAGCAAAAACACACTGAAAGTACAGAAAGACTTAATTTGCTGTTCTGCTAAGTTTGAAATGTAAACAGGTATAGCTGCTATAGTTATTTGGGGGGGGAAACTAATTTAGCCACACTTAAACAACTTTTAAATTGTTGATAATTTTAACAATTTACCACTTATAATAATAATAATAATAATAATAATAATAATAATAATTTAAAAAAAAGCTCATTGACTTGAGTAACAGGGTGGATATGTATTTATATACTTTTGGTGTAGCCGATTGCAACCAAAATAGGAGATGCACAACTACATGTTATATAGGAGTCCTAAATACAAAATTTCAACGTTCTGTGGCTGCTCGTTTTTGAGTTATGCAAGATATGTACGTATATACCGATGCCACAAAAAATTTTTTCTTCTGAATCCATTTTAAATCAGTTTTATAATTTGTTTGGGAAAAAAGAGTTTATTCTGTCCTTACATACAGATGTCATGCAAAAACATTGTCCAATTGCATTCGATAGTGGTCAAGATGGATATTAGCGTTGAAATATGATACCCGGAATTGTTTGTGATTATAGTAGTTCCTTTACTTCATACAAGGAAGTAAAAATTGGCATCTTTGATTTAATTACGTTATGTTGTTATTTTTTGAAATATCATAAACTGTAATATTACCCTGCCTGCTATGTGCATCTCAATCTAATCCAAAAGTTTAACAGAACCTCTATAAGGCAACTACTCTTTGATCTAGACTGTTTTGATTATTTATTTATTTTTTTTGGGGAGGTTATTGTCTTCAAGCTCATGAGTACAGGCAGTGTTCATTATAATTATTTAATTTTGTTGTCATAAATTTTAATTATCTTCAGAGGTAGTGTCAAGCTTTCACTTTCATTCAAGTAGAGTTTATTAACACGGGGGAAAAAAGGATTGTAGTTCCATGTATTGAAGAACAAAGAAATTCTGTTTATCTGTTTATTTAGAATATATTAAGCTGATATTTGTCATATTAAAATTGTTACATTGTAAAAAATATCAAATCTTAAATGAATCATAGTTGAGCAAAATGAAAGGAGAAAGTAAAGCTAATTAATGTATTTAAGCTCCACCCACAGTGCCAGATTTACATATAAGCCGCATAAGCAACAGCTTAGAGCCCCCACTTTCTTGGGGCCACCTTAAAAAACTGTACTATATCCCATATTAAGAAAATAAACGTCTCATATCTCAAATAGCTTAGGACCTCGTCAAATCTAAATCTGGTCCTGCCCACCCCAATCAAAAAATACTACTGCATTTTTGTAACCAAAAGATAATTTATTGCACATTTACAGTTTTCATTTTACTAAATCTTTTTAGACAAATGATTAATTCAAGAAAGCAGGATAACAGGATCACATTATTTATAACATTTTAACTTTAAAAGAATATGTTTGTATGCATGCATGCACAAGTACACCTGCACTCATATTTTCATTGTGCAATTTCATGCATAATCTCTCAGAATAATTTATCTGAAGGGAAAGTAAACTACTATTAATAGAACAGTCAACCGAGAGCTATGCTGTTAAATGTTACATAAAAATTTCTGGTTTAATATCAACATATGGTTAAAAGAATTTAGAGGCTGCATGCAGTTTTTAAACCCTGGTAATTGAAAATAAGAAGGTCAGTTCTTCTCAAGTTTTCCCTAAATTTTAGGGTGTAATTACAAAGTGTTTCATGGGTGATCTGACAGTCAGTGTTTCCATATTGAGTAAAACACGATCCATTAATTTTGAAATTGGTCTGGAGCAAATATTAATTAAAATATCTTGCTCAATTTTATGGGTAAAAGTGTGGAACTTCTATTGCAGCATAATGAAAATTTTTTCAAGTAGACATCTTGTTTTATGCATTTTGCATGTAAGTAATGCATTTTCAGAATTATTCAGCTCCTGTACTGAAACTGTTTTCATAAAATTCTGCATCTTATTTAGAGAAATTTTGTTGCTGTAAGTACATACTTAGGATCTATAGTAAAGGAAATATAGCTTGTAGCCAGATTTCATAGATACTTTTCAGTACTTTTAAACTAGTAACGTAAAAGAATGTATGTATGTAAGATGCATATAGGGTGACAGTTTTATAGCAGTAAAATCTTTAGTTAGCAAGTTGACCATTTTATCTATGATTCAAGAATATGTCTGATGATATATATTTATGAATTTTTTTTTATGTTTGCATGCAAAACATTTTTAAGTAATTTAAATTGTGATTTTCCAGTGGATGATACTGAATCTGAATCTGAAGAGTTTACTGTTCGGGATGGTTATATTCATTATGGCTCAACAGTAAAATTAGTTTGCTCTGTTACAGGAATGGCCTTACCAAGGCTGGTAAGTATTTAAAATTATTTTTGATTAAAATAAGTTTAGAAGCATTTTTCTATAGCTATATATAGATTATTACTGTTTCTTTATTATACTCATATTTTGCTAGAATTGTTTACAATATTAACACTTTTTTTGGTAGTAGAATGTCATACTTTTAATGCTCCTAATGCTGTTATTTTTTCTCACTTTTAAAAAATAGGTTCTTTTCCTGAATTATTCTCGCCAGAAAGAAAAATAAAATAATACTTTTCAAACTTACTGAATGACAGGAGAAATAAAAACACTTCAAAAAATTAATTTGCTAGTAATTTAGTGTAATTTTTGTAAAATTCTTATCTTTGTATTAAGTAAAATGGTATTTAACAATAAAATGCTCGAACTTTTGAAACTTTCACTCAAGCCCTTAGAACAAAATTTTGCAAATCTGTGAATTTACATGCAGCTTATAAAGACATTAACAAAAGCAGTTTTTCAAATATTCTCCTCCCCTTGTTTTTTTAAGTACTTCAGGATCATAACATACTTCAGTATTTGATTTGGAAATTATTTACTTTACAGATAATTCGGAAAGTAGATAAGCAGACAGCCCTTTTAGATGCAGATGATCCAGTTTCTCAACTTCATAAATGTGCTTTTTATATGAAGGATACAGAACGGATGTATCTCTGCTTATCACAAGAAAGAATAATACAGTTTCAAGTAAGTGTATTGCATGCTGTTTTCCTTATTATTTCAGTTGTTCTTATTCCATGAAAACTAATCATCTCAATTCTAAAAATTATTTTTGTTCCTAACAACAGCATTTCTTTTATTTTATATATACAAAAATCAAATTTCGTATCTTTTCAGTATACTTTCTTGTCTGGAGTATTTAATTTTTCTATATTTGAAAGACAAATTTTCTAAATCTATGTGTTTTCATCTTTCAGAATGATATTATTGCGTGGAAAGATTACTTTCTTGTAATGAGTTCTAATTTGTTTGTATCTATTGTTTTCTCATCTTGTGAAATGTATTTCACCCTATTTTAAAATGATAAAAGTACGTTAAAGTATAATTTTGTTATCAAATTTCTTCCTCTGTTTCACTTTATCAAATGTTTGTAAAAGGGTACTTTTTCTAATTATTAAGAGATTCATCAGGGTTGTATTATTCGGACAGTACTGCCTTTTTATGTATTCTTTTTACTGCCAAACTGTGGAGTATTCAGAGTGAAATGAACTGCAGAGCATACATAAATCCTTTTGCATGTTTTCTTAATTCCAAAATGATTTTTGCCAAAATCAGTTCTCTAATAAATAATTTATGTATATCATTGTAATATTTGAAATTTTTAAGTTTGTAGTAACTAAGCTCATTCAGTACTAAAATTCTGTTAATTTTTCAGTGTGGCATGTAACATATGGAGCAGTTGCTGTCTTTTTGTTTTAAATAATAACTGTTTCAAGTGAATTGGAATTAAAATAAGAGGATATAATTTATTTAGCTTACCCATGAGAAAAATCAATAGTATATCAGATAGTCACTTCTTTTTTTTTTATATATATAGCCCAAAAGGGTCAATTTGCCAGAAGGACTATTCATTTCATTTAGGCATTTTGCACTGATTCACTATAAATGGCGAGTCACTTTTTTAAATTGTTGCCACTAAATTTTTGAGCTCTGTATTGTATTTAAAGAAATAAAATAAGGAAGAATCTGCCTAAAATATATGTATGTTTTTTGCATTGTGATAAAACAATGGTACCTAGAGCCATCAAGTTTTAAATAACGTACGTCTCCACCCAAATAGGGAAATCTGGAAGCCCGAATTTGTGTTATTATCTATTTCATATTTTGTAAAACATTTATAAGTTTTTAATTAAGAAACTCAATTCAAAGCAAGCAACAGTAACACTGTACGGGAAAAGAACATTTTTATCTCCAGCGCACGAGACTGTGTATCAGAAATTCCAAAGATATGCTCTTTTAAATAGTTTGTGATATTGGTGTTAAATTGAATTTTATGGTTTAAGTGTGAAGAACATGATATTTAATAAATAAAGGTAACAACACAAAATATTAAAAAAAATGCCTCTTTGGGCATAATATAAAATCTGAAAGCTTTCAGATTTTTTTTCTATTTCGTAATTTTTTTTCACTGTAGTATGAAAATTAATGAATCCTATTTTTAATGAGAGTAGTATTTATTTTAGTTATAAAACCGGGAACTTCCTTAATATTATCTTAAGTTATCAATAACTAAATTTATAAATATGAATAAGCATTTTAATCGCAGATTGTGCAATTCTAAAATTAAAGATTGTTGTAAAGGTCTTGTCTTATTTTAGGCTACTCCTTGTCCAAAAGAGCCAAACAAAGAAATGATTAATGATGGTGCCTCTTGGACAATCATAAGTACAGATAAAGCAGAGTACACATTTTATGAAGGAATGGGACCAGTGCGTTCAACTGTAACTCCAGTGCCAGTTGTACATAGTTTACATGTGAGTAATTTTGAAATTATTAGTCTTTGCATTGATTTTTGGTTTTTTTAAAGGCCAAATGTTACTTTGTTTTTTAGTGTTTCATATGGTAGTAGAGTTAGTAAGCTGCTACTTCTAAGGAACTAAGACTAAATTGTTTAAATAGAAGTCATTGTTGAAACACTTTATTTTAATTAAATTAATTTTTAAAAAAATATTTAAATTGGTAATTATTTCAATATTTATGTACACATGCTTACGGTGTAAAACTGCTATTTTCAGTTAAATGGAGGTGGTGATGTGGCCATGTTAGAATTGACAGGAGAGAATTTTACTCCTAGCTTAAAAGTGTGGTTTGGGGAAGTAGAAGCAGAAACAATGTATAGGTAATACTTTCTTTTGTATATTTTTCTTTAAGTAATAACTGTGGCATTTTGACCACATATTTCAATTCATCTTAAACTCATCACACACAGTGCATATGATTTTTTTTTTCAAGTATAAGTTAATACATACTAAATAAATATGAATACCTGAGTTGCAAAATAAGCTAAATGGCTTCTGAACTGTTATTAAGTTTAAATTTTTTCTATTTTGTGTTATATTCACGAGTCTGAATTTCTGCATATCATTAAATTTCTGCAACCTTTTGTTTATTTGATTTAAATTTAGATCCCAAAAACTTAAAGTATTAGTCTACTTCGGGTCTGGTTGCAAGATGTTATTCACCACGGCACTGACTCGTACAGTTCACAGATGGTGTTATGTGGATTTTCGTGCTTCATCTTTTTTAGATGTTGGGTTAGTTCACTGACATTACAGGATTGTTAGAGATATCTTTCCATCAGCTTTTAAGTAATATAGAATTGTGTGAGGAAGAGATCTGTCTACCTAGCTGGCCCAGAAAGTACTGGCAATTTTGAAGGTAGGCAATCAGCAGAAATGTGTGTCATGTGTAACTGGGCATTATGTTATTGAAAAGTAAGGCTGAGTTTATGTAAGAGGAATGGCAACACTATGAGGCATAGAGAATTCTGTGGAATTATGTTAATGTATCTCTGTAAGGTTGCCACAGTACTACCAGAAGTTCATTGCTATCAACCAAAAGCTCACAACTCTCCCATTTTGGCATCTATGGCATGCGATAGTAAAGGTAGGGCTGTGTTACAATCCTGGGCATATCATGATATATCTGGGCCATCTAATTGGAAGAGAAACATGCCAATCTGAAATTTTAAACCAGACGAAACAGCAAACTTAGATAAACAATCCTTATATAACAATTCCAATGCTTAGCTTTTCAACTTTCATAACTATTTTCAACAGATGGCACTACATTTTTTTCTTGCTTTGTTTCACTCATTGATTTGCATGTAAAGTTCTTTTGACTTCTTCTACCTTAGCAATTTTTTCCCCATCCTGGAGAAAGTGAATCTATAGAGTTTTATTCAAAATCTATGCCACTCTAAGGTTGGTTGCTTTTTTTGGCATAATTTTAAATGACCGTGAAAATATGTCACTAAAGACAGTTCATCTCTAAGCATAGAAGTTTCAGTTAAGTGTGCCAGCCTACTGCAGACACATTTGACAGTATGCTTTGGTGCAAAGTAGCATAATGAACAACGTGAATATAAGTTGGGTTCTCTGAATTGAACAGTGGAACTTTGTAAGTGAACAAATAATTATGTCTGTTTATAGAATTAAAGAGAAGTATTAGCACAAAAAACGAAGCAACTTAAACAACTTACATTGATAGAAATGTTTACTAAAGTAAACAAATAAATATTAAGCTTTTTTTTTTTTTTTTTGTAAATTTTGATACCCTTTAGATCATAATTGCTTTTTATTTCATAAATTACAGTTTCATATTTTTAATTTTATAATTTCTGCATGCCATCTTACCAGATTTAAATTGATGATCTATAATCTGGAAAAACCCCTAATCTGGAATTGCCGAAGTCCTGACGAGTCTGGATTTCGGACTTTGTACTGTATCAGTAGTCATAATATTAATTTCTTTCTGTCACTTATCTGGTTTTTGCATGAACACATTATGTCACTTATCGGGTTTTTGCGTGAACGCATTGGGTGCTGTGAAGGCTGGTCTGCAAAACATTATATTTTCTTATTCCTTTGTCACCCTAGGTTGACTGCTTCCTTTTTAGTTTTGAATCTGCCATTTTTGAGGCATTTCAGCATTGTATAATTGCTTTGCTCTGACCCTAATAATAAGTAGTTCTTTGATTTGTTCTTTAAACCTCTTTCAGTCTGATGGCATGATATTCTTCAAATTATGGCATAGGCTTGTAATGAGAGCAAACTGTTAGGAGAGTCACTGTTACAATAAACATAACTAATCCCAAGCAAAAGCAGATTTAAAAAAACTAATAAAGAAAAAAATCATATTGTCTCTGGATAGTCGGAGGTTGAATTAAAAGCAACCCTCTTCAATGATTAAAAGCCTTAATAATAAAATAATAATAATAAAAAAAAGAAATGAAAAAAACTTACCTTGTATTGCATACATAAAAGGAATTAATGCATAATGTGAAATTACATCTTTACCATATTCCAAGATTTTGTGTAAACATTTTTAGTTAGCTGGAGGGGATATCCAAGGAAATTTAATATATTTTTCAGGAAAAACATATTATTTTTAAATCTTAAGACTGAAAATATAATACTAGTTAATAAGAACAGTGACAGCGCTCCTGTGAAGAGCAAATTCGCAAAAATCAGTTTTCAGTGTTTTTTTGCGACATTTATTTCTGAAGACATTTTGGTGCTGTTCTGTTATCAGGACTAGAGTCAGAAATTCGTTGTATGTATACATGTATGAATGGATGTATGTGTTCATGTATGAATGGTTGTATGTGTTCATGTATGAATGGATGTATGTGTTCATGTATGAATTGTAAGCACGAATGTATGTGTTTGTATACATATGCACATATATGTACACACACAAACACACGCGCACATTTTCACATATCTGAATTCGGTTCCGATAACAAGATAATACCAACATTTTTTTGATGGATATGAAAAAATGCATCAGGAATGTTATGCATAACAGTAATTTTTGTCAATAGCAACAAATTCTCTTGGCTGCCACAGGCCATAGAAAAGTAATACAAGGACTGCCTTGACCATCAAAATTATTAGTTGGCAATCATAAATATAGAATATGTGCCTTATGAAAATCTAGACATGCTGTTATGCTGTTTTGTAATTCAGCGTAATAAATGATATGACATGCTGAATTTGCATGGGTTAGTAATTTAGTAGCTGAGTTTAAAATCTTGGTCCTTTTCTGATGTACCAAATTCTGTAATTTGTTCTTCATAAAAAATAATAACAGTGTCAGTAAGTTATTCTATATTTAATCATTCGCCAATTTTTTTAAGTAATCTAAAATAAGCTTTGCTCATTTGAGGAAAAAATTAAGCCACATACATGATAGCACATCTGAGCACTCATACCTGTATTTTAAATCCTTTTGATTGAAAGACTTCCATAATTAATCGGGATGTTAAATCAATGATCATTTAATAAAATAATTTTATAATATAGAAAATAATTAAGATACAGTCAATTCCTGATTAACTGTGATAATACTAGGAGTACCGTCACAGTTTAACCTAAAATTACATGGGATGTTAAATCAATGATAATTTAATAAAATAATTTTATAATATAGAAAATAATTAAGGTACAGTCAATTCCTGATTAACTGTGATAATACTAGGAGTACCATCACAGTTTAACCTAAAATTACATGGGATGTTAAATCAATGATCATTTAATAAAATAATTTTATAATATAGAAAATAATTAAGGTACAGTCAATTCCTGATTAACTGTGATAATACTAGGAGTACCGTCACAGTTTAACCTAAAATTACATGGGATGTTAAATCAATGATCATTTAATAAAATAATTTTATAATATAGAAAATAATTAAGGTACAGTCAATTCCTGATTAACTGTGATAATACTAGGAGTACCGTCACAGTTTAACCTAAAATTACATGGGATGTTAAATCAATGATCATTTAATAAAATAATTTTAAATAAAGAAAATAATTAAGGTACAGTCAATTCCTGATTAACTGTGTAACCTAAAATTACATGGGATGTTAAATCAATGATCATTTAATAAAATAATTTTATAATATAGAAAATAATTAAGGTACAGTCAATTCCTGATTAACTGTGATAATACTAGGAGTACCGTCACAGTTTAACCTAAAATTACATGGGATGTTAAATCAATGATCATTTAATAAAATAATTTTATAATGTAGAAAATAATTAAGGTACAGTCAATTCCTGATTAACTGTGATAATACTAGGAGTACCGTCACAGTTTAACCTAAAATTATAGTTAATCTGAAGCTAGTTAGGAAAACGCAAGAAAAATGCTATTAACTATTTATATGTGTTCTCAAGCAGTTTAATCTGAAGAAGAAATTCATTTGATTTTGTAAACTTAATCAGCATTCAAACAAAAAGAACAATGTTTATATTTATATTACACTTATATTTCAGTAGACATCAGTGTGTGAAACAGAAGATTAATACTATATACTTGATTTATTTTTTATATTTATTTATATATTTCCTTCATATTTCAGAATTTTTACAATTAAATTGTATGCTGTTGGGGATTTAAAAAAGCCTTCCAAAAGTTCACTTCACCCGCTATCACCTACATTTTCCTTTTCCTCTTAATATTTTTCACAGATAATTTTATTTCATGCTGATGATTTGTAACACTTATTTTTCCATTGATCCACTGTAAACAAACTTTCTTCTAACACTGGGCCCAATTAATGTGCCTTTAGTTAAATATTAGTTGACCGTATTCTTATATTTTTAAAGAAATATTTGATTAATCTAAGAATTACTTGCAGGTGCCAAGAAAGTATGTTGTGTGTAGTTCCTGACATTTCAGCATTTAGAGAAGGATGGCAGTGGGTCAGGCAGCCTACACAAGTAAGTTTGGATGTACATTTAATTGAAATGTCAGTTTCTTATAATTCCTGTGTCAAAGTTTTTGCAAAGTACTGAATTTTTGTATTTGAAAATACATTTTTAAAATATTAGCTTAAAATATTTAAATTTGAATATTCCAAGTTAATATTTTAAACAAGTGAAAATTAAATGAAATTAATTAAAGTGAAAATTAAAAAAATAATTCAGGGGGAAAAATTCTTGAATTTTATTTCAATTATCCTTGAATGTCTTACTGTATTTTAATATTACACACTGATTATATTAAACATTCACCTATTTTATATCCCTGAGGTCGACCTGGAGAGTCATTATTTATTATATTTTGCTTTCATCACCGCATCTTTATCCATACATGACAGCTTCAATAATAACCTATGCAGTAATGTCTAAACTTTTTCTTTCTTTCTTTTTTTTTAATATTAGTAATTGAATAACAAGAGTATGGCAACCTTTTATGCTAACATTACGCTTGGCGATGTTTATGGCGAGGAAAAATTCAACACAAATTTCTTTTCATATGCTAAAAATAGATTTTGTTAATGAAACTCATAGCCAAAAGATTACATTTAGTGCTATTAAGAATAACTGATGTGTTATTCACCATAAACCCAGAAGCGGCGGCAGAATATGTCAGCAGCGGACGGCAGAATTTAGGGAAGACAAAATTTTTGGAATTTTGGGGAAGCACCGAGTGAAGAATATGTATTGTTAAGAAGGAAAACTTCTCTGAAACAGGAGTGGCTTCGTCCCAGCGTAGAGGGAAACAGCTGCACATGCGCGAAATATCTGTCGCCAAAGCTCAAAACCGGCTTCGAAGTTCGAAGGTCACGTTTATCAAGAGTTCATAAAACAAATATCGTTTTAAATTTCTTTAAACTTTAAAGGAAAAGAAAATATTTTTTTTTCGCAAATAAATTAATTACTGGATTAGTTATTTTGAGCAAAAAAAAAAAAAAAAAAAAGTGCGAAAATCTGAGTTTAAATTATCGCGAAAAGTCAAAGCAGAATCTTCTTAACACGTGCTCCTCAATTTCCTGTACACATCGCGGAAGGGATTACAAAGTGCGAAAATCCGGGTTTAAATTATCGCGAAAAGTCAAAGCAGAATCTTCTTAACACGTGCTCCTCAATTTCCTGTACACATCACGGTAGGGATTACATCTATGGAACCTTTCCTTCTTTATATACACGTTTTTTGCACCAAGCTGCAAAATAAAAGGATGAGAAGTTTTTTATATTGCAAACATTTCGTAATCGGAAAACATGCACGACCTCAAGCATTTAACTCTTCTGCATCGAGAGAGGACAAAATCTCTTTTCTCCAAACATCGAAAACGCCTGTGTCTACGAATTTCTCCTGGAATGCTTTTCCTTCCCCCTATGAAAAATTGAATACTACAGCGCTAACAATTACCTACATAAGAAAAGCGAGAACTTCTTTCTTGGATGCTTTCACCCTGTGTGAAATTCCCCCTTGGGACGGGATTGCAACTTCGGCCATCAAAAGCTAAACATTGACAGTAAACAAAGGAAAGAAATGGTGCATTAAAATAACACAACTACTTTTAGTAATAAAAATAACAGAACTACTTTAAAAGAATGATTGACATGTCATTTAACAACACCTGAAAGCAATGAGCAATGCAGTAACATGATGGGGGAAAGCACTAGGTAGGAAATTATTCAGGCGTTTGGGGCGTCCAGCCGATGTCTGAATGCTTGGGCATTTGGGGCGACTTCGATGTGAAAGAGTTAAAGGAGTAACGATTTTCCCCATTATATATCGTGCAAATGAAATAGCATGGATGAAACAAACATTAATGAATGCTTGGTTTGAAAATCATTTTATACCCAAAGATTGGCAACATTTGACTTCGGTTGGTTTACCTGATGACGGCAAGACTATTCAAGAAATTTTTGAAATATTTTAGCATAAAATCTGCTGTGTGGAGCATTGCAAGATCATGGGAGCATGTGTTTGCAGAGACGTTATAAAATTCTTGGCATAATTTATGGTCAGGTACCATATTTCATGATGAGGATAATGAAGATGATAGTCGTGGATTTGAAGGTTTTCAGATATCGCTAATCAAAGGTTAATTTTCCAGTTAATGGATTTTGTCTATGTGGAGAAGTGGTAATAAATGAAGTTGATGTAACAGAAGTTTTTCGTTGCAATGACAATGCCCCAATCATCAATCAATTAACGGACGGTGAAATCTGTAGTATGGTTCTAGATCCAGGAAATACTGCTACCGATAGTAAAGAAAGTGACAGAGAGGTTATTGAAAACAAAAAATTTCAATTGACAAGTTAGTCGGTATTTTGACACAGCAATTACAGGACTTGAACAGTAGAACGTTGTAACTGAACAAGAAATTATGTGTGTTTATAGAATTAAAGAGAGAGTATTAGCTCAAAAAACAAAGCAACTTAAACAACTTACATTGAAAGAAATATTAACAAAATAAACAAATAAATATTAAGCTTTTTTTTTTTTTTTTTGGTAAATTTTGATATCCTTTAGATGATAATTGTTCTTTCATAAATTTCAATTTCATATTTTTAATTGTATAATTTCTGCATGCCATCTTACTAGATTTAAATTGATGATCTAATATCCGGAAAAATCCCAAATCGGGAATCGCCAAAGTCCCGACGAGTCGGATTTCGGACTTTGTATATACAATTAAGGATCATGGAATATATTTAGATCAGTGCAATAATAGTTATTTGATATTAATTAATGAATTTTCTCATGTATAGTGGAAGAAATATAGAAAAAATATCTGCTCAGTTTGCAGATAATTTTGTTATCAAATTGTTTAATGCACGTAAATGAAATTTTAAAGAGGATTGATGATCTGGAGTTTATGGCCAAATATGCTATGAGTTACATTGAGGCAGGTTTGAGATAAATAAAGTGCATGATGTTTTTAGTTTTTCGAGACGTACTTTAAATAATTTAAAAATTAGCCACCCAGACGGTATAGTGGTTATGGGAGCCTGACTGCGATGTCGAAGGGCCAGGTTCGAATTCCGGAGAAGGCATGGATTCAAAATTGTCTGTCCCTTCATAGGAGGTAACGGTGGCCGCCTGTTAGGTGCCTCCATAATAAAATGGTCATCGCTTCTAGCCTTGGTAGTGGCCGATGCTGTTATAAGCGCCATTTGTAAGAGAAATAAAAATAAAAAATTTTTGTAGGTGGAGCAGTTATATGCCAAAAAATTGATTAATTATACTTTCAGCTAAAATTTGCAAATAGGAGGTGGATGACATTACTCATTTGAGTCTATTTTGAAAGAATCATGGAGTCTTTGCATATGGAGATATGTATCTAACATAAGAGGTAAATTAGAGAATGACTATAGAAATGCAAATAGAAATGTAATTGAAAAATATTTACTTTGGATCTTTTTTTCATCAGTTATTCTTTTTAATTTTATATTTGACAGCATCATATGATTGTGTTATAGCTGGAGAAAGTGAGATAATGGCATTAGTCGAGTCAAATTTTCAAACTGAAGGATATCAAATGTACTGATTCTGCTCATAATCCTTACCAATGGTGCTATGTCGATACTACAATACAAAGTCCTAAACCTGGATATCTTAATATCTAGACCAGCTGCCAAAACAAATAAATAAAATAACAATAAGTATTCTCCCTCCTCAAAATCTAAGAATGGAGAATATAGCATCAATAAAAAGCAGTGTTTAATAAATGTGATATTTCTGTATTTCGCTGGAGCTTGCATGTTACTTTCAATTATCTGTTGGCTAGAGAAGTTGCAGTTACATCGAGGCCAGTAACAATGCAGTGATTGGTATTGATTGGATCACACTTGTAGTCCTTGAGTAGTTGGGAGGGAAGTAGTGCTGGCACTTTGCATTTAGCTGCCTGGTACAATATCTTGTAGTAATTTTGCTGCCTATCTGAATTCTAAAAATTCTACCATACCTAATTTTTACTGCCTGGTGGTCCTCTAAATTCTAAAATTTTTGGCCACTCTTAAGGTCTAACGCCTGATGCGGCCTTACCTGTTTCACCTACTATGGCACCTCCCTGTGGAAACAGTTAGCTTTTTTTCATTTGATTTAAGCAAAGTGAAACCCCAATGTTGCTCAGTCTACATGTTGTCTTACTAGATTTAAACTGATGGCCTATTTTTGGGGGGGGGTAGGGGGGACTGGTTGTTTTTTGTTCTGTGCATTCGTTTTTTTCCATTTTCTTACAGACGACAAAAGTGCTGTACGAAGAGTATATCTGTCCAGTCTCACAACCTTATGGTAAATTCTAGCATGCAGTTGTATGCTTTGCAATTTGACTTGCAGTTGCATGCATATCACTGTCTTTGCTAATGATATAAACATGGGGATATCACTTGTTAATTTTATTGATCAATGAAGATTTCTCTGTTTTGATCCACAGCTGTTTATTCTGTAATCATCTTATGAATTTGAGGGTGATTGTAGAATCAATAGCAAAATTTTGCATAAATTTGGATTTATGTTAATAGTTTTATAAAAATTTTCACATCTTATAATTTACTTTAACTACTGTCCCCC
The DNA here is from genome assembly GCF_044657685.1 of Stegodyphus dumicola. Lineage (NCBI taxonomy): Eukaryota > Metazoa > Arthropoda > Arachnida > Araneae > Eresidae > Stegodyphus > Stegodyphus dumicola. The sequence continues at coordinate 29,389,847 of NC_140779.1, read as the reverse complement.
CAAAAAATGTGATAAAATCTATTACGTAAATAACTAGTACATAACTATAAATAAGCATCACATTTTTAAAAATTTAAATTCCTTTATATAAACCAGTCATGTTCTTGTAATGTGCAACACTGCTATATGAGATAACATGGAATCATTTACAGTGCAGTACTTCGTATGTTGTGCTGAATCTTTAGCTTCAAAATACACCAAAAGTGATTCATTTGTTTGAGTATTAGTACTTCCTGAAAGGTTGATAAAGTTCTTTTGATGGCTTATGTTTAAATAATTGCATCCTGATTGATTGGCCCAGCTCCATATTACAAGACAAGTGACCAGTTTTGACATAAATTTGAAGTACTACTTGCACAGTTGTACCAAGTACTACTTGCACAGTTGTGCCACATTTGATAGCACAATGAAATCTTACTGCCTAGCAGTAAGAAGCTTTGCTTATAATACTTGTCTTAGTTATGTGGTAATGTAAAGCATTCTCTGTCTCTGGTCAGTAATCCTTTTATTGTAGCATATTAAAAAATGAATCTTGTCTGAATAATAGTGTATAGTATTCTGTATTTCAGGTGCCAGTGTCATTGGTTCGAAATGATGGTATTATATATTCAACTGGCTTGACATTTACCTATACACCTGAACCTGGACCAAGAACTCATTGCCCTGCTGTTGAGGAAGTCTTGAGGCCTCCAGATTTACGGCGGGATGAGTCTAGGCACCAACCTCATTTGTATTCAAGTTCTGATCACCCTATGTAATGAAGTGATTTGGAATATTAAAATGTTGCACGAGCCTGTATGAGCTCAGGTGAAATATGCAGTTCATTGGTATTGATCCAACGAACAAGTCAGTTACTTTTGAAATTATTCTGAGAACTATCATTCACACAGTAGATAACAATGTGATCAAAGTAATATTTATACAAGTCTCCCATATGACTTAGCTGCTATTATTCTACTTTTTTATACTTATAATGCCTTCATCGAACATTACTCACAATTTGTTGTTAAGGATTGCTCCATGTTATTCTTGGAAGTAGTACATATATTGAAGCATTATGGTAATCTGACAATTTTCAGTAGAAAAATAACTTTTATTCTGTATATTTTTTACTTGTATGTCAAACATAATAATGATTATGAAACATAATCTTTTTCTATTTGTTTTTTTAAAGAATGGATTTTGAGGTGATATGTAATCTGAATTTTTGGCTTGTATATTTTTAATGAAAAATTAGACTGTAAATATTTATATTTCAATATAAATTTGTAAATAATAAATTATGATTAAAAATTGAGTTACACTGAAGAAATGTACAGGTTTTTTGGTCTCAAATTTTATAGCAAAAATATTTACTTTGGATCTTTTTTCATCAGTTATTCTTTTTAATAGTCTAGTCTTTCTACTTGAACTAGTACACACTTCCTTTTATGTGTTTGTCTTTATTATTATTCTATTTTTAAACACCTTGTTGAATAAAATCAGGTAGCATAGCATATAGTACTGTTAATTTATTTATTATAATTTTGTTTTCTATTGAGTATATGCTATGCTTCATTATGGTTTTTGTCTGGTGTTATATTCTTTTTTGTAAACCATATTCTAAGCACTTTTATTTCCTAAAATAATTGGACTGATTTTTTAAAAAAGCTTAGAAACGTGTACCATGCATTAAGCTGAATGCTTTAAAAAAAATTGAGTGGTTTTACTAATTTGCCCAAATTATTTTAAATATTTTATAGTTGGGCTATATTTATATTTTTATATATTTTAAATAAATAAAAGTTTTTACAACTTCATTCATTAACTTAATTCAAATTCCAAAATATTTGTAAGAATTCAAATTAATGTTTCTAGTTTTCAGATTTGCATTAAACTAATGTTGAATTTCAGTTACAAAAGGACTCACCCTCCCCAGAAGGAGAAAAGTCCCAAATATTATGGCTTTTAGTTTAATGATAATATTTGTAAATTTGGTGAAAATATGAAATACAAATTAAATTTTAAAATAAATAAATAAAATAAAAACCGATTTTTTTAAATATAAAACTTTAATATAAAATTGCATATTTCCAGATGTGAAAATTAAAAATTTGGAGCAAATATGAGGGTAAAAAAGGTGCATGCTGTAAGATAGTTGATCAGAATTTATGGACTCCATACATACCTTAAAATGTCAAGTAAATCTTAAGGAACCTTAAAGCAGTGACTTGTTGAATGCATGGTGATATAAAAATAGCTATCTGAAATTCATTTGATATATTTAAATTAAATTACAACTATTAATTTTTGTTTTAAGAGTTTGTATTGAGAACAGACTTCTTCTTAATATTATGTTTTTACATTTGTGCAGTGTTAAATGGATTTAATGCAATAAGATTGTTTCCTACTTCAGCAGCAATATTATTTTTTCTTACTATATTATTAATTTATGTTTTGAATTCAGGTTCACCTCTAAAAATCATATTTAGACATACATATTAGCATCCTAAAATGTTTCTTTTCTAATACCTGTATTTATTATAATGATGGTAAAAAATAGGGTGCATCTACCTCCTCTTAGTTTGACCTAAAAAGATTGAATTTTTCTAAAGTATAATTTAAGAATTTTACTTTTGTTGAAATTAACTTGAATGTGCCTATAATTAATTTGAAATTCTGATTTTCATTAACGTGTATACAGTAAACTTAATTAAATTCAGGAATAGTATGGCATAAAAAAATTGAAATTTACTATGCATCGCATTTATTAACTTTGACCGTTATTTTATTTAACTGCAGTAATATTTTTTGAAATCTTCAGTACTGAAATTTGTGCCATTTTTAAACATCTACTTAACATTTATTTTATTTCATAATTTAAATTAAGTAGCATTTGCACTTTAAATTTTATTAAATACATTATTTTTAAAAACTGAATTTTTTAACTAACTTCTTTGCAAAATTTTCTTATTTCTGCAATAAACTAATTCCTCTTAACTGATTAAGTTATGTTTGCTATTTTAATGTTTCATTTAGAATAAGTTACACTTTTTGTAACTTTGTTTTAGATACTAGATGCATTCCATAATTATTTCATGCAGGTTAAACTAAAGCTATTTTGTTGTTTGACTGAACTTTAGAAAACTAATATTGCCTGTTGCATTTTTATACCTGTGCACTTAGAAATTTAATACATTGTATATATTCCACATTATACTTTTATCATTTATACAATAATTCTTCATCATTGTATATACTAAATATCAAACTTTATAAGCTTAAGTTTTTGTATATAGATTATCTGTGATTTGTTCTGCTGTTGCATACAGTTGCAAGAAACTTCTGTCTAATTAATTTGTTAATATTTTATGTGTATTGTTATGGGTGCAAGAAAAACAGCCAACTCTGTATTAATATTTATGTGACTGAATCTTAAAATTGTGAAATTATGAACACTTTCATTAAAAGTTCTCCCATATTCTAAAATTAAAAATTTAAGTATAATTTTATTTTTAAGTCTGCATAGGTTTTCTGACATATATAGATAACATTGCAGCTTAAAATAATTTATGAGATCTGTTTTATGACATTAAAATATAATATATTTTTCCATGCATGGTAAAATAACATGATTCAGAAATTGTTTCTCAAACTATCATTTTAATATACCACTATGAATACGGTTAGAGAATATGTTTCAGTGTCAGTATATATAAAGTCATATATAAAAAATGATTTTAATTTTATCTATGTAAAATCAGGTTATCATGTATGCTTTGAATTTTAAATATTAATGTATATATACTTAACATTTTTAAAACTTTTTTCTCCACCAATGTCTGGACACTAGTTGATCGTACATTGTTTGGCAATGACTGAAACCATTGCCCATTTAACTGTTTTATCTGCGAGAAAGTTGATTATGTACTGATATTACACCTGCTAGGAAAAGATAACTGTAAACATCAGAATTTGAACCCAGGTTCAGTGACATGGCAGTTAACAATGCAAACAACTGTACTGAGCAGGGGCTTGGAACAATGTCAGGTGCAGCTCATTAAAGGTTTTTGTGGTAAGGAGTACAGAGGTTTTCAAAACCTCTCAGAAAGTGTTGGATTATAAGGTATTTTTTCCCTCCTTTCCGTATGCCTTCGTTGTGTAATTGGAAGCATACTTAATATATATTTGAGAGGTCCAAGATCCGAATTCCAGTGAGGGCAATGCAATTTTTTTTATGTTTCCTGCTTCAAAGAGACCTAATGACTCTACAAATGATGGCCGAACTAAAAGGTGTTGGATGATAATTCGTCAGCCCCAGCATTTGGGAGTTGGTTCCCTTAATCCTTAGTGACCCTTTAAAAGAAGGAGTATATAAGGTCTTTTCTCCCTTTTTCCATGTGGCCTTTGTGGTGTAATTGGAAGCATACTTGACACATATTCAAGAGGTCTAAACTTCGAGTCCATGCAAGGGCACTGCACATTTTTCATGTCTCCTGCTTCAAAGAAACCTAATGACTGTACAGGGTCAATCTCTGTTACAAAATCAGGCAGTTTCTGTGCTTTTTTTAACAATTTGTTTTACCTCTTGTTTGTTAAAGGCTGTCTTAACTATTGCTGCTTTCACTGTCGGCTGGTGTTATAAGATCATCCAGTTCTCCATTTGTCATTTCATGAGAGGCGTTCTTTACTAATTCTTAGATTTCTCCTTCTTCCATATCTGAATATCATGTGCTGCTTTATTATTTTTATTATTAAAATTTTGTAAGATTTCTTTAGCTTCATTTTCAAGCTATGGAAAACCTTTAAAATTGTTGACAACTTCTGGCCATTTCTGATGTCAGCAAGCATTCATTGTTGATGACTTTACTTGTTTCCATGTGAGTTTAATAATTTCTGTGCACTGTGTTACATAAAATTGCTTCCAAAATTGATTCCAAAATGCCATTAGTGTGTCTAGATGCAGTGTCGTGAGAGCTTCAGTATTGTGTCCTGGAGCATTACCAAGAATAGTGATATCTTTAAAGCTCATGTTTTGATGTTGTAAGTAAAGACTGACTTTAATGAATGAATTTTCAAACCAGTCATTACTGAACTGCAGGCATAAGGGAAACATAAGAGGTGTTATTGTTTGCATTATGAGTTCTCTTCCATAAAAACATTAGATAACTATCTTTTTGAGCTTCTTTCTTTCTACCTTGTCTTTTAGCATGTACTGAATTGCAGGCGTAAAGGAAACAGAAGAGATGTTATTTTATCATGAGTTCATGAAGACATTAGGTAACTATCTTTTTGGAGTTTCTTTCTTTCTGCCTTGTCCGTTAGCATCTCGTGGCTCTGTCTGGAACGCACTGGGCCTCTACATCACTAAAATTTCTTTCAGTGTGATTAGACTATGTTTTAAAATGCTTGGCTTTGTCATTGAAAATGTTTATGCTGTTGCTTCTTACCTATTTTGTCAGGTGATATCATTCCATAAAACTTTGTACCTTATCCCATTTTCTTTTGCACTTCACGGAATAAAGAAATGAAATAATCCTCCATTTTCATTTAAAGGTATTTCCTGCACAATCACCTTTTGCTACTGTTTATGAAATTGTTATAGTTTTTCCATGCTAAGCATCTTCTTATAATCCAGTAACTGCTCTATCTTCATTGTTAGTTTTAAGACCTTAGCTTTTGCCTAGAGATAAAATATCATATAAAATCCTCAGTATTCAAAAGGTTCTCAAAAGGTTGCCTGCAGTATAAGTTAGCCAAAATTTCCTTTGTCAGGTTCATGGTACTGTAAGCAGAGTTGGATTAACCATTAAAAAAAAAATAAGCAAATGCTTAGGGCATCAAGATGAGGTGGCTTCACAAAACTTTCCCATTGCCGATATTACAATGGAATATAGGGTGAAACTGAACCAAGACCAAGAAGTGAAGTAAATATATTTGGGGGAACCCAATTGCTTAGGACCTTTAAATGTTTTAATCCAGTATTGCTTGCAAATCATTTTTCCAGGCTTTAGCAATGAAAATAAAGCAGTGCAGAATATTAGAATTTATATTTCCAGACACCTGTGTTAGTGTCATTCAAACTATGCTAATTGTGATGTTTTTTTAATAGATAAATTTGAATAGTTTTGCAATTAGAAAAATATGAAAGAGCTAAACATTCTGCTATAATAAAAATGCATTCTGTTAACTGCAAACAGCAGTCCAAATAAGGAGTAGAATTTTAGGACCATGCAGGATAGTAAATGTCTAATTTTTGTAAAAATCAGTTATATACAACATTCCTTTTAATGTGGCTGACTATGGATTGATTCCTGAAGCTTCTGCTGGTGCTTTTGTTCTATGATGCTTAGGACTTTGGCAACTGTAATGCATAAACCATAGTTATAAATCCTGTAATTGTTGGTTAATGCTGTCATTCTACAGACTATAACACTATTATACTAATCATTTCATAGGTGGCTGGATCTGTACAATGAGGTAATAAATGATGTGTGATTGTTTTTAATTCAGAATTATATGTAAGCTATTTTTCAGTATTTAACTGTAACTAGTGGGCAAGCCCGCCAGCTGAGCGGGCTGAAGCTCGCTTTTCATTGTTCAATGTTCATGAGTTCTCATGTTCAATTTCGCCGGTATTCGAAAGTTGGAACGAACTACCAGTTGTCAGTGACTTTGCGCGGGCTCCCCCCGCTTTATTTACGTATGCATCCAGAAGACACTGTACACACGATACACATGCGGAAAATCACGAAAACACCCATTCAGCCAGCCCGCTCGTCGGGATTCGAAAGTTGGAGCGAACTACCAGTGTCCAGCGGTAGTCACGCTTTAGTCCCCCGATTTAGTCACGTATGCATCGAGAAGATACTGCATACACGTTACACATGCGTTAAATCACTAAAACACCCATGCACCCAGCCCGCTGGCCGGAATTCGAAAGTTGGAACGAACTACCGGTGTCCAGCGGTTTTGTGCGGGCTGAGCCCGCTTTAATTAAGTATGCATACCGAATATACTGCACACACGACACGCATGCGGAAAATCACGAAAACACCCATAGAGCCAACCCGTTGGCCTTTATTGGAAAGTTCGTCCGAACTACCAGTGCTCAGCAATTTTACCCGGGCTGCGCCCGTTTTATTCGCGTATGCATCCAAAAGATACTGCATACACGTTACACATGTGGAAAATCATGAAAACATACATGGAGGCAGCCTGCTAGCCGGGATTCGAAAGTTGCATCGAACTACCATTGATCAGCAGATTTGCGCGAGCTTCGTCCGCTCTATTCTCGTATGCATCCAGAAGATACTGCTCACATGATACACATGCGTAAAATCACGAAAATACCCATACAGACAGCTCTTTAACGGGTATTCGAAAGTTGGACTGAACTACCAGTGTTCAGCGGTTTTGCGTGGGCTACGCCTACTTTATGCATCTAGAAGATACTGCATACACGATACACTTGCGGAAAATTAAGAAAACATTCATGCAGCCAGCCCGCTCGCTGGAATTCGAAGGATGGACTTAACTACCAGTGTTCAGCGCGGACTGCGCCCGCTTTATTCGCGTATAAGTCCAGAAAATACTGCATATACGATAAACATACCTAAAATCACGAAAATACCCATGATGCCAGCCCGAGCCTTTATTCGAAAGCTGGACCGAACTACCAGTGTTTAGCGGTTTGTGCGGGCTGCGCCCGCTTTATTTACATATGCATTCACAATATACTGCATACACGTTACTCATACTCAAAATTACGAAAACACTGATGGTGCCAACCCGTTTGCCGGGATTCGAAATTTCGACTGATGTATTAAGTTTTATACTTATAACATATTTTAGGTTATATATTAAAACTAAGTGAAGCTCAAAGTATAATTTCACCACTGTAAAATTTTTAAAATTTAATTAACAAAACAATTCTGTATTTACCTGTATTAATAATTTTATTGCATTTAATGCCTGATATTAAATGTATTTTGATCTGATAAAGGGTGAAGAAGTGTGTGAATTCACAGTGCGAAGAAGTTTATAAGATCAGTGAAAACATAATATGCATATTTGTGATAATATAAATTAGATGGATGTATTTGATAAATATATTTGTTAAAATTAAAGCTGAGGTTATAAATTTGGATGAAGTTGTAGTAAAAGAGAGCATTCTTCAGTGCCCAGGACAGAAGGATCTGGGCTATGAATTAAATCATTAACATTACATGAGTGGGGTTCAGTATAAAATTATTGCTCTGGTTTACGTGACTATTTATCTGATCTGGTAATTTAGAAATATATTAGTTTATCATTATTTTAACTTCTGTATATGAAAATTTATTTACATTTGAAATATTATACTGTGGCTGGAATTATAAAATAGTTAATTAACTAGCATGCTTCTGAGTGTTTAGTTTTTATTTTACTTTATTTAATTTTTAATTAGATAAAATATGAGTTAAAATGTGTTATATTTATCTTTAGACTACTTTAAATCTGCTTGCTTTGTTGTAAGTAAAATTTTGCAAAACTGTCCCTGCCTCTTAATGTTTTTATGTTTTTATGTTTTTTTTTTTTTTTTTTTTTTAGTTAGTTTTACATGGATTTACCTAGATTTTGTATATTTTATTTGAAAAAGTATTGATTCAGTACTAACAGAAAATGCAGCGTTTGTAATATTGTAACAAATGCCTAATATAAATGTATTTCTGACATGTTTATTTGTGCAAAATTATCACATAGTGGCTGTTTTTCTCAAGTTTCCAGGGTAAATTAAGTGTAAATATTTGTATCTTGAAAGGATAAATCAAATTTGTTTCCCAAAATAAAGCTATTTTTTTCTTAAATATTACTATTATTGTCTTTTTCTGCCATGTGATCATATACAAGATTTCGACTATAAAATTTGAAGTTGTAATTCAGAAATATAGTGATTTCCGTGTTGTTATAAACAGCAGTAAAAGAATAATATGCAATTTGCTGTTTTCATAACATTAGATTGGATTGTTTGATTATGTCAAATCATACTAAACTTTTTGCATAAAGAAAAGGATGCTTTAATGGTGGCATTTCTTTCATAATAGAATGAATACATCCTTTCTGAAGGCAAATTAGCAAATTAGGCAAAATTTCTATTTCACGTATAGAATTCCTGCAGCTACGAAGAAATAGAATCTGCAGCAAACTGTGAATATTTAACAGTTTTAACCATTCAACCTTAAAAATATTTGTTTATTTATTCTTATTCTCAAGAAATGTGTTTTCTGAAGACATATTGCTAGAATTTTTTATGTATGTAACATTTTTTATATATGTTTTTTATGTTATGTGTTGCTCCAAACTTTGAAGCTAAATGACTTACATGTTTTCATTATTTTAACTTTGCTCATCATGGAACACTTTTTAAGTTCTAAAATTTTTAAGGAACAGTAGAGTAAATTTGGTTTTTTAATTACAATAAATGGAAACACAGATGAACATTTATTCAATTTTTTATCATAACTATAAAAGAAACGTTTTCATACAAAAAAAGGATACATAATTATATTTAAATGGAACAAATAATATACAAAAATTAATTTTTAGTTTTAAGGACTTTGATGTGTTCGAAGTTACAAATTCATCTATTGTCAGCTCAGTCTCAGAAACCCGATTTTTTTTTATCAGATGCAGCATCAAGTTGGTTTCTGTCTTTTGATTTTATTGCAGTGTAATATGAAAAACCTGCCTCATACTATAGACTGATGAAAATAACATCCATTCCAAGTCATGCTATACAAAACTGAATGCTGCTTCTGTGGAAGTTATTGAATAACTCTCAACCTTAACTTTTTTTCTTTCAATTTTAGAAAGCTACATAATTGTTACTTTGGCATACATACATATTCAGTACAGTTCTGATAGTTTTACTTGTTACAAGGTATTTTGAATAGCACAGTATTATAGTTTGCATAAACATTTACTTAGTATTGACCTGTGGCTTTACATTTGTTACTGGTGCAATGAATTTTGTTGTACATACTGAAATATGTACTAAAGATTGAAAATTTTCTCTTCTTTTCATTCCAGTAGGTTGGTTTCGTATAACACTATCGTTATGCCCATGTTTGTTTGCTTATGTGAAACTTGCACATTATATTCATATATTTACCCTAATACGATGAATGCTTATCTATGTTTAACATTATGCTTACATATACAGGGGGTAATGTGAAAGTGATGTTGATGTTACATGTATTATATTAATATATTTGCAATAGTAGTTTGAACACTTGTATTACAAAACCTATATATTACAGAGAATTGGATCAAGTGTATACTTGTGCATACATATGACAGGAATGATTGCAGTCAAAGGATATAAACAGTATTTTATACTGCAAATACATATAAATGGGGAAATGCTACACAGATTTTGGTATTATGTGCATTATGATAATTATATTTATGATAACAGAATGAACAACTTGAAGTATATACATGCCTATGACAAGAGTGATTGTGCTCAATGGGGATAAACAGTGTTTTACAATGCAGATAGATACATATAAATGGTATGATGTGAGAGCAATTATGCTATTACCTGCATTATGCTACTATATTTATAATGGTAAAATGAATTCTCATATCAAGTATACACATATGTATACAGATGATAATCCATCAAATGCATACTATATTTAATGTATAAACAAGTCAGTTGTGCTATGTTAAAGTGAGTCAGTGAGGATAAAAAGGTTTTATGCTCACAGATACATATAAATGACATAATGCAGCAGTTATTTTTTATATTTCGTGTGTTATTTGGATATTTACAGTGATGGAATGATTACTTATATTAAGGAGTTTAATACCTATATGTAACAGTGAGTTACACTAGATAAATACAAATACATGAGTATGTCATGAAACTGATTCAGTGGAACAAGAATTTTAATATTTTAAAAGTTGATTAACTGTAAACACAAAAATTTAATTAAATACTTACATTACAGAAGCTGAAACTGAATTTTAGCTACATTTGAGAATGATTGCAAGGAAGACTGTTCCAGATTACTGCGTTTTTGCAGCGCAATATATAGTGATAACATGTAATTTCGATAGGGCAACAGTGTTTTTTTGAGATTTTTCCACCACAATGCGTGAAACCGAGGCAGTGGTTTTTTTCAGAAGGAGCAGTCAAAAGACATTTAAAGTCATAGTGGGCTAGGTTGTCTGCCCACTTTATCACAGTTACAGGTGCCTGTGTTGAAAGACCAAGCTAATGCTGATTTACTTGGTATGGTCCGTGTTCTGTTAGGAAATGTGACACACTGGCAGTTTTGCTGTGCAGATTCATGCTTGCACTTGGGAGCTTTGTATGTACATGTCGACCTATTGTAGCTTGATTTTATTGTGTTTGGCACTGTCTTGCAGAAGTCTGCAGGCAGAATGCTTTAGCTCTGAGATTGAATGGGTTGCAGGATACTCGGGTATAAATGCACCGTTGGCAGCTTCTTTAACATCTGCACTTTCATTTTCCAGAATTCCTAAATGCATAGGCAGCTAACTGAGTACAGAGCGCATATTTCATAAATGTACATTTGTGTCGCCATTGAGGGTGTGCTTTCTAGAACGGACCAATTAGGCTTCCGGTAACATATCTTTAATTTCACATGACCTTTCACATATTTTAAGTAAGATGGTTGAAAATGTTTTGCCACACAATTTCCTGTACAAAATAATAATAAAACATCATTCATTTCTAGTGAAGTGCAAAGTTAGAATAAAATATAAGCATAGTTATGTATGTAAATAGTAGAAGTTTTAGCATTTTTTATTGCAGTCTATATGAGAAAGATGTTCTATAAAGCCAATACTCAGTTAAATTCAAACTGAACTTCCCTAAATGCATTCCTACTCATTTATTGTGTTAAATTTCGCATTAATAACTGCTCACTCTTAAATGTATTGCCTACACAAGTACTCTTCAAACAGAATGAATTTATCTTATTCACAACGAATATATTTAATTTATTCTTATGTAACTTTTAATGTTAACAACAGGTAGAATCAGATCATTCACAATATATATTTTGAATCTTACACTTTCAAAATCAAAGTAATACTTCCAATTATTCTCAGCTCCATAAAAAAAAATTATACTCTAAAATTCTCTTAATCGACAAGTGTTAGTAAATGCAGAGTATTCGAGGCTAACTGTAGCTTAAGTCATTCTCTCGATGTAAAGAATGATAATATGCCTCGAACATTAATTCGAATATTCCAGTGCCTTATAAGTTTTGAATGCTATCTCTGAGAATTTTAAGGTGAGGGGTCTCTAAGTATGTCATTTCTGACACATTGTAAAGTGTCTATAATTTTAGACAGGTTCTATTACTAAGAGGGTAACGGTGTCTTATTTTCATGGCTTGTGTTTTTGGTAATGGTGTCGTTTTCATCGTGATGTAGACTTCTGTGTTTTCCAAATAGCTTCTAATGTGATCTGTTATCATACCACGGTAGGAAGGAGAAGCTGCTAACATCTGACCTCTAGAAGCTGTCGACTGTTGCCTGGTTGTCAACGGAAAGGATGAGAAAGTGCACATTATACACTCTTATTATATGACAACAGGCGCATTAGATCATCCAGTTCATTTTTAATTGACATTCCTGCTCGAAATCTATGTTGATTAGAATGCAGTACATGAAAGGTAGCAAAGTGGTGGTTGAGGATAGTAAGGATGGTATGTTCTAATACTTTCAAGCTCAGGTAGTAAACAAATGGGATGATATTATCACTGACGTGATAATCTAAAAGAAGGTGAATATTATAGTAGCAATGTAATAATAGTTGCAAAACTCATAAATGACATCAGAACATGGTTGCATATTTTTGAATCAGTATCTATCAAGGCAGAATGTTGTTATAAGAGATACTACTGGTTAGTTTTGAGTTTTTTAAGTGGAGAAAAGCGTCCCGATTTTCTGTTGTTTAATCCTTGTAGGAATGAGTACAAAACTCCTCATAAGACAGTCAGAGTGACTGAAGTGCTGGAGAATGACAGTAATGGGATCAGACAGTTATGAGGATTTGACCTTGCATAGTTGCTGGATCTAAATGCCATCAGACATGCTCCAGACTATCTCTGTAGATTCATAGCTCAGTGAAGTTGACCGTTCTTAATTATCAAGAATTTTAAAATATCAAAAGGGGCAAAATATCTCATCTTTTTTGTAAGCGGTTCTAAAACAATTTTTTTGTGATCATAGTAAACTGATGCAGAGCATATATTTGAATTCAACTAGTCTATATTAACTATATAGACTACTTGAATTATAGAAGTAGAAGACTGCATTTTATGTGATACTCCATGGAACTTTTTGTTGCCATGTACTTTTTTCCTGCTCAAAATTTGTACCTTCCTAATTTAATAAAGATAATACAGTTCCCATAATATAAATTTGAAATACACTCTGTCACAAAAAAATATATGCACCCTCAAGAAGTCGATCCACAATCATGAAACTGATCAGGAAGGTAGTTGCAGCAGAATGCATGTAATGTAGAAATGAAAAGGAAACCACGTATCAGTTGATTATTGCTTTCCAGTACAGTGTACCCAGTCTGGACACACTCAAAATATTCCCTCTGTACACACAGAAAAATGAAATGGAAAAGGCGGTATGGGTTACTGTAGGTTCCTTTTAACCCTTTTTACTAGATGGGAACACAACACAAAACAATCCCTACATTTTAGCCATGTTTAGGTTTTAAAGACCCTCATTTTTCAAAGAAGTCTTCGAGATTTTTTTGGGGTATTAAAGGAATTGTTTGGAAAAAAATTTCTATGTTATTTTCTTGGCTGTATGCTGATCTCTTTATTCTATATTAGTTTAAAATTTTTACCTTGAAATCTCGCCTGAAGTCGAACGACGAATATCTGGTGTGCCCAGAGTGGGATCACTGAAACACCAGAACCAGATCAACAGTTGTGTCTTTGTTTCACTGCTGTATTTTTTTCGGTGAACTCATTCACCATAGAAAGGTGCAAGGTGCGTGCACATCTGTGTTTCATTTTTTTTTTTTCTTTTCTTTCTTTCTTTCTTTCTTTCTTTCTTTTTTTTTTTTTGAGGGAAGGCTTGGTTATTAACTAAGAAATTGTTGGAGTGTTTTTCTGAAGGTCAGAGGTAATTTTATCAGTTAGCTCTTTGATTTTTCACTGGAGCAGTTCTCATATTTTTCTTTCTATTTCATTGAAAGAAGGTTTGTTAGATCTACGTTTTGATAGTTTTGAGTTGTAGATGTTTATTTAATTTAATTTTGCAGTTTATATTTTCTTAATTGCAGGTGTAATACTTGTTCAGTTTTTCTGATTTTTAATTATTTTGCAAATGGATTGGAGAGGGGCTGACCATTTCTGAAGCATGAATTGCCTTTAGAGAGTGAATTCGACACGGATCTCTCGGTATATGTGCAAAAGAGGCAATGTTGGGTTGTGTCTTTTTCAAAAGTGGTCTCACTTGCTTCAAAACGTACCACCATGGGAAAAAAAAATAAATAAATAAACGAGTGTAAATATAAAAGGTAAATAATATAAATATCATATAACGAAATTGCCTTTTTTTTTTTCCTCATTTATCCATGTGTAAACTTCACATTACCAAGAAAAGCTTATTGAGGGGGTATAGAGTAGCAGGTCCCCCGTGCTGCACCCTGGGTACTGCTAAATCTGCTAAAGTAGTCAGAATCTAGTGTTTTTTAATCGTTTGGCAAAATCTTTTGCTCTATTACGCGCTTCCCAGCAATGCTCTCTTGAGCGCTCTTTTCATCGAGTTCACAGAATTAAAACAATAAGTGCTATCTTTACAAAATTTTACCTGTGTACTCCTCTGGGCCTGATTAGGCTGCCTACTATTTTTTCTTTTGTTAAAATTCAAAACTTTAAAAGGTATCGTGCTGGAAAGGGTTTCTACAGTGGACTGGTTGGTACTGGATCGGTTGATTAGGCGCTATGATTCCCTGAAGGCTGGTCGACCTTATACTAGGACAAATGCATATACTTATGTATAAAGGGAATGTAATAAGTGAAAAAGAACCCCCTGATGCTTTGTTTTCCTGGATGGGCCACCTTTGGACTTTGGACATAACGGCTTTTATAAGCATATTGAGTAACTTTGAATTGAGCATATTGGTACTATACTGAACTGAAATTTTATGCATAATTTAGCCCATTTCATGTTATTAGAATAGTTTTATTTACTTTTTAACCATCTAAGCTGCATAGCGTTTTTCACTTATCGACAGGCAACTGTATTTATACAACATTTCGTAGCTGGGTCTGTATAATTGTATTTTATTGTTTGCTTGACAACATTCTATTAATTAAGATAATATACAGATTATTAAAGAATATAAGAAGGGAAACTATTTTAAATAGCAAGTTAATCTTGCATTAGAAAAGGCGAAGAGGAACAAAAAATGGTATGTAGCGTCAACGCACTCAGCTGATGTTACAAGGTCAACTGGGAAATCACTTCCCTTCTGTCCTGGCGCAACGTGAAAGAGCGGTCAAATTTTCCCGTATCTGCATGCGACGCGTTTAAATCGCAGGAAGTGGATGTGACTTCTTTAGCGTGAAATTTGGCACAATTAATTACTACATTCTAGGCATTATTATCAACGTTTAACAATACTTAACAATATTTTTACCGAAAGCATTGCGCACAGTGAAGTTTTTGATTAATCTCATGACTTTATTTACTTTGTTATCTTTACTGCTCATTGTTGCCTAAGAGTTATGTCGTAAAATAAAACAGTAAAATCTGCCTACCTTCGTTTAATCTTTATTTTATATTTTCAGTCATTATTTAATTTCATTTAATCTTATCGACAAGTCTCAAAATCTACATATACTTTTAGAATTGAATTTACTCTCTACATTTTAATTCTCCCATTCCATAAGTTCCCTTGCAGTTCACGAGGGATTTCACCTATTCGATTTGTTAAGGAATCCGAGTTTTATAAGTTTATACTAATCGGCAGAAGATTTCATGGCAGGATAAAAGCTATCGTGTTGCTGAGAGAACCAAACCGATCACTGATTTAACGTCTCTAATTTAATTATCTCTGATTTAAACTCAATAAAAAAATTTCTATCTTTCCCAACTTAGTCCATGCAATTTCTAGAAAAGCACTTGTGAATGCAAATTAGGATGCAGATTTAAATATAGACGTGGTAGAAAGAAAATGACACTGCTTAACAGTATGGTTTATTAAGGGAAGATAACGAACTTTGACTTACCGATTTCGTACAAAATCCGTATATTTAGCATTTTGATAAAAAACAAATCATCGCTAAATCCAGGTCGCTAAATCATTAAAAATCATAATAAATAATAGATTTTTTAACCCACTGGATTTGGAAACATACGACATGGCAAACCTTCAGTAATTTTTTTAAAGATGTTTTTAAATTTTAAAATTAATGAGATACATTCCGGAAGAAAAGAAGAGGAAGAAAGACCTTGCTTGTTTGCATTAGCTGTACATAAGTCATGTGATCTCTGAGGTCATCTGCATTGCTTGTTTATAAAAGGTATACATAAGTCACGTGATCAATGAGGTCATCGGAATGTATCCATGGACCTTATAAGAAATAGACTAACCCAAAAGGGTTTTCTCCCTCGTCTGAGGCGTTGCCGGCTGTCACCTTGATCACATCCGGAGGAGTAGGGACGACTTGCAGAAATTTAACACTGGTTACCTATTGCAGCGTGTATAATTGTCAAGAAAAAGCTGGTTGTAGCGCCTCATTTCAGAAATTAGAATTTCTACATATTTTTATTTTTGAAATTGAGATTGATTTTTAAAAATTTAGCATATTCATCAAGTATAATTAACATTCCAGATAATTATAAAGCTATTGCATGCTTTCAGGACTGGATATTTTCTTAGCTTTTCCTATGCTGTAAGGAAATTTGTAACTA
This sequence comes from Stegodyphus dumicola, assembly GCF_044657685.1. Lineage (NCBI taxonomy): Eukaryota > Metazoa > Arthropoda > Arachnida > Araneae > Eresidae > Stegodyphus > Stegodyphus dumicola. The sequence goes on along the minus strand of NC_140779.1, from coordinate 29,372,897 downwards.
CTTCTTTTAGGGAATAATATTTTAAATCTGAACTAATAGAAAATTTCAAACAAGCAATTTTCTCTTGCCATTTTTGTGCTTTTTTTTGCTGTAAATAAGTAAAAAATACTAAAATATTTAAAAACGAATTTTCCAAAGTTGTGTTTAAAATTCTAAATTGTGCTGCTTTTTTAAAATTATAGATGAGTATTATAGCCCAATTTCTATAAAGGAATTTTATTTCAAGTATATTTCAGAATACACCATAGTGATAAACGCTTTTGACTCCTTAAAAATGTTTACACATTTAATTCTAATATTAAAATTGTAGTTAACGGCAATAATTAATTTTGCTTGTATTTTATAGTGATGTTTTTTTTTAATTTATTTTTAGTTCTGCATGAGATTTTTTTTATTTTCTGTTCATTTAATTTATTAGCTCAAAGAGGCGGTAGCCTATGCGGCATTTTGCGCTGTTTTACTATAAATGTCCGTGTCTCCTTGCAAATTGTTGTTACCAAATATTATCGTCCTGTATTATATTTAAAGAAATTAAAGAAGGAAGAATCTGCATGAATACATGTATGTTTCTCGCACTGTGACAAAAACGACAGTATCTAGAGCCATCAAATTTTGAATCATGTAATCCTCCACCCGAACATTGTCATCTGGACGGCCGAATTTCGGATTTGTTTTAATCTATTTCATATTTTGTTAAACTTAAACGAATTTTTGATTAACAAACTCAACGAGTTCAGAGCGAGCACTGTACGGAAAATAATAGTTTTATCTCCTGTGCGGAAATTCTAAAGATATGCTGTTTTCAAATGTATGTGGTTTACGGGCGAAGAACATCCTATTCAATAAATATAGGTAACACACAAAACTTTAATAAAAAAAGAGTGCTTCTAGATTTTATTTTATCTTTTTTTTTCCCCCTTCATTACGCTCAGAAAATTTTATGCTCCGAATTTTATGAATTATTAAAATAACTAATCCACTTTAATGTTAATAATTTAATGATTATATAATCAAATAAATATTATCGTTTTGTAGTTTGGAAATTCACTGCCTGAAAATGTTCATTAAATTAAAAAAAATTTTCAGATCTTGTTTAATTTTACCTTATTTATTTCAAAACATCGCGTTCTATTAATCTTATTTAATTTTACTTTATGTTTACGCAAAATTAAGTTCATAAATTTTGTGCTTAAAGTTTTTACCGTTTTACCAAAGTAAAGATGTTTTTACAAAAATTACGCGTGAACGAAATGGGCGAAATGCACTAAAAAGTGCTTTAATGAGATACACTCATGTCCATAAATTAAGGATAAATCGGATTCACGCGGAAATCGAACTCTAAAATAAATATATCACCTGTAAAATCACTACACACATCTTCAAGAATCATATGCAAATTTCAGGAAGTAATCAGATGACACCGATGGTACGTCACAATGACGAGAGTGTAAGAGAGTGATATACAGTCAAAAGTCGTTAATTCGGACACCCATAATCCGGAATGATCTATAATCCGGACCTCAAAGCTAAAAACTTTCTGCGCATGCGCCGCGTTGGCACATGCGCACAGGCGTTTTACGCTTGCGCGTAAGACCTTGACTACTGCGCATATGCGTGTACGCAAGTGCAGAATACGTTTTCGCCTGCGCGTTTAATGTATAACGGACGGTGTAAGCTAAAATTATCTATTTCAGTTAATGTTAATGATTGCGTTGTTCCTTAATCTTCGAATTGGATCCCGCTTATTATTTTTTGCAGACTGTAAGAGCAATTTTAAAAAAGTAAACTTGAACTTTCGATTATGTCAAATAGAATTTCCGATGCTGGAACTTCCATAGGATCTACAAAACGAAAGTATGTTTCGATGTCCAACAAACAAAAAGTGGAATTGCTGCAAAAAATGGATAAAGGCATGAAGAATGTGACAGAGAGGTTAGTGAAAACGAAAAAATTTCGATTGACAAGTTAGTCTGTATTCTCGGCACAGCAATTAACGGGACTTGAACAGCGGGACTTAGTAACTGAACAAGAAATTATGTCTGTTTATAGAATTAAAGAGAAAGTATTATCACATAAAATGAAGCAACTTAAACAACTTACACTGAAAGAAATGTTTAATAAAGTAAACAAATAAATATTAAGCTTTTTTTTTTTTTTTTTTTGTAAATTTTGATACCCTTTAGATCATAATTGTTCTTTATTTCATAAATTACGGTTTCATATTTTTAATTTTAGAATTTCTGCATGCCATCTTACGAGATTTAAACTGATGATCTATAATCCGGAAAAATCGATAATCCGGAATCGCCGAAGCCCCGACGAGTCCGGATTAACGACTTTTGACTGTATAAGGAATACAGACAAAGAAGTAAAATTGTTCGCAGGCGCTTTATAAGCATTTCAGTGCAATAACCGAATAGTTATGACACAAAGGACGCATTTAGATGATATTTTACGTGGTAGAATTATCGGCCGTCTGGAATGTGGGCGTACCCAACTGTAAGTATCAGACGAACTTGGAATTGCCCAGAGTTTCATCTCCAGGCTTTGGCAACGATTCCAAGATGATGGTAATGTGAGTAAACGTTACAGCACAGGTCTCCCCAGTGTTACAACGCCGAATGAGGACAGGTATTTGGCAGTTACTGCCCAAAGAAACAGGCGGAGCACAGCCTCAGACCTGTTACGTCAGCTCTCTTCAGCCACTGGTACGACAATTTCAAGGCAGATCGTGTACAGACGCTTAGGGCAGATTGGTCTATATCAGCGGTCGGGGAACTTTTTTAATCATTACCCCAAAATATTTTTGTGTAAGTTGATATTACCCCATGGCGAAGAGCAAAAAGAAAAAAAAAAAAAAAAAAAAAAATGAAATCGCCTCTTTTTAGCATCTTTCATATTATAGCCCGCCATGATAATTTTGAAAAGAAAACAATAACTAAAAATTTAATTTAAACATCATTTATTCAATTTATCAATGTAATACCTAGTAATACATAACGGTAATAATAGTAATATAAGTAATATATATAACAAATTGAAACCCATTGGGGTACAATTGAGGGTTGACAATTTGGGGTACTGTAACAAATTATAATAATAATAATAATAATGGTGGTACAAACAAAAATTAAAATTGAAAAAATTAGAAAAAAAAAAAAAAAAAAAAAAAAAAAAAGAATAATTGAAAACATTCTTCCTTCACGTTTTGCAGAAATGATGTTTCATGTTCGATACAATTGCTTCAAAATTGGGACTTTTTGATGTAAGAGCGATTTGAATACAGTCTTCGTTTAATCGATTTCTGTTCTTCGTTTTTATGTTCATTAGAGTGGAAAAGCCTTGTTCGCACAAATATGTTGTTCCAAATAGCAGCAATTTTTTAACCGCCTCTTCATGTGCAATTTTGAAAGCCTTTGCAGCTTTTGACATCCCAAAGGACGACAGATTTGGTTTACTCTCAAATTGAATACGTGCTTCAGTATTAGATCGAAGTTCAAGAATTGCTTCTGCCAAACCTGAAGGTTCTTCTGTTATCATAGCAATTTCATATTTAAAAGGATCTACAATCCAACTGACAGTACGTGTATCAAGATCTGGAAAGTAATCTGAAAACCGCTTTCTGAGTTTGATAAGATGTCTTACAATTGTATCCTTGATGTCAGCAAAAGCAATATTTTCGCAATCTTCCAAAAACAAAGCTAACCTTGAAAAAGAAGCTATCTTGTCCTGTTCTACTTTCTGTCTCCAATATTGCAGCTTTAATCCAAACGCTGACACTATTTTTCTCGCTGAAATGATATTAATATTCTTTCTTTGCAATTCTTTGTTTAATATATTTATACTCTCAAAAATGTCCGCTAAATATACGAGATATGCAACCCAGGAAGAGTTTTTAAACTTATCTGCGAGAATATTTTTTTGATCAACCATAAAAATTTCGACTTCAGTTTTGAGAGTCCATACTCGATTTAGTACATTTCCGCGAGAGAGCCACCTTACTTCTGTATAATAAAGTAGGCCTGTATATTCAGCTTCACCGTTCTGACATAATTCACGAAATAGCCGCGTGTTTAGTGCATGTCCCTTGATAAAATTTACAATCTTGATGACATCATGCATGACGGCTTCCAGTGTAGGTTCTAAATATTTGACCATAAGGGCCTGGCGATGGATCATACAGTGAGTAACTTCAATATTTGGGTTATTTTTTTTACGAAAGCCGAAAAAGCATTAATATGACCCAGCATAGCTGGAGCTCCATCCAAAGATACAGAAATACAGTTTTCCCATTTTAAACTTTCATTGAAGTATTCATATACTTTATTATAGACATCAATTCCACGAGATCTCAACTCGAGAGGAGAACAAAACAGCATTTCCTCTTCAAAATTATCTGCACCTTTGTAGCGAACATATACCATTAGCTGTGAATTGCTACTAAAATCAGTTGTCTCATCAAGCTGAATAGCAAAATATTTAGCCTGTTTTAATGCGAAAATAACCTGTTCCTTCAAATTTTCTGCTAATATAGAAATTCGTTCTTTCACAATTCTCGCAGACAAGGGCACTGAATTCAGTTTCTTCGCTTTTGACCACACATAATCTCTGCCATTTTTACAGCAGCTGATTTAACCAAATCTTCACCAATAGTGTATGGTTTCTTATTTCGAGCAATCAACCAGGCTACTTCAAAGCTAGCCCTTGATGCTGAACGCTGATCAAATGTACCAAACAAGTTGCTATTCAATCTTTGTCTTTTAACAGATATTTCTTAATTTGCAAAGTATTCTCGCGGTTTGGAATACAGGTGTGAATGCAAATTATCTAAATGTTTCTTCAATTGACTTTTTTTGAACGATTCTGAAGTCAGTACCTTCATACATACAACACACTATGGTTTCATTGTACCATTGTCTTCTATTTGTGTAAAACCGTAATTAAGGAATTCGTCTTGGTATGTTCTTTTTCTATTTGCTGCCATCTGAAAGGAGACAGAAAATAATAGTTGTAATATACTTGAATTAAATTTTCAAATTGTTTAAATTGTTTAATTTGAAAAAATACTAACAGGTTTATAAAATAGCAAATTAAAAATATATACTTTTTACTCACAAAAGTTTCATTTTTACCCCCCAAAATTTCCTTTTTACCCCATTTGGGGTAATTTACCCCGGTTTCCCGACCGCTGGTCTATATGCTCGTAGACCTGTCAGATGCGTTCACTTACTGCAACTCACTGTCGCCTGCGGTTAGCCTGGAGTAGAGAGCATGCATTGTGGACACCGCAACAATGGGCTTGTGTGATGTTTTCCGACGAGTCCAGGTTTAGCTTGCAGTCTGATTCTCGCCGGACTTTCATATGGAGAGCTCCAGGTACCCGTTACCACCAAGAAAACATCATTGAACGACACCGTTACGGTGGTGAAGGAGTGCTCGTTTAGGGTGGAATTATTTTAGGTTCCAGAACTGACCTGCATGTTCCAATTGGAACCATGACAAGCCAAATCTATCGGGACGTCATTCTGGAACAACATGTACGTTTGTTTCGGGGCGCCATGGGCGACAATTTGTGTTTATGGATGACAACGTACGTCCTCACCGTGCAAACATCGTAAGCGAATGCCTTCAATCGGAGGATATCACCCGTATGGACTGGCCAGCATTCTCACCGGACTTGAATCCAGTAGAGCACGTGTGGCTGACGAGTTGCAGCCCCTCAACCTCCTCCTACATGTCTACCGGAACTTCGGAGAGCATTGCTTTTTGAGTGGTGTAATATCCCCCAAGATCAGATCGATAATTTGATACTCAGCAAGCCTAGGCGTTGTACGGACTGTATTGCATCGTCTGGGAGACATGCAATGTATTAACAATCATAGCAACCATGTAATATTGGTTTTTTGTAAATAGGTCTTTTTTATAATTTGCTCCAGGGAGAAAAATCGCTAATTTTTTTAATAATATCAAACATATAGCATCTTCTTTTGCTCTTTACCTTTTGTTTAATAAATAAGCTTTACAAATAAGTCAAATTTGTTTTGCTTCTAACTCTTCCTTTGCCTGATTTTGCATTATCCTTAATTTATGGACAAGAGTGTATATTAAATCCTATTTGGAAAAACCTGGCACTTTCATAATCTCATCACTATTCAACGTAACACATTTAACAATTAAAAAGAATTATGTGATACAAACGCCATAGGTTTCAGTGTTAAAGTAAACCAGATCGCCCCTACTCTTTCTTGCCGACATGTCGGTGACGCGCGTCCCGCCCACTGGGTTTGTCTATCTCTTATAAGGTCCATGAATGTATCCATGGACCTTATAAGAGATAAACTAACCCAGTGGGCGGGGCGAGCGTCACAGAAATGTCCTCGAGAAAGAGTAGGGACGATCTGGTTTACTTTAACACTGAAACATATGGCGTTTGTATACGTTGTATACGTTGTATAGTGATGAGATTATGAAAGCCACAGTTTTTTCCAAATAGGATTTAATATATCTCATTAAAGCACTTTTTACTGCATTTCGCGCATTTTTTCACGCGTAATTCGTGTACATAGATCTTTACTTTGGTAAAACGGTAGAAACTCTAAGCACAAAATTTATGAACTTAATTTTGCGTACAAATAACGTAAAATTAAATAAGATTGATAGTACGTGATGCTTGGAAATAAATAAGGTAAAGTTAAACAAGATCTGATATTTTTTTTTTAATTTAATGACCATTTTCAGGCAGTGATTTTCAAAACTGTAATAACATTACAAAACAATCATTTATTTGATTATATCATCATTAACTTATTAACATTAAAGTGGAATATTTATTTTAGTAATTTTAGTAATTTATAAAATTCGAAGCATAAAATTTTCTGAGTGTAATGAAGGGAAAAAAGAAAAGGTAAAATAAAATCTAGAAGCACTCCGATTTTATATTACGTCCAAAAGGAACCCTTTTTTAACGTTTTGTGTGTTACCTATATTTATTGAATATCATGTTCTTCGCCCGTAAACCACATACATTTAAAAACAGCATACCTTTAGAATTTCCGCACTGGAGATAAAACTGTTATTTTCCGTACAATGCTCTCTCTGAACTCGTTGAGTTTGTTAATCAAAAATTCGTTAAAGTTTAACAAAATATGAAATAGATTAAAACAAATTCGAAATTCGGCCGTCCAGATGCCCATGCTCGGATGGAGGATTACATTATTCAAAATTTGATGGCTTTAGATACTGTCGTTTTTGTCATAGTTCGAGAAACATTCATGTATTCATGCAGATTCTTCATTATTTAATTTCTTTAAATGTAATACAGGGCGATAATATTTGGTAACAACAATTTGCAAGGAGACACGGACATTTATAGTAAAACAGCGCAAAATGCCGCTTCGAAACTAACAGCCTTTCTAGGCTACCGCCCCTTTGGGCTAATAAATTAAATTAACAGAAAATAAAAAAAATCTTATGCAGAACTAAAAATAAATTAAAAAATAATCACTATAATATACAAGCAAAATTAATTATTATGGTTAAATATAATTTTAATATTAGAATTAAATGTATAAAAATTTTTAAGGAGTCAAAAGTGTTTATCACTATGATGTATTATGAAATATAATTAAAATAAAATTCCTTTATAGAAAGAGCTATAATACTCATCTATAATTTTAAAAAAGCAGCACAATTTAGAATTTTAAACAAAACTTTCAAAAATTCCTTTTTAAATATTTTAGTACTTTTTACTTATTTACACCAATAAAAAGCGTAAAAATTGCAAGAGAAAATTGCTTGTTTGAAATTTTCTATTAGTTCAGGTTTAAAATATTATTTTCTAAAAGAAGTAGTTACAAATTTCCTTACAGCATAGGAAAAGCTAAAAAAATATCCATCCCTGAAAGCATGCAATAGCTTTATAATTATTTGGAACGTTAATTATGCTTGATAAATATGCTAAATTTTTAAAAATAAATCTCAATTTCAAAAATAAAAATATGTAGAAATTCTAATTTGTGAAATGAGGCGCTGCAACCAGATTATTCTTGACAATTATACACGCTGCAATAGGCAACCAATGTTAAATTTCTGCAAGTCGTCCCTACTCCTCCGGATGTGATCAAGGTGACAGCCGGCAACGCCTCAGACGAGGGAGAAAACACGTTTGGGTTTCGTTTCTTCTATTTCATATAATGTCCATGAATGTTCCTCAATTTGCTGAAGGAAGTTTAGAAATCAGAACAATTTGACAACCTTATCTGTTTATAATTTGATAGCTTATAAATAAAGCAAGATGAATTTCTCTACATAAAGTTGAGCAAAACTAAAAAGTAAAATTCGCATGGAGGAGAGATAAAATTTCATGGCAGATGAGTTCTCTTTTGTGTGCTTACGAATTTGAAATTTTGGTTTGGCTTTGCTTGGTTTATTTCATATTATAACAATGCATCACTTTCTTTTAATTTATCGTAACGTCAAGGAAAAGTGTAAAAAACATGCACATCTCAATGAAAATTACTTCATTCTGAAATAACGAAAGTAAAGTAATATTGTCGCAAAATTTAAAAGTCAACATTTTCATATTATAACAATGCATCACTTTCTTTTAATTTATCGTAACGTCATGGAAAAGTGTAAAAAACGTGCACATCTCAATGAAAATTACTTCATTCTGAAATAACGAAAGTAAAGTAATATTGTCGCAAAATTTAAAAGTCAACATTTTCATATGATAACAATGCATCACTTTCTTTTAATTTATCGTAACGTCAAGGAAAAGTGTAAAAAACATTCACATCTCAATGAAAATTACTTCATTCTGAAATAACGAAAGTAAAGTAATATTGTCGCAAAATTTAAAAGTCAACATTTTCATATGATAACAATGCATCACTTTCTTTTAATTTATCGTAACGTCATGGAAAAGTGTAAAAAACATGCACATCTCAATGAAAATTACTTCATTCTGAAATAGCGAAAGTAAAGTAATATTTTCGCAAAATTTAAAAGTCAACATTTTCATATGATAACAATGCATCACTTTCTTTTAATTTATCGTAACGTCAAGGAAAAGTGTAAGAAACATGCACATCTCAATGAAAATTACTTCATTCTGAAATAACGAAAGTAAAGTAATATTGTCGCAAAATTTAAAAGTCAACATTTTCATATTATAACAATGCATCACTTTCTTTTAATTTATCGTAACGTCATGGAAAAGTGTAAAAAACATGCACATCTCAATGAAAATTACTTCATTCTGAAATAACGAAAGTAAAGTAATATTGTCGCAAAATTTAAAAGTCAACATTTTCATATGATAACAATGCATCACTTTCTTTTAATTTATCGTAACGTCAAGGAAAAGTGTAAAAAACATGCGCATCTCAATGAAAATTACTTCATTCTGAAATAACGAAAGTAAAGTAATATTGTCGCAAAATTTAAAAGTCAACATTTTCATATTATAACAATGCATCACTTTCTTTTAATTTATCGTAACGTCATGGAAAAATGTAAAAAACATGCACATCTCAATGAAAATTACTTCATTCTGAAATGACGAAAGTAAAGTAATATTGTCGCAAAATTTAAAAGTCAACATTTTCATATTATAACAATGCATCACTTTCTTTTAATTTATCGTAACGTCATGGAAAAGTGTAAAAAACATGCACATCTCAATGAAAATTACTTCATTCTGAAATGACGAAAGTAAAGTAATATTGTCGCAAAATTTAAAAGTCAACATTTTCATATGATAACAATGCATCACTTTCTTTTAATTTATCGTAACGTCATGGAAAAGTGTAAAAAACATTCACATCTCAATGAAAATTACTTCATTCTGAAATGACGAAAGTAAAGTAATATTGTCGCAAAATTTAAAAGTCAACATTTTCATATTATAACAATGCATCACTTTCTTTTAATTTATCGTAACGTCATGGAAAAGTGTAAAAAACATGCACATCTCAATGAAAATTACTTCATTCTGAAATTACGAAAGTAAAGTAATATTGTCGCAAAATTTAAAAGTCAACATTTTCATATTCTAACAATGCATCACTTTCTTTTAATTTATCGTAACGTCATGGAAAAGTGTAAAAAACATGCACATCTCAATGAAAATTACTTCATTCTGAAATAACGAAAGTAAAGTAATATTGTCGCAAAATTTAAAAGTCAACATTTTACGCCCTCCAGACTCTTTTGTTTCCACTCTTAGGAATTTTTCGTTCTCCTTTTTCCTTTTTTCTTCTCAGTTTTTTTTTTTTTTTTTTTTTTTTTTTCAGTTTAGATCTTGCGTTCTGCCAGTTCGAGATACCGGATAACTTCCGGCGTTCTACGGTCCTAGAGTGTGGGGGTGTATCGATTGCTGATAACGACGTTGCCGACGTTCTAGGAAATTAATCTCAGCTGCCACAAAAGAAAGCAGAAGAAAGTCCTACCGGAGAGTTCCAGATTAACGCCCGATAAAAAGAATGTCACGTGACTGCTGTGGGGGTGGGTTTGCAGGGGAAGAAACAGTGTTCAATTTCCAGGTTCCCAATCGTTACACACGTCAGGTTTCGCTAACAGCCAGCTAAAGAGAAGTTGTACTACATCAATTTCAAATACCCTTCATCCCCCCAGCCTTATTATAGAAGAAATATCTGTCACCAACGGAGTTAGAAAATGCAGTTAACTTTTTGATAAATGATAAATGTTTAGACTTTTAATGTTCAGAATTTTTAAGCTTCAGTATTCATCCTGCATCTACAGATCATGAAATTTGATTAGACTTAAATATTTCGCTTCAGTGCTTTAATTCAGATCGCAGCCATTCTTTCCACATCAATTTTCTATTGATTAACTGATAATTTGAATATGTGTAACTTAGGAAGTTTCTAAATAGAAGACCTTAAGTTGGCAACAGCTTTCTGTTGTCTTATCAGTACAGTCTGATATTTGTGGACAAATGAAGAATCGAATGCTGAGAACGAAAATTAACTAGTTTGCTTATTAATCCCTTGCAAATTTGATAAACTTAAAATAATTATTCCAGTAAACATTTTTAGCTGGAAAATAAATTAATCGCAGATAAATAGCTGAACGCTTATGGATGCTTTACATTTTCACTTCCTTTTACGAAGTAAAAGAAGTATTGTAATCGAGAAAAATTTCGGGTTTCGTATTTCAACGACAATAATAATTTCGAACAGCTCTCGAATCCATTTGATCGACGTTTTTGCTTGTCATCTGTACGTACGGGCAGAATAAAGGACTACTAGAACTACTCTTTTATACGCCCTCGCTTGGCGACCAATTTATCGCCAAATATTCTTGGCGAGAAACTCCACGGTGCCATATTACTATCTAAATTTTTTGTCTACATTTCGAACTTTAAGCCTAAAATGTCTCCAAAAACGTGGTTTTCGCACATGCAAAAACCACGTTTTGAACACTTAAGTTAAAAATCCGAAACAAAAACAAAAAATTTAAATAGCAAATACGTAAAGTTTTGACAAGTTTTGACATACGTAAAATATTTGACAAGAATTCATGTACACAGCGATATGTTTTAACTTAAAAAAAAATCTACGAATTGCACAATCTAGGCAACGAAAGGATCTACGAACTACGCAAACCTCGCTTTAATAAATTAACATAACAGCAATAAATTTCAAGGAATACCATGTACACAGCATTTAACTTAAATCATAAAAACTTAATCGTAAGGAAAAAAAAAAAAAAAAAAAAAAAAAAACAAATAACTTAATAGTAAAAAAAAATCTACGAATTGCATAATCTAGGCATTGCGCACAAATCAACAAAATAAACTAAAATAACTAAAATTACAAACAATTCAAAAAACAACAATAACAACAGAAATTCATAGTAAAAAAACAATGAACATAACATTCTACAAAATAAAAACAGTAAAATAAAATGCACTTACCATAATACATTCGTTAATAAAATTTCGCCAGTCACACAACGTCTGTGAATAAAAGTGCAACGATTTTGCTATATCACATGTCTTTCTGCGATTCAAAATTTCGAAAATAACAATTAAAACTTCCTCCAAACTTAACTTACTACACGAAAACTACGATCTTAAACTCCTCTAACAACCACATATTTTAACAGCAACCATTTGACTGCATATCCACACAAGAACTATCAGAAACGTCCTTCTTCGTCCGAGTTCTCATAGCAGCTTCGCATTTCGGACTTCGTTTTAAAAGTCCCACAGAAATTCCAAAAATACACTTCGATTCTCATAAACACACCCGTGAACAAAAGACTCGTTAAAAACTCCAACATCGTACCTTTTAATACTAAATTTACTTTCCACACAATCTAAAATACGCGAAAGAAATCTTGCCACCACGTCTATTTTATAGTCATGCATAGTCCATTTCAAAACACGCACGATACGAACCAATGAGCAATTAAACCACTGCAGCAAAAGAGTTAATTTCAACGTCAAAAGGGTTGCATACAAACAACATCGTCCCCAAAACCATAGCGCTCAAAAACAGCGCAGAACACATATCGCAACATTTGGTGACCTTAGGGCGTATATAAGAGTAGAGCCGGACTATTTTTGCCGAAATGGATTGTAATATATTAGATTTATATATATAGCATCATTCTAACACAGGTATTTTGACACAAAATCGGACTTTTTCTGAAATGACATGCCAATTTTTTTCCATATTTCGATTCTACGACTCAAATTATGCCTACATATTAATTTCTAACTTTGGATAAGAAATGTATGGAGAAATTTAAAAATTCATCTTGGCGCATTTGTTTCAGTTTGAGGGGAAAATAATTCATTTGGCGAGGTTCTGAATTTATGGTAACCTATTTTCCTTTCCTTTTTACTTCTTTGTACGCAGTAAAAAGGAAGTATTGTAATCACGAAAAGTTTCAGGCAGTATATTTCAACGAAAATATCCATTTTGACAGTTATCGAATGCAATATAACGATGTTTTGCGTGATATCTGTACGTAAGGACGACAGAATAAAAGACTCTTTCCTCCAAAAAAAATTATAAAACTGCTTTAAAATGAATTGTGAAGAGAATTTTCCGTGGTGTCTGTACGTACGTACGTATATATCTCGCATAACTCAAAAACGAGTAGCCTCAGAGCGTTGAAATGTTGTATGTAGGACTGTTATTACATTTAGATGTGCACCTCGTATTTTGGTTGCAATCGGCCGCACCAAACATCTATAAATATATTTATATAATTTAAAGTAAAATAGAAAGAACAAACATATCCACTGTGTTACCCGGCTCGGTGATCTCAGTTTCTTTACTCTTATATTTCGTAAATTGTGCATTTTTTGGTGCTACTTTGGTAGACGGATTTTGGCGACTTTTTGGCGATTTGCCTTTTGGCAAGTATTACAACTTATGGTACACCCATTGCTGGATAAGTTATTTATGGTAACCGATACTTTGTTGTCATTTTATTAAAAAAATAATGCGTTTTATTATGCATAACTTCCATGTTTTAAATATTATTTATGGCTTCTAAGTATTAAAAATCAATTTAATTTTACATTTTTATTTGAAATAAAAATTTTGTTGTTTATAATATTTTATGTTGTGGATGATGTAATCAATGACGTCACCTTACTTAAAAAGTAATTGGTTTTATTAATATCTATAAATTTAATCTAATGTTTTAAACATTATTTATGGCTGTTAAATATTAAAATAAAATTTAATTTTGTATTTGTTTTAAAAATGATTTTATTATGAATGATTATTTAAATAATTTTAATTCTATGCGTGATGTAATCAGCTCCCTGATTGGTTACTGAATATTTGTGCATTACCGCGCCATTTTAAAATTTTATTATTCATCTCTTCGAATTCCTCGGATTTCAAATGGAATGGATATCTCCGTTTCGAAGACTAATGTTGTTATTGGTAATTACCAAGAATTATTGGTATTGGAATAAAAAAATTGCCCTTTGAGACTTTATTTTGGCCAACCTGTCTTTCCTAATCAAAGATTTATTTATAAATTGTTAATAGCGTTCAGAGGAAATTTAGTCCGAGTCAATTATGATTTCGATTTTTTTGTGGTATTTATCAATAAACAAGAGGTTAAATTACTCAAAAAAATGTAAGTACATATTTTTCTTTTATTTTATAATTGTATACTTCAATTTTTGTTAAAAAAAATTAATACACTATTTTCAAAAATTGCTGAGATAATTATTGTCACATATGTTTTAATGCTAATTATATTTTATATAACGTATTTTAAAGTATTTGAATTTAATAATATTCTAATTCTTTTAAATGTTGGTAGGATGGTTTTTAATTCGATATTCAATTTCAGTAATATTTTAATCTAATTAAACGTTGGCACAATGTTTTTATAGCGGTGTTTTTATTCTCTTTTTTGCTATATGAAAGTAATAATAGCCTTACTTTAGTACTTTATACTCATAGTAAATGTATTTATTTACACTTGCCTGCCATCTTAAAAAACAACATTTTCAACAAAAAATTAATCCATTACTTTTAACGATATTTATTTATTTTTTTGTAAGTTTCGAATACTTTACTATGCGTAAAAACAGCGTTTTTCAAAATGGCTGACGATTGTAAAAATCGCGCCAACAATTGCGCCAACGTAAATCGCCAAAAATCTGTGCAACCGTCTACCAAAGTAGCACCCATTTTTTTGCTTTAAACTTATTGAATTATGTTGTTCTTATCTTCCGGTTAAAATTTTTATGCCTTTAGGAAATCTGCAAGCAATATTTGTAAAATTATCAACAAATTAAAAGCTGTTTAAGTACGGTTAAGCCTGATTTTTAAATAACATGGCGGATATGTTTGTTTGTTTACATTTGAAACAACAGAATAGTAGATTTGTTGCCAATCTAGAGAGGCTAAACAAAGATAACGCCTTCATTTATTATTGCGAATTAAATCATGCTTAATCCTATCTGGAAATTTTTCGAGGAAATAAGTGTTTAAGATTTACTTAAATGTCTCACTTTATTAATTTTTAATATAGATATTTTGAGTTTTTATGTATTTTTGCCTTGTCGGGAAGTAAGAACTGAATTAATTGAACAAGAAATACTGAATCGTCTGTGAAAACCTGTTTCTTTTTTGTTTTGTTTGCTTAATTTCTTTTATACGTCTTTCCAAATTTATTATAGTATTTGAATAGAACATGTGGCAACGATTAGATAATTCTTGAAATGATATAAATTTTGTGCATTCTGAGTTATAATATGAACGAAATATAACGCTGTTAAGTGAACCTAGCCCCAGTGTGTCGCTATGGTAAACAGCTACAGTGAATTTTAAAAGAGTTTAAAAGAGTGATTGATTTTATTGCATCTTATGTTTTATCGGTGAAATAGATTTAATTCAATCCAATAAGTTTAAGTGAAATGCAAGAAAAATGCGTATACCCAAGTAGCACAGCAACGTCGTAACGTCGTTGCAAAAACGTTGCAATATGTCGTCTATAAGACGCCCAGATGTCCACGAACATCCACTCTTTTGGAACCGTTGCAAAGACGTCTTTATTACGTCTATGGAGATGAGGTTTTTGTCGCATAGACGTCGTTATTGCGTCTTTCGCAGGTGATATTTTGTTTGTGAAAGCATCGTCTTAAAGACGCCTAAATGTTCGCACAATTCCACCTTTTTGCAACAGTTGTGAAAATGTCGTTATTATGTCCTTGTGTTACATATTGATTTATGCAGAAAAATAAGCTTGATAATTGATATATTTTTCTTTTTTTTTTTTTTTTTTTTAATTTTGTATTCCTTGTATTTATCTAAAGTTGAAATATTTTATCATTTCCTGAAAACCAGAAGATAATACAAATTTTTCTCTTTAGAGTAAATATGCATAATTAATAATAGCGTTAATTATTTTCAGTATTTTAAACTATAGTTTTTAAATAACTTAAATTCTAAGTTACGATTATATAAGATTTCATCATTTTTTCGTTAAGTGAGAGTAATTTGAAAGTGGTTATTATAAATATATAGCATTAATAGTAGGCTTTAAGTAAATAAAACTCAATTAGACATAAATAAAAGTAAAGATACATATGTGGATAAAAAAAAAGAGCGCTTCTGATAACAGTATTATCACATTTATTTCTGTTAAATCTCAGAGACATTGAAAATTGCTGTTTGATGAAACTTCTTGTTTCCATTTATTATGAATTTCTTTGTTATCACAAGCACAAAAAAAGTAAGCGAAGAAAATAGAATATACTTAAATTTAATAAAAAATAAAACCCGATTTCCAACATTCATTGAGATAATCTAATAAACAAACATAACGGCAATATTTAAAAAAATCTGATGTGTACACCACATGACTTCCTTGTACGGAATATTAAATTATACGCATTTTTTCTTGCATTTCATTTAAACTTATTGGATTGAATTAAATCTACTTTACCGACAGAGCATAAACCACAATAGAATAAATCCATTCTTTAAAATTCACGCTAGTAATTGTTTACCATAGCGACACTCTGGCGCTAGATTCACTTAACAGTATTATATTTTGTTCATATTATAACTCATAATGCCCAAAATTTATATCATTTAAAGAACAGAATTATCTAATCGTTGCCACATGTTCTATTCAAATACTATAATAAAACTAGAATGATGTATGAAAGAAATTAAGCAAACAAAAAAAAAAAAAAAAAAAAAAAAAGAGTTTTTCACAGACGATTGAGTATTTCTCATTCATTTAATTCACTTCTCACTTCGCGACAAGGCAAAAATACATAAAAACTCAAAATATCTATATTAAAAATTACGAAGTAAATCTTAAACGCTTATTTCCTCGAAAAAATTCCAGAAAAGATTAAGCATGATTTAATTGGCAATAATAAATGAAGGCGTTATCTTTGTTGTTGCGAAGCTGAGTTTCTCTAGATTGGCAACAAATCCACTAGTCTGCTGTTTCAAATGTAAACAATCAATGGCCGCTATAAAAAAAGGCTTAGCGGCACTTAACAACTTTAAAATTGTTGGTAATGTAACATATGATTGCATAACATGGGATTTGCATTTATTAAATCTGTATGCAATATTCTTTGCATACAGATTTACTAAAGGCATAAGAACCTTAACCGGAAGATAAAAACAACATAATTCAATCATTTTTAAAGCAAAAAATGTACAATTTACAAACATATACCAGTAAAGAAGCTGAGATCGCTGAGCCGGGTAACAGAGTGGATATATATATATAAATATATTTATATACGTTTGGTGCGGCTGATTGAAACCAAAATAAGAGGTGCACATCTACATGTTATAGCAGTCCTATATACAAAATTTCAACGTTCTGAGGCTACTCGTTTTTGAGTTATGCGAGATATGTACGTACATACGTTCGTACAGACACCACGAAAAATTCTCTTCAAAATTAATTTTAAAGCAGTTTTATAATTTTTTTGGAGGAAACGAGTATTTTATTCTATCCTTACGTACAGATATCACGCAAAAACATCGTTAAATTGTATTCGATAGCGGTCAAAATGGATATTTTTGTTGAAATAGGCTGCCTGAAACTTTTCGCGATTACAATACTTCCTTTTTACTTCGTACAAGGAAGTAAAAAACGCGAAATACACAGTGTTTGGAAGAATAGATACCAAACGAAAAGTAATAAAGCTGAAATTTGCAATCAATAAAAAATATTTAGTGTTTTCCTTAACACTAGTTTTTCGATTATACATTTCATACACTGTTTAAAATCATTAATCTTTTCTGCATACTGTACAAAAGACAATGTTATTAATTTTAATAATTAATTGCTTATATTATACGTATATCTAATTCATCTTGAGCAGTAAGATTAAGTACTGGTACCAGTGCAATAATTTCTTTGTATTTTGAAAAAAAAATGAACATACCATAACAGCTTGAATTGTTGTTGTTTCTGTATTGATTGCATTTTCAGAAAAACCAGAAAGTGGCTTACTGTTGTATGTTATTTTTGGTTTTATATGAATTAATTCTGAAAGCCAACAGGACGTTATAACCGAAGCACAAAGCTAATTAGTTTATCCAAATATTGCACCGCTGGAACCATAGTGATTGGAGACAGACACTATTTCACGAGCCATAGAGACACTATTTCACGAACACTATACTCCACAGACCACTATAGGACACAGAGACACTATTTCACGAACACTAGATTCACGACGGCATTTCTTGTAGAGCAGATATTCACACACAAAATAAGCACAAATTCAGCATTCTCACGATAATTTCACTCGCTGAAAGCAGTTGAAGCAAGTAGGTACAGAACAATGAGAAGATACGCAATGCGTTCTTTGATTTACAGTGCATTACATTTACTTTTAATATAAGCAATATTATTTATATCAGTTATTGCTTGATTCAATTTCAAACATGAAGTACGTCTTTTCAAACGCGTTACAGATGGCATCTTTACCAAATCACTTGAAAAAACTGCTAGAATCTGAATTAATTGCGTAGTTGTTGGAATTTTCCAGCTAGCCAAAGCGCGCAAATCTCGAGATGTTCGTTTATATAAGCATTTGGTAAATAATGTACAGGTCTGCTTCTCCTTCAGCCATATTGGATAGCCGTGAATTCGCCCTTACTTTAAAAATAAGAATACACTGGTGTGCAAAAATTAAGGACGAAGTCGAAAAATTAGCATATCAGCTGAAGGAAGAGGCAGAGCGGACAGAAAGACCAATCAGGAGATTAAGTAAGGTGATGTACGGTAGCACATGCGCAGATATGCAGGTAGACGTAATGGGGGAGTGTCTAATTAGTATAAAGCATGTTGTCAGTGTAAGATCAGTATTTCTGGCAAAGAGATTGCACGCCGTATAGCAGTTAAAATCACACCGAGTTGCTGCCTTAGCGAGAAATGGCGAATAATCAATCTGTTAGACGACATCTGGATGCTTTTACCCGAGGTCGAATCATTGGGAAGTTGGAGGAAGGCCGCAGTGTGACAAATGTAGCTGCAGAGTTCGGAATTGCTCACAGCATCGTTTTACGAATTTGGAGACAATTTCAAACTACAGGAACAGCTATCCGGGGGTTTAGTAGTGGTCGTCCACGAGGGACCACACCCGCAGATGACCGGTTAATTGCCTTACAGGCCAGAAGAAACAGGCGGCAGACAGCGGGAAAAATCGCTAGACACACGACACAGGCGACTGGACGACCGATATCGCGTTTTACCGTGACTAGAAGACTGCACGGTGGTGGTCTGTTTGCACGACGCTCTGTACGGTGTGTACCTCTAACGCCTGCCCATCGGAGAAGGCGTTCTCTGTGGTGCCGTGAACACCGGAATTGGAGAGACAATGAATGGGGACGAGTACTCTTTACAGATGAGAGCAGATTCAGTCTGAGTAGCGATTCTCATCGCATACTCATCTGGAGAGAGCGGGGAAGCCGCAATCATCCCTCGAACATCATTGAACGGGACAGGTATGGAGGTGGCGGTGTTCTCGTTTGGGAAGGCATCATGCTTGGTAGTCGTACAGACCTTCACATCTTCGACACAGGTTCAGTCAACGGGACCCGTTATTGCAACGAGATTCTTCTTCCATATGTGCGTCTTTTTAGAGGCGCTATTGGTCGGCAGTTCCTTTTCATGGACGACAATGCACCATGTCATCGCACAGTAGCTGCCGAACAGCTCTTAGAGAGTGAGGATATTGAACATATGGATTGGCCGGCACGATCTCCGGATCTCAATCCCATCGAGCATGTATGGGATTTTCTAGGCAGACGCTTGGCAGCTCGTACCTTACCACCAGTAACGATTCCGGAGCTTCGATTGGCGCTGCAAGACGAATGGGCAGCAATGCCTCAACAACTCATTGACACCTTCATTCTCAGCATGGGCAGACGCTGTGAAACCTGCCTAGAAGTCAGGGGAGATCATATCCCCTATTAAAGACCGGATGTTTCTTGCTGGACACCCATCACAGGGATGTTTCGGCCTTCAGTCGCATTGCGCTCCATGCTACTTTTTCAATAAAGCTTCTTTTTATCCCTCTGATTTCTCTTTTAGTAAGTGTTGCTTACATTACTCATGTCCTTACGTATTGGGGATCTTACGGTATTAAATGTGTTGATTTGGAAAGCTTTTGTACAAAGTTATATTGAAAAAACCGTCTCGTCCTTAATTTTTGCACACCAGTGTATTTCAGTCATATTTCAGCAGCGAAATAATTGCTAATATGTTATTTGCATTCATTTCGGAAATATGATTTTTTTAAAGTATATAAAATGTATAACTTAATAACTTACTTTATAGATTAGTTTCATTTTTAAATATTTTGCTATAATACTTATAAAAATATTTTAAGTATTAATTATTTTAACAAAATTTTAAACAATTATATTTAGCACGTATTTTTAGCACTAATTAAATTTAATAAATCAAAAGTATTTATATTAAATTTACATTTCATTAGATAAATCTACCTTAGATTAATATATTTAGATGAAATAAAGTAATGAAACATTGTAAGGTAAATCTTATGCGGACTTCAGATTCTTGAAAGGGCAGATTGAATCTCTTTTCATTTTAAAAATAATGCTGATGAACTAAAAAAAATGCTAAACCGACCACGTCTAAAAAGCGGTCATATCATGACGTTTCAGCAACGTCGGCAAATTGCCAAGATGCAACGGCAAATATTTTGCGTCTTCCCAACGTTGTAAAGACGTCGTAAAAGTTACCACAACCACTTTGCAACCTCTCGAATTAGTTTACAACGTCGTGTGATACTTAGGTAATTTAATATTCCGTACAAGGAAATCATGTGGTGTACACATCAGATTTTTTATCATTGTACACGAGCGGGAAAAAAGTCATCGTTTATGCTTTCGTATAATTTTAACAAAGTGCGCACATTTGGCATTTATATCGCTTGTAACGAATATGCCAAATTTCAAAATGCGCCAATATGTAAATTCATATGTATCTTAGGAAACTTTGAATAAAAAAAATCTAATTTTTTGCAAGTATGCTTAGAAATACATCTAATTTAAGGTGATGGTAAAAATTTTATAGGTCATAATTCAAAAATGTTTTCAAAAAATTTATAAAAAGGATTTAAAAATACAAAATAAATCATAAAAAATGGGCGAATTTTATTTGGAATGAACCTAAGTTTCGAAATGGGAAAGGAAGAATAAAATAAGTTTAATAAAAAAAAGAAATATTAATATATATATATATATATATATATATTTATACCAAAATCAATTAACACGTAGGAGCTAAAATTTTGAAAGCTAATTTTTTAAAATCTACTAGTGCGATTTTTACGAAACTTGGCACTTGGGCATAATTTGAGTCGTAGAATCGAAATGTGAAAAAACATTGGTATGTTATTTCAGAAAAACTTCGATATTGTGTCAAAAAACCTATGTTAGAACAATGCTATATACAAATCTAATATATATCCTAAGTCGTGCTTTTGAGTTATGAAACACAACTTAAATTTCAACAATCGATCCTGTAGTACGGGAGCTATAGAACTGCACCATTTTTTTTTTGTGCAAGGTGTACATGAATCATTCTCATGCACACAGACATGAAGTTTTAAAACCTCAGTAAGATTTGACATCTTAGACACAGCGAGTCATTGCTACATGTCTGTTAGGACTATAGTAGCAGTACTAGAATGAGTACAACCTTAGAACAACCACCACCAACAACAACTATGCTCTGTCTGGGATCGGATCCACGAATCTTTCAGCTGAAGTAACTGAAAGGCTAATCATTTTTGGGGTGACACGGAATTTTATTACGAGGTATTCGTAAGATATTACGAAAAATTAAATCCTGAAATAGGTTGTTTAAGGACTGATGAAGAAATTTTATAAAATGGAGAAGAAGTACCTTGGAAACTGAAGTTGTGGAGTAATTCATAGTACGCAGGTTTAATATGTTCGTCTTAATCACACAGTGGGAAACCGCGTAAGATTCCAATTTCCTGAAATTGTAGTATGCTTAGAATTTCCCTACTGGGAAATGTACTGTAAAACGTAAATGTATATTAAAGAATAAAAAAAATTCCGACTTGTCAGAAGAGCTAGGTGACGTCTCCCTTTTTACTTCCTTGTACGAAGTAAAAAGGAAGTATTGAAATCGCGAAAAGTTTCAGGCAGCATATTTCAACGAAAATATCCATTTTGACCGCCCTCGAATGCAATTTAACGATGTTTTTGCGTGATATCTGTGCGTAAGGACTGAATAAAAGACACCTTTCCTCCAAAAAAATTATAAAACTGCTTTAAAATTAATTCTGAAGAGAATTTTTCGTGGCGTCTGTACGAACGTATGTATACGTACGCACGTACGTACGTATCTCGCATAACTCAAAAACGAGTATCCTCAGAATGTTGAAATTTTGTATATAGGACTGCTATAACATGTAGATGTGCACCTCGTATTTTGGTTGCAATCGGCCGCACCAAACGTATATGAATATATATATATCTACTCTATTACCCGGCTTAGTGATCTCAGTTTCTTTACTCTTATATGTTTATAATTTTACATGTTTTGCTTTAAAAATGGTTGAATTATGTTGTTTTTAATCTTCCGGTTAAGGATTTTATGCCTTTAGTAAATCTGTGTGCAATATTTTTAGAATTATCAGCAATTTTAAATCTGTGTGCAATATTTTTAGAATTATCAGCAATTTTAAAGTATATTATATTGTTTAATTGCCGCTAAGCCTGTTTTTAATGGCGGCCATTGATGTTTACATTTGAAACAGGAGACTAGTGGATTTGTTGCCAATTCCAATTTAGAAACTTAGCTTCGCAACAACAAAGATAACTCATTCATTTATTATTGCCTATTAAATCATGCTTAATTCTTTCTGGAATTTTTTCGAGGAAATAAGCGTTTGAGATTTACTTCGTAATTTTTAATATAGATATTTTGAGTTATTTTGAGTTTGAGAACTGAATAAATTAAATGAGAAATACTCAATCGTCTGTGAAATCTGTTCCTTTTTTGTTTTGTTTGCTTAATTTCTTTTATACATAGTTCTAGCTTTATTATAGTATTTGAAAGAACAAGTGGCAACGATTAGATAATTCTTTAAATGATATACATTTTGTGCATTCTGAGTTATAATATGAATGAATTATAATACTGTTAAGTAAATCTAGCGCCAGAGTGTCGCTATGGTAAACAAAGTGAATTTAAAGAATGCATTTATTCTATTGTGGTTTATGCGAAGTAGGTTTAATTCAATCTAATAAGTTTAAATAAAATGCAAGAAAAAATGCGTATTATTTAATATTCCGTACAAGGATGTCATGTGGTGTACTCATCAGATGTTTTCATGTAAGCAATGTTTACGATCGATATTTTCATGGCGGAGCCATCTTCATTAAAATTCATTACATCACGATAGAATTTTTTAATCGCTGCTTTACTGACTGCCGTTATAAGTTAGGGACAATAAAACCTCATACATATTCTCGGTATTTGAGTTTTTTCATTAATGATTACTGCGAAAATGCGAAACCAGCTTTTGTAATCTCATGATTTGGGTTTTGTGTTTAAGCTGGGCTTACACACTATTCTTCTATTAATGAGTCATGCAACTAGTGATGGTCTTCCCCTCCCAGCATTTGCGTGATTGCACATTATATTAATTCTCATCTGTGTGTCCACAGCATATGTACTGCGAATGTTGAACAACGTGAACAATCCATGAATCATCTGATACATATTTAATCTGGGACGCTTCCCCCTTTTATATTTCTAAAGTGGTTTTTTTCATAAATCATTATGCACTTTTCCAGTATTTTTTCTGCTGTTCATCTTCATTCACTCTTCTTCACTTTAGCCATAATGAGAAAGTGGTTTTATAGAGGCACGATGTTTCTGTGACGAAGCATCGTAATTAATATGTGATTACGAGTTCTTCTTCTGTATAACCTAGTGCAAGTTCCTAATTTTATTTCATAATGTTTACTACTCATTTTGTTCCATCAGTAATTCTCGTTTTACATTCATTTGCTTCAATTTTACTAAAAACGAAGTTGTTTTAAATATCAAAACTAATAAGCCTTCATATGACATGCATTTTTACTTCCTTGTACGAAGTAAAAAGGGAGTATTGTAATCGCGAAAAGTTTCAGGCAGCATATTTCAACGAAAATATCCATTTTGACCGCTATCGAATGTAATTTAACGATTATTTTTTCGTGCATCTGTACGTAAGGGCAGAATAAAAGTCTCTTTTCCTCCAAAAAAATGATAAAACTGCTTTAAAATGAATTCCGCAGAGAATTTTTCGTGGCGTCTGTACGAACGTATGTATATGTACGCACGTACGTACGTATCTCGCATAACTCAAAAACGAGTATCCTCAGAATGTTGAAATTTTGTATATAAGACTGCTATAACACGTAGATGTGCACCTCGTATTTTGGTTGCAATCGGCCGCACCAAATGTACATAAATATATTTATATATATATCCACTCTGTTACCCGTCTCAGTGATCTCAGTTTCTTTACTCTTATATGTTTGCAAATTGTACATTTTTTGCTTTAAAAATGATTGAATTATGTTGTTCTTATCTTCCGGTTAAGGTTTTTATGTCTTTAGTAAATCGGTATGCAGTATTTTCAGAATTATCAACAATTTTAAAATTGTTTAAGTGTCGCTAAGCCTAACAATTTTTTTGATGGCGGTCATTGCTTGTTTACATTTGAAACAGCAGAATAGTGGATTTGTTGCCAATCTAGGGAAACTTAGCTTCGCAACAACAAAGATAACGCCTTCATTTATTATTGCGAATTAAATCATGCTTAATCCTTTCTAGAATTTGTTCGAGGAAGACTTACTTCGTAATTTTTAATAGAGATATTTTGAGTTTTTATGTATTTTTTCCTTGTCGCGAAGTGAGAACTTAATTAATTGAATGAGAAATACTCAACCGTCTGTGAAAAACTGTGTCTTTTTTTGTTTGCTTAATTTCTTTTATACATCGTTCTAGCTTTATGATAGTATTTGAATAGAACATGTGGCAACGATTAGATAATTCTTTAAACGATATAAATTTTGTGCATTCTGAGTTGTAATATACAAGAATGAAATATAATACTGTTATTGAACTTAGCGCCAGAGTGTCGCTATGGTAAACAAATATAGTGAATTTTGAAGAGTGCATTTATTCTATTGTGGTTTATGCGCTATCGACGAAGTAGATTTAATTTAACCCAATAATTTTAAATGAAATGCAAGAAAAAATGCGTATAATTTAATGTTCCGTACAAGGAAGTCATGTGTGTGTACACATCAGATTTTTTTTATATAATAATCTATACTATTAAAATCTGTGCGAGTCTGGCTGTTTGTTTATTTCTAGCAGCTCATTCGGAGTTGAGTTTCGAGAAAATTACCCCTAGATTTCAAATATTTGTGGGAAGCTATTTCGACCTTTCTCACCTTCGTACGTTTTTAACACTTTCGCCGCCCTCTCCTGTCCGCGAAAATTTCCTCCCAGCGGCCGTCTGTTTTTCGTAGCATGTCGTGTTGTTTTCTCTGTACATCTTAACTTGCCATACATGACTTTTGTAGTGAATGAATGTCAATGAATGTTAAGTAAAATTATAAGGAAATAAAGCACAAGGGAATAATAATAATATCTCTGCTTATTTCTAACAGTAGGATAATTTACTAATTCAGAAGTCAAACAACAAAAATCAGCGTTATATTTTTAAATTTTCGCAGAACTAGTTTCGATGGTTTGACCGAACCACCATCCTCAGCTGCAAAAGCGCAAATGCAAAAAAAAAAAAAAAAAAAAATTGAAAATATATTGCTGATTTTTGTTGTTTGACTTCTGAATTAGTATTTGTTCGGCGTGTTATTGTGTCTTAATTGGCAGGATAATTTGATAACATCTGATCCAGGCCGTCCACTCCTCCCTTTTTGTTGTTGTAATCTTCTACAATTATTGGTTTTTTTACAGTTCTTTTCCGTGTTCCAACATCAATCATCGAGTTATTATGGACTGTACTCATCAAACGTATATCCTTCTTGTCTTTCCAATTCGCAACCTCATTTTTTCTCTTTTTCCGCTGAGTAGACGTTGAAGGCATCTCTCACTGTCTTATGTAAAATGGCGCGAATATTCATAAAACCCGGAGCAAATTTAATTAGAAATAGAATGCTATCCTCTAGGAGGTATTAGAACAAACAAAAATAAAAACTCAAACAAGAAAAGATTTAGAAAGCGTTTTAAACCTTTAAAAGTTTTAAAATAGAACGCTTGAGGAGCTTTACCGCCGCCCTGCGGAAGTTTCACTTGAAAACGCTAGACGCGTTACGGACGACGAAGAGGTTAGTCAGCTGAGATATTAATTAAAAACTCTGAAAACACTAATTTTCGCCCTCATTTTTCCGAGCGGCAATAGTTTCGCACGCTGGAGATAAAAATCTGCGTTATTTCGAAATGTGTTGACACTGTTTGCTTTCAAATTGTTGTAAAAAATTTGTAACTGTTACAAAATAGGGAATAAAAATAGCATTGCCAAACATTAAATACATTAATTCAGAAGTCAAACAACAAAAATCAGCGTTATACCTACAAAATTTTGAAACGCTGATTTTTGTTGTTTGACTTCTGAATTAGTATTTATTCGGCGTGTTCTTGTGTCTTAATTAAATACATTATTATTATGTAAGGTCATGTTCGGACGTTGAAGAAATCATGCGTTTCATATGACGTCACTGTATGTCTAATATTTTTTGTTAGCGTCATCATTTTAAACAAATAGCCGCTGTTTCGGCAACTTTTTTGTTTCAGATTAAGATATAATTAATACAGTATGTTATTGCCGCGTTAATTCTTTTATTGGTATTGATAAAAAGTTGTCATATTACAGTAAATTTAAATCATGACATCATAGATATACGCATTAACCTGAAGTGTCCAAAGTTTTTGTTTCCTGGTTTGGCAACAAAAAATTATTTACGAACTGGTTGTTGCTTAGAAAGAATGAACTCACTCCATTCATAATTGAAACGTTTTTATGCACTTTCTTTTCAGATATACACAGAACTCATAAATTTTGCCTTGGTAGCAAAATAAGCTAGCAACTTGACATTCAGTACATTAAATTAATTATTTTATTAATTTAATTTTCAGTTTTTCAGGACATAGAACTTTATTTTCTGTTTTTCAGGACATAGAACTTATAAATATTGATTTGGCCGTAGCCCTCTAGTATCGCTTAAAATTTGATAAAAATATCGTATTACCACTTTCATGATTCACTTAAAAACAGTACTTACTGCTCATGATTTCATAACAATCCTGAACTATTGTGATTTCTTTGTCGTAATTGTTTAATTCCGTATAATGGATACTAAATGTTCGCAGAAAAATGAAACTGCGCATACAAATACATAGTTTCTTGCAGTAATTTGATGTATTTGAATCTAAAAACGGTCAATTATGTTTTCCAGAAAATATCTGAATTAACACATGGTGCAAGTGGGCAAAATATTGTAGTAAAACTAATTTGTCACCTTCTCTTAATCTTCGCTTTATATTCATGCATTCGTTTAATGCCCCTTCCGATTTAAGGAAAACTATATTCCCAGTTGCTTTTATGAACATAAAGAAATTCGAAAGAATTCCTTTTTTTACCCTACGAAGAAAGGCTTACATTTATAAATAACAGTTTTGTAAATTTTAAAGAACTGTGGAAGTTATTTGAAAATTTAACTACTAGAAGTACTCTAACACTAGGAGTCAGAATTCGTCAAAGCGTAATTTGCGAAAAAGATATTTTTATGAAAAACGTCAATAAGTTACTGTATGTTGAAATAAAATTAGAAAGTGATCCTATAATGTTTAAAACACAGAAGGCAATTTCAGACAGAATCCAATGAGTTTAATAAAAAAAAAATGAAGTTCGAATAAGTTTATAATAAATCCCGTGATCAATAAAAAAATTAAAGGCAGAATTAATTTGAGAATATGAAGTTAAATGTAAAACTTTTTCATTTTTAATATAATATATTATTTAAGATATCATTTTTAATATATAATACATAATATTTATTGACATATAGTTCTATAATTTAACATATATTATAAAATATATGTTATTTAACATGCATTATACTTCTACAAATATGTACATATTGTAGCTTACAACACCACACATATTTTAATTCTTAGTTTCCAGTAATAAAATAAATAAATGCGAAAGATGTTTACAAAAGGAAAATGCATACTTAAAAGTGTAGTCACACTTATATATATATATATATACGTATATAAAAATAAACAAATAAAATAAAATAAAAAAAGAATCTGAAAGCTTTCAGATTTTACATTATGCCCAAAGGGGACGTTTTTTTTTTTTTTTTTTTTTTTTTTTTTTTTTTTTTTTTTTTTTTTTCCGATTTGTGTGTTACCTTTATTTATTGAATATCATGTTCTTCGCACGTAAACCATAAAATTCAATTCAACAGCCATAACGCAAAATAATTTTAAAAGGAGCATATCTTAGAATTTCCGATACACAGTCTCGCGCGCTGGAGATAGAAGTATTTTTTTTTTTTCCGTACAGTGTTGCCATTGCTCGCTTTAAAACCTTTGAGTTTGTTAATCAAAAATTCATTGAAGTGTTACAAAACATGAAATCGATAATAAAACAAATTTCAAATTCCAAATTAGGGCTTCCAAATGCCCATGTTCTATGGAAGATTACGTTATTGAAAATTTGACGGCTGTAGATAATGTTGTTTTGTCACAATGCGAGAAACATAGATACATTTATGCAGATTCTTCATTATTTAATTTCCTTAAATGTAACACAGGGCGATAATATTTGACGGCAACAATTTGAAAAGTGAAGTGGACATTTAAAGTTTTCAACGCAAAATGCCAAAACGATATTAATAGCCCTTCTGGCTGACGCCCTTTGGGCTAAAAACTGCTGCGAATTATCTTAGTAAATAGTAGATTGTAAATGCAGATTGAGTACAACTCCTATGAAAATTTGCTTTACGTATCCTAGTTGAAGTATAAAACGAAATATTTTACAAAACTGGTTTTTGTTTGCAGTTCTGTAATCGCTTTGGCATCACGTCTTTTGAATATTCTTAAACCAATAACCTTAAATCCATATTCAAAACTCTTACAAGCGTCGATGCTTAAGAGGTGGTGTGGCGTATTTAATTATGGCAAAGCACACGAGGGCTATCTGCCTAAAGGGAGGAATGCCTTTCGTGGAGGACTTTCTAAGGGAAACTGGCTCGTATACACGTTACACATGGGGAAAACCACGAAAACGCCCATGCAGCCAGCCCGTTCGCGGGATTCGAACCTCAGACCGAACTACCAGTGTTCAGCGTCTTTACCGCTCGGCCGCTGGTGGGCCCGATGCTTAAGAGAGGTTTGAAACTCTGCAGAGAAGTTTTGAACTGAAGGAATATCAAATGCAGATTAAATTAGAAAGAAAAATTAAAAAGCATTGGCTTCTTTCTGAGAAAGTATGGATTGAACAGGAAAAAGCATTATGCAAATAACAAAAACGTGATCTAATTCAATTTGAGTACAAGAAAAAAAATAGCATATTAAATAATAAGATAAATAACACAAGAAAAGTATCTTTGTAAATAAGTGACGGATCTAAATTACTAGAAAATAAATTAAAATGAAGTAAATTAAACAGCAACCATGTTGATCTAAAAGTACATGCTATACGCCGACAACGGTGCTTTATTATAGTTCGACCGTCTCAAACGCACTATTGGCTGGCATTCTGCCAAAACACATAGACTCGTCCAAAAGGAGGTAAATTACTTACTGCGACTTGAAAGGTCACGTAACGTTTTCTCTTCTCCAGAAAGAGATAATTTTTATACGCTCGAGGGAAAGAAAGTCCCATTCTTCCACCCTAATTTGAGAATAATTCGGTCCGAATGGCGCATGCGTGTTTGGGCTCATGGTCGAGGATGAGGCGGTCGAACTACTGTCTGTCTATTAGAAGAATAGATTCCACCACAGTGTCTGGCGGGTGGCGTCGTTATAGCAACAGGGCTAGTATATTTCAAATAGGGGAGAACCAAGAGTTGCTTTATTGTTATTTTGTTTTTGTCGACTGTTGGGTGAGGAGAAAAGAGTTTATTATTAGTCTTCAACACACCCCTACGGAAAATGGGACAAGGCTCATTTCTACGGCAACAGACAGCTGCAGACTAACTGGCGAGAGCTTTTCTTATGATAGACAGACTGTATATGTTATAGTGTTTTAAAGGCATTCTTGCCCTCTTTTATAATATCTCTATAGAAGCACCGGAATTAAAATGCGGTAGGTCATAATTTAAATGTCGACTACATTGACTAAACTGAAAGAGTTCCTCCTACTTCCCCCAAACAGAAATTAAGAGTGATGGGGGATGCAAGAAATTGAAAATGCTCTTTCTTTGTTTCCCAGTAATCAGCACATTCATATAGCAATTAGCCAGCCTCAGAATCAACTTCCGGAAGGAGAACTGTCATATTCCTTCTTTCCCTTAAAAGGAAAAAAAAAAGAACACCTAAGGATTACGAAATTACAACAACTTACTCAGATGTCTAAGATTATATCATATTGTCAGGATGCCAAATGAAGTCATACGGAATTCCGTAATATACATTGCAACTAAGAATAATAGGTGCCATCAACAAATAGCGAACGCTTTTGTTTCTAAAGTCATTAAGGTTGTATTTCCGAAAATGGGGTTAAAATACTTTTATTGAGGGGAGAACATATGCTACCTCTTTCTCCCAACTGGCAATGGGAAAAAGACCCTTGACAGTGAATTATTATGCACTTCATCAGAGCCCAGCCCTTTTCCGTAATGCCAAACAAGTATCTATTATGAAACTTGAGTGTTCTTCTGAAAGATGAATGAATGGTTGAATCTTTCTTCCTCCTATTCTCTTACCTCCCCTTCTCGAGAAGATTTCGAACTATTCTATAGATTTGTTTTATGCATTGCTTCTGGAAAGGGATACATGCATATTTTAAACAAACTGTTTCCCCAAATTTAACGAAAAGTTAAGCATAAAATGCTAAGAACCAGTCATACAAACAGTGTGAATGGAACTTAGATAAAAAATATCAGAAAAGAAAACTGACAAATGACAATGGTTTATATAATTGTCATTTAATATATAGCTTTTGCCTGTTTTGCCATAATCGATTAATCCATCCTTGCCCGTTTTCCCGAGAGAGGGGTGCCTTCTCAGAGGACTTTCTAAGGCAACTCACCGGTTTTTATATACGATGACTACTAGAAAATTGTTTTGCAGCTACTCTTTAACCACCGAGGGATAATTCGGATCGAACTAACAGAATTTTTCTTATTAAGTTACTCATATACTAGTGATGCCAATGTGTTCGAAATTTCTTAATGCATTATGCTTTCGATTGAAAGGGTTTTTAATCTGAATTTTTTTTTTCAATTTCTGTTAGCTTAAGCATACTTATAAGGTTATAGAGACATTAGATATTTTTGATGAGGGAGACGGGGAAAATGAGCAATGCCTTCGCCGGAGCTCGAACCACGGACCTTTCGAATACTCGACGAGCATGCTGACCACTACGCCACGAAGGAATGATAAGAAGGCGGGAGAAATACCTTATATACTCCCCCTTTTCAAGGGCGACTGGCGATTAGGGGACCCAATTGCCAAATTTTGGTGGTGGAGAATCATCATCCATCGCATTTTAGTTCGGGCGCCACCGTAGAGTTATTAGTTTATTTCGAAGCAGGAGAGATGAAAAATGAGCAATGCTCTAGACGGAACTCGAACCACGGACTTCTCGAATACACGCCCAGCGTGCTGACCACTACACCACGAAGGCATGCTAAGAAGGTGGGAGAAGTACCTAATAAGGTATTTATTTGTTCCTTCCTTCCCGCATGCCTTCGTGGTGTAACTGGAAGCACACTCGACGCGTATTCGACAGGTCCGGGTTTCGAGTCCTGGCGAGGACATTTTACATTTTTCACGTCTCTTGCTTCCAAATAACCTAAAGTGGAATCCTTACCTTTATGTATTTATTGCTTTTTCATTGACTGCAGCTGAATGAATTTTAAAGGAATTTTAAAGGTAAAGGAAGGTAAAGTAAAAGTTGGTCTTGAAGAAAACTTAGAAAAGCCTATAAATATTAATATAATGATTTTCTTTTTCTAGAAGATGTAATGGTTCATGTAATTTGCAATGCTGGTAAAAGATGAACTGTTATAAAAACGAGTGCTTAAGCTGAAAAATAGGGAATAATTTCTAATCGCGAAGTTTATAATAGTTGAATTACTTTTCTCCTTCGTTACTGAAAATTATTTGCTCTAGTTCTTTGAATTATGTATTTTACCAACGCAAAAATAGAATTAAAATGAAAATTAAACTTATTTCATAGCTTCAATCTGATTTTCTTTATTAGTAGTAGGTAATGATCTAGTCTTACTCATAATTAGTATATTAATGACTAAACTGCATGGGCAAGAAAATATCAACGAGTTTAGAAAACAAAGTTTATATCTTAAAGGGTTATCGTTTTAGTTTCTGAGGAGTTATTTTACGTTAAACCACTTTCCCATCTTCCTCATTTCCATTTTCCTGCCAGAATGTAAATTTCTAGTTCGCGTAATATTTAAAAGAGGTGGAAAAAAGAGTATTTAAAGGAAAGTTTTAGAGGGTAAAATCAGAGCATATTCTGTCTGCTGAAGCCCACGTTGTTAAACTGATTTCATTGCGAGTAGTATTCTGTGGCGTTGCATATTATTCTCGCCATTCAGCTTGTTGCGCCGCCCTTAGGCGAGAGCCAGCTTGAGCGTTATTCTAATTGTGCAGCTGTTAAGCTATTTTACTTCTCTTAGTTTTAGTCTATGCTTTATCTTTGATTTTGTTGACTTTTGTAAGTACGAGTGGTGCCGTCTGCTAACTTTTATTTGAGTCAAATAAACGGGTATTTTATACCCTTCCCTGTCTCTGTAATACATACAAGACATACTAATAATTCAGTTATAGTCTATACGACGTTTTGTACATTGTATATTAGCAAAGAAGACGAAACATCACAATCTTTAAATCTCTTTCTATTTTTTATTGCTCTACACTCTTATGTATTTATTAAAGTTAATTCTCAGATTCCAAATTATTTTACAGAAGATCCTCTTTTGGCATTAAATTCTAAGAAAACTTTCTCTAAATTAAGACTGGAAAATAAATAAACAGAAAACATAAATATTATATTTTTTTGGGGGAAAAAAGAAAAAACAATATATTGCATTATGCCCAATATAGAGCTTATTTTCATCGTGTTTCGCATTACAGAAAATTTGCTCACTTAGCCCAAAGCAGTGTTTGCACAGAAGGGCTATTAGTCGCGAAACGGCGTTTTGTTTCGGTTCAGTATAAACGGGGCATTACTTTTTATATTGTTGCCAACAAATATTATCGCCTTGTATTATATTTAAAGAAATTAAATAATGAAGAATCTGCATAAATATATGCGTGTTTCTCGCATTGTGGAAAAACGATGTTACCTAGAGCATCAAGTTTTGAATAATGTCATCCTCCACCAGAACATGAGCACCAGGACGATCGAATTTTGAATTCAGAATTTGTTTTATTTTTTGTTTCATATCTGGCAACACTTTAATGAATTTTTCATTAACAAACTCAACGATTTCAACGCGAGCAATGGCAACATTGTACGGAAAAAAACATTTTTATCTCCAGCGCACGAGACTGTCTATCGAAAATTCTAAAAATATGGTGTTTTTAAATATTTCGTGATATTGCTGTTGAAATGAATTTTATGTGGTTTAAGTACGAAGAACATGAACCAGATGTATTAATTAAAAACTCGTAAAAACGATAATTTTCGCCCTCATTATACCGAGTGGCAACAGTCTCGCAAGCTGGAGATGAAAATCTGCTCTATTTCGAAAGTTGTTGCCACTGCTCGCTTTCAAATCGTAGAGTTTGTTAATAAAAAATTTCTAAGTTTTACGATGAAATAAAAATAGCATTGCTAAACATTACATACATTATGTCCGATTCCAAAATTTCGTGGGAAGCCATTTCGGCTATTCCCATCTTCGTACGATTTTAATCAGCCAAAATATTAATTAAAAACTCTGAAAGAGCAAATTTTCGCACTCATTTTTCAGTGGCAACAGTCTCTCGCGTTGAAGATATAGTTCGACCGTCTCAAACGCAACCCTGGCTGGCAGTCTGCCAAAACACATAGACTCGTCCAAAAGGGGCATTATCACTTGCTGCGACATGAAAGGTCACGTGAAGGTCGTCTCTGCTCCGGAAAGAGATATGCTAGAGGGAAGGAAAGTCCTCATCCTTCCACCCTATTTTGAGAATAATTTGCTCCGAATATGCGCTGAGGGTCGCGGATGAGGCAGTCGAACTATAAAAATGCTTTATTTCGAAACGTGTTGTTACTGCTGACTTTCAAATTGTAGATTTTGTTAATCAAAAGTTTGTAAGTTTTACAAAATCTATACATATATATATAAAGACGAATGTATGTGTGTTTTTTTGTTCGCTTTACTAATTTCTGATCAATTATGATAAATGTTTTGATACATTTAATCGGCTAAAATTGAATATAGGTAAAATATTGGATGGAACTTGAGCATTTACGACCATTTGATTAGAAAGACGAGGATTATTAAAAACTGCGAGCCATTGTTGCTGATATAATAAGCTTATTTTTCTATCGAAATATTTTATGTGGGTTTCATATCGTATCAGACTGAAAAAGGTATAACTATGAATCGTATTTTTTTGCATTGCTATTAGAGAAGGATTACAGCTGTATAGTTCTCTCTATTGTTAGATGCTTAACATGTTCTTCAACAAAATTGAATTTAATCCTAGTTTCATAATAACAGAGGCAAAAATTATAAATAAAGAAATTATAAATAGATCTGGGATTTTCTGAAAGGGCTAATCCCGAATGCTAGTTTTTAGAACAAAGCACAGGAATCATATAAATAATTTTGTTAAGCAGCATTTCAGTCAATACAAAAAAATAAACAGTTCACATTGCTGCTTAATAACTTCCTTCCTTATTTAAAACGTAAAAGCTCAATGAACAGAAGTCGTATAATAAGAATGAAGTTATGTAATAAGTACAATATGAAGAGACAAATTGAAAAAGGCACATCGTGGAACGGAATTAAAATGTGTGAAGAACATCTAACAGCACTGGCTTTGTGCAGAAGCCATTACTCAATCATTATTTAATAATGAGGGGAGGAGGGGATTGCTCTATTCTCATCCCATCACCTTCGCCCCCTCATTTGCTCTTCCCATTCGCATGGGATTTGCATCCCTCTCTTCATAACATAATTTATGACCTGCTTGCTCCCTTTGTCAAAAATGGACACGCTTCAAGATCATGAAAACATTCTCCTGGCATTAGAAATTAAAGCTGAAAATATTTAATGGAGATTCGCAATAATTTGAAAAATATACGCTGCAAATATATGAAGCAACGTCCTTTAAACTTGCTAATTAGGAGTAATATCACGGATTTTATTTAAGTTTAGGATATCAGGTATTTCAGTAACAGCAGATGCGTGATAACCATCGAAAGCATCCTAACAAGTCAGATATGTAAAACGTCTATGATGTTGCTTGGGAGAACTTGGGTATTGATCAATTATAATATGATTGGCTAGTAACTGGATTATTGAAATACATTATAATTGTAGCTATATTTACAATGCAGTTGCATTTACAATTAATGCAGTTGTAATGTAGCTGTAATTACAACTCGTGCAGTAATGCAATTGCAAATGTAGTTAATTCATTTACAATGCATTTGCAGCAATCATAACTACAATCTATACATATAATAAAAGAAAGAGTCTATCTGTGTGTCAGTGTGTGTGTCTCTTTCGTTTGCGCTGCGCGTAAGTTAATAGACCCACTGCTACGAAATTTGGTACATAGGTGCATCTAGACAAGAGCCAGTGCACCTCGAAGCGATTTTTTCGAAATTCAAATTAGAATCTTTTTATTTTTATGTTTTGTGACGAAATCGCGTCATTTTGAGACATAATGGGCTATAGGAAAGCGAGATTTTACTCTACACACTCCATTTTCACATCGTCATGAAACGTAGGCACTTGGCTATTTTACGAACTTAAAATAAATTTCGTGTTTCAATAAATCGATTAAATACGAATTTCTTTAACAAACTGAGCTTAACACTTTTTCAACAGGATTTTTTTTAAAAAAGTTTATTTTTAAAAATCTACAGTTTATTTTTCTTTGATTTTTGGACATATTAAACTTTCATCCTTGCGACTGCTTTTACAAAAAGAATATAGGAAAAATGATAATATTTTGTATTAAAAAAGATTTTTTTTTTAAATGAAGCTTCCTAGTACACTTCTCACATCTCACATCTTTAAGAATGTGATTTTGGCAACAATTTTCCTTTCTTATTGTTGTTCATAGATTTTTGATGAAATCGCAGCATTTTGAATAGTTTCATTCTTTTAGAAATATGGGTTTGGCAACAATTTTTCATCGTATTTCTTATGTCACTGTTTTTAAGAGATTGTCATATTTCATTGTCATTTTTTATATATATAATACACTTTTATTGATTTTTTTTTGATAAAGTTGTTCTGCAGAGTAAAATTCTGCGCGGAATTTTATGTTTTTTGAGTTGCTTTCACGTTATTTTTTGCTTATTTCACTGTTTGTAACATATTGAAAAGTTTTGCATGATCTTTGTTTCTTCAACGGAAAGTTGGTTAATTTTTTATTAGGATAATTAATATTTGTATTAAGGGACATAGCTTATTTCATTGTAATTTTTTTCTCTTGAAAATATAAGATAAAATATCATTAATTAATTATTATTTGCTTTTCAGAATTTTTTGTTTTTTGTATTCTTTCATGTTATTTATTGCTCATTTCACTGTCTTTAAAATATTGAAAAGTTTTGAGTGATTTTTTTAGGAAACAAAGTTCTTAACCTTCTTTATACCATTTGAGTTCTTAAGATTATGCAAAGCGAAGTTGGTTAATTTATTTATTAGGATAATTAATATTTGTATTAAGGGATATTGCTTTTTTCATTGTAATTTTGTTATACGCAATAACTTTTTTTTATGAAGTTGTTCTGCAGAGTAAAATTCTACGCAGTTTTTAAATTTAACGTTTGGTGTTTCCTTCAGCCATTTTTCCGTTACATTTAAAAGCCAGAGGAAGGCTGGCAGCGAAGCTGCTAGATAGTTATAATTGCAGCTGTAATCATATTGTTACGAATTTTGTATTTAGTTAGTCTAATGTTAGTAGAATTATAATTAAAATTGTTTTATTTCCCTTGCAATGCAGTGCGAGACATATTTTAAGAGAAAGCTACGCCGGAAAAGTAAAAATATAGGAGCACGTGCATTTAACATTTAATAAATAGATATCTCGTAATTTATAGTTAAACTGAATAAATTTAATTGACTATTGCGTTAACTGTAACCGTAATTCTATTCTTTTGCTTTCCAGAAATCTCGAGAAGCAGAAATTACTAGAACTTCCTCGCAACTGATTAAAAGCTTTAAAAAGCCGGAGAGAGACATCTTAGCTTAGTTGTTGTTTAGTTAGCTACTGTTATTATCGTTGATCAGATTAGCTTTCTCTGCGGTGTGGATTGCGTTCTATTTAATGTTTTAGTAGTTTGGAGAATAACTACTGATTATATTGCGTGATACCGTGTCCCTGTAAGAATATCTCTGAGTAAACTCCAGCGTTCTGTTATATTTCTTGTGATAAGGATAAATTTTATTAACCTTTCATCGAACTTGCATTCAATCTATATTACGAACCCGTACGCACGCAACAATATTGCAAGTTTGTTAAATTAAACTGAAATGTAATTATAGTTAAATTTGTTAGGAGTCACGTCTCATTACATCTTGAGAGCGATGCACTTTTTACCTCCTTGTACGAAGTAAAAAGGAAGTATTGTAATAGTGAAAAATTTTCGGTATCATATTTCAACGAAAGTATCCATTTTGACCGCTATCGAATACAATTTAACGATGTTGTTGCGTGACATCTGTACGTAAGGACAGAATAAAGGACTCTTTCACCCCCCCCCCAAATTATAAAATTGATTTAAAATGAATTTTGCAGAGATTTTTTTCGAGGCGTTTGCACGTACGTACGTATCTCGCATAACTCAAAAACAAGCAGCCTCAGAACGTTGAAATGT
Source organism: Stegodyphus dumicola (assembly GCF_044657685.1). Lineage (NCBI taxonomy): Eukaryota > Metazoa > Arthropoda > Arachnida > Araneae > Eresidae > Stegodyphus > Stegodyphus dumicola. The sequence goes on along the minus strand of NC_140779.1, from coordinate 29,334,574 downwards.
TGTACATAGGACTGCTATAACATGTAGATGTGCACCTCCCATTTTGGTTGAAATCGGCAGCACCATATATAAGTATTTAAACATATTTATATACTTTCTTTAAAGAAATATTGATTATATTATCTCCTAATATTAATTTTAGAGTGAACTCAGAGGTAGGAAGTTTAATTCCGAAAATTGTTTTAAAGTAACTTGAATGTAAATTGTTAAAAATGTTTTACGGGGACTTGAATTAAATCATGAATAACAAAATTTCAAACTTTGAAAAGGAAATTAAATTAAAGGCAAGTAATTATTGCTATTGATCGGAAATTAGTTGACTTTTCAAGGGGAACAAACAACTCCCGTTTAATAAACAATAATTAATAATTACGAAGGTGTTCCGTCTTTTACTTAAGTAATAATGGTGATGCCAAACTGGCAAATTAAGTTAGGCCAAGTAGTTCCGTGAAGTGAAGGTATTGAGTACCAAAGTAGAGTACCAAAGAACTCATTCTGAATTAAGCATTTTCGCTAATACAAATTTTGAGTGATAAGCAATTTATGTAGTAAAATTGATAAAATACTTGAGTAATCGTCCCCCGACAGCCTCATTTTTATGCATGTTAATTCAAAACTATTTGTATAAAAATTAAACATTGATAATCGTAAGTGGAATAATGAAATAAAACTCAAAGTACAGTACACTCCCGATTATCCGCGCTTGCCGCACAAAGTGTTTTTTTTCCAACAAGCGTAAAGCAAAGAAAATAAAAATGTTCACAAAACTGAGCGAAACGTTAAATTTGCTAGCATCGTGCTTATTTATAGCAAAAATATCCCAGGCCTTCTCGGAACCTTTCCCTATGATGAGTCAGTGATTTCTTACTCACTCTTGCAATGCCCGCTCCACCGCCCTCTCTCTTCTTAATCTTACTGACACGTTCACTTCTTCCCACTCGCCACTGTTAGTTTAAGCCTGATAGTGTTTGAGAACCGGTCGGAGTTAATTTCTTATCTTTTATTGTGTTCAGTACTTGTGCTTTTTGGTTTTGTGTTTTTCGTTACCGATTTAAAATGTCAGGAAAACGAAAGAAGGTTGTGTTGACGATTGCGCAAAAACTAGAATTAGTTACCAAAGTAGCAAAGGTCGCTACAAGGCAGCAGATGGAATTGGATTACGAAATCGTGGAAACAACAGTGCGTGACATTCTAAAGCAAAAAGACAAACTGGTCAACTTTGCATCAATGTCGGACAGTGCTTCCGCAATGAAAACGCGAAAAACTATGAAGGGTTCTACCTTTGATGAGCTAGACATGGCATTGACAGAGTGGTTAGCTCATGTTCGAAAAGAGGGTACTCCTGTAAATGGTCCTATCATTGCGGCGAAGGCAAAAACCTTTTTTGAGTTGTTAGGCCTGAAAAAAAATTTTGATGCGTCTTCTGGCTGGTTGACTCGTTTTAAGCAGTGACATGGAATTCGAGAAATTGGACTTCATGGGGAGAAACTTAGTGGTGACCAACAAGCAGACGACGATTTCCACCGTGAATTTGAAGAATTTGTTTTAAAAGAAGAGCTATCTTTTGAACACATTTACAATGCCAACGAATTGGGACTTTTGTGGAAATGTCTTCTCACTCGCACTTTATCATTTGAAAGTGAAAGTAAAGCGGCGGGTCATAAAAGCAGCAAGGAAAGGATCACTATCATGTCTTGCAGTAACGCTACCGGTGGACATAAACTTGTTGTCATTTAAAAGTAAAAAAAAAAAAAAAAAAAAAAAAAAAAAAAAAAAAAAAAAAACCCGAGATCTTTCAAAGGCACAAGGATAGAAAATTTGCCCGTTGATTACTTCAACCCCTCCAAAAAGGGTGGATGAACTGAAACATTTTCCAAGAATGGTTCAAAAAAATATTTGTTCTTCAAGTGCGTAAACATCTTAAATCGAAAAACCTGGCTGAAAAAGCTGTGCTATTGATCGATAACGCATAACGCGCCTTCTCACCCAGCAACAAGCGTGCTAAAGTCTTCTGATGGACAAATCTTTGCAAAGTTTCTCCCCCCAAACGTTACTACGCTAATCCAACCCATGGACCAACCACGGAGTCGTTGCAACAATGAAGAGAACATACCGAACCAAGCTGCTAATGACCAAAATTGAAGAAGGTTATAATCTGAAAGAGTTTTGGAAACACTACACAATCTTGGACAGCGTCTACGCTATTGCATCTGCATGGGACTCAGTGAAACCGTCAACCCTCACCAAATCACGGAGAAAACTCATGCCTGATGTTGAAGCCAACAAAAACCTAACCCCTTTGAGTTGTGAAGAAGAGAAGAAGATGTAGACACGCATACGGCAACTCTTGCCGATATGGTAAAAACAGTTCCGGGTGGTGAGAACGTCGATGCTGAAAACATTATGGAGTGGTTGGAGTGTGATGTCAACGAACCTGGCTTCGAACGCTCGACAGATGACGAAATTGTGAAGAAAGCAAGGAGAGAGACCGAGAATGAAGGACAGCGAAGTAAAGGCGAAGAAGAGCCCATTGTGCAGATGCAGAAGACTCACGAAGCGGCTTTGCAACAAGTCGACGGACTGCTGACCTGAGCTATTTGGAAGAAAAAGACGACGCGGAGTTGGCCGAGAAACTTATGCTACGAAAAATGCAATCTCGAATCAAGAGAAAATGCTTCCAAAGCAAGAAGCAAACACAAATGACTGATTTCTTCAAAAAGGTGTAATTTTACAGTTATGCTTTTGTAATTACAGTATTAAAACAGTACATATGTTAAACCGGTCGCGGACACTTAGCCGACAACCACTTAGCCGACGGGACACTTAACCGACACCAGTTAGCCGACAGGACATTTAGCCGACACGGACACTTAGCCGACAGGTCATTTAGCCGACAAGCCACTTAGCCGACAAGACATTTAGCCGACAAGGACAGTTAGTCGACAGGACGTTTAGCCGACAAGGACAGTTAGCCGACAGGACATTTAACCGACACGGACACTTAGCCAACAAGGACACTTAGCCGACAGAACACTTAGCCGACACGAACAGTTAGCCGAAGTGACATTAAGCCGACAATGAGTCTCGCTCTTCCCAATGGTTTTAAATTTCTAATACTTTCATATTTCATTACTACTTTGCTCAACACATCCCACTACATTCATTCCCGTATAAGATCGTTTCGCTCCTTCCACTAATGAAATTTTTTTCCCCTGTCAGGAAGTAGAGTGATTCTCCCTACTCCTCGCCACACTGGAACTACTTTTTTTTTTTTTTTTTTTAAATCTAAAATGCTATTTACACTCTATACAATTACAGGTTAGGCATCGCATATTTATTAATATGAGATAGTACTTCGGCACGGGAATTCGTACCTCGTGGCCCGCGACCAGAAGTAGGTTTGGTTTATGTAATTACGGCAAAGCCAGAGGGCTATCTGTCTAATGGTAGGGATACCTTCGTGGAGAACTTTGTAAGGAAAACTGGCTCATATACATGTTTAACATGGGGAAAACACCCATGCAGCCTGTCCGTTTGCGGGATTCGAAATTGCGACCGAACTGCCAGTTTTCAGTGACTTTACCACTCGGCCGCTGCTGGGCCTAACAGAAATAGAGTGACCGTTTTACTTAATATATAATATATAACCAGTCTCTTCCAATAAAATTGTCTTTTTAGGCTAGAACTTTATAAATGCATTCAGGAAAATGGATACCAAAAATTCCCCTATTACCATGTAGCTACAACAGAAACGAGAAAGAGAAGGAATGAAAGAGAAAAAAAAAGTTAATGAAAAGTGAAATGAAAATTTATACATTTTTAACAGATATTGAGAAAGTTACATTTTATGAGAAAAACATGACACAATATAACATATTATATTAAAAATTACACATCGCGACTTTCAAAACAGAGTACATAATATTATTTAGTTACATGACTGATCTAGTTAAATCTAGCTTTGATAGATGGCCCCCCATTACGGTGACTTTTCAGGATGTCTCGCTTTGCTCCGCCCTGCTTGGTGCTCCTCCTTCTGCAGATTCCTCCGATTTCTCTTCGGAGATTTTCCAACGTCCGGGATTTCATATCAGCAACGTTTTCGATATATGAAGAGTGAAAAATGTAGTTTTTGAGAATAGAATTCAGTTATGAATGAAATAAAACCTTAAAGAATATTTTACTTCTAAATTAAAAATAATGTACCAGTTTAGTGCTATAAACATTAACCTAAGTTAAGACACAATAACACGCCGAATAAATACTAATTCAGAAGTCAAACAACAAAAATCAGCGTTAATTTACAAATTTTGTAAATTAACGCTGATTTTTGTTGTTTGACTTCTGAATTAGTATTAACCTAAGTATTTTAAGAGAGAGGCGTGGTCAATAAAATGTTACAGAATTTTTATCTCAAGGATGCTGGCATGAACTGCCCATTATAGAGGTCAATAATTTATACCTTTGCTTGTCTTGATGCACTGTTTTTTAATTGTTTCTAATAACAAAATAATATATATTTCGAAACTAACCCTTCACCTTCATATGTTTCTATAAAAAGTATAATTCAAGAATAACAATTTTTATTGCATTATTTAGATTTTTCATGACAGGAAAAGGAAATTTTATCTGTGGGAGGAGCGAAACGATTTTGTAAAGAAAAAAATGTAACATGATGTATTGAGTAAAATAGTAATGAAACGTAAAGGTATTAGAAATTTGAAAGCATTCGGAAGAGCTAGACTAGAAAATTAATATCGTTAAGTAAACAAGAAAAATTATTAATGATGTGAAAGTGTTCAAAAGAACCCAGTTGATTTAATGAAAAACCTTTACGGATAATTTTTGAAGATCCCAAATGTAATTAAGTGACCGCCGTACTTCTTTCGAAATTTAATTCATATTCCCTGACGAGAAACTTCAGCGCTTTTTCAGTTTGGCCAATATATACCAAATACATATCAAACATTAATTATGCTAAATTAACACAATAATTAAAAGCACATATGAGATCTATAAGAATCGAAAAATGAATTTTATTGATAGGTGAAAAAATAACTTAAATATTGAACTTATGGAGAAGTCGAGAAATTTTGTAACTGATAGTACGTTTAAATAATTATTGGGTACGTGTCAGTTAAACGTCACTGTCGGCTTAGTATCCTGTTGACTAAATGTCTTGCATTTAAGTGGCGTCGGCCAAATGTCCTGTCGGCTAAGTGTCCTTGTCGTCTAAATGTCCTGTCGTCTAACTGTTCGTGTCGGCTAAATGTCCTATCAGCTAACTGTCCGTGTCATCTAAATGTCCTGTCGGCTAAGTGTCCTTGTCGGCTAAATATCTTGTCAGCTAACTGTCCGTGTCGGCTAAATGTCCTGTCGGCTAACTGGTGTCGGTTAAGTGTCCCGTCGGCTAAATGTCACGGACCCATGTTAAACAGTATATATATATTACAGTATAAATATATTACAGTATAAATACATTACAGTATTAAAACAGTACATATGTATTAATTTTTCTGTGTATCCTTGACGCCTCTCGAAAGTATACAAAGCACTTTTCCTTTTTCATTAACAAAATGCATTTTAGGTTAGTTTTGAATGACATACTAAAATCTTAAGCATTAATTAAACATTTCCTGCTTTTTATTTTGCGTTTTATTGTACATAAAACGATTTTTCAAAGTTGAAATGACTGTTTTCTCTTTTGCTATACCCTTTTTTTATCTTTTTTCTGATTATCCGCGATTTTTGTTATCCGCGGCGGCCGCGCCACCCAATTCCGCGAATAATCGGGTGTGTACTGTAATTGAAATAAACATTAGAAAATTAAGAAGCATAATGCTATCTTTGCAAAAACAAAGCAAATAATAAAAAAAATTGAAATATTAATATATATATATAATAAGGGAAAAAGTGAATGTATACGAAGATATAAAATGCCAGAAAAACCATTAATTAACTTACGTTCTTTCTAGTGGGATGTGGACAAAGTGTTGTAAGTGGGATGTGGACAAAGTGTTGTCTTCGGTGTCTTACTCAGAAGGGTTGTGTGTCTGAAATTCCTTATCGGCAGCGGAGGCTTTGAATTATTTCAGGCGGTGAAACTTGTGAGAAGTAATTTATGGGACATGGGAAGGACTAGGAATACTTGAGGGACGTTTGCTGAGGATTTCTTATGTGAGTGAAAACGTCTGTTGAATATGTTTGAATATAATAACTAGTGAATGGAAATGAATTAATTTCTGTCTAATCGTCGTGTCGGAACGAGGAAGAAATTAAGAAAAGGAAAAAAAGTAATTTTCACAGTCAAAGAGCTATTTGACAGACTAAAGATTATGAAATAGGCCCTTTTTACTTCCTTGTACGAAGTAAAAAGGAAGTATTGTAATCGCGAAAAGCTTCAGGCAGCATATTTCAACGAAAATATCCACTTTCACCGCTTTCGAATGCAATTTAACGATGTTTTTGCGTGATATCTGTACATAAGGACAGAATAAAAGACTCTTTTCCTCAAAAAAAAAAAAAAAAAAAAAAAAAACTACAAAACTGCTTTAAAATGAATTCTGAAGAGAATTTTTCTTGGCGTCTGTACGAACGTATGTACGTACGTGCGTACGTACGTATCTCGCATAACTCAAAAACGAGTAGCGTCAGAACGTTGAAATTTTGTATATAAGACTACTATAACATGTAAATCTGCACCTCGTATTTTGGTTTCAATCGGCCGCGCCAAACGTATAGAAATATATTTATAAATATATCCACTCTGTTACCCGGCTCAGTGATCTCAGTTTCTTTACTCTTATATGTTTGTAAATTATACATTTTTTGCTTTAAAAATGAGTGAATTGTGTTGTTTTTATCTTCCGGTTAAGGGTTTTATGCCTTTAGTAAATCTGTATGCAATATTTTTAGAATTATCAAGAATTTTAAGATCAAGAAGTGCCGCTAAGCCTAATTTGATGGCGGCCATTGCTCTTGTTTACATTTGAAACAGCTGGGTAGCGGTTTTGTTGCCAATCTAGAGAAACTTAGCTTCGCAACAACAAAGATAACGCCTTCATTTATTATTTAAATCATGCTTAATCCTTTCTGGAATTTTTTTGTGGAAATAAGTGTTTAAGATTTACTTCGTAATTTTTAATACAGATATTTTGAGTTTTTATGTATTTTTGCCTTGTCGCGAAGTGAAAGCTGAATTAATTGAATGAGAAATACTCAATCGTCTGTGAAAAACTGGTCTTTTTTGTTTTGTTTGCTTAATTTCCTTTATACATGGTTCTAGCTTTATTATAGTATTTGAATAGAACATGTGGCAAAGATTGGATAATATTTTAAATGATATAAATTTTGTGCATTCTGAGTTATAATATGAACGAAATATAATACTATTAAGTAAACCTAGCGCCAGAGTGTCGCTATGGTAAACAAAGTGAATTTTAAAGAATGCATTTATTCTATTGTGGTTTATGCGCTGTCGGCGAAGTAGGTTTAATTCAATCTAATAAGTTTAAATAAAATGCAAGAAAAATGCGTATAATTTAATATTCCGTACAAGGAAGTCATGTGGTGTACACATCAGATTTTTTTAGTAACAGCATAAGAAAAGTCGGAAAACAATTAGCTTTTTACATTATGTACAACTTTGTAATTACACTATGTACAAAGCCTCCAACTGATAGTCATCCAACTTATACCGCCCTCTCAGGTTTAGGAACAAATTATCATATCCCTATCACTTAAATGATTTAGAGTGAGTATTTAACGCCTGCTCTTTTAAGACAATGGTTAATAAATTGATTAGGTATTAGATTATTTTTGAGAAATTTAATAAGGAGCAAAATTTCGCTTTGTAGATTTATCGTATCTGTGCAATTATTTTTAATACGTTGTATTTGATTTATTATTGTATTACTAATTACTTTCTTGGAGATGTTGGAAGTCCAATTTATTAATTTGTTAGTATTGAAACTGAAGTTTCTTGTTTTGTCAAACAGTAAAATGTTTTTGTAGTTAATGAATTGAAGATCGAGATAGTCAATGTTATTTTGCGAATTATTAGTTTTATTAAGTGTAAGGCATTTTGTATCAATCTGGGAGTATTCAGTCTTACTAAAATTATTAAATGTAATAAGATCATCTATATATCTGTAAGTGTGTTTGTAGTAAGTTAATTCTTGCTGTTGTAAATTTTTTTGGAAGTTAAATTCTTTGATAAATAAAAAGAGATTACAGAGCGAGGTACTGGAATGGGACCCCATTGGAAGACCTCTGACTTGTTTAAAAAATGGATTTTGAAATTTAATATAGTTATGAAAAAGTGTGCATTTTAGGTAGGTTTTTCATTTAATAAGATTCATAATCGTGAGCATATCAGGGAAGAGTTTAGGCAGTTCTAGTAAACTAGTATAAATTTCTTCTAAAGGAAGTGAGGTATATAAGTTTTCAAAGTCATAGCAGTTAATGTTTTGTATGTCAATTGTTTGAATGGCATTAATGACAGGAGTGTTATTATGGATGATCCAGCAATAGTTATGATTACTGTTACAATCGTTGGAAATAAATTTACAAATTTTTTTAACTTGAATTGAAAAATAATAGTCTACATTTTTCTTGTATTTAAAAAAAAAGAAATAAGACAAAAGTACGAAAAAATAAATAAAAAATAACAGAAAATGTTAACTTAAAGAAGACACATTAAAGGCAAGTACAGAACATATAGAGGCCGTGCTGGCGACGAGGATGGCAGCCGAAAGGTACTCAACCCTCTCTGAAATATTATGTGTGATACTGACGCAACATCGCGCATACATTTCAACGCATAGCGACTTTTTAAAGTAAGTTCAGCCCATACACGATATGCTTCTCTGCTGGCAAGGCTTGTACCTTTAAGTTTACCGTTGAAATTTTTTTTATTCAAGTTTGCACTTGGCACTGACACAGACATCTGTTACTGTGGCGAGCATAACTACCCCGATCACTACTTACACTGGTGTGCAAAAATTAAGGACGAAGTCAAAAAATTAGCATATCAGCTGAACGAAGAGGCAGAGCGGACAGAAACACCAATCAGGAGATTAAGTAAGGTGATGTACGGTAGCACATGCGCAGATATGCAGGTAGACGTAATGGGAGAGTGTCTGAGTAGTATAAAGCATGTTGTCGGTGTAAGATCAGTATTTCTGGCAAAGAGACTGCAAGCCGTATAGCAGTTCAAATCACACCGAGTTGCTGCCTCAGCGAGAAATGGCGAATAATCAATCTGTTAGACGACATCTGGATGCTTTTACCTGAGGTCGAATCATTGGGAAGTTGGAGGAAGGCCGCAGTGTGACAAGTGTGGCTGCAGAGTTCGGAATTGCTCACAGCATCGTTTCACGACTTTAGAGACAATTTCAAATTACAGGAACGGCTATCCGGGGGTTTAGTAGTGGTCGTCCACGAGGAACCACACCCGCAGATGACCGGTATATTGCCTTACAGGCCAGAAGAAACAGGCGGCAGACAGCGGGAGAAATCGCTAGACATACGACACAGGCGACTGGACGACCGATATCGCAATTTACCGTGGCCAGAAGAGTGCACGGTGGTGGTCTGTTTGCACGACGCCTTGTACGGTGTGTACCTCTAACGCCTGCCCATCGGAGAAGCCGTTCTCTGTGGTGCCGGGAACACCGGAATTGGAGAGACAATGAATGGGGACGAGTACTCTTTACAGATGAGAGCAGATTCAGTCTGAGTAGCGATTCTCATCACATACTCATCTGGAGAGAGCGGGGAAGCCGCAATCATCCCTCGAACATCATTGAAAGGGACAGGTATGGAGGTGGCGGTGTTCTCGTTTGGGAAGGCATCATGCTTGGTAGTCATACAGACCTTCACATCTTCGACGCAGGTTCAGTCAACGGGACCCGTTATTGTAACGAGATGCTTCTTCCATATGTGCGTCTTTTTAGAGGCGCTATGTGTCCGCAGTTCCTTTTCATGGACAACACACCATGTCATCGCACAGTTGCTGCCGAACAGCTCTTAGAGTGAGGATATTGAACGTATGGATTGGTCGGCACGATCTCCGGATCTCAATCCCATCGAGCATGTATGGGATTTTCTAGGCAGACGCTTGGTAGCTCGTACCTTACCACCAGTAATGATTCCGGAGCTTCGATTGGCGCTACAAGACGAATGGGCAGCAATGCCTCAACAACTCATTGACACCCTCATTCTCAGCATAGGCAGACGCTGTGAAACCTGCCTAGCAGTCAGGGGAGATCATATCCCCTATTAAAGACCGGATGTTTCTTGCTGGACACCCATCACAGGGATGTTTCGGCCTTCAGTCGCATGGCGCTCCATGCTACTTTTTCAATAAAGCTTCTTTTTATCCCTCTGATTTCTCTTTTAGTAAGTGTTGTTTACATTACTCATGTCCTTACGTATTGGGGATCTTACGGTATTAAATGTGTTAATTTGGAAAGCTTTTGTACAAAGTTATATTGAAAAAACCGTAAACCGTCCTTAATTTTTGCACACCAGTGTATTTGAGTGTCCCTTTACTTGGGACCATCATCTCAAATTACCGGCTCCTGAACATTGGATATGCAACTTTATTAGAGTGCATACTGGACGCAGAATATGCACTCTAATAAAGTTGCACAGGTTAGGATTGCAAAAGCTGTAAATTACTGTAGTTTCACGGATGCCAGAATTTCTTATAGCCCAAAAAACTCTGACCTTTACGAAAAGCACCATTTATCTTCACGCACCATTGATCAATATTATGTACTTCGTATTAATATTTTTATTAAGTATTATTATGTATTTTGTTTTATGTAATGTTATGTTCTTTATATAAATTGCATATTATGTGTTATTAAGTATAAATTGTGTGTCATTATGTAGGTATTTGTATGTTATTATGTATTTTATTTTGTCTATTTATTATTACGAATATTTTCCGTTTATTTCACGCTTATTGTATTTCTGCGTGCATACGGGTTCGCAATAGATTGAATGCATAAGTCAGATAATAAGTTAATAAAAATTTATTATTTTTATCAAAAGAAATATTTCAGAACTCTGGAATGCTCAGCAGAAATATTCGTATAAGTATTCACAGTATCACACAGTATAATCAGTAGTTACACTTCAAACTACTAAAAAAGTTAAATACAACCAAATGCAAACCGCATCGAAAGAGAAAGCTAACTCTGATATCTTTGTTCACTCGGAACTAAACAACTCGCAACAATAGTAACTAATGAACTGAACTTAGACGCTCTCTCTCTGGCCTTTTATAGTTTTCAACCGGTCCTGAGATATTTCTCATACTTTCTGATTCTTGAGATTTCTGGAAAGTAATAAGAGGAGGGAATTACGGTTACAGCTAACATAGTGGTCAATTACATGTATTCAGTTTAAATACAAATTACCGAGATATTCATTTACTCAATATTAAACGTATGTGCTCCTGTATTCTTACTTTTCCGGCAAGGTTTTCTTTTAAAATTTGTATCGCGCTGCGTTGCACGAGGAAATACAACAATGTTAATTATAATTCTACTAAAATTATCTATCTAAATACAAAAGTTGTTGTATTATCATCGCTCAAATGCATGTTCAAGTTTGTTCTTAAATATGCTTTTATGCTAATTTCTAATACGCATCTAATGCATTTTGATGCTAGTAAATTCTAGAAGAAGCATGATTTTGTTCTACGTGAATGTATGTGAGAGCCGCCTAATCGGGATAGCGACTGCCATACAGAAGGGCCCGGGTTCCAATCCCGGAGGCTTAATGGCAAACCGCACATTAAGTTGATCAATGTTAACGAATTTCGCTTACTGCGTATGCTCAATGGTGTACCGCTGGCGTGGGAGAAAATACTGGCGACTAAGCATAAACAACCCTACACAAGCCTGTTCGTCATGTAGGTCTTATCGACTGTTTACAATTGCAACAGTCTATTTCATTTACTTACAGTAATTTATTTGACCTTTAATTCAGTAATTTAAACTAGATTTAATGCTTAATTTGTTAAAGTATATATGAATGGAAGGTATGGTAAATACTCAATTGTTTTTATTCCTCGGAAGTATTATTAGCTAATACATCTTGTAATGTTTCCTGTTTTGTAATCCTTTTTAAAAGAAAATTTGGATAGTTTGCAATCAACATTTATACTCCTGCTTACAACCTGACATGTTTTAAAACCTCGAACTGTTTACGCCCCAGATAACACAATATCGACCATATACCGAATGTATCTTCTTTTAAAATTGCGCCAAAGTCGTAACTGCGCCAAATTCTCTTTTAGACATACGCAGTAAGCGAAATTCGTTTAACATTGATCAACTCAATGTGCGGTTTGCCATCACGCATCCCGGAGAAGGCATGGATGTTTGCAAATGTATAGCGCAAGTCCTCTCGAGAGGTTGATGCTGGGGAAGAGGGGTGGATGACCTTCGGACCCCCCCGGGTGCTGTCCGAAATTCGGGGCGTAACTGAGCAAAGTCGTACTATCACCTGTATGATGCTCAAGGCTCTTGCCAGCGACAGACGCAATCTTGCTTTCCTTGTCACGAATTTCATGGGCTTGTTCTGATGTCACTGTCAGACAAGTGAGACAGGTTTCACCACCACCAAAAACAAACGTATGTGTAATGGTACGAGCCGGTATTGTATATGCAGACAACTGAAATTAATAGCATGGATAACTGGATAACGACGATTATGTTCAGTTTGTAATCCTGCTATTGTGAAGCACTGCAAAATCTATTTATTCAATTTCTTATATTCTTTTATTTATGTATCTATTTTATTATTAGCCAAAGGGCGTTAGCCCAGAAGGGCTACTGATTTCAAAACTGCATTTTGCTCGATTCATTTTTCAAAGTTTTGCTACCAAATATTATCGTCATGTATTATATTGTTGCGATTTTTTCTTTTCTGACACCAGTTCGTACGGGGCTCGTAGATTTGGAGTGAATAACGACGACACTTGATGAAGTATCGAAACACACTTTATTGAGCCAATATTAATCAGGACAGCTTCAAAGTCACATTTTACAGTCGTCGAAGATCTGCTATAAACACGCTGACACGATCAGCGACACAGCCTCCAGCCTATCAAGCTATCACGGGGGAGATAGCTTCACTGCAAAGCACCCGACTCTGCTCGGTCGTTCTCGGAACTTCACGTACTCTCGAGACTCTTCACGCTACAACTCGCGATGCACTCGACGACACACGAGCACAGCTTCCGACTCTTCGGTTCAGTCGTTCCCAGAGCTCAACACGCTCTCTCGACGATGCACTAACCGCTATATACTACCCGACTCTTGCGGTGCACTCGACGACCCAGTCGGCACTCGCTGCCCGGCTGTCAACTCGATCCACTCCGCAGGGACTGACTCGCTAGACGAGACACACACACTCACCCTCTCGACGAGGCACACTGCGGACCAGCAGGGTTTATATAGCTTTCGGCTTGTGTTCGAGAACATTCTGGGCTAAACCGGTAAGAATTCGTTCCAGAAGATTCTCCATTCGTCCATGGGGTATTGCCAATTTTGTGTCCAAATGTCTCCAAAGGGGCGATTTCTCGCCAAATGTGGCAACCCTGCCTTCCCTTGCCTTTTTATGGCAACCCTAAAACTGCTTTGCGGGGAAGCCATCTTACCGCGTCTGTATACTTCATAACAATATTTAAAGAAACTGAATAATGTAGAATCTGCATGAATGCATGAATGTTTCTCGCATTGTGAAAAAACAACGATATCTACCGAACATAGGTACTTGGAAGCCCGAATTTCAAATTTTGTTTATAATCTATTTCAGATTTTGTAAAACTTTAGCGAATTTTTGATTAACAAACTCCACGATTTCAAAGCGAGCAACGGAAACACTGTATGGGAAAAATATATTTTGTCTCCACCGCGCGAGACTGTGTATCGGAAATTCTAAAGATATGCTGTTTTTAAATATTTTACAATATTGCAATTGAATTGAATTTTTTGCGTTTTAAATGCGAAGAACATGATATTTAATAAATAAAAGTAACACACACAGCGTTAATAAAACATCCTTTTGGGCGTAAAATAAAATCTGAACGTTTCCATTTTTTTTTCTTTTCTTTTTATGTTTGTATGCCTCTTTTGTTTCCCCTTAATAAAATTTTCCATTAGAATTACATTCTGTTCGGCACGGCTCGGACTATTATAGGACCGATATCATCTTGGCTTTTGCTAAATGATTCTTCTACTCGCTAGAGGATATTATAGCTGTTTGTTGATGTAATTCTAGGACATTATGAATTTAAGTAACAAAAGTTTTTGATACATACGTCATAAGCCTTGAATTTAGAATTTTATTGGCTCTCCCAAAATATTATTCATAAGAAATAAAGCGGGTCGAAATGACTTGCGTGCATATTTGCTAACTTAAAAATTAATCGTGTTCTTAAAAACAGTACAAACATTAGACGATCGATTGAAATCAACTCTGTCTTTTGATGTGAAGCATGCTGGATGTTAAGCAAAAGAGAACTTATTTTTTTAGAGAAGTCTTAACTAAAAGGTCCATGAAATATTCCAGTAAGATAATATTCCCATTATTTACATAACGCAAACATGCATTCAACTAGTCAACGAGGGAAAAAGGTTTCCATCTTTTTTTTGAGGGGGGGGGAGAAACAGAGTTTAATTTGCTTTTCTCGAAGAATTGTTAATCAGATTTAAGATCTAAAATTTAATTTCATATATAATGCTGTGTTTATGGCTTCGACGTGATGGCCTCATTCGAGTAACAGTTAACTTCTTCAGCGGCGCCGGGATGACACTTCAGATGTCGGGTTCAAGGATCTCAGACAGACAGCCGACCGGGGAATTTCTAAGAAGTTAGATGAATAGATTATAAAGGCGATAAATCTATATTATCTATTAGTCTCAAAATTATTGTTTGTTCTCCAACGAACATGTTGGAATAAAGAAAACTTTGAGAGACACATTTCTTAAGATTATTTTGTTAAATAATTAATATTTTTATTCTTCATAACTTGGCATCTGAAAAACCTTCATTATTATAACACGCTAAACATTTTACATTTTTTAAAGGTTGTTCTTGGATTACATTATATTGTAATTTTTAATTTTGATGAAGTATGCAAAGATTATCTGCTTATTGGAAGGGGTGCTTCACTGGAAAACTTTGAAAAGTAAATTGGCTCGCATTTACGTTATTGCCTTATTGGGAAAAATCTGAGATTATATCGCCAGCCTATTTTGTCGCTAGGAAAAAAAGTAAAATTAGAATTCCGTAGCTTTAACCGGTGTTTCGTAGCCTTTTAACTAATTAATGGTGCGCCTATTACTAAAGGGATAACTAGAGAAAAAGAGTGTGCAGAGTCATTAGGATTTTTGAAGCAGGAGACGTGAAATACGTCTGATGTCCTGGACCTCTCGAATAGGCGCTGAATGTGCTACCGTTACACCACAAAGGCATGAGAAAGGAGGGAGATAAAAACTTTATATACTTCTGTAAACAATCCCTTAACATAAACTGTTGGACTAACTGTGACAACAAGGCTGCCCTCTGGTGAGTAGCCAGAGAAGTGCTTCAGTAAAAGCAAGGCCAACTTATACTCAAGGCCTGCCAGACTGAACGAAATTCCGGTTCCCAGTTTTCAGTGGCTTTCGCGAAATTCATCACTAGGTGGCGCTAGCATTCTGCTACAATTTTGCTATACGCTCACTATTTGTAACGTGGCTCGTTATTAACAAAAAGTGTATTTTATGCATAGCTGGCTGTATATTTAAAGGCTATACTTAACAAGCTTGGTTTTTTGCGCAACTTTATATGCATATAGGTTTAAAATTGTGTATATACCTCATTGAACTCAGTTCTGAAATTCCTCATTCTGCTTATTGTTGTGTAGAGAATTTGTCTGATAGCGTTATAAGAACTAGGCGAATGATTTTCTGATTTATGGAAATCTTAATTTTATTTGATTCTGAATTATTTATTTTAATGCTTTAATTTTGGGGAAAAACAGATGCTTTTGGGAATATTATTTAGTTTAAAAGAATATTATTTATTTTTCTTTTATTTTCAATTTTTGTACAAGCTTTGATTCATTGTGAAAAGAAGCAGGGAAAGTAGGCAATTTTTGCTAAGTCATGATTTCGCGCGCTTTGTCCTTTAGAATGTTCTAGAAGGAATTTAATTGTGTAGTTGACCTTAAGACAGGAAGTACGTGACAGAAGGGTCAGAGGTTGCTACTTGACTTTCGATGTAAGTCCTTCAGGTTTTTGGCGATTGAGGGTCCGGTTGTTGGCTAAGTGAAGAAGGGCGCGCATGCGCGATCACCCTTATTTCCGCATTCAGGGGTTGAAAACGCAAATTTTGCCAAAATTAAGGGGACGATAATTGAAGCCATAGTGGGAGCCCACGTTTGTGAAGGAGAGGAAGAAAATTCGAGTTTGAATGACTTTTTGGTGTTTTTTTTCGTGCGAGAATTGGCGAGACGTACTTGCTTGCTGAACTTACTTTTGGACGTTACTTTTTGCCCGACTTTGGACTAGTTTTGTTGAAGGATTTAAGACTTTCAGGATTAAGACTTTTTGCCGGACATCCAAGGCTGAAGGATTTGTTATGCTTCTGTGGTTGAATAGGTGGTGATTAAGGCGAATCGTGGCGGACACTATCCGGCCGTCGCTTTGCTGTCGAAAAAAAATGATCCAGCGAATTTCCAAAATTATTGGCCAAGTTCCACCCCGGCCAACGTGAGATTTTATACTCGACATCCTGACTGCGATCTTGAAGATTCTGCTCGGGTGCTGGTTCGAGGGCTTGTTTTTCTGCAAGGCTGTGCGAGCGGATTGTGTTGCCGAAAAAGGAATGGAGTCAGGGTTATTAGGAATTGCGGCTAGTGGCACCGAAAAGCGTGAGACTCCTTAGACGCCTGTGCTCCCCTTACGGAATGAATTTCCAGAAATTATGGTGGGACTTATAATCCTTTGAATTTTCTCCCAGAATGCAAGGCCAGCCCAATACCTTTCCGGGTGCGTTTCAAGTCGTCAAAGTCACAGATAAGTGCTTTCTCAATTTTCCTTAGAACTTTTGGAAATTAGAACTTTACTTAAAATTGAATCTTAAATTCAGTCTACTGAAAATGAATTGCTTCCTTTTTCCCCTTCTAAACTACCGAGACAAACCTTAAGGTTTTTATATGAATTAGGGTGTAATAATTTAAGTTGTTTGTGTAAACTTCCTTAGAACAGATGTGAATTGCAAATAATATGTTTTCCTTAACCGCTTAGAAATTATAGATCGGGTACCCGTTAAATTAAAAGAGTCATGTTTGCAAATCATGAATTTAAATGTAACAAAAGAGAATGACAAATTGATGTATTCCCTGTGTCTAAAATAAGAAAATTGTAACTGTAACAAAAATAAGAAGTTTGACTCTCGGATTAGGATAAGATTTAATTTTAATTGTGAGGAATTTGAATAAACTGGTATTTAATCTGGAAACCTATTACTTATATTTTCTTTATATCTGTTATGTGTTTTCTTATATATATATTAATTTTACATGTTGTTTATTCGATCCTCTCACGGCGCGGTCCCGGATGCATTTTCACAACGCAATGCATTACCGTTTTACCTATACGATCACTAAAAGTTTGGTAATTAGCAAACTCTTAAGAGTTTAGTTTCGCAGTTGTTTTTTTAGTTAGTTGCGGTTTCACCGGTCTGTTTCTGCATTAGTTTCCTCCCTAAGAGGAAGTAGTAACACTGCATTGGTGCCCATGATTTTTACGGCAAAGTATAGAAACAGAACATTGGTCCAGTAGCTATTTAACATTATTTAATTCTGAAATCTTTGTGCATCTAATGCTATTATTTTCAAAACTTTGTAACTTTCTTCTGATTAATCTGGATTAATCTACACATGGATTTATGTCATGTAGGTAATGTATCAAGATGGCACTCATGTGTATGTGTGCTTAATAGTGATAATATTGTTTTGTGAAATTCAGTAATTTTATTTCATGTGTACATTATTCTTGATAATGAACTATATCAGTATCTCACGCTGCCAGCCATAAAATTTTGAACACGTGTCATTCTGATAAATGTTGTACGTGTGTAAAAATGTCTACCTGCTGTATATTTAAGTGATGTATTTAATAAGCTTGTTTTCTTGCCTAACTTTAAATGCATATATATCTAAAATTGTGTATATACCTCATTCTACTTAGCATTGTGGGCATGTGTGATGGATATATTATTTATATTCAGCCATTGCAAGTTTTCAAATTTTATCCTTGATATACAGAACTGAGCGTTTTCTTAAGTATATATTGTGATTATGAGAGTTATTATTTTTTGTGTGTTGTTAAAATATATTTTATGATGTCTGCGTCTCTTTTATTTATAACAAACAGATTGATTTGATCAATAGCTTTATCAAAAATTTCATTATTTTCATTTGAAAAATTGAAGTTTCTCTAACACTGAAAATGTAAATTGCTGCAGTGCACTTAATTCAATCACTAGTTTATTAATGTTAACATCAATGAAATTTAGAATACAAATGAAAGTGAAGAGAAACACATCTGTGTAATATTAAAATTAGTCGAAAAAGCAACTTTGGGTTTGAGTTTCATTCAAAATCTATGCCACAGTAAAACGTTTTTTTTTTTGGCCTAATAATTTTAGAATGTCTTTGAATATCTGCAATGCAAATACTGCACAGAGATCAAAATCTGCATTATTTAAACTTTTATTTTTAAGATTTCCTAAAAACAGTTATTTAATAATTAAAAGAATTCTTCAGTATGTAAAATTTAATCTCTTTAAGTAATATTTTTACTCCAATGCCGTGGAAACAGATATACAAGTTTTAGATCACGGTGTATTAATATGTTAATTACATCTTTGATAGGGGAATACTTAATTATATTTTGGCCCAGTACAGCCGATAGAAATATTTTGGAAAATTTTTCATTGAAATAGTGCATGATCTGAAGCTATCTATTAACTTCTTACTATATAAATAATTAAAAAATAAAGTGTATACTCTGAATTACCTTTAAATTAGAATAAATAGTTGTAATGCGTACAATTCAGAATAGCGCATGTCTAGATGAAAGCAGGAATTAAAATCGAGATCAAATAGCTGGTGTTTATGTGTGAAAAAAAAAGGTGAGATAGCTTAAAATTCCACGCTTTCCTTCTAATTAAAATATTTTTACTAATAAGAAATCAACAATTTCTGACTACTATGGATTAATCGTTTTTAAACTTTGCATATAACAAGACAGAATTCGTTTTTGGTACTTTTCCGATCTTTGTAAACATCACAAAGTGTAGCAGAATTGTAACGCCATCTTGCGGTCAGTAGGAATATTTTCACACTGGCAGGCCTTGAGTATAAGTTGGCCTTGGTAAAAGCCAAGCGTCCAACTTAATAGGTTCTATCAGACTCTTGTTCTGTAATTTTCTTAAAGTTAAATGTAATGTCCGTGTGTAACTTAAATCTATTAATAAATACTTGTTACACTATACAGGACTCTTCTATGACGACTCCTTCACACTTCCCCTTTTAAAGGGCTACTGGAAATTTGAGCACCCAGTCACCAGATCCACCTGAAATATGTGCGATGCCCTCGCCGGGACGCAAACCTGGACCTCTCGAATGCTTGCGAAGTGTGCTACCGTTACACCCGAAGGCATGCAGAAAGGAAGGAGAAAATACGTACCATATAAGTGAAAGAAAAATAATTTTATAGAACTAAACTAACACCAATAGTAGACAGAAGAAAATAGACTGACTTTAAATGCCGTGCCGAAGGCCAGGGTTCGAATTTCGAGAAGGCATGAATGTTTGCAAATGTATAATATCTGTGCGGCATGGCGTGGCGGCTTTCTAAATGGGCGACGAGCCCATTTCTCGAGAGGCTAATTCTTAGAGAAACAGAGGTAGAGACCCTCGGACCCATCCCACCGAGGTACTTTCCATCAAAACTGGGGAGGGGCGGAACTGAGCACACTCTTACTGTCACCTGTATAGTGCTCAACCTCCTGAGGGTCGACTGGGGGGGGGAAACTCCCGGCGTTCTGGCTAGAACCTGTACCTAGACAGACTCGAATTCTAGGGTGAAAAATCAGTCCTCACAATGTCTAGAACCATCGTTTATTCGGTGGTCGATTCAGATTCTTCAGGCACCGTATGATGCTCTCTTGTCTACCCCTTGGTTGTGGGGCCGCTACATGGTTACGTATCGAAAGTTTTCTCTGGGAGTTTGGCTCCCCTTGGTGAACACTGAGGGATAATCAACTACTTTACTATGTTTGTTCTCGTTGTTGGTGAATGCGCTGCCGTCCACCTTGTGTTACTTATCCAGACTGCGTGAATCAAAATTATACCCCTGTGTTGATCGGGGGGCTTCCTTCTTGGATCACCTCTAAAGACTGGGGCATTTTTAACCCTGTAAGGCAGCGGCATAACTAAGGCAAATGAAATGTAGCCAGGTTTGGGAGCCCTTCTTCCTGATCTGCTGGTGTACTATATGGTGCTCAAGGTTTTTGTTAACCACAGGCGCAATCTTTCACTTCTAGCCACGAGGAATTTTGTGGGCTTGTTTTGATGTTACTGTCAGGCAAGTGAGACAAGCGCATGGACGTTTTCATGGTTTTCCCCATGTGTAAAGTGTATACGAGCCAGTTTTCTTTAAAAGGTCCTCCACGAAGGTATCCCTCTTCTTAGGTAAAGAGCTCACGAGTGCTTTGCCATAATTAAATAAACCAAACCAAACAATTTTATATGAGCCTGATTAGATCTCCCCTTTCCTGCAGTCACTGGAATATTTTAAAACAATCTAGCTTATTAATCACTGCAATGTAGTCTAGAACCCTCTATGCGGGAAAGGATGTCTTCTTGGAGGAATTTCTAGGTAAATGCTCGCATTTTTGTAACTAAAAATGCAAAAAAACTTTGAAAACACTAATGTTGCAAGTTCCTCCAGCTACTACAACCTTTGCTGCTCGAACTGCACTGCGGCTATATTTCTCTGTTCCTGTTGAGCTATCAGTTTAAAAATATTGTTGCAAATTTTGTATGAATGTAAATAATCTAAGTGAAATTATATGTGAAATTGCAGTATCTTTTGTGTAACGTAAGTCTGAAAAGCCGAAGCTTTGACGGGAAAACAAGATTACAAGTCGATTTAACATGGATAAAATGGCTATCTCGCCAAATTGGCGAGATATCGCCAAACCGGTGACAGTTTTTTGTCTCCGAATCGCCAAAAGTCTACAAACTTGACAAGCATTTAAGGACATTTTGGTTCGGTCCTTGAATATCTGTTATTGACATTACATTAAATAACTAATTGATCCTTGTACGTAACTGTAACCGTACCCGGCTCTCATACGCCTTCCATAAATTTCGAGAAGTGGAATGTACTAGAAATTTTTCGGTGTCGGAGGGAAAATTTTATAAGAGCCAGCATCAATTTCTCAGTTTTTAGTTAGGTAAGTGATAAGTGACGGAGGACGTGGGCACTGTCCCTTTACCTTAATGGTTAATCAGTACAGCACAACGTCCGCCATTATCCAGAGCCGCCAATGGGGTTCACTGCCATCCAATTGCCCGGTTCAGAGTTCACTTCGGAGGAGAGTACTGTCATCTTGGACTTTAGATTCGTTATGCATTGCGCTGTGTTTAGCTCTCTTAATAGTTTGAAGTGTCACTACTGATTGTGCTGCGTGATATTCAGAAGAGCTGTACGAGTATTTTTGCGGAATTTTCCAGAATTGTAAAGTGCTCCTTTTAGTAAAATAAATTTTATGAAGCCATCATCGGTTCTGCGTGCGTTCAATCCATTACGAACTCGTAAATACGCAACAGGATTAATTCTATTGGGAGTTTCCTTTTCTGTTAAACCAGGTGACATCTATAGAGGGTGTTGCCATTAAAATAATTACTGTTTCTTGAAATTCCGTATGTTTCTTTATCAATTTTTTAAATAGTATGCTTTGAGTTTTGCAAGAAACATATTAAATATTCAATCACTAGACAAATAGTAAAATCAGTGTTTTTATAACATGTTATTTTACAAGCAATGGTTACTTTCCACAAACGGATTCAGGAAATCGTTATTCAGCGTTTATTTATCTTTTCTTGTATGATTTCTCCGGAAACTTTACCTTTCGGCAGCATAAAATTATTCTTCCAAACCATATTTGCTCCGGTAATATGGAGCACTCGCGTGGAAACTAGCACCCACCTAAACCTCCTATCACACTGATATATCTCGATCAAGGGAGGAGATAAAGAATGAGAACAGTAGTTCGAAGTGGCTATTGTGGGGCGGTCAAGCGATAGGGCTTCACCCAGATATTGCCTCGCTCTCCCCCCCCGTACGGATCGATTTCTTATAGCACACCGCCTCGAGGTCAAAGCCCTCAAGAGTGTTCCTTCGTTCTTTTTCTTGCCTTCGTTCTCTGATAAGCATGCGGGCAGCGCAGCGAGTTTTTTTCCTTCTTCTTTCTCCTTACACTCCGTTATTCGGCGATTTCTTTTTGATCTATTAGGAAGCAGAGCGGGTCCATGATTGGTAAGGACGTGCGTGAGACGCGGATGTTTGCTCTGAAAACTGATCAGGTGGATGGTGAAGATAGTTTGCGTTCCTGTGCACGTCACAGCCTTTTTCCCTCACCTCCCGTTTCAGTGATGGAAAAATATAATAGAAGGAATTTATTTTGATCTTTTTTTTTTTTTTTTTTTTTTTTCTCTGGAAAAGAAAAGTTTTTCACCTTGGAAAGAAAACGTGCAACTTATATGTTTATTCCGATGACTTTCATTAATACAACGCAAAAGGAAATCTTTACTACTATTTACTGAAAACATAAAATACGTTATTAATATTTAGTAAGCAAATTGTTGTTGCTGTGACTTATCTCACTTGTTTGACGGTAGCATCAGAACAATGCCCACGAAATTCATCGTGGCAAGGAGTTCCACCCCCCAGTTTTGATGGAGCGCATCCCTGGAGGGGGACGGGTCCGAGGATCTGCCCCCTTTTCTTCTACCACCAACCTCTTGAGAGCATTTTCGGCTCGCCGTATATTTAGAGTGCCCTAATGCCGCACAGACACTATACATTTACAAACATCCATCCGGGCTGCAAGCCCGGGCCCTTCGGTACGGCAGGTAGCGTCGCTAATCACTATCCTGGTTGGGTGGCAGTAATTCTAATTAAGTTAGGAAAAGTAAATTAACTCTTCACGAATGGAGATTAAAACGTTCATTAACCGAAAGCCATTATGGTGAAGATATTTTGTTCAGCGAAAACTGACTTGTTTTTAAGCGTCACATCCACAAATAAAAGTAATCAACTGTTTTGGATGGCCAAAACTTGGCCATCCAAAACAGTTGATTACTGAAAAGTTGATTACAGAAAGATATTAGATAAAATAGTTCAAGTATTTTTTAGGATTGCATCTCTCTTATTATTTCTTATTAAAAGTACTAAAATTTTGCACTGCTTTAGCGCACTAATTATTTGATAAATAAATTAATTTTTAACGCATCTGTTTAACGAAGATAAACTTACTTAGTGACATTAAATGGTGGTACGGTAAGGAGTCTTTGGTCTCATGTCGCAAAATGTACAAAATGTTTCGTACAAAAATAAAATTGTAGCGAGAAAATTTCATCATTATTAAGAGTGAAATGTAAAAGTAGTCTTTTATAACGCACGGAGCCGTATTAAATGCGCAAAGGTTTAGTTCGATAATGTCTTAAACAGTTGTTTACTTTCATGCCTCTCATAATTAATTTACGTCTATTCATAGTCCTGCGTTGGCAACACGTTTTCGCGTTATATTCTTTGAAATATGATCGCTAGAATGTAGTTCAACTGTAATTGTTTTAATATTTTTTTAAATCGAACTATGCTATCGGATTATTATTAGATATTTATGTGTGTGTATTTTTGATTTGTGTAAACTTAGAGAAGTTGAATTTATTAAAGAGATTATATAAATAAATAAATAAAATATAAAAGCATTCAGATTTTAGAGGCGTTTATTTAATGTTTTGCGTGTTACCATTATTTATTAAATATCATATTCTTCGCACCATATAAAATACACATCAACGCAATATCACAAAATATTTAAAAACAGCATATCTTTAGAATTTCCGATAAGCAGTCTCGCTCGCTGGAGATAAAAATTTTACTTTCCGTATAGTGTTTCCCATTGCTTGTTTTGAAATCGTTGAGATTTTAAATCAAAAGTTCCTTAAAGCTTTTCAAAATATGAATGATAATTAAACAAATTCCGAAATCGAGTGCCCATGTTTAGGTGGAAGATTACGTTATTCAATATTTGATGGCTCTAGGTACTGCCATTTTTTCACATTGCGAGAAACATACATACATTCATGCAGATTCTTCATTATTTAATTTCTTTGTATATAACGCAGGACGATAATTTTTTGTGGCAACAACCTGAAAAGCGAAACGGACATTTATAGCGAAACAACGCAAAATGCCGTTTCGAAACTGATAGCCCTTCTGGGTTAACGCCGCTTTGGGCTAAAAAAATGAAAACCTTTCATTCAGCTCCGGCGCCGTTTGATTAACGGTCAGTAAACAAGAGTAATTAGTATAAAAATTTAAGCCAGGAGCGACTAAAACTTCGTATACAAACCTGAAGCTGGTATTTTAGCTGCAAAAAACCAAAATATTCCTTGCACAGTATTCGAAAGCTTACTCTTTTTTGGTGAAGCTTTCTTTTTCACTTTATTATACATCATATTACCTTAGGGTATTTCATATTAATGTGCTTTGGGCAAAAATAGTATGATTACTACTGGTAAAATTTCTAAAAACAGTAGTGAAAGTAAACGCAATTGTCCAAAACCGGGCCTAGATTACTTTTTTATTTTTAGTCAAAAAAGTAAATATCGCTCCTATATACAATCATATTAACTGCATATCTGCACTTTTTATATTCTATAATGGTAGCTGTTTTAAACAATAATGCATATATAATAGTTCCTGATCACACGTTGTGTATGGTGTTTCAGATTAAAAGGGTCAATAAGAAGGCATACATGTGAACGTGTAATTATTTTATTTTGATAAATCAAATTTACAGGGAAACTCTAGTTATCCAAGTTCCTATAGATATTCTATGTGTGCCCTTCCGATGACATGACAATCATTTATGCAGTATTCCAGTTCCTACCACACTCGTCATAGAATATCCTTTGTTAATGGTTCGCGCACTTTATTTATGTGGTGCTTCAGTTGCTGCAAGTTTTGGGGAAAATGAGGCACGAACAGTTTATCTTTGACAAAACCCCAGACGAAAAAATTACAAGTGTTACATCTGGTGATCTCGGGGACCAGCAAGACAATGGAGTATCATTTGACCTAGCACGGCCAAACCAGCGATGGGGTAGACTCTCGTTTAAATACTGGTGTACGTTTTTATGCCAATGCGATGGAGCACCATCTTGCTGCAGAATGAAGCCGGGAATTGCTTCCTGCAACTGAAGGGACAACCATTCTGATAGGATATCTTGGAAAATTTATCCGTTAATCGAATTTTTCCCGAAAAAGAGGGCCAAAAAAACACAACTGTTGGAAATGGCACAGGAAACGTTCATCTTTGGAGAATCCCGCTCATGTTCCATTACACCATGTGGATTTACCGTGCCCTCAAATCTTAAATTATGGGGATTTAACTTTGCCAGAAATGTGAAAAGTAGCTTCGTCCGTACATATAGGTCTGTTAGCGTAACCCCATTTACCTCCAGCTTATCTTGCAAATTTTCTTTAACGCTTGCACCATCTGAAAGGTGTATGTATGACCAGATTTGTAGACGTTTTTATAACATACATCATACTGTTACATGAGGCACATCGAGTTCAGAACTCGCACGACGCGTTTATTTTGTGGAACTTCGTGGAAACGTTTCACGAATTTTTTTCAACTAACTTCTGTTTTGGTTGCTGTTCGTCCTGAGCTGGTTTTCTTACACAAGCAACGCGTGTCCTGAAACAGCTTCCTCCACCGTTCGACGTTGTGAGGATGCGTTGCTTCTTTGCAAAATTTCGTTCGAAAATGTCTTTGAAGAACGATAAATACTGATGGTTTGGCATATTCAAAAACACAAGTCTGCTTCCTCCTGCATGAATGGCGCCTTTTGACTAACAATCTCTCTAGCGGAGAGTTCGCAACCGAAAGCTTTTTTGCTGTTGAAACTTGTATAATTATTCTAGTTGCAGAATTAATTTTTTCGGGTTAATAAATCAATTACACATTTTGTACTGTGCTATTCTTTTTGTCCCATTCAATATTAAACCCATGTGTATCCAGAAAAGTAACATATGTTATAATGGTTACAGCCGAAAACATCGCGGAGAAAACAACGCAAGGCGAAAACGTCGTGATACAAAACATCGTGGGAGAAAACATCGCAGTTTTAAAACATCGTGGTACAAAATATCTTCGCCGAAAATAAAGCGGTTCAAAAATTTCGCAGTTTAAAAACATCGTCGTCGAAAATATCGTGGTAAAATATAAAGTATCTACAAATCATCGCATGACGATAACATCGCAGACATGCTTCTTTCAGGCTTTAATAATTGTAAATGTATATTTCCATAATAACTTGTGAGCGCAAGATGGAAAGATAATTTTTACTTTCATATTTTTTATTAACTAAAATTTTTTGCTGAAAAAGTAAGAAGGAAATTTAAGTATAGAAAATTAAGGCAACTTATAGCACTTAATGGAATTTTAAAGTGACATAGTTAACTAAGAAAGGTCATACATACGCAAGACGACGAAACCCACTTGGAAAAAGCAGGTTTTTGCTTTATTTTTTCCACAAACAGGCGTTTTTTTTGACAAAGGTCATTAATAAATTATTTTTTATAAATTTTTTACTGGTAATTTTTCATTAAAAGTATAATCTAAAAAAGTTTAGAAAAAGGAAGCTACCTAACTGCATGACCTTATCTATAAAAAATTGCTAATTATGAGATTATTTTCTTCACTTTTGTCAATCTAATACTCTTATAATGAAAATGATTTCTTGTTCTGCTTCAGTTTATTCTTAAGTATTAAGTTTCCTTCTTACTTTTTCAGCAAAAATTGATTAGTTAATAAATATGAAAGTAAAAATTATCTTTCTTTCCATCTCGCGCTCACAAATCATTATGCGAATATCCATTTACAATTATTAAAGCCTGAAAAAAGTAGGTCTGGAATGATTTGTCGATACTTTATTTTTTACCGCGATATTTTCGACGGCGATGTTTTTAAACTGCGAAGTTTTTGAACCTCTTTATTTTAGACGACGATATTTTGTACCACGATGTTTTAGAGCTGCGATGTTTTCTCTTTGCGATGTTTTCTCCCACGATGTTTTGTAGCACGACGTTTTCGCTTTGCGTTGTTTTCTCCGCGACGTTTTCGTCCGCGATGATTTTGCCGCGATGTTATCGGAGGACACCGTTATAATATATAATTTTTAAATAAAAATGTTAAAAAATGCCTTTCAGAAAAATAGCAACAACATTGATGTAATGAAAAAAGCATTGCAATTAATACAAAGAGTATCATGCCCATTTTTCTGTTTTTTATTTTTATTTTTCAAAATTAAAATTCTTTATTTTAACGAAGAAAATTCGCTACTAATATATTTTCTTTCTCAAAATTTATTTGATTATTTAATTCACGTTCTGTTTAGAAGACAGTCATCTTTGAATGTTTCCATAACCAAGGGAACATTTTGTAGAGTTTCCTATTATTTTCAGTTTGCTGAAATTGGTCACACATGGGAAAATACAACGAAAACGCCCATGTAACCAGTCTATTTGTCGGGATTCGAATCCTGGAGCGAGATCACGGTGTTCAGTGATTTTACCGCTCGGCACTAGTGCACCTGTCTTGATCAAGAAAATGGTTACCTAAGACGATTAGTATAAATGAGGTAATCGGCAACATAGTGTCGAGAACTAAAGCAATATAAAGAATATAGCTCTTTTAAATTATGTAAATAGTAGTAACGAAGTTTTATATTTTAAATATAACAGCTTAAATTTATGTTTCTTGATGTGTATCAAAGTTCAAAATAAGAATTTCCTTTTTAAAATACCTTTTAAAAATGTTAAGCCCCCATCTGCTTGCTTACCTGAAACAAAGAATCCACTGGGCTCACCATTCTTGCTCTACCAGTTATCCATAACACACGATTAACTTTGTTTATCGATTTTATCAGTCCAAAGGAGCTTTGTGCCTGAAGGACTATTGTTTTCGTTTTGCGATTTTGCGCTGAATCACTATAAATGTCCGTTTCACTTTTCGAACTGTTGCCACCCAATGTTAGAGTCCTGCATTATATTTGAAGAATATAAATAATGAAAAATCTACATAAATGTATGTATATTTCTCGCATTGTGATTAAAAAACGATACGTAGAGCCATCGAATTTTGAATGACGTAATCTTCCTACGAATATGGGCATGTGAAAGACCAAATTTGAAATTTGAAATTTGTTTTATTATTGATTTCATACTTTGTAAAACTTTAACGAATTTGTGAGTAACAAAATAAACGATTTAAAAGCGAGCAATGGCAACACTCTACTGGGTAAAGAATCCCTTTTTATCTCCAGCGCGCGGCACTGTGTATCGGAAATTCTAAAGATAGGTTCATTTAAAAATTCTTTTGCGACATTGCTATTGAACTGAATTTTATGGTTGAAGTGCAAAGAACATGAAATTTAATAAATAAATCGTTTGAATTTCGAATTTGGAATTTGTTTTATTATCTATTTCATATTTTGAAAAGCTTTAACGAATTTTTTGATTTTAAAACTGAACGATTTCAAAACAAGCAATGGTAACACTATACGGAAAATAAAATTTTTATCTCCAGCGCACGAGACTGTTTATCGGAATTACACAAAACGTTAAAGAACGCCCCTTTGGACGTAATTTTAAATCTGAAACCTTTCAGATTTTTTTCGAATTTTAATTTCAGGTTTACTGTCTTCTTTCTTTACGTTTAATTTTAGAGGTTACAGCAAATAAACCGTAATAGTTTGCACTGGGAACAAAAGTTATAGGTTTATAGCATGTTCTTAAATAATTTTCATATACCATGTTTGCCCACCAGCTGCCGAGCGGTAAAAACGTTGAACATTGGTAGCTCCGTCCGAGGTTCGAATCCCGCGAACGGGCTGGCTGCATGGGCGTTTTCGTGGTTTTCCCCATGTGTAACGTGCGTACGAGCCGGTTTTCCTTAGAAAGTCCTCCGCGGAGGCATCGCGCCCTTTAGCCAGATAGCTCTCGTTTGCTTTGCCATAATTGAATAATCCAACCCAATCCATATACCATGTTTTGGAATTATATTTAGGAAAAATACAGAATACACTAAGGTATGTATGCAAGTTTCAGGAGTTGAGAGATTTCACTTTAGCTCATGACGAAGCTTAGCATATAAGAGTTAGAAAAAAGAACTTTAGTTAAGAAAAAAGAGAATGTCACTGATACACAAGAACACAAAATGGTATATTTCACTGTAAAAGAAAAAATAGCAAGAAACTATATATGTTTGTATTTATAACCTACAGCATAAATTTAGTCAACACAATGGCACAGTTTTAAGTTTGTTTATGGTGTACGGAAAAGAGAAACGATGAGGGCTATCTACCCTATGGAGAGAGATGCCTTCGAGGAAAGATTATATTTTCAGGTGAAAGTAATTCATATTTACGTTCCACAAGAGAGTAGATTTCTGATTACTCCAGACAATACTGCTTATCAGCACAAAATTGGAGCTGGAACCATAGTCTATAACTTCACATGTGAGCTTCTGGCAATAGCAGAGGCACTTGAAATGTATAGATACCTTCCCATTTCTGAGCAAGCAAAAGAAATTATTGTCTTCTGTGACTCAAACGCAGCTCTAAGGCAATCCTGGAAGCTTCTTGATTACCAAAGGGATCCACTTTTGCCTAAACAAGCTTCAGAAGTTAGATAAGGCCTGTATTCTTCAATGGTTTCCAGCGCGTGTTAGTATCACAAGTTAGTTTGGTTTGGTTTATTTAATTACGGCAAAGCACACTAGGGCTATTCGCCTAAGGGGAGGGATGCCTTCGTGGAGGACTTTCTAAGGAAAACTGACTCCCAGTATCAAAGCTAACGAGAACGCAGATAAACTGGCAAAAGAAGCTCAAAATATCAACAGTAATAATAACATTAATGTCACCCTTTCGGAACCAAATGCCATGGCCAAATACAGATTGAAGGAAATTTCAATTCCAATAAAGCACCAGCTCCATAACAACAATGAAGATCGACTAATAACTAAAATCATTACCAGACTTAGAACCGACCACCGCAGAAAATTGAAAATTGACAGAGATGGTAGGAAAATCTACATGAATTGTAATAACTATCCGGACACATAACTGATAATTGCGCATATTTTTGACTGTCGGGTCGTCCCTGCTGAATTGCTAAAAATTGGGGTCTTTTTTGAGCCCGTACCTCTATGGTTATAACATTTTGCAGATTGCCAGGGTTGTCATTTTCGCCCATGGCAATATTTGAATAGGCTTTATCATAGACACGGCTTCAAGAACAAGAGATTAGATCATTTGGATTATGCCAGAGCTTTAAAGCTCTAGTTGTCTACTGAGAGAGATGCTTTTGTGGAGGTCTTTCTCAGAGCAACTAATTCATATTATACATGGGTACCATACCAACCAGTTAATTGGGACATGAACTGATATCTCACTACTAGTACCCAGCACGTTTCATCATTCAGTGACTGGTGACACATAAGAGAAATTTTTCAGAATATATAAAATAAAAACTATTAAACACAATTCCACAAAGTGAACAATTTGCAACATCCCTTTACCTGGATGCAGAGTATCTTCAAAATTTCAGCTTTTGTTAGAATTTCCACAACAAGCTTGCAAAAAAGCAATCTGTTAGTAAATAGTTATAAATTTGTACAAGGATTTACGAAAGGACTTTAAATGATCATAGAAAAAAATTCGTGTGATTTAATCAAAATTTCAGCTTTTGTTAGAATTTCCACAAGAGGCTTGCAAAAACGCAATCTGTTAGTAAATGGTTATAAATTTTGTACAAGGATTTATGAAAGGGCTTTAAATAATCATAGAAAACAATTCGTGTGATTTAAGGATTTTGTGCGACACCAATGCTAATTATACATTTTCAAAGTAAATAGCTGCCAACATAATATTTTTAAATATTAGTTCCAAATTTATGGCCATTTTGAGCTGCCTATCGACTTTTGGAATTATTTCTTTAATGTTATGCAAGTCTGCAGCAACTAGAATATCATTTTACTTATTTAACGATGTCGAAAATCCTTTTATGCATAGTTTTATGGTTCAAACCCAAAGTTTTACTCTTTTTGTTTTGTATCTTGCGTGACACAGCTGAGCATTCCTTTTCCATCGATGATTTTTCGTTAGATAAATACTTTTCTCATATGCAATGATGGTAACTGCGAGTAAATTGAAACATGAATTTATAAAGCATTTTGAAATTTTTAGATTTGATCACACAAAATAGTGTTTTAACATTTCAAAATCCATCTGCTGTATTTACATTTTAAATTCATTTATCATTTTGCTTTTTATTGACTTGTTACGTATTTGTTCTTAAGCAATATATATTTGTTACGTTATTTTCTTCCTTCACGTTCTCGTACGTATAGATTTGGAGTGAATAACGACGACACTTGATGAAGTATCGAAATACACTTTACTTAGCCAATATTAATCAGGACAGCTCCAAAATCAAGTTTTACAGTCTTCGAAGAACTACTATAAACACGCTGGAACAATCAGCGACACAGCCTTCAGGTTATCACGCTATCACGGCGACGATAGCTTCACGGCAAAGCACCAAAGTTTCGACTCTTCTCTGTCGTTCTCGGAAATCCACGTATTCTCGAGACTCTCCACCCTACAACTCGCGATGCACTCGAAGACACACAGAGCACAGCTCCCGACACTTCGGTTATCAGGTTCAATGTTCCGCCTTACTTTCTTTGGGAACATGCACAGACCTGACTCGGAACAGGGAGCTTACTAAAGCTATGTTCAATAACTGTGGGAAATAGACAAGATACACAGGAAGGGTATACGAAACCCTTTATTTTTCACTCTTTACAATAATTTCCGTACTTCGGAATACAGAGACCAATTACTTGTGGTCTGAACGTAAGAATATAAAAATATAACTAAACTCTAACTTAAATTTGGAATAATCAACAAGGGCCTACGTGTAAGATTGGCCGGGTATTAACAGGAAGTCGTATGTAGTACAGAGAACTGTTAATACTACAATACGTTTAAAATTATCACGAAGATTAAACCTCTGGCCTGGAAGGCAAACAGCAACCGAGTAAAACTTCTAAGGCAAGCGGTCTGCTTCGACTAACTCCTTCCTCTCTCTCGCTTGGCAAAAAGCCACAACTTAAGTACTTGGCGTTCGCCAGACAAATTTTGCATAACTAAGTTAAAGCTTTTAATTCTGGCCGGAAGTAGAAAATAAGAAGTGATAGTAAAGATTTAAAATAAAAATAAACGTTAGTAAAACTTAAGATCCTTACATACTTCCCGCCAGAGTTAATTAGTTTGAAACTAAGGTCTAAAACGACCTTGTTGAAAACTTTTAGCTCTAGAATCTAACGCGAGGCCAATCTTTTACAAACATTTCTCACTAGAAACTAGAAATTTAAAATAAAAAAATTTGTTTTTACAATATCAGCTCCATGGACAACCAATTTTTCATCTGTACTGCATCTAAACAGGAGCTATTATTCAAATCTGGTTCCTTCCAGAGATCTGGAAGAAAAACTAGTTTAATGAAATGTTACACAATGAAATGGCAAGTAACATGCATATTTATATTTTTCTTAACATTCTTATTTCATTCATGACTATTTTAATTATCTCTCCCCGTGCTCTCTGACATGTGTTGTAAAAGAACACCAAACACGAATGTGTTTATGTATACGTGTTCAACACTGCCTCCTACAATCAAAACACTAACGTGTTAAAATTCAACATGACAAGACCGCGTAACACACCCTATCTTCAACTCTAAACCCTGAGGTACTCTTCTGAAAGTGGCTAACTCTGAAGTGTAGCGTCAGAGAGCCTAACTACATTCATTCAACCTTTAACACATATTCACCATAATTTGGTCTTTTTACAGTCACACGAATAAAAAAAAATTTTTTGACATTACTTTCACTTTTACCATATCACAGTATTTCTTAACATTTAAAATAACAGTTCACATTGTATATAAGAACATATTAACATGCCGTTAATTTTACGCATTTTAAAACATACATTAGTAGTACATTGTTAAATTCTATTCTTTTCCAAGCAAGTGCCATTTCTTCTACATTGAAATACTACATTTCAAAAAGTCTTTCAGACTAAAACTTCTTTCTTGCCAGAATGTTTTAAATAAAATTTATACAATAACTTTTACAATATTTAAGTATTTACACATTCATATTATACATCAACTTTAGTTTTACGCGCGAGTAATTGAAAAACATAATACCAAAATCGGTAACAACTCATTTCTCTCCCTTTTGGCGATAAAGGTAGACCTCGCATGAGGTAAAACTTCTTGAAATCTGCCACTTGCAGTAAGAATGAAAGATTAACTTAAGTTTGCAAAGTAACATAAAATTTTACTTATCTTTGTGATATTCGGACATTCTTTTCTGAGCCCAGTCCTGGAAGGTAGCGCATATTCTCGTTTATTTATCCTCCTTCTTGTGCGGGCTCGCCCTTCAGTGCCTTCCTCTAGAAGCTTTCTTTTTCCTCCAGTTCGGTCACCCTTGAATACCTTCTTTTTCGCCTCTGTCTGTGGTCTTGGCCGTTTGATGGCAGCTGGTCTTGGCGGAACGGGGACACTTCTTTCTCGTTCCTGCTTGGACCTCGTTGCTGGCCGTTCAAATTTTCCTTGTATCTTTTCCTCCTCCGCTAGTGGCCCTTCCGCAGTTCGGCGACATTTGCTGCGGATAGTCCTGTCCGATGAGTCGATCTTCCGTTTGGGAGCCGGGTTATAGTTGCCGTTATTTCTCCTGGCTTTCTTTGCATTCGTCGTACTTCTCCCTTCTTCATTTTGGGGGTGTTCGTGAGCTCTCTTTTCTGGACGGTGGAACGGCTTCTTTTTCTTGTTACCTTCAATTTTCCAACGGGGAAACTTTCTTTTCAATTGCTCCTGCCTCCTAATGGCTTGTCCTTGTGCTTGACGTTGTTCCACCTCTGGAGCTTGTGCCTGCCGTGTCTGCCGTGCCGGATCCTGCAAAAGATCTTTGAAAATTTGCATTTTATTACGATCATAGTAGGGTTTTATTTGATCAATGTTTGGGGAGCATGTTTCACCATTTCTGGCTTTTAACACCACTACAGCGTGAGTTATTTTTTCTATGACATATGGTCCTTCAAATCGTGGAAAAAATTTGGCAGTTTTATCTTCTGGTGCTGAAGAAAGTGAAGGCTTAATTTTTAACACTTCATCCCCTACTTTATAAGTTACTCCCCGTCGTTTCAAATCATAATAAAGTTTTTGTTTTCTCTGTGCTAATTCAGTATTCTTTTTTGCTTCTTTAATTAATTTTTCTATATCACCCATTTTAAATTCTGGGGCTCTTTGTTGCACATAAAATAATTTATCTAACGGAGTTATAATCTTTCTGCCTAAAAATAACTCAGCAGGAGTTTTGCCCGTTGTATCATGTTTTGCGGTCCTAAGGGCGAAAGCAAATTCATTGACATAGTTATCCCAGCTTTTATGAAAATTTTTAACATAACTACGGATAATTTTCACTATATTTCTATTGACCCGTTCCGCTGTATTTGATTGCGGCCGATACGGGACCATTTTTAAATGACGTATGCCCAGTTTTTGGCACATGTCTTCAAATACATTACTTACAAATTGAGGACCATTATCCGATATAACTTTTAGGGGCGCCCCGTATTTTAAAATATATTTATTTAAAATAGAATCGGTAACTAATTTCACGGAGGCTCGTTTTAAGGGAACAATTTCGGTCCACTTACTAAAATGATCAACCATAACAAGGAGATAGCGACTTTTATTTAATTGACTTTTTGGGAAAGGGCCCAATAAATCGATGCCAATTATTTCATTTGGAAATTCGGATTTAATACTATTTAGAAACCCGGCCGGGCGGAAATTAATATAATTAACTGCTTGACATGTTGGGCAAGACTTGACATACGCCCTTGTTAACTTTTGCAGTTCAGGAAAGTAGACTGCCTCGCGTACGCGTTGTATAGTTTTTCGAATACCAGCATGAGAAGCTAAAGGGGTGTCATGCAACTCCTGCAGGATATTTAATCTAAGACTAGCTGGGATAACAGGTCGAAATTCGTTGTTGGAATTCGTAGTTTTGTATAAAATAATAGACCGTCTATTAGTTCGTAATGGGCCGCCCTATTTCTTATCGCCAGAATATCTTGGTGGCTAAAATTTTCAGGATCCTTTAAATACTCATAAATGCTTCCAAACTCAGGATCCTTACCCAGTTCGGTTATTACAGTTTCTCGGGAATTTATTGTACATGCTGTGAGCATTGCCACCTTTACAGTATTACCTTCTTCATCTATTTTAATTCTGGATAGGGCATCTACTACGATATTTTCCTTTCCGGGGGTATGCTTGATTACCAGATTATATTCTTGTAGCTTGAGTGCCCATCATATTAACCTTGGGGATAAGTTTTTCCCTGAGTACAATCTAGTTACCGCCACATGATCAGAGTACACTGTTATTGGCGCCTTTCCAAAATAGACTCGGAACTTTTGCACTGCTAACAGAACTGCAAGTGCCTCTCTCTCGGTCGCGGAATAGTTTCTTTGTGTTTGATTTAAAGTTCGGCTAAAAAATGCCACGGGCTGCTGATTTTGCGAAAGTACCGCTCCTACCGCATAATCCGAAGCATCCGCTGAAATTTCTAAATTCTCATCATTTTCAGGAAATTTCAACACAGGGGCTTGCGTTAATGCTTGCTTTAATTTTTCGAACGCACTATTGGCTTCGGCCGTCCACGAGAATCTTGCCTTTTTCCTTTTTAATTTTAACAATGGTTCAGCAATAGCTACAAAATCTTTTATAAAGGACCTATAATATGAACAAAGTCCTAGAAAAGAAGAGAGCTTCTTAGCCGTATTTGGTGGCGGATACTTTTGCACAGCGATTATTTTTGATTCGTCTGTCTCGATTCCTTTCTGAGATATTTTGTAACCTAAATATTTTAATTCAGGGCCTGCAAATTTGCACTTTTCGACATTAACTTTTAGACCGGCATCATTTAATAAAGAAAACACCTGTCTTAAATCCTGTACATGTTGTTCCAGATTATCACTAGTAATAATGATATCGTCTAAATAGATAAATGTGGACTTTCCAAGAACAGGCCTTAACACAATGTCCATACATCGCTGAAATGTTGCCGGTGCCCCTGAAAGGCCAAACGGCATACGCAGAAATGCATAAGTGCCAGATTTGGTTATAAAAGCAGTCTTAGGCACGTCCTCAGGGCTAACCCCTATTTGAAAAATAACCAGTCGTTAAGTCTAAAGTCGTCATATATTTGGTAGATGTTATGTTCCTTAGAATGTCTTCAATAATAGGTAACGGATATACCGGATATTTAGTTATGGGCTTTAATTTACGGTAGTCAATCGCGAATCGCCACCTTTTTGGATGTGTCAATGGATAGTCATTATTTTTCTTACATAAAACCACCGGGCTAGCATAACTACTTGAGATGGGCGTTATGATCTTTTTACGTAGCATATCGGTGATATGCCATTCTATAATTTTTTCCTTATTCTTATCATACCGGTATGCTTTGTGGCGAACTGGCATTGAATCTCCGGTAACAATACTATGGTTAGTAACCTGAGTAAATCCTGGAATATCACTAAATAACGAAGCAAATTCACTTATCACTTGTCGGATTCTTCGTTGCTCTTCATTAGGCAGGTGGTCAAGGTTTAACATCGGCGGTTCAGCCTTTTCTTCTCGAACTGGTTTCATCGTCAGCTTAAGGGACGCTTCATTAAAATCCAGCGTTGCTTGTGCCTCTGAAAGAAAATCTATTCCTAAGATAATATGTGCTTGCAGATTCTTTACTATGAAAAACATAACCTTTACTTGTTCGTCCTTGATACGGATGTATAGCGGTAATTTACCTATGCACTTACATCTTTCTCCTTGCGCAGCTAACACTGTCGTATTATCCGAATTATATATGCGATATTTACGAAAATACTTCCTAAAAAAATCTTCTGCCACACAGGAACACTGCGCGCCTGTATCCAGGAGTGCGGTGGCTGGGATATTATTCACCAACACTTCAATCTTCGGAAGAGTCAAATTTTTCACCATTACTGTATTTAACTTGAAGGAAGAGGGGTTTTCTTGGCCTTCGGATTTCCGCACCCTCCCGTCAGCAGAAATCCGTTTTAGTTTAAATCATTTTTCATTTGCATGCTTTCCTTCTTTTTCCACTGACCTTGAGACTTTTTTCCTGGATTGCTATTGAACTGTCGACGTTCGCCGGCTGTTTTTGAATGCTCGGGTTTCCTTGCCCACTGATTCGCTTTGCTTCCGTAGCCGTGTGCTTGACTTTGCTGTGGTCTTGGCGCACCAAATTGGTTTCGTTGTTGATATTGGCGTCTTCTTTCAATGTCCGCCGTTCTTCTACTTTCAAACTGGATTGCTAGCTCAAATAATTTTTCTAGTGTAGTCGGATTCCTTAATTCAATAAAGTCTTGCACTTGGGGAAGTAACCTCGGCAAAATCACTTGAATTATCTCAGGATCCGGACGGTTTCCAGTTTGAAGACGTGAATTTTTAAAATAAAGCTTGAGAGATTTTCGATTCTTTGCTGATATATGCTGAAAAGTTCCGTTTCTAATTTCGCACGATCCCTTACGACTGGGAAGGCTTTTACTAGGGCAGTCTTGAAATTCTCGTAATTATAGGTGGGACTCCCTGCTTGACCCAAGAGACTTCTGCCTATACATTTGAACCAGTTAAGCGCTTGGCCCGTCAAAGCGCTGGTAGCTAAGGTAACTTTTTGAAACTCGTGCACGGGGTAGAGCATGAAGTGGTCATCCAATTTTTCCAAAAAACTGGTTACCGGAGAGTTTCCATTAAATGTTGCTTCTGGTTTTATCGAAGCGCGCATGGTCTGGACGATGTAACCAAATCCTTCCAGGGCGGCAGCTGGCATTTCTGGATTCTGAGCCGCTTCTGCAGGCAGCACAGGATCTTCTTGAAACTCGGCCATGGTTATTCTTCTTCGTTGGGCGCCACTATCAGGTTCAATATTCCGTCTTACTTTCTTTGGGAACATGCACAGACCTGACTCGGAACAGGGAGCTTACTAAAGCTATGTTCAATAACTGTGGGAAGTAGACAAGATACACAGGAAGGGTATACGAAACCCTTTATTTTTCACTCTTTACAATAATTTCCGTACTTCGGAATACAGAGACCAACTACTTGTGGTCTGAACGTAAAAATATAAAAATATAACTAAACTCTAACTTAAATTTGGAATAATCAACAAGGGCCTACGTGTAAGATTGGCCGGATATTAACAGGAAGTCGTATGTAGTACAGAGAACTGTTAACACTACAATACGTTTAAAATTATCACGAAGATTAAACCTCTGGCCTGGAAGGCAAACAGCAACCGAGTAAAACTTCTAAGGCAAGCGGTCTGCTTCGACTAACTCCTTCCTCTCTCTCGCTTGGCAAAAAGCCACAACTTAAGTACTTGGCGTTCGCCAGACAAATTTTGCATAACTAAGTTAAAGCTTTTAATTCTGGCCGGAAGTAGAAAATAAGAAGTGATAGTAAAGATTTAAAATAAAAATAAACGTTAGTAAAACTTAAGATCCTTACATACATCCCGCCAGAGTTAATTAGTTTGAAACTAAGGTCTAAAACGACCTTGTTGAAAACTTTTAGCTCTAGAATCTAACGCGAGGCCAATCTTTTACAAACATTTCTCACTAGAAACTAGAAATTTAAAATAAAAAAATTTGTTTTTACAATATCAGCTCCATGGACAACCAATTTTTCATCTGTACTGCATCTAAACAGGAGCTATTATTCAAATCTGGTTCCTTCCAGAGATCTGGAAGAAAAACTAGTTTAATGAAATGTTACACAATGAAATGGCAAGTAACATGCATATTTATATTTTTCTTAACATTCTTATTTCATTCATGACTATTTTAATTATCTCTCCCCGTGCTCTCTGACATGTGTTGTAAAAGAACACCAAACACGAATGTGTTTATGTATACGTGTTCAACACTGCCTCCTACAATCAAAACACTAACGTGTTAAAATTCAACATGACAAGACCGCGTAACACACCCTATCTTCAACTCTAAACCCTGAGGTACTCTTCTGAAAGTGGCTAACTCTGAAGTGTAGCGTCAGAGAGCCTAACTACATTCATTCAACCTTTAACACATATTCACCATAATTTGGTCTTTTTACAGTCACACGAATAAAAAAAAATTTTTTGACATTACTTTCACTTTTACCATATCACAGTATTTCTTAACATTTAAAATAACAGTTCACATTGTATATAAGAACATATTAACATGCCGTTAATTTTACGCATTTTAAAACATACATTAGTAGTACATTGTTAAATTCTATTCTTTTCCAAGCAAGTGCCATTTCTTCTACATTGAAATACTACATTTCAAAAAGTCTTTCAGACTAAAACTTCTTTCTTGCCAGAATGTTTTAAATAAAATTTATACAATAACTTTTACAATATTTAAGTATTTACACATTCATATTATACATCAACTTTAGTTTTACGCGCGAGTAATTGAAAAACATAATACCAAAATCGGTAACAACTCATTTCTCTCCCTTTTGGCGATAAAGGTAGACCTCGCATGAGGTAAAACTTCTTGAAATCTGCCACTTGCAGTAAGAATGAAAGATTAACTTAAGTTTGCAAAGTAACATAAAATTTTACTTATCTTTGTGATATTCGGACATTCTTTTCTGAGCCCAGTCCTGGAAGGTAGCGCATATTCTCGTTTATTTATCCTCCTTCTTGTGCGGGCTCGCCCTTCAGTGCCTTCCTCTAGAAGCTTTCTTTTTCCTCCAGTTCGGTCACCCTTGAATACCTTCTTTTTCGCCTCTGTCTGTGGTCTTGGCCGTTTGATGGCAGCTGGTCTTGGCGGAACGGGGACACTTCTTTCTCGTTCCTGCTTGGACCTCGTTGCTGGCCGTTCAAATTTTCCTTGTATCTTTTCCTCCTCCGCTAGTGGCCCTTCCGCAGTTCGGCGACATTTGCTGCGGATAGTCCTGTCCGATGAGTCGATCTTCCGTTTGGGAGCCGGGTTATAGTTGCCGTTATTTCTCCTGGCTTTCTTTGCATTCGTCGTACTTCTCCCTTCTTCATTTTGGGGGTGTTCGTGAGCTCTCTTTTCTGGACGGTGGAACGGCTTCTTTTTCTTGTTACCT
This sequence comes from Stegodyphus dumicola, assembly GCF_044657685.1. NCBI lineage: Eukaryota > Metazoa > Arthropoda > Arachnida > Araneae > Eresidae > Stegodyphus > Stegodyphus dumicola. Next base: position 29,293,919 of record NC_140779.1, on the reverse strand, counting down.
TCAATTTTCCAACGGGGAAACTTTCTTTTCAATTGCTCCTGCCTCCTAATGGCTTGTCCTTGTGCTTGACGTTGTTCCACCTCTGGAGCTTGTGCCTGCCGTGTCTGCCGTGCCGGATCCTGCAAAAGATCTTTGAAAATTTGCATTTTATTACGATCATAGTAGGGTTTTATTTGATCAATGTTTGGGGAGCATGTTTCACCATTTCTGGCTTTTAACACCACTACAGCGTGAGTTATTTTTTCTATGACATATGGTCCTTCAAATCGTGGAAAAAATTTGGCAGTTTTATCTTCTGGTGCTGAAGAAAGTGAAGGCTTAATTTTTAACACTTCATCCCCTACTTTATAAGTTACTCCCCGTCGTTTCAAATCATAATAAAGTTTTTGTTTTCTCTGTGCTAATTCAGTATTCTTTTTTGCTTCTTTAATTAATTTTTCTATATCACCCATTTTAAATTCTGGGGCTCTTTGTTGCACATAAAATAATTTATCTAACGGAGTTATAATCTTTCTGCCTAAAAATAACTCAGCAGGAGTTTTGCCCGTTGTATCATGTTTTGCGGTCCTAAGGGCGAAAGCAAATTCATTGACATAGTTATCCCAGCTTTTATGAAAATTTTTAACATAACTACGGATAATTTTCACTATATTTCTATTGACCCGTTCCGCTGTATTTGATTGCGGCCGATACGGGACCATTTTTAAATGACGTATGCCCAGTTTTTGGCACATGTCTTCAAATACATTACTTACAAATTGAGGACCATTATCCGATATAACTTTTAGGGGCGCCCCGTATTTTAAAATATATTTATTTAAAATAGAATCGGTAACTAATTTCACGGAGGCTCGTTTTAAGGGAACAATTTCGGTCCACTTACTAAAATGATCAACCATAACAAGGAGATAGCGACTTTTATTTAATTGACTTTTTGGGAAAGGGCCCAATAAATCGATGCCAATTATTTCATTTGGAAATTCGGATTTAATACTATTTAGAAACCCGGCCGGGCGGAAATTAATATAATTAACTGCTTGACATGTTGGGCAAGACTTGACATACGCCCTTGTTAACTTTTGCAGTTCAGGAAAGTAGACTGCCTCGCGTACGCGTTGTATAGTTTTTCGAATACCAGCATGAGAAGCTAAAGGGGTGTCATGCAACTCCTGCAGGATATTTAATCTAAGACTAGCTGGGATAACAGGTCGAAATTCGTTGTTGGAATTCGTAGTTTTGTATAAAATAATAGACCGTCTATTAGTTCGTAATGGGCCGCCCTATTTCTTATCGCCAGAATATCTTGGTGGCTAAAATTTTCAGGATCCTTTAAATACTCATAAATGCTTCCAAACTCAGGATCCTTACCCAGTTCGGTTATTACAGTTTCTCGGGAATTTATTGTACATGCTGTGAGCATTGCCACCTTTACAGTATTACCTTCTTCATCTATTTTAATTCTGGATAGGGCATCTACTACGATATTTTCCTTTCCGGGGGTATGCTTGATTACCAGATTATATTCTTGTAGCTTGAGTGCCCATCATATTAACCTTGGGGATAAGTTTTTCCCTGAGTACAATCTAGTTACCGCCACATGATCAGAGTACACTGTTATTGGCGCCTTTCCAAAATAGACTCGGAACTTTTGCACTGCTAACAGAACTGCAAGTGCCTCTCTCTCGGTCGCGGAATAGTTTCTTTGTGTTTGATTTAAAGTTCGGCTAAAAAATGCCACGGGCTGCTGATTTTGCGAAAGTACCGCTCCTACCGCATAATCCGAAGCATCCGCTGAAATTTCTAAATTCTCATCATTTTCAGGAAATTTCAACACAGGGGCTTGCGTTAATGCTTGCTTTAATTTTTCGAACGCACTATTGGCTTCGGCCGTCCACGAGAATCTTGCCTTTTTCCTTTTTAATTTTAACAATGGTTCAGCAATAGCTACAAAATCTTTTATAAAGGACCTATAATATGAACAAAGTCCTAGAAAAGAAGAGAGCTTCTTAGCCGTATTTGGTGGCGGATACTTTTGCACAGCGATTATTTTTGATTCGTCTGTCTCGATTCCTTTCTGAGATATTTTGTAACCTAAATATTTTAATTCAGGGCCTGCAAATTTGCACTTTTCGACATTAACTTTTAGACCGGCATCATTTAATAAAGAAAACACCTGTCTTAAATCCTGTACATGTTGTTCCAGATTATCACTAGTAATAATGATATCGTCTAAATAGATAAATGTGGACTTTCCAAGAACAGGCCTTAACACAATGTCCATACATCGCTGAAATGTTGCCGGTGCCCCTGAAAGGCCAAACGGCATACGCAGAAATGCATAAGTGCCAGATTTGGTTATAAAAGCAGTCTTAGGCACGTCCTCAGGGCTAACCCCTATTTGAAAAATAACCAGTCGTTAAGTCTAAAGTCGTCATATATTTGGTAGATGTTATGTTCCTTAGAATGTCTTCAATAATAGGTAACGGATATACCGGATATTTAGTTATGGGCTTTAATTTACGGTAGTCAATCGCGAATCGCCACCTTTTTGGATGTGTCAATGGATAGTCATTATTTTTCTTACATAAAACCACCGGGCTAGCATAACTACTTGAGATGGGCGTTATGATCTTTTTACGTAGCATATCGGTGATATGCCATTCTATAATTTTTTCCTTATTCTTATCATACCGGTATGCTTTGTGGCGAACTGGCATTGAATCTCCGGTAACAATACTATGGTTAGTAACCTGAGTAAATCCTGGAATATCACTAAATAACGAAGCAAATTCACTTATCACTTGTCGGATTCTTCGTTGCTCTTCATTAGGCAGGTGGTCAAGGTTTAACATCGGCGGTTCAGCCTTTTCTTCTCGAACTGGTTTCATCGTCAGCTTAAGGGACGCTTCATTAAAATCCAGCGTTGCTTGTGCCTCTGAAAGAAAATCTATTCCTAAGATAATATGTGCTTGCAGATTCTTTACTATGAAAAACATAACCTTTACTTGTTCGTCCTTGATACGGATGTATAGCGGTAATTTACCTATGCACTTACATCTTTCTCCTTGCGCAGCTAACACTGTCGTATTATCCGAATTATATATGCGATATTTACGAAAATACTTCCTAAAAAAATCTTCTGCCACACAGGAACACTGCGCGCCTGTATCCAGGAGTGCGGTGGCTGGGATATTATTCACCAACACTTCAATCTTCGGAAGAGTCAAATTTTTCACCATTACTGTATTTAACTTGAAGGAAGAGGGGTTTTCTTGGCCTTCGGATTTCCGCACCCTCCCGTCAGCAGAAATCCGTTTTAGTTTAAATCATTTTTCATTTGCATGCTTTCCTTCTTTTTCCACTGACCTTGAGACTTTTTTCCTGGATTGCTATTGAACTGTCGACGTTCGCCGGCTGTTTTTGAATGCTCGGGTTTCCTTGCCCACTGATTCGCTTTGCTTCCGTAGCCGTGTGCTTGACTTTGCTGTGGTCTTGGCGCACCAAATTGGTTTCGTTGTTGATATTGGCGTCTTCTTTCAATGTCCGCCGTTCTTCTACTTTCAAACTGGATTGCTAGCTCAAATAATTTTTCTAGTGTAGTCGGATTCCTTAATTCAATAAAGTCTTGCACTTGGGGAAGTAACCTCGGCAAAATCACTTGAATTATCTCAGGATCCGGACGGTTTCCAGTTTGAAGACGTGAATTTTTAAAATAAAGCTTGAGAGATTTTCGATTCTTTGCTGATATATGCTGAAAAGTTCCGTTTCTAATTTCGCACGATCCCTTACGACTGGGAAGGCTTTTACTAGGGCAGTCTTGAAATTCTCGTAATTATAGGTGGGACTCCCTGCTTGACCCAAGAGACTTCTGCCTATACATTTGAACCAGTTAAGCGCTTGGCCCGTCAAAGCGCTGGTAGCTAAGGTAACTTTTTGAAACTCGTGCACGGGGTAGAGCATGAAGTGGTCATCCAATTTTTCCAAAAAACTGGTTACCGGAGAGTTTCCATTAAATGTTGCTTCTGGTTTTATCGAAGCGCGCATGGTCTGGACGATGTAACCAAATCCTTCCAGGGCGGCAGCTGGCATTTCTGGATTCTGAGCCGCTTCTGCAGGCAGCACAGGATCTTCTTGAAACTCGGCCATGGTTATTCTTCTTCGTTGGGCGCCACTATCAGGTTCAATATTCCGTCTTACTTTCTTTGGGAACATGCACAGACCTGACTCGGAACAGGGAGCTTACTAAAGCTATGTTCAATAACTGTGGGAAGTAGACAAGATACACAGGAAGGGTATACGAAACCCTTTATTTTTCACTCTTTACAATAATTTCCGTACTTCGGAATACAGAGACCAACTACTTGTGGTCTGAACGTAAAAATATAAAAATATAACTAAACTCTAACTTAAATTTGGAATAATCAACAAGGGCCTACGTGTAAGATTGGCCGGATATTAACAGGAAGTCGTATGTAGTACAGAGAACTGTTAACACTACAATACGTTTAAAATTATCACGAAGATTAAACCTCTGGCCTGGAAGGCAAACAGCAACCGAGTAAAACTTCTAAGGCAAGCGGCCTGCTTCGACTAACTCCTTCCTCTCTCTCGCTTGGCAAAAAGCCACAACTTAAGTACTTGGCGTTCGCCAGACAAATTTTGCATAACTAAGTTAAAGCTTTTATTTCTGGCCGGAAGTAGAAAATAAGAAGTGATAGTAAAGATTTAAAATAAAAATAAACGTTAGTAAAACTTAAGATCCTTAGACGGTTAGGTCGTTCCTGGAGCTCAACACACTCTCTGGACGATGCACTAACCGCCATGCACTAGGTGATTCTTTCGGTGCACTCGACGACTCACTCGGCACTCACTGACCGACTGTCAGCTCGATCGACTCCACACGGACTATCTGAGGTGAATCTTTATGGTAATTTGGCGAATTTTTGGCGAAAATTTGGCGACCAACCCTGCTACAGCAACCTGCTAGTTTTGTTTTGGACGCCATTTTGTTTTCACGAAGTAAAGGCATGTTTTTTTTAACTCAACATTTTTTCCAACAATCTGCTAGCCGAATTACGCTTATACTAGAACATTTAGGGAACAAAAATGCTTAATCATGACGAAGATTAGGTGCGAAATTGGGAGAAAGTGCAGAATCGCAAACTGCTTGCCGCGTTTTTAAGAATTGCACATACACGTATCCATGTACACGTCGACCTATTTTCACTTAAAAAACATCCCAGAATTGCACAAAAATGGCATTGCGCACACTCTTGACTTTATCTATGTACACATCGATCCAATTCTTCTTACTCTTGTATAAAGCGCCAAACAAATAAGTGGGCGACTCTGAACTTTAGCAGCGAAATTATTTCTAAGTGCTTATTAGCTAAAATCCCGATCGGAATTTTACGGAAAATGTCACATTACATGTCTCATGACCTCTCATTTCTCTGAGACAAAATAATCTGTGATTCGAACAGTGTACTTCTCAGATTATTGCTAAAGTCCTAGCTAAGTAACCTTTATCGCCTTACCAAAATGTCGCCAAACTACCTGTTACCATATTCTAAAGATTAGTCCTAACTGACTCGATACTGACGAAAACACATTAACTAACTAACTCTTCGCGTACCAGCCGGGTTTATATAGCTTTTGGCTTGTGTTCGAGAACATTCTGGGCTAAACCCGTGAGAATTCGTACCAGAAGGTTCTCCATCCGTCCATGGCATATCGCCAAATGGGCGATTTCTCGTCAAATGTGGCAACCCTGCTTTCCCTTTCCATTTTATGGCAACCCTTTACTTTCTTTGCGGGGAAGCTATCTTACCGCGCCTGAACATTTCGTAACAATATATATACATTTCTTGTATATTTTCTTTCTTCGATTTTGCTTTCATGTATACTTTTACATCTCTGTTGTATTCAAAGTCAACTTTTATTTTTATTTTCAGTTAGTTATAGCAGATGGACGTGTTCGTGCTCAGAGGAGTCAGCATGAGGGCATAGATACGTCCTGCCAGCAATGTACCACAAACTGCTGATGTCTGTTTCATTGTGTGAAGAGTATTCTATTGGAACGCACAGGAATCACTTCTGCAAATGATATTTTCCTTCAGAGAAGTGCAGCTCATTTGTGCCTCTTTGTAAATTTTATGATCCCCATTGGTGTAGGATTTTAGCAACAAGTTTGAGAAAGTTCCCATAGTGCATGAATGATACATTACTACTTCAATGAGCAAATTTGTTGACTTCCAAGCAACGACTTTATCTGTATCCACACCAATAAGCTTTCAAGTGTTTTTGAGTACTTGCGCAACTTTAATTTTCAGCTTGAAGACAAGAGATGTTATATTTATTTAAAAAAGTTCGAATTAATAACCTGAAATATCTTTATTTTGAAGTTACCAGCTAGCACCCTTTCTAGTTCTTTCTTTTACTTTTCTTTTGTTTTTTTTTAATTATGGAACACCTATCATAGAATAAGTTAAAATCTCTCTTATTCCATAACATAAAATAGTTCCAAGTGTAATATTTTTGAATTTTTTCCAAGTCTTGAAGTTCTAAGGGCAGTATTTCACAATTTTTCTCAAGTGTTGCATTTCTGAATATTACCTTAGAAAGATAAATAAATTTTGTTTACTTCTATGGCATTTGCACAGAAATATGATTTATTCTGTCAGTTCCTTAAATTAAAATTTTGCGTCGTAAATTCACATGTTACTTGCGTAAAATGTAGTACTACGCTGTAGTTATACTATGTATGCAAGATTTCAGGTTCTGGTCTTGAAAATACTTCATCGTGATGACTTTCATAATAATTGTAGTATTAGTAATTTCATAATAGTAATAGTAAAAATTTCATAATAATAGTAATATTAATTTCATAATAATAACTCAACAGCAGTAATTTCATAATAGTACTAATAATAACATAATAATAGTAATAGTAATTTCCTAATAGTAGTAACAGTAACATAATAATAGTAATTCCATAATAGTAATGGTAACATAATAGTAGTAACAGACACATAATAATAGTAATAGTAATTTCATAATAGTAATTAAAGTAACATAATAATAGTAATAGTAATTTCATAATAGTATATATAGTAACATAATAACAGTAATAGAAATTTCATAAAAGTAGCAATAGTAGCATAATAGTAGTAACAGTAATTTCATATAGTAGCTGTAATAAGAATTATAATTTCAAAATAGTAATTTCCTAATAGTTGTCATAGTAACATAATAGTAGTAATAGTAATTTCATAATAACAGTAATTGTAACATAATAGTTGTAATAGAACTTGCATAATAGTAACACAAACTCAACAGTGTTCTTATTTAAAATATGGTATTTTTTTTTTTTTTACTTTTTAGTAGCAGTACTTGAATGTGCAGCTTTCTATATGACGGCAATGCTAGAAAAGTTTTTTTCAGAGAAATTATAAGGTATTTTCCCCTACCTTCGTGGTGTGATGATCTTCACACTGGGCCGATATTCTAGAGGTCCGCGGTTCGATTCCCGGCGAAGGCGGTTACTCATTTTTCATCTCTCCGGTTTTCCCAATTAACCTAATGTCTCTACAATGGCGCCCGAACTAAAAGGGTGGTGGAGGAGGATTTCTCCCCACCCAGGATTTGGCGATTGAGGTCCCCTAAAAAACGCCAGTGGTCCTTTAAAAGGGGGAGTATATAAGGTATTTCTCTCGCCTTCTTGGCGAACCTTCGTGATGTGGTGGTCTGCACACTGGGCGGTTCGATTCCCGACGAAGGCGGTTGCTCATTTTTCATCTCTCCGGCTTTTCCAAGTAACCTTAATGTCTCTACAAAATTAACAACAAAATGTTCCAATAGTAGGTAATAGCACAACAATGATAAAATACCTCATTTGCTAATGATTAGGAGTTTTCTAGACTTCAGATACACAAAATTTTAATTATTTACATTGCTAGTTGAATTCATATAAAATTAAGTTTTCTAATTAATGTAACTTCCGTTAATTTATTTATAAAATAAATAAAAAAAATGTAAAATTTTCTCGTTGATTTAAATACTATGAAAGAATATTCTCAACTAGATATTTACAGAATTTAAAAAGTAGTAAACAGGTTTTGAATATAAAGAAATATTTCAAGTACTTCAACAATGATACAATTACTATGGTTATTTATTACAAATTATAAATAGATAATTCTTGTTTTTGGTCTGTATTTCGGAAAATTTCCTGCCAAAAGACATAAATTCCAAATATTTCAACATTGTACTGAATATTCTTTTCAAACAGAAAAATAAACATCTTTTTTTTGACAGCTAGTTATTTTCCTGAGTCTAATTATATTTCTGAGCCGATATTATTAGAATAAAATTCAAGTATACATGGCAGTCTTAATAACTATATAAAAGTTTTACAAGTTAGTACTTTCGAGTAAACGACAATGCAAAGTTTGGAAAACAGAACTACTTACATTTCTTCGTCTTAACACTAAAATAAGTGCAACAAGGTAGAATGACTTGAAAAGGAAATGCAAAATAAAATGTGGACGAAGCAGGGATTTTGAATTCAAAAAGATTTCATCATGTTGAGGGAAATTTTTGGGACGCCCTGTTCATAATTTGATTTCAGCGCCTGCACTTAATATTTTGCTTAGTTCTCTTAAAGATTTCACAAGTTCCCCCCCCAAAAATTTAAGTTTTCTCACATTCGAAAAAAATCCAAAAAGAGAAAAAATCTGAAAGTGTTCAGATTTGAACGTTTCACCAGAGGGTTTGTTAAGGTTTTTTATGCCCTAGTTACCCATCTGCTTTTGGTCTCCCTCCTGCTAAAACAATATTTTGTCTTTTTAGCTTCCTCATTAACCATCACAGGTCATAATCTTTTCGTTATTAAACTTTTAAACAACTTTATTTATTAAATATCACGTGCTTCGCACCTACACGACATAAAATTCATCAGGAAAATCACAAAATATTTAAAACAGTATATTCTTAGAATCGCCGATAGAGATTTATGTGTTTCCATACAAATTTTTTTTATTTGTTTTATTATTTCGATAAACTAGCTACTTGAGAGAACAACCGCTTAAAATAGTTATTATAAAAAATAAAATGTATATAATGATTTTAATAGTGTAATTGCTTTAAAATATGTAATATTTCTGATTAGATATCGCATGATTTTAATTTAATGTATTTTTATTTAAATCAATCATATTAAAAATATTCTGAAAACTGTGTTTATTGCTTCTAAATTGCTTATTTTGCTACTTAGTAACCTTCCAGATTAAATCTAAAAGTTAAATATCTTAGCCTTTACTGAATAGCAACAAGATGGGGAGGGCAAAATAAAAGCATTTTATTTCCGGCAGTAGCAACACATGGCTTTCAAAGAGCCGAGTTTGTTGATTAAAACTGAAAGATCTTACATTTTTCCGAATGGCAACAGCCTGGCGCGCTGAAGATAAAAATATTTTATTTTACTAGAAAGTTTGGCATCACACGGCATACAGATCAGAGGCCAACTGGTTTAGATAACTTATCCTCTAAAAATGAATGAAATTTCAGGCCTATCTTGAATTTGCCGTTCTAGATTTATTTATTACCGTTATCTAGATTTGCCATTCATTCTTGAGAAAATTCCCTGCAGAGAAAACGAACTACAAAGAAAAGATTCAAGAACTGCAGAGAAAAATATATTACTTGCAAATTTTGTGATTCGAAACGATATACTTGAAATATGCGGTTCTCTGATGCAAACAAAAATGATAGAAGAAGCACAGAATATCGAAATATTTCTAAGCCTTAAATGATGAAATAACTGTCGAGCAAATATATCTCTGTCCCTGCAATATTGTGCAGGGAATTTTGAAAACTTTGAAAGATTTCAGTCTAGACGTCAAATTTCTTAAATGACAAGCTTATGATGGCGTTCGTGATATGAGTAGAGAATTTAAAGTGATACAAACACGTACTTAGAAACATCAATTTAAAGCCGGTTAACTTATTTATGTGCATTGTATGTCACACTGCTTAATTGTGAAATCTCGGATTTTGGCCAAAAAATCAGAATTTGTTTTTGAGACAATTGAAAATATATATTCAATATTAATGCCTTCATAGCAAGAAGAGACAAGAAATTTTATCAAAGAAGATCGATGAATTTTGCCCCCGAAAAAACCTTCATTTAAAGAAACTATGTTCTGCAAGCTGGGTGGAGAGCCATGACTCTGTATTAATTTTTGTTAAACTTTTAGAAGCTGTTTACGAAAGTTTGGATGTAATTTGTCATTAGACTTATCGTGACTCGTCTGTTGCGTTTATATACACATTTTGTTTTCGTTATTATACATGCAATTCTTCTAAACATAAGCATTTCATTCTTACAATTTTGTGTTGCCAGATTAAAAAATTAAATGAAGCTCCGTTTTTAGGAAAATCTCATGGACCTTATAAGAGATAGACTAACCCAGTGGGCGGGGATCACGTCACTGACATCTCGGTAAGAAAGAGTAGGGACGATCTGGTTTACTTTAACACTGAAACCTATGGCGTTTGTATCACATAACTCTTTTTAATTATTAAATGCGATACGTTGTACAGTGATGAGATTATGAAAGCCACAGTTTTTTCCAAATAGGATTTAATACATATTATTAAAGCACTTTTTACTGCATTTCGCGCATTTTTTTCACGCGTAATTCTTGTACAAACATCTTTACTTCGGTAAAACGGTAAAAACTCTAAGCACAAAATTTATGAACTTAATTTTGCGTAAAAATAAAGTAAAATTAAATAAGATTGATAGTACGCGATGCTTTGAAATAAATAAGGTAAAATTAAACAAGATCTGATAATTTTTTTAAATTTAATGAACATTTTCAGGCAGTGATTTTCCAAACTATAGTAACATTACAAAACGATCATATTTATTTGATTATATGATCATTAAATTATTAACATTAAAGTGGATTAGTTATTTTAACAATTCATAAAATTTTCTGAGCTTAATGAAGGGGAAAAAAAAGATAAAATAAAATCTAGAAACACTCGGATTTTATATTAAGCCCAAAAGGAAGCTTTTTTTAAAGATTTGTGTGCTACCTATATTTATTGAATATCATGTTCTTTGCCCGTAAACCACATACATTTGAAAACAGCATATCTTTAGAATTTTCGCACTGGAGATAAAACCATAGCACAGTGCTCGCTCTGAACCATTTCCGCACAGTGCTCGCTCTGAACTCGTTGAGTTTGTTAATCAAAAATTCGTTAAAGTTTTACAAAATATGAAATATATTAAAACAAATTCGAAATTCGGCTGTCCAGATGCCCATGTTCAGATGGACATTACATTATTCAAAGATTCTTCACAATTTAATTTCTTTACATATAATACATGGCGATAATATTTGGTAACAACAATTTGCAAGGAGGTACGGACATTTATAGTGAAGCAGCGCAAAATGCCGCTTCGAAACTAACAGCCTTTCTAGGCTACCGCCCCTTTAGGCTAATAAATTAAATTACGAAAGTTTGGATTTAATTTGTCATTAGACTTATCTTGACTCGTCTGTTGCGTTTATATACACATTTTGTTTTCGTTATTATACATGCAATTCTTCTAAACATAAGCATTTTATTCTTACAATTTTGTGTTGCCAGATTAAAAAGTTAAATAAAGCTCCGTTTTTAGGAAAATCTTGACTGACGTCACAAGCAGCCGGAACATCTTGCCCACACTTGTCAACCTCAAGAATTGAGTAGACGAACTACAAACCTACACCGGTAGTGTCACCACTACTGGTGCAGCTGCACCAGCTGAGCGGCTGCACCCGTAGTGTAAGTGATCCCAGCTGCAGCGATAGTGTCATATCTTTGCGATCAACACGCAGTACGCATGATCTCATTTTCCATCACGGCCATCGATTACCCTTACAACAAGGCCCTTTTTCCACATATACCGAGGTTTTACGTTCTCTTGCAGAGATACCAGATCTCCAGATCACAGTTTCAGAACATATTCTTTACACCATCTCTTCCAATATGTATTCAATAAATCTTGCTGCATCCTATAATCTTGTTAAGTTTCACTTTTACGGATTCAGATTTCGATGACAATGTTGTTAGTTTCTGACCAATTAAGAAAATGACCTGGTGTCAGGGCTTCTTCGGAATCATCATTTCTTCCTTCATACACGAATGTTCTTCTACTCAAGACAGCTTCTACCCTACTCATGCAGTACAGGATTCCATCCAGCCACAAGCAACTAAGCGATTTTCTAAGACATTGTTTAGCTAATCCTGTTAAACTCTTCTACCAACCTTTCCAGCAAGCCGTCCTCGGCACAATAAATCTCCATTCAATGTCGATTGTAGCACAAAAGTTTTGGTCTGTATTAGCCGTTATTGTACTCCAGAGAGAGACTAATTTTTTGTTTGCAGCGTGGAAGGTAGTGGCGTTGTCAGTACAGATGGTGTGAGGGAGTCCTCGTTGAACGATAAACCTCTAAACTACCGTCATGCATTTATCAGTTGTCAGGTTTGAAACGAGCTCCAGAGGCAAAGTTCGAGTAGTTGAACACACGGATAACATACTAATGTACGCTGTATTCAATAGTTGCGTACTGCGTACAAAGTCAGAAACAGAAAAATCCTTGTGAAAAACACAGAAGTGGAAAAAAAAAACAGAAGTGAATGGTTTGGAGGGTATAACTCTTTCTGGCGGCAGTGGAGATTCTGTAGCACTTGCGACAGTTTACAAGGTAAGTAATTACGAAGTCATGACCTTGCAAGATCCAATAATTAGAGCATAGTTTGGAAAGAACTATTCGAAAACCTAAGCGATGTAGAAAAAAAAAGAATATGCGTATAGTGAATCAGAAGATGAACAAAGGGATCAGAGCCATCAAGTAACAGAGGATATCGTTCTAAGATATGGTGCAAACTGAAACGTGCCTCCTAGTAAAAGACTGTCTTTCAGGAATTGATTAAAAGAGCAATTTTCAATTTTATTGGTATGGTAAATTATATTGTAGAGTTTCCATTTCAGTTGGGAAGCCTTCTTTCTGCACACAATATATCCAATATTCTTTTGCTTTCCTTAGTTCAGCTGCAGAGAGGTCAAAAGATGGACGTTGCTGCGATTTACAGGTGGGAATGAAACATAATACCCAGGTTGTCACACTTATTAGTTTATATAACCTCTGAATCGAGTAACAGAAACAACAGGATTAAACGTAGTCGTACACAGAGATAGGAATTTTGTTTTCCTTGTTTCCGCTTCAGTCGCTGGATGGTGGTTAACATATTCATGTATTTTATGCGTGAGAACTGATGTAATATTAACATCTCGTACAGCGATAAAGGAGTAACAGTTGTGGCTTGGCGTTGACAACACTCCAATAGAAATCTACACCAATCAGGACTTCAATAGGTATGATCTGTGATGTGTCATAGGGATCAGCAACTTTCAGTTATTGCTTTGAAATGCCTTTAGGGTGACTGTAGATTTATTTCAGATGTCTAGTGCTTTAAACTGCATTTACCGTCAAGGTTATGACATGCATGAGAAAATGCTGTAACTTGTAGTGTGTCCGAACTAATAACTTGCAATTTTAATATGTCTGTTACTGTGAAACACCGAAATCTGGAGAATGTCGACTTTCACATAGTCTCTTGGTGTTTGTCCGAAATATTTTCCAAATACTCTTATTTCTGACTCACACCGGTCAATGTCGATATTCATCATGTACTAATGGTGAATGTTGAACATATAACAATATTATATTTTCTTCTCCGTAATTCAGTCGCGAATAAACGCAAACGCACTTGAAACTTGAAATAAGAACATGAGAACCTAAAACACACAATACATTCAAAATGAGAAAGGAAAATAATAGAAGTTAAAAACTTACTTAATTATACAGTACGTTCTAAATGAGAAAATAAAATAACAGTCATAAAAAACTTACTAAATTATGTGATTCAAATCTTATTTATTGCAACAACTTAAACTAGTGTGGCACTTTATGACCTCTCTTTTCAACTTTCACTAGAGCATATCTGTGATTGTCGGCATACACCGATGAGGGTCCGAATATACAAGAATGTAGTGAAATATTCGGTCTTTCACCCACGTATTTGGTGAATGTTGATATTCTCCGGTGAAAGTCGACATTCTCCAATTTCCGTCTTTCACGGTAACATGTCTACCAGATGCGAATGAACAAAAATGGACTGGCTTCCACCATCTAAAATTCATCGAGTTTATTTAGTTATACCTGTTGGGCCAAAGATGAAGAGTAGAGCAGTTTCGTAAATGAGTAAATTTAGGGGCAACTATACCTATTTTTAAAAATAGAAGTAAAGGGAGGCACTGGAACAGTATCTGAACTTTTACAGAATGAAATGTGGTGCTTCTTTTTGCATTTAATGCATTGAAGCCTTTTCTTTGCGTGCACAATTTTTAAAATCATGTCCTCAATTAGTATAGAAGACACACCTACCGGCATGCTTTAGCATTTGAACGCGTGTCAATATCTCTTACAGTTTCACAGTTTTGAGGCCAGTTTCCGTTATTATTATGGAATGGGCAAAATAGTGAAGGTTCCTTTGAACCATTGTTTGGGTTTTAGAGTTAATATTTAGATATGTTGTAGAAGACTTAAATATGCAATCAACTGGTTTCTTTTTTTCTGATCTTTTGCGGAACAAGTGTTTCTTCCACTTCTTCTGCGAGAAACTGTTTAAGTGCAGTAATATCGCCTTCCGAAATTTTTCCTCTTTTTGGCGAGAACAATTTGTCACATGTCATCAGGAAACGCAGGTAAAATTTTGAGTGCTAGGGCACAGCCGTATTGTTCTATATTTTCTGCTAAAGCAGTTAGAGCCTTTCGATTGCACTCAATGAAAACTTCATTCAAGTCTGTTGTAGGTGACGGAAGTCGTATTGGTGTAATAGTTTCCAATAATTCGACGTGAGCTTGAATTATTCTATTTTTATCACCATATTTGTCAGTAAGATGTTTTTTATAGTTTCGTATATGTCTGCGATAATACTTATTCCATCAACTAATCTCTTTGTTTCATCTGGTAAATAACCAGCAAAAATGCATGTCTATCAGTGGTTGAAAGATATGGGTTATCGTCGACAGAAGATTTAAATTGTTTCCTAAACTGTTCTACCTCCCCACGGAATGGTCCAACTACCAGTAACTTCATAGTATAGGAATGAGAAACCGTCATAATAGTACTTGGGAGCAAATTAGAAACTGGAACATTATTAGCAGCTGCATGTACGACATTCTGAACAGCCTTACATGCTTTAAAAATAGCAAGTTTGACACTGTCTGTATATTCTTCACATTTTAAAACATCGGATTCACACTCAGCAGAGAATAAATTATGAATATTATTATCCAATAATTTCATTTAACTCAACTTATCCGGAGGTAGATGACAAATATATTCTAAACATCATTATGCACTTTTTTGGAACTATGATTAATAGCGTCTGTCAACTTCGTAATAAATCAAGTAATATTTGCTCTTATAGTCTTGTAGAGACATTAGGTATTTTTGAAAGCAGAAAAGATGAAAAATGAGCAATGCCTTCGCGGGGAATCGAACCGCGGACTTCTGGAATACTCGCCCAGCGTGCAGGCCACCACACATTTCAGAATGCACAAGGAAAGAAACAAATTTCTAAACGATATAATTAAAGAAAACTAAAACCACACTTGCCTATAATTCGAGAAAACAAGAGCGGAACTATTCAAAATCCTACATCTATCAGGTTTCGGCACTAATTTTGCTTTTATATACACATTTTATTTTCCCTATTATACATGCAACTGCTCTAAAAAACATTCCCTTCTTAAAATGATGCGTTGCCAGATTCAAAAATTAAATCAAACTCAGCGCACAGGAAGATCGTGACTGACATGGCGAGCAACACTGTCTGTCGAGAGACTGGTACATTGTCTACTGGTAGCACGCATATTCACAAAGCCTACAGACCGTTTCTTCTACTGTTTGTTCCGATTGGTTAAAACAGGAAACGTAGGGTTACAGAATCTTGTACTTGGCGACTTTGCTTCATCGCCTACACTATTTCTATATTAGCCTCGTGTACCGAAAAATGTGCGAAAAGTCAACGGCGAAACCTCAGCTCAACGGTAACGAGAATGGAAAAATTTCTTTGACTTTTAGATCGCCGGTTCTATCCCCGCTCGTGGCTTTTACGAACTCTGCTCTGGACGGATTTATTTTTATCCACACTTTATTGAATGACTTTGTCATTATTGGTCTTTTCGCCTTCGGGTGCGATGTTAAAAATTTAAAACTTTCATTTTCTCTATTTTTGTTAATGGTAATTTTTATTATTTTTATTTACTGGTTTGTACTCTTTGCAGTAGGTACCAGTAACAATATTATGTTCCAAGATCCCGAAAAGCGTTTCAATAGAAACAGAGCATAATGGAATAAAATATAATTTTAGTTATACTTACTCATAATTTAGATTAAAAGAATATGTATCCGACGCCCTTAAATTTTTATTGAATTGATTGATTGTATTGATTGTAAACCTTTTTTCTTGCAAAACTGTTATCGTACTGTTAACAGTTTAAATTCAAATACAAATAAACTATTAA
Source organism: Stegodyphus dumicola (assembly GCF_044657685.1). Classification (NCBI taxonomy): domain Eukaryota; kingdom Metazoa; phylum Arthropoda; class Arachnida; order Araneae; family Eresidae; genus Stegodyphus; species Stegodyphus dumicola. The sequence continues at coordinate 29,277,264 of NC_140779.1, read as the reverse complement.
TAAGATCAGTAGTTCCACACAATTCCCTTTAGCTTTCATTCATAAAATAAAAAATTATCGAATGAAATAAACACTGTTTCTCCTCGCTGTACTGAAAGCCTGCAAGGTTTGTTTGGCGTTAATTACCACGCCTACAAGGCGATAACTCGCCATTCCAAATATGACCAACAAGGAAATGTTTCATCCAATGAGAGCAGACCGTAGTAGAAATGGTCTGTAGGTTTGTGAAAAAGCTGATGGCACTGAATTAATCAACTCCTTTCGCATTTTGAAATTTGTGATTTCCCCTTTGATTGAAAACATATTTGAGGGATAAAGCTGGAAAAAATAGATTTACCGATCTGGTATTTACGAATATATATGTACTGGGGTTATCAGAAAAATGTATACACAGTTTGAACTGTCATAAAAGATTTAGTTTTCAGCCGACAAGGTTAAATTTCTGGGAAAAGTAGGCCTACACTCCAATATAAAAAATAAGTATACTTTTTGGTCAAACTGAATGGTTAAAATGGCGTTTAAGTAAATGTTTAAAATTGTGGTTTTAAGCATTGATACATTTCTGAGTACGAGTCACGACTGATTCCGCACATTGCACCAAAGTGTCCAATGAGATTTTTGCGCACACCAGTAGTAAGCGGAGGTAACCGGTAGGCGGAAGTGACGTCACAGAAAAGGGGCGTGGTCGCCGCCATCTTGAATCACGTGACAACCGGAAGTGACGTAGATGGAAGGAATGACATCATTCAAGTTTCGTTTTTATGGTGTGGCAACGATCTTTTCAAAGTTTTTATTTTTTGTGGCATCGTATATATATTTTTATGTTTATGGCAATGAGCTCTTAACCACGTGTTTGGAATGACATCACTTTTAATTTATTATTTTTAATTATTTGACATGTGATTAATATTATTTTGTTATTTGATTAATTTTTAATACGTCATTAATTTTAACTTTTTAATTATTAACTATTTAGTACATCATTATTTTACTTATTACCTTTAATGAATTTTTGTGGAAATTAATATTATTTTCCCTGAATTTTAAAAGTAACTCCACCGCTGGGATTCGAACTCGCTATCTCTGGGATGGGAGTCTAGCGCTTTACCGCTCGGCTACCCTGTCCTCTTATCAGACTTGTTATTTGAAACTCTCTTTGTCCCTTTGAGTTTCTGCACCCTTGATGACATAAGGCTGAAAGTCTGCGCATGCGCTTTGACATGAAAACCGCGTCACACATTTGTTTTTACACGACGGCTAGGATTTCTTTTGGCTTCTTAATCATTACTTTATTCATTGCTGTTTTAAATTTTCCCACGGTTTAATTTTTTTTATTATTAAGATATTTTTAATTGTTTTCAATTTTCATCTCATTCTTACTTTTTTTAAGTTATTAGTTAATTTATTAATTTTTATTTTATTTTTTTCCCTTTCCCAAACATAAATTTTATTTTTAACTTCAACAAAATTGAATTTAAATTTTCTTTTTACTTTTTATCTTGCAAAGTTTATTTTTTTTTTATATTTAATTTTCTTTTTGGTTTTACAAAAGTAATATTTTTATTTACGAATTGAATTTTTCTTTTTCACTTTTTTATTTTGCAAAAGTTTTTTTTTTTTCCCCAAAATTTATTCCTTTTCGTATTTTTACTTTACTTTATTTTAATTTTTTGTTTAAACTTTTTTTTGGTTTTACAAAAGAAATATTTATTTTTCCAAATTTAATTTTCCTTTCCGCTTTTTATTTAAAAAAAAGTTGTTACTACATTTTTAACTTAATTTTTTTTACAAAAGTAATATTTAGTTTCATAATTTTAATTTTTTTGAGTTTTTTGTTTACACAAATGTTTTTTTGTTACATTTTTATTTTACCCTTAACTTTTTTCCCTTGTTTTAAATACAATACGATGTTACATTTCCATTTCTCCAAAAGTAAACTTACCTACATTTCTGTGTCTTTGAAATTTTAAGCTGGAATTTACATGCATATAACTTCACTAAATAATATTTTCTGTAACATTAAGCCAATATACACAATGCTCTTTCTATATAGTTTAACTGGAATACTACATTTCTTACTTTTTTTACTACTAAGTTGGAGATACTCAGAACTTTTCCTTCTAATGCATTGTACTAACTATTAATGCCTGTATTAACTTTTTTGGCCAACTATACAAAACTTTGTTGATTCCCTTTTACACGTCTTACTTTTATTCAAAGGATTCACCAAACTATGTCTGAGAAATGTAATTTTTACACTTTCCATTTACACATTTACCCTTATATTTAACTTATAAAACATATTCATGCTGTATTTCTGATTCCTTTTTCCCACAATAAATACAGACTTACACATGTTTCTTTATTGTAAGACTTACTAACTTTAAAACAAATCTTACAAGGAGCAATAAATTTTCATGGTATGAAGCCCACTCAAACCAATGCATGGAGCATTTCTACCCAGTTAAGTTTAGATACATACCAATAGTACTTCATTTTTTCTTATTTTACTCTACAGATATTTATACATATATATTCAGAACACTCCCTTTCATTCAGTAAGATTCATTTATACTACTAACACAAATTTTGCTAACTCTTTGAAATATTTTACGAAAATATCTTGTATTTTCTTGCACACATCCTACTTAAATCACCAAACATACACTGAACCTTGATTTTTCCTTCATGTGAAAACGTCACTCGGATTTTTAATATGATTCCACCATTTACCGCAGAACTTTATAAACACTACTCTATTTGAACTTATCACAGCCTAACTCTCTTAACAAGGTACAGAAGATTGAATTATATTTTAACTACAGAGAAGAATATCCACATTGTAATGAATTATTTTAAATTTGAATTATAATCACATTTTGTGAAGGAGAACTTAAAGCCTATAATACACATGGAATTAATATTCAGCCATGGAAATGAAACTTTATCGCCTTTTTCCCAATTTGGAATATAAAAATTTGTTAACTTGGAATATTTTTAACGTATTCATTGTAACTTAACTGAAAAATACTCATATTTCCCATTGTCAATAATTTATTTAGCACTGAACTCTTACAGCCTTTTGAGAACGAAATTTAATTTATCATACCTGACAAATGACTCCTACATAGTTGTAATACATTACACGAAATACTGAGCAGAGTTCCAAATAATGATCTAACATAGTAATTAACATAAAAGACCTAACACAAATAATTTTAAGATAGAAATTTCAAACTGACATTGCTTAATAATGAACTTTTACAGCTTTTTTGACATTTAACTTCTCATAGATAATAAATAAAATTACACACAAATAATTATACAAAATAGGTAATAATGACAGAAAGTACATATAAGGATCTACTATAGTCACCAACTTTAAAAATTTTAACGCATTTTGAATATGTCCTAAGAAAGACCACACTTTTTGAAAAGCATTATTTTAACTAAACATTGGAACCACACAGTCCTGCGCACATTTATAACATTTTTATTTATCATGAGCATGACACATAATAAGTAAATAAAATGTTCGCAGTGTACGAAACACATTTCTCTTTTAACTGACTGTACTCTTAAGAACAATGCAGTATGGAATGCTTAGAACACTCAGTGCGACAGTTCCTCTTTTCCCCACGCATTGACCAAAATATACACGTACTTTAAAATCAGTTAAACAAATTCAAATGTTAGTATTCAAACAGGAATACTTCACAAATTAGATAAAAGAGAGGTACACAATGAACTTGAGTGATAAATACAGAAAAAGATGTATTCGTGGAGAACTTTTTTAAGATAAACTTGCTCTATTTTTGCACATGGGTTACATTTTGCATTTCAGATTAAGGAAACATTCAAGATAATTCCTGTATAACTAGGGATTTTATTCACACTTGTTAGTACTGTAATTTATTAGAACAGTCACAGACATATAGGACAAGTATGCCATTTCCAAGGAAAACAATTTTCCCAAGCCAGACTTTAACAGTGAAATATAAAAGGGAATAAGAATATCCCATATTTCAAACAAAATTAGTATCTGAGTATGCAAAAACATGAACAAGAAACGAATATTTTTTCTGAAAATGTTCCGAATGGTTTAAGTCAGGACTAGTTTCATGAGCAGAGCATGAAAAATAATGATGAATTTTTAATTTTATTTTGTCTGTAGTACATTTACTTATGCTAAAATCTTCCATTTTGGTTGACTGTACTTTACATTCAGACCTAAGTTGATAAATCAGAGTGATTTTGTGTTTTAAAGCTTCAAATTCAGAAATACTACAACTCAAAAGCAAAAAGATTAAAACGACAAGAGAATATACTGCAAGCAAGCGAACGTGATAAATGACTTTTTGGGCTGAATTTCATGAATTCATAGATAGGGTGCAAAATTTTAATGCACTGTATATGAACTATTTTTCAAATGTATTACGATCACCAACTTCACATAGACTTTAAGTAAACATTTCATGTTAATTTACCATTTTATCTATGTATTTACTAAATTTTTGCATTTTGTTTATAAATATAATAACAAAAGGACATAAGAGAACATTTGTTTCTTGAAAATGTCCATCATTTTACCCAACTGTTATTTCTTTCATAGCTTTGAAGTAACCTATTAAACACATAGTTATCTTGTATTGACCAGACAGCCGTTGGTCTTGCCAATGTCTGAGGGAAGTCACAAAGCTAGAGAATTTAAGTAATATTTTACCAGTACGGAGAACTTCTTACGGCGTTTTCGATGAAAATTGACCGAATTTAGTAGTTCATTACTAACCTAGGAGCCTTTAACTATTTTTTTTATTCGAAAAAAACACACCAGAAATTATCATCAAGATTTTCCATACAGATATATTGTACTACTTTTCATGCCATTACATTTCAAATGAAATTTGATTCATTGTCAGATAGTTAAATGTTTGTTATTTTTTCGCATACGAATGCATTTTCGTGTCTCACATACGCTCATTACATATGATTTAACAAAATTACGAACAAGTTAGAAGTTAAATGAATATTTCCTGAAATACTGTACATTTCATTCCGGAAAGTTTACATGAGTACCTTCATTTCGAAACCTCTAATGTTTCTTTTCCTGAATTCAAAGTCAATTTTGAGTGTAGAATTTTCAGTTTTGACAGAAGTTATTTGTAAGTGGCTGTGATGTGTTCGTGTTTTCATAAACCGTTTTTGTGAAACACCCTATTGGTAACCTTTAGAACAGTTTAAATATTACCATTTTTTACCTTACTGCCACTGCAAATCATTGAATTTTCAAATATTTTCCTTTTTTATCGTTTACAGTGCCTCGTAAAGTCTTGAGAACAAATTTTTACTAAATACTTATATCATTCGATTTAATAATTTTGTTACACGTTTGGAAGATTTAACTTCACTATCACGCTAAACCAGAAGTTAAGAAAAGAAATGTAATTGTTATCTTAGTATTCTATGGGGATAGATTAATTTTCTGTGACATTGACGTATTCGTATGTAGATAATAGAGACTTTTAACCCAGCTCATACAGACTTGGAATATTTTCTCTAAGTCACCACGATGACAGACTTGCATTGTCATAGACGTTTTTCTCGTGAAATATATTTCTTTCTTAAAAGTTTATATACTAATTTCTTTAGAAACATGTCTAAGAAAATACCTCATCTTCATAAGAAACATCAGATTTGATTTAAATTAATAATAAAATAAGAATCATTAATTTGTAAATATATTTCTCTTTGACTCAAAAGTTTCTTTATCATATTCGAAATGAACAATTAATTGTACATAACTAATATATTGTATTGATGAACCAGAGTTATATTTTACCTTACTGCATTATATTTCAAAGTGAATGTGTTTTATTGCATATTTTAATAAAATCTTAAAAGCTTAAATGAGTGTTTCATTACAAAATTTGTACTTTCTAACTTCATTCTACTGAAACGAAAACATTCATAACTTATTACGAAGAAAAAGTTTTACATATTATACTTTTTGATTAATTTTCATACCACAGTATTATCTTTGAAAATTTGTTTCCTAATCCACTGCTAATATATTACTAATTTTCGCTCTTTCAATACACTTCGTACGTGATAAAAAAACTCAGTTTAGAAACTTTTTTCCTTAACGCCTTGTATTGCATTGCTGAACCGGGGCCATGCTTTCATTTTTATTACATATCATGCGAATATTTTAAAAAAAAGCATATTTTTTCCTTCTGTTAGCACAATTTTAACCAGCATTTTACTATTACAGAGACTTCTTTAGTAAAATTTCAAGGGTTGAATTGATCGTTTCATTATTAATTTTGAAGATTCTGGATATATCCTACTTAAAAGTTCATAACCGATTAGCAAAATAATTTATATATGTACTTTGTTGTCCTCTTGGTTAATTTTTAAAGCGTTTTTCAACTATAACACTTGATTTCTAGCGAAGTATCGAAATGATTATTTACTTTCCACTTTTTCCAAAGAATTTCGTAGACACATATGTTCAGTACAGAATATTTTCCTAACTTAAAAATATTATTACCAAAATAGAAAAATATGCAAAATTTTCCTAAAAATTTATATATTTGTTTTTTAAAAACATGTACACGAGTATCCACATTTAATTACTTAATGTGTACTTTCCTATATCAGAACGAAAATTTCGAACGAAAATTTTTTAAATAATGTCATATTCCATAAAATTTATGTCTTTGTGATGTCATCGTCTTTTCGCAAACGTTTTGAGAGTAGACGTTTAGACATTTCGAAACTGTTTTCTCTTTGCTATTGGAAACTATTTTATCTTTGCTGTTGGTATATGCCAATGAATTCTGGATACTTTTTTCTCTTGGTTTATCTTCAGCTTATGAGTTATTTAAATACTTAAAAATATATTTGTAGATCTTTTATGTTGACACTTGTGATAGATTTTTTTGGACGTTTTTGGAAAATGTATTTTATTCACGTGAATGAAACTGATGTTTTCTTAAAATTTTATTATTCAGAGTGTTAGTCAATTACGATAGAATGCCGGATTTGTTCTCTTTATTCAACATTCATATGAACTTCGGTATTCCAAATCCCTCACGCAAAATGTAATTTTTCTATCAGTAATAGGAAGACGAATGGAATAAATGCAGGTTATGCAGACACAAGATAAAAAATCTGGAAGTAAAAGACATTCTCCAGATCTAAACAATTCAGTAGAATGTGCAAATATTCATCCTATTCGAAGCTTATTTTTTCAATTACATAGAATATAAAATGTAAATTTAATAAAAAGAGATATAACGAAGATCAAGTATTCTGCAAAATCTGGATGGTAATTATACAAAATTAGTCATAAAGCAGGTTTTCGTAAAAAGTGGCTCCAGCGGAGGAAACACGCCGGCAGTCTTCTGAAGCTCTAAGTGAGCACCTGATCTTTGCTCTTACAAAAGCTAAGTAGAATTGTAAATTCTACGTAAGAGCGAAGATCAAATGACCACTTAGAGTTTCAGGAGACTGCTGGCATGTCTCCTTCGTTGGAACCGCTTTTTACGAAAACCTGCTTTATGACTAATTTTGTATAATTAGCATCCAGATTTTGCAGAATACTTGATCTTCATTATATCTCTTTTTATTAAATTTACATTTTATATTCTATGTAATTGAAAAAATAAGCTTCGAATAGTAATTCTATGTAATTGAAAAAATAAGCACATTCTACTGAATTGTTTAGATCTGGAGAATGTCTTTTACTTCCAGATTTTTTATCTTATGTCTGCATAACCTACATTTATTCCATTCGTCTTCCTATTACTGATAGAAAAATTACATTTTGCGTGAGGGATTTGGAATACCGAAGTTCATATGAATGTTGAATAAAGAGAACAAATCCGGCATTCTATCGTAATTGACTAACACTCTGAATAATAAAATTTTAAGAAAACATCAGTTTCATTCACGTGAATAAAATACATTTTCCAAAAACGTCCAAAAAAATCTATCACAAGTGTCAACATAAAAGATCTACAAATATATTTTTAAGTATTTAAATAACTCATAAGCTGAAGATAAACCAAGAGAAAAAAGTATCCAGAATTCATTGGCATATACCAACAGCAAAGATAAAATAGTTTCCAATAGCAAAGAGAAAACAGTTTCGAAATGTCTAAACGTCTACTCTCAAAACGTTTGCGAAAAGACGATGACATCACAAAGACATAAATTTTATGGAATATGACATTATTTAAAAAATTTTCGTTCGAAATTTTCGTTCTGATATAGGAAAGTACACATTAAGTAATTAAATGTGGATACTCGTGTACATGTTTTTAAAAAACAAATATATAAATTTTTAGGAAAATTTTGCATATTTTTCTATTTTGGTAATAATATTTTTAAGTTAGGAAAATATTCTGTACTGAACATATGTGTCTACGAAATTCTTTGGAAAAAGTGGAAAGTAAATAATCATTTCGATACTTCGCTAGAAATCAAGTGTTATAGTTGAAAAACGCTTTAAAAATTAACCAAGAGGACAACAAAGTACATATATAAATTATTTTGCTAATCGGTTATGAACTTTTAAATAGGATATATCCAGAATCTTCAAAATTAATAATGAAACGATCAATTCAACCCTTGAAATTTTACTAAAGAAGTCTCTGTAATAGTAAAATGCTGGTTAAAATTGTGCTAACAGAAGGAAAAAATATGCTTTTTTTTAAAATATTCGCATGATATGTAATAAAAATGAAAGCATGGCCCCGGTTCAGCAATGCAATACAAGGCGTTAAGGAAAAAAGTTTCTAAACTGAGTTTTTTTATCACGTACGAAGTGTATTGAAAGAGCGAAAATTAGTAATATATTAGCAGTGGATTAGGAAACAAATTTTCAAAGATAATACTGTGGTATGAAAATTAATCAAAAAGTATAATATGTAAAACTTTTTCTTCGTAATAAGTTATGAATGTTTTCGTTTCAGTAGAATGAAGTTAGAAAGTACAAATTTTGTAATGAAACACTCATTTAAGCTTTTAAGATTTTATTAAAATATGCAATAAAACACATTCACTTTGAAATATAATGCAGTAAGGTAAAATATAACTCTGGTTCATCAATACAATATATTAGTTATGTACAATTAATTGTTCATTTCGAATATGATAAAGAAACTTTTGAGTCAAAGAGAAATATATTTACAAATTAATGATTCTTATTTTATTATTAATTTAAATCAAATCTGATGTTTCTTATGAAGATGAGATATTTTCTTAGACATGTTTCTAAAGAAATTAGTATATAAACTTTTAAGAAAGAAATATATTTCACGAGAAAAACGTCTATGACAATGCAAGTCTGTCATCGTGGTGACTTAGAGAAAATATTCCAAGTCTGTATGAGCTGGGTTAAAAGTCTCTATTATCTACATACGAATACGTCAATGTCACAGAAAATTAATCTATCCCCATAGAATACTAAGATAACAATTACATTTCTTTTCTTAACTTCTGGTTTAGCGTGATAGTGAAGTTAAATCTTCCAAACGTGTAACAAAATTATTAAATCGAATGATATAAGTATTTAGTAAAAATTTGTTCTCAAGACTTTACGAGGCACTGTAAACGATAAAAAAGGAAAATATTTGAAAATTCAATGATTTGCAGTGGCAGTAAGGTAAAAAATGGTAATATTTAAACTGTTCTAAAGGTTACCAATAGGGTGTTTCACAAAAACGGTTTATGAAAACACGAACACATCACAGCCACTTACAAATAACTTCTGTCAAAACTGAAAATTCTACACTCAAAATTGACTTTGAATTCAGGAAAAGAAACATTAGAGGTTTCGAAATGAAGGTACTCATGTAAACTTTCCGGAATGAAATGTACAGTATTTCAGGAAATATTCATTTAACTTCTAACTTGTTCGTAATTTTGTTAAATCATATGTAATGAGCGTATGTGAGACACGAAAATGCATTCGTATGCGAAAAAATAACAAACATTTAACTATCTGACAATGAATCAAATTTCATTTGAAATGTAATGGCATGAAAAGTAGTACAATATATCTGTATGGAAAATCTTGATGATAATTTCTGGTGTGTTTTTTTCGAATAAAAAAAATAGTTAAAGGCTCCTAGGTTAGTAATGAACTACTAAATTCGGTCAATTTTCATCGAAAACGCCGTAAGAAGTTCTCCGTACTGGTAAAATATTACTTAAATTCTCTAGCTTTGTGACTTCCCTCAGACATTGGCAAGACCAACGGCTGTCTGGTCAATACAAGATAACTATGTGTTTAATAGGTTACTTCAAAGCTATGAAAGAAATAACAGTTGGGTAAAATGATGGACATTTTCAAGAAACAAATGTTCTCTTATGTCCTTTTGTTATTATATTTATAAACAAAATGCAAAAATTTAGTAAATACATAGATAAAATGGTAAATTAACATGAAATGTTTACTTAAAGTCTATGTGAAGTTGGTGATCGTAATACATTTGAAAAATAGTTCATATACAGTGCATTAAAATTTTGCACCCTATCTATGAATTCATGAAATTCAGCCCAAAAAGTCATTTATCACGTTCGCTTGCTTGCAGTATATTCTCTTGTCGTTTTAATCTTTTTGCTTTTGAGTTGTAGTATTTCTGAATTTGAAGCTTTAAAACACAAAATCACTCTGATTTATCAACTTAGGTCTGAATGTAAAGTACAGTCAACCAAAATGGAAGATTTTAGCATAAGTAAATGTACTACAGACAAAATAAAATTAAAAATTCATCATTATTTTTCATGCTCTGCTCATGAAACTAGTCCTGACTTAAACCATTCGGAACATTTTCAGAAAAAATATTCGTTTCTTGTTCATGTTTTTGCATACTCAGATACTAATTTTGTTTGAAATATGGGATATTCTTATTCCCTTTTATATTTCACTGTTAAAGTCTGGCTTGGGAAAATTGTTTTCCTTGGAAATGGCATACTTGTCCTATATGTCTGTGACTGTTCTAATAAATTACAGTACTAACAAGTGTGAATAAAATCCCTAGTTATACAGGAATTATCTTGAATGTTTCCTTAATCTGAAATGCAAAATGTAACCATGTGCAAAAATAGAGCAAGTTTATCTTAAAAAAGTTCTCCACGAATACATCTTTTTCTGTATTTATCACTCAAGTTCATTGTGTACCTCTCTTTTATCTAATTTGTGAAGTATTCCTGTTTGAATACTAACATTTGAATTTGTTTAACTGATTTTAAAGTACGTGTATATTTTGGTCAATGCGTGGGGAAAAGAGGAACTGTCGCACTGAGTGTTCTAAGCATTCCATACTGCATTGTTCTTAAGAGTACAGTCAGTTAAAAGAGAAATGTGTTTCGTACACTGCGAACATTTTATTTACTTATTATGTGTCATGCTCATGATAAATAAAAATGTTATAAATGTGCGCAGGACTGTGTGGTTCCAATGTTTAGTTAAAATAATGCTTTTCAAAAAGTGTGGTCTTTCTTAGGACATATTCAAAATGCGTTAAAATTTTTAAAGTTGGTGACTATAGTAGATCCTTATATGTACTTTCTGTCATTATTACCTATTTTGTATAATTATTTGTGTGTAATTTTATTTATTATCTATGAGAAGTTAAATGTCAAAAAAGCTGTAAAAGTTCATTATTAAGCAATGTCAGTTTGAAATTTCTATCTTAAAATTATTTGTGTTAGGTCTTTTATGTTAATTACTATGTTAGATCATTATTTGGAACTCTGCTCAGTATTTCGTGTAATGTATTACAACTATGTAGGAGTCATTTGTCAGGTATGATAAATTAAATTTCGTTCTCAAAAGGCTGTAAGAGTTCAGTGCTAAATAAATTATTGACAATGGGAAATATGAGTATTTTTCAGTTAAGTTACAATGAATACGTTAAAAATATTCCAAGTTAACAAATTTTTATATTCCAAATTGGGAAAAAGGCGATAAAGTTTCATTTCCATGGCTGAATATTAATTCCATGTGTATTATAGGCTTTAAGTTCTCCTTCACAAAATGTGATTATAATTCAAATTTAAAATAATTCATTACAATGTGGATATTCTTCTCTGTAGTTAAAATATAATTCAATCTTCTGTACCTTGTTAAGAGAGTTAGGCTGTGATAAGTTCAAATAGAGTAGTGTTTATAAAGTTCTGCGGTAAATGGTGGAATCATATTAAAAATCCGAGTGACGTTTTCACATGAAGGAAAAATCAAGGTTCAGTGTATGTTTGGTGATTTAAGTAGGATGTGTGCAAGAAAATACAAGATATTTTCGTAAAATATTTCAAAGAGTTAGCAAAATTTGTGTTAGTAGTATAAATGAATCTTACTGAATGAAAGGGAGTGTTCTGAATATATATGTATAAATATCTGTAGAGTAAAATAAGAAAAAATGAAGTACTATTGGTATGTATCTAAACTTAACTGGGTAGAAATGCTCCATGCATTGGTTTGAGTGGGCTTCATACCATGAAAATTTATTGCTCCTTGTAAGATTTGTTTTAAAGTTAGTAAGTCTTACAATAAAGAAACATGTGTAAGTCTGTATTTATTGTGGGAAAAAGGAATCAGAAATACAGCATGAATATGTTTTATAAGTTAAATATAAGGGTAAATGTGTAAATAGAAAATGTAAAAATTACATTTGTCAGACATAATTTGGTGAATCCTTTGAATAAAAGTAAGACGTGTAAAAGGGAATCAACAAAGTTTTATATAGTTGGCCAAAAAAGTTAATACAGGCATTAATAGTTAGTACAATGCATTAGAAGGAAAAGTTCTGAGTATCTCCAACTTAGTAGTAAAAAAAGTAAGAAATGTAGTATTCCAGTTAAACTAAATAGAAAGAGCATTGTGTATATTGGCTTAATGTTACAGAAAATATTATCTAGTGAAGTTATATGCATGTAAATTCCAGCTTAAAATTTGAAAGACACAGAAATGTAGGTAAGTTTACTTTTGGAGAAATGGAAATGTAACATCGTATTGTATTTAAAACAAGGGAAAAAAGTTAAGGGTAAAATAAAAATGTAACAAAAAAACATTTGTGTAAACAAAAAACTCAAAAAAATTAAAATTATGAAACTAAATATTACTTTTGTAAAAAAAATTAAGTTAAAAATGTAGTAACAACTTTTTTTAAAATAAAAAGCGGAAAGGAAAATTAAATTTGGAAAAATAAATATTTCTTTTGTAAAACCAAAAAAAAGTTTAAACAAAAAATTAAAATAAAGTAAAGTAAAAATACGAAAAGGAATAAATTTTGGGAAAAAAAAAAAACTTTTGCAAAATAAAAAAGTGAAAAAGAAAAATTCAATTCGTAAATAAAAATATTACTTTTGTAAAACCAAAAAGAAAGTTAAACAAAAAATTAAAATAAAGAAAAATACAAAAATTAAAAAATTTTGGAAAAAAAAAAACTTTTGCAAAATAAAAAAGTGAAAAGGAAAAATTCAATTCGTAAAAATAAATATTACTTTTGTAAAACCAAAAAGAAAATTAAATATAAAAAAAAAATAAACTTTGCAAGATAAAAAGTAAAAAGAAAATTTAAATTCAATTTTGTTGAAGTTAAAAATAAAATTTATGTTTGGGAAAGGGAAAAAAATAAAATAAAAATTAATAAATTAACTAATAACTTAAAAAAAGTAAGAATGAGATGAAAATTGAAAACAATTAAAAATATCTTAATAATAAAAAAATTAAACCGTGGGAAAATTTAAAACAGCAATGAATAAAGTAATGATTAAGAAGCCAAAAGAAATCCTAGCCGTCGTGTAAAAACAAATGTGTGACGCGGTTTTCATGTCAAAGCGCATGCGCAGACTTTCAGCCTTATGTCATCAAGGGTGCAGAAACTCAAAGGGACAAAGAGAGTTTCAAATAACAAGTCTGATAAGAGGACAGGGTAGCCGAGCGGTAAAGCGCTAGACTCCCATCCCAGAGATAGCGAGTTCGAATCCCAGCGGTGGAGTTACTTTTAAAATTCAGGGAAAATAATATTAATTTCCACAAAAATTCATTAAAGGTAATAAGTAAAATAATGATGTACTAAATAGTTAATAATTAAAAAGTTAAAATTAATGACGTATTAAAAATTAATCAAATAACAAAATAATATTAATCACATGTCAAATAATTAAAAATAATAAATTAAAAGTGATGTCATTCCAAACACGTGGTTAAGAGCTCATTGCCATAAACATAAAAATATATATACGATGCCACAAAAAATAAAAACTTTGAAAAGATCGTTGCCACACCATAAAAACGAAACTTGAATGATGTCATTCCTTCCATCTACGTCACTTCCGGTTGTCACGTGATTCAAGATGGCGGCGACCACGCCCCTTTTCTGTGACGTCACTTCCGCCTACCGGTTACCTCCGCTTACTACTCACACCGCTTGAATCTCATCCTAATAAAGGCATAAAATAATCGAGCGGCGTAAGGTCTGAAAAGCGCGTAGGAAACTCAATTGGTTCTCTGAGTCCTATCCACTGGCCTGATACATTTTGATACAGGTATTTTGCATATCTATGTGATAGTGCGAAGAGAAGCGAAGAGTTGGTAATAAAACATGGCATTACCGTACATTACAGATTATCAGGAAAATGGAACTAGCGAGCATTGTTAGGTGCTTTGCTCAATTACATTGTAGAGTTGCGTGCCTCCAACCTGCACGCAACCAAGAGGTGACTGTTGAAACTGGAATTTAGACAGAGTCTTGCTAAAGGCTTAAGTCCCTTTTTATTCAACTTAATAAATTACAATTGCGTGCTCTTGACGCTCACAAACTACGCCGACCCGGCGGTAAAATAAAAATAAGAACCTGAAAAGAAATAATAACAAGACTCTAACTACGAGGCTCTCTAAACGTAACTAACATCACCGCGTTTTACAATACCGCTGCTAATTCAGCAAACTTTGAATATCACGTTGAACGATTAACAATTCTCCGACGCAAGCACACAGGCCGAAACGCGGGGTTCTTCAATTTCTGGCTAACTACCTCCGCGCTCGTGAAGTAAGAACAGCACACCTCGAACTCGTTTTCTTTCTATTTAACTCAGAATACTTCCGCTGACAATTTGAATCCTTGCGCGTTCTACTAAAATTTACATACTCTGGCATTGGCAGTTCCAGGGGAAAGTAAGGCTTGAGAGGAAAGATAGTTTAAACTTAAAATAAATGTTAGTTAAAATAAATATAAACCCTACATTTGCCGCTGCCAGAATTTGGAAAACTTGGAAGCAGGTCCTACAAACGACCTGTTGAAAAGTTTCTACAATTCTGAACTAACTCTTAAGAGCCTCGTTTACAAAAACAAAACAAAAAAAAAATCTTATGTAACAAAAGGTATACTAAATTTCTGTCGATACCTATATAAATCTCTCTTCTTAGAGCAACTTTTCCTGAACTTCAGCAATCAATCTTGTTCTTTTCCTTCCAGCATCTGGAAGGAATAAGTATCAGTATCTTTCTAAATACATTGTAATTTACACTTTCTTGACACTGAATAAATTTTTGTTTTTAAACGATTCGTTTTTCTTAGTTACTGCTTAATTCACATTCATTCAATTATTCAAACATTAATTTAACTTTACCCTGGCTGTCCACCATGTGTGGTGTCAAACGGGAATATTCGTGTTTTAGTCTTACAACACTTTCCCTAACCACCATGATTTGTTAGAATTGAACAACCAAATAGACACACCTTACTCGACATTCTACAACTCGATGAGCTACTTTAACACTCTTAATATTCAAGTGTAGGTGGAGAAGCCTACAAAACACATTCATTCTAACTTCCCCCTCATTCATCTTTAGACATGCAGGCTTTCGCTCTAAAGCATGATTTTATCTACAGTTTAATACTTAAATTCGAATTCATTGCTTTTAAGCATTTACTTTTAGCATCTAAAATTTTATGCTTCTAGACTTCATTCTACTTTTACATAACTTTCAAGTATTTACGTATATTTACAAAATTTTAATACATATGATTTTTACAATTTACCATAAAATGAATAAGAGAAAATAAATTTTTACTTTACTCATTCTTCGCCAAGCTGGCGGCACTGAAACTAAAATTCTTATTAATACAAGAATACGAAGTTATTTTTATCTTCGGCCAAATTTTGGCTTTAACATAACAGAATTAGTCTTTCGACCAACAGAAAATGCTTGTTCTTCGATTTTGTACTTAAAGAAAATAATACTTTTGCCTTAGCTAAATAAAGTAAAACAAAACTAAGTCTCAACCGAGACATGTTGACTTTCGTCAAAACATAGAACTTCGTACTTACGCATAACATTTCGGAACAAAAGAAAAAAAAATATAGAAGATTTTAAACTTATCTTTGAGTTTTCGATGATTGAAACTCCGTCATTCTTTTCTGGCAAAACTGTTCCCACGTTATAGGTTGCATGGACGTCAATCTTCTCCTTACTGACCTCCGAGTGTCGTCCACATTAGTTTTTCTTTTGCGTCCTCTGCATGCTGGCCTCTTGGCGTAGCAATCGTCGGGTTGCTGTCTTTTTCGTTTTTCCCTTGGACGGCTGGTCTTGACGTCCTCCGGTCTGGAGTCCTTCTTGAATTTCTTCTGTTGTTGCTGGTCTTTTCGTTCCTCCTGCTGTCTTTTTAGTTTCCGGAACGGCGGCCTTGTTTGCACCTGACTCTCTGGCCCTGGGAGCGTTCTCCTTGATGTATAATTTCTACTGCGATACGTTGTAGGTGGTGTTTTCCTCTTTACCAAGGTTTCTTTACGCGGTGGCTTTGCATTCTTGTTTTTCTTAAATGCTGGAGTCTGAAAATTTTCGTTTTTTCTTTTTGGTACCGTCGCCTGGGTTGTAGAAGGGCTAGGTCTCTCTTCAGTTCTCTGCTTCTTGGGTGGTGGAACGGTTGTCGTTATTTCTGGACCTTCTACTTCTTTTAGGCTTGAGTCCTGCAAGAAACTTTTAAGGATTTCAAAATCATTTTGATTATAGTATTTTTTCATCTGGTCGGGACTTGCTTTACAGATTTCCCCTCTCTCGTTCTTAAGGTACAATACGACTCCTTTGATTTCCTGAATTACATAGGGGCCTTCAAATTGTGGAGCTAACTTTGCAGTAAAATTGTCTGGGGCACTTTGATAAAGAAAATTTCCGTTTCAATACTTTATCCCCAACTTTAAAATCTGCTTCACGGCGTTTTCTATTGTAATATATTTTTTGCTTATTTCTTGCCGTATCCGAGCTTTTAAGCGCCTGATCAATCAGTTTTTGCACATCTTTCTGTTTAAACTCTTGCTCTCTTTGTTGCACAAAGAATAATTTATCTAAAGGCGTAATTAACTTTTGGCCTAAAAATAATTCTGCTGGGGTTTTTCCCGTAGTATCGTGATTTGCCGTTCTTAAAGCATAAGCTAATTCATTTATGTAGCCATCCCAGCGCTTGTGATGTGTGCTAACGTAACTGCGAATTATTTTTATAATGTTTTTATTCACTCTTTCTGCTATGTTTGCCTGTTGTCTATACGGAACCATTTTGATATTGCGTATGCCAAGTCCAGTGCATATGTTTTCAAATATTTGACTAATGAATTGTTTTCCGTTATCGCTAATGACTTTTATCGGTGCACTGTATTTTAAAATGTATCTGTGTAAGAATGCATCTGCGACTGTTTTGGCTGACGCGCGTTTAAGTGGAACAATTTCTGTCCATTTTGAAAAATGATCTACTATTACTAAAAGAAAACGATTTTTATTTAACTCACTCTGGGGGAAGGGACCAAGAAGATCTATGCCTAAAATTTCATTCGGAAATGTAGCGCGAATGCTATTTAAGTACCCGGCCGGGCTGTAATTAATATCATTTATTAACTGACATTGTTTGCAGGACCTGACATACGCAGTTACTATTTTGTATAATTGCGGGAAATATACCGCCTCGCGTACACTTTTTAAAGTCTTTCTGACCCCTAAATGACCCGCTGTTTTCGCGTCGTGTAATTCCTTCAAAATGCTTAATCGAAGCGAGGCTGGGATGACTGGTTTGTACTCGAGATTTTCGTTTGTTGTTTTCGTATAAAATAATAAATTATCTATTATTTCATAGTTTTTTGCTCTATTTCTTATCGCATCGATATCTGTGTGCTCAAAGCTTTCGGGGTCTTTCAAATATGCATAGATATTTCCAAATTCAGGATTTGCTTTCAGTTCAGTGATAATCGTATCTCTAGAATCTAAAATTTTTGAAGTCAACACAGCGCATTTAAGTTCATTTCCTTCATCGTCCAGTTTTATACGAGAAAGTGCGTCAGCTACATTGTTTTCTTTACCCGGTTTATATTTTATTATTAGATTATATTCTTGGAGATTTAAAGCCCATCTTATTAACCTGGGCGTTAGGTTTTTCCCCGAGTAAAGTCTACCAACAGCCGCATGATCCGAAAAGACTGTTACTGGCGCTTTGCCGAAATAAACTCGAAATTTGTGTACAGCCATTAATACGGCTAATGTTTCTCTCTCTGTAGCTATATATTTACTTTGTGTCTGATTCAACGTTTTACTCAGAAATGCCAGAGGATAGCTATTTTGCATAAGAACCGCATCCACCGCATAGTCCGACGCATCTGCTGCAATTTCCAGCTTTTCGTCCCCCTCCGGGAATTTCAAAACAGGGGCATTGATGAGCGCTTCTTTTAATCTTTCGAATGCGGTATTTGCTTCCGCTGTCCACGTAAATTTACTTTTCTTTCTTTTAATTACTAACAGTGGTTGAACAATATTAGCGAAATCTTTTATGATAGACCGATAGTAAGAACATAACCCAAGGAAAGAAGAAAGTTTCTTGGCGGTGTTGGGCGGTGGGAAATTCTTGATTGCTTTTGTTTTTTATACCCTTTTGCGGAATTTTATAACCGAGATATTTAAGTTTTTTAGTTGCGAACTTGCATTTTGAGGCGTTAATTGTAAGACCGGCCTCGTTTAATAATTTAAAAGCTTCTTCTAGATCTTTTATATGTTGTTCCAACGTTCTACTCGTTATAATTATATCATCTAGATAGATTAAAGTTGATTTTCCTAGGACAGGCTTTAGAACAATGTCCATAGCTCTCTGGAATGGTGATGGGGCCCCACACAACCCAAAGGGCATGCGTAAAAATGCATAAGTGCCCGATTTTGTTATAAACGCGATTTTATGTATGTCTTCGGTTCTCATAGCTATTTGATAGTAGCCAGACGTTAAGTCCAAAGTAGTCATATATCTAGTAGATTTGATCTTTCTAATAATTTCCTCTATAACCGGCAAAGGGTAAACTGGGAATTTAGTAATACTATTTAGTTTTCTGTAATCAATAGCAAACCTCCAAGCCCTTTTATCCGAAGGAGGAAACTCGTTCTTTTTCCTACATAGTACGACTGGACTCGCGTACTCACTATTTATGGGCGTTATTATTTTATTCTTTAACATCTCCTGAATATGTTCTTCGATGATTAGGTCTTTTTGTTTATCATAACGGTACGGTTTAGTCCTACAAGGGTTTTCGGCAGGTAACTGTATCTGATGCGTAACTATTTGACAGCTACTAGGCTTTTCTGAAAACAAGTTAGAAAATTACTCACCACTTGCTGGATGGCTTGACTTTCATGGTCATTCAAATGGCTAAGGTCAACTTTCGGTTGTTCCACAGGTTCCACCATCCTCTGGTCCATCTCCAGCACAACAGAACTGTCTTGAAAATTCAGTTTGGCCCTCGCGGCCCTTAAAAACTCCATACCTAAAATAAGAGGATTTTGCAGGTTCTTTACTACAAAAATTAATACTTTGAGGCTTTCCTCTTTTACCTGTATGTTTAATGATATTTTCCCGATGCAGTGACAGGTTTTTCCTTGCGCCGCTATAATTTCTATCTTTTTGTTTTTAAATAATCGTAACCTATAAAAATGCTTTTTGAAGAATGTTTCGCTCATAAAATTACCTTCTGCTCCTGTATCGATGAGGGCTGCTACTGGTACATCGCCAACCAGGACTTGTATAATTGGTAGATGTGAGTATTTTACGATGACCGTATTTAAATGTTTTTCTGAGGGTTTTTTTAAAACTTCCGGGGTCTGGACCCTCGCTTTCACAGACCCCTCTACTCGTTTAAAGCTTTCCTTTCAACTTCTGCCTTCTGGGTACGCGGATGTTTGTTTTCGAATTTCCTTTTTGGGCCTTGACCTTCGAGGTTCGATGAGTTAGCTTGATAGCTCTTTCCCCCATAAGAGCGGTTTGCATTTCTGGTTTGCTCATTTGAAGATTGCCTTCGGGTATTTTGAGAATACGATGCCCCTCTAGCTTTTCCCGCTATTCTGCGATTTTAAAACTTCACCGCCAATTCGAAGAGCTCCTGCAATGTGCTTGGGTTTCTAATTTCGAAGTAGTCTTGAACAGCAGGTAACAATCTTGGTAAGATTATTTCAATAATCCCCGCGTCGGGTTTCTTCCCATACAGCATATCCGTCAGCTTAATTTTTCGCAGAATAAAGTCCGTCAACTCTTCTATATCCCGTTGATAGAAACTATATAGTTCGGCTTCTAGCCTTGCTCGATCTTTCACTATGGGGAAGGCCTTTACTAACGATTTTTTGAAATTTTCAAATGTATATGTCTGGCTTCCAAATTCCCCTAATAAAAATTTGCTTATATTTTTCCACCATAGCGCGGCCTGTCCTCTTAGTGCAGATGTGGCGATGGCAACTTTTTTTCTTTCAGGCACAGGGTAGAGCTGAAAGTGATTTTCTAGGCCTTCTAGAAATATCACCACCGAATTTTTTCCGTCGAAATTGACGTTTGGCTTGATTGACGCTCTCAAAGTCTGGACCAGGTATCCAAATCCTTCCAATTGGCTTGCCATTTCTTGGTGTTGTCCGCGGCTTCCATCCGATTTTCAGCCATTTCAGTTCGACAAGTGTTCGGGCGCCAATGTAGAGTTGCGCGCCTCCAACCTGCACGCAACCAAGAGGTGACTGTTGAAACTGGAATTTAGACAGAATCTTGCTATAATTCTGATAGGAAAGATAGTTTAAACTTAAAATAAATGTTAGTTAAAATAAATATAAACCCTACAACATAACCTTCAAAACGGATAGGTCCAATGATTACCCTAGGAGACAAACCATACGATACTTTTGCACCAGCCAAATTCATAGCCTTCTTAACAGTAATGTGAGGATGATCTTCAATCCAGTACACACAATTATGCCTATTGAGAATTCCATTAAGTTTAAATTGCGCTTCATCCAACGAAACAATGTTACCCATAAATCGCGATTCATGTGTAACCATCTCCTGAACCCATTCATAAAATTGGACCCGAACGCCATCGTTATGTGTCGTAAACCACGTAACCTTGACACACTTTGGGATGAAATTCAAACGATATGCGCAGAAATCCGATTGGACATTTTGGTGAAAAGTACGCAATCACTCCTGACTTGTACTCAGAAATGTATCGAGGCTGAAGATTACCGTTGGAACATTTATTTTAAACACCATGTAGAACATTTAGTTTGACCGGAAGGTACATTTGTTTTTCAAACTGTAGTATAACCTTACTATTCCGAGAAAGTTAAGTTTTGAAAATAAATTTTATATGAGAGTTCAAAGTGTGTATACATTTTTCTGACTCACCCATTATAATATAGGCATTCATGCTACCAAAGTGCTTAACAGGTTAGGCCAAAAGACCTGTCATGTGAATATTATCGTATAATTTGCTGTCATTTTCTAACTTATTCAGTTTAATATTTAATGTCAATGTATTTTGTTATGACATTTAATAATAAACAAAATTGGATGCTATATTCTATACCTATATCAACATAAAAAGGTCTTTAAAATATCGCTCAGACTTCTTTCAGTTTGATACAGGAATTTACGATAATGGATTGAATTTACGATAATGGAATTTACGATAATTGATACAGGAATTTACGATAATGGATTGAGAAAACGCTTTGGTTCACTCCAATAAAATTTGGAGAAGTCACAACGATGCAAAATTTTTATGACCTCAATCCTCACCCCACCCGATCAAAATCCTGGGTTCGCCTTTTCGTTCACTTATCATGCGTACCATGTGAAATACCGATGTTTCTGTTTAGGATTAAAATTATCCTTTTTCTGTGTCATATTTCATCTCTTAAAAGGGGAATCGAAGCAAAAAACTCCTTCTGCTTCTAACGTCATTTGATTGTCTGTATATCACATAAATGATTTGTCATATGTGTCTGTATAACACATAAATGGTTTATTATGTATATCACATAAATGAAATGTTTGATTTGTTAAATGGAAAAATAGCCTCGATATGAAGCTATTTTTCCATTTCATGATCTATTTTTTTAAATTATTTATTTTTAAGTTGGCTGCCACTGTAAAGATAATTTTTATTTTCCTTCAAATGTCCTCTATATTTATTTGAAATACAAATAAGACCTAAGCGATAAAATTGAATAGTTGCATACAGGCAGCTGCCTTTTTAAATTTTCTTAATTTTAAAAAATCGACTTTGCTTCTATTGAAAAAAGGAAGTGCAAATAATTATATGATCCCTTGCTGGTTTGCTCCACAGCAGATTTCAGTGATTGGAGTTTCCATTTTCCTTTTAATTTACATGTCATGCATAAATGAATAAATATTTTTCAACATTAAAAACAAATAAATTTCAATTTTTGAACGGACTAATTCATTTTAAGCTAGGAAGGTACTTTTCGTGACATCGTTTGGGTATTAAGCTGAAATCGGAGCTTAATACAAATGCTTCTTTCGTTTATTTATGTATTTTGTGTGAACGTATTTGTCTTTGGAAAAGCTCCCTAATCTTCCGCTTATTATTCCCAGTAAATTCTTCTTAAGCAATAAAACTATTTGCAGTGTTTCTTTCAAAAAATGTAATTTTCTCATTGCGCTTCACACGCCCTCCCCTCACAACTGCCATAGCGCTTCGCGTTCCTTTCTTTCCATTATCGATCTGAAATAACGAAACTTTTCCTTAATGTTACGATTTATCACACTTCGTGATCCGTTTTGGCGGTTGTCTCCCTTTCTGGCAACCCTGAATGTCCTTTCCACGGGCGGGAGTATGCAGAGAAGTTCTGACGTCATTCGGCTGATTAGTAGTAGTAGTGGTAGTAGTGACGCGCCCACATCCGTAGTAAATGCCTGCTTTTGGTACGAACGCCATTCATGAGTCCCGTGACCTATGCAGTGCGCAATACAAATGCACTGCAAATTCGCATCGGGTTGATCTGCTCTCTCCTTTAAAATGCAGGAAAGCTGTCCCGCTCTGTGCCCGACCCTTCGAAGAGGGAGCAACCAAATAAATAAGAAATTGGAGCTATTCATAACCCCAGATTAGGCTTGTCCAACAAGTGGCCCATGGGCCGACTAAGAAACAAAATAAGATTTGCAGAAGAAACAATTTCAGAAAAAAAAAAAAAAAAAAAAAAGGAAAATTGGTAGAACACCGTTTCCCCCTATTTTATGTCAAGGAAACCTGAAACTGACAATGTTACAATTTCATCAAATATTGTTAATCATTAAGTGCTGGTTTTTTTTAATTGTCTAAATGTGGATCATCCGACGTAAGAATATACTAATTATTAATCGTTTAAATCTGTGCGAAGTTCAAAACAATCTTAACAGAAAAATCGAAGTAATAGCCGGGAGGACTCAAGAACAGCTTAAGATTTCAGAGTCTTGTTATTTTTCCCAATGAGTTTCCATAAAAACATTTTGAGTTGATGGGAAATGTTGGAAAGAATGCAGAAAAAATAATATTCAGTTTTTTAAGGCCACATGAAGGAAAAAATAAGCTGTTTTTAGAATTATCTGGAAATTATGGTCGAATGCTTCTATAAACGTAGATAGAATTAATCGATATGCAAACTAATTCTGACATGAAGAGAGTTTCCATAGACTGGATTACAATGTTTTTTTTGGAGGGAGAGTGTAGAATACGTCAAAATTATGCCAAAATATCTCAGAACATGCTCTTTAATTTCTTTTACGTTTGATAGTACGCATTACCGGCTTACAAAAAAAAAAGCTATCAAACTTTCCGACAACAATCGACATGAAATTTTCGGGAGCAATCAAGCATGTGCACCAAACAACAAGTACAAATTGAGGCATTTCGCCACCGTCCGCAGCTTTCAGAACAGAATGAGCAAACGGATACGCGCAGTCGCAGTATTTGCAGCAATAGAATGGCCCCCAAAAATGCATCATTGAGGTTTCATCCATCCTATCGTCAAGAGAGTTCATGATGAGACATGGCAATAGAGATCGTCACGAAGTTGCGCATGTCATATTCATACGTCACTCCTTGGCATGGTAATTTATGAAATGTTATGGGACCCCATAATCCTTGGGCAAATCCGACATACGCTTGAGTGAAACTCACTTTCTTCGCTTGTACTGTGATGTACTATTGCAGTTTTAGGTCATTAACTTTCAATGCGAAAATTTTAAATAACTAACTAAAAAAATAATACAATAATAAAAATAAATTCAATTGCTTGGGTAAATTCAAACATGTTAACTATAGTTTGTCCATTAAGGGCAGCCACTTGGAAGGTAACTAAATCCAGCACATATGCTTCTAACAGCGCATATGCGAGGATTATTTATCAATATGAACGGTGTGTCTATCTATTTTTAATTACATTACCAAAATCTTGGCAAAATAGCCGACACCGCAGGACCAAGCACTTCTTCAATATGCTTTACATTTGATCGACACTTCGATTTTATGGTGGTTAAAGACGAAAATGTCGTCTCACACAATATGCGGCAGAAAAAGGATAAAATAAAGTTTATGACAATTTCAGAAACCGTTGGAAATTCTTTTGAGACTCCTAGCCAAAACTCGTCTAAGGACTTCGTATTAAAATCAGTTTTCAATCCCGATTCATTTGATAATTCGGCAGGTTCTTCTTGTGATTTTAATGTAAAATGAGTAATATTTTCCACATTAATTCCGAATGGTTTTTAATGGCAAATGAGTAACATTTTCCACATTAATTCCGAATGGTTTCCCAATTCATATTAGTACTTCGGCATTAAAATTGAAGGGAAATATTTCTCAAAGTTTTCCTCAAGACAGCGATGATGTTCATTTATTACATGTTATTATAATAACTCATCTTTTTGATGATCTATTTGACTATTTTCATTTAAAAGTTCCCTTGTTGTGATAAACAATTCTAACGAACCCTTTTCCACCATAGTCCTTCGTATGGTAATTTTCTTAATAAAAGCATAAATTTTTGATTTGAATATGAATATATTGCAACGTTTTCCTTGAAGCAACAAATTTAGCTCGTTTATTTTTTCAAATATGTCAATCAAATAACATAGTTTTAGGTTAGAAAGAGAACTTTATCTTTCAATTTTAATAACCTTTTTAAACTGTGGATAAATTTGGATTACAAACTTAGGACTCATTTTGAGACTAGTTATTAGCTGGTGATGTTGATATTTATTAATTATCGAAATTCACTTTGAAGCAGTATAGTTGGATAATGGAATTTTACGGATTTCATCTGCGTACTTTTAGACATGAGCTATATCGGACATCTTAATAGCAGTCGGCAATATTAGATTTCCTCCAATCGAAAAGGCCTTTTTTAGTTTTTGCAATTAAATAGGATGCTTCATAAGGTGGAAGTAAATACTTTTCATACACAATAACAAAGTTCTCAAAGCAACAAGCTTTAGCTGATTTGATGATTTCAATATACTTTTAACCCTTTGCGGCACAGTGTGTCCGGTCTGGACACACTTAAAAATTTCCTTCTGTTAAGAAAAATTGAATGAAAAAGGATTTATAGGTTACTCTGATCCTTCTTTATTTATAGTAGACGGCAGCTCAACACAAACCAGTCCATATATTTTAGCCATGTTTAGTTTTTTAAAATCCTCATTTTTCAAAGAAATCTTCCAGATTTTTTTAGGGTAATTGAAAAGAAATTTCTATGTTATTTTTTGGCTGTATGCTAATCTCCTTATTCTATATTAGTTTTAAATTTTTACCTTGAGATTTGGCCTAAAATCAAACGGCGAACCCTAGGTGTGCCCAGACCGGGCTCACCGATAATCTAGGACAGCTGAGAGTCTGTATTCTTTGTTTCTCCGCCTCTCATAGGTCAGTTCATTGACAACAATGCTCGTTTCAGCACTCTTTTCGAAGTTCTATTCAATCAGTGTGCCCACTTTGGGCACACCCGCAGAATTAAAAGGTAAGTGCTATCTTCACAATTAGTTGTAAAAAAATTCGTTATTAAAATTGAAATTTTACTTGTGTACTCCTCTAGGCCTAATTAGACTGCCTACCCTTTTTTTTAATCAAAATTCCGACTTTAAAAGGTAGCGTGCAGGAAAGGGTTAAAGTATTCTTCTGGTTTCTTGCAAAGTGCAGTATGCTTCCATTGAGAAGTCGCTTTAATTTGGCGAATTTCATGCTTTCTGTAGCCAAAACTTATTTACAAATTAAGCATAATGGGTTTTTCAATTCCATCATAATTACAAAAATTAAAACCAAATTCCAAATAGGATTCGTCATATTTTCGTTTTCTTGGTATTTCAGCTGCGCTCGTGTTAGATACCGGATATGACTTTTGCACTGTTTTCAGTTTCTTTAATTCGTTTGCCTAAATTCAACCACTTATTCATGATTCGTAAAAATATTTGATAGCGATTATTGCTGCGAAAACAAAGGGGGCTTGTTTAAAATAGATAATAACTAAACTATAAAAATAAGTTATGTAGTTGTTGATGAAATGAACGAAATAACTGTGGAAAGCAACAGAACGCTTATTTTATTAGGGAAACAGCACCGTATATATATATATATATATGGAGTGGAGGGACGCTCAAACTTGTGAAAACGATCTGCATAAAACGGCTGACCTTCTGACACTGGCCAGACGGCTGAACGCGACGACTTAAGTCAAAGAAGGCCCAGCGAAAACCTCCTAAATAGTTACTAGCACTCTTTGAGACGGTGTTGGCCACAACTGGAGAACATTCCCGAACATTCTAAATTCCTGAAGGTCTCGGCCCAACCCGCACGTGTTACCAGAACACTCGGATCTTTCATACGCAGGGCCTTTGACGAACTGAGAGCGTCACGTGTAAAACAAGTAAAATGAACGTTTCTATTGTAAAAAAATTCGTTGAAAAGTTTTCTTTTTTTCTTTGTCTATTTTGTGTTATCTTTATCTATTTTCAGATGCCTTGTGTAAAAATATTTGGTAGTTTTAAAATTATCATAATAAGTTAAAGAAGTATCAAAATTGCTAAAATTTTTGGCAACCCCTGCAGCTGTCCCAATTAGTTGATTATGGCAAAGCACATTAGGGCTGTCTGTCTAAGGATGACTTCGTGGAAGTACATGGGAAAAAACACGAAAACGCCCATACAGCCAGCCCGTTCGCATGGAGTCGAATCCAGGTCGGAACGACCAGTGTTCAGCGATTTTACACTTGGTCGCTGGCGGGCCAATTAGACTAGGAATGTGAAAAATAGTTTTGAAAAAAAAAATGGTTTATTAGATTCATGCATTTTATTATTATTTTTATTTTACAAATATAAACACGTTGTAGAGTCATTAGAATTTGTCGATGTCAGGAAACTGAAAAAATTCGCAATGCGAATTTCGGGATTCGAACTCCAGACCTCCTAAGTACGTGTCGAGCGGGCTTCCAGATACATCACGATGGCATTTGGAAAGGAGGGGGATAATACCTCGTATGCTCTCCCTTTTAAAGGGCGACTAGGGATTAGGGAGATACATTCGACAAATCCTGGTGGTGATGAATTATTCTCCACTAGGTTTTAGTTCGGGCGCCATTTGTAAAGTCTTTGAGAAATTTTCCGAAGTCAGGAAACTGAGAAGAAGAAATTTGCAACTGTCCTCACCGGGATTCGAACTACGAACTTCCCGAATACACGTCTGAGTGTGTTTCCAGTTACACCACGAAGGCATGCGGAAAGGTGGGAGAAAATACCTTATAATGTTTTCAAAAGCAAAACTCCCAGATTCAAATTGCACAAAAGTTCGACTTTAACTAAAGCGATCACTGCGCTTGATATGTAAATGCAATATTTTTAATAGTTGGGATAAACTTGCTCATCTTTTTAAACCACCTTGATGAGCAATATTCGCCTTGTTTCTTATTATCCTCAGTAAATTGGTAGCTTGGCTAAAGCCTGTTTCTACTAGATAAGAAAAGTCAATATTGTAGATTCGATAAGAGGTTTTTGGCCCTTATTGCATAAAAAAGTTATATAGTTAAACAATATTATTACATTAAAAGTATTGTTGCGTACGTACGGGTTCGTAATAGATTGAATGCACAAGTCCGATAAAAAGTTAACAAAATTTATTCTTATTACAAGAAATAAAACCAAATGCTGAAATTTTTCCTCACAGATATTCGTACAATATCACAGTATCACACAGTAGTTATGTTTTAAACTACTAAAACGTTAACAGAACATAGTTCAAAGCGCAGAGAAAGCTAATCTGATCTCAAAATAACAACAGCTAAGTAAACGACAACTTAGTAAACAACTGAACTGAAATGATTTTCTCCTGCTTTTTAAAGCTTTTTAATCGTGCACGAGAACTTTCTGGTAATTTTTATTTTCTCGAGATTTCTGGAAAGCAAAAGAGTAGAATTGCAGTTACAGATAACACACAATTGCATTTATTCATTTTAAATATAAATTACGAGATATCTATTTATTAAATGTTAAATGCGCGTTCCTGTATTTTTTACTTTTTCGGCGTGCCCTTCTCTTAAAATAAGTCTCGTGTGCTGCATTGCACGTGGATATAAACAATTTTAATTACAATTCTACTAGCAAACTAAATACAAATCGGTAACAATGTATTAAATGTGTTTGCGTATTTTTCCTTATATAAATTTAATATAGTTTCTACTTTACTACTTATTACAATTTCAGTTTTATATCAATAAATGATTAATTACCAATTTTATAATTATTATTTTGTAATTAATGGGATTTTATCACGTCAATGAATGGACGGCGCATGTTTGATTATCGATCTCTTGATCATCATTGACCCCCTTTAAAATTCCATCGTTGGAGACCCCTCTGCGTAATCACCTGTGGGTTTTTGCATGTGCGAGAAGAGATTTCTCACCAGCTCTTTTTAGCGTTCCTTACGCTTTGAGGTCTTATTTGGGGGGCGGAAGTTAGAGCTATTTCAAGGTTATTGCTGAAACTTTGGAAGTGTAGATTCGTCACCAGGTTAAATTCATTCAAGACTTCGGTACAGGCAGCGGTTGAAGTATAAGCAGTATGAAAGACGGAAAAATGAGGAGAAGGCCCTGAATATAGTCCCTTCATTCCAGCTTTTGAATGCCTGTAATTTTAAATTTCAAAGCCCTTCTTTTGAAAGATAAGTAGTTTATCCAGAGGAGTATCCAATTTTCTTCCAAAACGCAATTCTGCTAGCGTTTTCCCTGTAGTACCATGTTTAGCTGTCCTCAAAGCAAATACGAATTCGTTGATGCTATTCCAGCGGTTATAGTAATTTTTTACATAGTTACATATATACTTAATTATATTGTTATTGCTATATTTGACTGCGGCCGATAAAATTCCATTCTTAAATGCCATATACCAAAGCTTGCACATAGTCTGTCGAATATTTGAATAAAAAATTGTTTTTCGTTATCCGAAATTACTTTTAACTGAGCTCCAGATTTGAAAACGTATTCATTTAAAAATGAATCTGAAGCAGTTTTTGGCGGAGGCTGTTTTGAGGGAAACAGTTCTACCAACTTTGAAAAATAATCCACGATAAAGAGTAAATATATATTTTTATTGACATGGGTCAATGACATGAGTCTACATAAGTATGGGCCTAATAAATCAATTCCTATTCATTTATTTGGGAAAATCGCTGTTATGCTACTTAGATACTCGACCGGGTTATAATTAACATCGTTAACCTAACTAGTAAATATCGCATCACTTAACATACTGACTAACAAACTGTTGTAGTTGTGGGAAATAAGCAGTTACGCGAATTCGGTGGGCCGCTTTTCTTATGCCAAGGTGACCTGAAATTGGCGAATCATGCAAGTACTGTAAAATGCTCAGGTTTAAACTAGCTGGAATAACCTGTCTTAATTCGTTGCTTTCCTTAGTTGCTTTTACATAAAATAAGAGATTATAAATGACTTCATAGTTCGTGACTCTATTCTTAACAGACATTACGTTTTGATGCTCGAAATGATCAGAATCATCTAGGTAAGCATAAGGTTTGTTAAATTCAGGGCCCGTTTGTAATTCAGAAATTAGTTTCAAGAGAATCAAGAATTTTATCTGTTAGCATAGTATATTTTAATTTCTTCCCTTCCTCATGTAATTTTTCTTTGTTCTTGACTAGCAGCTACGCGGTCAGTCTTCGTCTGGCTTTTAAATATACTGGAAAAATGCCTAAAGGGAACATCAAATATTAAATTTAAAAACTGCACAGTATTTTACCCTACGGGACAACTTTATTAAAAAAAAGACACACCCTAATAAATAATTTAAATAACTTCCCGTTGCTTTCTCTCAACACACGTCCAGTATCCAAGAAAAACATTAAATTTAAAAACTGCACAGAATTATTGCCATCATTTTTAACAATAAGTAATAATGATCTGAATAAATGGTAACCGGTGTCTTCCCAAAATACGATTTAAATTTTTAAACTCCTAACACAACTGCTAAAATTTCCCTTTCTGTCGCAATTTTCTCCCTACAATTCCTCAACGTAGGGTTAAGAGTTTCAACTGTATATGAATTAATAGGGTTAAGAGTTTCATCTGTATTGAAATATTCAACTGTCTATTTATTTTGAGTGAGCGCGGCGCCAACTTCGTAATGTGAGGCATCAGCTGCAATTTCTACGTTCTCATCGCCTTCGAGGAATTTAAACCCTGGTGCTTGCATTAACGCTTGTTTAAGCTTCTCAAGTGCTGTATTTGTTTCGATTGAGCAAGTAAATCTCGTTTTTCTTTCCTTTTTTTAAAATTTTATGTGTCTCAGCTATCTTGGCAATATTTTTTATAAAAGTCCTATAGTAGGAACACATGCCTGAATATAGGCTCACTACTTTCGCTGTATTACGTAAAGGATCATTTTAATCTTCTGTTTCAATTTATTTTTGGATATCCTATAGCCTATCCAACAAAGTTCCTTGACAGTGAATTTACATTTCGAAGCTTTATTTTTAATTCTGCTTCGTTTAGAAGCGGAAACACTTCATGGGAATCCCTGTCGTTTCGTTATTTATGATTATAATATCATCTAGATAAATAAAAGTGCTTTTCCGAGGACAATTCTTAATATCGTGTCTGTAGCTCTTTGAAAAGTAGTGGGAGCTCAGCATAAGCGAAACGGCTTTCTTAAAAAGAGATAAACACCTGACTTTGTGATAAAAACTGTTTTCGGAGCATCTTCTGGCTTTACACAGATTTGAAAATAGCTTGCAGAAAGATCTAATGTTGTCATGTAATTTGACGATTTAATTTTCTAAGTTCTTTCATTACGTGCAGTGGATAGACAGGACATTTAGTATCGTATAATCAACTGTGAATTG
The DNA here is from genome assembly GCF_044657685.1 of Stegodyphus dumicola. Taxonomy (NCBI): domain Eukaryota; kingdom Metazoa; phylum Arthropoda; class Arachnida; order Araneae; family Eresidae; genus Stegodyphus; species Stegodyphus dumicola. The sequence goes on along the minus strand of NC_140779.1, from coordinate 29,245,563 downwards.
TCATGCTTAATGGTTTGTGAGTAGAAGGTTATTCTTTTTACAGCATAGGACTACCGGACTAGTGTAAGGGTATATACAGCATAAGACTAATGTAAGGGTTATTTATGGAAATTATTATTTTATTCTTAGTTGAATTCCAGAGAGATTTATTGCCTCCTGGGTAACTTTACCCTCTTGTATGCGTTGTTCTGTAATTTGTTCTTTGAATTCGTCATAAGGCTTTGTTCTTGCACGAAAATCATTTCCAGCGTCGGTGCTCTGGCTCACAATTTGAGTTTCGCCTGTCTTTTCATCTTCAGAGAAATGACTTACCATCATTCCAGTTTGCCTTCTTGTTCGGTTTGGTAGGTGAATTAACTATATTTCTGGGTGCTTGTGCTTCTTTTTCCTCCATCTCCTTCATATCCAGCTGCAGCGTAGCCTCCTGAAAATTTATTTTGGCCCCAACCGCCTTTTAGAAAGCCACCCCTAAAATTACTGGACTTTGGAGATTTTTTACAACGAAAAACACTACCTCTTGCCATTCGTTCTTTATTTTGTACGTCTAACTTGACTTTTTTAACGCATGTATCTGCTTGTCCCCAGCAAGCCTAAATTCTCTATATCTTCTGAACCAATTTCGAAAATACTTTTCTACTATACAACTGCATTGAGCCTCGGTATCTAAAAAATGCATCTGTTGGAAGATTATTGAATAATATTTGTATTATAAGCAGAGACAACATTTTTTATTACTACTGTATTTCATTGAATTCCAAAGGGATTTTCTTGCCTCTGGGGTAACTGTACACTCTTATATTCAATATCCCAGATTATTTAAAATTTTGCTTCGTTCTCCTCTGTTGGCCCACTACGGCAGAGTAGTACAGTCGCGGAAAGTTGGTAGTTCGGTCCGCGTTTTAAATTCCGGCGAACCTTTTGCTTGCATAGGCGTTTTCTTAGTTTTCCCTATGTGATACGTATACGTTTTCCCATGTATACGAGCCAGTTTCTCTTAGAAAGACTACACGAAGCTATTTTTCCTTAGGCAGATAGCCCTGCAGTGCTTTGTCATAGTCAGATAAACAAAACCATACTTCTCCCTCTTCCCTTTTTTGCCCTTTTTCTAGGCAATCGCCTCTCGCGGTTTAAAATTCTTGTGTATTTTCAAAATCTATGGTCTGCCTTGTGGGTTAGTTTTATAAAATTTTCATTCTATCTCTGGCCACATGCTAAGGAAGTTTAAGCAACCTTCCTGCTTTCGAACTTTACCGCGAGTTAAAAAATTCTCGAGCGTGTTTGGATTTTTGAACTCGAAGAAATCTTGTATCTGCGGTAGCAGCCGAAGCAGAATAACTTGAACCACATCTGCGTCATCGGACCTTTTTTCATAACAAAAATTAGAGATTTGGATTTCTCTTGATGTGAACTCGGTCAGTTCTTCGACCTTGAAATGGTATTTACTAAAAAACTCTGCTTCTAACTTGGCTCTGTCTTTTACAACGGGCAATGCTTTTAAGAGGGTGTTTTTAAATATTTCAAATTTGTAGTCTCACTTTCTGTTTATCCAACAAGAATTTGCTGATGCATTTATATAAATTTAGTGCCTTCCTTGTTAAGTGATACGGTTCCTATCGTAATGTTTTGAATTTCTGGTACTGGATAAAGTAGAAAAGGCGAAGTTAAGTTCAAGAAAAGTATTTACTGAACTTTCCCATCAAAAGTCACTATGGGTTTCACAGAGGCCCCGTATGTTGTCTACGATGAAGTCAAATCCCTCTATGGGACTAAAGGTTGGATGAGGTGCTAGCAAACTTGGATGGCGGGCAAACTAAAAACTGAATCTCTTTGCATCATGGTCCACTATTTATTCGGGCGCCAATATAAGGTTTAACGTCTTTTATTATTGTAAAATATGACTTAATCTTTGGGAAGACGTTCAGAGATTTATGGTTGAGTCTAAGACAGTACGTACAGAAAATTGAAAATTTCGGAGGGTGTAAAAGACCTTTTAAATAAGATGAACAGAAGGCTTTCCTGTGCTTATAAAGTCCGCCAGTACATATAGCAAGAAACTTGAAATAGAAATTCAAATGTAGAACTAAATTTAAATATCTAAGTACAGCAATTTAATTGCGAAGTTGGCTCGGATTTCACCGGAGTGAATATAAACTATCGGCGAAAAGCAACGCTGAAGACAAGAACCCTTATCTAGAACAGCAAAACTAGTAACATGGCCTTCAAAGGTAGAACACGCTCTGTCTTAAAAATCTCAAACCCTTACTTAACCCTTAGAAAATTCGAAGCCTTCACTAACTTGTATGCTTAAAATACATAAACGCTCTAAATGCTTTTCGAGAATCACAATAATTTCCTCCCCTCCCCATCCATTAATGCCATAGAGCTATGAAAATTTCAAATGACATCCCTTTTATTTCCTAACAAAGATTCCAAATAAATGCTTTTAGGACAAGCTGTCTTGATAGACTGCATTTGAGCAAACAGTACTTTGTATTACATACTTTACGGGAAGGAGAAACGAAATTGCAATCTCGGTTGTTTTGGGAGGTTGTGGTCATTTGAATAAAAAGTCGTCTCGGGTGTTTTCGCCTTGAAAAAGGCAAGCAAGAATACACGCAAGTTAATTTGAATTCTAATGGGAAAACGGAAAGGGAAGTGTCAGTAAATTTCCAAACATAAAATAATTGTTATGTAAATTAAATAACGCCAGATTAAGAAAAGTTGAAAATGATTAATTTTCATTATGTCTTAAATTTTGGATTATTGCATCAATAAAACGCAATATATTGGTTTCTATCTAAGGAATGTTTGTTTACTAGGCACATACAATTTTTTATACCTTTTCATAACATTTTTGTAAAATTTTGACTAATTGCGGGTATTTTTGTAACACTTCTGCCGCCGTGACATCACACCGGTTTTTCAACACAGCGTATGAAAACGCCTTGTGTTAAGCGTGTAGGAGTTAAGGAGGTAGCAGTCTCTTTTAACGTTAATAATCTGCGTCTTTCCGTTCTTTTTTTTTTTTTTTCAAAATTCTTCTTACATTTTATTGAATTGTTGTTTCATATTTCTGTTTTGTATCGAATGCAATAATTTTTTATGTTTCAGTTCATGTGTAACGCTTTTTGAAGTTACTGAAAATAAGCTATGCTGAGAAGAATAGCAGTATACTGGCCTTTATGAAGAAATATACAAATCCGTAGTCGTGTATATGCACATGTAGAACGAACTATCTATGCATCTAATTTGTTTTTGTGTCATTCGTATTTTAAGAAACGTGTACAAAGTAACGTAATTATCTCTTGCTAAGTATTGGTAATCCTTAATTATTTATTTGGAAGCAAATATTCTTATTCAAAGCACTCACTTTTACCATAGTTATAAACAGAATTCCAGAAGATATTCATTGTCTAAATTTTCATAAAGTGTAGCATAATAAATTTACGGCTCATGCTATTGTATAATTTGCGCTAAGGTACCGTATATACCCGCGTATAAGTCGAGAAATTTTGGACAAAAAAAGACTTCAAAGTGGGGGGTAGACTTATACGCGGGGCCATAAAAAATTAAAAGAATCGGAAGTTCAAAAATTTCTTTATATAATGCAGTTGTTTTCTTCCCGCACTCAAATTGGACGACTTATGAAATAAGTCACTTATTTAAAGTAATTTTATGACTTAAATTATGTGAACTAATCACAGAGTTTCATGCTTTAACTAGAGTAAGTTTCGATTAAACCAAAGAATTTTCGGCCCCCGAACAACCGATCAATATCGAGCAATAAAAAAGTTTCGCCAACACGCCAAGAAAAGAGAAATGCAGATAGTTTTTACGTACGTATAAGTCTTTTTAATAGTTATTGTTCATTCATGAATACTTTTGTTAACAGGCATAGACGTCAAAATTTAAAAAAATAGCCCACGCAATAACTGAACAGTTTTGAATATTTCTTTTAACTTTCAAAAAGGGAAAATGCAGATAGATTTTACGTACGCGAATCTTTTCCGGAACAAATTCTAGAAGGTTACTATATATGATCATTTTTCCCCAATTATCCTGCGTTTTGGATATGTTGGTATCTTAAAAAAAATTTTCGAAGTTTCTCGATCGATTTCGGAAGTGGGGGGTCGACTTATACACGGATTTCTTATTTTCTACGAATTTTTTATGTCGAAGTGGGGGGGGGGTCGACTTATACGCGGGTATATACGGTAAATTATTTATACTGTAGCGTCTTCTAGTATGTTTTGGAATCATACACTGTAGACCCAACTGAAAAGACTAAGTAGAGAATTCTCTCTAGGTCTTGGAAGAACAGATAACGTCATTAAAATTTACATTCTGGCAGGAAACTGGAATCAGAAAGGAAAGGAAAGTTTCTAAAATTAAAAATAATTGGTTAGATTAAATAAGGTTTCTAGAGTATGAAACAGTATTTTCATTCTTATTACTAGATATTTATAAAAAGGGAGGTAATATCATGCTGATGTGCACTTTTTTATTAACGATCAACTTTTCATTCGGGTTTTGGATGAATTTATTTGCATGAAATTGTTTGATCAGTATGAAATAACTTGAGGTTTTCATTTTTTGTTTAGTGCAATTCCTTTCGACTAATATTACCCCGCCGTTCAATTAAATTTATGTCTTTCTAAGCTTTTCGTTTTTGAACATTAAGAAATCTTTTAGAGAATCATCAACAGATATGATTTTGCATTAGCATACCTTTCTTTCGGACTAATATTTTGAATCCAACGCTTTGTCTAAAGATATAAAGCAATGCCTAACGCGAGCGAAAGCAGAAAAAGCATAACAAAAGAGCAAAATTTTATTAATAAATTAAACAAAATAAAAATTTTTACATTTCCTTTTCTAGCGAATTCTGAGTGCAGAACGGTATATCCGCATTTCCAAAGGAGCTATTCAATTAATATCGATCTAACTGTTTTTTCCTCTGTAATAACGGATGACAAAATTTGTATGAAGTTTAAATTTATATAAAGGGAGACGAAAAATGTTAGCAGGATGTAACTGATAAGAACATTTTATTCGTTTTTAAAGCAGTTAAAAATAAGATTTAATGGTACAATTAGAAAAAGGACATTAATATCTACATGGATGGTTATTCTAATCTAAGCCAAAAGAATAATCTGAGTTCGACAAAATATCAAACTTAGCGTTGTCTTCCTTAGTTGATCATTTTTCATTGAAAAGAGCATTGCTGGAAATAAAATGCTTCAAAAAGCAATGCTAGTTAGCAAATTTAGGCAAAATCTGAATGCCTGAAAATAGTTGCGGATGCAGATGGTAGTATGCAAATAACGTATGTTATAGGCAGTACCGATTGATTGTGAAAAAATATGCTCATTGGGCAATCGATGAAAAAAACTAGCAATGTGAAGATTTGAAGAGGTTCATTTAAATGTTGATATGAAGTGTTGTAATCAAACGGAAGTTTGATAAATTTTGATGGTATTCGTGTTTTATGACTGTAAAAGGACGAATGTTAGATAATGGTCGTTAGGGTGCTATCAGACACATTGAAATAGGACAGAAGACGTTGCTGTTTTCTTTGGTGTTTGATATTTCGGTGATTTTTCAATGTGAAAACAATTCCAAACAAATCAAACAGATGTCCGAAGATCTGTACTTGCTCAACCAAGGGTTATTAATGCCTCTTAAGATTCGTATATTGCTATAAAGCTAAGTGGAATCGTCAGCGACCTTCATATCTGTTACATCCACTGTTGCACTTGGTAATATGCTTAAGTACTGCGCGCTGGAAGCTTCACATGAAAGGGCTGTATGTCCAAATACCAAGTGTTTCCGTTATGCTAGCTGTGTAATCCAAAGGTGCAAGTGGTGTAGTTCATCTCATTTGGACTGTCTAAGATTGGCACAACGTCCTGCTTACGGACGAGTTTAGATTTGTCCTGGAATCAGATGATAAGCTTGCTAGCGTCTGTAGAAAACGAAGAACACGGAATCAGGCTTAGAATAGCGTTGAACATCAAGTATTCAAAGTTGGCAGCATCATAATGTGAGCTGGAACTCCAATGGTATGTCGCACAAGCTGCCATACTTCTAAAGATGGTTCTATGACTGCTTATTGGTATTGGTATGAAGGCCTGCACTCCATTGGGGGACTCTAGGTTATAGCAACTGGTCTTGATTTCCTTTTTATGGAAGACAATGTCCGTCCTCATCAAGCCAACATCATTAACGAGTGCTTGGAAAGTAACGGCATTTCTCGTATCGATATTTCTCGCCGTATTCTTCCAATCTTAATCTCACTGAAAATTTTTGGGATGCCTTCGGGTGTCCAGTCTCTGCAAGTTTATCTCCTACAAGCTGTCTCAGAGAATTGGAAATAGTCTTAATGAAAGAATGGCCGTTGCTTGGATCTGCGATGGTTGATATCTTTAAGGAAGGCAAGGGCAATCGCTATAAAATTTGTGTAAAGTTCAGGATCACATACTTTATTAATGCATGCACTGCACTTCCTCGAGGAATGTTTATTATTTAATGATTGGAGAACTAAATATAACGTTTTTGAACAACCCATTTTTGAAATATAAAAACTTTGCTAACTTTTGCCGAATTGTCCTTATTAGTAATCGTCAGGATGTAGGAAACATTGTTTGCTGTATTAAAATATAAAAATTTCATTGTTGCAAATCTTCAGCTTAAGATTTAACCGAAACTGCCCCTGATACAATTTTTACAGACGAACATCTTTGTAGTATTATTATATCGACTTAAGTATGCTCCAATACTCTAGTAAAGAAGTATGCTCCACTACTCCAGACTAACACAATATTACTGACCTATCAAAATCTTTGACTTCTTCTGTTAATCAACACGATTAAAAAATATCTGTCAAAAATGGAAAGGAATTTAGAGTGGACCGAAATAATCAGATTACGTAATGGAATGTATGTGCGAAAATGGAGTCTTGAAGTAGTACAGGGCACTGCTGATCGGCAGATCAAAAACGTCATGCTGACGTAAATTGTCGGTCCATATGCAGATTATGGGCGGTATTTATTGCTTGCAAACCTCGACGACATGCATTTTATCTATAGGTCTGCTTACGTAAATGGAGCAACTGCTTAAAGAAGACATTCGGGAGAAATTTTTCTCTGTACCTCCTTTGCGCAACTTCTTCACTTGATCTGTTTTTGTGATTTTTTAGAACTTCAGATATACTGTATACAGATAACTGATCTTTCAATACACAATATCGTCTTGAGCATAGTTTTATAAACAGTCTTTACTATGTTAGGTGTCTCAAATTATACCTGCAAGCTCGTGGCTATCAAAACGGCCTTAGATATTTCAAGGCAATCCAGAACTCCAGTGGCATCTTATTATTCTCTGATTCTAAATCTGCGCTATAAGGTGTCCTAAGAGGCAACACTCAACTTACCCAGGACATTCTCATGCTCATGAACAAAACTACTATTGCACTACAGTGGATACTAACGCATGTTGATATTTACGGAAATGAGCAGGCTGATGGCCTCGCCAAATACGCCCGAAATAGTTCTCAACTTTCCAACAGCTTAATCCTTACCGATGTTGACCCAAAAGCCAGCCGAAGACTTATCTCCCAATCAATCAAGAAGAATTCCATTCTTGCCCTAAATTGTAACCATGCCATGTCCAATACCATAGCCAGGCTGAGGACAAAACACTTGAAAGGAATGAAGATATCCTCTGATGGGCAACGAAATTGTAATAGCTATCGCCACTGTACTGATATCGAACTTTCTCCAAACCATCTCGTCGACTCTCTTGCTATTTTGTCCAAGCTCTTCAGCTGCTTCTCTTCTTTCTCCCTCGCACCGACTCTTCTATTCTTCGAACATTATTGATGTTGCTGCGGCTGTGCTGGATACTTTTGTTCCTATTTGACTCCTCTGCACTGACTCCTCGGACAAGACAACAACAACTAGGTTAATTTATTTGAATAGCAAAGCCACGAGACTGCATAAGAGAAGGGATGACTTCGTGGAGAACTTTTGGAGGAAGACTGGGTCGTATTTACGTTACACAGGAGTAAAACCACGAAAACTATGTACCATGTAGCTAGCATGTTAGGACCTGGTTTGTGTTTGCCAGGTCCAGCTACCAATATCCCAGTCCAGTAAAAAATGTGTATAGTTTAATAGGCCGTGCAAGTAAGTCATGTGGTGTTCACATCAGATATTTTACACAGTTGTTACCCCCATAGTTACGATTCAAATCGGAGAGCTGAAAATAAACTTGAAGTTCATATTCTAAAGTAACACTCTATCTTTCGTAAGTGACAAGCGTCGATCCGAGCGCGCTCAAATAGGCTATTACAGTTAAGATTAAACATCGACTTTTAAGCTATGAAACATGCTAATTAAGTTGCATAATTTTCCGGTCTGACCATATATTGCCACATTAACTAGAAGGATAGCGTAGAATTTAATTCAAATGTAACTGTTATTAAAACTTAAAAATATTGTCACATCATTAACTGCTTAGAGAAGAGAAGAGAATTTAAGAGAAGTAAATTTAAGTTTTGAGTTTTATATTCCAGGTCACACTACAGTACAAAATAACTTTACCGAGACTAACAGATGATTCATAAGCTGTATCCACTTATCAGTAATCAGGGAATTTAGTATGTAAGGCTTATTCTAAGTTTTAACACAGTTATCTTGAGTTAAAGCTACTTTCCTACCCCTCCTAATTTCAGCTTACAATTTCCTACCAGAATGTGTTTTTAGAATCGCGGTTAATGCAAATGTGTAAGAGCGGTATCTAAGTCGCAGTTCCACTGATTTCGTTAGAGAGCCAGATTCTGAGTGCGTGTTTGCCGTTTGGTTACACTCTCTCTAAGCTATTATTATGCTCGGCCGTATCTCAGGCTTTTGATAACTTAGCCAATCTACTTGATATTTAGAGGCCAACTACTTAGAATTTTGACAGCTTCGGCTACATCTTTTTAGCTAAGCATTAGTTAAGTTTTATCTCTTATTACTTTGAGTTGAAGCCCAAGTGGAGGCTTTGCTGTATGCTCTGAGAAAGGGACCATCTGTTAAATTCTTATTTTGAGAAATAAAAAATAATTAATCCTTCTTGAGTTTTACATATCTGTTTTTGAACAAAGACGAATATTCGCTTACCTGTTCACGAGGTTCCTACACACTTAGCTGTTAGAGAAAAGGTTGGAACCCGACAAATGAACCCCACTTCGAATGACAGAGTTGCTGTATAAAAAGCCTGTCATTAAGACTGATGAAGTTTATGTTTGTTCAACGAGATATAAAGAGGAAAATTAATAAGGAGTAAAAATGATACTCAATTTTAAAAAAGGAATTAAAAGAATCTTTATTTAAATATATTGTGAAAATGTAAAATATTACTATAATATCTAGATGTCACATATGTCGAAAAAAATACTTTTATTTCAAAAAGGATTTGTATTAGAGATATAATACTAGAAGTAATGTAATGTAATACACGAGTGTGCTGCAACCCCCTGGCCGACAATAATCGGCCTCATGATTAACCCAGCACACTCAACGCGCACAAACAAAACTACAATTAAAAGATTAAACGCATATTAACAAAGAACTGCAGTTAAAAGCATCGAACCAAAATTCCTAGTATTGTTTGTTCTTATAAAGTTAATCAAATCCTTTTCAAATCTGAACCCTTTATTGCGACAGTAGAATTTCTTTATGTTATCATGTTTTTCCCTAACATGTCGCAATAATTTACAATCTTCAACGGAATTTCGTGCATTGCCTTTAGCACTACAAAAACTACAAAGACTATTATTTTGCAAATTAAATCTTTTCAGGTACGCCGGGAGAGCCCTGTGCCCGGTAATTATTTGATTGTAATCAAAATCACATATCATTCTAATTTTTTCCAATCAAATGATTCCCATGTCCAGTAATTATTTGATTGCAATCAAAATCACATATCATTCTAATTTTTTTCCAATCAAATGATTCCCATGTCCAGTAATTATTTGATTGCAATCAAAATCACATATCATTCTAATTTTTTTCCAATCAAATGATTCCCATGTCCAGTAATTATTTGATTGCAATCAAAATCCTATATCATTCTAATTTTTCTTCCAATCAAATGATTCCCATGTCCAGTAATTATTTGATTGCAATCAAAATCACATATCATTCTAATTTTTTTCCAATCAAACGATTCCTATGTCCAGTAATTATTTGATTGCAATCAAAATCACATATCATTCTCATATTTTTAGAAACTTCAGAGTTCAGCAAATCATCTTTCCTTTTTCCCGAAATGTTCCTTTTCTCTTTCCAGCAATCATAATAGAAATCCTTGATTTTATCAATAACAATTAATTTTGATGCTTGAATATCGAGCTCATCCCTGCCATTACCCATAGCGGCCAGTATGTCGGCTCTCTGATTGTGAACTCTAAGATGTGTTAAGCTGATATTTATTTATGGAGTTATCTGAAAGCTTTCAATAAGAGACCCCCCAAGCTTACTGCAGCTAAAGGTCAACACTGAAGAAACTGTGATAATATACGAGCACACAGTTTGTAAGGTATTTCTCCAGCCTTCCTAGCGTGCCTTCGTGGTGTAGTGGTCAACACACTGAGCCGGTACTTCAGAGGTCCGTGGTTCGATTCCCGAAGAAAGGCGGTTGCTAATTTTTCATCTCTCTGGATTTTCGAATTAACCTAATGTCTCTACAGTGGCGCCCGAACTAACAGGGTTGTGGATAATGACTCTCCACACCCAGAATTTGGCGATTGGGTCCCCTACAAACCCCTGTCGTCTTTTAAAAGGGGGAGTATGTAAGGTATTTCTCCCGCCTTCCTAGCGTGCCTTCGTGGTGTAGTGGCCAGCACATTGAGGCGGTATTTCAGAGGTCCGTGGTTCGATTCCCGGCGAAGGCGGTTGCTAATATTTCATCTCTCTGGCTTTTCGAATTAACCTAATGTCTTTACAAGTTTGCAAAACACAGTGAGAAATAATATAATATAAGGTAAAATTTAGTTGTGTTTTTCCACTCAAATTATTCAGGTTTCTCTTTTTAACCTTTTTCTCCTTGACATATACAGGCTCATGACATATAACCTAACTCAAAAATATAGGTTGTATTTTATATCGTAGCCCATGGAGAAATTTCTTGAACTAAAAATTCTGTTTGTATCTTTAACCACAAATACTGTCCAAATAATACAAATACATTCTATCCAATCACTCCTTTTTTGTTTTGTTTATTTATTAATATTTCTTTAAGGCTTCCTTTCAACATCAACTAAAAGGAAATAGACGAGAAAAAACTGGTATCTTATTATTTAAAATAGTAACTAGTAATATACACTTTTTATGCACTTACATATCAAAACATAATTTCATGAGAAACGGATTAATATTATATTAAATCGGAGAAAGTGACTTAAGACTCTGGCACTGTGCAATCAGCAAATAATTGGTGGTATCTTAAGCCATGGCTTAGTTTTTGTAATATATCTATCATTTGATCCTTAAAAAAATTGAAACAGTTTCTTTTACAAAACAATTCCATTTCCTCCCTTGTTGATCTTATTTGATTTTAGAATCAGAGCCAAGAATCTATCGATCGGACATAAAACCTTCTTTACTCAGTGCTGAAGCTGATAGCTGGGTAAACATTTTCATCTTATTTGTTTTGCTTTGCTTATCTAACGAAACGACATATTCCAACACTAAAATTATGTTATGCTATGCTAATTTTGTTAACATTTATTTAATATTAATTTATATGATTTTTAAAACAGAAATTTAGAATTTTTGCATGCGTGATGACCTAGCTCACAAGTCACAAAAACACCATGGTATATTAATTTTATGGATCATGCTGCTTGAAGAAACTTCGATTGTACACCAAATGCACACTCATTGGAATAAAACACAAAATCATTTTCCTTGTAATTCTATAAATCCATATAAGAGACCATTTTGTAGTCCTTTGCTCTAACTAAACAGGAATATCTGCAGTGTTTGCGAATGTAATGCATTAATGCTGCGTTTGGAAGATATTCTATGTGGACTTGAAACTGATCTTTCGGATCAATTGTAGAAAGCTTTCTCATCATACAATGCTTAGCTATTTCTTACATGAACACGAAAAGAGTTATGTAACTAAATAATGAATATCTTCGAGAGGAGAGTTTTTAGGTATAATTTAAACACTGAACTTCATCATATTGATAAATTTAATGTAGAGATAAAACTTAAATATGCTTAAGATTTTATTTATTTAATAAAACACGCTTAATAATTTAATAAAACTTAAATGACGCTTTTTACGTTTATGATTTAATTATGTATCGCATACTACGCAGCTTAAAATAACTGCTTACAGTAAAATATCTCGTCATGGAATTTCTCTTAATTAAATCCTAATTAAACAAAACAGTTAAGGAAAAATATGATGTGCACACCACATGACTGCCTTGTACGGAATATTAAATTATACGCATTTTTCCTGCATTTCATTTAAACTTATTGAATTCAATTTAATCTACATCGTCGATAGCGCATAAGCCACAACAGAATAAATGAGCTTTTTAAAATTCACTACATCTATTCACCATAGCGATATCTGGAGCTAGGTTCACTTAACAGAGTTACATTTCATTCAGTTCATAAATCAGAATGAAAAAAAAAATCATCTGAAGAATTATCTGATCGTTGCCACATGTTCTATTCAAATACTATAATAAATCTGAAACGATGTGTAAAAGAAATTAAACAAAAAGAAAATTAACAGTTTTTCATACACGATTCAGCGTTGTTTACCTAATGCGCATGCTCTACTCGTAAACATTCTGCTCTGTCCGAAACAGACTAGCGACAGTATTTTCTGCTAATATGATACACTTATTTCCTCGAATTTCATTAGAGACGTATTTCTCATTCATTTAATTCAGTTCTCACTTCGCGGCAAGGCAAAAATAATAAAAACACAAAATATTTTCATAAGAAATTCGAAGATATATAAAAAAAACATAAAACAGCAAATACAGTTAAAAAAATTAAAATTAAAATTACAGTTAGTATGCAAAAACAAGCAATTCGGCCAGCGGGATAGATTTTTCTTTGCTCAAAACTGAAAGTTTACTTTTGATCTCACTTTGCAAAAGAGACTAAAGTCGTATAAACTGAATTAATTTGTTGTGGAAGCTATGCTGAGTCAATATATGGGATAATTTAATAATTTAAACGATAATTCCAGAATGTATTAAGCATAATTTAATTCTCAATAATAAAAGAAGATTTTACTTTGTTGTTGCGAAGCTTAGTGTCCTTAGATTGGCTACTGTTCCACTATTCAGCAAAGTTTCAAATGTAAAGAAATACGGCTGCTATGGTTAGAAAAAATAAGACTTAGCCGCATTTAAACAACTTTTAAATTGTTGATAATTACACAACTATAACATGCAGGTTAACTAAAGGAATAAAATCCTTAACCATAAGACACGAACAACTCAATCATTTTTAATGCAAAAAATGCACAATTTACAAATATATAAGAATAAAGAAACTTAGTTCACTGACTCGAGGAGCAGTGTGGATATATACAAAGGTGGCCAAAATTGTGGACACTTCCGGAAATTTTTACGTTTTTGAACTTTGTATGCTTATAGAAAACGTTGCGTTTCACAAACTGCAAACTTGTATATATCATTTTAAAGAGAATTCATTACTGAATTCAATACAAAACACAAAGTTCAATTATTTGCAATACAAAAAAGTTAAACGATGATAGTTATCGATATACATTAGATAGTGATGATTGCAGTGAGTTATTAGTACTTAATAGGGTACCCTTTATTTTCGATTACAGCTTCACATCGACGTTTCATTGAGCTGACAAGAGTTTTAAGCTCTTCTTTCGTTATTACATGATGCCAGGAAACAATTATAACCTCAATTAGTTCCCTTTCATTTAATGGGCGCCTCATTCGGTCAAGAGTTTTCAAACGGTGCCACAAATTTTCGATAGGATTGAGGTCAGCACTGTTTCCTGGCCATGACAAGAATTTAATGCTCTTTGTACGAAACCACACTTTCGATATTTTGGCCGTGTGGCAAGGAGCAGAATCCTGCTGAAAAATAAACGAAGCATTGTTCGGAAAGAGATCTCTGAGGGAAGGTCGAAGTTTTGGTTCTAGAATAGTGTCAATGTATTTTCTGGCATTCAGTGTCTCATCGATGACAAAGGCGACCAATACCATCTGCTGACATGCATGACCAAATCATAACACTAACTGGGTTCTTCACAGTTGCTTGAATGCAGTCAGGATGTAGCTCTTCTCCTATTCGACGTCTCACATATTTTCACCCATCACTACCGAATAACGATATCTTAGTTTCATCACTCCATATAACTTGTGACCACTGATCATCTGTCCAATTAATGTATTCCTTTGCCCACTGTAATTTGTTTTCCGTTGCTGAAAATTAAGATAAGGCTTTTTTCGTGGAATTCTACATCTCAGTCCAACATCTGTTAATCTTCTCTTGATTCTTCTTGAACTGACACAAACACCAGCATCTGATGGCCGCTGATGACATATTTCTATCTTGGAGACATATTCTTTTTATTCTTCTGTCATCAATAGATGTGGTGCACCTTTTTCGGCCTTTTCCTTCTTTGTTTTTTTATTGAATTTGTCTCCTGATATCGTAAACAAAACTTTCGGACTCCAGATGTACTCACTGAACCACCCACCTGTCTTGCAATTTCAGCATAGGAAAGACCACTTTCTCGTAACACAATAATATTACATCTCTTTCTAGGTGTCCAATCTACTCTTTTATTTGATGTCATTGCTTCTTGACTAAATATTAAAAATTTTTACAAAAATTCTTACTTGTAATTGCAGTGTATAAGAAACAGGTCCTCCTTCTACAGAACAAAGCAAAATAATGAATTGTTTCAAGTGTAAACATGATGTCAGCTTCTACTGGCAGTTACTAACATTTGATAGGTTCTCAGAACAGTGATTGGCCAGGAAAGCTAGACATTACAAACCACTTCATAACTGTGTTTTTTATTTATATTAAAGTACATATAACGTTTTTTGTATTGCAAATAATTGAATTTTATGTTTTGTATTGAATTCGGTAATAAATTCTCTTTAAAATGATATATACAAGTTTGCATTTTGCGAAACGTAACATTTTCTATAAGCATACAAAGTTCAAAAACATAAAAATTTCCAAAAGTGTCCACAATTTTGGCCACCACTGTATATAAATATACATATTTATATATTTTTGGTGCGGCCGATAGCAATTAAAAAGATAGATGTACATCTTCATGTTATAGCAGTCCCACATACACAATTTCAACGTTCTGAGACTATTCGTTTTTGAGTTATGCGAGATACATACATACGTACGTACGTACAGATGCCACGAAAAATGTTTTCTGAATCCATTTTAAATCAGTTTTATAATGCGTTTGAGGAAAAAGAGTCCTTTATTTTGTCTTTACGTACAGATGCCAGGCAAAAAAATCGTTAAATTGCATTCGATAGCAGATAAAATGTTTACTTTCTTTGAAATATGATACCCGAATTTTTAGCGATTACAATCCTTCCTTTTTACTTCGTACAAAGAAATAAAAGCTAAATCAGCAAACTCATATTCAGTGCTTTTTAAACCAAACTTTGCTTTATGTTCCCATTATTCAAACTGTAAATATACATTTTAAAATGAAACAAGTAATTGTAGTATATGTAGAAAATACTGGGCTGTTAAATCTCTGCTTTTCAAGCAATCATGTTCTTGATATCTTTTATAGACTAGAATTTAGAGTACATTTAAGTCCTTTGACAGTTTGCTGTCAGCGAACGTAAATATACTATTATTCGGCGATTCCATTCTTCAAAACTAGCACATTTGGGGAATTAAGTCGTTTGAAACTGCTTGACTCAAATGTTTTTCTCACAAAGGCGAACTCCACTGACTATGAAAAACATTATGACCATTCCCACATTTGTCAAGGAACTCGCCTGGAAGACATATAGGACATGTGATTAAATCATTCTTGCAATTATTCTTGCACTTAATTTTGTGAGTGATGGGAAAGGCTGCAGACCTACGCGAATTAAATAGCGGGCTAATTATAATCGCCGAAGACTCGGAATGAACTCCGAAACTGCATGACTGGTAGGTCTTTTATGATCTGTCGTTATTAGTATTTATGTAAAGTGGATAGATGTTTGTGAAACTAGCAGCCAAATCCAAGATGTTGGACGTTTACGCGTCATCAAAGAAAAGGACGTTGGAGATTGTACCGCTTGGTGCAGCAAAATTGGCGCCAGACAGTGGCTCAGCTGACATCCAGATGCAATGCAGGGCCATATGAAAGTGTTTTGGAATACACAGTTCAGTGGTCACGTCCTCATGGGCGGCTCTAGGGCCCTTAGTCGTTGTAGAACGGACCATGGAAGTTGTGGTTTATCTGAACATAACTGCGGATCAGTTACACCCTTGGCTCGAATTGTGTTGGAGTGGTTCGAGGAGCAAATGGAGATAAATTAGAATTAATGTCCTGGCCACCTAACTCGCCAAATCTTAACCAGAGCACATTTGCATGTCATGGAGGAGCAGCTAAGAGCTCAAACACCACCATATCGGAATATCTCGACGAGACCGCTGCTTTGACATTTGGTACAACCTGTGTCCAGTCACCTACCGAGAACTTGTGGCATTCCTGCAACGATGAGTTGCAACTGTTTTGTAGAACAAAGGCGGCTCAACGCTTTATTGAGTAGGTGGTCATAATGTTTTGTCTCTTGACTGTATAATAAGCAATCTAAAGCGAAAACGTCTGTTCCCAAGGATGCTTAGCGCTGTTTTTTATCTAGTCTACGTCGCTGATTTTCTTAAGGATAATCATCACATCATTATATCCTTGGGTGCTATACCAACGATTGCTGCAAGATCAGCTAGTGTTAATCATGCAATCAAAACGTTTGTAGAGTTCCTCACTTTGTAATTCTAAGTTATCAGGTTCAGTGTTCCTCCTTATTTGCTTTGGGAACATTAAATGACCTGACTCGGAACAGGGAGCTTACTAAAGCTATGTTCAATAAATGTGGGAAGTAGGCAATACACACAAGAAGGGTATACGAAACCCTATATTTTTCTCTCTTTACAATGATTTCCGGACTTCGGTATATAGAGACCAACCACTTGTGGTCTGAACGTAAGAATATAAAAATATTAACTTAACTCTAACTAAACTAACTTTGGATTAATAAACAAGTGCTTACTTGAAGATTGGCCGTATATTAACAGAAAGGCCGTATGTAGTACAGAGAACTGTTAACACTACGATACGTTTAAAATTATCAAGAGGATTAAACCTCTGGCCTTGAAGGCAACCAGCAACCGAGTAAAACTGCTATGGCAAGCGGCCTGCTCCTAATCACTCCTTCCTCTCTCTTGCTTGGCAAAAAGCCACAACTTAAGTACTTGGCGTTCGCAAGACAAATTTGCATAAATAAGTTAAAGCTTTTAATTCTGGCCGGAAGAAGAAAATAAGAAGTGATAGTAAAGATTTAAAATAAAATAAACGTTAGTAAAACTTAAGATCCTTACAAAGTTACTATTGGAAGTGGTGAATCTTAAGAACTGATAAGCGAATAATCGCTTGAGTTCGTGTGACAGAAAACAACAAGATAGAAGGGTAAAATAACCCTTTATTATTCCAACTAAAGTTTAACAAAACTCTGTCTTGGAGTGTACAATAAAGCCGACACTTTGGCATGATATTAAGATACTAAGAATTATCTAAACTAATCTAAACTAAAGTGGTTTAGCCGAAGCTATCAAAATTCTAATAGAGTTGGCCCCTTAACGTTAATAGACTACGAAGCTATCAAAGGCCTAAAGTACGGCCGAGCGTGATAATAGCTTACGAGAGAGTAGCCTAAAAAGGCGGACGCGTGCAGCCAGAATACCTGGTATCTCTCTCCCTAAGACTGAAGAACTTCGTGGTTAAACACCTTTCTTCCTCATTATGTATTCAGATGTGATTCTAAAACTACGTTCTGGCCGGAAGTGTAAGTTGAAGTTAAGAATGGATAGGCAAGGAACTTAAAATTTAACTGTTAATAAAATTAACATAATCTATACACGTTCAACATGGAGAACTGGTATCTTTTCTGGAAAATAGCAATTAATGCTCAAAGTTCGCATTTGCTAAATAATTGGAAGAAAAAAAGCCAGGATAAAGACTACTCGAAAACTTATAACTTTTTAATGAAATTTTACTTACGGTTAAGAAAGCTTAAGACTTAGATATTACGTGTAAAGCAAAATTAAAATGGATCTATCATATAAATAATGTTAAGAATAAGGCAGGCAAAGTTATTAATTGTTGGAAAATATTCCAGTATGATCTTCAGCAAGAAACGTCTTGCTTATACTCCAATCGTTAAAATTCTAGTTTATGCCTTGCTTGCATGAACAATTGCTACAAAAAATGATCTCCTAACACTAAAAAAGAATTCAAAATCGCTGTTATCGCATTATTACTAATGTTCATTAGTATGTCAGAAATAAAATACTACGCGAAGACATTAAACCAGATAGTACTGAATAAAATAAAGACATTTTTACGACAAAGGCACTTGGTTCTAAACACTTAAATTCATTCAATCTTTTCAACTACGAAATTCTGTAAGAAGACTAGGTCTTAGACCATTTGCTCCACATCTGAGAACTGACGAAAATGTTTCCTTAAATGTTATAATCTCATATTAATATATACACTGACTACCAATAAGTATTTGGACACCTATGCAAATGATATGCTCCTATGCAAATCCGCTGTCCTAAGGTACGTCACGGACTCCGCCGGTATATATCGTGCAGGAAACAGCATCGGCTTTAGTCACATGCAAGATGCCTCGCAGTTCGGAGCTCTCTGATTTCGAGAAAGGTATAATTATCGGGTATCACAAATGTGGCCGATCCTTAAGGGACATATCTAGCGATCTGAAGTACCCAAACTCGACAGTGCCTTATGTGATTAAGAAGTGGAAGGTGAGCGGTGATTGTCGGAATGTGTCCCGAGTTGGCAGACCAACGAAACTGGGAGATAGAGACCGACGAGTGCTGCCCAGAGAAATTCGGAAGAACCGCACCCAACCGACGGCCCTCATCCTCGAGGAGTTTCAACAGGCATCCGGGAGTATTGTTTCAATGAATACCATACGTAAGAAAGCACATCTGCTTGGTTTTCATGGTCGTGCTGCTGCCCATAAGCCTTTGATCACAAAGTCCAACCGCGCTGCTCGGTTAATGTGGTGCAAAGCACATCGAAATTGGACCGTAGATCAGTGGAAACCGGTTCTTTGGAGTGACAAATCAAGTTTCACCCTTTACCATTCGGATGGCAGGGTCTGGGTCTGGCGTCTACCTGGAGAACGTCTCCTGCCAGAATGCATTGTGCCAACAGTCAAGTTCGGCGACGGTGGAATTATGGTCTGGGGTTGTTTCTCCTGGTATGGGCTGGGACCCTTGGTCCCCATTCATGGTAAGCTCAACTCCGATGCCTACTGTACTATTTTGGATAAGAATGCGCTTCCTATGTTGTGGCAGTTTTACGGGTTGGACCCCTGTTACTTTCAGGACGACAATGCCAGTTGTCATGTTTCGACGTTAACCAAGGCTTGGTATGGTGCCAATGGAGTTCATCGAATGGACTGGCCTGCCCAGAGTCTAGACCTGAACCCTATCGAGAACCTCTGGGACGAGTTACATCGACGAATTCAGGGGTACACTACCCGTGCAAAATCGGTGAAGAAACTTCTATGTCTTCTCCAAGCCGAGTGGAAGAAAATACCACTAGCTATCATACAAAGACTTGTGGAAAGTATGCCCCGGAGGGTCCATGCTGTAATTACCTCTCGTAGAGGCTCTACCAAATATTGATTTTGAATAAAGTTAGTTTTTCTTTTCTATCACAGGTGTCCAATACTTATTGGTAGTCAGTGTATATATATATATATATATATATGAGATTATAAGATCTTATATATAGCACTTGTATATAAAATTTAAATTTAAACATTCATTTTAGTATTTCTGTTTGTTCAACTTTGATGTTTTTATTTATTTTATGCTGTCTCTGAACTGTACATTATTTTTGCAACTTACGGATTATGCACGGCTTAACTCATAACGTTATGATTTACTTTGCTTCCCACATGCTCCAGCCCTTCTTTTCTAATTGCGATGGTCTTTATCGTTCTTCTCGTGTCCCTCCTTTTTTTATCTTCCTACATTGATCTCCCTTCTCGGATCTACGGCTATGATAGTTTTATGTAATGTGCCAATATGGCCTTATTTTTCACAAAGCTAGAAACGTCGCGCATCCCGCAACATTTGTGGCATAATATGGTTCGATTCGATTCGAAATAACAGTTTGTTTCTGTGAATTAACACAAAGTAAACTATTGCTATTCTGTCAAAAATTTTACCAGCTAAACGGGTGAAAAAAAATCGTTGAATGCCATTTATCTGAGTATTGCCTTAAAAGTTTATTATTAATGCTCTGCCTTCATATAACGATGCTTGAAATCTTCCCAGGGAATGACAGTTTATGTTAGGGAATGGTTTTTTTCTGTCACTCAGCACGGCTCTATCCCACAACAATGACTATTTCTACCCATGAATTTTGTTACAAAAATATGATAATTTTGGTTCCCTCTACCTGCATTTATATTTTTGGTACATTTCCGTTATGCCACGCATTTTGGTCCCTGAAAAATAGAAGACAAACACATGACGAGAGCCAACGATAGCACTATTTGGGGACTATGTGTATAACCAAGAATAATTAAACGCATTCACACACACATATTGTTACAATAGTACTATGAAAATGTGTGATAGGTGCATAACGGTAAATGAACCCCATTTTTTATCGCATATTTTTCAACCACCATGGATAATCTCAATTTTGGCAGAAGAAACTTCAATATTTTTTGTTAATATTGCTGATGAAATTTGCAATTTTCTTTTCGGATACTAGGTATCAAAAACAGAGCATTCTTTCCTTTTCTCCATTAGGTAATAGCAAGATGTTGCAGAACGAGAAAATCGCTGAAGTTTTCCTCTCAGCCTTGAACCTTAAAGGAGTATTTTTGAACACACATCTTCATTAAAGAGATGAAATCATCCGCAATCGATGTATTGCTTATGATTTCCTTGGCAAATCCAGTACGCGTAATATACTTGCAATTTTACTCACACAATTTCCATATTGTCACCAACTATTGTAATATATGATGTTTACTAAATATGGTCTGCTGTTTTAGAATAGCACTTCAGGGTCATTATTGTACACAACTAACAGCCAATAAAGATTCATATTACTATGGTTTGCTTGTTCTCATTTAATAAAATTTAATAATATTTTAATTATTTTCAAATTTTGAGTTGAAATGCTTTAATACAGTTTTTAAAGACAAAGTATATATTGTTATGAAATACCCAGCTTCCTCGCAAGATAGCTTCCTCGCAAAGCAGGTTTAAGGTTGCCAAATAATGGCAAGGAAAAGAAGAGTTGCCAGATTTGGCGCGAAATCGTCTATTTAGCGATTAAATTGGCGATATACCATAAACGGGGAGAGAACATTCTAGAGCGAATTCATACCGGTTGTCACCAGAATGTCCTCGATAGCAGGTCAAAAGCTATATTAACCCTGCCTGTATGTGGATCAGCAGTCTATCTAGAATGCATCCTGAGCGTATCGTGAGAATATCGAAAGCATGTTGAGTTCAATAGTAGTGTCTTGAGCTCTGATAGCTACTAAACCGAGTCGGGAGCCGTGCTTTTGTGCTTTGCCTTGAAGCTATTTTCACCACTGTAGCCTGCAGGCCGTGTTGCTGATTGTTTTATCATGTTTGTCGTAGTTTTTCAAGGACTGTAAACGTGTCTTTGGAACTTTCCTATGTAATACTGACGAATAAACTGTGTTTTGATTCTTCACCAAGTGTTGTCATCAATCACTCCGAATCCAAGAACCCGTAGAATGCAACAACATGCATCTCTTGCAGAAGGTTGCTCGAATGTAGTTGGATGCGTTAGAGCGTTATTTCGTTTTGCATAACTTCCTTGCACTAACTATTTAGTCTTAAATAAAACCTAAACGAATATACTTAGATGACTACTTTCGTTATGAGTATTGTTAGTCGTGACTCATTGTCTGATTATTCGATAATAAAGCACTGTTGCAAAATTCCTTACTTAAAACAGAACCTTATATTTCGTGATAAAATTACTAAATATTCTGCTAGCCATTAAGGCTAACCTACACATCTTGAAATTACTATTTGTTACGTATTTATGTTAGCCAGAAGTGTTGGCTTGTTGTAACACAAGTTGAGTCATTTATTAATTTTATGATTGAATAAAGGGTTTCATACACACCTTCTTCTGATCTCTGATTAGTTTCACAAGGTTAGCAGATAATTCTTCAAAATACCTTTTTAAAAGTTTAAATTCCCTAAGCGTCATAGACTCTATAAAGTGTGAATTATAGCTTGTTGTTGAACATTGAAAATTCCGTGGTTCGAAAAACAAATATTTATTACAGAGCAATACGCAGAAATACACGCAGAGAAATACACGCAGAGATACAAGCAGAGTTACATGCAGAGATTCAAGCAGAGAGTGACTTGACTTCTGTCGAAGGGAAAGAGAGTGGCAGCGCGCTTTTACTCTGCATCAGATAAAAGAACGTCTGGAACAACAAAAGGATGATAAGAAGAATCGAGATGGTAGAATGGGATATTTCACTTAGCCGCCATCAGTCGGCGAAGAAAGATGTAATGAATGAAAATATACAAGCAATGTGAAAAAAAGTTGGATCAATAAGGTAGTAAGTACTTCAACTAATTAACAAAATGTTAGGTAAGAATATCCGAAGGATATTTGTGTTTTTCTCTAGGAAAAGGTGAGCATCTTAAAGAACTGATACAGCTGTTTGGATGTAATAGTACAGAAAGGAAAAAAAAAATGTTGCAAGTTTTTTCATATAATTTTGTATAGTATCAATTTAAAGATCTCTGTGAATATATGAATTTGGAATGAACCAGGGTGCATTAATAATTTCACGAAGGGTTGTATTTTGAATAACTTGGATCTTTTTTATGTGGGTTTTAGCGGCGTGTCCTCATATCGGACTGGCGTAAAGTAAAGTAGGTCTAAGGATGGACTTGCATAAAACAAGTTTATTGTTGATAGTTAGATTGCTATGTCTGCCGAGGGAAAGAAGTATAGTAGCTATTGAAATATTGAATTTCCTGACAGTTTCATGTAAATGTTGCCGAAAAGTGAGTTTTTTGTCAAATGTGACTCCGAAATACTTCACTTGATCCGTCCACTGAATATCATCATCAAAGAAGATGGGATTAGGCGGAATGAAGTTTGTTTTTCCTTTTCTGAAAATAATGGCTTTGGTTTTGTCAGTGTTAACGGCAATTCCCCACAGCGTCATCCAGTTTTCAAGAAGCTCCAAATAGTTTTGTAGAAAACTTTGTAAAAAGCACTGCTGAGTCTTGAGTTTTCTGAGAGTAGAAAATAAAGTTTCCGC
Organism: Stegodyphus dumicola; assembly: GCF_044657685.1. NCBI lineage: Eukaryota > Metazoa > Arthropoda > Arachnida > Araneae > Eresidae > Stegodyphus > Stegodyphus dumicola. Next base: position 29,221,907 of record NC_140779.1, on the reverse strand, counting down.
ATGATAGCGTAGATTTTTTCCCTATTAGTATTGATGTGCGTTGACCAAGTGAAGGATCTATTAAAGGCGACTCCCATATATTTGGCAGTGTTTACGAAAGGAACTTGTTTTCCGAAGAGATAAACAGAGTTATTAATAGTGTCCCTGAGCTTGTATCTTCTGAAAAAGAAGGATCTGGGACTTATCAGGATTTATGCGGGTTCTCCACCAATCCGACACCAATTTTCTACTTCTGTCATTTTTCGTTGTAACTGAAGAATTGCGTTGTCCGGTTTTCTTGATTTTTGAATGAGCTCAGTGTCATCTGCGTAGCATGCGAGCAGGAAATTGTGGTCACTGGAGAACTTACGAAAGTCGTGCACATTAAGTAGTTTATCGGACTTAAAATGCTTCGTTGAGGAATTCCAGCAAGTATGAGATGAGGACCTAAAATGCTTCGTTTATCGGACCTAAAATGCTTCGTTGAGGAATTCCAGCAAGTATGAGATGAGGACCTAAAATGCTTCGTTTATCGGACCTAAAATGCTTCGTTGAGGAATTCCAGCAAGTATGAGATGAGGACCTAAAATGCTTCGTTTATCGGACCTAAAATGCTTCGTTGAGGAATTCCAGCAAGTATGAGATGAGGACCTAAAATGCTTCGTTTATCGGACCTAAAATGCTTCGTTGAGGAATTCCAGCAAGTATGAGATGAGGATCAGAGCTGATATCATCTTGCCTCACTGAAAATGTTCGATGTTCCAGTGAACAGTAATGATTATCAGTTCACGAAGAATTCGAAGTTTCAGCCCTCATGTCAGACGCGGTCAAAATCTTTTACCACGTCCAACATGAGAAGTGCAACACTGAGTTTGTTTCGCAAGGCAGAGTCAATAAACTCAGAAATCCCGATTAACTGATCAATGTTTCAACGAGTTCTGCGGGGCTTTCCTTGATCGGATAACAGTAATCATCAGTCCAAACCCGAAACGGATTAACCATGAAGTGAATTATCGCTATATCCGAAAGTAACTACACAGTCAGAAAAAGGTTTAAAAAACTTTTTATTTAAACAAAGCTTGGAACATAAATGCATTTTAGTGTGCTAAAACGTCAGTCGCAGCTCGTGGTGATACAATTAAATAGAAATAGTCAGTTTCATTTTAAAAAGTAGACTAGTAGTCACAGACCACATAATTAAATTTTAATCTAAACAGGATAGGTAATTCTAACCGGGGTATCAAATTCAGCGATAACGCAAAGCCAAATCATTACAACTTATCATAGCTTGCAGAAACTAAACGTAGTGTACACGAGCAGCAGGCCAGAAATACGCTCTCTCTTACAATCCGCCAATCTCAGTTTAAGCACGAGCTAACCTCATTTACATTTAGATGAGGCAACGGAAAGGAGAGTGAGTGAGGGAGTGCACCGCTATGATGGCTTCACGAACCAAATGGAATTATATACCATCACGGCAGGGAAAGCAGCAAAGTAACAAAGCTGAATATACTAATAACAGCTTCTATAGCTTGATAACGGAAGGCAACAAGCGTTATTCTGATTATCTGCTTTAAATTCTGAACATTTGAATTATAATATTATTCACGGTTGTTTCTGTTTACGCAGTGTCTTGAGATTTTCTATCACCAAGGGCTACTTTATTTTTGAGCGTGTTAGACGTCCACATTGCCCAGGCACAGTCCGCTGGTTTCTTTAAATGCCAGGTTCTTGTAATAATGGTCCGTATCGCCTTTCTGTCCGCATTCGCAGAAAGGAGTATCCCTAAGTCTGAATTTGTTGAGGTATACTGGGAATGGTCCATAACCTGTCGAGAATTGTGTTGGGCTAACGCGATGGGTCTTTATTTCTGTGTTAACATGTGGCAGTAAGCGATATGTCCTTCGTCCTGCCTCTGCCTCTGTCCATCTACTTTGTCAATTTGTAGCAAACTTGTCAAAGTTGTCCGTTTAATGTGAGACCAAGGAAGTTTAGTTGATCGTTCTAATAAATTTGTGCAGTTGGCTCCCTGCTGTTCAGGAGCTGTGCAGTTGGCTGCCTGCTGTTCAGGAGCTATGCAGTTGGCTGCCTGCTGTTCAGGAGCTGTGCAGTTGGCTGCCTGCTGTTCAGGAGCTGTGCAGTTGGCTGCCTGCTGTTCAGGAGCTGTGCAGTTGGCTGCTGCTGTTCAGGAGCTCAGCGGCTTCGTTGCCTTGAATTCCTGTACGAGCAGGAACTTATTTTAAAGTGGGTATTTGTGTGGTAGACACTCCCAGAAGCTCTTTTTGAATTCCGTATACTAAGGGGCTCCGGCTGTTTTAACCCGCGATAGCCGCCAGACTTGATGCCGAATCGCTGAGTACGGAAAGTGCGTTCGCTTGGTATACCGAGTTGTTCAAGCCTAGTTTCCTCTTCCACTCGAAAGTTACAACACCATTTTCCAGTCAACAGAAAGCGCTGCCCGTGCCGTTCTCCGTTTTGAAGTCGTCTATAAATAGGTTATTACTGGCGCTTTGAATTGGTTGGTCTTTTACGCTGATACCATCGGAAAGATTAAAAGCAGCTGGATGAAAGTAATTACAGATGTTTTGCTCCTCGTAATCCAAGTGGTGACAACTATGACCCCAGAGTGTTGAAGATTGACCCAGCATGGTAACCTTTAAGATAGCTGCCTACCTTTCAACTATCAAATCTAGGGAAGGAATTCCTGCCAGTTGTTGTAAGGCTAGTGTTGACGTGATACGGTAGAGCCTGCATACTTGAAGTAGCTTCTGTCTCTGAATAGAGGGCAGGGATCTTCTCATGTGAAAGGTAAGTTCACCATCCCAGATTGTCGCTCCGTAATCTTTTTGTAATGGTTTTTTAGTAGCTTAGATGAGATACCCCATTATGTGAAGTTAAGCGTCTCATGTTGTTACAGTAAGTGGAAGGAGTATCTAGTCAACGGAAGTATGGAAGTACGTAGTCAACGGAAAGGAGAAAGTACAGTAAAAGTAAAAATATAAATAACTGGTAGTTTCAAATAATAACCTTAGAGTTTCGACCACCAGAAATTAAACAATCGTAATGAAGGTCTTTAACGACCTTGCTAAGATTTTAAATTCTAAACCTACGATACGAGTCAATTTTTACAAAATCATACGTTTAAAAGTCTAATACTAAGTTTAAATTTTTTATTGAAGTTTCAGACTACAAGTACAGCGCAAACATATTTTAGTAAACATATCTTTAAATAACCATACATTTCAATTATTCCTTCACAAAACACCTTTTTAACACTTTGCATTTTCTCATACAATCAAATTCTCACCCGTGCACACATTTTAAGATTCATTGTAATGCATACAAGTGCGTGTGAAAATGCACACAGTTTTCCACAACTACCTCCTAACCGAAATCATACCTGTTAATAACATAAATACATCAAACCTCGACGAACACCTTATTTTAAAAATAAAATTTATTAACACTTTCATGTTGGCTGGAGAGCTTAACTATTACTTTGATCTAACTTACTATCATTTGATAGCTTGTATTTAAATTTATCATACTCCCATCAGAACAGTTAACTTTCATAAAACGGTTAATAGAACACTTTTATGTTTAAAAAACAGTTAACAAACATACTTCTTGAAATATTTAAAATTCAATTACATGCAAAAGATTACTTAATTTACACTTTACATCACAAGATACAAAAGTTGCTTAACTCTATTTTACGAAATCGAGAGCTGCCAAATTTTTTTAAAAATAGTCTTATGGACTAAAATCATAGTATCACGTTTATACTAGAACAAAAAATCTTTCAGATAAAGGCATAATTAAATTAAAAAGCTTCTTGTTGCGTAAAAACTGAAATGTCCTTGCTTTAGGCAACACTCAATACAAAGAATAACTATTGTACTTAGTTATCAACTAAAACAGAAAGCTTTAAGAAATTTACTTAGCTTTTGTTTCGACAACACTCCTGCAGCCTTTTGTCGATAAACTGGTTTCAGGAAGAATAGGCCATTGTGTGCTGAACGCCTAACGTTTGAGAACATTATTAGATTCCTGCTTCATGAACTAGAAATTTGGGCTTTTTGGCCCTGTCGTATTTCCTTCTGGAATTCCTCTGAGATTGCAGGGATTCTGGAATTTCCTGCTGTTTGACTTGCCATCAGAAACCTCCTTTGTACAGCCTGGAACTTCATAGGCTGGGATGGCTCGTTCCAGTATTCTTTTCTTTCGTCTTGGACACTCATTATTCGTAATTTACTTATTTTTTGACTTGTCGAACTTTGTTCTTTTTCTCATCTTTTCCATCACTTCCCGGCCTCCTTTCTCTTTCAAGTCCAAGGCTCTCGGCTGTACTTCTTTTTCCACCATATAATTTATTTCCAGCTGTACAGTAGCTTCCTGAATGTTAATTTTTGCCCCCATCGCCTTTAAAAAATCCATCTCCGATATTACCTTCGATTGTAGATTTTTCATTTTAAAGAAACTGCTTTTTGGTGTTCATTCTTCAGTTGCACCTGTAAGGTTATTTCCCCTACTCATTCACAGTGTTTGCCTTGGATTGCAATAACTCCTGTGAGGAACATTCTGTATGTACCATTTAATTAAAAAAAAATTTTCTGCCACGAAACTTCTTGGCGCTCCTGAATCCAATAATGCAATATCTGGTACATTATTTGACATAATATGGATTATTGGCAGAGATACATTTTTTTAACAACATTGTATTTAATTGAATCTGAGCGGGGTTTTCCTTCCTGGGGTGAATGTACTCTCTTTAGCTATTTATTTTGACGATCACCATTAGCGTTCGAAATTTGTTTCCTACTATCAAAACGACTACTGCCATCAATCCGTTCAAATACATTCCATTATAAATTTATAGTCCATTTTGTGACTGAAAATTAAAAAAAAAAAAAAAAAAACAAATAATTCAACTTAAACTAAATTTTGAAAATAAGGTGAATAAGTTGAAACTATAGCTTAGGGCACTTTTTGAACAAGTGCTGACTCAAATAGAAAGCAGATACTGGTGGAAAGAGTCTTCAATAAAGCCTGGATCAAAAGACAAAGAGGTATAAGGCTGAAGGAATGTGCTGGAGATGGAAAAATGGAAGGTATATGAAAAACAGTGCCCTATAATAGTAGCAAAGACACGTTAGCAAAGTCTTCTTGCCAACAAAGCAAAGAAGATATGGAGATAGTGAGTAGTAATCATGGATCAGGCAACATGTGTCCAAACGGTACTTTCGTTAACTCACTGAAGGGCAGTGGCTATCTACAGTAACCACCTTTTCTGTTGAGCATCTTACTCACACGCATGAGTGGTTTTCAAGACTGACCGTTTCTGAAGTTCCCTTGTAACTCACTATATGGCAATCAAGAAATATAAGCCAGTAGTTGATGCAGCAATCTGTCTTCAAGAGCATCAGCTACCTAAGACAACATTCCGACGATGTGAACTCTGCAGCACTAAGAAAAAGACTGTAAGAACAGTCTGGGAATGCAGCACATGCAAAGTTGCACTCTGCTTGAAAAAGGAAAACTATTTCCATAAGTACTGTAGAGATTGATTTGTAGGGATGTGTTCTGTGGGCGGTGGTCACTCACACTAACCAACAGATGTGGTAATTTTTTTTTCATGTGTCGTGGACAAAATATGTGTAATTGTCGCCAATAATTTCATTGTAACACATGATATAGTAAATAAAACAAGAGTTTTACTGAAAACGTTAATTACCTCTTCCTACCCCTCAAAGAGTTAGGCACCTAAGAAATTTCTTTCCCGATGGATTCAAATCATCACATCCAGAGAGAATATAAAGGGAATTTACCCAAGTAACATTATCATCGAAAGGAATATAGGATGTCAAGGTTAATCAAGTAAGAGATGGCAAAAAGAAGAGAGAGGGAAAATGTTAGCTATGCAATTAAGTAATAGTGAAAGAGCTTAGTACAGGAGGACAACAGACGGAGGTCACCACCGGAGCGCTTTCATTAGAAAGTGTATGTGAATTACTGAATTTCGCCAAAGAAGAAAGGAACCAAAATATTGACGGAAACCTGCTTGCAGGGAAAAAATAATATGGTAGTTTTTTAATATTTATATCGCTTTTGAAAAGAAGCCAGGAAAGTTTGGTCGGAAATAACGAAAATCGTTTACGTAGCATATACACAATTTGAAAACTGAATATCGTATGGCAGTATCACAGAAATGATTGTAGATACGGGAAAAAGCATAATTACAGCCGTTCTTTGAAACAGACGAAGGTTAGGAGTTCACGTATTCCACGAAGTTCTGAATCCACATGTAAAACCTATCTTCCCTCAAAATTTAACTAATAAGAAACTTTAATTCACAGAAGTATAATCATTGATATAAACAATAGACTAATATATATATTATATATATATATGCATTTTGTACTTCAATAAAGTTGTAGAGACATTAGTTTTTTGAAACAGGAGACATTAAAAATGCTCAGTACCTTCTCCGAAATCCGGAAACTATATTTCCCCATTACCAGCCGGACATGCTTTGGATTACACAACGAAACTACACAATAAGGAGAGAGAAAATACCTTGCATTTTTCCCTTCTTATAAGGTGACTGGGAAGGAAGGGCCAAATCTTGGAATCGCCAAATCTTGGAAGTGACGAATTAGTTTCCACCACCTTTTAGTTCGGGTGCCACTTGTACAGTAACTGAGTTTCGTTTTTTTTCCCTTGAAGCAGAAGACATAGAAAATTACGCCAGAATTGTAACGGCCGTTGTCCTCGCCGGGATTCCTACACCGGATTTCCCAACTGACCAGCCTAATGTGCTTCCAATTACGCCACGAAGACAAGCAATAAGAAGGAGGGATATTTTACAAAGTAAGCTAGAGGAAAAAATTGCTCTTGAGAATGAGATTCATTAAGAAGAGAAAGTAGATTTGTAAATTTTGTATTTATCGGTATCATAAGATTAAACCAGTTATTTCTAATAATAGCTAATCCAGCTATCATTGCCTTTATTAACGTTGCTTTACGGGATACTGTTTATATAAAAATTTTAAAGTTTAGAAGTATTTCTCCCGCCTTCTTAGCATGCCTTTGGTGTAATGGTCAGCACGCTCGGCGCGCATTCAAGAGGTTCGAGTCCCAGCGAGGGCATTGCTCATTTTTCGTTTCTCCTGGTTAGAAATAATATAATGTCTCTACAAGTTTCATAAAAAGGGAAATGTTCAAAAATTCTGCAGCATATGTAAAACTATACATCTTTTTCTTCATACTGCATGATTTTTTTATCTCCATTTTGGGACAAGTGCCTGCATAACTAAATGCAATTTGCCTATGCATTTTATGGTTTGTATAGTTATTTAAGGTTTGCAATAAAGCATAACACATTGTTAAAAATAGCCGAGTACTTCTGAAGATCCTATTCACGTGAAGACGATTTCATCAGAACTTTTTAAACCGATACCAACAAAACCTAAGTTCGTTCTACCAGCAGCAGAAAATATCTGAAGCTAAATTTATCCAGCAAATTAGAATTGTTTGCTTAGTTGATTTTTTTTAACATTTTCACAAATTCTGTTCAATTTGCATAACTGAAGTTAAGAATTTTGCTTGCTATGATATTGGCTAATTTTAACATTTCATGGCAAATTTGAGTTTATTTTTAACGTAATAAGTGAAAAATAAATTAGCACCTTAAACATTTTATGCCCTCATGGACAATGTAACGTTTTGAGGATTTTCTTGTTAATTTTATGATCTTTCTAGTACCGTATATTTTTGTGTAGTGTTTGAAGTTTTTCTTGTTCATTGTATGTCGGCTATATTTTTCAAACCTCTTTTAATCTCCAATACATTTCCTAATGTAGGTTTTGGAAGAAATATGCAAAACTCTGCAATTCAAGATACAAATGTACGTCAAGAGACAAATGTACTATAGTTTTGTGAAGTTTTCTGCCAAAGGGAGTGGAATGAGAAAAAGGTACCATTGGTGAATGCAAAGATGTATCTAAAATTAGCATAAAACGCTATTCCGCAGTCACTGCTGCTGCAGGATGGCCCATATCCTGCGAAACTGTGTCGCGTCGACTGCAAGAAGGTGGACTGGACGCCGACGACCTGTGGTTTGTGTTCCTTTTACAAAGGATGAGGCTTATTTGCATGGCCTAGGATACGGTTGCACTAACATCTACCTGTTTCCTGGTCGTTCTTCAAGGTTCTTCCTGGTCGTTGAATTTCAATCGCGATATCAAGCCGCCCAATATCGCGATTGAAATTCTACACCCTCTTGTCTGTCTTTTTTATCGCTGCAATGGATACCGACGTGATCTGGAGAGTGAAATCATTCCATATATACTGTGGCTTGCTATATCACTGGATCTAAATCTCATATAGCATGTGTGAGACATGCTGAAACGGCGGATAGCAGGTCGTCTTGTGCCGCCAGGCACCCTCACGAGCTCCGATACGCATTTCTACAGGAATAGCCACAACAAGCGATCAACTCTCACAAGAAGCTATCAACGACATTATTACTAGATTACGTCACCGTTATCAAACATGAATTTCATCTAGCGGGATCATACCCATTTTTAGCGTGATGTTTTGATTGCATATTTTTCCGACTCATTTGGTCTTTCGCGATGAGATGGTCGTAATACATGTGTTTTTGTATGCCTTTACATTATTGTTTGCTGTGTGGTCTAGTAATATCACACTAACCTCTCGAATGTATTTCACCGCACGTACGTTAAATAGTTTTAGTTTTATTCCGTGTTTTGCCTTTGTTGCTTCTTTACTGAGTACGAATGTAAATTTTAATTCTTTCCAATTTTACGAAGTAAAAACAGGAGTGGTCCTTAAAGGAGCCATTTCTATGAGTTGTTCAACAGCATACATTTTATGACTATCTTGTAGTGTAGCAAAAAAGTAATCTGCACTTTTATTAAAGGATCTCCATCACGCATTTGTGAGATAATGCGGACGCATCGGCACTACGCTTGTTGTGTAGAATCTTTGGTTTCAAAATCAGATATCAGGATTCAAGTGCTTTATGCGATAAAATGGCGAAAAAAGAAATGATTGAAAGGACACCGATATTAATGCCACCATCTAAAAAATAAATAACTAAAACCTGTAGATTGCATACTAGATTGAAATCCATATGTGTATCCGAATAATGAAGATTAAAATAAAATATTAAAAAGGGCGCCGTTTTGCATATATTTTGAAAATTTATTTAAATGTATATGTGAAAAATTTGCACGATTAGAAACAATGCAACGTACCATTAATGGTACATGTACCATAGTCTCAGAAACTATGTACTAGCTTTTTCATTTAAAATACACGGTTAAAAACACTTCTTTTTTCATTGAATTGCTATAGCACTGGTTCCTCTTTCGCGCTGGTCTTCATGTAATGCTAAAGCCATTTTATAAATATTCTATTATTTAGGTATTTTTTCTAGATCTTTGCTTGCTCTTCTTGTTTCATTTACAGGAAAAAGAATCAAATTATCCTACATATTTGCGTCATGAATTTCCTTTAAGACTATTGCCTGGAAAAATAAAATGCTGTTATATCCAGTATACATGTCAATGCAAACTGGAACAAACACAGCAAATAAAACTTTTTGAAATCCTTCCTCAGAAGATTCATAAAACTCTCATTAGTTTTACCCCGGTATGACTTATTTCTTTAAAATAGAACTGAAAGAGATTATCTGCAACGATCTTTAAATATTACTATTATAAGCAAGCAGCATATATGCTACCGCTTAAGTGCGGAAATCAGTTATTCTGCAGATTATCTAGCTAACCTGCAAATTACCTAAGACAATCTACACATTACCCACTAGACATTCGTTAAAGGGATAATAAGTTCTCTGCTGGAACAACATCAACTTTTTGTACGCTTAAATTAACGTAATGTTATTTATTTATAACGTAATGTTATTTACTTATTATAAAAATCAAGTTAATACAATCAAAGAATGATTAAATTAGTTGATAGAATCAATCATCAATCAATAAGAAAACTTTAATACAAAGGATCAAACGGTTTATACAATTAGGAAATGAATTTGCAAAATTATGATTGTTTATTAGCGTAGTCTAAAGACTAGTGGCACTTTGAATTACATAGCAATTGGTTTTTGCGACAAGCGGACTTATTTATGGTACGTAATTAATTGATGATTGATTCTGTCAGCTAATTTGTTAATTGTTCGATTGTATTAGCTTGATTCTTTAGATATAAAAAAAATAAATAACATTATGTTAATTTCCTTAATTGTAATAATATTTTAAACTGTATTATTCTTTGTACTATAGCTTTTAATTCACTGATGATTGATTCTATCATCTAAAGCTTTTGATTGTTTGGCTGTACTAACCTGATTTTTTAGATATAAAAAAATAATAAACAACGTTATATTTGTAGGGTTTATATTTATTTTAACTAACATTTATTTTAAGTTTAAACTATCTTTCCTGTCAAGCCTTACTTTTCCCTGGAACTGCCAATTCCAGAGTATGTAAATTTTAGTAGAACGCGCAAGGATTCAAATTATCAGCGGAAGTATTCTGATTTAAATAGAAAGGAAACGAGTTCGAGGAGTGATATTCTTACTTCACGAGCGCGGAGGTAGTTGGCCAGAAATTGAAGAACCCCGCGTTTCGGCCTGTATGCTTACCTGGAAGTAGTGTTAATCGTTCAAGTGATCTTCAAGTTTGCTGAATTAGCAGCGGTATTGTAAAACGCGGTGAGTTAGTTACTTTTAGAGAGCCTCGTTGTTAGCGTCTTGTCTTTAGTTTCTTTTCAGGTTATTATTTTTATTTGACCGCCGAGTTGGCGCAGTTTGTGAGCGTCAAGAGCACGCACTTGTAATTTATTACGTTGAATAAAAAGGGACTTAAACCCTTAACAAGACTCTGTCTTTTATCCAGTTTTCACAGTCACCTCTTGGTTGCGTGCAAGTTGGAGGCGCGCAACGCTACATATTAATTAAAGGGAATAGAAGGGAAAGAAAATGACAGAAACAAACTCCTGAACTTTAACAATGCGCAAGCCGTTAATGTACACATTACATAGGTAAAATGAGGAACACTCTTAATTCCGTACTTTAACAAAGCAAATCAGTTATCAACAGATAAACTAGGTAATGTGCACATTTACCGACTTGTGAACTTTAGCGGTAACATATATATGCTATTCGCTGCTTATATTTTGTACTGCATTGTATGATTTTACATAAACTGTTTGGATGTGACTCGAGCTTTTTTTATAAACGGCATAATTTCATTTGAATACTTAATTTTTTTCTAATTGTTGTTTTGTGCGGATAAGCTTTTCTTAAGTAGGACAGTTTTTTATGCTATTAAACATTTATCTGCATTTAACATAAATGAGATAATATTAAATTGTATTTTAGAAGAACACATTTTAAAACACGCTGTGCATACATCGAAAACTTAAGATTTTTAAATTTTTAGCCCAAAGGGCGTTAGCTCAGAAGGGCTGTTAATTTCGTTTTGGTATTTTGCGTCAAATCACTGTAAACGGCTTATCAGTTTTCAAATTGTTGCCACCAAACGTTACAGCCCTGCATTATATTTAAAGAAATTACTATATAATGAATAATCTGAATAAAGTATGTATGTTTCTCTCGTGATAAAACAACGGTACCTAGAGCCATCAAATTTTGAATAAAGTAATACTCCACCCGAATATGGGCATCTAAATTTGGAATTTGGAATTTATTTTATAATCAATTTCATATTTTGTAACACTTCAACGATTTTTTGATTAACAAACTCCACGATTTCAAAGCGAACAATAGCAAAACTGCACGGGAGGGGGAAATATTTTTATGAAAAGGCTGCCAGATTGTGTATCGGAAATCCTAAAGATATTCTCTTTTTAAACTATTATGGGATATTGCTGTTGAATTGAATTTTATAGTTTGCGTGCGAAGAACATAATATTTAATAAATAACGATAGCACACAAAAAGTTAAAATAAAATCCTTTTTGGGCGTAATATAAACTTTCAGATATTTTAATTTACATATTTGTCATGATGTAAAGTTTACGGTGTAATTACGGTGTACATACGGTGTACATATTTGTCATGATGTAAAGTTTACGGTGTAATTACGGTGTACATACGGTGTACATATTTGTCATGATGTTACGGTGTATATATTTGTCATGATAGTAGTTATAGTAGTTATAGTACGGTGCACATATTTGTCATGATAGTAGTTATAGTACGGTGTACATATTTGTCATGATAGTGGTTATAATCTATAGTTGCGGTGTACATATTTGTCATGATGTAAAGTTTACGGAGTTAAATTGCTAGTTTACATTAGCAATTTAACGAGTATCATTACTCCGGTAGCACAATAACCATCGAAGCGTCTTGAAAATTGTATATCAACTTTTGTAATTTCTGCACATTTCAGATTAAGTTTTGCAGCCTTCTACACACATGTATCCATGCATATGCTAGTAAGTACCCGAAAGATGTGTGTTATATTCGAACAATTGATGCGAACATATTTATATGAAGCTTCGCCTAATTTTATCTTTACTTAAGAACTCCAGTGTCTTTATTTAAGTCTAGAGGCAAACGGTGAAATATTTTTCTACTTTCAAAATTATCAAAATCATTTTTAATTAAGTCTGCCAAGGAAAAATGTTTCCGAGTATGAAAAATGTATAGAATTGAAGTTCCAAATGAATACATATCATAAAAACATCGCCAAAATCGATGCCAAGCAACCCCGACAGGTCGGGCGCTTCTTTCCCCTCTGAGCAGAGTTACTCCTTTCTGTATACTCCAGGTGGTTAACCAATCAATCGCGAGTTTATGTCTGCTTCCCTCCCCACATCTGGCCGAGTCCACTCCTTCATCGTCCTTGGCACTGTGAGATCGATTTGAAAGCGCGGGTGTGATCCACTCCTTCAGTAGGAAGAGAAGGTTGGAAGAGATGATCACTAGCCCCTCCTCGTGGGAAAAGTTGGCGTTATTTTAGTAGTTCTGGAGTTCACTGTCCTTAAAATGAGTGGTTTCTCTCCATGATCCGCATAGGACAGATCTAAGGGAAGTCAGATCATCGTGTTTGTGTGTATTATGTTAATTAATTATTTAGGTGTTTCTTCGTAAAGGTTTTTATGAATGATGCTTTACTACGGGAAGTATATAGTGGAATTTTTGATGGAGATAATTTCTTCGCTGAATGGATTGGATAAAATAGAAGATGCAGTTATTAGAGTATTTTTTATTTGAATACCGCTTAAGTGTATAGGATGTGTATAAGTATGGTCTATCAGTTGCAAAGCATTCGATTTGTCTATAGGTGCGATCATGGCGCTTAGATATAGCTCAGTGTTGGTAGAATTGAAAGAATGAAGTGAAAATATTTTCATATTTCCTTGCTTACACATAAAAATGATCTCCTAAACAGAACTGTGGCCAAATTTAAAAAGCATTCCCTCAAAACCAGTAATAAGCAAAATATTCTTAGTTATGTGTGCAATCTTTAAAATAGTGAATGTGAAATCTTAAAAGTTATATAATGCGAATTTTCAATTTGATATTCACCGTTAGGTGTTTATAAATGTTTAGTGACTTTGACATTTCATTTCGCATTCACCAAAAGTTCTTCTGTCACAATAATCTTAAGTATTTCTTATTGCAGTCATTAAAATAATGATAAAAGAGTTCAGTTACAGTTATAGTGAGAATAATATCGTATGATGCTCAGGATGAATGATGTAACACATGATAGTCACGCTAAATTTTATGTAAGGTATGTGAGTGATTTTATTTAATTAAGATATTTACATATTAATTTAGGAATTTTTTTGAAGTATGAAGCTTTAATAAATTGGTGCGTTTTTATTTATTTGAAAATAATATTAAGTATTTTTTACATTATTTGAGTGCCATATAAATACACTTTTAGTAATTTATGTATTATTTTAAACTGTTCATTAACATAACTTGCAGAAAGAATCTAAAAATTTATTGCTAGCTCTTTATTTAACGCATATTCTCTCATATCAGTGCTAAATTAAGTAATGTTTTATACACATAATTTTGAAATGGTTCATGAAATAACAAATCAAAGTTTAAATATGCCTTTTTATAAGAAAAGTTAACGGTAATTTTTCTAGGTGATAATGCGTGGTATTTCAATACTGGAATAACGAATACATGGCTGAAATATTTAGGTTTCTTACATAGCATTTAACTTTCTTAACTAAATTCAAATAAATGTAATATTTAAAAAATAATTTATCAGTATTATTTATCGACAAGGAATAATTTTTCCATATGTTATATCTTAGAAACTGATACCTTTCGTGTTATAGAAATATGTTGAAATGTGAACAGTGTTGCTGTAGATGTAATTCACAATGAATCACAGCCTGCCACAGCGTGCAAGAGACTAACTAATGTTAACTTTAATAGTACATAAAGCAATTAATTGCCTTAAAATATATCTATGTATCTTTAGAGAAATATACGAGCTTTCAAACTTAGCAATTTGAAATCCCAACTCGCCAAGAGCAAAAATTTCGAGGTCAACCCTTGTTATGAAGCTTGCACTTTAACATATCTGCAGTGTATTGTTTTATCATTGACTCATTTAAAGCTCTGTGTGGTTAAACTGTAAATTCTTTGGACTAAATGTTGTTTTGAGATCAATTTTGCTTCTAAAATTTAGCCACGCTTTTAATATTTGTGAACAGCGGTTGCTCGTTGAACTAAAACAATAAAATATTGTTTGTTAGCTTAGATTAAAGCAGTCTTGCAGCACACGCAGTTCAATCTCTAGAAGTACAAGCACACAAAAGAATTATGGAATTATGGAAAGAGTGCATTGATTTTCATGAATTTCTCCAACAACTATCTCTCGAATTTAGTTCGTCAGAGAAATTACTGTAATTATCGTCTACCATTATCCGTAAACCAGATCATACTGAGGCATCAAAAAATGCTTTCGCATTAGAAATCTCTCTATGCAAAGTTGTAAGCACTTATAAGGCTATTAAATTAAGATAAAATTAAAATACTTAAATTAGCTATTACAAAAACGATATGTTTTGAAAACTCTGCACTATATACTTCTGAACAATATAATTAGAAAAGGCTAATAAATATAACCAATCTTAATCTATAAAAACCTGTTCACAATATTTCGCTTCATTAGAACTAGATATGTGCACAACACTGCCGAAGAATGTTCTATTTATTATAGGGAATAAGTGAGAAACTCTTGTATTAGTAAGCACACGTTTAGAGATGGATTAGTGGGCAACTCTTATACACAATAAAGCGTCTTCAAACGAAAAAACTGAGTTGGCTAATTAACAAGCAAGTATATAGAAAATGTAACTGTTCTTTGAAAACAAATGCTGTACTTCTGAAAAAAAAAAAAAAAAAAAAAAGCAACATTAAGGAAGTGAAAAAAGTTTTAAGAACCATAACTATAATATGCGACTTAAAAATTCTTTTCTTCTATATTTCGAAGAATTTTAATGATTGAGTTTGAAATTTGCTCCAGGAAACAGAAACTGAATAAACGGGAAAGAAAGATTTCAAGAAAATTTTTAAGAGCCAATAATTTACTTAAATGTCAGATCTTCTGGAAGTTCAGGAAAGGCAAACATTTTGATGCAAACTCTCAGACAATTCCCAAAATGTGAACAATATTTAAATAAATTTCGTTTCGGACATGTCTATATAACAAATGAAATGAATAGTTGCAAAAGATGTCTTGTTCTTGCAGATCTTTAAAGAACTGATAGAAAGCGATTTCAGAGAGAAAGCGAGCGGGAGAGAGAAAACGTGTGTAACGTAAGGTTGACTTGCTATTAAAACAAAGTATCAAAATTCACTGGACAGAAGAAAAAAAGCATCGTTCAACTCTTGTTGACGCAAGCGCAGATCACTATTGGTGACGTCAGCGTCCGCAGCGCTCTACGACGGAAGCCTTTTAGAGACGGATCTCTCTCGTCCCCGTCTTGCCCCTGACACCACGAAAACAACATAATCGCTTGCCCCCCTTACTTTACCCCCAAGAGCGAGCGGATCGGGGAGGGTGAACAGGGGGGACCCACGAACTTTTTAACGAGACGCACAATCCGTTTTTGTTTTCTGTTGGGATCACATTTGAAGTCAAAGTCGACTTTTATGCTGTAGATTATTAAGTAAAATTCTGGAGCGATTCATGTGCTGAAGAGCTATTCAGCCCT
The DNA here is from genome assembly GCF_044657685.1 of Stegodyphus dumicola. Lineage (NCBI taxonomy): Eukaryota > Metazoa > Arthropoda > Arachnida > Araneae > Eresidae > Stegodyphus > Stegodyphus dumicola. Next base: position 29,205,663 of record NC_140779.1, on the reverse strand, counting down.
GTTCTACCCTACCCCGGCCCGACAACCCCTTCTTACCGCAGCTGAAACCATGTCTCCCCAACCAAAAGCAACAGCGGTCTATTTACCGGCGGGTGGACAGAGGGCAGTCTTCGGACCGCCGGCCAGGAATAAGTAGTCGCCAGAGGAGGCCTACATTTTGTAGGTAAGTCTACAAATTATTCATTTATTTTAAAAAAAAGTTCTTGAAAATATTCATTTATCCTTTTTTTTTCAAAATATGTACTGTTAGTGAAACCAAAATAAAAAAGTACTTTTTTGCATAAAAAATAACCTATAGTTTTGATAAATATAAGCTGCAGTTTGTGATAGGCTGTACACTAATGTCAAACTATACAATGTCTTTACAGTAACACTAATCACCAGACAGATCCATAAGGCAATTGGTGTTAAATGAAATTAAAAGTCCAAGCAATTTTAAATATGCATATGTATATATACGTTTATGTGAAAGACAGTTTTTGTAATTTACCGCTTTGCTCTTAAAATGGCAGTATTTTGAAAATTATTTATCATTAGAAAGACGAATCAAATTGTTTTTTCCTGCAGTCTCTTTCAGAGGCCGTTTATGTGAATCCCGATATTTTATTTTCGAGTTATTTTGTTTTTGGAATATTTAAACGAAAATACGAATCTGAAAAACCACCATAATTTCGAAATAAATGCATATATGTCCGATATAAATAGAGTTCCTTAATATAACCTTTTAATTATGGAAAATACATGAGGAGATCACGTAAAGAAATTCACATCATGAGAGTAAAGATGTCAGTGATTCACATTTCCGGTTCAGATTTGCCCTTTTTCTTCCATACGTAACAAAACTTCCATTAAAGTAAATTTTTGGAAATCGTTGAAAACTTAAATTGCAAAACATTTATATTTCTTACACAAAATTATTAAGATTATTTTCAATAACTTATAGATATCGGTCAAAAATCTCTTTCTTAATCACTTTCAGTTCCACATAATTCATGGAACCGCGCATTTTTGGCAAAATGCCAAAATCGGAAGCTTGTTATTGTTTACAAGTTTATTATTAGTTTTAAACTGATCATCAGTTCGAAGTTATGTAGAACATAAATTTTAGAAATTTTTAGTAATCGTTTACAATATGTGTGTTAGTTACTTTAAGCGATTCATAATTACACGCATCTCCATATTGTGCTATGGAATCTGGAACGAATGCGGATAGAAAACGCTTTAATTCAACTAAATTAATTTCAGTTGTTATTAGAAATGAATTACATAATAATTATGCAATACTTTAGTAGGTTAAAGTAATTTTACATAACTGGATTTTATATACGTATCTTATTTTAATGCATGTACATCTGAACATTATTAATCTAACAATGCATATCTGAAGTTTTCGTATAAAAGCACAATATAAATCTGGGGTTATGAAGCACAAAAACGTTAAAACTATTTTACATGAAACAACCACAAATTAATTTATGCTGTGAGTTTTAAATGTATAATTGAATTGTAAAGTTATAAAATATATAAATACAAGTTCATTTTTCTTGAGTCTTAATAGTAAATGGTGGCAATAAACAATAATCCCGTAAAAATCTGTTGGTGGAATTCTTCGAAATTATCTCTTCTCTGCAGTGACAGTGTATAAGCAGGAAAGACATATTTACAGAACATCTGAGCTATGATTGTTCCCTTAACTGTATTCATGGAAAATACAGCTTTTTTACAAATATAATAAAAGAATTTTTTTAATGGAATTTTATGGAATTTATGGAATTTGTTTTAAATTTCCTGCTCATAATTTTACTTAATATAATTTGAAATTTCTTCAAATTTGTTTCAAATTTTGAAATCTCGATTTCATATTTGTTCTTCATCAAAATGCAAAATTTTTATTGCAAATAAGAAAACAAATCTTACGAGTAGCCTCAAATAATGCAATATTTTTAACAGGAAGAGTCCGGTCGTTATTGTAGTATAATTTTAAATACAAATGAACTGGAATTTATTTTTTATTCTTTAGTTTATAAACAATTATTGTTTAGTTTTTGTTCAAATGGATTTTTATGATCAATATTGGCAAGTGCAAAAACTAAATTGAGTATTTCCTCATGTTTCTTTTGAAATATTTCTCATATAACTACTTGACCTTTTTATTATAATACGAAAATATTCTGCGACTATGAAATATCTCGAATAGTAATATATTTATGATTGAAAACTGAGAAATTGGTGAGAAAGATTTCTTTTCTTAAATAACAAAAGCTGAAAATTTTCTAAATTATAACCAAAATTTTTATCTTTATAATTATGTATTAAGGCTTGTTATGTTTTCTTCCGATACTTCTGATTATTTGTTATCTCTTATTACCATCAATATGTTATCTTATCTCCCTTCTTCTTAAATATTTATTTATATCCTAATGTTATTAATTCCAGTTTTTTACTAAGCGTTTAAAAATAATGCTCTCTGTCAAACAAAGAAAATCTCATTGATAGCTGAGAAAAACTAAATAATTTATTTTTGTATCTATGGAACTTAAAATAAAGTGCCTTTGAAATGTATGAATTCGTTTATCTTAGGAAATAAAGTTATAAAACTATAATAACATTTTAAATTCAGGTGTTTTATTGAAATAGGGATATGAACTCAATATATAATTGAACTTAAATTCTTTTAATACTTTTACTACAAACATAAGTAAAAAAAATACATATTGTGTAAATACGATGGAAATATTTTATACAAATTATTTACATATACATTATTTTATGCAAATTTTAATTTTGGAGAACTTCAGATGCAAATAAAAATAGGATTCTTTCCGATATTAAAGTATTTTCCTTGTTATATATATTTAAATACCATAGCTTTAAAATATAGATTAATTTAAATATTTTTTTTGAAATCCAAATAAAATTATACTTTGATATGTAACTGAAAATATAAAGTATTAATTTTGATTTATACCAGTTTTACATATGCTGCTTAATTAACAACGTAGTAGGAACTCGCAATGGTGTTCAAATATTAGCAGTTACGAATGTAGTAAACTACCACTATTAATGACATTTGAAAAAATACAAGATCTTTTAACAAAATACAGCTGCCATTTGGAACCGGATAAGAAGTAAAAAAATATAAAATCTGAAAATTTCAGATTTTATATCAAGGCCAAAAAAAAACGGCGTTTGTTTTATAAGGTATTTCTCCCACCTTCTTGGCGTGTCTTCGTGGTGTAGTGGTTCTGCACGCTGGGCCGGTATTCCAGAGGTCCGTGGTTCGATTCCCGGCGAAGGCTTTGCTTATTTTTCATTTCTCCTGCTCCAAAAAATACCTAATGTCTTGTTTATTAATTATGTTTATCTCCTATTTTTGTTGCACCAAATAAGATGTTCAATTTATGTTGTGAATCTCAAATTGTATTCCGACTACAGTAAGACCCCGCTTAACGCGGGGGATACGTTCCATCAAAGTAGAGCGTAATGCGAAACAGCGCTAAACGAGGCTATCTTTACATGTAAATATTGGGGTTAGGGGAAGATGGCTAGGAAATTGGTTAGGTATTAAATTTAAAAAGTATGTTTTTTTAATAAAAATAAAACCAAACATTTATTTCTTAAAGCCCAAATTAATACCACATTATTATTTCTTGCAAAAATAAAAACAAAATATAAATAACAAAACGAATATTCTTAAAAAAAACAAATAAAATTCTCAGTCAGTCATATTTAGTTAGCCTTCCGCGTTTTCAGTGTTCTGCCATTTTGTGACAAAAGCATCTAATGTTGTTTGCCTTTTTCTTTTGCGTTGTTCTCTTAAAAGTTCTTCATAAACGAATAGAGCATCTCTAACACCACGCCTTAATTTTAAACTCCTGTCAAAATTCGGATCATTTTCAATGAATTGATCCATTATTTCAGTTATGGTAGACAAACTCCTTTTTACAAACGCCATCGAAAGTTCTTTTTGCTCTTCTTCTGAATCACTGCTGTCAAGTCAACATTTTTGTTTTCTTCTTGTTCAGTTAGTTCCTTGAGCTCATCATTAGAAAGACTAGCCGCTGCTTCTTGAATTATTTCTTCGACATCTTCCACATTTACCCCTTCAAAATATGTCTGTACAATACCGCATCAAACAAGAAATACAAGTACACTCTTTCGGATATGTATTTGAAACCTATGCCTGCATAATATTTCGGGGAATCCCCGTATGCTGCGAGCGAATTCGTGGAATCCCCGGGTTGAAATAAAAGAGCGCTAAACCGAAACAGCGTTAAGCGGGGTCTTACTGTATTTTGTAATCTACTTATGTCTTACATCATTATTTTAATTAAATACTAGATGCAGAGTGTACTGTGGAATTGCACAATGTACCATAATAGGCAAACTCTAGACCTTTTGGAAAGCTTCAGTCTATGTAAACTCCTATAAAACTTGCAATTCCACCCCTTTTTTCTTTAAGAGTTAGTATGGGAAGGCATTACCAGTTGACCTATGGTACATCGCTGGTATCCCCCATAATTTACCTCTACAGTTTAACGTTTTAAGTGTTGCTTTTATTTATTAAATAACAAGTTCTTCGCACTTAAACCAAATAAAATTCTATTCAACAGCAATATCACAAAATATTTATAAACAGCATATCTTTAGAATCTCCGATCGACAGTCTCGCGCGTTTGGAGATAAAAATATTCTTTCTGTACAGTGTTGCCATTATTCTCTATTGAAATCGTTGAATTTATTAATGACAAATTTTACAAAATGTGAAATAGAAAATAAAACAAATTCGAAATTCAACATTAGGGCTTTCAGGTATCCATGTTCGAGTAGAGGATTACGTTATTAAAAAATGCGATGGCTGTATGTTTTGTTGTTTATTGATAATGCGAAAAACATACATACATACATTTATGCCGATTCTTTATTACTAAGTATAATACAGAACGTTTATATTTGGTGGCAACAATTTAAAACGTGATTTGCTGTTTATAGTGAAACGCCACAAAATGCGATGTTGAGAATTATTAGCCCTTCTGTTCTACAGCTCCTTAAGGCTAAAAATATGCAGTGAAATGTAGTGAAAATATTTTATCATTAATGTGAAATCGCGAATCTCTCAAAACTGGCAACATTAAACCGAAACTAATTGCGGAGAAATTAATTTTTTTAAAAACTGTTAAACTCTGTAACAAAAGTCGAATAAAAAATCATTAAAAAACTGGGATCTAAAACTTCGCTTTGCCATCTAATATAGAGAGTGTACCTCAGTTTCAAGTTTCAAAAATGTTTTTAAATTAAACATGCAGAAATTATAAAATTAAAACTAAGCTTATGTTTAATATCGGTATGCAAATTTTAGTTTAACACACGATACAGTTTTAATCTAATTATTTACTGTAGACCTGTTTGTTTAAGAGTTAATCTAAAAATTAAAGGTTAAAAACTTTAAATCTTATTTTTGAACACCTTATATGTTAAAACGAGTAGAAAATGGGTTAGTTCCTCTTATATAAATGTTGCTTAGAAATTTGATACTTATTCAATAAAGGAAATGATCAAGACGCAGATGTGAATTTATTTTATTAGATGACTTGAGCATAACACTTCCTATAAAAATTCCTCTGAAGCCTTACGAAGCCCCAAGTATTATCGAGCTGAAAATAATAAATATTTACAAGATATTTTCTTTTATGCGTTTAATAAAATTATATTTCTTTCTTAGAATTTAACAATAAATGGCATTTGTATGTGACTCTACGAACGTGCAATTATGATGCAGGTATGAATGAACATATTGTGCTTTTGAATACCTTGTTGTGCCTTTGGTACTCCAGATACTCTAAATCAGTAAAGCATAAAATTTAATATAAGGCAACATTACCATAACATACATTTCTACATTAGGTTTGATAGAAATTTATTTATTACTTGGTTAATTTTTAAACTGATAATTACATTTTATTATCAGTTTTTAAGATACTGATAATAAAATATTTTATGTTTTTAAGATACTGATAACTTCCCTGGCTTTTTAAGATACAGAAGATTGCTTAAGAAGCCATGGGAGCAATATTCGATTTATATCGTGTTCAAATGAATTCTGACTTAAATTACTACAATTGCATCTGCTGAAACAATTTGTTTCGTTTAAATCCCATTTACAACAATATAATATAATATATTTATATGCCTTTAAAATACGCTTATGAATAACATTTTATTGTACAAATAAAATATTTACTTGTTATTTTTATTCAATTAAAATGAATTTAGAAATATTTCTCTATTAGAAGACAGCTAGAAAGTAAATATTCGTACCTTTTCATTTTAAAAATATTTTCACGTGTCATTAAATCAGTGCTGTAATAATTTTCAAACTGCTACGCTTAGTTAATTGAATATGTTAAAGTATACAAGAACGATATGCCTAAGAAAAGAGTTGCCTTGATGGAAGACGTTCTTAGGAAAATTGCTTCTTATTAGCGATTCACATGGGGAAAGCTCCAAAAACCAAACAGGCCGCCCTTTCAAGCCCAATTTTTTAAGCCAAAGAAATAATTAAAATACATTATAAATTTCTTTCCTAAAATTAATATATTAAAAAGCATATTGAACAGAATTAAAAGAAAATTTATCCTAAATATGAGAAAAGTATTTAAAGGTGACAAATCGTTTTCCTGATGCATGAAGGTGATTTCACTATATTCGAGTTTATCTTCTTTGTAAGTAATGGAGAAAAAGCACATTTTAAAAACTTTTATGATAATTTCAGGAAATGTTTTATAATTAAGAAGACATCAAAAGCCTATATTTCCACAATACATATTTATCTTATATTTTTATGATCGAAACTTTGCCTGCTTTTAAACTTTAGATGTGCAGTAATATTTAATTCCACTTCAGTATTTCATTCTGCAGAAGTAGTTTCTTCACAAAGTATCTGTTCTTCGAGTTTGAACGAATGATGTTCAAAAGGTTTAGATAAATTAGTTATTCATACCAATTCATACCAAATTCATGCCACTTGAGAGACAATTTCAGTTAGGAGCTTGAGAGACAATACTCTGGCTGTTGATTGACCAATATATTGGCACTCGTTCATATGCCTTCCATATGGTCAGCCTATAAGAAAAATATAATTTCAGTACAACTGACTTAATAAGGAGAAAGGTATTCTATACCTTGATACCCGTTTTCGGTATGTTTGGTTTTCTGAGATTTTTTTTCGAAAGATTCTCGAAAATAACTACATTTTTCATTTTCTGTATCATTAATATAAAAATAGATTTATGCTTTAAAATAAATCCTATAAAATAAACCGACAAAAATTCACATATAAATCGCTCGGTTCATAACTCCAAAGCTAAACTCAGTTTATATTTCTGTACTAATGAATAATAATCCTCTGCACTTTCTTGAAGTATGCTCAGTTCCTTTATTTCCAAATTTACACTGAAATAATTGGCAGCTTTTAAGGCATTTTTAAGTATGTGCTCATTAATTCAAATTCAGAAACTGCCTTTTTCTCGCTCCTTTTTCCTGCAACACATTTTAGTAATATTACAATAGAGAAAATACTTAAATTAAAAAATATGTACACGTGAATGTTATTTTAAAATCCAAATTTCATATATTTTAGTTCAAGAGTCATTATGCCTTATACATGTCACTGATACAAGAGTTTAATCTTTAGTTTTTGTTGTTTCAGTTTTCCTATACTTTACTATATAAGATATTTTTCCCTCCTTTCTGCATGCCTTCGTGGTGTAACAGTTAGCACACTCGGAGCGAATTCGAGAGGTCCAGGTTCGAGTCCCAGCGAGGGCAATGTTCATTTTTCGTGGTTCCTACTTTAGCAACCTTAATGACTCTACAGTGGCGCCCAAACTAAGAGGTGGTGCATGATGATTTTTCACCAGCAGGATTTGTCGATTGGGTCTCCTAATCCCAGTACTTCAGTTTTAAATTTGCTTTTTCTACTCACACATATGTTAGCACCAAATTGATTAAAATTTGCTTTTTCTTAAAAAATTTGAATATAAATGTGACAGCTTTTTGAAATCACCAGATAAAACGATAATTGATTCTGCATCAGGTACGAAGTGCATAGCATTAGAATTATCCTTTTAACAATTACAGTAACAATTAAAATTTTTATAAAAATTAACAACAGAATTATTGCGAATTATGTATATTTAAAATTATATCAATTATATACTTGTAGCATCTTATTATTAGTAACTCTTGTATCTTATTAAACGATTATTTAACAAGTAGTTCATTTATTTCCTTATATTAAATTAAAAAAAAACAAAGCTATTATTTGAAAGTTAAATTAAATATCTTATATCACATCAGTTGGCAATTTTCTGGCAAGAACTACTGCAGAGTGTTGCCATTGAACTATTCATCAGTCCCATTAGAAATTAAATTAAAGTTTTTCAGAGACTATCGCCTAGCCGCTTTGAAAATAAATCTAACGTTTCGCTCTTAAGTAACACTTGCTAGATCGCGTATATAGAATATGTAACGTAATATCATATCATGCAACGTAACTCGAAATCTGAACTTTTTGGAATTGAACCTTATCCATTAATAAAACCAATAATACGAAAATAGCTATGAGATGTTTAAGAAATAGTAACAAAATTTATTGCATGTAATTGTTTCTTACTTTAAATGCTTCTAAAATACTTTATGGGCATTCTTCTTTGAACGCTAGGTTATAAAGTATTATTTATTATAAGAGGATAAATTTCAAATATATTGCATATCTTTGAAAATAAATTGAATGCTACCCACAATGCAGTTTATAAAGGGAAAAAATACTAGCATTTTCTAAGATTTGAGAAACTTCACCAGGAAATGAATATATTTTAACCATTGTGAGTTCATTACGAATTGCGAATATTCATATTCAATATTTAATCATTGAGAATTAAGGATTAATTGGTACACAAATGTGTTATGATATTATAAAATAAAATTACAGATATTTCATTCCTTATGAAACAATTTTACGTTAAAATAAAATCAATTTTTTATATTTGTGCCGAAATGCTGCAAAATAATCATTTAAGCAAAATAATCATTGCTTTCGTTTGTAATTGTTTCGGTTAGCTTTTCATTGTTAATAGCAAAAGTTATTAAACTGTGTAGTAAAACAATTACTGATAAAAACGAGCATGTTATTCTTTTTATTTGATTCACAAAAACCATAAGGTGAACGTAAAACGCATTGCACTTTATTTCCTATTCAAAAGTCGTTTGCTTCTAAATGAAAGCTCAATGTTTTTGAAAGGAACAGGCACTTACAATCTCTCTCTAGTGAGCAATGAACCGAGGGAAATAGGTATCTATAACCGTGATCGGACAGAAAACTTCCTAGTAGGTCCATTCCCTCGCCGGACAATGCGCATGCGTGATAAAAATCGAGGTGAGAGGGTTCGATTGTGGCAGACGAACGACACAGTATTGCTCTGGCATTTTGCCAAGAAAGGAGAAGCCATCAAAAGTAGGGCAAGGGAAGGGCCGAGCACATTTCCACGTTAAAATCACTTATTTCTCGCTTCTGTGTATCATACAGTTGCCAAAAGCAAACATATAAAATTAATTTATATAATTCTGAGTAATTTAAGAATAATAACTCGTGCACTTAATTTCTCTGGCATCAGTTTTAAATTAAATGTAATATATTTGTTTATTTTGGAGAGATAATATTTAAATTGCAAACATTTTGAAATTAAAATTTGTTAAAAATTCTCAGCAATGATGAATGGTGCATTGATGTCAAAACGTGTAACTAAACTGTACAATCCGAGAAAAGTTCTTTCTAATATAGTTATTTTTGAGAATAAATAAGGGAAGCAAATCAGGCCCCAAATAACCTTAACTTATGGTTCGAATTTGAAAGCCAATAACACCGAATCAGTGCTTTATCGTATCAACGAACACGAAAAGACAATGTTTGGAATGAACAGGATATAATTATTTACCTTTGGTTATGATTTAAGAAGAAACCTTTTTTCTTACTTCTAATTGGTACTATATAAATTATATTAAAATTGCAGAAGAGACATTTACGTCTTCTTTATATTCTTCTCACACAGCACAAATTAATGTACGGTTATCTTGTGCATACATCTTTATATTACAATTTGAAAAATCCTGATTTGTGATTAAGATACCCTCGAAGTCCCTCTTTTTTGAGGAGAGAATATGCTGTTTCCAATTTATTGTTGCACTTAAGATATGCAAGAAAGACACGTGTTTATCTTGTATATTAAAAGGAAATATGTTTGGAGTAAGACGGGCATCTGAGACTGGCACTTCCTTTATCTTTCTTTTGAAAGCATAAGATAGTTTATAGATTTGTGATTTTTTTTCTGTCTTTAACTAGTATGAGAACTGCAAAAAAAAAGGTTTTGTCCAGTCACCGATAGTTAATGTTTGACGTAAGAATATCTGTAAATCTGGAAAAGTTCAAGTCATTAATATAACTTTGCAAAGCAAATTTATAGTCTTAAAAGTGCTTAAATTTTGTGTTGATATTCTTGTCGGATAAAGGTGAGACCTCAGACATTTTACAAATATTTCATAAAAGAGTAAATTCGTATCTCAACACAGGAATCTAGTGTAATTTCATTTTTAAGTCGATTTTTTTATGTAATTAAATATCCGGGAGGAATCAAGTAGTAATAGAAAAGGAACAAATTTTATAATTCCAGAAGAATAGACAATAGCACGACGCTATTTGCACATAAATATATAAGGTTTGTTTTGTAAGGTTTATCCTAAGTTTTCAACAGCTATTTTTAGTTAAAGCTCCTTTCCTATCCATCCTAATTTCAGCTTACAATTTCCTACCAGAATGTGTTTTAAGAATCGCATTTAATGCAAATGAGTAGTATTTAAGTCGAAGTTCCACTGACTTCGAGAGAGAGCCTCAGAGTTTCTGAATAGAAGGCTTTTGTCTTTTGACCACGTCTCGCTACGTTGTTACTACGCTCGGCCATATTACAAGCCCTTGATAGCTTTGCTAGCTAATTCGATATTTAAGAACCAACAACTTAGATTTAAGTTCTTATTTCTTATTATTTTGAGTTCAAGGGGTGGCTTTGCTGTACGCCCTGAAAAAGGGGCCAACTGTTCATTGTTATTTTGAGCAATAAAGGGTAATTAACCCATCTCGAGTTTTACGTTTCTGTTATTTAGGCAATTATTCGCTTAGCTCTTCACGAGGTTCCTCCACATTTAGTTGCTAGATAAAAGGGTGGAACTTCACAGTTTGACTAATTAAAAGGTTTTATCGTCACACTAGTTATATTTGCCCTCTCCAGGTGCTTCTTTAGTGTTCCAAACATAAATCAACACACTTCGCAACGCAGATAAGGCTACAAATTATCAACGTGATGGCCGATATTCATGAGAATAGTCGTCAGACACTCTGGTTTCTATTAATGAGGGTTTAGGTGTAATTTTTGTACCATGAGGGCTAACAACTTCTTCCAACAAAGCCAATAAATCGGTCGGCTTCTGTATGCCTGTGACTTTAAGCAGACCAAAAATCACCAGATGTAAGATTTGTAGACCTTAGTGGGCATTCTTGGAAGGAAGAACGTCTGAGAGACTCGTTCATTGTCAAATGTCGATCACAGCAACTGTTAAGCAGGACCAGTGCAGAAGGGGGCCACCCTGCATCAGTGTGGAAGATTTGTCTCGCTTGCAAGAAGGAAATGATGGCTTCATAACGTTCCAGTGTGAAAGAAGCAATCTGAAATATTCTATGTGGACTCTTTCAAAATAGCCTATGATAAACGGCGCAATTAACCTGCATTATGTTTGACTTATACAAATATACTTCCACAATCCATTGTAGGTTCTCTCTCATCCAGATGCGGCAGCTTTGTGCGTTTACATTTACATTCATTGAAAAGAGCACTCCATAAACCGTTTGACAGACAGTTCACAGTGTTTCCCGTCTGTGGAAAAGCAAGTTTGCAAATCGATGATAGCTACGTATACGTGCTAGACATCATTGTAAGAACACATATTGAGAATGATCCTGCGTGATAGTAATATAATCCCACTTCGCTTTCTGAGTTATAGAATTTTAAATTTTTTGTTATTTTTGTATCACTCGGTTTATATGTACACTTCGCAAAAAAATGGAACAGTTCTATGTCTCCCGTTCTACTGGGCCGATTGACGAAATTCAAATTGCTTTTTATATGTCCCTAAAGCGCAACTTAGGATACATATTAGATTTATATATAGCATTGCTCTAACATAGGTATTTTGACACAAAATCGGACTTTTTCTGAAATAACATATCACTGTTTTTCCATATTTCGATTCTACGACAAAAATTATGCCTAGATATTAAATTTTGTAGTTTTTGGTGAAAACATTATGAAGAAATGTAACAATTTATCTCGGCAGATTGTTTTTCAGTTTGACCCAAGAATAATTCACATGGCAAACTTCTTAATTTATAGTAACCTCTTTTTTTCATTGTCCACGAGTGGGAAAAAAGTCGTCGTTCATACTTTCAAATAATTTTAACAAAGTGCATAAACCACATTTTTATTATTATCGCTTATCTTATATGTAAGCGGCTTAAGTGTTTGTCGCCGATAGAAAAATGAGCGCGGAAATTAACGTTTTCGCAGTTCGGCCGATTAAAGTCGTACGAAGATGAGAACAGTATCGATAGATTCGGAGAATTATTTGGAATCCGAGGATACGCGTTTCGAATTTCAACTCGGCGCCGTTCCGTAGATATTCGCGAAAAAAGAATTTGGCACGTAGACAAATCCCTCTAATAGGGAAAACCCAAGAAAGAAAGTGGAAAATGTAGGGAAAACGTAGGAGAAAAATAGTTTTTCATTAATATTTCGGCTAAGTGAAGTCCCTCGAAGACGCGAATGGCCAAAATGGCGTGCCATGGACCTGCGGAATCCAACGGTGTGCTTCGCTAAGCCCGGGAGCCAGCCGTTTCGGAGGAGATGATGTTACCTCACCTTATATAAATATGCGGCTTAAGTGTCTGTTTGTCGCCGATAGTTTATTGGTTGCTTGCGTAACTGTACTAGCCAATGGGGTGAAGTTGCCACGGCACAGGGTTGCCGTTTCAATTGAAACCTAGACAATTTCCTGTAAAACTTGCCTTTGCTATGACCATCAATAAGTCTCAGGGCCAAACGCTTAAGCGTGTGGGCATTTTTTTACCTCTGAGCCTGCATTTGGACACGGTCAACTTTAAGAATTAGGGCACGCTGTTCAAGAGTTCGTGAAAGAACGGACGTAAAATTCAAGGCGAGCTTAAAAATGATGGAAAGATCTACACAAGAAATGTTGAGCACAAAGAGATCTTTGACATGTGATTTAACATACTCTACTTTAAGTGATTAACTCTACTTTAAACAATCGAGCAAGTAGAAGGGGGAAACCCCGTGAGGCAGTAAGCAAAGAGGCGTCCTCTTCGCCTGCCTGAGTAATTCATTTTGAATTAGCAGACACCTTTTGCACAAATCATTTTAATTACAATTTATAACATCTAGAACAGCGGTCATTTCGTATGACCGCCGGGGTTTCTAAAATAAATACGCCAAATTTGGTAAACCCGTCAAAGTGTAAGTTCACTTATATCTTAGGAAATTTTGGATAAAAAACTGCGATTTTTTGCAGGTAGGCTTAGAAATACATCTACGTTAAGATGCTGGCAAAAAGTTTTATAGGTTATTATTCAAAAGGTTTTTTTGAAAATTTATAAAAATTATTTAAAAATACAAATTTAAAAATAAATCATAAAAAATCAGCGAATTTTATTTGGAATGAATATTCAAAAGCATCAGTCAGAGTTGGCACCATTTTTCATGAGACTGCTCCCTGCCATCGCTGCCCTGCTCTGTCGTTTCTTCTTTCCTTCTTTAGAATAGCTATGGAGCCGAAAGCTTAACCTTATTTTAATTTAAATCATTATTGGATATGTAGGTTTTGGATAATCTGAAAGAATAATGATCTGCCATTTTAAGTGAATAAAGCTATGGAGTTTTAAAAAACGAAATCTTTCGGTGTCATCATTTCTGTTGTCAACCACTCAGCCATGTCCGGGACTTTGATGCCAAGCTTCATTGATGTGCCCAACTGCCAAATATCACATACATATGTAGTCTGAGTACATTAGAAATAGAAATCTGGATTATCCCATCCGAGGAAAAAGGTTGTAGAGACATTAAGTATCTTTTGGAAGCAGGAAAGCTGAAAAATAGCAAACGCCTTCGCCGGGAATCGAGCCACGGACCTCTGGAATACTGGCCCAGTGTGCCGCCCACTACACCACGAGGGCAGGTTAAGAAAAGGGTAGAAATACCTTATATACCCCCTTTTAAAGGGCGACTGGGGTTTTTAGGGTGGGGAGAAATCATCATCCACCACCCTTTTAGTTCGGGCGCCACTGTAGAGACACTAGGATTTTTTGGAAGCAAGAAAGATGAAAAATAGTAAGCGCCTTCTTCGGGAATCGAACCACGGACCTCTGGAATACCGGCCCAATGTGCTGACCACTACACCACGAAGGCACGCTAGGAGCGCGGGAGAAATACCTTATAAGGTATCTGGTAAATATTAAAAGTGTCAAATTTTAAAGTTGACAGATATATATAGGCCCCCTTAGCCCATTTAAAAGTCCTCACATGGCCTTTAGGTTCGCAATCTTTGTCCTTAGTTATATACTTCCAATTACAGAAGTGTTCCAAATGGCGAAAATATTCATGTTTTGGCCATAACCAATTAAAAAAAATAATTTTCGACAAATAACGAAATCTAACTTTTATCTAATTGCAGCTCTCTATAATTGGGAGAACTTTATATTCGAAATGAAAAAATAAAATTATAAGAAGTTTGACTCCCACATGATAAAAATTGACCGGGATATTTAATTTCAAAATTTGCAGTTTTTGGTGTCATTTTCAACTTCTCTTGGCACATCGGTTAATTAAGTTAGAAAAATTACCAGAAAAAGTTAAAATGAAGTCCAGAAAAAAATATATATAATTTAATAGGCCGCACAAGGAAGTCCAGTGGTGTCGATATCAGATATGTTATTATGAATAAAATAAATTTCCTAAATGTAAGTTTAGGGACGGGAAGAATGTATAAAACTTTAGGTTTGGTAATTTTTACATATTTGATTTATTTAATGTAAAAATGCCAAAATGTGAAGTTTTACGCCATTTAAAATATTTTTGTGATTGGAAGCGCACGTTTACGTGCAACGACTGGGAAAATAAAGGCTGGATAAGAAGTTTTGCGGACACGCTGCATATAAAAGTTTGTGTGTATTAATAACAGCGTGTTTAGAAATAAGACTCATTATTTAAGATAAAAGTTTCCAATTACCTATATAGGAAAGTATGCTCATTTATAATCGAAATGAAGCGCTATGTCGTACGATGGAGTATGCTTAGCACATTCTAGCAGCCGGAAGACATGTGGTTCCAGACCCCGTTAAAGCACAAAGAATTTTGCATGTTTTCTGTTCTCAAAAGCCAGACAGTCTAGGGAGTTCAATGGCTTATAAAATTATGTTTATTAGTCCAAAGGAGCTTTGTCTCTGAAGGACTATTGTTTTCGTTTTGCGATTTTGCGTTGAATCACTATAAATCTTCGTTTCACTTTTCAAACTGTTGCCACCAAATGTGAGAGTCCTGCATTATATTTGAAGAAATTAAATAATGAAAAATTCTCATAAATGTATGTATATTTCTCGCATTGTGATAAAACAACGGTAACTAGAGCCATCGAATTTTGAATGACGTAATCTTCATACGAATATGTTCATGTGGAAGACCAAATTTGAAATTTGGAATTTGGTTTATTATCGATTTCCTATTTTGTAAAATTTTAAAGAAATTTGATTAACAAACTCAAGGATTTCAAAGCGAGCAATGGCAACACTCTACGAGGGAAAAAACCTTTTTATCTCCAGCGCGCCGAACTGTGTATCGGAAATTCTGAAGATATGCTTATTTTAAAATTATTTTGCGACATTGCTATTGAACTGAATTTTATGGTTCAAGTGCAAAGAATATTTAATAAATAAAGGTAACACACAAAACGTTAAAAAACGCCCCTTTGGACGTAATTTAAAATCTGAAATCTTTCAGATTTTTTTAAAGTTATAAATACCGCGGTATATATCTGTTAATATAAACAATTTCCACAGAAGGAGTAATTAAGTACGTGGTTCCAGTAACTTAAAGATGATGCAGTTCCAGTGTAAAAAAGCAGAATGCAAAAGAACTCCTTATCTCAGATTTTCGTCAAATTAGGAATATAGAAAGTATATTCTTATTTAATTATTTAACTTAACAACAGTGTTTGGGGTACAGATTTACAATTAAAATTATTAAAATAAGGCAAAAAAGCTAAACACAATATTAGACAGATAATACAAAATTAGACAGATAAAACAAACTAAAGTGAAATTTAATTTTACTTTATTTATACGAAGGGGAGAGGACGGCATATGTAAAAAGTGATAAGGAAGAAAAAGCAAAGGGATGTTATTACTTGAATGAGAAGTTCCTTTGAATACTAAACATCACGTATCTTCCTTCACTGAGCTTCTGTTTCACTCATAAATTTCCCCATGTGATTTGTTGCTGTCTGCGTTTCAAAATGTTTCTAAAGTGAGACATAACATTGGCAATGAAAGTGGATATGAAGTGCTTTGGACTACTTTGTTAAGGTGTTATCATTACAAGAAAACAGTGCATCTTGACCCATTTTGCCTTCGCCGGTCAAAGAACTAAAATAATCTTACCTTCCTCCCTGCTCCTCCGCAGACCTTTCTTCACAATCACCTTCTTCTTTCTGCTTCTAAATTTGTGGCAAATATTTTTTACTAAGCTTATTTTAATGGTCTTCAGGGAATTCCTGTTCATTGTTAACCAAGCTCAGGTATATAGACCCAGTATCATACATAACACAAAAACGTCCTCAATGCCAAAGCTGTCAGATGTTTCCTGAAACATAATTTCCTCCAGGCCAAATTCATGCTCTTGTTCTTGTTGATGCCATATTTGTTAATGAGAATTAAAAAAACAGAAAATATTAAAATGATGTCCAGGAAGTTTCTGAATATTAAGTCTGCGTCAGAGTTTATTTTAAAACCCCTTTGAAAATGGTTTGCTAATGGTTGCTGAATGTTCGTAACTCGAGAAATCTTTGCCCATCGAAACTTAGTTTTCTATCATGATTCCTCCGTGATGAGTGGCGTTAGTGATTCAAGGTTCCACTGTATGCAACATTCCTAAATCTCAGTTTATTGCTTATTTAAACTTTACAACGCTACTTTGACTCATTATCATAGCTCAAAACTAATGGAATTAATTAAATCTAACACAGAAAGGCTAAATACTTTATAAAAGAGATACAGTGGAGTATAAATTATTTTAATAGATTACTTTTATTTTACCGTGTTTGTATGGAAACAAGTTCTATTTGTGCTTTAAATGGAAAGTGTTCAGGAAAAGAAAGAGAGAAGACGTTGTAAGGTATATTTTAATTTTATAACAGTTACTTTAATTTAAGAATGCTTTCCTATTGATTCTTGTTTTCACTTGCAACTCCCTACTAGAATGAGGTTTCAGAATAGAGTTGAATGCAAATGAGTTAGAAGTAGTATTTAAAGAAAGTTCAACTTACTTCGTGAGAGAGAGCTGGGAATGGTGAGTACCGCGAGTTTGCCTTCGGGCTAAGTCCCTATAGAAGCTGTTACACTCGGCCGGATTATACGCGCCTTTTGATATTCGCCGGTTAGTTTAAATTAAGGGCCAACTACGTTAGATAATTGTGTTTAGCTTTGGCTCTCTTAGTTAGGTCTAACTTAGTTCTTATTTCTATTCCCAGTTTAAGCCCAAGTCAAGGCTTTGTGTAAGCCCGAGAAAGGAGCCAACTGTTCATCTAATTTTGAGTGAAATAAAGGGTAGCTAACCCTTCTTGAGTCTACGTCTTTAGTTATTTGAACTCAGCAATAAGTCGAGTAACAATTCACTAGGTTTCTCCACATTTCCTTTTCCTACAAAAACAGTGAGAAACTCTACAACGTTATTGTTTGTGGCCATAAAAATATCAGAAAATCATTTCTCTGGTTATTTTCTTTATCTTTTCTTTGTCTCTTAGAGCGCTCACCAGCGGGCGAGCGGTAACGTCGCTGAACACTGCTAGTTCGGTCCGAGGTTCGAATCCCGTGAACGGGCTGGCTGCATGGGCGTTTTCGTGATTTTGACCATGTGTAACGTGTATACGAGCCAGTTCCCTTAGAAAGTCCTACACGAAGGCATCCCACCCTTAAGGCAGATAGCCCTCGAGTGCTTTGCGGTAATTTAATAAAACCAAAAACAAGATTTTTGTCTTTTAGCACCACCTAACTCTGCTTGAGACTTAGTGGATATTCGTTTCATTCAAAGTTTACTCAATGGGATTTATTATTGACGTTTCCAAATGTTTTTTTAGTTTGAAGTGATGCATTATCATTGAAAATGTTTGTGCTGCAGCTTGCTGCTGCTTTATTTAGGATGGTATAATTCCATAAAACTTTTCCCTTTTCATTTTTTGCGCAAATTTCACAGATAAATAGCCAAAATTATTAGTCCAAAGGGATTTGAGTACCCGAAGGACTATTACTTTCGTTTTGGCATTTTGCGTCGGACTTCTATAAATGTCGATTCACTTTTCAAACTGTTGCTACAAAATGTTAGAGTCCTGCATTATATTTGAAGAAATTAAATAATGTAAAATCTGCATAAATGTATGTATATTTCTCGCATTGTGATAAAACAACGGTATCTAGACCCACCCAATTTTGAATGACGTAATCCTAATGCGAATATGGGCATCTGAAATCCTAAATTTGAAATTTGGAATTTGTTTTATGATCGATTTCATATTTCGTAAAACTTTAGCGAATTTTTGAGTAACAAACTCAACGATTTAAAAGCGAGCAATGGCAACACTCTGCGGGGGAAAAAAAAACCTTTTTATCTCCAGCGCGTTGAACTGTGTATCGGAAATTCTAAAGATATGCTTATTTTAAGATTATTTTGCGACATTGCTATTGAACTAAATTTTATGGTTTAAGTGCAAAGAATATTTAATAAATAAAGGTAACATACAAAACGTTAAAAAGACGCCCCTTTGAACGTAATTTAAAATCTGAAACATTTCAGATTTTTTTCTTTTCTCCTATCCTCTTCCTCTGAAGATATTTCCTTCTCAGTATCCTTGACTGCTTCCTGCATTGTCATGTATAACGAAATATTCATTGGTGTAAAATCCCTCAAAGTCTCTGCCAGCAAAGAAATCTAGTCACAATTTTCGTTGGGCCGATTGCATAGTCTTGCTAATTACTTTCTGTCAGCCTTTGTTAATGAGATGTTAGCAACAAAAAATATTAAATGTTTGTTTCAAGACGTCATTGAGTACCAATTCTTTGTCAGAGGTTATCTCAGAACTCTTTTTCGATAACCACTTGTTGAAAACCTGAGTGTTTGTAACTAGAGACAACGTTCGTTATACGAACTTAGCTTTCTGTTCAGATAATATATCCGTGACCTGATTTCTTCGTGATGAGTGGCATTTGTGTTTATAGAATATTAGCGGGAAAAATGTACAAAACATTGCGAAAAGCAAATTTAAAACACTGCAATACATTATACATATACACTAAAATATACTATTCAGAAGCATGAAAAATGATTTGTATATAAATAATGCACAATAAGAGTGTATATGAAATGTAATAAGCCATACAAAATAAATGAATGTCATAAGTTAATTCACATTAATTACGGTGATAAAGCAAGCTCATCAGTAATTTCTCATAACAAGTAATCAAATCTGTAACTTGTACACCACATGATATGAATTACATGATAGATTACAATATTTATGATCTATATGAATCTATCTATATATCTTTGTGATAGATTACTCTATTGTATACATAAAATATAGATGTATAATGATTTGTAGCGGTTGCTACATCATAAACATTATTTTTCTGCTTTAAGAACTACTATATTTAAAAGAAAATAATTTATTATTCACTTTTTAAAGACGTTCCTTTTTAAACAATATCATCTTACGAACTATTTTCGTTTCCACTGTTGCCACTAAAAGTTTACATAAAGTTGTACAAAAGAAAAGATTATATATGATTTGTAGATGTTACAAGATTAATTTGGTCGCTTTGATACATGCCATCTATAGCATTAGGCTCTAACATCGCCGAGTTCGCTACCGTTACATTACGAATGCGTGCAGAAAGGAGGAAGGTGCGGTGTATTTAATTATGGCAAAGCACACTAGGGCTATCTGCCTAAGGGGAGGGATGCCTTTCGTGGAGGACTTTCTAAGGGAAACTGGCTCGTATACACGTTACACATGGGGAAAACCACGAAAACACCCATGCAGCCAGCCCGTTCGCGGGATTCGAACCTCGGACCGAACTACCAGTGTTCAGCGACATTACCGCTCGGCCGCTGGTGGGCCAGAAAGGAGGAAGAAAATATCTTAAGATGCATATCAGTGCTAAATGTTGCACAAAGTACATTTTGTTGATATATAGAAATATATATTAAAATTAATAAACATTGGTCTAGGTATTTCAAATTATCTATGTTAAAATATAGCAGATGGTACAAACCTTAATCAAATAAGGGGAAAGATACATAATTCCAAATATCGTTTCTAATACATTTTTAGTTAAAACATTTTTAAAATAAACTCCATTTTCACGGGACCTCTATGAGTACCCACGAGCAACAAATTCTCTATTATCAATCTTTTAAAGATGTCTTGACGATAATCTTGAAATGCTTCAAAGTATAAAGACATATATGAATCACGAAGTTTTCAATCAGCCAAATAATAATAAGTAAATACTACGTCGCAGATGGCTACTGATGTAAGTGTGCCAGTTGATCCGCACAGAAAATCTTCCGCACAGAATACATCAAAAGTGGGTTTTAATACCCGAGGAAGATACCTTACCTCTGGGACACGACTGATTTGAATAATACTTATTATTACATATATATCTAAATAAAAGAATGGTATGAATCTCAGAATTCTGGTAGTATTGACAGTTTAAAGGGTGGCGAAATATCTAAGAGAAGATTTGTGTTCTTTGATCATGGCATAGCACATTAGGGTTATATCCCTATGGGAAGGGATGCCTTCGTGGAGAACATTCTAAAAGAAATTGGCTCAAAGGTTATTCGTGGAGAAAACCACGAAAGTGCCAATTTAGTCAACTTCTTTCTCTAAAACTGAAATCAGGTCGAATTACCAGCTTTCAGCCAGTTTACTTTACAGCGACTACAGCCGCTGGTGGACCTCTTTAATAGAAAAAGAAAGGTACATAATCTCAAGGTTATAATGAATATATTATGTTAAGCTGGTCCATGGTGCACGATAAGTAATATTATCCTCAGATTTCGGAGTGTATTAGCTGATATTCTAATTCTAGATGAAAGCTGGCTGAAGTAGAGTTTTTTTCATACCCAGCTTAATGAGTTCAGTTTTGTTATTCTTCTGTGTTGGTAAATAGTACAATTTTTGCTTTGAATGTGATTGAATTTTGTTATTCTTATGTCCCCGTTAAGGTTTTATGCCTTTAGTTAATCTGCATGCAACAGTTGTAGAATTATCAACAATTTAAAAGTTGTTTAAGTGGTACTATTCCAAACGAATGCGTTCTTTGTTTACATTTCAAAATCGTAGTAAGATAGTGAATTAAGTCAGTTTTTGCCCCAACTTCAATCTCTTTTTACCCACTGTGGACTTCCAGTGGGACCAGTGCGAGTTACCTTTCAATTGTGTGCATCGAAAATTATGTCTTTTTGCTCGTTTGCCAAATTGCTTGTTTTTTCTATAGAAATTCTAATTTTAATTGCTATAACTTTTTTTAAAATTCTATTTGATGTTTTAGGTTTTTTTGAATGAAGATGTTTTCGTTTTTTATGTATTTTTTGCTTGCCGGGAAGTGAGAACTGACTTAATTGAATGAGAAATATGTCTCTAATGAAATTCGAGGAAATAATTTGAAGTGAAATGCAACAAAAAGTGTGTATAATTTCCTAAGCCGTACAAGGAAGTCATGTGATAGCCCTACATGCAGTATTCTCCGTTTACTTATAGGATGAATCGCTTTTATAAAGCTAATTTTCTAATCTAAATCCTTTGTGCTATATTTTCCCGTTGGAGCTTGTTCTTGTTCCCTACTCCAAACAGAATTTCTTCATGAATTCTTGATTTTTTATTGTGGTTTTTTCCATCCATTATGTTTCTATCTCAAGTGTTTCTGCTTTATTTTTTCATATTTTCCTCATGTAATCGTGTTCTAGTACATATCAGTATTTTTAGAAATAGCATCGATTACGTACCGGTAAAACAAGAGGAAAATCAAACGAGAAAGCAATCAAGTGATTGCTTTTATTAAGATGCAACGGCAGCAAGCTCAACTGCATTAACGATGAGAACGTTTTTCCTGAAAAGCAGCTTCAGATCATCGCCAAATCTTGGCGCGATCGTGCGTTTTCTTCCCCCCCCCTCCAGCATGTACGCTAAGAGCAGAAAAGAGAGCGGAAGCGATATTTTTTTGTCTTTGTCAAATGTTTGTTGAGTCGAAATAGGTTCTTTTCCGTGTGGAAATGTGCCAAAAATTATGATTTCTCCCTCTACTGAAAAAAAAAGAGAGTTTTAGGAAATAATACAGAAGATTTCCCCCCCCTCCATTTAGCCTTTTTCGTATCTTTCTGAAGCTTAAATCTCTGCCTGGATTTATAAGACAGCCTGCTGAATATTATATTAGTGTTAATTGTAGCGTTGGATCATTATGCATACAAGTCTGACATATGGAATTTTAATCACTCATATTATGAATATTTTTGCATTACGAAGTGCTAAATATTCCATCACACTGGGTACAAAAACATACTGCTCTGTTTAACAGAGTCGCATCTTACAGAGAATTTTTAGTTAGGATTTAGTTAAAATTTTTAGTTAGGACTTCGTTAAACCAGGGTTCAGAAATGAGTAGATCTGAATTGGTATTTAAATAATGGCAATTGTAATGTGGTTTGCGAAGGTAACTGTGTTTTTATTATGAATTCTAAACTTGTTTTTATTTTCAGAAACTGCGTAAAGAGAATATGCGTTTTACTAAATGCAACTTGTGGCAAATCCACAATAAGATTTACTTATCGCATTGTCTAAAATGCAAATGGGACTTATGAAGGTGTAAAAGACGCTTTTATTTAAAACTAAGTTATAAGGTATTTTCACCTTCCTCCTAGCATGCCTTAGTGATGTTACAGTAGCACACTCGGAGCATTTTCGAGAGGCCCAGGTTCGAGTCCCGGAGAAGGCATTGCATATTTTTCACATATCCTGCTTCAAAATAACCTAATGACTTTACAAATTGAATTAAAAGGTAATTTTAAAAGGATGCGCACCTGGTGTTTACAAATAAGCCAGAAATTACATCGAAAACACAAACTAGAATATAAATTTAAAGTTAAGCCTAAGTATCAAATAGCTAAAGGCTACGCAGAGTATTTACAACGCGAAAGTTGGCGCTTAAACTTACACTGGCGTCGAGACATTATCAGCAAGAATAAAACAACAGGTAGCAACTCTTTATCTTAGAGTTGCAAACTTGTAACTTGGCCTGCAGCAGGTAGAAAGCGTTCTGTCTAAACAATCTCAAACACTCACTTTAATACGTTGCCAGCTAATTTGCATTCTGGTAGAAAAACGGAAAAATAGAAGTGACAGTACAGGTTAAGGACCTAAAATAACTGGTTGACTAACATAAATAAACCTCACAACTGAAGGGCAATCCCCGAAGATTTTGGGAAAGCCTAAAATGCGTTAAGATAATAAGATATGCAAATTTTAAAATTCACGTTTAAACTTTAGGACTTTTGAAGACAAACCGGAAGAATCATTATGCATAATGTTAGTGAGATAGTTAGCATAATATTAAGTGAGTTCGAAATGTTAGTGAGATAGTTATCTTACGCGCATGACATTTATTAATCCTGGCTTTCAGAAGCCATCAAAGTCCTCTCTATAGAATCTGTATAGTCTACTCCTCTCTTTATTTATGAAGTGCACTATAGTACCTCTAAACTATCTCTATAGTCTATTCCTCTCTATATTTATGAAGAGGCAAAATCCGGAGTAGCTTACGTCGTGTAGTACTGTAAACAGAATTAAAGTATTTATGCACCCAGTTTGAGCAAAGGGTTTTGAGCCAACAACTTCGAATGGGTTTGATCAGATACATATATGGTTTTATGATATATGGGTTTGATCAGATCCTGCCACAATGACCTTATTTACCAGATATCGTAACCTCTGGACGTGCTATCATATTTCATCTAAGGTGATTTTGTGAGACTAAAGTGTTCACAGACTTCAATCTGCAAACGACGGCCAGTTTATGGAATACCCGAAGAGGACATTTGGCCAACGTTTTCAAGAAATTCTGGAGCGCTAGAATAGAATTTTCCGATGGATATAATTTTTTATGACTAGGTTATAACTGAACTATTCACAAGAATCTTTTGCCAACCTTTTGAATGTAAGAATATTTATTTTGATACTATCTAGATCTGAAATACACATTCATACAGTAAATTTTAGAAAAGCTCTGCAAATGACAAATGACCTTATAACACAGAAAACCAATTAGATATTGTGAATGTAGAAATCTATAAAATATATTTTGAACTTGCATTGGTTGATGCAGTAATTGTTATGTGAATCAAACAGGTAATGTGGACCAGAAAGTGCAGAAAAGTTCAAGGTTCTTAAATGAGGTATTTTCTCTCTTTTCTCTTTCCTTTCTTCATGCCTTCGTGCCACTCGGCGCATATTAGAGAGATCCAGGTTCCAGTCCTGGTGAGTGCATTACCCATTTTCCACGTCTTCGGCTTAAGAAATATCTAATGATAGGTGGCCGAACTAAAAGGTCGTGGATGATGAAACTAAAAGTGGCACCCGAACTGAAAGGTGGCGGATGATGATTCTTCACCACCAGGATTTGGATTCCCCTAATTCCCAGTCACCCTTTAAAAAGGGGAGTATATAAAGTATTTTCTCCCTTCTTAGAAAATCCTAATGACTCTACATCTTTTAAACAAATATAAATAGAGATAAATATTAGTAAATGAATTTTAATAAGCTGCACACTTATGCATAAAATTAAAATTCCACTAAGCATTTTATCGCAAGGTTATTAAGCGTTCTATTCGTATGCGTTTTACCACAAAATGTTCTGTTTTGCTTCGCTAAAACGCTAATAAAATATTTCTGAAAAAATGTAATAAAACTTATATCGTAGTGCTCGCCTATGGCGTAAAAATTATTGCAGGTAATTTTCTAAATTTAAATAGCTAACTCACTTGTAGTACAATTAAATCTAATTAAGATAACCTTATAGGAAATCTACAATAAGATAGACCAGACAGTCACTCAATATGATATCAAGAATTTTTAACGCTATTTTTTTTATTGGTACTATTGCAGATATTCTTTGCTTCTGTGCCAGGTACATATTGTGGCCTAATTAAGGATTGGTAAACAATGCTTTCACATAGGTAGTTTCCTTTGAAGCTGAAGAGCCATACTTTATCAGGTTTACTTTTTTATTGCATTTATGATTCTAATGAAGGATAGAAAACATTCAGGAACGAGAACAATATGAATCAGCAAGAAGCACATGCATATTTGAATCAAAAAGGCTCTTTTCTACATTTCTGAGCGACGTCCCACTGTATGATAAAGGTTTGTTTATTTTCTTTTAAGTCAATCTAATTTATGTTTCTAAAAGTCTTTTCATAAATCTGCTTCTAAGCCAGTTTTAAATAGATTACCCCTATTTCTTCACTCACGATACACTTCCTGATAAGAACAAAATTTAGGTAAATAGTATTATTGTCACACGCTTGCGTTAATTACCGGTTAAACAACGATAGGTAACTTAAACTTATTGCTTAATCTAATTAACATTGTAAGCAGACGTATTTTTAAATTAACTAAAACTTCCTGTAACATTTTGTTAAATTAAGCAGGATGTTATAAGAGAAAATGCAGGCTGTGTGTTAACACAACATGCATAGTACTAAAGAAATTTCATTTTGGTTATCTGTCTGCAATCATAATTATTTAATTAGCGCCAAGCCAGAGAGCCTTGACTTGAGCAATTTAAGGTATGTCTAGCGTCAACAAAGATGACAGGAAATTAAACTCTGAACGCGTTGCTCGATATTATGTTTCTCATTTTTCATAAATATGATTATTATCCTTTATGCAGCTGTTCTGATACTGAATTATGTTGCGATTGTCCAACTTTTGCAGCTAAAGAGAATCGCTGCAATGATTTAGAATTTAAGAACTATTAGAATAATTATTAGAAGAGGATTTAAGATGATATTGTGACGAAAGAAATACCTATTGCTTCGCTAAATTTGTGTTTCAGAAGCCCGAGTATCAACAGTGATTTGAAATGTTCAGTTTAGAAGTGCTTGGAGCTAATTCTTACATGCTATGAAACCCGCTGCCCATAAGGGAGCAGTGTGTGACTTAATTATTTAAAAGCCTCGCAATTGGCTCCCAGCCGTGACAGTGTTTAGCAACGCTGACTGCTGTACCGAAGGGCCCGGGTTTGAATCCCGGAGAAGGCATGGGTACTTGTAAATGCATAGTGTCTATTCGGCATGGGGGCACCCTAAATATGCGAGAGCCGAAATTCCTCTCGAGAGGTTGGTGGTAAGGGGAAACGGGTGAGAGACCCTTGGAAATGAGCAAAGTAGTAGTGTCACCTCCATGGTGCTCAAGGCTCTTGCAAATGACAGGCACAATCTTGCACTTCATACCACGATGAATTTCGTGGGCTTCTTGTGATGTTATTGTCAGACAAGTGAGATAAGTAACAACAACAACAATAAAGGATAGCAACTGGTAGGTAGTAAATAATTTTTGTTTTACGTATGTCTTTCCTCCAATGAATGGCAAGATACTCACAACAGCAACATTTTACTTTTTGTATGTTTGAGCTTAATTTTTCTTTTCAGAGAATGATCCAAAATATATTTTAGTCAGAGATATGGGATAGGCATTTTATAATCATTACAACAAATGTAAAACTACTACATCTCACTAAAACCCGAGAAACGTCTAACATATAATATGAAATTAAGTATCTTATGAAATATATCACACATAGATCTAAGAACGGAAACTCTATATTAAATAACAGATTTTCATTAAATTCCATGTTTTAGTTTAAGAATTTACTTCCAGAACTTAAAGCATGGCAAGCTAGATACTTTCCGTTTCAGTTTTTATCTACATTAACATACAAGAAAAGAAACCTGAAGGCTTTTATATTGTTACGAAATGTACAGGCACGGTGGGATAACTTCCCCGCAAAGCAGTTTTAGGGTTGTTATAAAATGGCAAGGAAAGGCATGGTTGCCACATTTGGCCAGAAATCGCCCATTTGGTGATATTTGGCGACAAAATTGGCGATATACTGTGGACGGATGGAGAACCTTCTGGAACGAATTCTTACCGGTTTAGCCCAGAATGTTCTCGAACACAAGCCGAAAGCTATATAAACCCTGCTGGTCTGCAGTAGTATCTCAGAGTGTGCCTCGTCTAGAGTGCGAGTTAGTTAGTATCGAGTTGATGTCTCACCTAGCGAGTCAATCTCTGCGGAGTCGATCGAGTTGACAGCCGTGCAGGGAGTGCCGAGTGGGTCGTCGAGTGCACCGAAGGAGTCTGTTAGTGTATCGCGGTTAGTACATCGTCGAGAGAGGGTGCTGAGCTCTGGGAACGACTGAACGAAGAGTCGGGAGCTGTGCTCGTGTGTCGTCGAGTGCATTGCGAGTTGTAGCGTGGAGAGTCTCGAGAGTACGTGGAGTTCCGAGAACGACAGAGCAGAGTCGGGAGCTGTACTCCGGAAAGCAGAGTCGGTGCTTTCCAGGAAGCTGTCTCCACCGTGATAGCCTGATAACCTGAAGGCTGTGTCGCTGATCATATCAGCGTGTTTATAGTAGATCTTCGACGACTGTAAAAAGTGTTATTGGAGCTGTCCTGATTAATATTGGCTAAATAAAGTGTATTTCGATACTTCATCAAGTGTAGTCGTTATTCACTCCAAATCTACGAACCCCGTACGAACGTGAAGGAAGAAAATAACGTAACAACTGGTGTCAGAAGTAGAAAAGAGAAAAACGCAACAATATTTTATATTATGCCCAAAGAGAAGATTTTTTTTTCTCACTTACAGATACATATACGTTTTGCAAATATTTGGACTAAGGTTTTTTTGGGCTAAAAATATTTAAATGCAGGATATCTTTAGAATTTCCGATAGAGAGTTTCGTGCGCTGGAGATAAAAATATTTTATTCCTCACAGTGTGCTTGCCGATGTTCGCTTTGGAATCGTTTCTTAATTGAAAATTCGTTAAAGTTTAAAAAATTATAAAATAGATAATAAAGCAAATTCGAAATTGAAGATTCGGGCCTTCAGTGCCCATATTCGGGGGGGACGACTACGTTATTAAATTTTTGATGGCTCTAAGTATCGTTGTTTTTATACAAAGCGAGAAACATACATACACTCATGCACATTCTTCATCATTTAATTTCTTTAAGTATAATACAGGGCGATAATATTTAGTGGCAACAATTTGAAAAGTCATACAGCCGTTTATAGTAATTCGACGTAAAATGCTGTTTCGAGACTAAATATAATAAATAATAAATTAATAGACTGGAATAATAACTTTAGTTGTAAGGGAAAAATATGTTTTAGTATCTAATAAAATATTTTGCCAATAACTACACGTTTAATTTCTAATGCTTGAAATATCGAGTTGACAGCCGGGCAATATCGTATCAAAGTTTGGTTGTCAATTCCATGGCCGTTTTCGAAGTCATCTAACGGAAAAAGAAATCACTCATCAATATTTCTAGCCTTAGTTCCATAGTATTAGTTTTGAATTACAAATGTTTTTATAAACAAATTTCATTTGAAAAGCCAATTCTCTCGAGACTCAAACTGGCAAAAAACCGCTAAATTTAAAGAGATTTCAATACAAACAATGACTTAATTATATTAAGTAGTTAAAAAGAATCGTATAACCTAAGAGCATCACTAAAGACGTACTGTATATATTTCAGATTCTACTTATGATATGCATGTATTAATCAGAAACCCACAAAACAACATTTAAAATTTTGACCAAAAATTTCATACAGCCAAAAAAAGATGTGGGTCTGAATTTGAAGCTCTGTCCTCAAAACATAGTTCCATATGAAATTTAGAATTAACAAATTAACGCATTCTTACCGAACTATCCTAATTTACTGTAGATAATATCCATCTTGACCATGCATCTTAAATACTTTTTAATGGCGGGACGCTTTGTTTGGCTGAAGCCGGTATAGCCGTTAGTGATTCTGACAGCTGTAGTGATGGCCCTGGGTTCGAATCGCGGAAAAGACATGGTTGTAACTATCCGTCCCTTCAATAGAAGGCAACGCTGTCCGCCTATTAAGTGCTTCCATAATCAAATGGCTACCACTTTTAGGCCTTATAGTGGCGCAAGGCTATTAAATAAAGCTCCCGGCCATTTAAAAAAAGTACTTAGGGTGCATGAGCAAGTTGGGTATTATCGATAGTAAATCAATATTATACATTAGAACCAGGTGGAAAACATAGTATCTTTATGCTATTTCTTAAATGCTTTTTAATGGCGGAATGCTTTGTTTGGCTGAAGCCGGTATAGCCGTTAGTGATTCTGACAGCTGTAGTGATGGCCCTGGGTTCGAATCGCGGAAAAGACATGGTTGTAACTATCCGTCCCTTCATAGAAGGCAACGGTGTCCGCCTATTAAGTGCTTCCATAATAAAATGGCTACCCCTTTTAGCCCTTATAGTGGCGCAAGGCTATTAAATAAAGCTTCCGGCCATTTAAAAAAAGTACTTATAATGCATGAGCAAGTTGGGTATTATCGATAGTAAATCAATATTATACATCAGAACCAGATGGAAAACATAGTTTCTTTATGCTATTTCTCCATCGTTCCTGATGAATACAGTAGTAAAATCTTCCAGCATACTGTTGCATAACCTGGTTGTCCTGGACTGTTGTATAAAAGTCATGCTTAATTTTATTTTAAATTGCATCCAATGTGTTTTAAGGATCCAAAAAAAATCTTCAAGAAAATAAAAATAATTGCTAATCATTATACGGGCTAACTTAATTCTTGGTTTTGCTGAATATACTTAAAATATGAAAGTTCTTCTAAAAGTCATCGAAATGTAAATGGAAACAAAAGAAGTAATTTTTAAAATTACGGAAGTATTTTTGGACGTGTCTAGTGCTGAAAATGATGGAATACATGGTCTGTTCAAAGTAATATGATTCACTTCGATTATGGGAATTCCTTCTTCGTGTTGGGTTTCTCCATTTCTTCACTTGCTTTTTTTGTTTTTCGACCTTAAAGTAGTACGCACTGTGACCAGTTTCCTGTGCGGTAGGAGATGTATTCCTACTCATGTTTTGATGAAATAGTTTCTTTTCATATTTAGAACTCGTAGTTTGTCCATACCTTCCTTAAAACAGTTTGAGTGTAATCAGAAACATCGACTACCGTCAATGCTGAAAATATCGCATTTTCTGAAACTGGCTTCTAGCTTGGAAGTAGGCACTGTGACTCGTTTTCTGTGGGCTAGAAGGTGTATTCCCATTCAGATATTTTGACGAAAGTAATTTATCCATACTTCCCTTAAAATGGTTGAGTGTAGTCACAGAGCTATTGTCAGGGCTGAATACGTCGCATTTTCTGGAACTGACTTCTAATCTTCAATCTGACTTCAATCTGACTTTCTGGAACTGACATCAAATCTTAATCACATTGCGACTCGTTTTCTAGGAGCTAGGTGGTGTATTCTTACTCAGAATTCTTTCCAGTTTCATGAAGTATATAATGATATGCTTCATGTAGAATTAGTTTCAAGAACTGGTAAGAACAGAGACAACCAATTTATTGCTGAATACCAGTACACAACCAACGTATCAAAACGTAGTTTCGTTCCAAGCATTATTTGAAAACGGATTCTTGTCATCAAAGACCTCATACAAAATGTCCATAAGAAAATGAGATGGCTTCACAACCTGCGACTTCCATTGTTCCGGTTTATGAACCGACCTATAGAGAGATGATATATTTCCCTCGAGAAAGCCAAATATCGATGGAAGAGTGCCTACAGAAATTTGGTCGGAAATTCTTCGAATTCAGAGATATAATACATTACCATATTTGAAAAAAAAAAAAAAACTGCTATGAACATTATAGTTTAAAAGTATTCATAAGAATAGAAAGTTTTAGTTCAAAGATATTTTTAGGAAAAGATTAATGCTTCAGCATTAATATTAGCAAGAGCTATAAATTGATGTAATGATTGTATATTTCTTTTGGGGCGTCTCAAGCAAGGAAGTTGAAAACAGCAATGTATGGGAAATATTTTTGCATAATATACTGTTACAAATATTTGGCTTTAAACATTTTTATCTAGGCAGTATACAGCTTGTAATATGCCTGGCTTGTAATATGCTTGTAATATGCCTGGCAAGTTTTTGCATAATATACTATTACAAATATTTGGCTTTAAATACTTTTATCTAGGCAGTATACAGCTTGTAATATGCTTGGCTTGTAATATGCCTGGCAGTGTTTTTGCATAATATACTGTTAGAAATATTTGGCTTTAAATACTTTTATCTAGGCAGTATACAGCTTGTAATATGCTTGTAATATGCCTGGCAGATTTTTTGAATAATATACTGTTACAAATATTTGGCTTTAAATACTTTTATCTAAGCAGTATACTTTCAAAATACCAATTTCGAAACTGTTAAAATATTTACATTTTGATTTTACTTGTCAATAACAAGCATTAGAAAGGAAGAACTACATCGTTTCCGGCCTGCTTAATTTTTTGATTGGAAATGATCAACTTGAATGAATAACAAGTTAGATTTGATCTAAGGAGACAGTCATTTAACTAAGATATTTTGCAACTTTGAATTTTCCTTCACCAAACTGTAAGAAGGTGGTATCTGCTGAGAACTCAAAAATAGTTTTTATACAAATACCATAACGTGATAGCGGGAATTGAAAACCAATATTTATATATATTAAACTAATACGCATTATCTTTTCTTAACCAACGCGGTAATAAATATTTTCTAGTTTGCGCTTTGTTTATTTATTTTCTTTTTTTTTTTTTTTTTTTTTTTGGCGTAGTGTTGCCTATGGAACTGGTAGGATTAGTGTCTTGAAGACTAATAGGTATATCTCCAAGGATTCCCTGTCTAACAAGCACCATGCCACAAATCTATTATTGCACATCAGCTTGGTTCCGATCTTGCAGCATTGACAGGAAATCATCCCATGTATGTTTACAAACCACTGTATGCAGTTCAACTATACAACAGGACTAGTGGCTTAAGCCCCGCTCAAAACCTCATACAAAGTGGTTTAAATGTGTCTCAAGATCACCTTAGCATATGGACTCCTCAACAACAGTGTGTTCTGCTCTTTAGATGTGAATCACAATATACTCTGCAGATTGATTTGTGTGTTACTGATTGGAATAACGCACGGAACTTGCTATCATGACATTAATATCTATGAGATGGCGACAGGGTTTAAAGGTTTGTCTGTGATTTAATGGTTTGGAACGAGTTACAGGTGGCGATGTTTCGCTGATTTCCACATCTTATCTACAATCACGGTACTGTAACTGAAATGCGGGCTAGAATTAATATCAACGTTACATCTGGTATTGTTGGCCAGTAATTAGGATACAAAAATCTGCTTGCATGGATTTAAAATATAGATCCAACTTGAATCTTAATGAGCATGTATGTAGGTTTTACTTTCATAGAGCAGGAATATTGCATTGTTAAATGCTTTTATTTTACTAATAAGAAATAGATAAAACTAATAAAGGTAAATTAAGTGAAGATTACTGTTGCAGGATTCATGTAATGATGAAAAATTCACGGACACTATTAGTTCCTCCGGCGTTGGTAGAATACGTTATTCTCTTAATATCCACAGCTAGACTTAAGCATCA
Source organism: Stegodyphus dumicola (assembly GCF_044657685.1). Classification (NCBI taxonomy): domain Eukaryota; kingdom Metazoa; phylum Arthropoda; class Arachnida; order Araneae; family Eresidae; genus Stegodyphus; species Stegodyphus dumicola. Next base: position 29,172,427 of record NC_140779.1, on the reverse strand, counting down.
AAGGCAATATGGACAGCTTGACTTAAGCATCAAAGGCACGTAAACACCAAAGAAGACCATCTGTCTCCTCCAACTCTTGAGGACAAGCAAGCCATCCGCTCGCATCTGCTGCGCTCCACTGTCGTCCACGTCTGAACGCTATCTCCTGTTGGACTCGTCTGCTCCACACTGTCCTAAGCTGGGATGACGTCACCACGCTGGTAATTCGCTAAGTCAGCATCGGTCGTCGATGATTTCCACATGTATGGGTCACACATGGAAGTCACATAAATTTCCCCAATCATCCTCCCTAGAATCTATACTAGCCAAAAATATCTCAAGATACACCAAAACACAGATTATATCATTTCTCGGATGAATAAACGTTGTCGGACATGTGCTTTCATCAGATTTTATGTAATTTCATATTGATGGAATACCACCAATTAACACTTTTGCCACCAAATTTTATATTTTTATTTACTTTGTCCCAGGTTTTAATCATTTGTTGATCACCTTCTTTGCATTTAATGACATTATTTATACTTCATGATTTATGAACGTTTCAATGAACTCGAACAAATACTTTTCTTTTTGCCTGATTTTTTTAGACAATATTCAATATAATTTATATATTTTACATACTTTCCTATGAGTTCGATTTATGATTTGAAATATCTCAAATATAAGATATTATTTCGATTAATATTTCCTAAGCATTCAAAAAAAGGTTTCGCTAGTTTATTGTTTTATTTTTTGTTTGAAAACATCAGATCATTTTTTCATATAATTTTCGTTCTTCTGTAGATTTCTAAACTTTCTTATTACTACTATTACACTAATTCTTTCTTCCCTTTATTGGAAATGCAGATATTATAAAGTTGAGATTCTTCTCATTGCCAAGAGAAGAAATAATATTCGTTCATATATTCTTTGCCTTGCATTAATTAACCTGAACGAGCAAATTTTACTGAGTTTTACATTTCTTTAGACTAGTTCCGAAATTAATATTATATTTGGACTATGTAAATAAAACGGCAATTTGATAGAACCTGACAGAGATCCTTTGATAAGTATCAGCCACTTAGAACTAAGGCATTGATATATCCTCAATATTTACCAACCCTGTACGAGTGACTTACAACACTATCAAATAGTTTGATGGACTTCTTACTATCCAAACACAGTACTATTATATTCATAAAACAATCTTTTTTTAAGAATTACGTTTATCCTTATCACAAATACTTGTTTTTGATTCAATGTTTTACATTACCATCATCTTCATTTTCATTTGCAACTTTAATATTGTTGAATAATGTTATTCAAGCTCTTAATACTTAAAATAATTCTATTTTTCTAAGAGTTGTTTCTCTGTGCATGGTATGTTTAAACTATTCGTAATATAATTAAATAATTCTCGGTGGAAAATCGTAGGAATATCTTCTATGTTTCCTAAAGAATATAAATCCAAAATCTTTGAAACATAGCATTCACTTTCAGTTTTGACAATAGTCATTGTGACAAAAGATGTAGCTTTATAAAGCATTTGTTTTTTTCATTTCCCTGGCTTACCTAAGATGGACCCAAATATCTAAGCGAGGAAATCTTTATAAAGGAACAAAAATAAAATGCCAATAAAACTGAACACACTGTCTTCCACAGTGTTTCATAGAACAATATTTAACTTTCTATGACCACGTTGAATGTCACACAATATTGTTCTAAGAACATCTGTTTTGTGGAACACTTTTATAATGCGTCTCATTTTCTGCAAGTTTTTACACTTTTGTGATATAAAAACGGCCTCCTGTTTTTCTTGATTTGATACGTATTTTTTATACTTAAACTTCTTATGTTTATCATCTTTTTTAAGACCAAATTAAGTTCATTACTACTACGTTTAAAAATCTAGCTGGCAGATCATTTTGTCTTCGAGAATAAATTTTCTTGTGTAAACATCACACTATTTTTATCTTATCCACATAAATTTCCCCTTTTATGTTTTATAAGAGTGCAGTTCTATTATACAAAGACCATTTCTAAAATTATGAAACTGCTAATTCGTTTTAGGAGACAGAAATGGAAAGGAAACAAGGACAAATCTAACTGTAGATAAAAAGATGCATTCTAAACCTAATTCAAATTTAATTGTACTGTTAATATCCTGATAATTACCCTGCTTATCAATGCATATCCAAAAGGAATTAACAACAACAGTTCTACGTATTGAAGTGGTGTGTAATTTTAAGAGCTACCTCGGGCTTTTGTACTGGTATAAAACTTAAACGCAGACATTTACCTTGCCAGATTAGAGTCACTATCTTGAAGGTAGATCTACGCCTATTTTGAATGCCTTACTTCAAATGTTTGATCACTCTTAATAACATTAGATATTTCGTCAATGGTTCTGTGTTGCCAACAAGCTTATAGCCAATATTAAAATTTCATCAATCATAAAATAATTTTTTTAACAAATAAAAGAGCATTTGTGATATCAGAAAATTTGTGATATCAGATATCATAAACTTTTCTACAGGGTTTGAGCGTTTTCTTGTATGGTATACTGCGGATCAGAAAAGTGCAACATGCAGTATAAGCTATCATTTCAAGATTCGTTACATGATTCTTTTATTTTTTAGAGACATCTTGTAAATTTCTGACTAAATACTTTATCTCATCAGCAAAAACAACCTCTTTCAGCTGGAATGTATTGCTATCAAATTGAGAAATAAATTTAATGCCTGTGAAAAATATTTCATGTTTGTTACTTTACTTTTACTTACAGTTTTTCAATCATCAAATAATTATGGTAATTACTCGACAATTGGTAACTGTTAATAAGTAATTAATTTTTAACTGATGTTTAATAATATGCTTAAGCAAGAACGATATGTTTTAATGGCATGCTATTCAGATGAGTGTTTTATGTGTTTCAATAAAATTAAAATTTACACTCAAACGTCTCAAGATTAAACGCTTCCGTGACAATATTTTTAATTTTCTCCAAGTAAATTATAAAAATGATAAAATGAATCGTAATGAATAAAGTAAAAATTTATGATTAACATAATTCTTTTTAGTCCAAAGGGCAATTTGCCAGAAGGATTATTATTGCGTTGAAATATCGGTTCATTTTTCAAATTGTTGCCACCAACTATTAGATCTATGAATTATATTTAAAGAAATTAAATAATGAAGAATCTGCATAAATGTACGTATGTATCTCGCATTGTGATAAAACAACGGTACCTAGAGCCATCAACATTTGAATAACGTCATCTTCCATAGAATAGCATGTGGAACAATAATTTGACTTTAAAATTTGTTTTACTATCGATTTCATATTTTATAACACTTCAATTCTTTCTTTTTTTTTAATTAACAAAATAAATGATTTCAAAGCGAGCTATGGCAACACTGTACGGAAAAAAAATTATCTCCAGCGCGCAAGAATGTCTATCGGAAATTCTAAAGATTTGCTCATTTTAAAATTATTTTACGATATTGCTGTTGAACTGAATTTTATGTTTTAAGTGCGAAGAACATATTTAATAAATAAATATAACACATAAAACGTTAAAAAAACGCCCCTTTGGGCCTAATGCGAAATCTGAATGCTTTCAGATGTTTATAGTTTTTATTGCATTTCGTATTTTTGTGTTGAATTACTGAATATTAATATTTCTTTAACATCAATATATTGCTGTTTCGTGATGTCTCTTTTTCTTTACGTTTGATAAAAAAGCAATGATTTCCCAGAAGAAACGTAAAGAACCTTTAATGCTAATTAAAATTTTTAATTCACTCGCCTTATATTGTGAAAATTTGTAATCTTGCTGTCATGAAGCTAGACTAAAAACTGTTTTATTGAAACTTTTACTTTCAATTATTTCGTTAAAATTGGCAAACTTCAGTAATTATATTAAACATCAAAGTATTAAATGTATTAATATAAACGTAATAATGTACTATTAGTATATACCTTGCAGATTTTTTTATAGTGCAATATAAAGGATTTAAATTAAAAAATGATTTATATGATATTTGCAAGATATCTGATGACTCCGTTCAGTGTTCATTTTAATAATGTTAATAATGTAATTTTAATAATGTTCATTTAATAATTTCTACAAGTTTTTAAAAAAGCGATTTTCTGCAGTTACAGAAACAGCTAGATTTTGTGTATGATTATTACCGTTCTATGGTGAATGAAAACTTCCATATTTATTTGGAGCAAAGGAGACCTGCAATCGAAATTCAATAGATTACAAACGCATCGTTTGTTGTATACGTGATTCATTCACAAAGTAAAACAAGCGATAAATAACGTTCGTTCCCACCAGTATTAGCTCACTGAATCATAACGGCTTTTGCACTGCTCCAAGGATCTAGCTGCAGAGTTATTTCCGGTGATTGGCAAAGGAACAGCGAATCGATACCTTTTACTCATTCATCGGTATTGATTGTTACGTCATCCGAGAGCCCTTCTTTACGGATTTTGTTGCCCGGAAGTTTTTACGCGAACAATAAGAGGATAAATTTACACGGAACTTCAATAACATCAGATGAGAATTAAAAGAAAATCTGATGTGCATAATACATGACTTCTTTGTATGGCCTATTAAATTATACACATTTGTGCTGCATTTCATTTAAACTTTATTTCCTCAAATTTCATTAGAGATATATTTCTCATTCATTCAATTCATTTCTCTTCCGGTATTTCAGAGGTCCGTGGTTCGATTCCCGGCGAAGGCGATTGCTAATTTTTTTCCAGGTTCTCCATTGGCTGAAATACGTCTGAACCGGTTAGCTCCGCCCTCCTGACCTGTTTAACACAGATTTCAACTACTCCTCTGCCATTTTGACATCTGAGGTCAAGCAGCTTGCCCGCATTCAACATCTGCCATTATTGCTGATTCAGTAGCTGATCCCATGCCATTACACCAAGACATTGCTTATCAGAGTGACTCTAAGATTGACTTATCTACCGCTGAACTGAGAATTTTACCCTAAGAATTTTTACCACGTTAAGTCATAGAAAAAGTTATGCGCTTCTCTACGTCGTTCCACTCAGGATGAGGCTTACGCCCAGGAGCCTGATTTCGCGTGACTTCCACCGAAGTCTTCATTTCTCATTTACCGGCAACGCAAAAATGCATGAAACTCAAAACATCTTCATTAAAAACTGTAAACTACAGAAAAATATAAAACACCAAATACAACAAGAACAGTTAAAACATTTTTACAATTAACATTAGAATTTCTATGCAAAAGCAAGCAAATCATGGAAGAAAACAGATTTTTCGGTGCACAAAACTGGAAGTTTACTTTTGCCTCACTCGACAAAAAGACACCTGAAGTTGGTGCAGAAAAGGACCTAATTCATTTTTCTACTACAAGAGTTTCAGATGTAAACAACTGGCGGCTTAGTAGCGGTTAAACAACTTTTAAATTGTTGATAATTCTACACCTGCTGCATGCAGATTAGCTAAAGGCATAAAAACCGAAACATAAGAGCAACAAAATTCAATCACTTTTAAGCAAAAAAGGTACAATTTGACAACATATAAGAATAAAAAAAATGAGCTCATTGAGCTGAGTAACAGTGTGGATATATATTTGTAATAATAAAATTCTATAGTCAAGAATACACTTAAAATTCTAATTGTATGTTCTTTTCATTTTTAATGGCGGCGGTCTCTTATTTGCAAGTACGTGGAATTAAATCCACAGCCCCGTAGTCAAGCTGTTTTTCCCGCCTTTTCTACACGTACAGTTATAGAATGTTCTGGAAATATTTAAAGCGAACTGGAATGGCTGACGAGGCTGACGTCATTTCTTGGAAGCTCTGCCTTTCCAGAGGCTATAAAAGAACTCGCAAAAGGAATATCGGGGTTTTTTCTTAAATGTCACGATGCAGTAAATTTCATACAAAAAGTTATTAGTAATTCTTTTTTATTTACTCCGGAGATCAGATTTTTGTAATTGCTATTCCTCCTGACCAATAATAAATGGATCCTGTTTTTTAAACTTATCGTCTGATAATTTAAGCTACGACTACATCTATGATTCTTCGTGAATCTATTTATTCCGGACAAAAGCTGGTACATCACATATATATATACTTTTGGTACTGCCGATTGCAACAGGAAACACAACTACATGTCATAGAAGTCCCATATACAAATTTTCAATGTTCTGAGGCTACTTGTTTTTGAGTTGTACGAAATACATGTGTCCATACAGATGTCACGAAAAAAATCTTTTCTGAATCCATTTGAAATCCATTTTACAATCCGTTTCGGGAAAAATAGTTTTTTATACTGTCCATACGTACAGATGTCAAGCAAACACATCATTCAAGTGGTTTCGAGAGCGGTCAAAATGAATATATTCGTTGATATATATTATGATACCCTAAATTATTCGCGTTTACAATACTTCCTTAACTTCATGCAAGGAAGTAAAAATTATCCAATGGAGGTCTGCAGAAGACAGTTTGGACAACATTTTTTATTTGCAATGTTCTAGAGAAAATACAAAAATTTCTATTCCGAACTTGAATCCTGGAAAATAAACAGAAAAATTAAATTGTTAATAACATTTGAATAATTGATTCCATACTTTTAAAGCATTATATTTATATACATATTAAAATTTCGTAAAAGTTAACTTCACTCAAGAGAGTTCAAATTATGGTACACGCGACTGGTAAGATGAAAGGTAAGTCACTTCTATGAACTTTTGCTTTATATGCACGTCTGATGCTTATGCCTTTAAGTCCTTTATAATCTATTAAAACTGGCATTAGGTATTCACTAGTATGTAGAGAAACTGAATTAAAATGCCGATCTCCTCGGCAACGAATCTGTAAATGAAAGACTTTCAATTTTGAAAATTCTAAAAATCGATTACAACGATTTCATAAACTCTTTGATGCGCAATAACGGAAATTAATTGCACCTTAATTCGTTTGAAATACTTCACGGTAGGGGTGAGAATGAATTCATTTCGAAAATCTCTTTCCCTGCTCTCCGTTCGTTGTTCTTTGTGGGTCTACAATCGCTCAGTAGAAGTAGTATTTTGGTACAGAAATGCGGGGAAGTAGGAAGTTCAAACCTATTATGATTACGCGAAATTGATGAGGGAAATAAAATAAATACTTTTTTCCCCAAGCGGTGAGTAAACTATGATTCATGTTTCATCAAATGAGAATTACTCAACGCTTAGAGAAAAGTATGATATCTTTCAGTTCATATGATATGGGAAGACTTCACTTTAACGACACTTTTGCAAACGTTCTTTCAGCGCTACAGAGGCTGTTCGCCTATTTTTTAGACGATTTTGATAAGCGGTAATAAAAGTCGTTTGCTGCAAAAGAAGTAATTGCAATTGTACTATGTTTTTAAAAGTCAAAATTATCGTCTGCGGCTTGAAAGGTTTGTTTTTATTCAAAATGGCGAATTTAACAAAGCAGTGGTTCGAAGGCTACATTTACGCTCTTTCCGAACAGAAATATGCATACTCTGTTATCCAAAAACGATGTGAGAGTCACGGTTTTGTGATATCTAAAGCGTCGATAGGTAATATCATAAACAAGAAAGGAAAAAAACGTCAAATTGGAGCCTCAAGTGGGACAAAAATTCCAAACAAGTATCCAAAGAAAAAACGGACATCTTCGACTATTGCAAAGGTACGTTGTTTAATGTTAAAAGAAAATCCCTTAGGCAAAGGACAGTTGCAAAATCATTAAAATGCTTGGTGTCCACTGTAAACAAAATGATAAACGTTGATTTAAATCTTAAAGAAACGAAAAAACGCAATGTGCATCGTCTACTTACAAAGCATATCGCTCAACGCAGGACACGCTGCAGAATTCTATATGAGAAACACTTACCCAAAGAAAAATGGAAAACAATTGTCAGAATAGATGAAGAATGGGCGTATTTAAATGATTGTAACAAAAAAAGAGCCATTTATTATCATAAAAGGGGAGAAAAAATTTAAGTACATGGTTCAAAGACTCGAAAGAAAGTTTTTCTAAGGGATTCATGATTGTTGCTGGTGTTTCTTATAATGGCAAGTTAAAAATAAAGTGAGTGCCAAAAAATGTCAAGATTAACTCCAAATACTATCAGGAACATATTTTATCGCCAATTTTTCTAAATGAAATACCATCGCTTTACCCACAGTGCCATCCATCTGTGAGACTCCATCAGGACAAAGCTAGCAGTCACACATCAAAATGCACTGTAAATTTCCTAAAAGAAACGGAACAAAAAACTGGTATCAAGGCCGTTCACTGATATTCCTACTAAATCTCCCGATGTGTCGCCTATGGATGTTTGTGCTTTCGGACTTTTAAAAACTGCATTAGATAAACGTTGTCCCAAAACCCTAACAGGACTCTGGAAAACTGCTCGGGAGGAATGGGATAGAATACCTCTTCAGCCACTTCAAAAGGCATTATTATCCTGGAAATTGCGGTGGCGAAAGATAGTTCAGAATAAGGGATGTCAAACAGAACATTTAAAACACAAGAATTATATGTAATTTAGTTTTGTGAATACAATATATATCGTCTAAACATGTGTGAACAGCCTCTGTATAACATGAGAAATTATTTTCTTCATATTTGAAAATTGTAATCATAAGATATATATAAGATAATCGGTCTAATAGTACCTTTTAAAAAATCTATATCGATTGAACATTATCCCAGCCCCAATTTGTAAATTGTGCAAATTTCGTGAGAAAATGGATGCCTTGCATCTAAGTCGTTGCCTGCACGTAATGCTGTATCATTCTGGAAGGCATGTGGAGAAACAAGGCGCAAAACAGATTTATAGATTATACTGCGGACTCTTTTTGTTTTTTGTAGTTTTGATGGTCTGTTTTGTCGTTGCTTGTTCTATCTGCAGGTTTCTTAATCTACCATTAGAAATGGATAATAATAAAGAAAATATATATAAAAATCTGAAAGGTTTCTGATTTTAAATTACTTCCAAAGGGGAGTTTTTTAACTATTTTGTGTGCTACCTTTATTTATTAAATATCACGCTCTTCGCACTTAAACCATAAAATTCAGTTCAATAGAAATGTTACAAAATAATTTAAAAATAAGCATATCCCTTTAGAATTTCCGATACACAGTTCCGCGCGCTGGAGATAAAAAGGAATTTTTTTCCAAGTAGAGTGTTGCGATTGCTCGCTTTGAAATCGTTGAGTTTGTTACTCAAAAATTCGTTAAAGCTATACAAAATATGAAATCGATCATAAAACAAATTCCAAATTTCAAATGTGGTCTCCCACATGCCCATATTCGTAGGAGGATTACGTCATTCAAAATTCGATGTCTTTAGATACCGTTGTTTTATCACAATGCGAGAAATATACATACATTTAGGAAGATGTTTCATTATTTAATTTCTTTAAATATAATGCAGGACTCTAGCATTTCGTGGCAACACTTTGAAAAGTGATTCGTCGTTTGTAGTGATTCAACGCAAAACCGCAAAACAAATGGACAATGTCACAAATGGACAAATTACACAAATGGACAACAAATGGACAAATGGCACAACAAATGGACAAATTAGTCCAAAGGGACTATAAAAATGTCTGTGCTAATGCAGAATTCCTTGGACAGTGTAAGTATATGATGAAATTAGTTTTACCATATACATATTATTCGAAACTGTAAACGACTCTGAATTATTCATTTGGCAAAAACACATTTGTGTCAGGTATTCTTACTAAATAAACTATCCAGGACAGTTAATAGCTCTTCATAATGTTTGTACAGCAAGCAGGTTCCCAATTTGTGACCCAAACAGATTCATATCATCGTTTTAAGGCCAAGTACGCCTTTCCCAAGATCACATGCCAAACTGGAACATTGAGAGATAAGCGGTTAAATCATCACTTCAAGCAGGAATTTCGGAGAATATTAGTTATAGGCTTTGTTCGTAACTATAACTTTTATTTAATTACGGCACAGCTCGCGAGGACTATATGCCTGAGAGGAGGGATCAGTCTCAAGCATCGATGGATTCTACTTATTCTAGATACCACTGATAAGATTTTGCTTTCGAGAATCAAACCTAAAACCTGTGAGCTGTTTTATTTTATTCCTGTAAACGACTGATAAAACGTTCATGTGTTTACTTAAAACCTTAACAGACCAGATGAAATTTAGAATTCAAAAGTTGAAGATTTCAGGATTTTCTTTATCTAGCTTGAAAGGTTTTGCAAGCATATGACTTCTTCTGTTTCCTGCCGCTTCATACATGAAACTTATTCGTTAAATTATAAATGAAATTTTTAATTTTTGAATACAGTATGAAATATTTTCCCTCCATACAGCATTAGCTTTTGGTGTAACGGTAGCACACTCGGCGTGTATTGAAAATGTCCAGGTTCGAATCCTGGCGAGGGCATTGCACAGTTTTCACGACTCCTGTTCCAAAACACCTAAGACTAGAGTCTTAGGTGAGTAGTGGCGTCCGAACCAAAAGGTGGTGTCAATAATTCGTCCCCACAAGGGTTTATCAATTGGGTCCCCTAATTCTCTGTTGCTCTTTAAACGAGGGAGTATATAAGGTATTTTCTCCGTGATTCCAGCATGCAATCGGGGTGTAACGGTAGCACACTTGGCGCGTGTTGGAGAGGTTCAGTTCGAGTCACAGTGAGGGCATTGTGCAATTTTCACGATTCCTGCTTTAAAAAAAGCTAGGACTCTGCAAGAAAGTAAGTATTTCTGCAATATTTTGGAATAACAGATGCAGAAATGAAAAACATCTACAGATTTATTTCTTTTTCTAACATTTCTGTTCAATCTGAAAATATTTTAAAATCTGCTTATGCATGATTTCTCTTAAGATCGTATTTTATTAATTCCTTTGGTGTGAAATCCGATGACGTAAAGAACCACGGACACTGAAGCTTTGTTTGAAAATTAAGTATCTGTAATTAAGTAATTAAACTCAATGTAAATAAGTAATTAAAAGTAACTAATTGGAACATACCCGTAATCATGTCAGAATGATTGTTAATACACGCATTTGAAGTAATTATTTAACTCTTATTACTCTTTATATTACATATTAAAATTCGATATCGTAGACTTGTCGGATACCTTGGAGATTTTAAAAAAAAGTTTTAACGACATTTTGTTTCGATTGGCAGACACATTTGCATGGTTTCTGCGGTTCTGATCATAATCTTCCTGAACGGTGGCTGCAGCTGAAGAAGTACCAAGAATACTTACAAAAATACCATAAAATATAGGGAAAGTGCCGAATCGCCCACTGCTTGGCGCGTTTTTAAGAATTGCACATACTCGGTATCAATGGTACACATCGACCTATTTTCACTTAAAGAAACATCCCAGAATTACACAAAAATGACATTTTGCACTCCCTTGACTTTATCCATGTACACAGTGACCTATTTTCACTTAAAAAGTCAATGAAAATTGACAAAAATCCAATTCTTCTTACTCTTGTAAAAAGCGCCAAACAAATAAGTGGGCGATTCTGTCCTTTAGCCTAAAATATTGAATTTGTTATCGTGAAAAATCATTAATTAATCATCATTATTACAGTATTAATGTGAAAGAACATGAATAAAGGAAAAATGAGAACTGAAAATTTATTAAGTGCTTGAATACAAAATCAATAAAAAATATGAAATCAAAGCAACGTTGGCAAACCTAGGCAGTTAATACAACTTTTTGATGAAATGTTTTTACTTTGTAAGTTACATTACTGGAAATATTTTTTACAACAATAATTTATTTTTAAAGTGGTAGTTACTAAACTCCATCTGTAATAATATCTTGTAAATTTTAACTGATGTTCAACTCTAACAATTTTGAAAGAAAAGGCAATGCTAAACAAACCTCGAACGCAATGCTGAATAAAAGTTGGAGTGTTCCAGTTTCTGCTTACTACTTGCACAATGCGGCTTCTCCCATGTACTATTTTCGAAAGCAAAGTGGCAGATTTTGTTTGGTTATAGATAATGTGATTCTAGAGGACACTCTGTTAAATACTAAAAAAAAAAAGTTTTAAAAAATAGGAAATCGATCCTAAAACAAATTTCAAATTTCAAATTTGGTCTTCCACATGCTCAACATTTTGTGGCAACAGTTTGAAAAGTGAACCGACATTTATGAGTCCGACGCAAAATGCCAAAACGAAACTAATAGTCCTTCGGGATTCAAATCCCTTTGGACTAAAAAAAAAAAAAGAATTTAAAGGCCTTTCAAATAAAGCCGTTAAATTTTTATTGCCTTTTCGCACAACCTGGTTGTGTGAATAAGTATTTTATTCCATGTTTTATTTGAAAAAGAAATATAGAAAAAAATTAAAATTGAATCCTAATTTACGGTTAAAGTTAAGTGAAACAAGACCAGACATTAAGAAATTTATCTCTCTTTATACAGGCCCGAATTTCACACTAAATTTTAGAATTAACGTATTGTAACTTAAATTTTGATAATTAAAATGGTGACTAATTTTTTATCTCATATTTTTTATGTGTGCACATTTAATATAGCCAAAATGTAATGCAAATGGTTAGGTTATTAGGTTATTTAATTACGGCAAAGCCTCGAGGGCTATCTGCCTAAAGGGAGGGATGCCTTCGTGGAGGACTTTCTAAGGGAAACTGGCTCGTATACACGTTACACATGGGGAAAACCACGAAAACGCCCATGCAGCCAGCCCGTTCGCGGGATTCAAACCTCGGACCGAACTACCAGTGTTCAGCGACTTTACCGCTCGGCCGCTGGTGGGCGTAATGCAAATGGCAAAATATTCTTTTTTTAATATACTGTATACAAGTGAAGGCAAAGTTGCCACACTCGGCGAGAAATCGCCCATTTGGCGACATTAGGCGACAAAATGGGTGATTTATCGCCAAATGTGGCAACACTGCCTTCCCTTGCCATTTTATGGCAACACTAAAACTGCTTTTCGGGGAAGCCATCTCACCGCGCCTTTACATTTCGTAAAAATATCTATTGAGAAATTGAAAAGTAATCATTGTAAAATGGAATGGTGGTACTAAAAGTGTTTCAAATTTTGTTTAGATGGTACATGTAATATATTTAGGCAGTGTTCACTATTTTACCTTGCTAATGAACTCCGTATTTTGAATTTTTGTTTTTGGAATTAAATGTGAATTTCTAGTATGTATGACAACTTAAGAAATATTTCTTCTAAAACCTAAAATTTATTTTTGTAAATGTTAAAATACTTCTCAATTTCAAGAGAACGTGCACTCCTTTTTAAAACATTTGTGGATGTAATGGAACTGTATGAATAATATCTGATTTGCAAGCAACTTTTGCAAAACGCTTTCTCTTAATCCTATCAAAGGTTTGCCTTCTGTGTGATATAACTATGCCACATAGTGGAAAAAGGAGAAAGAATGCATAAACTGATATTTAATACTAAGTTCAAATGTTTTAGTCATTCTTTAAAAGAATTTGAAAAATCATAATTAAAATTGATTGAGGAATGGAATGAGGAGTACTTGTCCCATGACAATTTTTAGAAATTAAAGAGAAAAAATTGTATTTATTCTTTATTAAATACAGCTGAGGAAAACTGAATAATTCTAAGGTTGATAAAACTAGAATACGCCTATAATTTGTTTAGAATTATAAACCGGAAAAGCTGACTCAACGTAATTGAGGACAGGAAAATTAATAATTTCATTTCTTTATTTTAGTGAAATTAACCAGTTCTCGAACATGGACTTCTCGAATACCCGCCGAGTGTGCTACTGTTACACCAAGAAGGTATGTTGAAAGGAGGGGTAAAATACCTTATAAGGCCTTGGCACACCCACTAGCAAGCTATAATTTCAGCGCGGACGATTACAGACAGAATAATTTTGAAGCTGTCAGACTGAAAAAATCAGATTTTAATATAGCACTATTGTCATCGACGATGCAAAAGTGGAGAAAACAGTTTTTGCAACGGTAAACATCTCGATGCAAAACCATCAGTAAGGGGTGTAGAAACATTCGAAAAGTGTGGGCAGTTTGAGGCAAAACACATTCTGGTTGACATTGTAGTATATTGTTGTTGAATCTGAAATTTTGCCATTCCGTTAGCAGTTTCTCAGTACTTCCCTAAACTTAGTACTGCTATCATATGATTAATCAAATATATTGTTACCAAATGTCCAGGCGCGGTGAGATAGCTTCCCCGAAAAGCAGTTTTAGGGTTGCCATAAAATGGCAAGCGAAGACAGGGTTGCCACATTTGGCGAGAAGTCGCCCATTTGGGCGACAAAATTGGCGATATGCTATGGACGGATGGAGAACCTTCTGGAACGAATTCTTATCGGTTTAGCCCAGAACGTTCTCGAACACAAGCCGAAAGCTACGCAGTCAGTGTTTGCTTCGTCTAGAGTGCGAGATAGTTAATCCCGAGTTAGTTCGATCAATTTGACAGCCTGGCAGCGAGTCCTGAGTGGGTCGTAGAGTGCATCTAAGAGTCTCTTAGTGTATTGCGGTTAGTGCATCGTCGAGAGAGTGTGTTTAGCTCCGGGAACGACTGAACCGAAGATTCGGGAGCTGTGCTCTGTGTGCCGTCGAGTGCAGTGCATCGCGAGTTGTAGCGTGGAGAATCTCGAGAGTACGTGGTGGAGTTCCGAGAACGACCAAGCAGAGTCGGGAGCTGTACTCTGGTGCTTTGCAGTGAAGATGTCTTCCCCGTTATAGCCTGATAACCTGAAGGCTGTGTTGCCGATCCTTCCAGCGAGTGTATAGTAGATCTTCGATGACTGTAAAACGTGACTTTGGAGCTGTCCAGATTAATATTGGTTAAATAAAGTGTGTTTCGATACTTCATTACTCACTCAAAATCGACGAGCCCCGTAGGAACGTGAAGGAAGAAAATAACTTAACAACTGGTGTCAGTAAGAAATAACGTAACAATATAGTAATAATTCTGGTTTGATCCCTGAAATCTGTTTTCTTTTTTCAATTTGTTCAAAAAGAACTAAAAACTGATTGGTAAGGCTTGCTGAAATGATATACCGTATAACTTTAGAGATACTTTAAATATATAAAATTAAATAGCTCTATGTACTAAACCACAGTTTATAAAGCTTTGATGGCAACAAAGAACTTCTAAGATTTTCAAATTAAGATTGCAGATTGTTAATCACATTATTGACTCTAAGAAAGTCGAGCACAAGGATGGGGATTGAAGTAAATATCCTTCCTTAGAGAGGCCAAGCAGCTTAATATGTGTTCGGCAGACGTCTGATGTTCTTGGCGCTAGGATCACCCTAGGCGTGAAGGCCATTCCAATATGCCAGCTAAAATCAGTAGGTGAAAGACAGTCTTTTACCTTTTGGTGCTCCTGTCTCCAAACTAGCAGAAGTTGCATATTCACTCCTCCATATGACTTTGTTGCTGAAAATGAATAATTTCAGTTACAGTAAATGGAATTTATATTATTAGTTGCTTCGTAATATAACTTTATGTTTATCTGAATATCTCTATTCATGTTATATACCAAAACCATACCTTCCAGATAAGTGCATATTCTTGCCAAGGCTTGCATCCAATTATTTAAGCTAAATTCCCAGATTGCATAAAGTTCAGTTGCAAAAGTAAAAACATGCAACTTTTAAAGCAATTAAAATGCTAGCAATTTAATAGTTAAAATAATTTTAATAAAAATGCGCGCTCATGAAATCAAAGAGATATAAACTAAAAAAGATATGACTGCAAACTTACATTTTACGACAAGGAGCGGAGAGCTTAAAAACAGCCAATCTAATCCGATGATCCATGGATAAATTACTGTTGACTATACAACTGTTTATTTCCATGGATAAATTACTGTTCACGATATAACTGTTTATTAGCTTTCCAAAACAAGACGTAGACGTGTTGATGACTCGCATGCACTCTTGTTTCTCACATAAAATATGTCGCCAAATACTTTTAGTACAAACACAAACATAAATAAGTAAATAAAAATAAAAAAAAAGTCAGCACTCTCATTTGTTATGGAAACATCGTCATTCTCACTTTTTATTTTTAAGTTGGGGCCATTGGGGACGTAAAAAAATGGTTTCGCTGTTGTACCTGGGGAACACTCTCTACACGACACGCAGACGCAACTATTTGAAATTCTCTCTTCACAGATTTAAAGTAACTGAATCTTTTCGCCGAATCCATTTTACAACCTCCTTAGAGGGCTGATTTATTTGTCGGCTTATATTATTTCTATTTTCTTGTTTAGATGGTGTAGCGTTCTTAGATTTCTTCCCGTGTGTGGACTAGTTTGAAATTCTAAAGTAGCATAATCCAAAAATATGGTACATTTCAGAATGGTCTTTCGCTTTTACGTTTAAATGTGTATGTCGTTTTATAAATGTATCCAGACAGAATAATAAATAAGTTTATGTTTAAGTGTTTGCATGTTTATAAATGTATGCAGACGCACAAAAAATCATAATATTACCTGTGTATCTATTTTACAATTAGCAATACATGTGCGTTGTACCCCAAACTTTGAATGAATCATATCTCGAGTAGTTTGGGATCGTGCGAAAATGAATATTTATAGATTTATTTGATTGATTTGTTTGACAGAAACAGTTTTCAATAGTAAACTTTCTGTAGTTCGTAAAAATTATTTTTGCAAGAACCAGAAAAATATTTTATTATTAGCTCAAACGGCTAACTTGCCCAGAAAGACTCTTAATTTCCTTTTCGCATTTTGCGTTGGTTCACCATAAAACGGCCAAATTTAAATTGTTGCCAGCAAATATTAGAGCCTTGATTTATATTTAAAGAAATTAAATAATGAAGAATCTACATGAACATATGTATGTTTCTCACATTGTGAAAAAACCGATACCTAAAGACATAAAAATTTTAATGACGTAGCCCTCCCCTCGAATATGGGTAGCTGGAAGCGCAGATTTATAATCTGGATCTTGTTTTATTATCTATTTCATATTTTGTGAAACTTTAACAAATTTTCGATTAGCAAATTCAAAGCGAGTAATGGCAACACCGTACGAAAACAAAATATCTCTAGCGCGCGAGACTGTGTATCGGAAATTCTAAAGATATATTCTGTTGAATATTTTGTGATATTGCTGTTGAACTTTATGGGTTAAGTGAGAAGAACATGACATTAAATAAATTAAGGTAACACACAAAGCGTTCAAAAACACCCCTTTGTGCTAATATAAAATCTGAAAGCTTTCAATTTTTTTTTTTGTTATTTTTATTAAAAGGGATTATGTGACTAAAATGTTCGCAGTCCGAAGACTAATAATATCTCATGCATATCTTAATTTTCTATAACTAATGACTTAAAAGACATATAGTAGTGTAACCGTATTGAGACATATTGCCGATAGTCTGAGCTTCCGAAAGAACTGGCGCACCAGCCTAATATATGACTGGCCCTTCATAGAACTGCAAAACTATGGACTAAAAGAGTGTGAAGTAGCCTTCGTAGGCAAGCGGCAGCATAGAGTATGCAAAACGGAAAATAATGTATTCGAGGATAGAAGATTTTTCTCTCTCGCAACGAGTTACATGACATCCCATGTACTCAATAACATTACGAGCTAGCGATATAATTATGACAGAACTCCAGACTCAGGTAAGTAATTCCTTATTGATCTGGTATGGCTGAACTTGTGTGGCATCATATTTTTCTAATAGAAAAGACCAAACTCATTAGAATAAACGTAGCAGAATGAAGGAGTAAAAGAAATGTTTCACAACCTTGACGCTGATGTTTTTTAAACACCACAGCACTGAAATTCAACGTTACTTGATTGAATATCGCATCCTTATAGCGAAAATTGATTCTTGCAAGCTGATGAACTGCCAGCTGGGATGATGATTATATTCATCCAAAGAATTTATACCACGCTCTTGTTTTAAGGGCAGAGTTTTGCTTGAATACTTAATAATGGAACATTCTCGATGTGCTACGTCAAAATTCAAATTTTGCTTTCGCCTCCGAAATACTTTCGAAAGTATTAGACCTCATAAAACGTCCCTTAAATCGTAAAACATCTTCATTCAGAAGGAGTAAACAATACCAAAGATTTGTAGAGGATTTGCAGAAGGAGTAAACAATACCAAAGATTTCCAAAACGAGCTCATACAGAATACATTTAATATAGTTACAATCTCTTCAATGCAAGTTTATTTGTACTATTTTTGTTTCCTTACACGAAGTAAACTAAGTATTGTAATTGCGAAATATTCCGGGTAGCATATTTCACAAGTGCACATCAGCGTAGCCACTGAGGAAGGGGTTTCGAAAATGGACCAATGAGCTGCTATTGCTCTTGTGACGCTAAATCTTCGTGCATGTTAGCGTATATTGTTTACGTTATAATTTGCATTTGTTTCGCAGTTATAAATATATGGCGTAATAGTAGAAAATCTCTTAGTGCTTTCGTTTGAGTTTGATTAATCGCTGACACTTCATTTTCACAATTGTTATCACGCATTAATATTAGGATTGATGTTCACGGCATATTATATGGATTAAGAGAACTCAAGTGCATATTTTTTTAATTGAGCTGAGAATGACAGAAAGTGTTACAATGAATCTAGTGTTTTCTTATTTCAGTGCTTGCATTCTTTTGATTTTTAAAGTGTAAGATTCAGAACACATATAATCTGATTACATCCACTGTTAACATTAAAAATTATATGTGTATATAAATTGAATATACTCGTTGTGAATACGATAAATTCACTCTTTGATAAGTATTTCTTATTTAG
Organism: Stegodyphus dumicola; assembly: GCF_044657685.1. Taxonomy (NCBI): domain Eukaryota; kingdom Metazoa; phylum Arthropoda; class Arachnida; order Araneae; family Eresidae; genus Stegodyphus; species Stegodyphus dumicola. The sequence continues at coordinate 29,153,643 of NC_140779.1, read as the reverse complement.
ACAGTACATTTAAGAGTGAGCATTTATTAAATGTGAAATTTAACGCACTAAATGTATACGAATGCAAACTAGTAAAGTTAACTTTTAATAAAATTCTGCATTGGTTATTATTATAGAATCTTTTTCATATAGATTGCAATAAAAAGTGCTGACTTCTATTTACATATATAATTGCTGTAAATATTTTTCTCATAGTTTTATTTAAAGATTGCATTTGGGTTCAGATGTTTATCACATATTTCTTTTTTCATCTTATTTACCATTTATTAAGTAATATTTCATATCGATATTTTTGCGAAGTATCCAACATGTGTTTGCATTTATTTCAACCAGGTAGTGAAATCTTCCTAATATCCTACATTTGATATAATTTCGCAATGAAAAGTTTCAGAAGCAATCGACGATGCTTTAATTATTTTGTGCAGAAAGTTGCGTGGCAGAATATTTTCAACCATCTTGCTTAAAGCACGTGAACGTTCATGTGACATGGCAAAAATATCACCACTCCCTCGGTGGCTGCACAGATGTGTACTTGTGAAATATGCTTCCGGGTATCATATTTCAACGAAAATATCCAGTTCGACGGCTCTCGAATCCATTTGAAAGATGGTTTGGCGTGATATCTGTATATACTGATAGAATAAAGGACTCTTTTTCCCCAAACAGATTCTAAAATGGATTTAGAATCTACTCGGAAGATATTTTTTCGAGACATATGTATGTATCTCATATAACTCAAAAACGAATAGCCTCAGAACGCTGAAATTTTGTACATAGGACTGCTATAACATGTACTTGTGCATCTACCTTTTCGATTGCAATCGGCCGCACGAACGTTATATATACATATATATATATATATATATATATATATATACTCTGTTTTCCGAGTCAGTGAGCTCAGTTTATTTTATTCTTATATGTTGGTAAATTGCACATTTTTTACATTGATTGAATTATGTTGTTCTTGTGTTCTGGTTAAGTTTTTTATGTATTTAGTTAATCTGCATGTAATAGTTGTAAAATAATATCTATCTTTAGTTAATCTGCATGCAATAGTTGTTATCATCAATTTAAAAGGTGTTTAAGTGCTACTAAGCCTAAAGAAACCCCCATTTGCGTACTTTTGAAATTCTTTATTGGAATAGTGAATTAGCTCAGTTTCTGCACCAACTTCTTTTTCTTTTTGCCGAATGGGACCTGAAAGTAAACTTTCAGTTTTGTGGATCAAAAAAATCTGTCTTCTTGCCTGCTTTCAAATTGCTTGTTGTTGCCTTGAAATTCTGAAGGCTATTGTAAATTTTTTAACTGTTTTTATCTGTACTGAGTGTTTTATGTTTTTTCGTAATTTACAATTTTTAAAGAAGGTGTTTTGAGCTTCTACATATTTTTGCCTTGCTGCGAAGTGAGAACTGAATTAATTGAATGAGAAGTATATCTTAATGAAATTCGAGGAAGTAAATTTAAATGAAATCTTCTAAAAAGTTTGTATAATTTAATAGACCGTACAAAGAAACCATGCTGTGTACACACCTGATTTTTTTATTTCAGAGTTATAGCCCAAATAAATTTTATGCATAGTTTTCTAAAGCACTCAAAATTATTTTAAGCTTCTCTTTATAATAATTTTCACAGCTGTAGAAAAGTTGAGAGAAATGGCCCAACAAGTAACATCTTTATTCCGTGAGTCAAAATAATGATAAGACATATCTTCTGCAGTTTTCCCTCCTGCCTGTCAGCCTTCGTATCAGTTTTATTTCTGACGATTAGAAGACGTACTTCTTTGCCAAGATGTAATCGACTCTATTAAAAACCCAGCAGTACATTTTTTTTAAAGAAAAGGACAAGCATTAAACGTAGTATTTATTTTCTTTTCCGTAGCATAGGTTTTGGTACAGAAACCTTAATGGAGTTGGATGTGATCACGTGATAGCAAGCATTTGTCATTTTTTAGTAGCAAGGTTCCTTTTTTTAGCCTATCCCTTTGCAGGAAAAAGCATTTTGAGGTAGAAAAAATGAATTTATGAATGCTATTTGCGTCAGCAGAGCGATTTTTGGGTTGCAGTTTGCGTGATAAATATTCAGAAACCTGCTGTCCGCTTATAATTCTTTTTCAGTTTTTTACAGATAAGAGATCTACAGCGAAATTTTCGAGAGCTATTAATTTATTTTAATCCTTAACAAAGCCATGCTGGTATATTATATTCAGAACTGAAGTTTAATGCAATTGTTACGGCCGATTTCATTGTCACATAGAGTTTATTTTTTCGTATTAGAAGGTACATTTCCGAAAGTGCAGTGATATACAAATCGAACAAATTAAGCTAAAGAGATTGTAATATATAGTCGAAAATCCTTTTGCAATCAGTTGAATTACTGTTCACGATAAAGCAGGCAATAAATTAATCCTTTTGTTTTAATTTTGAGAGTTTTATAATGAGACTAGTGAGCAAGCGCCCCTGATGAGCTGGCTTCGGCCCAAGCAATACTTATAAGTACTGAAAAACGGAAACTGAAATTAATTATTAATTTAATTCTAGCTGCGACCAAAGCAAAATTTATGAGTTCAATGTACACCTCCAAAGAAAAAACACTAAAATATTTCTATATGAATAAAGTCAGTTCATTCCTTCCAAACAAAAAACATTTCGTAGATAATTTTTGGTTGCCAAACCAGGAAATAAAATCTTTGGACTCTTCAGGTAAATACGTATATGTACGACTTCATATGTAATATAAAAATGTTTTCTCAATATACATAAAAGAATTAAAACATCAATAATATACCGTTTCACTTAACTTAATCTGAAATAAAATGGTTGCCAGCCTTAGCTATTTACACTCATGTCCATAAATTAAGAATAATGCAAAATCAGGCAAAGGAAGAGTTAGAAGCAAAACAAATTTGACTTATTTGTAAAGCTTATTTATTAAACAAAAGGTAAAGAGCAAAACAAGATGCTATATGTTTGATATTATTAACAAAATTAGCGATTTTTCTCCCTGGAGCAAATTACAAAAAAAAAAAAAAAATAAATAAATAAAAAAAAAAAAAAAACCCTATTTACAAAGAAACCAATATTACACGGTTGGTATGATTGTTAATACATTGTATGTCTCCCAGACGATGCAATACAGTCCGTACAACACCTAGGCATGCTGAGTATCAAATTATCGATCTGATCTTGGGGGATATTATACCACTCAAAAAGCAATGCTCTCCGAAGTTCCGGTAGACATGTAGGAGGAGGTTGACGGGCTGCAACTCGTCGGCCAAGCATGTTCCACACGTGCTCTACTGGATTCAAGTCCTGTGAGAATGCTGGCCAGTCCATACGGGTGATATCCTCCGATTGAAGGCTTTCGCTTACGATGTTTTCAAGGTGAGGACGGGCGTTGTCATCCATAAACACAAATTGTGCGCCCATGGCGCCCCGAAACAAACGTACATGTTGTTCCAGAATGACGTCCCGATAGATTTGGCTTCTTATGGTTCCAATTTGAACATGCAGGTCAGTTCTGGAACCCAGAATAATTCCACCCCAAACGAGCACTCCTGCACCACCTTAACGGTGTCGTTCAGTGATGTTTTCTTGGTGGTAACGGGTACTTGGAGCTCTCCATATGAATGTCCGGCGAGAATCAGACTGAAAGTTAAACCTGGACTCGTCAGAAAACGTCACACAAGCCCATGTTGCGGTGTCCACAATGCATGTTCTCTACTCCAGGCTAACCGCAGGCGACAATGAGTTGCAGTAAGTGGAACGCATCTGACAGGTCTAGGAGCATATAGACCAATCTGCCCTAAGCGTCTGTACACGGTCTGCCTTGAAATTGTACCAGTGGCTGAAGAGAGCTGACGAGACAGGTCTGAGGCTGTGCTCCGCCTATTTCTTTTGGCAGTAACTGCGAAATACCAGTTCTAATTCGCCGTTGTAACTCTGGGGCGAACTGTGCTGTAACATCTACTCACATTACCCTCATCTTGGAATCGTTGCCGAAGCCAGGGGATGACACTCTGGGCAATTCCAAGTTCGTCTGATACTTCCAGTTGGGTACGCCCACATTCCGGACGGTCGATAATTCTACCACGTAAAACATCATCCAAATGCGTCCTTTGTGTCATAACTATTCGGTTATTGCACTGAAATGCTTATAAAGCGCCTGCGAACAATTTTACTTCTTTGTCTGTATTCCTTATACATCACTCTCTTACACTCTCGTCATTGTGAGGTAACATCGGTGTCATCTGGTTACTTTCTGAAATTTGCATACTATTCTTGAAGATGTGTGTAGTGATTTTACAGGTGATATATTTATTTTAGAGTTCGATTTCCGCGTGACTCCGAATTATCTTTAATTTATGGACATGAGTGTATTTAAAATGCCAACATTAACCAAGCATTTTCGACATACAATAATGTCACATGAAATCTCGTGCTTCCATGAATGTCATACAAAGCTCGCCATTATTTTAAATAAATGTACTTCATTTTAGTTAAAACGCTTTTCCCTATTTTGACATATTATAATAATATTATATATTTAATGACCTATAATAATAATAATATATTTAATGTTTGGCTTGTTGCCAGCAAATATCATCGCCCTGTAATATATTTAAAGAAATTAAATAATGAAGAATCTGCATAAATGTATGTATATTTCTCGCATTGTGATAAAACAACAGTACCTAAGCCATCCAATTTTGAATGACGTAATCCTACGGCGAATATGGTCATGTGGAACCCGAAATTTGAAATTTGGGGTAAACGTACTTCTCCACCCAAATATGGGTATCTGAAAGCCCAAATTTGGAATTTGCTTTATTATCTCTTTCATATTTTGTCAAGCTTTTGAGAGTTTTTTATTAAGGAATTCAATGGTTTCAAAACGAGCAATAGGAACACTTTACGAAATTATTTCCAGAGAGCGAGATTGTGTATCAGAAATTCTAAAGACATTCTTTTTTTAATTATTTTGCGATACTGCTATTGAATTGAATTTTGTGCGAAGAACATGATATTTAATAAGTAAAGGTAACACACAAAACGTTAAACAAACTACCTTTTGGACGTAATATAAAATCTGAAGGCTTTCAGATTTTTTTAAAATTATTATTTCTTATTTCCTAAAACTTACAAAGTTTTTATTAACAAACTTAACAAATACATTTTTATTAACGATTTGAAAGCGAACAGTGGCAATACTTGTCTAAATACATACATTGAACTGCGGTGCTTAACCACCAGGGTGCTTGGGCGCATAGCCCTACCCCTCATCGAATAACATGATCTAAGTTTCGAATTATGAGAAATATAACTGAATGTGCTAAATAATTAAATAAATACACATTTTTTCCTTAAGTACCTAATTACTAATCCATACATAATTAACTATTTTTAAAAACTATTTCACAGAAGAATACATGTACACACAAGAGAAACAAAATACGAAGTGCGACACCTTAGTGCCACTAGTAAAAACAAAATGCGATCAGGAGGAAAAAAGAACAATATACAATAAAGAACCTGAGCAACAATTTGCATAACACATATACAAAATTACATATTACTAACATTTAGGATCGCCCTTGGGCGTTTACTGAAATTGGGGTCCCTAGTATCATAACAATAGTTAACAACCACAGGATTGTCCAGAAGTTCCTGTTTATCATAAAATGCCCTAGATAGGCGGCAATAAAAATCACAAAGATCCTCTATTCTTAACTCTTTACGAATTTGGCTATTCCGAATGTATCAGGGGCTATTCCGAATTTGGCTATTCCGAATGTATCATACGCAATACCCCGTTTTGGGCAGCTTGTAACTGCCTTCTCAAACTTTTGCACGAGTATGCCCAGACGAGGCATGCATGACTAAGAATTGGACGAAACATGGTTTTGTAAATGAGCAACTTATTATCAATAGATAGAACACTGTTTCGAGCAATTAAGGGGAAGAGTGAAGCTTTACTAGCTCGAAACTTCCTGAGAATATGTGTAACGTGTGGGTTCCATGTAAGAGATTTACTGAGGATCACATTGTCTAAATAAAGCAGACTTTTATCTCCAGAGTGCGAGGTTGTTGCCACTCGGAAAAATGAGGAAGAAAATTAGCGTTTTCATAGTTTTTAATTATTATCTCGGCTTATTTAAACCGTATGAAGATGAGAATGGTCGAAATGGCTTCCCACGAATTTTTGAAAACCGCGGGTGGGAGTATATCTCTCTCGAAACTCAATTCCTCGCCGTTCCAAAGAAGACAATGCCATAAAAAACAAACAGACAGACAAATGAGCACATATTTTAATAGTATAGATAACTAATAGTAGTTATTTACACTCGAAAGGCTGCTCTGTGATATCAGTTTCATACCATTGCATTTAAAATTCAATGTTCCTCATTTTTATCACGTAAATCATCATACAAAGCTCGCCATTATTTTAAATAAATGTACTTCATTTTAAACGCTTTTCCCTATTTTGCAAGCAGGCCTTAATGCTTAAAAGAAAGATGTTTAACAATTAGCAAATAACATGCATAAAGGATATGAAGCAGTAAATAAACTTTGTTAACGGCAATAATTTTTGGCTGTCTATTTCTTCTACCCCGAAATGGCGACATTCCGTATCATAATAGGGTATTAGTCATAAATTTGTGACAGTAATTATACATGAGAGCTAATATCGAAAATCCGCAAGTAGATACATATCCTCTATTTGAAAAACTATTGACTTCGCAAAATGAAGGTATGTATATGTTACGGTGAAACACCGAAATCTGGAGAATGTCGACTTTCACCGGTGAATGTCAACATTCACAGAGTCTCTTGGTGTATGACCGAAATATTTTCCAAATAGTCTTATTTCTGACTTACACCGGTCAATGTCAACATTCACCATGTACTAATGGTGAATGTTGATCATATATAACAATATTATATTTTCTTCTCCGTAATTCAGTCGCGAATAAACGCACTTGAAACCTGAAATAAGAACTTAAGAACATGAGAACCTAAAACACACAATACATTCCAAATGAGAAAGGAAAATAATCGAAGTTAAAAACTTACTTTATTATACAGTACGTTCTAAATGAGAAAATAAAATAACAGTCATAAAAAACTTACTAAATTATGTGATTCAAATCTTATTTATTGCAACAATTTAAACTATTATGGCACTTTATGACCTCTCTTTTCGACTTTCACCAGAGCATATCTGTGATTGTCGACATACACCGGTGAGGGTCCGAATATACAAGAATGTAGTGAAAAATTCGGTCCTTCACCGACGTATTTGGTGAACGTTGATATTCTGCGGTGAAAGTCGACATTCTCCAATTTCGGTCTTTCACGGTAACATATGTACTGTCTTAGCGTCATGTAGTGAAAATGGACTGGATAAAAGCCAATATTATTGTTATATATTAGTGTTATAGGCGATGAAAGGGCCCATATGCTAGCCTAAGAGGCTGCTATGGGTAATGTCGAGGATGCGTTCGACATTCAGGCATCAAAAGGAATTGTTACTGGTCAAATCGATGATTTCTATTATGATTGTTGGAAAGAGAAATGGAACATTTCGGGAAAAAGGAAAAATTATTTGTTGAACTTTGAAGTTTCTAAAAATATGAGAATGATATGTGATTTAGATTACAATCAAATAATTACCGAGCACCGGTGCTCCTCGGAGTACCTAAAAAGATTAAATATTCAAAATAATAGTCTTTGTAATCTTGTAATGCTGAAGGCAATGCACGATATTCCGTGGAATACTGCGTATTATTGCGACATGTTAGGGAATAACGTGGTAACGTAAAGGAGTTCTACTTCCGCAGAAAAGAGTTTAAATTTGAAAACTATTTGATGAACTTTATAAATGGCAATAGAACAATACTGGGAATTTTTGTTTAATGATTTTAACTGTATTTTTGGTTTAGTATGTATTGGGTGGGCTGTGTTAACCATGAGGCCAATTAGTATTGGCCAGGAGGGCTGCAGCATACTCGCATTACATTAATATCTTAGAGCCACATATAATTTTAATTCTGATATTGTTTTCTATTTTATTTCAATTCGAAGAATATTTTTATCTACTGGTTTTGTGCATTTATCTTGTCAAAAAACGCTTTAGTTTTACCTTCACTGTATTAGTTAAGCATAATCTTATCAGTGTTCTTTTTAATGATATCAAAATCTTTCTGTTATCGTAGCTTCTCTTTTTATTATTATCAAAAGTATGGAGATTCTACAGAATTTCACCTTCAGGTTATTTTCTCAGCTTTAATGACGGCCATGTTTTCGTAATGTTTGTATACCCGAGTTAAATTTTTAACGAATTTATAACATTTTTTTTCAAACTTGTTCTATATTTATTATTCGAACAAAATATTCTGTGAAATTACAAAAAAACGTTCGCAGAATGAAATACACACACTTTATGCGTAAAAGCAGGCTAATTAAATATCGGTTCACTGATTAAGCTTTAAATCTATCTTGTGCACGTTTTTATCAAAGTATTTTCCATAATTAACTTTCTTGAAGCTATTCATTTCCCTCTGAATGTATCAATTTAAATAATGATATAAATTTTTAGTCTTTTTTTCAAAAGTTTTTCCTGTTTTCTTTAACTTCTGTACCTTTTCTTTCTATTTATGGAGTATGTGAATCTAAAATTGTCCAGATCACTATTATTTAAGAAAAATTAGTCAAAAGGACGCTAAATAAGTTTTGTCTCTTAGTCAAACTGAGGGACGTGAGTCAAAGTATTTCCATGTGCAGAAAACGATTTATGCTTTTGAACCTTGTCTAATTAAGTATATTTAGAACATTATTCCACAAAACAAATGTACCGAATTTTTCGGCATATAACGCATGCCGGTGTTTAACGTTCATCTATAACTTCAAGCTACCTCTTTTAATTTTTATGTATATTCGCCATATAACACGCACCCAGTTCTTCACGAAGAAACCTAAAATATATATATGCAATGCTCTTATCTTTTTAGGTCACTTATTCAAAGATTTATCGTAGACTTTCAAACAATGATAAACCGCATTCACAAGCGATAAGGGGAACCATATGTGCGTAGGTTAAATATTTGAGGGAATAAATATTCCGGCAAAGATGGTGCATTGTATTCAATGCAGCTGTCCAAAATAATGCTATACTAAAGCATTTCCAATCTGAATGGATTCTTGGAATTTGGAGTTAGATGTTTTCTCTTCCTGTAATCTTTTGAAGCTTGATTTTGAAGTGAAAATCGAAGGCATTAGCAAATCCCATTTGCTTTATATGAAATACAGTTGATCTAGTGTTCCTTTTAGCAGTAAATAAGGCTCCCGAAAAACGAAATAAACACAGTGCTGGTATCAAACGCGAAGTCATTCATTTTGCGAAAGAAAAATGCAAATCGTGCTGCAGCAAGGATGTTTGGTGTTGATGAAAGATCGAACGGATAATGATTATTTATTAAAGTATTAAAATAACAATGATGGGGAAAATGAAACAAAATTCAATGATACGCCTAAAGATATAATGGAAGTTGAACATTACGAACTCTTCACTTTATCTGATAATGAAAATGTTTAATTTCAAATGGTATGTCATACCTTTTAAATAAACAGCATTTTCGTGCATGTAAAAATCTAATTCTTATACTAATAACGCCCACTCGTAAATTTTGGTCCCATTTTTACTTCCTTGTATGAAGTAAAAAGGAAGCATTGTAATCGCGAAAAGTTTCAGGCAGCATATTTCAACGAAAATATCCATTTTGACCGCTATCGCATGCAATTTAATGATGTGTTTGAGTGATATCTGTACGTAAGGACAGAATAAAATACTCTTTTCCTTCAAAAAAATTATAAAACTGTTTTAAAATTAATTCTCAAGTGAATTTTTCGTGGCGTCTGTACGAACGTATGTACGTACTTGCGTACGTACGTATCTCGCATAACTCAAAAACGGGTAGCCTCAGAAAGTTGAAATTTTGTGTATAGGACTGCTATAACATGTAGATGTGCACCTCGTATTTTGGTTGCAATCGGCCGCACCAAACGTATATAAATATATTTATATATATATCCACTGTTACCCGGCTCAGTGATCTCAGTTTCTTTACCCTTACATGTTTGTAAATTGTAAATTTTTTGCTTCAAAAATGATTGTATTATGTTGTTGTTATCTTCCGGTTAAGGGTTTTATGCCTTTAGTCAATCTGTGTGTAATATTTTTAGAATTATCAACAATTTTAAAGTTGTCTAAGTGCCGCTAAGCCTTTTTATAGCGGCCTTTGATGTTTACATTTGAAACAGGAGACTAGTGGATTTGTTGCTAATCTAGAGTAACTTAGCTTCGGAAAAACAAAGATAACGCATTCATTTATTATTTCCAATTAAATCATGCTTAATTCTTTCTGGAATTTTTTCCAGGTAATAAGTGTTTGAGATTTACTTCGTAATTTTTAATATAAATATTTTGAGTTTTTATGTATTTTTGCCTTCTCGCGAAGGCTGCGAGAACTGAATTAATTAAATGAGAAATACTCAATCGTCTGTGACAAACTGTTTATTTTTGTTTTGTTTGCTTAATTTCTTTTATACATCATTCTAGTTTTATTATAGTATTTGAATAGAACAATTGGCAACGATTAGATAATTCTGTTCTTTAAATGATATAAATTTTGTGCATTATGAGTTATAATATGAACGAAATATATAAGTTAACTCTTATATAATTATTGGATTATAAAACACTTGACTTAGTTTCCGTTATGTAATTATTATATAAGTTAACTGTTATATAATTATTAATACTGTTAAGTGAATCTAGCGGAGTGTCGCTATGGTAAACAAATACTAGAGTGGATTTTAAAGAATGCATTTATTCTATTGTGGTTTAAACACTGTCGGCGAATGACAAAAATACGAAATGCTAACATTTTAATACAATAACGTAAATCTAGCTTCAATGCTTATTCATCGCCAGCAAATGCATTTATCAGTTGGCATAAAATATTTAAATTATGAGCATTGAAATTATGATTGTATAAATTCTCTGATTTTCATTTTACTTCTGATGAAATGGAATGATTAATAAAGCTGCATACATTAGTGTATCATGAAAAACAAAAGCTTTCAAAATTTTCCTGAACAATTATTAAAATTAAAATAAATCTTTTGTTTTACATTTAACTGTTTCCCTTGTGATTTCGTGCGTTCAGCCGTTTTGGTTTTACATTCATGTGAAAAAGTGCTTCGTATATTGCAATGTGACTTAGTTTTAAAAATAATTTTTTCAGTCTTGCAAATTCAACACTTCTGTTTAAATGTAATTATTTAACTGTATCGTGATAAAGTTATATGTAAATGGGGTATATAGGAAGTTGCATGTGTTACTTATGTAAATTTGTCTTTTTTAAGCGTTATAATTTATGGAGTGTTAATATACATAAACGTTATTTTTTTAAATATCGAATTCTGTAGTTAATGTAGTCAAAACAATGGGGAAAGATTATTAATTCGCGTTTCCTAGCTTAATGCTTTAAAACACGCTTTTACAAAACCGTCTGTCTATATAATTAAAATCGGTGCACGTGTATCTGTTTATTTGTAACATCATGTCCTCCCTAACGGTGGAGAATTGACTTTTGTGAGATACCTCAAGATTCCGAAAATTCGTAGAAAGCTATTTCGACTATTCGCACGACTTTAATCAGCCGAGGTATTATCTCATAACGCTAATTTTTTAGAGTGACAACAGTCTCGTGGTCTATTTTGCTTTATTTCAAAAAGTGTTGCCACTGTTTGCTTTAAAATAGTGGAGTTTGTTAACCAAACATTTGTATGTTTTACAATAATAAAATAACACTGCCAAAAATTAAACATATTATTATTGAACAAGCTCATATTCTAACGTTGAAGAAAACACGTGATGTCATTGTATGTGGAAAATGTTTTAAATAAATAGCTGCTGTTGGCAACTTTTTTGTTTCAATTTAAGATACGATTGCCGTTTTAATTCTTTTATTGATGTTGAAGAAATATCATATTAAATTAAATTTAAATCCTGACGATGTAGTATACGTATTAATCTGAAGTGCCAAAAGTCTTTGTCTCCCTGTTTGGCAACAAAAAATTATTTATGGATTAAATGTTGCTTGGAAAGAATGAACTGGTTTCATTCATCTTGAAATGTTTTATACATTTTTCATGTGAACACAGAACTTATAAACTTTGCTTTGGCTTCAGATTCTTAGTTTAGTATAAACACTGTACAGAATATTAGGCATTTTATTTTAAAGCCGAAGCGGGAAGGATGTGCGGAGGCCTAGCCGGTATTAGATATCTAGACCTTCCGATTAGCCTCGGACGAGCTTTCCGACCACACCAAGAAGACAGGCGATAAAGAGTATAAAAATACTTACAATATAATCAAAAGTAAATTAAATATTCATTCATACTAAAAACTAATCACGAACTCCCCATAATCAACAGGGAAACTCCTTATTTCATCAAACATATGATTTACGGACTTTTTAACATTTGTTCTAGGATTTTACCAGAAGAATAATTATGAAATATTCATTTTGAGATCACTTTTAATGAAGCTAGTAAATGTTTCATAGAAAATATGTTTACCCTATTCGTCTTGCAAGTAACTTAATGTTTAACGTATTTTAATTTTTATTTAGAAGAAGAAAATATTAACATGCATCATAACACAAGTTACATAACTTGCATTAATATTAATTGTGATAATCATCAACTCGTTGTAAAATGCGTAAAATGTAATGGTGTATTTAAGTTTATGTTTTTAATGTTTATCCTCTATGGCAATTTTCAAATCCACGTATAATATTTTAGTAATTTTGATCTGTGTAAATTTTGAATTTTGGTCAAAATCAAAATTTCACTGATTGCTTTTCAAATTAATTTTGAACTCAACGGAAATATCAGAGAGTTATCTATAATTGAGCATACCTTGTAAAGGCTTGAAGAAATTCTATGAAATATTTTAAATTCAGATTAAAGTATTTCTAGTTCTTGCACAGGCATTCAAATACTTAAGTCTACGCAATTAGTATAATACAGGATGCTCAGGAAACTAAAGTGCTAAATTTATATCATGGTTAAAACTTTGCCGTTTTGTTTGTAAAATATCTGTGTCAATTTATGTTTGTGTTTTTCCTTTAAGCTCTAAAATATTTCATCAAAGATCAAAATTTTAAGTTTAAACTGATTTCTAGCCCAAAGGGTATTAACACAGAAGGCCTATTAATTTCTTTCTGGCACTTTGCGTTGGTTCGCTATAAACGTCGGTTCACGTTTCAAATTGTTGCCACCAAATATCATCGCTCTGTGTTATACTTAAAGAAATTAAATAATGAAGAATCTGCATAAATGTATGCATGTTTCTCGCATTTGGATAAAACAACGGTACCTAGAGCCATCAATTTTGAATAAGGTAATCCTCCACCGAATATGGGCATCTGGAAGCCCTAATTTGGAATTTTTTTTATTATCTACTTCATATTTTTCCAGATATTAAAGGATTTTTGATTAAGCAACTCAGCGGTTTCAAAGCGTGGAATAGCAACACTGTACGAAAAAAAAAACATTTTTAACTCCAGCGCGTGAGACTGTATATAAGAAATTCTAAATAGTTTAAAATTGTTTTGCTATATTACTGTTGAACTGAATTTTATGGTTTAAGTGCAAAGAACATGATATTTAATAAATAAACGTAACATACAAAAACGTTAAAAAAAAACATCGTTCTATGGTGTAATGTAAAATCTTAATGCCTTCAGATATTTTTAATAAAGTAGATTCTTTATAACATTATTTGGGGCTATAAATGGGAAAAACTGTTTCAAAAAAGAAATAAAATTCGACATAAATCACAATACTGAAAAAGTTCCTAAAAATGTAAACATAAGTAACCACAAATATTTAAAATACTTTTATAAAAACAGAAGAACGAAATTAGTTTACGGAGGACTTCAATTAAAAAAATTAAAGAATAAATTCGTAACTTATGACTAAAAATTTATATCAATAACTTATGATTTAACTTAGATATATTCTTACCTAAGAAATTTCTCTTCAGAGCCAATGCTATAAGATAAGACGAAAACCTCTAATACAATAGAAATTGTACATTATTTATATAAAAAGTAGAATTTATTCCTGTTTTTTACGTGTTTTAAATAGGATAATAATTCTGATTTATAAGCGCGAAGAAATACCCTGCGGGAAATTCATTTGACAGTAAGCTTCACTGTTGAATAACTACCAATGCAGAGAAACATACTCTACGGGCAATTTAAGCTAATTCTTTTCGTTAATTTTTTTCCGCGCACTGTTTCATTCCAAAATCAATAAAATGGCTTTCACTGTAAAATTTAAAGGTTAAAGCAATATACATAGTTTCCTAAAAATTATTTTAATATTTATCCCAAAAGGGACGTTATCTCGAACGGGTTATTAGTCTTAAAACGGCATTTTACGTTCAATCACTCTAAATGGCATATCGATTTCCAAATTATTCCCACCAAACATTATCGCCCTGTATTATATTTAAAGAAATTACACATTTAAGAATCTGTATGAATGTATGCAGGATTCTCACACTGTGAAAAAACAACGGTACGTAGAGCCATCAAATTTTGAATAACGTAGTCCTCAACTTGAGTATGGGCACCCGGAAGACCGAATTTTGAATTTCAAATTCTGGAAATGCTAAAGATATATATTTTAAGATATTTTGTAATTTTGATGTTGAATCGAATTTTATGCGATATGAGCACTAAGAACATGATATTTAATACATAAAGTACACATACAAAACATTAATAATAAAAAGGCAAAACAAGTTTTGTAAAGCCATCTTAGTAAGATATGTGAACACTGATATTATGAATTGAGAAAAGATTGAATAAATATATAAATAAATAAATAAAATAAAATAATTAGCAAAATAACGAAAAAGTATCTCAAAGCTTTGAGATTTTGCATTATGCCCAAAGAGGCTTCTTTTTTAACGTTTTGTGTGTTACCTTTATTTATCAAATATCATGTTCTTTACAAAACCATAAAATCCAATTCAACAGCAATTTCGAAAAATAATTTTAAAATTTGCATATCTTTAGAATTCCGGTTAGTCTTTGGCTGGCAACTGCATTGGCATCAACGAGGGTTAGGCAGTTGGATGGCTGAGAAGAATCACGGGATGCCTTTGCAAGCTCATCGGCCTTCTCATTACCAAAAATATTTACATGAGCCGGTATCCATTGTAAGATGCAGGATCTTTGGGCAGCAATGATTTTGTTTGTGAGCTCATTGATCTGATGACTGAGTTAACATTTTCCCTTCTGGATCGCTTGCAATGTTGATCTGCAGTCAGAGAACATGATGATGCCCTTGAAACTCTGGTCTTCTTTAGAGAGATAAATCTCCAGAGCACTTTTGATGGCGACGAGATCGCATGTATAGTTGGAGTCGATTTTCCCACCAGGAATCACATTATTATGTACACCATTTCCAACTCTACTGCTGTGTTCTTCTAATGGATTTAGAATATATTTACTAATTATTTATTG
The DNA here is from genome assembly GCF_044657685.1 of Stegodyphus dumicola. Taxonomy (NCBI): domain Eukaryota; kingdom Metazoa; phylum Arthropoda; class Arachnida; order Araneae; family Eresidae; genus Stegodyphus; species Stegodyphus dumicola. The sequence goes on along the minus strand of NC_140779.1, from coordinate 29,138,036 downwards.
ACAATGTGAGTTTTATTTTCCGGTGAGGGCTACTTGAATGTTCTTTATCCGCCTCAAAAATGCAAATCATACACCTATAAAACAAAATATTTTAAAATTAACATGTTGTGATTACAATAGTTACATGTATATATTTAGTAACAGAAGTCAAGCAGCCCTATGATTTAAATGAGTACTTTGATAAATAAATACGAATTAAAAAGTCAGCAATATGATTTCAGTTACATATATAAGTTTCTTAATTAGCTATAGTATCTAGAATGCTCATCATGATGATTACAGCTTTATTTACGTTTAAAGAAATTTATGCAATTGAGATAATTGTTTATAACAAATACTCAGTATCGAACATAATCAATTACCTTAATTACATTAATACCAACTTATATGTATCATTATGAAAATTTTAAAATGAAACCTATTACCATCATTTGTTAATTACTTGGTATATAAATTATGATGAATCTGGTATAATTGCAAAACCTGCCTACACAACATAGCAGAAAATATTTACATGTTATTGGCTTTTATGTAACTACTAAATTTATAATTCTTCCTGTTTTATGGAACTTTATTTCATTCATATTTATCATTATTGAAATGAAGAATTAGAGAAAGTTAGTAAAAAAAAGAAATATATTACAATTTTCTTGATTAAAATTTTTCACTTTGAAGGAAAATATTTCTTAGAAATAATTAAAACAGGTGAGATTAAAATCTTTTAACCATAAACATTTTATCAACAGATCAAAATCTAATAATGAAAACACACATCATAGATGTATCAATAAAAGTAATAAAAATTTGATAAAGACACAAAACATAAAAAATGCAACAAAATTGAACTTACTTCGATATGTTAGGTAAGCTGAAAACCATCTTTCCTTCATAAAATTCTTATCCATTTAAGTTTTATTTCAGGCTCAGATGAAAAAAAAAATGCGCCATATTTAAAATTCTTACGACATGTAGTTACAGCACATTTATGAGCCATCCTATAAAATTATAAGATCACGAGACAATTTATAATCACACGTTTGTCGCTCACGTAAATAATCGTGCCATGTGCGTCACTAACTTACGGGGCTTTAAGATTGTTGGAAGGAGTGAGGTGGGTCAGAAGACTACCTGTGACGTCAGAGCTTCCTCTTGCTTCAGTGTCCTGGCTCTCTTCTGTTAGGAGGTGTTGGTAGGAGAGGCTAGGCTATTTAGCAGCGCGTCACTTCCCCGCCAGCTGCACCACTCTCAGAAGGTCTAGACCGAACCCCGGGTCTCCTACCGCCAGCGGTCGGTTCTGGTGATACGTCGTTTCCAACTTGAAGGGGCTGACACACACCCTCGCCAAAGGGCCGGATACTGTTACAGTTACATATAGGGATCAATTACAGGAATAATGAGAGTTTTACAGGGACCAGAAAGAAATTTCGCCAAATTTGGCGACTTTGCTAGCAAGTTTTAATAACAAAATTAGTCGCGAAAACCATCGCCATCTTGGCGATATCTCGCCAATTTAGCCAGGTAGCCATTTACGTTAATGTTAAACGGACTTTTACCTGTAATCTTATTTTTTCGGCAGAGCTTCATCTCTTCGGAATTTTCATGTTACATTATACAAAAGATACTATTACTTCACATATAATTTCACTAAAATTATTTACATATATACAAAATTCGTAACACTACTTATTCCGCTAACCAGTTTGAGTTGTTTTTAATCATATTAAGTTTTATGACTCAAGAATTAAAGCTATTTCTGGCAATATACTGTCCAATTGAAAACTGAAAGATTTGTGAACATGTAACTATATTAATTTAAGAATTAATACAAATTTTAACTCAGATCAAGACTCAAAAATATTATTTAACAACATTTAATAAGATTAATATATTAATTGCAGTTAATATGACATAAAAATTATTTTAATTCCGAAACAAACGACATTCTTAATTTCAGCAAATGCCAAAATGTTTTTTTTTTATACACCAAGCCTCTATTTTAACTTTTTTCTCGTAATAATTCTAATAATTTTGGGAAGCATTAAAAAAATCCATGTTTAATTTTCATTTACTGATTTATTTTGCTAACTCAAAATACGTACAGCAAACATTCGAAAACGAATTATCTGTATTCAGATATTCGGCTTTCGATAAAAAATATTTAGATTTATACTCTGTTAAAAGAGGATATTTTTCATCGAAATTTCACTCTTATAATCAATAATTTATGTATTTTCGTTGTGGTAACTTAGCTCGCTTGTCTGACAATAACATCATCACAACCCCACAAATTTCATCGCGGCAGTGTGTACAACATTGCATCTGTCGTTGGCAAGAACTTTGAGCACTATATAGATGACAGTACGACTTTGTTCAGTTCCGCCCTCAATTATGATGAAGGGTCGGGAGGGACGGATCCCCTCTTACCTTACCACCAATCCCTCAGGAGGACTTTCGGCTCGCAACATATTTAGAGTGCTCCCATGCCACACAGACACTATACATTTACAAACATTCATACCTTCTCTGGGATTCGAATCCGCGCCCTTCGGTACGGCAGGCAGCATTTCTAACCATTATCCGGGTTGAACGGCTTAAGAATTTATTTCATAGACACAAATGTTTGCAAAATAAGTAAGTAATGATGACTATAAAGTTTCTTAAATAAAGTTAAGAATTCGTTCCAATAAAAATTTTCTCTTTTTTGGCCGGCAGTGTTGTATAAGTAACTCCTTCATGATTATTGTCCTTTTCGAAACTGCAGAATTTGCAAGCAAAGGTGCCTGTATGCCAAAGCTGCCAGGATTATTCAAAATGATGTACTGTGTCTTAGACGACATAATAAATTTAAGTTTAAACAGAGACATACCTCAACGGGTTTAAAAGGAAGGAAATCTCAAAATGTTTTCCCCCTCGGCTTGTTTTGTATACGGACGGTGCGATGGCACTGCGATCGCTAAAACGAAAAATGGCGTCTATAGGTGAGAAGGCAGTTTGCATCTTGCAATTTGCGAAATCGGAATCTATAATTAGAAACAGGTTGTCTTTCTAAAGGCGAAATCACAAAGAAGCCACGTGTTAGTAGGGAGAATGTGGAAAAGATAAGAGCGGCATTTCTACTTAGCCCCCATAGAAATCAATAAAAACAAAACGCATATGCTACCACTACCTGGCAACTTGCAGGACCTACGAACACGCATAGGTAATGAATGCTCTGTACTTAAGTAATACGAGACATGTCTAAACGATCGTGCGATGAAATGACTTCTGTGTTTCCTTCTATGTTTGATATGTTGCTCAACATTGTTGGTCCGAAAATCACACTTTCAATTTTTCTGCTGCCAAAATTATTCAAAAAACATCTTCCATTGGAGAACTGGATTTTCTAGAGGCATTTCACATTCATAAAAATCTTTCTGTTCTAGTTAACGATCCTAATTCCAATCCAAATTTACATTCGGTCTTTAAAGAAATTATGTTTTAGTTCTGGTTTCACCAACAGATGGCGCCACATGCTTATTCTTGTCCAGGCTTTCTTATCTTATCTAATCATTATTTCCTATCTTGTTCATTTGCGGTTTTGCAGCTGAGGATGGTGGTTCGGTAAAACCATCGAAACTAGTCCTGTGAAAATTTCGTAAATATAACGCTTATTTTTGTTGTTTGACTTCTAAACTGACTTTACGTTAAAATACCGCACATTATTTTGAATAACCCGATATATTTGTATCCTTCATTCCTTTATGCAGTATATTTTGCGCTTTGCAGTTTTGACGGATTTTGGGAAATCATCATAAAACAGTAAAATAAGAAATAAAACTCAGTGCTGCTCGATCACTATTCTTTTGCTTTTACTAGTCTACCTGATATATGCTGAAGACGTTTCTGAAGTCTTCAACATATATAATGCACGAAAGAAAATTGGACGAACTGGAAAGCGATACGAAAGAGCTAACTTAACCTTCAAAAAGAAAAAACACTAAAACCTCCAGATTTGTTCAAATAATATTATTATTTAAAATAAATTTTTCTCATCTTTTATTTAAGAACTAAATTTTTTAAAAAAGATGTAGAATTTAAAAGCAGTATAGTTATTTCTTGACTCAAACAACATGCTGCAGAAATTTTTACTACAAAATTCAGAGTCTGTTAGCAGCAACAAAACATTTTCAGTAGGTATGAAGCAACTAAAATATTTTCTCATTTAAAGTACTTATTACGTAAGTAATTTTTCTCTTCGTTGTAAATATTTTGATTGATGTCAAGCCCTTTTAATGATGCAGATGATTAAAAGAACCTCAGAATATGACGGTAATTTTCATGATTAATTATGAGTTGGTATTTCTTCAACAGAAATTTTCGCATGAATTTGTCTTGTCAGAAATTCTTAAAGAACGTGGTAAGAATAATTAAAATTCTTTTAAGAGCTTTTTAAGATACAGGTTATTTATTAAATATGTAAAATATTTATCTTAGTGAATAATCAAAATTTAAATAATTATGTATTTTACTAAAAATAAATGAAGATATTTAATGAAAGAATAAATCTCTTATTGCATTATTTATTGAACACTGAATTTGCCTTATTAAATTGCCTTTTTATTGCCTTGCGGCACACAACATGATTTCCTGAATAAATTCTTGATCAAATTAACACAATGATAGTGATGTAATATGTCTTTTTCGACTTGACTGCGTAATTATACGCAAGCCCATGTGCTTTGTCTTGATGTTCCATGTCTTTTGGAATATCTTTCTAAAAGCTGTTTCTTCAACATTAAATTACACAAGTGAAGTTTTCAGAAGCATTTTGAATATCTGATATCTAAATGGGAAGAAATATTGAGGCGAAATTACACGTTTTATGTTTATAAAAAATAGAATTTCAGTATTTCACTTCAACAAACAAAGTGGTAAACAAATGAAATTTTTAGAACGGGAGATAGAGAAAACTTGCATTTTTTTGTGCAGAGTGTATTTTACTGAAATCGAATTTTGTGGTAGCAAAAACAATTTTTTATTGCAAATGCACTTGATTTTACATCATTAGAGAGTTGATTGAAGAGGCTTGAGATTGGAGCATAAGAAATACAAAAAGATAAAACAATTTTAACCTCTTTAAGTAACTGCATCGAAACTGAAAAAAAGAATAACATGTGTAAAAGAATAAATTGTTTTATCTTTTTGTATTTTTTTATGCTCCAATCTCAAGCCTCCTCGATCAACACTCTAATGATGTAAAATCAAGTAAATTTGCAATAAAAAATATTTAGAAAGAATTTAGTCGCTGGATGTCAACTGCAACAAATCTTTAGCATCCCAATATCAACTGTACAAGTCTTCTTCCTTCAAAGAGGAACAGTTCCACAAACGATCTGTGTCTGTCTCAAAATTCTGATTACAAAATATGCATAACTTACTATATACTAGTACGGTGAAGATGTTTAGAGCGACAATCATCATGTCCAGTTTCCAAATGGGACTCTGCAACTGCGATGGATCTAGAAGAGTCTAGAATATTACAAATCGAAATCCGTCTTCTTCTTATTCTTAACTTTTTTAAGTAATTCAAAACATTTCCTCAGAGTATTTTTTATTATTCTTTTCATCGATATAAATTGTACCCCATTATTATTTGATTGCAAACTTTAAGTTCCTTTTTACTTCCTTGTACGAAGTAAAAAGGAAATATTGTAATCGCGAAAAGTTTCAGGCAGCATACTTCAACTAAAATATCCGATTTTGACCTCTTTCAAATGCAATTTAACGAGGTATTTCCGTGATATCTGTATGTGAGGACAGAATAAAACACTCTTTTCCTCCAAAAAATTTTAAAACTGCTTTAAAATGAATTCTGAAGAGAATTTTTCATGGTGTCTGTACGAACGTATACGTACGAACGTATACGTACGTACGTATCTCGCATAACTCAAAAACGAGTAGCCTCAGAACGTTGAAATTTTGTCTATAGGACTGCTATAACATGCAGATGTGCACCTCGTATTTTGGTTGCAATCGGCCGCACCAAACGCATATAAATATATTTATATATATATCCAATCTGTTACCCGGCTCACTAATCTCAGTATCTTTACTCTTATATGTTTGTAAATTGTACATTTTTTGCTTTAAAAATGATTGAATTATGTTGTTCTTATCTTCCGGTCAAGGGTTTTATGTCTTTAGTAAATGTGTATGCAATATCTTTAGAATTATCAACAATTTTTAAATTGTTTAAGTGCCGCTAAGCCTAATAATGTTTTTGATGGCAACCATTGCTTTTGTTTACATTTGAAACAGCAAGATAGCCGATTTATTGCCGATCTAGAGAAACTTAGCTTCGCAACAACAAAGATAACGCCTTCATTTATTATTTAAATCATGCTTAATCCTTTCTGGAATTTTTTCGAGGAAATAAGCGTTTAGGATTTACTTCGTAATTTTTAGTACAGATATTTTGAGTTTTTATGTATTTTTGCCTTGTCGCGAAGTGAAAACTGAATTAATTGAATGAGAAATACTCAATCGTCTGTGAAAAACTGTTTCTTTTTGTTTTGTTTGCTTAATTTCTTTTATACATCGTTCTAGCTTTATTATAGTATTTGAATAGAACATGTGGCAACGATTAGATAATTCTTTAAATGATATAAATTTTGTGCATTCTGAGTTGTAATATGGACGAAATATAAAACTGTTAAGTAAACCTAGCGCCAGAGTGTCGCTATGGTAAACAAAGTGAATTTTAAAGAATGCATTTATTCTATTGTGGTTTATACGCTGTCGGCGAAGTAGATTTAAGTCAACCCAATAAGTTTAAATTAAATGCAAGAAAAAGTGAGTATAATTTAATATTCCGTACAAGGAAGTCATGTGGTGTACACATAAGATTTTTTAGCTATTTTATCAGTCCATTCAGCCGGGATATAGACGGGATTCACTGCAACACAAAAGTCACCCCTTTTGAGGCTAGAAGATAAAAAGTTCTACAAGATTTAATAATTTTTGATTTCGTGGCATTATGCGTAGAAATCGTGTTAGAAAAACTACTTATTTTCTTTTAACCAAATAAATTATGTTTCATCTTTTCAAAGAAGCCAGCTTTTAAAGTTACCGCTTGCCAGATTGCAGAATATGCAAGTTTTGCGAAAATGATTTTGCTTACCAAACGAATTTTATAACTTTATATTTTACTGAATTCGATTTCAGTAAAATACAAAGTTGTTGCGGGAATTACACTTACAATTTTATATGAAAATGTTTCTCGTCTTGTTGAAATCAGTACTTATGAATTACAGTTAAATTTTTAAAATGATATATAAATAAAACTCATAAGCAGCTCGCATTTGTCGGAAATAAAATTCAGTACGTTTAAGAAACTGATGGCACTTTAAAACATTCTGACCGGCAAGGCCGTATATAAACGGCATAGAATATTTTTTGTGGTGTCCCTAAGAACGTATATATACGTGCATCTTGAAATGCGTCCAAGAAATTCAGGGTAATATTAAATATACCTCCCTCATTTTTCATCTCTCTTTCTCATTTTAAGTCTTCGGACATTTGGGTTTTCTTAGCGAAATCCTTCTATTCAGTGTAATGTCAAAATTCATTGGCTTATAAATTTATTTGTCTTTACTTTCAAGTAAAAAGGAATTTCGATATACAATCGACAATTACTCCTGTACATTAATAATGTGCTTCTAAAGAATGAACAGTTCTAAAACTCCGAAGAAGCATTTTACATGAACAGTTTCGGAAACTCTAAGCTGCATTATAGTGGCATGACATTATTTTTGATTTGCCAAGAAAAGCAGATTATCCTGGACACAAAAGAGTTTCAAAAAGGAACATACATTCCAAGCAGCATGCTGTTCATGTACTTCCTAGCAGAGTCGTGAACGTTTCAAATGCGCAGGGCTTATCATCAGTGGAATAGCAACTTTTGATGTCCCAGTTACTCTCCTTGTTATAGCAGTCAGTTATTCGAGGGACTCCAGTACTCAGATGGGATGAAAGTTAGAGCATGGTATCACATCTGGTGTTTTTAAAGCAATACTTTAGGCTTTTGATGTCCCAGTTACTCTCCTTGTTATAGCAGTCAGTTATTCGAGGGACTCCAGTACTCAGATGGGATGAAAGTTAGAGCATGGTATCACATCTGGTGTTTTTAAAGCAATACTTTAGGCTTTGGTTTTGAAAAATATCTCATCACGCGGAGCGTCGGGGTTATACATGGTTCTGAAGAAAATGCCACTTGACTTAAACATATATTTATCCTAAAACTGACTTTTATAAGTATGATTGCTAACGCAATACATTCTTGCCCTATAAGTCGATAAATATTCATCTATGGTATAGTCGATAGTATTCATATACATTCTTGCCCTGTAAGTCGATATTATTCCTCTACATTAAGTTATCTTATAAACTGGATTACTGTACGTGTGTCTTGATTATTTCCATTTTCAAGCTTGTCAGATTTTAGGGAAGTTTCTATTTCTTCACTGCGCGCCTTCTAGATGTAACTTGTAGAACGTTCAGGTGGCTGTCTGAAAATCCGAAGCACAGCGAGGAGGTAGCTCAAATTTGGTAGGCTGACTCTGATAAATACCTAGTCTCTCTACAATAGCGTCCGAATAAAATATAGTGGACGATAATTGGTCACCATTTGCATTTTGCGATGGAGTCCCTTCGCTCTTTATTTACATCTTAAGGGGACTCATACCCCTTAAAACTCATAAGATCTTTCAATATGTGACTATTGAAAGATTTGGGTTAACTTATTTATTTTAAAAGTAATTACTTCCAACGTTTTACAGCTGACTACATAATATAGCTGCTTTCTGGAATAGTAATCAGAACGTTTGTGTTGCCACAAATATTTTTATAATTTAATCCGCTTTGGGGCAAAAGTTTTCGTCATGTTTCCACCATGCGCGCTCAGTTTAAAACATTCTGTTGCATAATTTAATTCCATATTTAATATATAGCTTTTATAATATTTGGGAACTACTGTGAACCAAAAATTCTAAGAATGTCATGTTAAATTATTATTTTATTTGAAGTTGAGTTTATAAAATGTATTTTATTAAAAAAATCTGTAATTTTTTTCGTCCATAAAATTTTTTAATAATAAAATATTCATCAGATATTTGGTTTAGTTCAAAAATAGTGCCCATGTAAAGAATTTCATTAAATTTCAAGTAGGTACCATTATCCATTTTTAATATATCATGCGCGCAGGGTGGAAACATGACGAAAATTTTGTCACAAAGCGCATTAAATTACAAAAATATTTGTAGCAACACAAACTTTCTGGTTACTAGTTTCCAAAGCAGCTATAATATGTAGTCAGCTGTAAAAAGTTGGAAGAAATTGCTTTTAAAATAAATAAAATATCCCAATTCTTGCAACAGTCACATATTCGAAGATTATAAGGGGTTTAAGGTGTATGAGCTCCCTTAAGTAGGGAAGAATGTAATGAATTTTCTCTTTCATCACAAGTGATTTCGTCATGTAAACTGCAGCAAGTCCGACTGGAATGCACAAGATTCGAATAGTGCAGAGGCCACTCATGATTTTTCGGATTTCGTGCTAATAAACTAGCATGTGGTATTATGTTTTAAAAATCTATGTTGCGTTCTTCTTTTTTTTGGAAAACTTGGTAGAGACCTTCAAGAAATGAATTCTAGAAGAAACCTTTCGGGTTTTATCGGAGAATCTCTTGTTTATTCCGTCGTTATCAACTGTTTCTACGTTTTCTTGCTTTCATTTTTACAGCAGATAACTAATTAAAAGGAAATATTTGGGAATGTCCTCAACAAAGATTACCATATAGCTTTTTTTATATGTTTTATAATTTTTTATGAATTAAATTATCGCGATTTTACTGTTTACTACATAATTTGTTGACAGCGAAAGCCACACGCATCGAGATATATGGAACACCTAAAATTTTTACGGAAGTTTATTCAATTATTTCAACTAATAATTTGTATGCCAATAATCATCTTTTAGAATTAACAGTGATTTTGACTATTTTACAAGCACACCTTGTACAAAGAAAGGGAAAGACAGTTCTATATCTTCCGCTGTACTGGGGTCGATTGACGAAATTTAACTCGCGTTTTTCATCTCTTGAAAGCGCGACTTGGGATATAGTCTAGATTTATATACAGAAGTTTTCTAACTTTGGTATTCTGATATAAAAATTGGACTTTTCTGAGATTATACGTCTACTTTTTTCCATATTTCCAGTCTGCGACTCAAATAATGACAAACTGCCAAAGTTTGTAAAAATTGCAAGAGTAGTTTTTAAAAAATTATCTATTAAAATTTGGTCTGCTCAATATTAATTAAATTTGGTATATATATTTATTAGTATCACGTTTTTATTGCGCTTATTTGAATCCTTCTCTCACAATCAAAATTTAAGTTCAAATAAAATTCGCAGATATTTTCTGATTTATTTTTTAAATGTGTACTTCTTAGAAATTTTTTCCAAAACAATCTTGAATCATAACCTTTAAAAGTTTACCAACACTCTTTAGAGTATATGTATTTCTTGGCATACATACAAAAAATTATTTTTTTGTTTCAAAATTTCCCAACATGTTCATGAATTCACATAAAGGCGGGTTTTGAAATTTGGCATATTTTTTATAAGCCATAATAACGACAAATGTGGCTTATGCACTGTGTTAAAATTATTTCAAAGACGAAACGATGCATCTTCTTTCCGCTTGTGCTTCACGAAATGGAAAGGATAGGTTATCATAAATTAAGAATTTCGCCAAGTGCCGGAAATTTACTATTTCTTGGCGAAAACTGAAAAAACTGCGCCAAGATAAGTTTGTAAATGTCTCAAAACGTTTCTCCCCAAATTTTACAAAATTTGATACTTAGGCAAAATTTGAGTCTTAGAATCAAAATATGGAAAAATTCGATATGCCATTTTAGAAAAATCCGATTTTGTGTCAAGATATCTGTATAATATCAGTGCTATATATAAATATAATACATATCATAAGTCGCGCTTTCGAGACACGAAAAACGCAAATTACATTTCGTCAAAGATAAAGGGTGCAAAAGAAAGGGTGCTAGAGAACTGTCTCATTTTGTTTGTGCAGAGTGCACTTATATTCTGCACATAGCGGATGTTTTACGGATGTCACATAGCTTAAAAGAAAAAGATGCAGGGTGTTTATAAAGTCACGAACCCATTTTGATGCTTAATAACTCATAAAATAATAAAGATAGATTAAAATTAATAACATAAATGGTTAGGTAGATTCAATTCACGCCAGGTACCGGCAAGCATGTTGGCATCCACAGAGGCTATTATGGTTGTAATTCTGGCGTTTAGGTCATCAATGTTCGATACTCTCCTCCTGTAAACGTTGCCCTTTACAAATCCCCAAAGGAAAAAGTCCGGTGGCGTTATACCAGGTGATCTGGGTGGCCAAGAAATTGGACCTCCTCGCCCAATCCATCCTCCTGTAAAATGGCCATTCAAAGAACTACGAACGATGGTACCCCAATGAGGTGGTGCACCATCTTGTTGCAAAACGACATGTGGCTGAAGCTCTTCTAGTTGTGGAAATACAAAGTTTTCCAACATGTCTAAGTATACGACTGATGAGATCGTCTTTTCTGTAAAAAACAAAGGCCCAGTGACTCGGTCGTGCATTAGTTCACACCACACATTAATCTTTGGGGAATCGCTTTGTGCCTCACGGTATTCATGGGGGTTTTCAAATCCCCATATGCGCACATTATGGCGATTAACCATGCCAGAAAGATGCCAAAAACAAAAGAGAGAAAAATGCAATTAATAAGCAGACGATATTTAGAAACGTACAGATATTTAGACTGGAAAATGAAATTGTCTGAAATTAACTACACGCGCAGACGTTATTTACAGATAAGTAAAGATATTCAAACCTGAAAAAGAAAATATATAAGTTATTCTATCAATAAATGCCATAAGTTTGTTTATATCTTCATTATTTTATGAGTTATTCAACATCAAAATGGGTTCGAGACTTTATAAGCACCCTGTATATTCTATTTCGACAGAAATGTATTTTAGGAGCTTTGTTTTTTTAATACCTGAAACATTATTATGGTTTGAGTTAAGAAAGCAATGCCCGATCATTATGTGTTGGTGGCTTTTAAAAGGGTTAACAAAATAATATAAGTAGTATAAATAAGTAAAATTAATAAATAATTCATTCCTAATTAATAAACTAGTCGTGTTCCTTTAGTTAGAACCAATGTATGATGATGACCTGATGAACATTAGTAAGTTTTTTTTAAAAAGTCTTAAACATTGTCTTGCACCATTTTTATATGAACATTAGTATTATAAAAGTATATAATTCATTCAGTGCGACAGGAAACTTCAATGTTTCTCTAATTCTAACCTGTAAATTGCAGTAATTATCTTTTAATTCATCGAAGGAAAAACTGATTTAATATGTAATGTAATAATATATCCACTTAATGCGATTTTATAAAATGGCAGTATTGGGCCTTTAAATAAAATTCATAATAAAGCCTAAAACATGTGTAAAAATTCACAGCAATGAACATATATAGAATGACATATGTGAAATATATTTCATACGTGTTCAGGAAACCTTTCTTTTTAGTATCGGGTTGGAGGGAAAGTTCTGTCGTATTTTAAATAGGCAGGTGATTTTTCTTGTAAATAAAAAAAACATCTGGCTAGTGAGTCAATCGGATTTTTTTTGTTTTGTTTTTTTAGCTGCTGTATAATATAAAAGATGGCCTTTTTTACCGTTCATCATTTACTTGTAATATTTAAAGGGAAAAACATGTCGGTAGATAAAGTGCATTTACGACACTGCATTTTATATAAATTCCAAAAAGGAAGCAACGCATCTGTTGCATGTAAAAATTTATGTGCGGTATTTGGAAAAGATATTGTAAATGTTCGTACTTGTCAAAGATGGTTTAGCAAATTTCGTTCCGGGGACCTGAGCCTCAAAGAAAGTGTTCGATCTGGACGACCATCCAAGATCGATAATGATGTTTTGCGATCCATGTTGGAAAATAATCCACATTTAACAAGTTGAAAAATTGCAGAAGAGTTTGGCATTCATCACACAACTCTTGGAGATCACATTAAATCTCTTGGGTTTGTGTTAAAGCAAAGTGTTTGGGTTCCACATGAATTAACGGAAAAGAATTTGTCTGATCGTGTAAGAATATGTTCATCACATCTGATTAGACACAATGTGGAGCCGTTTTTGGACAGGCTGGTTACTGGAGATGAAAAGTGGATTCTTTACGAGAATATTAAAAGAAAAAATCTTACTGCAAACAAGGAACATCATCAGCAACAGTTCCAAAACCAAGTATCCATCAACGAAAAGTACTGCTTTGTTTGTGGTGGGACAGGAAAGGTCCAGTGTATTACGAGTTGCTGAAACAGGGAAAAAACATCAACGCGGATCTGTACTGCAATCAGCTGGATAAATTAAATGCAGCTAACAAAGAAAAAAGGCCAGCATTAGCGTCCAGAAAAGGAATAGTGTTCCATCACGATAATACTCGCCCGCATACTGCAGTGGTGACACTACAAAAACTGAATGCGTTAGGATGGGAAATCCTTAGTCACCCCCCGTATTCACCTGACATTGCACCCTGTGATTATTACCTGTTCAGATCTCTGCAAAATTATCTAACGGGAAAAAAATTCAAGTCTTTTGAAAGTGTTTCTAAGGCAGTTGCTGACTATTTTAACTCCATGGATGAGAACTTCTACAAAACAGGAATTTACAGGTTACCTGGAAGATGGCAACAGGTTGTAACAAATAACGGAGCATATACAATTGATAAATATTAAACACATATTTTTATAAATGAATTCAAATATTTTCTTTAAAATACGACAGAACGTTCCCTCCAACCCAATATTAAAAATATAAAAGCTATACGCTTAATTTTCTTATATTAAGACAAATGTATTAACTTCTCAACCACTTTTAACAACGAAGTCAGCTACAAAGAGATTTAATGATTTAATGCCAGAATTGAATACAAGGTCTAATTCAAAAAGGGTTCTATTATTGCTTATCAAAATTCAGTGACTTTTAGACAGAGTTATCTTTGCTGTTATAGCGAAAGGCTAATTTGAAACAATCGCAGCTCTTCCAAAAGGATTGATCTTCGCCTTCTGAACTTTTCCTCTGGTTCCTTCTTGGGTGACTCCATTCTAATTGTTTGTTGTACACGGATCGATGTAAGCTGGCACCGGGTCGAGGCATCTCCTAAGAGAGCTGAACAGAAATTCGGATGGCAAAGTCTAGAGGGGGAAGCTGTGAAATGTAGGATGACAGCAAAGAAAAAGAGGCAGACGAATGTTGGGGTCTAGAATCAGTGGCGCCGAGTCCCAGACTGACCCCCTTCACCCTGAGACATTTCTTTTTTATTCAAGATTAGAAGAAGACAGGGCAGAGCGAGAGGAGATGTTACTCATCGTGTGCGAGCGGTCGAGTTTGAAATATCCAATCAGAATGCTTTTTCTTGTAGAAGAAAGAAAACTTTATTAAGACGCCAATAGCAGAAAGCTGGAGACACGCTGCTTAATTTTATTGGTGGAATGGATTCGTCTTCTAAATCTGAGTGTTTATTAAGATAACTGACAAGAAGATTATCCTATGTGATCCGCCTGGAGGTCATTCCATAGTATTATCTGAACGCTCTAAGGTCACAAGAAGTCTAAGCTGTCCAATCACGTACATAATCGTAATAACACATATAATACAAGTATCTGATATTTTAAACTCTGTAGGAATCCACATGCTCAAGAATGTTCTCACGTATTAAATTTGCTTATAAGTTTTACTGAGGTTTTGTAAAAACTCCCTGTAAAGGTTTTCTGAACCTTTGTTTTTATCATTATACATCAACAATGCGATTTTTTATTTACGGTTTAATATTATAACAGTGAAGGTATAAGGCATTTTCTCCCTCCTTCCTTCATGGCTTCGGGGTGTAACGGTAGCACACTCGCAGTGAATTCGAGAGGGCATTGAGCACTTTTCAGATATTCAGATTTTCATATTTTCACTACAAGTGGCTCCCGAACTAAAATGTGTTGGACAATAATACGTCACCCCCAGGATTAGGCGACTGGGTCCCCTAATACCCAGTCTCTCTTTAAAAGGGGGAATATGTGAAGCAGTTTGTCCCTCCTTCCAACAAGCCTTCCTGGTGTAATGGTAGAACACCGGGTGAGTATTCGAGAGGTTCAGGTTCGAGTCCCGGAGGCATATTTCACAAGTGCACATCAGCGTAGCCACTGAGGGAGGGGTTTCGAAAATGGACCAATGAGCTGCTATTGCTCTTGTGACGCTAAATCTTCGTGCATGAGAGTATATGTTGTTTACGTTTTAATTTGCATTTGTTTCGCAGTTATAAATATATGGCGTAATAGTAGAAATCTTGTACTGCTTTCGATTTCTGAGTTCAATTAATCGCTGACATTTCACTTTCGTGATTTTTACCACGCGATTTTTATTACTTTCGCAATTTTTAATATTTGGATTGATGTTCACGGCATATTATGTGGATTAAGAGAATTCAAATGTATATTTTTTTAATTGAGCTGAGAATGACTGAAAGGGTTACAACGAATCTAGTGTTTCCTTATTTCACTGCTTGCATTCTTTTGATTTTTAAATTGTAAGATTCAGAACACATATAATCTGATTACATCCATTGTTAACATTAAAAATTATATGTGAATAAATTGAATATACTCGTTGTGAATACGATAAATTCACTCTTTCATGAGTATTTCTTGTGTAGACAGTACATTTAAGAGTGAGCCAGTTATTAAATGTGAAATTAAACACACTAAATGTATACGAATGCAAATTAGTAAAGTTCACTTTCATAGAATATATAGAAGATCTTTTTCATATAGACTGTAATAAAAATCAGAGATTCTATTTACGTATATAACTGGTGTAAATATTTTTCTCATACGCATAGTTTTATGTAAGGATTGCATTTGGGTTCAGATGTTTATCACATATTTCTTTCTTCATCTTATTTACTTCTTATTAAGTAATATTTCACATCGATATTTGTCGAAATATCCAACATGTGTTTGTATTTATTTCAACCAAGTAGTGAAATCTTCGTAATTGCCTATATTTGATATAACTGCGCATTGAAAAGTTTTAGAAGCAATTGACGATGCTTTAATTATTTTGTATAGAAAATTGCGTGGCAGAATATTTTCAACCATCTTGCTTAAAGCATGCGATAGGTCATGTGACATGGCAGAAATATCACTGGATGCTCATTGGTCCGTCCTAGAAGCCACTCCCTCGTTGGCTACACAGATGTGCACTTGTGAAATATGCGTCTCGGCGAAAGCATTGCACACTTTTAACGTCTCCAGCCATTAAAGTACCTAATGACTCTACAGAAGAGCTTAATTTGCCTGTACACGTTAAGGAATGCTTCATTTTGCTGAAAATAATGAGTGAAATCATGTACAGTGTGACAAACTGCAAAAATTGATTACGTTTTAAAGTCTCCTGTGTAACGAATAAAAACTGAATATCTCATGTTTATCTTTCCTCCTTACACATGAAATCTTTTAAATGTACTTCTGATAAAGTTCACCATTTCACTTATTGCATCTTACATAAAGACATTCTTTCCCCTTTTATAGGTAGCCCTCGTCTGTTTTACCTCATTCAAACAAATAAACCCAACTCTCATTATATACTACTGACACATTCAGCAAGCATGAATTTATGTACATCAAAACTAACACTACAACATGATAAGAAAAGAAACAAACAAACAACTATTAAAACTATCGCGATTCTTAGAATTAGGCAGATTGTTACTATAAATTATTACAACTCACGCTGTAACGTGATCTTCCCGCTTAAACGTTTTACCACTGTACTGCAAATCTTTGCATCTTTAAAAATTCCAACATAAATACGTTGGCTACTGGAAGTGAAGGAAGAATATCTATTCGTGCATTTGTTTATTTATTCGTGCATTTTAATTATTGCTAAATAACCAGCTATTATGATTTTGTCTTTACTATAACTTATCCTTTCCGTATTCATCACAAGATTACAAATTAGTTGTTTATGTATTTAAGTTGAGGTTTCTGGATCTTGAGAGAGAAAATTGACAACTTACAATTGAGAGCACGATCCGGACACCCGGTCGGCTTACGCAGACTAGTCGGGTATTGTCGAAATCCCTCAACTGTCCAGAACAACGCCCTAAAACAGAAAGGTTGAATATTGATGTACAATTGCTGGTTGCATCGTACATAAAAATTTTTGTTGATACTTGCTTACATACGTGAGACGAAGGATAATTTATCCACATATTAGATAAACATACTGATTGACTCGCCCAGACGGTATAGTGGTTAGGGGAGGTAAACCGCTGAGTTGGCTTCTGACCCAGGTATAGATATATCCATGCAGAATTGGTTACCAACTCGGAGGGAAGTGGTTAGGGAAAACTGACTGCGATACCAAAGGGCCGTGTTCGAATCCCGGAGAAGGCATGGATGTAAAAGTGACTGTCTCTTCATAGGAGGTAACGTGGCCGCCTATTAGGTGCCTCCATTGGAATATTAAATTGGAATATTTAATTATATGCATTTTTTCTTGCATTTCATTTAAACTTATTGGATTGAATTAAATCTACTTCGCCGACAGCGCATAAACCACAATAGAATAAATGCATTCTTTAAAATTCACTCTAGCATTTGTTTACCATAGCGACACTCTAGCGCTAGTTTCACTTAAAAGTGTTAATAATTATATAACAGTTAACTTATATAATAATTTTATAACGGAAACTAAGTTAACTTTTATATAATTCAGTAATTATATAACAGTTAACTTATATATTTCGTTCATATTATAACTCATAATGCACAAAATTTATATCATTTAAAGAATAGAATTATCTAATCGTTGCCACATGTTCTATTCAAATACTATAATGAAGCTAGAATGATGTATAAAAGAAATTAAGCAAACAAAACAAAAAAGAAACAGTTTTTCACAGACGATTGAGTATTTCTCATTTAATTAATTTAGTTCTCACTTCGCGACAAGGCAAAAATACATAAAAACTCAAAATATCTATATTAAAAATTACGAAGTAAATCTCAAACACTTATTTCCTCGAAAAAATTCCAGAAAGAATTAAGCGTGATTTAATTGGCTATAATAAATGAATGCGTTATCTTTGTTGTTGCGAAGCTAAGTTTCTCTAGATTGGCAACAAATCCACTAGTTTAATCCACCTGTTTCAAATGTAAACATCAATGGCCGCCATTAAAAAAGGCTTAGAGGCAATTAAACAACTTTAAAATTGCTGATAATTCTATAAATATCGCACACAGATTTACTAAAGGCATAAAATCCTTAACCGGAAGATAAAAACAACATAATTCAATCATTTTTAAAGCAAAAAATGTACAATTTACCAACATATAAGAGTAAAGAAACTGAGATCACTGAGCCGAGTAACAGAGTGGATATATATATAAATATATTTATATACGTTTGGTGCGGCCGATTGCAACCAAAATATGAGGTGCACATCTACATGTTATAGCAGTCCTATATACAAAATTTCAACGTTCTGAGACTACTGGTTTTTGAGTTATGCGAGATACGTACGTACATACGTTCGTACAGACGCCACGAAAAATTCTCTTCAGAATTAATTTTAAAGCAGTTTTATAATTTTTTTGAAGGAAAAGAATATTTTATTCTGTTCTTACGTACAGATATCACGCAAAGACATCGTTAAATTGCATTCGATAGCGGTCAAAATGGATATTTTCGTTGAAATATGCTGCCTGAAACTTTTCGCGATTACAATATTTCCTTTTTACTTTGTACAAGGAAGTAAAAAACACCATATTGATTTATAATAGATTAACATACATGAGATAAACATACATGATACAAATGAATTTCTCCGTGCCATTACTCATACTGATTCATAATACAAAATTATACATGAGACATACTCATACTACTGAGTTGTAACGTGCCATACATACAGTTACTACACTGACCTACTGAGCAACTTCCGACCTTAGTTAGCCTAGAGGCAACAAACGGAATTTGTTGCTCAGAGATAAAACCATCTACTGTTTACTGGCTACAACCTTCGGTCGGGGCCACGGGCATTATATGTCAATGTCAAATTTCAAAGTTTACATTTGTACAATATACAGAGTTATTTGGATATATTGCATACGTTGAAGAAATACATCTGAAGTTATTATATTAAGATTTTCCAGAATAGTTAAGACAGGAATTGACAGCCGTCTACAGTAACAAACATGTTAACAATAAATGCAAAACTTTTAAAGTAGAAGATCAAAGTTAGATAAATGTCAGTCATATATAATAGAAAAACACAAGTAAATGAACAATACTGATCAACACCACGTTCAGAATCTGCACGCTATTGAAACAAAGTAAAGTCATGAAAGAATCAAGTCTGATTTCTAGAGTCCAAGTTTAAGTGTAAATGAATATATTTTACGTTCCATAATCCAGTACTAAATGTTTTATACAAAGCAAAGTATTGTGCAGTTCATGCACGATTTACTGCCTTACACAATTTCTGAGTTACATACAAATACTGAATTGTACAAATCAAGCTTAGTGTGTTGTGGTGTGTGTGATCTGATCACTTTGTGTGTAATTTAGACATGGCGTGCGTTAGTTCACACTGAACATGTCATACTTTACTTACATACATGATACATATGATAATTGATAAACATAATAGATAAACATACTGATTCATAATAAACATACATGATACATAATAGATAAACATTCATAATACATAATCGGACAACTAAATTTTTCCATGTACATATAATTACTGATACTGATTTCTAGTAGAATAATATTCATGATACATAATCATATCATTTTGCGGGTAACTTGGGCAAGGCGGGTATTAGTTCACACTGCACAGGTCAATTCCTAATGCCTCTAGCCATAATTTTGACTAGTTTCTTTATAAAAGCAAGTTGTTTGATCAAGAAACTTTTATGCTGCGTCACCTGATCGAAACTTAGAGTGGTTTTTCTAACATTGCGCGCTGTGTGGTTAGATTCTGCCAGTACTGGATGGATGTAATTATTCGGCTTTGCGTTTTTTTGTAGCCGATGCTGTAATCTGAGCTTCCAGCTTAGTATTTGACTGAGTAGGTTGTAACTACTGATCTGAGTTAACTATTATTATTTTAATTCGCATTCACATAAGCTGTGGTAATTTTTTGCACATAATCCTGCCAATACGTTCAAAGTTCTGTTTACATAAAAAAGTTATTTTATGATCTAAGTAAGACCTTTGTCGTTTTATAGCGTACATCGTGATAACTCGTTTTACGTCTTTTTTTTATTAGGGTTATAGGACTGAAGTAATAGTTCTGCATCAAGTATATCCATGCACATCTTCAAAGACATAAATGTCCTTTTTAATAACGAAAAATCGATAGTTTAAAACATACACGTTTTCATGCTAAATTTCCCGTTTAGAATAAAAATAAATTCTGAAACACAATAGGATATATAGGCTATATGAGAAATATTTTACTTCAAAATTAGTTTATCTTATATCTTTTTAGTATGGAATAACATACACATTAATTTAAAGTCTAATGCCGGCGCATTTATGTTTATTCGAATGCCCAGAGACATTAGCAATATCTAGAGATGAGAAGTGAACGAATGCGAATACAGTCGTTATATAACTTACGCATTTGCTTACCGTAAAATATGCAGTACGTAATGAACTTTAAAATAACTGCATGTACATATGGACGCTGAAAATGTTACACACGCGAATACTGAAAACCGTAAACTTTACACATACAAAATGATAAAAAGAAACAGAAACTATGTAAGACGTGGCGAAATAAATCTGTAGAATGGATTCTTCTAGTAGCAAATCAAACAGATCGTCAAAATGGCAGAAAATGCTTTTCGTATTTCATTTGCTCAGATATTATGAAGGATTTTAATACAAGGACTTTCACAATGGTCTGTCTACACATGAATGGCACATGTTTAAGTCTTCAAAACAAAACATTCTAATGACGTGCGACGAATACTCAATTTGATTTCTATCAATGATACGACAATGCCTTGTAGTTTCAGAGCAATCAGAGAACGTTTCAGATTTATAAAAATTCTTTTAGTATTTAATCCAAGTTCTCGATGTGGGGAATTTTCCAAGTGAAACGGGTTTGTTTATGGCATGCGTTATATATAACACGAATGTCAAATTTGCTGATGATGATTTTGGTCTTTTTAGCCCTATTATTAGCCCAAAGGGACTTGAGTACCCCGAAGGACTATTACTTTCGTTTTGGCATTTTGCGTCGGACTCCTATAAATGTCGGTTCACGTTTCAAACTGTTGCCACAAAATGTTAGAGTGCTGCAATATATTTGAAGAAATTAAATAATGAAAACAAATCTGCATAAATGTATGCATATTTCTCGCATTGTGATAAAACAACGGTATCTAGAGCCATCCAATTTTGAATGACGTAATCCTACTGCGAATATGGGCATCTGAAATCCCAAATTCGAAATTAGGAATTTGTTTTATCATCGATTTCATATTTTGTAAAACTTTAACGAATTTTTGATTAACAAACTCAAGGATTTCTAAGCGAGCAATGGCAACGTTGTGCAGAAAAAACATTTTTATCTCCAGCGCGTGAGTCTCTGTATCGGAAATTCTAAAGATATGCTCATTTTAAAACTAATTTGCGATATTGCTGTTGAACACGATCTTGTGGTTTAAGTGCGAAGAACATGATATTTAATAAAGAAAGGTAACACGCAAAATGTTAAAAAACGCCACTTTGGAAGTAATTTAAAATCTGAAACATTTCAATTTTTTTTTAAAGTATAATTTTCTTCGCACTTACGCCATATACAATTCAACAGCAACATTACACATATTTTAAAAGCAGCATCGTATTATATGTTTAGTATTCCCGATGCAGTGTTAAATGTTAGCATATATTTTTCTGTTTTTTCAGTCTTTCTCAGTTTATCATATCAATGTTCAATTTTCTTATTAAGATGGCTTTACAAAACTTTATTTTGACTTTTTTATTATTAACGCTTCTGTATTTATTTTATTTATTAAATATTAGATTCTTGGCATTTATGCCACATAAAATTCGATTCAGCAGCAAAATCACAAATATTTAAAAACAGTATATCTTTAGAATTTCCGATATAAGTCTCGCGCGCTGGAAATAAAAATGCATTTTCCCGTATACTGTTACCACTCCTTGCTCTGAAATCATTGAATTTGTTAATAAAAAATTCGTGACAATTTTATAAAATGTAAAACAGATAATAAAAAAATCGAAATTCAAAATTCCAGGTGCTCATGTTCGGGTGGAGGACTACGTTTTCCAAAATTTGATGACTCTAGGTATCGTTGCTTTTTCACAATGCGAAAAACATGCCTACTTTCATGCAAATTCTTCATTATTTATTTTCTTTAAATATAATATAGCACGATAATATGTAGTGGCAACAATTTGAAAAGTGACACACCTTTTATAATGATTCAACGCAAAATACCGTTTCGACTCTAATATCCCATTCAGAACTAACATCTCTTTGGGGCTAGTTATATAATTGCAGTATAATAACAAAAAATGGTATTTTCACCCAATATCGACGCATATATATTAACTCGAATGTTAAAAGCCTGTTAAAAGAATATCAATGTTAAAAGAATGTCAGCTTGTTTTAAAAAAACAGTTTCTCAACTCACATTTTGAAACCACCAGCCTTTTAAGAAATGGAATTAATAGAGATTTAGTGGGACTCAGTTCTAAAGCAAAATTTTAGTGACGTGGGTAGCCTCATCTTCTGAAAATCGTTAGTGCAATCAGCAGGAATCTTGACATCCGAAAGCTGGTTGCGGAAAAAAGATAATGAGTGTTTTCAACACTTATTTAATGGCGAGTATCCTTCTGCTACCAAATGGGGAGTATTCTTCTTGTTTTTGTTCTTGTGGCTTGCACTATCATGTACCATAATTATTTGGCTCACCTGAAGATTGACAGGTCTAAAGTTAGGTAGGTTACCTATGTAACTAATACATTGTGCATTAAGACATTCAGTCCACGATAAGGTTCCAGTGAATACTTATTTGATTAATATTTAATAGCTGAAAGATGCTTAATATCCAGAAGATTTCTTTTATTAGGCCTAACGTTGATTTCCTTGCTAACACAGGGGAACTTCTGCTATTATATTAAATACGGACATCTCGTAATTGAAGCATATTTACTTTTCCAAGACTGAGGGAATAGTGAAACTCTTAATGTCCGAGGAAAACAGAAATCCATAAACGCAATTATGAAGCAATACTATGCAAATAATTCGTTATACCCGTGTAACCGAAACCATTCTATTATCCTCTAAGTCTACTTCAGTGCCCTTTAATAACTAATGTATAGTAAAATTTTTATCACTTTTATCCCCTCAAGACAAAAATCTCAAGACTTTTTTATCGAATGCAATTTAACGATGTTTTTACGTGACATCTATACGTAAGGAAAGAATAAAGAACTCTTTTGCCCGAAATGGGTTGGAAAAAAGGATTTAAAATGGATTCAAAAGAGATTTTTTTCGTGACGTCTGTACGTACGTATGTATGTATATATCTGTCATAACTCAAAAACGAGTGACCTCAGAACGTTGGCATTTTGTATATAGGACTGCTAAAACATGTGACCCTCCCGTTTTGGGTTTCAATCGGCACTACCAAAAGTATATAAATATGTATATATACATATACAAACTCTGTTACTCGGCTGCATGAGCTCAGATTTTTAATTCTTATATGTTTGTAATTTGTGCATTTTTTGCTTTAAAAATGATTGAATTACTTTGTTCTTATCTTCCGGTTAAGGTTTATATGTCTTCAGTTCATCTGCATGTAATAGTTGTAGAAGTTTCAACAATTTAAAAGTTGTTTATGTGCGGCTAAGCCTAATTTTTCTTAGCATGGCAGCCATATTTGTTTCCATTTGAAACTTAACAGAATAGTGATTTAAGTCAGTTTCTGCACATTCGGTGTCTTTTTGCCGAGTGGGACCAAAAGTAAACTTTCAGTTTATAAGGTATTTCTCCCGTCTTCCTAGCGTGCCTTCGTGGTGTAGTGGTCAGCACACTGAGACAATACATTTCAGAGGTTTGTAGTTCGATTCCCGGCGAAGGCGTTGCATATTTTTCATTTCTCCTGTTTCCAAAAAAAATACTTAATGTCTCTACAAGTTTTATGCATCAAAAAATCTGCATTCTTGTACCCTGGCCGAATTGCTTGTTTTTGCGTAGAAACTAATTTTAATTGGAATTTCTTTAAAAAAATTTCTGAATTGTGTTTGACGATTTATATTTTTCTATATTTTTAATAAAATATAATATCTTTAACAAAATTATTTTGGGGGTTTTATGTATTTTTGCCTCGCTGCGAAATGAGAACTGAATTAATTGAATGAGAAATATATCTCTAATGAAATTTGAGTAAATAAGTTTAAATAAAATTCAGGAAAAAAATGCGTATAATTTAATACTCCGTACATGGAAATCATGTGGTGTTCACATCAGTACACATAGAATTAAAAGTAGCAAAAATGAATTAATTCTCTTTACATAAGGGGATTGAAAGTTTGCTTTAGTAAGGCCGAGCAAATAGTAAGCACCATTTTCCTGTTCTATCATGCTGGCAAACAACTTTGTCCTAAATAGCTGACATATATCATTTAGTCTTAAACTCCATTGAATAATTCTATCCTACTCCGGACATCCCCCTATAGGGAAAGGAGATCACCGCCAACTTGTCGTCGCTGCTCTCAGGCACCCACTCAAAGACGCTGCACGTCTAAATCAATATCCTTGATTCTAACTCTTATATTATATAAACAACTAATGTCATTCTTTGTTATTGTATGGGTTTAGAATGAAAGCAGTTAGAAACAGAGGAACTTTTATCTGCATAAATGGAAATTAAATTTTGTTTTCTTGTAAAAGAACTGGGATGCATTTTAGTCGAATAACAGTTTAAGGAAATAGAATTATTTTAGACCAGATTACACAAACAGTATATATACAAATATTCTCATGTATTATATTAATACAATTAATTATTAAAATTGCAGAAAACTCATCGCATGCATTTATAAATATGATTTTTTTAACCTATCCATAGTTAAAAATGTAACACACTCGTTAATTAGTTAGCAAATAAATATTCTGAACCTGAGGTATACAGCAGTATACAGTGGATGGACAAAAATATGGAAACACCTTGTGAAATGCATGTTTGAAAAGAAAGATTGATTTTAATGAAATATGTAGTTGGCGCTGGCGTTTTTGACTACTGACGCCACCTATACAACTTCGTAAATGTGCTAAAACAGTTCAGTTGTTGTCGGAGTACTGTTATGTGAGGTTGTCATTGCATTATGTCAGAGTTAACAGACTTCGAACGTGGGCAAATTGTTGGAGCACGTATGGTAGGTGCTTCCGTAAGCAAGGTAGCTGAGGTGTTTAGTGTTTCAAGAGGTACTGTATCGAAGATTTATTCCGCATATTTGAAAAGCGGAAAAACATCATCTGCTAAATCACAGCGCGGACGAAAGTGTGTCCTGAGTGATCGTGACAGATGATCATTAAGGGCAATTGTGACGAAAAATAAGAAGACCACAGCTGCAAAAGTTACTGCTGAAATTAATGTTGTGAGTACCAAAACAATTAGAAGGGAGCTTCATAAACAGGGAATTGCTGGCCGTGCTGCAATTGAGAAGCCACTCATCAGTGATGCTAATGCCCGTAACAGGAAAAGGTGGTGTTTAAGTCATAAAGCCTGGACTATAGAGCAGTGGAAGCGAGTAATATGGTCTGACGAGTCTTCTTTCACGTTGTTTCCTACTTCTGGCCGAGTTTACGTCTGGAGAACGCCATCTCAAGCCTATAATATAGACTGCTTGTTGCCAAGAGTGAAACATGGCGGGGGTTCTGTTATGGTTTGGGCAGCCATATCGTGGTTCTCTGCTAGCCCCATGATAACTGTGTCAGGGCACATGACTGCCAAGACTTATGTGAACATTTTGGCCGATCAAGTTCATCCCATGGTACAAACTTTGTTCCCCGATGGTGATGGTGTCTTCCAAGACGACAAAGCTCCTGTTCACACAGCTGACATTGTCCAGGACTGGTTTTCTGAGCACGAGGATGAGTTGTCCCATCTCCCCTGGCCACCACAGTCACCAGACCTGAATATTATCGAACCTTTGTGGTCTACATTGGAACGGAAAGTGCGTTCTCGTTATCCACCGCCAACATCGTTATCTGAACTTGCCACCGTTTTGCAGGAAGAATGGTATAATATTCCCTTGGCAAACATACAGGAACTGCATTTATCCATTCCGAGAAGACTGCAAGCTGTTTTGGATACCAACGGGTTTCCTACACCATATTAAGCAAAGAAACATGTTTTTTTAAAGGTGTATCCATATTTTTGTCCAACCCCTGTATATACCAGAAGAAATTTAGTTTGTGAATTGTCCTAAGAATGAAATATGTACCAGAATTACGAGCTTGATATATCGTAAATTATATAAGCTAAACCTTAAAAATACATTTTTATATGCAAATTATTAGACCAAAGATGCCTTAGCCAGAAGAGCTATTAGTCTGGAAACGGCATTTCGCGTCGGTTTACTATAAGTGTCCTTTTCACTTTTGAAATTGTGGCCACCAAATATTATCACCCTATATTATATTTAAAGAGGTTAAATAATGAAGAATCTGCTTGAATGTATGTATGTTTCTCGCATTCTGAAATAACAACGAATCCTAGAGCCATCAAAGTTTGAATAACATCGTCCTCCACCCGGACATGGACGAACCTTATATTTGACATCTAGCCGAGCATGGAAGGTCGAGCCGTCCCCGTCCTCCGTCACCTGTCACCTGTCGATCAAGCAGTTTCATACTGAAATTATCTATAATAATACTACAATAATATCGAAAAATGTGCTAAAGAGAGCAAAACAAAAGCAAACATTAATTTAATTCTAATGTTTCAGGTTTAGTACGGTTTACTGACGTTCGTTAGAACAACATATTCTTGGTAGGTGATCATTCTGGTATATATACACGTTGCACATTAAAAAAAGGGGGGCAGTTCTGCATCTCCCGTTTGACTTGGCCGATTGACAAAATTTAATTTGCTTTTTTTTCATGTATCGAACGCGCGACCTAGTAGCTATATTTGATTAGTAGCGACCTAGTAGCTATATTTTAACATAGGTATTCTATCATTAAGTCCGACTTTCTCTGGAAAAAACTTACCGATTGTTTCCATGTTGTGATTCGACGACTTAAACTATGCCTAAATATTAAATTTTAAATTGGTTGCATGCAAATTTAGCGATAATTTAAAAAATTTACCTATCCGCTGTTTTTTCAGTTTGCCCCGAGAAAATTAGAGAAATTCTTAATTTATGATAACCTATTTCAATTCCCTTTAATTGTGCACGAGCGGAAAAAGGTGCAACTTTCATTCTTTCAACTAATTTTAATAAAGTACATAAATAACATTTGATGTTATTATCGCTTATAACACATATGCCAAATTTCAAAACTCGCCAATACATAAATTCACGTATATCTTGGAAAATTTGAATAAAAAAAACTGTAATTTTTTGCAGGTATGCCTAGAAATACATCAAGTATAAGGTTAAAATGTGATAATTTATGACGAAATGTTTTTCGAAGGATTTACAAAAAGTTACTAAAAAGTACAAATTCTAAAATACAAAAAATACAAATCAAAAAATATCTGCGAATTGTATTTCGATTAAACCTAAATTCCGAATTCCAAAAGAAGGAATCAAGTACGTTTAATAAAAAGAGATATTAATTAATATATACCAGATACAATTAACATTAAAGAACTAAAAATTTTTTTAAAATTTTATTTAAACTACTCGTACGATTTTTATAAAACTGGCACTTTGGTCTAATTTGAGTCTTAGAATCGAAATATGGAAAAAACATCGTTATGTCATTTCAGGAAAAGTCCAATTTTATGTCAAAATACCTATGGTTGAACAACGCTATTTATAAATCTATATAACCAAAGTCACGCTTTAGAAAGCTATTTAAGTTTCTTAAATTGGTGCAGTAGAATGGGAAATAAAAGAATTCTCCCATACTTTTTTATGCAGGTTGTTACGCTGTCACTGCTCATACTCATATCAGAACGTAATACTCTGAACAGTCTTTAATGACGAGCACAGAATTTAATAAGTTTTTCTTACCCTCGTTTGCTTTAACTGCTCCTTAGTTAATGTGTTAATTGTGATGTAAAGTTTTGCCTAAAATATACTGTATAGCAATATCTGTTTATTCTGCATGTATTTTAATTAGTAATATATATATTCTAGCTAGATACTCTTAATTAATTTTCGTTATCTAACTGCATTTGGTCTGGTATTAATATAGAACTCTTCGATCTATTCCGGCCCCTTTAAAGTGAGAAATGTAAAGTGTTTTAAATGTTCCAGGCAATTTTCATTGATCAGTTTTCATTCATCTCTACGCCCACCAGCGGCCGAGCGGTAAAGTCGTTGAACACTGGTAGTTCGGTACGAGGTTCGAATCCCGCGAACGGGCTGGCTGCAAGGGTGTTTTCGTGGTTTTCCCCATATGTAACGTGTATACGAGCCAGTTTCCCTTAGAAAGCCCTCCACGAAGGCATCCCTCTCCTTAGGCAGATAGCCCTAGTGTGCTTTGCCATAATTAAGTACACCAACACCATTCATCTCTACATATAAAAAATAAAAGAAAGAGTCTCTCTCTGTGTGTGTGTGTCTTTCGTTCGCGCTGCACGTAAGCTAATAGACCCATGGCTACGAAATTTGGTACAGAGGTGCATGTAGACAAGAGCCAGTGCACCTCGATACGCTTTTTTGAAAATTCGAATAATAGTTGTTTTTATTTTAGGTTTTTGTGACGAAATCGCGTCATTTTGAGACATAATGGGCTATAGGAAAGCGAGATTTTACTCTACACACTCCAATTTCACATCGTCATAAAACAAAGGCACTTAGCTATTTTACGAACTTAAAATAAATTTCGTGTTTCAATAAATCGATTAAATACGAATTTATTTAACAAAGGGAGCTTAACACCTTTTCAACGGGATTTTTCTAAAAAAGTTTATTTGTAAAAATGTATAGCTTATTTTTCTTTGATTTTTGGACACATTAAACTTTTATCCTTGCGAATGCTTTTACAAAAAGAATTTTGGAAAAATGATAATATTTTGTATTTAAAAAAAATTTAAATGGAGCTTCCGAGTACACTTCTCACATCACATATCTGGGCTCACCAGCGGCCGAGCGGTAAAGTCGCTGAACACTGGTAGCTCGGTCGCGAGGTTCGAAACTCGCGAACGGGCTGGCTGCATGGGTGCTTTCGTGGTTTCCCCATGTGTAACGTGTATACGAGCCAGTTTCCCTTAGAAAGTCCTCCACGAAGGCATCTCTCCCCTTAGGCAGATAGCTCTAGTGTGCTTTGCCATAATTAAATACACCACATCTCACATCTTTAAAAATGTTATTTTGGCAACAATTTTCCTGTCTTATTGTTGTTGATAGATTTTTGATGAAATCGCATCATTTTGAATAGTTTCATTCTTTTAGAAATATGGGTTTAGAACAATTTTTCATCGTATTTCTTATGTCACTGTTTTTAAAAGATTGTCATATATCATTGTCATTTTTTATATATATAATACACTTTTATTGATTTTTTTTGATAAAGTTGTTCTGCAGAGTAAAATTCTGCTTTTGAGTTGATTTCATATTATTTTTTCTCATTTCACTATTTGTAAGATATCGAAAAGTTTTGCATGATCTTTTTTTCTTCAACGGAAAGTTGTTTAATCTTTTTATTAGGATAATTAATATTTGTATTAAGAGATATAGCTTATTTCATTGTAATTTTTTTCTCTTAAAAATATAAGATAAAATATAATTAATTATACTTTCATAATTTTTTGTTTTTTGTATTCTTTTATGTTATTTATTGCTCATTTCACTGTTTTTAAGATACTGAAAAGTTTTGAGTGATTTTTTAGGAAACAAAATTCTTAACCTCCTATATAACATTTGAGTTTTTAAGATTTTGCAAAGGTTTATTTATTAGGATAATTAATATTAATTAAGGGATATTGCTTATTTCATTGTAATTTTATTATACGAATAACTTTTTTTTATGAAGTTGCTTTGCAGAGTAAAATTCTACGCAGTTTTTTAATTTAACGTTTGGTGTTCCCTTCAGCCATTTTTCTGGTACATTTAAAAGTCAGACGAAGGCTGGCAGCGAAACTGCTAGCATATCATAATTTACAATTCAGAATTAATGATATTATTATTACAAAAATATGCGTTAGCACGGTAAGGCGAATTACCGGTAAGGCGAATCGCCGAGCACAGTTAAGTATGTAGTAAACGTAATTAAAATTGAAATAACAGAGTTGCAACATAAGCATAAAAAAGGTATTAAAACTAAAAAAATATGAAAGTTATCATATTTTAATAGTACGGCCAAAGTGGTGTTTTTTTAGTTTACACATACATACATGTTTCGAGAGCATTTGGGCTAAAAATATTTAGAAGCATTATTTCTATAAGATTTCCAAAAGAGAGTCTCACGCGCTAGGAAGAAAACTATTTTATTAGGCACAATGTGTTGGCACTGTTCGTTTTGAAATCATTGAGCATCTTCGTTAATATTGTAGAATCATTAGGTTAATTGGTAGCAGAAAAGATGAAAAAAATGCAACCGCCTTCGCCGGGAATCGAACCACGGACCTCTGGAATACCGGCCCAGCGTTCAGAACCACTACACCACGAAGGCACGCTAGGAAAGGGGGAGAAATACCTTATATACTGCCCTTTTTAAAGAGCGACTAGGGTTTTAGGAGACCTAGTCGCCAAATCCTGGGTGTGGAGAATCATCATCCACAACCTTTTCAGTTCGGGCGCCACTAATAGAGATATTAGGTAATTTGAAAAAGCCGGAGAGATGAAAAATGAACAACCCCTTCGCCGGGAATCGAACCACGGACCTCTGAAACACCGGCTCAGTGTGCAGAACCACTACACCACGAAGGCTCGCTAGGGAAGTGGGAGAAATGCCTTATATACTCCTCTTTTTAAAGGGTGAGTAGGGTTTTAGGGGACCTAGTCGCCAAATCCTGGGTGCGGAGAATCATCATCCACAACCCTTTTAGTTCGGGCGCCACTTGTAGAGATATTAGGTTAATTGGAAGCAGAAAAGATGAAAAATATGCAACCGCCTTTGTAGGGAATCGAACCACGGACCTCTGGAATACCGGCCCAGCGTGCTACCGTTACACCACGAAGGCACGCTAGGGAAGTGGGAGAAAAACCTTTTAATATCAAATATTCGTTATAGTTTAAAAAATATGAAGTAAGATAATAAAAGAAATTTGAAATTTAATATGCGGTCTTCCACGTGATCATATTCGGGTGGAGGACTACGTTATTCAAATTTTTATGATATCTTTGAGGATCATACACACATTCTTGCAGATTCTTAATTATTTAATTTCTTTTAAATATAATACAGGGCGATAATATTTGGTGGCAACAATCTGAAAAGCGATACAGCCATTTATATTGATTCGACGCAAAATCCCGTTTTGAGACTAATAGCTCTTCTGCAGTAGCGCCCCGTTGTTCTAGAAAGCTGTAAAAAGCAATAAAAACAGCAGAACTGTTTATGTATGTGCAGCAGAGTAAATGACATTTCTAAAGGAGATATGTAGAACCATTTTAGATTAAATCACAAACTGTGACTTCAGAAATATCTGACAAAAAATAAATAAATGCATTAGAATAATGTATAAATAGCATTTAGACTGTTAATACAATAAAAGCGCTGAGTGATATCATGCTTCTAATCTAAGAGATGCTGGGGAAATAAATACATTCCTCAGCGCATTCATACGCAAACAGGAATGAATAACCTTAAAAGTGGATGAAATTTCCTGGCACTCTTCCAAGATTCGGATGATGTAGAAGAGCGGAGCCGCTTGGAGAGTCTTCAAATGCATTCCTCTCCACATACTCTTGTTTCGTGTCCAGAATGAAATTATCCTGCTAGTAATACGAAAATAAAAGAAAATAAAAGTTAAAAAATTAGGTCAAGAAGGATTTAGAGAGAGTATATTTTTAAATGATATTTATTTGGATGTGTTTTGCATTATTTAATGAAAGTAATGCATATATATATATATATATATATATATATATATAAAGCTCTCATTTGCATTGATGCAAAATAACGCTAATTTTTTTAACTTTTTTCAGAACAAAGCTGTTCGAAATAATTAGTTTTATCACTTACTTTTTTTAAACTATTTATGTAGATTTCAATTTAGTGACATTTATGCTGAAGCTATTTTTAAAGGAAAACAGAAAAAATATTTAAGGGGACTCATACACCTTAAAACCCATAAGATCTTCGAATAGGTGACTGTTGCAAGAATTGGGATAACTTATTTATTTTAAAAGTAATTACTTCCAACTTTTCACAGCTTACTACATAATATAGCTGCTTTCTGAAATAGTCATCAGAAAGTTTGTGTTGCCACAAATATTTTTAAAATTTAATCCGCTTTTTGACAACATTTTTCGTCATGTTTCCACCTTGCGCGCACAGTTTAAAATATTCTGTTGCATAATTTAATTCCATATTTAATATATAGCTTTTATAACATTTGGAAAACACTGTGAACCTAAAATTCTAAAAATTTCTTGTTAAAATTTTATTTTATTTGGAGTTGAAGTTATAAAATGTATTTTATTAAAAAAAATTGTAATGTTTTCGTCCATAAAATTTTTCAGTATTAAAATATCTATCACACGTTTTGTTCAGTTAGAAAATAGTGCCCATATAAAGAATTCCATCCAATTTCAAGTACGTACTATTAGCCATTTTTAAAATATCACGCGTGCAAGGTGGAAACGTGGCGAAATATTTTGTCACAAAGAGGATTAAATTACAAAAATATTTGTGGCAACACAAACTTTCTGGTTACTAGTTTCCAAAGCAGCTGTATTATGTAGCCAGTTGGTAAAAGGTTGGAAGGAAGTGCTTTTAAAATAAATAAAATATCCCAATTCTTGCAACAGTCACATATTTGAAGATCATGAGGGGTTTAATGTGTATGAGCCCACTTAAAAATAAATAAATAAATAAAATAAAATAAAATAAAAAATTTAAAAGATTTCAGATTTCATATTACGCACAAAAGGGCGCTTATTTAACGTTTTGTGTGTTACCTTTATTTATTACATACATGTTCTTTGCACTTAAACCATAAAATTCAATTCAACAGCAATATCACAAAATATTTAAAAGAGCACGTCTTTAGAATTTCCGATACCAGTTTCGCACGCTGTAGATAAAAGATAAATTTTTGTTTCGTACAGTGCTGCCATTGCTCTCTTTGAAATCGTTGAGTTTCTTAATCAAAAACTCATAAATGCTTTACAAAATATGAAATACATAATAAAACAAATTCTAAATTTGGGCTTCCAGATGACCACATTCGGGTGGAGACGTACTTTATTCAAAATTTGATGGCTCTAGGTACAGTTGTTTTACCACAATGCGAGAAACATACCTACATTTATGCAGATTCTTCCTTATTTAGTAATTTAAATATAATACAGGGCTCTAATATTTGGTGGCGAGAATTCAAAAAGCGATTCGCCGTTTACAATGAATCGACGCAAAATGCCAAAACGAAATTAATAGTCTTTCGTCGCTAATTGCCCCTTTGGACTAGTAATATCCAGAGGGCATTAAAAGAAAAAGATTCAGATTGCTGCGAAAAGGAAATGGAACTGAAAAAATTCCAAGCAGTTCGAATAATAGTGAGTAATTTTTCATCTAGAAATGTAATAATTTCAAATACTCCAGACATATCGTCTTTTGCTTTTTTTCCCATCATACAGTCCGATAGCAAACAAACGTTCTAACTGAATAAATATTTTCTATTTTTGATGTATTATTCTAAAATAAAACCAAGTTGTCCTATACACAACTACACCCACTGATTAGAGTTTTATAAAATATATATCAACGACAGTAACAGCTGTTGGAATTGACCAATCCTTCACTTTACATGTGCGCATCTGGACAATTATGTAAACAATGAAAACAGAAAGATTTGGATTATAAGAAAATACCTTCATGCATCATGAAATATTATTCTAGAAACAGAAAATTATTGAAATGATTCATAAGAAGTACTATTCATTTCATCAATGAATATACTGTTAGTGGTAATTGGTTTCCAACTCCTCAAATGCAAATCCTCGTGATTTTGTAAAAGGGTGTTTGAAATTGTTCGTTACAATGTCATGGAACAGTATCATAGCACATTAATTGAACTACATTTTTGGGCGCAAACTGTTGATGATCAAATCATCCACTGTGGCTTATGAACTTTAAGATGGAATGTAATATACGTATGTGCTGTAACCGTCATAGCCGATAATAATATTGGATATTTGGACAGCCATATACATAAGTGTCGAAATGCATCTTACCCGAAAAGCATAATAAATTCAGAGCAGGGTGATGATACCCTAGTGGCAGTAGAAGTGTTCTTGTTTAAAATTCCTGTTTTATATTCGTATGACTTCTTGTATGAGAGACATTCGTATGTAACAAATATTGCACATTATAGAGATGCAGATGGAAGCATTTGGCAATAAAAATTATAATGAAATGAATACAATTAAATGAGTATGTAAACTATAACAAAATGCAATATGTTTAATGTAACTAACACATTAATATTTCACCCATGAGTAAGTGTCATTAATTGCAGTAAATATAAATTTGTAATAAAACAATAACCAATATAATTAAATGACAATTAACCATATAACCAGAAGTATAATGGAGCCTATGCTTTCCAGTCTATATTTCTTTGAACTAAATATAAAATCGAATATTAATACAGCAATCAACATGTTGCATGAAACACTCTGAAGAGAAATAGACTTATATAATTACATTACATATATGTTAGCATTTCAAATTACGATGTACAAGAGAAGTAAAGTCCTGTTTAGCTATCCTATATGACTGGAAAGCTAAATCTACATGTAGTATTTGGGGCTGTTTAGTTTCATTCATTAAATATGTTTTTGCTTTAAATGAAGGAAATATCAGTTAGAAAACAATGGTTGGTTGGTTTATTTAATGGAATTCAACAAAGATAAAAAAGTCTTAAGAGGATAAATGCTTTTGAGGAAGTTTTGTTAGGAGAAAGAGGTTCGCATTCATGTTGCACGTAGGTAAATTCACGAAAGACAAAAGAAGCCAGATCGTTCGTCGAGATTTGAATCTCGATAGAACTACTGTTGTTCAATATCCATTCAGAGTCTGGTAAGCCTAGAGGATGGTACAATTAAAAATATGATATATTAGCAGACTTTAGTTAGTAGACTTTAGAATATTTTTAGTTTAAAAGTTAAGAAAAAAAAATTGTAAATCAAATCATAAATTTTAGAATTACGTATTGGGCTTTTAAAATAAAATATGACATTGATTCGAGTTTCATAGCTCTGTCATCAATGTTCAGTTAAAAAAGTAATGAAAAATACCAACACTTTATTTATGAACCATTATTTAATTTTTGATTTGCAAATACCTATACTCGCAAAAGCTTGTTTATATTTTTTAACAATATTGCTCAGTTTCTTTTTTTTTTGGGGGGGGGCAACTATTTGGTTCTAATATAAGGTGACTAAATTTTAACATTGGTGAAGCGGGACACACCGTTGACCGGGCGGAAGGGTTCTTGATTAAAAATTTGGTCTATGCAACTAAAATTTTCATAGAACGCAAAAATAGTATTTTAATACATTTTTAAAATTTCAACACAAGTACAATTTACAAATATAACAGTTACATTATAAAATACAGGCGGTTTTTAATGTCCCGGACCCATTTTGATGTTTAATAACTCATAAAATAATAAAGAAAGATTAAAATTAATAACATAAATGGTTAGATAGACTCAAAATGTTTCATGACTCGACTCTTGTCAATGAACTTCCACGTGTGCCCTCTTCGTCGCACGGAGAATATCAAGTCGATATTCAATTTCACGCCAGGTACCGGAAAGCATGTCGGCATCCACAGAGGCTATTGCAGTTGTAATTCTTGGCTTTTAGGTCATCCACGTTCGACACTCTCCTCCTGTAAACGCTGTCCTGTACTAATCCCCAAAGGAAAAAGTCCATAACATTGCAATAGTTGCCAGAAACAAAAGAGAGAAAAATGCAATTAATAAGCAGACGATACTTGGAAAAGTACAGATATTTAGACTGGAAAATGAAATTATCTGAAATTAACCACACGCGCAGACGATATTTACAAAAGTAAAGATATTCAACCTGAAAAGGAAAATATATAAGTTATTCCATCAATAAATGCCATAAGTTTGTTTACATCTTCATTATTTTATGAGTTATTAAACATCAAAATGGGTCCGGGACTTTATAAACACCCTATATACATAAAATTAATACATACATAATACATAATAAAAATTAATACATACATAGTAAAATTTAATACATACATCCATAATAAAAAATTATATATACTAGTATTATTTTATCCCTTGGCATATTTCTCATTTCTTTGAATTTGTTTAGTAAATTGCTGTCTTTGGTTAAAAGGTGAAATTTGTCATAAGAATGAACTTTTTAATATGATTCATGATCTCTGTACGATTCTTGTTCTTCTAGTTGGCTTATATTACTACGGATAATTAACGGAAGAAAACTATTTTCTAAATGTTCTTGACACTGAAATTTCAAATTACTAATTTCGTTTGCTACCGATTACCGAAATTTTGTCACCTTCAATAAGTTTTCTAGCATTTTGAAAAAGAGTTGCTTGATTGTGTACAAACTCTAGCCAAAGTTTTGAAGACAAAAATCTTTTCTAAAATTCTAGGACAATTATCCTGTGATAGAAAGTAGGATTTAAAAGTATCGTATATTTTCAAAATTCTTTCGACAGCTCGCAAAAGAGTTAACCAGCGCATTTACTGTATCCAAGTATTTTCTGATATTCGACAGTTTCACAAAATTCTTTAAGCATTTCAATGCGCATATTGTTTGTATAGAAATAAGAATATATTTTAATAACAATATTTTCCACATCTACGGGCGACAAGTCAGCAGCTGTTTGAATGACGCTATGCATTATGTGCCCTGCACAACTAACACCAATATTTTTTGTTTAATTTATAAAAAATATTATTTGTACCTCTTCCCGCTTTTTCTCCAAAATTTACGTTCGTGTTGTCTGCAGAATATGTAATCATTTTATGTTTTAAATTATTTTTTCCCAAATATTAATAATAGTGAAAATTATTTTAGAAGTTTCGCCGGGCAAAGAAACAAAATCAAAAATTCTAATTTTTATTCCAGTTTCCGAATCAAAAAATCTAATAATGGTTGGAAATAACTTTGTATCCTTATGATTAGATGCCTCAGAATGTATGGGTATAAAATAAATGTTTTCTAGATTTTTGTTTAATTCTGAAAACGCATATAGGGAAAGCACATCACACACAATTGCCTTGGATGTTATTCTAACACAGGCAAATTTTTTTGTAGAATAACTTGTTTACTTACAACTTGTGATGTACAGTCCATAGATCTGAAAGAATGATTGTGATTAACAGAATGAAAAGACGTAAGTCATTCTGCTAATGCTAACTTCTTTTCTTCGTCTTCATAAGATGTTTTCTGAAGATATTCCTGTATTATGGAGGAAAATGCAGTAGAATTTAAATATCTTTTATGTTTCTGTGTCTTCAAGTACTTTGAAATATCATTCATGCCGCCGTTCAAGAATATTCACAACTACATAGAAAATTCACAATTACATTTTACCATGTAAACGCTTTTGTTTTTTTATAATAAAAGGAAATTCACATCCTACATTATGGTTGAATTTACATCCTCTTTTCTTACTCATTATGTTAAAAATCTAAAAAAATAATTTAAAATTTTATTATAAATTATTATATACATATTGCTTAAAAACACAGTAGGTACATAATTACACGAACATATTTTATTGTTAATTTATAAATTAAATTAATTTGATTGTTTTAAAATGACTATATTTTAAAAATTATTTTAATTTTAATTGTATATTTCTTTCTAAATAATAACAATACTAACTTTTATTATTTTTGCTCTGAATTTACCGTAACGTAAGTCGTAAGTGTCACTTTCAAGGCCGGCGCTAGGCTTTGTGCCGCCATTATTAAATATGAATAATGCGAGTAATGTCTAATAAATTCAAGAAAATTTATGTACTTATAAAATAAATTATTTACCTAAATTATCTAAATAGCTCATTTGTTGACATCACTTGTTTAACTAGCACTAGTACGATTTGCATCGTCTGAGAGACAGCTACAAAATGTTTCTGTCGTTATGAATGCCACAAAATGCCATTGTTCATTAAGTCCAAACAATGGTGGTCGAATTCTAACAACTGATCAACAATTCGAAATTTGATAAAGAGTTCTTGACAACCTATTCTCAACAATTATTTATTATTATTAAAGTTTAAGGGGACTCATACACCTTAAAACCTATAACATCTTCGAATATGTGACTGTTACAAGAAATATGATAACGTATTTACTTTAAAAGCAATTACTTTCAACTTTTTACAGCTGACTACAAGGTATAGCTGCTTCCTGAAATAGTAATCAGAAAGTTTGTGCTGCCACAAATATTTTTATAATTTAATCCGCTTTGTGACAAAAGATTTCGTCATGCTTCCACCTTGCGCGCACAATTTAAAACATTCTGCTGCATAATTTGATTCCATATTTAATATGTAGCTTTCATAATATTTGCAAACTATTGTGAACCAAAAATTCTAAGACTTTCATGTTAAATTTTTATTTTATTTGAAGTTGAGTTTATAAAATGTATTTTATTAAAAAAATCTGTAATGTTTTTGTGCATAAAATTTTTTAATATTAAAATATTCATCAAATTTTTCGTTCAGGTAGAAGATAGTGCCCATATAATAAATTCCATCAACTTTCAAGTATGTACCATTAGCCATTTTTAAAATATCATGCGCCAAGGTGGAAATATGACGAAATATTTTGTCACAAAGTGGATTAATTTATAAAACTATTTGTGGCAACACAAACTTTCTGGTTACTAGTTCCCAAAGCTGTTAGTCAGCTGTAAAACGTTGGAAGCAATTGCTTTTAAAATAAATAAAATATCCCAATTCTTGCAACAGTCCCATATTCGAAGATCGTAAGGAGTTTAAGGTGTATGAGCCTCCTTAATGTAATAAAATTAACAAAAATAATATAAAACTCATATCTTAGTGGCATAGCCACATGGCCGCCGAAAAGTGTATATTTCTTTCCCGTTCTCAATCCGTTTACTAGCTCGTCAGGCTTCCAAAAATTGGAACTTTTTTAAAACGTCGCGGGACAATTTGTTAAAAGTCGGAACTGTCCCTCGAAAAGTGGGACGTCTGATCACCTGGTTACAATAGCAAGAACTCCAGGCTTTCTATGTTTGGAAGCATTTTGTATTCAAGTTTACCTTAAATTAGAGAACTTTACATCAGTTTATGATAGAAAATTATATAGACCAAATATACTAAATATAGGTTTTTATTTCCATAAATGGAAAGGAAAGCCATCCCTTTCGCAACAGATTGATCGCCAGTGACTATTTGGTGCAAATATCACGCTGTGTTTGAAGAAAGGCTATGTCACGCAATGCACTAATACTGCGCTGATACTTGGATAACATTTCGCATTTTGTTCAATATTAGAACACAGCAGATCTAATGCTTGCCATTTATGTATATACCGTTTATTCCGGT
Organism: Stegodyphus dumicola; assembly: GCF_044657685.1. Classification (NCBI taxonomy): domain Eukaryota; kingdom Metazoa; phylum Arthropoda; class Arachnida; order Araneae; family Eresidae; genus Stegodyphus; species Stegodyphus dumicola. Next base: position 29,097,914 of record NC_140779.1, on the reverse strand, counting down.
GTATGATGAGCACTTTTAATACATGAGAGAGGAAATTAACACATGAAAATTAAATCAAAATTTACAGGTGGGCTTTATACGCCGAATATAAGAATGATAGATTTAAAAGTAAGAAAAAGAAGAGCATACAAAAATTTGATTTTAATTATGTACCTAAATGGCGATTTTTTAGGACACAGGTCGTAACAGTTTCTTCTAGAAGAGGCCCGTCCTTTACTTCTTTCTGCAAAGCACATTCATTCTTCAGTATATTAATTATTGTGATATCCTTTTTCTTCCACTTACGTATAGACTTACGTAGAGACTTACGTACAGATTCCACTTACGTAGAGATTTCACCAATACCAAACATCTTTACTGTAGCAAGATTTCTATATTTTTTCGCAAATTGAAAATGACTTTCCATTTGAAACCAGCTCTATGTTTATTTCGTTTGCCAGGAGCTATATTTACTACTAAAAGAAACATTGCATCAACCATATTTTAACTAAAGCAAATGCGATTTGCACTTCAAAAATGTTCATTTCAAATTCACGGCTTCAAATGACTGCAGACAGAGAAAACACCTGACTCCTAATCCCAAGAATTCATTCAAATCGGAAATACTTTCGTAGCCCATATTACCTCCTTTTTTCGAAACCCTAGGATAACCTTCTTGTGCACACCTACAATACAACTCACCCTCTTTGCAGGTTTTTTTCATTCTCCCAAGTGTTTCCTCATACGTATAACTTGAATTCCAGTATATATTTAGTCTTATGAAACAAAGTTATAAAAGAGATGTTGGGTATAAAATTTATAGACAGGCGTTAAAATTTACCAAAAAGAATTTAAATAAAGGAATTTTAATAACGTGTCTACTGTTCGAATATCATACCCGAAAATTTTCGGGATTATACTTCGTACAAGGGCCCATTAATATATATATATTGTTGTAATTTTGAATTTAACAAATGTTCTCTATTCGAATAAAGCTAATATTAAATTAAATTTTAATTGTAAAAAAAAAATATCTAAAAATAAAAATACTTAAAATACTAATTTAAATTCTGACTAAATTTTTTTTTTCGTTCAGGGTTTTAAATTGAATTTGTGTTCCTTGGACATGGTACATGGAAATTTTTCTTATTATAAATAATTATGAATTATTAATTACATTAATGTACAATGAAGCATGTTTGTGTGTGATTATGTTGAAGTTTATCAAAAGGAATTTTAATAACGAATCTGCTGTTTGAATATGATACCCGAAAAGTTTTGCAATTACACTTTGTAAAAAGGCCCATTAGCGACTGAGCGGTAAAATCGCTGAACACTGGTAGTTCATCGGTCCAACTTTCGAATAAAGGCCAACGAAAGCGGGCTTCAGCCCGCTCAGCTGGCGGGCTTGCCCGCTAGTTCCCTTTATCGCTTTTCAACTTAGCATACCATTGTTCGAAAGCCCGCGTCGCGTTATACGCCGGAATATACGGTAACTACAATAATGTTAAAAAAAAAAACTCCATTTATTGCCCATTTGTAACAAAATTCTAATTTCTTTTCTCGGTATTGCAGGTGTCTTTCTGTGTGAGCGGTATTGTCGGCCAAGGTGGACCACATGAACTCGTTTGCTAACAGACCGCGGCTCCGACGAAAAGTAAAGCACATACTTATTGCCACTATGCTTTGCTGCGGAAAACGAAAGGTGAGAGAGTTTCTTAAATTCATCTCGTTCCAGTTAATCCTGTTAAACACTGTAAAATTCAGTAAGTGTTTAGAAAGCGTAGTTCTTACTTGGAAGGGCAAAATATCGTTGCCTTACAACCAGTTTGAAGAAAATACTATTACTTTACAGATATTACATCAATGCTTTAGAACTAAGTCTTATTAATGCTTTCAAACTTTTTAGTTTATTCCAATGCCGTTGCGACCCGTTTTAAGTGACTGTTCTTTTATATCCGTGTAGAACTTAATAGTATAGAAATCTTTCTAATACCTCAGAAAATGGAAAATGAATTTAAGATGTCTCACGCTTTTGCGCTTTTTATATGCCAAGTTATTAACTTCTCTGCTCCGCTGTTGCTTGAAACCTGACATGCGGGTAAGTTTTCTTTAATATAAGCTTCATGAAAATTCACGATCACAAAAAAATTTATTCATTCCAGCTTACTTTTTTGAAAATTTTATTTTTGATAGCATGGCCCTTTTTTTTTTTTTTTTTCAATAATTTCTTTTCCTCAAGGCATGTTTTGAATATGAAATTAATAAAGAAACAACCCTGTACTTGGCATAGATTTAGACTAAAACTCAATCGATTTCGAGGGCAAACAGATCCCTCTTCACCAGAAGCAAAGAAATTTACAAGACTGGAAAGCAATGGGCGTAACGGTTCTATTGTTACCCTACTGTAGTGAACATGATGGTGGCGCCATCTGTCGGCAAAATTTGAAACGAAAATTGAAAACTTAAATTAATAGAATAGTTTTTTTTGGGGGGGGGTCTAAATCTACGCCAAATACGAGATTGTGTCTTTACTAATTTCAGTTTCATTTCGGTGTGCTTCTCTTCTAATATGCTTTGAATGTTATGTTTTGATGTTTCGATGCTGTGTGTAACTGATTTTGTTTGAAATGAACTGACTGTATGTAAATGATTTGAATAATTAAAACGACAGATGAGTTTTCAATCGTAAATCGGTAATAAAAATAAAAAATTTTCTTAAAATTTGAATGATACATTTATTTATAAACTACAGACTTAAAAAATTTAAATTTTGAAACTTTATTACTTAAATATTTCTCCCTTTAAATTCTATAAATACGTAAAAGTAGAACGTTATGTAAGCTGTTTTACACATATAGTTCTCTCAAATGTATTATTGATAAAGTATTCGAAGAGCTCCTTTAAAATAAAACATTTAAATTTCCCTTACTTCCATTTCATACCTATTTCATGCTTAATGTTATTGCTGTATATCATTGTATAAACATTTAATGACTAGATTTTAGATCAAAGCAGATAGGTTTAAATTATTCTCTAAAAAACTGATAAAACGCTAAATATTTTAATAATCTGATCTAGTTACATTTACTTCAGATAAGACTAAACTGCCTTATTTTTTTAAAAACTTCCTGACGTTCAGTCGTTTCATAATCAAACTGTTTTTGAATTAGTTTACAAAGTTTCTTAATGCTCTCGCTGTTTTCCAAAAACTTTCTCATAATTACATTGGTTTCTTTTCATTTATTCAATCTTCGTCATTTTTGATATAGCTCTGGTGATTAAAAATTGATAAAAGTTCAGTAATAAATTTTAGATTAAGTTTCGGAAAATGTTAAAATAGCCGCTCGAGAGGCACTGCAATCAATCCCGTAACTGACACAGAGAAATCATACTCTAAAGGGATTATTGGGTTATCAGTGCTGCCATCTATCGGCAATCTGTAAAACCTCTGCAATATTTCAATATATTAACGTTCAAGTTGAATTCAGAGTATTGAATGCAAAAGAACATTCAGCAGCTATGTTCGAAACTATCTACATTTGATAAATACTAATACACTTTTTTTCTACAAAATAAATATTTCATTTAATCGTTTTTTAAGACCACTTGCCGGTTTTTAAATTAACACTCTAGAACGAGAATAAAAACTACAGGCGGTGGCATAACCAGAACTCTTGAGTCCCTATACAAAATATTTTCTTCAGGCCTCCCGATAAATTTACAGTACTCAAAAAAAAAAAAAAAAAAAAAAAAAAAAAAAGAGAGAGAGAGAGAGCGAGAGAGAGAAAAGAAAAAAAGATGGAAATAAAAAACAAACTGAAAGGTTTTTAGAATTCAACAACAGCCCAAGAGGGTTTGCTAAATATTTGTATGCTCTCATTGAGCCACCACTCTAGCCGGGCTGCTCTTGTTCTCATTCCTGTTACCCCCCATTTTTTAGTTTTGTTATTAATTATCGTTTTCTTCACACTTGTGCCACGTACAGTTGAACGCGAAAAATCACAAAAGGTTTAGAATCTGTATAGCAGCATATGTTTAGAATTCCCTATGCAGTGTTAAGTTTTGGCATACATTTTTATATTCTTTTCATTTCATCATATCAATACTTATTTTTCTTACTAAGAAGGCTAGCGACTTTTTTTTTTCTTGTTATTATTAACTTTTCATGTGTTAACTTCATTTATATAATATTACATTTTTCGCCACGCCACATAAAATTCAATTCTGCAGCAAAATTATAAAATATTTTAAAAAAGCATATCTTGAGAAACACGTCGTTTAAAGTGAATCGACGCAATAAATTAAACTGGGACGTATGTTCCCCCCTCAGTTATGAAACTGAAAAAGAATTAATATCAACCTATATGATCGTTATGGATAAATATAATGTACAGTTAATTTCATATTTTGCTCTGAATTCTTCATTTTTGTTCTTAAATTTATCAAAACTCCGAATCAAAATATTATGATTTCCTCATAGTTAAAAAAAAAAAAAAAAAGATTGTGTCTTCAAAGTGGTAATAACATTGCCATAATATTTTATTGATTAAAATCATTCCTGTTTTTATATGAATTTAAAGCCAGTTCGACAATGGCTAAATCGCGATGCCTAGAAGTATAGTAACAAAACATTTTTTCAACTGGCAAGATTGTCCAACAATAGCCTAGCGGTAAAAACCAACGATCACTGGTAGTTCAGTCCGGGGTTCGAGTCCCAGCAAATGGGCTGTGTGCATGAACGTTTTCTTGGTTTTCCCCGTGTTTAGCATGAATGCGAGCTAGTTTTCCTTTATAAGTCTTCCACGGAGCATCCTTCCCTTCTCCTGTAGTGCCTAATGGCGGAACACATAATAATAAATACTCGTAAATAACCTGCCAAGATTTGCACGTACAAAAAAGACTGAACCGAGGCCGCCGCATTCATGTAGGCATATTAGGTCCAGACCTTGTTAATAGTTAAGCTTCCGCCACCCAAGGGAGAATATCCATGGGTGGTTCGGGGGTTTTCCATTCCTCTTCTGCTCCTGTTAGCCTCTCTAGAAAATTCCTGCTTACCGTGTATTTTAAGTTACCTTTCCCGCACAGAACCTATGGGCATGTATTGTAAGCATCTACGCTTCTCCAGGATTCGAACGCGGATATGCTTCAGCTTGCCTTTGGATGCCCCATTCAGCAAGCTGCAGTTTGGGCAGTACTTTTATGGCGATATGAATTTTCGTTATCAGTTTTGGTTATTTTAAAGTACTTTCTGAAATTACAAAAAGGTAGATTTGTTTCTTAATTTCTGTTATAATTGTTCAGTTATTTGTATATTTTTTATTTTCAAGCCTTTCTAATACTATCTTTATCAGAAACCTGCGAAAATGTACTACTGCATAATAATCACATTACAGAATCTAAACCAGAAATTAATTTGAATCCATAAATAATCTTCAAGATTTTATGTCAGGCTCATACTTTGAGAAAGTTTATCGAAATTTTGGAGTGCCAAAATTATCGCTTTTTTCTTAAGCTAAAAAAAGTATGATTTTAAATAACCTTTGCATTTAGGATTAATCAGAATGCCGCTTTTGTCTTACAAATAGGAAATATACACAAATAGTGATCTCAGATAAGATTCTGAGAGTTAATGGCTTGTTATGGTCTAAATTTAATCATTTTCTGAATGTTACAACCATTGACCACACGAATTCAGTATGCATTTTACCATTTAGGGATATACTACATAGCTATGTTATTCAAGTCGTCATCCATTATCTGTTCATAATCCACAAAAATCCTTGATGTCTAATGATCCTTTGGTAAATTTAAAAGCGTGTTAGAAGACAATAGACATTACAGTAAAGAAGGAAGCCACACTTAGTACAATGTATCAAAACCGCTGGCTTAAAATGGAAATCATGCTAACACTGCCAGAATTCGCCTGGCTTAATGATGCAAGCATAAAAAATATATATGATACCAATTTAATTTCAAGCTAGTTATTTATGTAATTGCTTTGTAGATGGTAGAAAGTTTGTATATTTTGAGTAATTAATAATATGTTGCTCAATCTATTTAACAATATTCTGTAGTGGAATCAGTAAAGAGTTTCTTTTCAACGAATCTTTCTTTGCGTTCTAGGAAAGAAAAGAATTTTGTAACTTTTAGTTGTGGGCAAAAGTGACTTTGTATGTGATTCATTAGAAAAGCAAATATGCTTTCCCTCCGAGCGTTACGGGATTGGCCCTGAAATTTTAAAGCTCTCCGAATTATCATGAAGTGGTATTTTCTTGATTATAATTCCCAAATAAATTTGTTACTTTGTAATTTGGCTCCTTTACTTCCAATATACGAGGTGTGCAAATAAATAATGAGAACTGATTTTTTATAACTTTTATTTAGCTAAACCTACAGTCTCACACTCTCCCCTTCAAAGTAATCTCCTTGCCACACAGCGTTAGAGACGATATTTTTCCAATTTATAGCAATACTGGAACTCGGATACTGGAATTGCCGTCAGTTGGTTTGTCATTTTCGTTTTAATGTTTTATGGCGTCCCAAAATGGCATTGTGATACTTCTTTGGCGAAATGAAGCAACTCCAATGACAGGAACACAGCAATAACTTTTATTTAACACTAAAAAAAAATGGCGACATGCAAACAAGAAGAGAAAACAATACTATATTTAAAAATAAATTACATTCTTCGTGCGAGAGTCGCACGAGGCACTCCAGTCTGGTTTCAAATATTGCCATTCACAAATACCTTAATGTTCATCTATTTAAATTATTTAAACTACAAGATTTTAATATTATTTAAATCTGTTACAACCTCTTCCCCAACGGAGAGACTTTTACCAAAGGGAAAAGTTCTGTAAATTTCGAAAGTTTATAAGCTCGGCTTGCTCAATTGCTTAAAGAGAAAAGAAAACTTCTCTTATAAGTTTCCAAATTTTCAGGCCGAAAATTTTAAGTTTTAAACAAATATTTTTACACCACATTTAAATAGGAAGTGTTCAAATTATAGTGTTCAAATTAGTCTTCTTTTTTTTTTTTCTTGACGGCGCCTAGATCTCTTCCATGGTGGACCAGTTCCTCGGCTATAATTCACAGCAAAGCCTTTCCTCAGTTCATCTGTGCCTTTCGGATAATATTCATTTGTCATTTGCTTTCGACAATTGTTTTCTTCGTCTATTAGTAGCGGCTTTGATATTAAATCAAAAGCCGAAAGATGATGATAACGCTGCATTGCAAAATGATTCTCAATATTAATTTCTTTATCATTTTTTAAATTTTCGTGAACATCTTCCTCGTTTAATTCTGGTGATTTAACTTCTTCTTCAAATACATCTCTCGATGCTTTATTTTCTTCCTTCATCGGTTCCAAGATCTCCTCTTCAGCTATTTTTCTTTTCCTTTGAGCTCTAGTAGAAATGGCATTAACCTGGTGAGGACAACTATCAGGTTCCTTTCCTTGTTTATTAACCAGTGCAAAAGTTCGATTGCCTAATAAATACCTTCCTTTGTCGAGTTCATTTCTAATAATGGCAGCCTTAGTTATTACTCGTCCAAGATCGCAATTTAGTTCGATCTCCGCCAATGGTAAACAGGTTGGATTTAAATCTAATGGCTGTTGCACCCACACATTTTCACCTGTCAGCATTTCCGGCGTGATGTATTTGCGACAAACTATATCAATACTAGCACCTGAATCCCTTAATATAGGAATTTTATGACCATTTACGTAACCCATACTAGTATAAGGTAATAGAAATTTATCCTCTGGTTTTGCACTAATTCTGTTAAGATTAGCAGCAGATTCAGTACTATTCTTAAGTTTTGGACATTGGGGTCTTAAATGTTGATAGGACCCACACTGATAGCATTGTGGCGTTTTTCGTTTTTCATATTTATCATCTGGACGTGGACTTCTAGGTCTATGAAACCAGCTTTGTGAATTAAATCCTGATGACAATTTTTTTTTTCAGTTTTATTTTTATTATCTCAACTCAATTTACCATGAGTTAGTGCATTGTATCTCTCTTTCTGCCGATCCACTACAGGCCTTTTTTGAAAGTTTCCGCAAACGTTTTCATAGGCATCAAGTTTTTCAGCTAATTTTTTAGATGAAATAATCTCTACCCATTCATCAAGAAAATGATCTCGAATTTCAGGAGGAACTCGACGTTTAAGTTGGTCAAGCACCATCAAATCTAGCAACTGATCAAAAGTCTTAACTCCTAGACCAGTCACCCATTCTTTGCAATAATTTTCTATTTCATAATTGAAATCCACCCATGTGGATTCGGTACTTTTTTGATGTTTCATAAATTTCTGCCTAAACTTTTCCGGGCTTAGTTTAAACCGTCTTAACAATAAATTTTTCACGTGTTCATAGTCTTTAGCTTTATCGGAGGGTTCTCTAGCTATTAACTGGGTTACTTCGTAAGGAAGTAGTCCTAGTAAATGAGATACAAATTCTTCTTTATCAATTTTAGCCCATTCTGCTTGCCTTTCAAACAATAGCAAATATAGACTGATATCTCCTTTCTTGTCATCGAATTTCTGCATAAGGTGACGCAGCTCCGTTTTCGGCCGGATCTGTCCGGTATTTTGAGACTTTGTCTCTGCTTCAAGTCTTAATCTCTCTAATTCATACTGTTCGTTCCTTCTCCGCTCTTCTGCTTCTTCCTGTCTCCTACGTTCTTCTCTTTCCTCCCTCTCTTTCCGTTCTTCTCTTTCCTCCCTCGCTTTCCGTTCTTCTCTTACTGTGTCTAAGACTCCTTTGACGAATACTTCATCATAATCTCTACTTTCAACAATTTTCTATTTTAAATCAACTATTTTCAAATCTGCGGTCACATGAACTCCCAGTTCAGCTGCGAGATTTTGCAAATCTTCCTTACGAGCTCTTCCTAAGTAAGACATTGTTTCTACGTTTAAAATTAACGAACACTGTGTTCCTTATATTTCCTCAAAATAGCTCAAAAATGAAATATTTAAATTATATGAAGTTCATTCTCTCTACCACATTAATTGTGATTAAAATAAGAATAATAACATAGAGCAATATAAATATCTACCGTCTGGACAACTAAAATAAATATTAAATATAATATCAAATACGGTAATAAAATAAGACAATTTAATATTAACAGGAAATAATAATCTGGTATCGCTAATATTGCGTTCAGTCATGAACTAATAAAATAAAGCAATTCTATATGAACAGGAAGTAGTAATCTGGTATCACTAATATTATGTTCAGTGATGAACTAATAAAATAAAAATACGCACGATTATTCGATCTTGGTCGGTGCCTCCAAAATAATTAAGACTGTGATACTTCTTTGGCGAAATGAAGCAACTCCAATGATGGAACACAGCAATAACTTTTATTTAACACTCAAAAAAATGGCGACATGCAAACAAGAAGAGAAAACAATACTATATTTAAAAATAAATTACATTCTTCGTGCGAGAGTCGCACGAGGCACTCGAGTCTGGTTTCAAATATTGCCATTCACAAATACCTTAATGTTCATCTATTTAAATTATTTAAACTACAAGATTTTAATATTATTTAAATCTGTTACAGCATCCTTTCAGGTGCATTTTTGATCTTGGGAACAGAAAACTGCTACATGGACTTAAACTAAGGGAAAAAGAGATTTAAATTGAGGAGCCATAGGGAGGTTTTTACCTGCCTAAAACTAATTAAATGAAAATACGTTGAAACAAGACGTATTTTCATGCTGCAACATCCAGCTGGTCTTGAGTCTTGGTTAAACACGCAGCATGACCCTTTTTTTCAAAAATATCTCTGTAAACATATCAGTTAGGACTGGAGGCAAAAACATGTGGACAATTTCCCGGCTATCGAAAACGCAGTTCATTCCTGCTTTTTTGTCATATCGAGTTAATATTTTTCATTTTGAGCTCTGGTTCTTCGTTTTTGGGTGACACTAGAACACCCAAGATTTTTCACTAGTAGTGCCATGTTCTAGAAAGTTAAGATCATTTTTAGCCCGCTCCAAAAAGTCAAAGCATTTGTTCATCCTGTTTATTTTTGGTTCTTGCGAAAGGCTTTTCCGACCAGATTCTCAAAGATTTCCCTCATTCCCAATGCGTTTGTCAAAATCTGATGAACGATGCTGTAATTTTACTCTTCTTCTATCATTCTGACTGCGAAGCGATGATCAAAATTCATAGGATCTCGGATTCTGACAACATTTTCGTCAGTTCTTACAGTTGTAGGCCTTTCTCTGTGAGGTCCATCTCCAACAATTCCCTTCCTTCTGAAAATGCCTTAAACCACCTGAAAACGTTGTCTTTTATAAAACATTGTCTTCAAGGGCCTGATAAATCTTTGGAAAAGATATTAGCAAATTTTGATAGCCCAATATTATTTAAATTGATGTCACTCATTTTCAGAACGCACTATAATAAAACAGTTTGCGAAAAAAGAAATCCTACGGGCAACTTCAAGAGTTAACTTCTGCAGTTAAAATTCTTGCTTGGCTGTGCATCGAATGTTCCTTTATAAGGTATTTCTCCCACCTTCTTAGCGTGCCTTCGTGGTGCAGTGGTTCTGCATGTTGGGCCGGTACCCCAGAGGTCCATGGTTCGATTCCCGGCAAAGACGATTGCTCAGTTTTCATCTTCCCTGCTTCCAAAAATACCTAATGTCTCTACACCTTCACCTTTTTCGCCAAACGTGTTGCCAAATCCAATGCTACGCTTCCAGTCTCATTACTGTGCCCACCAGCGGCCGAGCGGTCCATTACCAAGTCGCTGAACATTGGTAGTTCGGTCCGAGGTTCGAATCCCGCGAACGGGCTGGTTGCATAGACGTTTTCGTGGTTTTCCCCATGTGTAACGTGTATACGAGCCAGTTTCCCTTAGAAAGTCCTCCACGAAGGCATCCCTCCCCCTTAGGCAGATAGCCCTATTGTGCTTTGCCATAATTAATTAAACCAAAACCAAACCAATCTCATTACTTTATTTATGAACCTCCTATACTTAGTTATCGGACACATCAGTAATATAATAAAACTGATACATCAGTATCAGGCCGAAGTTTTCATGGGTAATGAACTGCAAAGCCATCCTTCCATGCGGAATTTTACGTCCATAAACCTTGGAGGGTTAAAGCGATGCAATCCCCAAATAACTTATAGAACTTGATTCATTGGTGGTACTAAATATCAATGACATTTTAGAAATCTCTCATAGTTCGTGTAAGAAAGAAGCATTCCTAATAGACCTAGTGTCAGTTTAACTGATGGCAAATTGTGAGCCGGATGTAATGGTTTCTGTAGTAAATATTGATCCTAGAAGACCCATTGATCAGCTAAAACCGTTATGACCATACTTCTAATGCAATCGTATTCCATATTTAGCACTCGAAAAAGTTGCAACCTGCATGTGTCATACAATTCCTTGGTAAGTGTTTGAAGGAAGATTGTACGAGGTTTGAAAGCAGAGTGCCTTTTAGTAGAGACCATGGAGGTTTCCTAGATTACAAAGAGGTGGTTAGAGGCCTGAGCTAGCAATCTATGAAATCTTAGATGGCGCTACCTTCTCGTTTACTTTACTTCTTTTGGGCATGAATACAACTGTGGCTTTCCCTTCGTTGCTCATTCCTTTTCAATGCAGATGAAGAGGAAACGGTATCTCTTTGTCCTTGAAATCAATGAAGACTTGACTAAAATCTATGCCAAACACAAGGCTGTTGCTTTGCTAATTATATCCTGCATGTGCTTAATATGATTAATATAAGGCGAGTTAGGAAGTCAAGACATCATGTAGAATTCATCATGTAGTCAAGACATCATGTAGAATTCATCATGTAGTCAAGACATCATGTAGAATTCATCTGCCAATTCCTTATACCATTGCATAATTCCGATCTTTAAAGAGTCCTGCAAGGACAGTCCATTTCTGATGGAAAGTTAGAAACTTTAAACGAGTATGTTCACAAATATATTACTTTTAAAAGATGATGTTCACATTTGACTGATGTCATGGTGTACTGAACAACAAACACGATGCTCATGATAACCCTTGGGAATATTATCCAAGCATAGTATATCCACCATCCGCCTATTTATGTTCCGCAATACATGCTTCGGTCAACGGATTGAATGGAAAAAAAACGTACGCTAATATCGCCTTCGATGTGATGTAGAGGATGTGATCGTGTTTCATCCTACCAGTTTTTAATTCTTTCATTGTCCAGTAACGATGCACACAGACTCACAGTAGTCCACGCCGCGCAGACGAGATAGTAGTTAGAAAATCTGAATGACGCATCGAAGGGCTTAGGTTCGTATCCAGGAGAATACATGGTTCCTTGTAAGCGTATAATGTCTGTCTGGAAAGAAGGCATTCAAAATACACGGCAAGCCGAAATCCTGTCGAGAGGTCTGGTAGGAGGTAAAAAGAGTTGGGAAACTCTCGGACTGTACCACAAGATGTTGAAGATGATGAACCACAGATGATGAAAAAAAAAAGGTCATGCGGCGTGTTTAACCAAGAGTCAAGACCAACTGGATGCTGTACCTTGAAAATGCGTCTTGTTTACAGTGTATTTTCATTTAATGAGTTTTGGGGCAGGTACAAACCTCCCTGTGTCTACTCAATTTAAGTCTACTTCTCCCAGAGCTTAAATTCATGTAACGTTTTCCTGTTCCTCAGATCGAAAATGCACCTGAAAGGATGCCATTTTGGGACACTACAACAAATTAAAACGAACATGACGAACCAACTGACGGCAATTCCAGTATCCGATTTCCAGTATTGCTATGGATTGAAAAACAACGTCTCTAACGCTGTGTGGCAAGGAGATTACTTTGAAGGGGAGAGACTGTAATTTTAGCTACATAAAAATTATAAAAAATCAGTTCCCATTATTCAGTTCTCAAGTACAGTCTCTTCTCTGAATTCCATTGGGGGCTGAAGCTTGGCATTTAGCAAAACACAGCTGTACCTAATATGCTTACTTGGATGCACATAGGTGCCGGCCATTCTTTATCCTGTACCTGTAGTCGTAAACGTAAATAGTGCAGTGTTTGAGAGAAGCACATTAAAGGAAAATCTGTTCCAGATTCTAAATCTAACTCAATCTGCTTCTTCATGTTCTCAGGTACAGTTATACGTAGACTTGCATTGTATTTATCCGTTGGTTGACTTACTATTTGCCGTTTACTTGTCAGCTATTTGCCTTCTGCAAGCGAGACAGTTTATGATGATCATGACATTAATGACATTTGTCGATCACGCGTTGAGTCCAATTTATTGGCGTCTACCATCTGTCTTCATTATTGTCAGTCGATTTTTCACAGATAAAAACAGCGGCAACTAATGTACACATGATGAGCGGTAATACTTAGTAGATACGTTTTACTACCTTCGGGCCATCTCAGTCTGGCGATTATCGAAGTTGTTAAAATAAACAGCCTTGCACATTATACGCACACGTAGTGGAAACAAATATTTCGCAATATCTCCAATTGTTAACATAAACAGCCTTACACATTACACGCACACGTAGTGGAGACAATTATGCCTCAACACCTCCGCAACCACAATAATATTTCCACATTAATATGCATCATTCCAATGTAGATGATGCATGTTAGTGTATGCATTCTTATCGCAAACGGGTAATCATAGCCATTCTTGAACTACGAAAAATTAAGGAAGTGTTCTTATATGAAAAAATATTAATTTTTTGTAATTAAATATATTATTTTTACCCAAAAAATTGAAAGTAAAAGAAAATACTTATTGCTCAAGGACAAAATGGATTCTCAAGGAAGCATAAATAAGAAAATTGTTTAAAATTTAGGAAAATAAATAAATCATATAATGTTACAGAAATTACAGAAAAAATTAATAAATTTCATTATGCGGCATAATTTATGCCGGAAGCTGTTACATGTTATTTTCTTATTTCACGTCAGTTAATCTTTTATAGAGTTTTGGTACCGAGCGATGATGTTTCGAAGAAGGTTTTACGTGAAGTCTAGAAACAAAGTTTCTTAAGAATTTCTCGTTTAAGAAAAATGTCGTTAAATTGGAACTATGTTTTTATAATCAAAGAAGATCCTATTCTTCGACCTATAGCATCGATCAATCGGCCACATCTTAGATCATTTGGCTTGGATTCAGTGACCTCAATAATTTAAATTAAGTAACTTAGGGGTAGTTCCTATGTCGAAATCTTTTAATGAAAATTAAGCAACGAAATTTCAGCCCATCAACTTAACTAAAACAATTTGATATCCAACAATAATTTTATTGAAAACAGACCTTTGCACCATTCGCAAATCGTTTGATAGAATTCAAACGAAATTACATGAGACCCTAAATCTTAGGAAAAGAGAGAAATTTTGATTCTGACGCAGACGATAGGTATTTTGGATGAATTAAATAAATAAGCAAACAAAAAGAATAAAGTTCTAGAAAATTAGAGACAAATTTAATAAATGGCTTGCGCAAGCCGCCCTAAATCTCATCACTGCCCATAATTTTTTGGTTCATCAATACATTCAAAAATTGTTCCGATATTTTCAGAACGAAATTTCTTCATTATAATTAATGCTTTAAGTGAATGCTTTTATTCTCTTAAGTATTCATTTTAATACCCCTTTCTTTTATATATTTTCATACTAATATAATCATATATAAAATTATATATATATATATATAATATATATATAATCATATAATCATATATAAAATATATATTTTATATTCTAATATAATTTAATATATTTTTATCTATTTTAACTTTCAAGATAAAAGGACATTTCTAATAGCTAATAATTGTATTTCCTCCAGTTTCTCCAAGTTGTTAATTTGAGGTTTTCAGATTGCAAGTAAATTTTTTTAATTATTTTCAGAGACATATTAGTAACATTAGAAAATGATTCTTTTAGTAAGATGATCGCTGAGAGATGTGATATATATTCCCTGTACCCATTCATTACACGCAAGTTTACATTATTTCAAACATAACATAAATAAAGGCTGTAGTAACAATTATTAATTCACCAAAATTTTAAATCTAACTACAAAGAAAATGTTCGATAAAAATTTCAGCTATTTTGACTTATTTGAAATTTACCTTTATGTAATATTTTACACATACTAACATGCTTTAATCATACAACAAGCTCAAATCTTCGATACAATATATTATTATAAGTATATAGTTTTATTTGCAAATAAATGAAATTTTAAAGGAACTTTTTATCTAGAAAATGTTTATAAAAGCTATTAGGTAACTCTTTCGTTCGTTCTTTCGTATTTAATTAATTATTTTATATAAATGAATTATTCATATCACCAAACGTTCTACTCCTTTGGAATTATAACCAAACTTGTGAGATAAGTATCAATAAATGAAGGAATGTGTGAGAAAACTCTGTTACTCAGTTATTTGTAGCCATAAAAGACTAAATATTTATTTTCATTAACATGAATAAAATTGATATTGTCGCATGAGTACGGATTCGTAACAAATTGAATGCACAAGTCCGATGAGAAGCGAATAAAGTTTATTCGGTACTATTCCGTTTTGAGGACCGTAAAAAAATTGCAGCGAAAATGTATGCGCAAAAGCGCCAAATCTAGCAAACGCGCCCATTTAACAGCGCGCCAAATCTAGCGTACGCGCTGATTTCAAATTGCACAAGTTTACATAGTTCTATATTTCTTAAGACTCCATTGAAATACTAGTTTAATTTTAAATCCTTTTTTTGATATCCTATGGATTTAACAATTTAGGAATTACCCGTGATGAAAAGTCTGAAATAGAATTTTGGGTAAAGTGCAGAATCGCCTACTGCTTGATGCGTTTTTAAGAATTGCACATACTCGGTATCCATGTACACATTGACCTATTTTCACTTTAAAAAACAAAAAATCCCAGAATTGCACGAAAATGGCACTGCGCACACCCTTGACTTTATCTATGTACACATCGACGTATTTTCACTCGAAGAGTAAAAGAAACTTGACAAAAATCCAATTGTTTTTACCCTTGTAAAAAGCGACAAACAAATAAGTGGGCGATTCTGCACTTTACCGAGAATTTTTTCAAACAAAAGGCATCATTTATTATAGAAAATTATGCTTGAACAACCATCGAGATGAAATTATGCTTTAGAGATGACTCCGTAGCAAAATAGCAATGCAGGCATCCATTCAGCTATCTTTAGCAATTTTTGCCGGCGCAAGCGATAAAGTCGCCAATAATGGTACAACCGATGCCAAACGAAATATTCTCGCTGGTAACCTTTTACGTCTCATTTTCAAAACAAGTCGCAGCTTTTTCCTATCAGATTGATTGTTTCTTTCAATACTGGCACATAATTTTATAGAATATTTATCAGATAGTTCAGTTTTATGTCTAAGGCCATTTTCGGTAATTAAATCAATTAGGATGCAATCATAGCGCTTACCCGAAGCCGAAAATATAGAAAAGGTAAAGTCAAGGGTTAAATTCATCAATTCTAATGAGAATGCATTAGCAAAGTAAAGCACTGCAGTTTTACATAATTTCTGAGTAAGCTATTCGTACGAATTGAAATATTTCTTGCATTTAAACTTGTGTTCCAAATTAAGATTTAACTTAAAATTAATGTAGAATGTAGATAATTACTGAGAGCATTAAATTTTTGTACAGTAGTTTACGTGAGATGAGATCGCTTGGGGTCACGTGATATGAACCGGCGAATCAGGATGTTAAACCATGAAAACATAGTAAATTCTTAAATTAATGTCTTTTTATAAATTTATTGTCTTTATTTATTGGCTTTTTATAAAATTTTAAGCGATATTAAAATGTTTATGCCTTCAAAAAAAGAATTCTTAGAACTAACATTTTTTTAATATTTTTTATGTGTATACTGTATGTTGTCTCCAATTATGTCTGCTTGGCGAGATTTGCGCCGGCGAAACGGAAAAGTACCCAATTTTTATATAAATTATAATAATGATCTGAAATAGTTATTTCTTCTTATGCTTCCATTCAGTCATGTTTAGCCTTTTTCATATAAAATATAATAATAAAAAAGTATTATATGAAATTAACCTTTCACCTAAATTAAAACATCCATCTTAGATAGTTATTTACTATTGTACTTCCTTTCTTGCGGCAATTATTAGGGTTGCCGCAATTATTTTTGGCAGCATTGGCATCAACAATAGTTTGGCGATTTTTTACGGCCCTCGAAACTGAATAGTACCGTTTATTCTTATAACAACAAATAAAAACAAAATGCTTAAAATTCCTTAAAGATATTCGTACAATATCGCAATATCTTACAGTAGTTATCTTTCAAACTACTAAAACGTTCAACAGAACTTAATTCAAAACACAGAAAACTAATCCGGTTTTACCGCAAATATACTACAATCATTAACAGCAATAAGTAAACAACTACAGTTACCCAAACAACAATTGAATTGAGACGTTTTCCTCCAGCTTTTAAAGCTTTTTAATTGTGCACGAGCACATTCTCGTACTTTCTCGATTTTTCTGGATAGCAAAAGTGTACAATTACGAGATATCTGTTATTAAAATGTTAAATGCACGTGCTCCTGTGTTTTAATTTTTCCGCCGTAGCTGTCTCTTCGAATAAGTCTCGCGTTGCATTGCACGGGAATATAAAACAATTTTAATTACAAATTCTATTAAAAATAGCTAAGTAAATACAAAAACCGTAACACTACTTCCAGCATTTTACTACAGAACAAAAATAATCAAAATTTGGAAATATGTCTGGATATAAATCTTCAAAATTTAATTCTCATATATATTTAATCTTTCTAGTATATCAGTTTAAATTAAACATAATGGCAACTTTTTATACGTAAGAGATAACAATCATAAATCACATTACCATGTTTTCTTCCAAATTTAGAACCATTAAACATTTTAGTGTTTTTCTCCCCCCTCAAAGAAAACAATTAAGATTCCCTTCCTCTAGATGTGGGACGGATGATAAGTTTTCAGAAAACCAAAACCTGAAGAATTCCAAAACATATTCAAGAAATTAGTTTTCACGTTAGAAACGTCTGTAACAGGTACTTTGTAGAGACATTTGGCTAATTGAAAAACCCGGAGAGATGAAAAATAAGCAACCGCCTTCGCCGGGAATCGAACCACGGACCTCTGGAATACAAGCCCAGCGTGCAGAACCACTACACCACGAAGCCACGCTAGGAAAGTGGGATAAATACCTTATATACTCCCCTTTTTAAAAGGCGACTAGGGTTTCAGGGGACCTAGTCGCCAAGTCCTGGGTGTGGAGAATCATCATCCACAACCCTTTTAGTTCGGACGCCACTGTAGAGACATTAGGTATTTTTGGAAGCAGGTAAGATGAAAAATGAGCAATCACCTTCGCCACAGGCCTCTGAAATACCGGCCCAGCGCGCAGAACCATCACAGCACGAAGGCACACTAGGAAAGTGGGAGAAAAACCTTATAACGTTTTAAATCATAACTTTTGCATCATGTTATGATCTAGGACATACTTCATTTCTTTGGCAAATATGATTACTACAATAGTACCGCACTGCCCTATTCTGATAAGTGAAAACCCATAGGTCACCAGTGACTAGTGAGGCTGTTCTTCTGTAGCATTTCATTCATTTGACTGCCCATTACGAGTACCTTATGGATTCTCGCCAGTACCTACAGGTCACTGGTGACCAACGCGTAAACGAAGAACAGATCTGATTGACAGCAGTGTCTTTCAGTGCGATTTTATTTTAAAAACTTACTCAATTTTATTCCATTCCTCTACATTAATGGTCTGTGTTCGACATTCATTGAATATCAATCCATAGATCACTAATAAAAGCTCGAACGGACACTGTTGTATTTCATTTACATGTTAATTAAAATTTTTGTTTAAATTTTCTGCACCATACAACACTGGTCATTGATGTAAGGGTAGTAACCGATGATCTCTAGGTTGCTGATTAGTTCCAGCTTGCTGATCACTACTGAATAATGGCCTTTCTTATTATATTACACTTTCCTCTCATTTTAATTTAAAAGTGTACCTTAACTGACTACGCCAGTGACCTATTAGTTGAACTCAAACCATCTTCAGCTTACAGCAACCAGTGACCAACATCTGCGAAACGCATCGATGTGCTGGGAATATTTATTTAGATATATATTTAAGCGTGTTTACTGTTCCAGATGTTTTCCAGTTTGTCATTAGTATTCATTAATAACACTGATGGATGCTGATAACCAACAAAACCATCTTGGCGACCATTGCTGATTTTCCATTAATTTTAATAACCATCTAAATTTACTGTGTGACACAGCTGACTTAACCTTTTGAGGCCGGGGCTTCGGTAGCAGTAAAAGCTACCAAAGAACGGGGAATCTTGAACCGAATGCTTTCCCCCTTTAAGGAATCACCTCGTATTTACAACAAAGATTCTTGTGTGTAGTTTAATGGATTCTCAGAAGGGTGCATCTATGTCGCAAAAGGAAGACCTTTGAAAGAGATAAGTGGTTAAAACCCCAGGGACGTCAAATTTGACATTACACCCCGCTTTTCAGCCTGGAAAATGGGGGAAAAAGACATGACCACTAAAGTGAACAACCCCGTCTTTTCAAAGAGAGGATTCTAGGGCCACTATAATGGCCATCTCGTCTTCAAAAGGTTAAGAGAACTGAGAGAAATAAAGGTATTGATGTGCTTAATTTTAATTTAAATTAAAAAAATATATTTAAATGCACTGCCCTACACCAGTGATTCCAAGTGATCCTCCAACATCTAGATCACATTTACGTAGATTTGCATTGGTAACCAACACACAGGCTTGACGAGCATAGGTGTACTCCAATTTAATTTTAAATATATATGTAGAAATTTTCTGCACTGCTCCATCATGCAATCTCTGAGTTGCCCCAAAAGACACTAAATTTGTATGTCAGCAGAGAACAATACCCTTGAAAGGCAATGGTGTATTTCTATTTAATTTCAATTTAAATATCTGTCTAAACTTACTTCAACGTTCCATATGGATGGCATTTGAGTTAAGATCAAATGGTCTTTTAACTGCAGATCTTTGGTGATGTGGAAGGACACTGATAAGTAGTTTTGACCAATAGCTTTGACGAACTTCGGTGAGCTTCCAACTGATTTTTCATTTTAATATCTACTTAAATTTGCAGCATAGCTTCATACTGGTAACTTTTAATTTGACTGCAAGGGGCTTTCAAGTTACAGGTCAACAATCTTTAAATGTCTTCGATATATTCCGATTTAATTTTAATTAAAAAAATATATCTAAATTTAGTGACCCTAATCCATTGGATCACACGTTATCTTGATGGGTATGGGCTTGCTTTGATTTAATTTTAATATGTGTCACCCCCTGTAGTCAGTGTTGTATAAGTTTATTACGCTGACTACAATGGCGGCCTATATTTTTTCAAGCTATATGACCAACATGCTTAAAATGGGCCCATGATCTACAACATAGTCTTAGTTTTAATATTTATCTAAACTTACTGTTTTGCCTCACATAGGAGACCCATGGATTGACCTCCAAAACATTCATACTACAAGGTAATGGTGATCTCAAAGCACATTGATGTTCACCATTGACCAACAGTCCTGAAATGCATCCCTGTTCTTACATTTAAAGTTAGCTTAAATATCTATCTAAATTTACTGCACTGTGCTACAGTGGTCACTTACAAATTGATCCCGCTAATGGCCTTCATTGCATAGGTCGCTGGTAACTAGCAGATTTCTGTTTTCTTAAAAGATTTCTGTGTATTTAGCTTTAGCTTTAAGTTTTCAACTTATCTAAATTTAGGTTAACTTTAGATGCCATTCAGCCAGTAAATAATCAATGACTCTGGAAATTTTTAACGGGAGATGGTGACTGACGACCTTGGCGAGCAAATTGCGATTCGATTTAGTTTTGATTTAAATACAAATCAAAATTTAATTCATTGTTCCCCATTGGTGATCTATTGATTGATCCCAGTAAATTTCAACCGTGACTAACATCTAGAAAAGTGCCAATATGTTTCGATGCAATTACGATTTTAAATTACATCAAAATTTACTGCCTTATACGGTGATCCTGTGATTGACATCAAGTGACTCTCAATAGTCTTAATGGTTTCAATAGTCTCATTAATCACAACTGACCTCAGCTTGCGGATGGGTGGAAACTGTTATTCAGGTAATGTGTAGTTTTAGCACTGACAGTCATTGGTGACTCATAGCCTTGGAGGCCCCAGTACTCTTCTATTTAATTTTCATTTCAAATATTTGCCTAAATTTACTGATTTTTAATTTACCACCCAGAGGGCATAATAGTTAGTGACGCTGACTGCCGCACTGAATTTTGGAGAAGTCATGAGTATTTGTAAGTGTATGGTGTTTGCGCGGCATTCAAAATACAGAACGAGCCGATATTCTCTCCAGAAGTTGACTAGTAGGGAAAAAGAAGTAAAAAATCCTCTGACCGTTCTCACTCAAATCCTAAGCTGGAACTGCGCAGTTAGTGTGTCGGAATTATATCTGTACGACTAGAGGTGAATTTCTGGTATCCCGCCCACTTCTACCTGCACCTGCATTTTAATTTTGTTTTAAAGATTTAAATAAATGATATAACTTTAATACATATAATTTATAATACATGAGATAAGTAGGTAATTTTTTAATACCATTTAAAAATGTTTCCCAGCCTTGTATATTCTACCTGCAGCAGAGTCGTTTGGATTTAAATCCGACAGACTTCTGCACCAACTTTATTAAAAAGGCTACACATGAAATTTAGTAATTTAAGTATATAAATTAAAACATTTTGGAATTCATTTCCCTAAAGATAAATCTGACAAAACTTATTGAGCAACATCTGACATTTTCTCATTTTCTGAGCTCTTTTAAATCAAAGCAAATGGAGAGAGGAGAAGGTTATTTCAAAAGCTAACATACAGAAATGTTAAACATAGAACGCAGTGTTCTCTCTTGAAATTTAGGAATGTGGCAGAAGTGATTCGCGAGATGATATCAATAATCCAAATCAGCTGAAATTGCAAAAAATGGCATTTTGGCAAAAAAAAAAAAAAAAAAAAAAAAAAATGGAAGGTTTGATTTGGTTATTAATTAAACTGATTTTTCTGGACTTTTAAGTTAAAGCTTTTAATGGTTTTAGATTAAGATTAAAAATATTCAAATGATGAACAAACACAGAGAACAGAGAAAAACAGAGAGGTTCTTGTAATTCGAGGGTACGAATATCCCATCTTCAGCTAACTCCACTGTTTTTTTTTTATTATTAAAGTAGTTTGGATAACTAATTTGGATATTTTAGTGAACAACTTTTGTGTTTGTATGGCTGTTTGTTTCATCTTATACATGTATATAATTCTTGACTAGGATTCGAGAGGAGACACAGTGGAAACGGTCACGGAAGAAGGGGGTATGCGACGTGTGCTTCGGCACCGTCCACCACCCCCGCATCATGGCATCGTGGTACAGAGGGACTTCCGGAAAGTGAGCGGCATCAGCTCTGATATCTTCCGCCAGATCGAGGCCGTAGAAAACGACTACGACGCAGCGACGGCAGCCCACGTGGACGCAGTGGAAAGGAGAGGGGGCGAGATGCTGATTCGCATGTTCGACCCTTGCAGTTTGGGTCGCGTGGGCGCTGAATCTTACAGAAAGTACCTAAGTGCTGCAGACGCCACTCACGTCGTTCGTTTCGTCGAGATCATCAAAAGGCCTGGACAGACCCTTGGACTTTATATACGAGAAGGTAATAATACGATTCTTTTATGCTTAACCATCAACTCAAAAAATAACAGCTGAGTTACTTTTGCCAGTATTTCACAACGAACAATTTCATCACCTTTTAGTTACGTAGTTTACGTTGAGCGAATCTATGTTTGCCTCAAAGAAATTTAAATCAATTCAAAACTATTTTTAAGTATAGTTCGACCGCTCAACCTCAACCTTGGCTGGCATTCTGCCAAAAGACATAGACTCGTCCAAAAGGGGCGTTATTACTTGCTGCGACGTGAAATCTCACGTGAAAGTCTTCTCTTCTCCGGAAAAAGAGAATTTATGTGCTCGAGGAAAAGAAAGTCTCCATCCTCCCACCCTGTTTTGAGAATAATTCGGTCCGAATGGCGCATGCATGTTGGGCTCATGGTCGCGAATGAGGCGGTCGAACTATACCAACTGTCTGTTTCTTTTAACCTATTCTTCAAAACACATGATATTAATTATATAATTTTGAATATAAGAAATCGTTAGTATTAATAAAGAGAGTTAACTAGATGAAATAAGATTAAACTTATTTATCGTTTACACAAATAGCGTACAAGCTGTCCACGCTGATTATAATGATGAACTGTAGAACAATATAAACATTGTAGTTAGCTTGTACTCAAATGACACCTAAGCTAATTACTTTCTAAAAGAATCTGAAAGTGCAGTAATATAAATCCTTTGACAGGCTTTCACTAGCAAGGAACGACGAAATAGTATCTGAAAATAAAAATTAATACCAAATGATGTTCAATGATTTCAAGGAGACCCTGTAAAGTTTAACATGCAATATTTGGTAATTTAATATAATATTGTATTTTGAGTTAAAAAGGTACATAGAATGTTATGTACGTAAGCAAGGCAAATATGTGTACCAGTTAATAATCTAACTAAAAGAAAATGGATTCTGATGTGAAAAGATATCATGCTTAAATTTTGCTTCAAATGAATTTATAATGATACTAATATAAAAGATATGAGACTTAAAAAAAATTTCCCTTGCATAGCTACTTATAAGGCAACACACTCTTCTTCCATGTTAGAAGAAGGTATACTTTGGCTATTAACTAACTATAAGATGAAACGAAACCAATATCACTTCAAAACAGTTATCAGGGAGACACCTGTAAGCAAAGAGATATTAGATTCAAGTCTTCAAACCCATAATATATTTTACGCACTTACTTCATTATTCAAGTTGGTTACAGCCGAAAACATCCCGGCAAAAACATCGCAGAAGAAAACGTCGCGGAGAAAACAACGCAAGGCGAAAACGTCGTGCTACAAAACATCGTGGGAGAAAACATCGCAAAGAGAAAACATCGCAGTTCTAAAACATCGTGGTACAAAACATCGTCGTCGAAAATAAAGCGGTTCCAAAACTTCGCGGTTTAAAAACATCGTCGTCGAAAACATCGTGGTAAAAAATAAAGTATCTACAAATCATCGCATGACGATAACATCGCAAACATGCTTTTTTCAGGCTTTAATAACTTAAATGGATATTCCCATAGTGATTTGTGAGCGCAAGATGGAAAGAAGGATAATTTTTACTTTCATAATTTTTATTAATTAATAATTTTTTGCTGAGAAAATAAAAAGGAAACTTAAGCGTAGAAAATTAATGCAATGTATAGCACTTAATAGAATTTTAAACCGACATACGAGTAGTTAACTAACAAAGGCCATTAATAAATCATTTTTATAAAGTTTTTACTGGTAATTTTTCATGAAAAGTATAATCTATATGTTGCATTTAATTTTCTATGCTTAAGTTTCCTTCTTACGTTTTCAGCAAAAATTTATTAGTTAATAAAAAAATGTGAAAGCAAAAATTATCCTTCTTTACATCTTGCGCTCACAAATCATTATGGGAATATCCATTTACATTTATTAAAATCTGAAAAAAGCATGTCTGCGATGTTAGCGTCATGCGATGATTTGTAGATACTTTATTTTTTACCACGATGTTTTCGACGACGATGTTTTTAAACCGCGAAGTTTTTGAACCGCTTTATTTTCGACGACGATGTTTTGCACCACGATGTTTTAGAACTGCGATGTTTTCTCTTTGCGATGTTTTCTCCTACGATGTTTTGTAACACGACGTTTTCGTCTTGCGTTGTTTTCTCCGCGACGTTTTCGTTCGCGATGTTATCTGCGGACACCTTCAAGTTTTGCTAATACTAACTTGTTTAAGGAAAAAATATAACTGTTTCACAAACTCTAAGTTCTTTATCTTTTACAAAGGATTTTTAATTTTTTAATTGATAACAGAAACAGTAACTGGGAAATATAAGTGGCTCTTATATTGCTGGGAAATGCCTAGCGGCTGCGCTATGAGATAGTTTCCCCGCAAAGCGTTGCCAGAAAGCAGAGTTGCCAGAAAGGGGCAGAGAAAGGTAGGATTACCAGATCCGGCGCGAAATTGCCCAGTTGGCAATATTTGGTATGCCGATATGTCACAGACGAAGCGAGAACATTCTAAAACGCAATTTTTAGCGGTTTTCTCGAGAATATTCTCGAAGGAAGGTTAAAGTTATAGACACCCTCCCTGTTCTGTGAGAGAGAGGAGTGTCTTGAGTTCAGATATTAACTGAGGAGCTGAACTTTATTGCTTTGCCTTGAAGCTATGTTCACCGTTATAGCCTGAAGGATGTTTTGCTGATTATTTCAGCGTGCTTGTCGTAGTTTTTCGACGAACGTAAACCTCGTCTTGAACCTCGCCTTGAAGCTATGTTCACCGTTATAGCCTGAAGGATGTTTTGCTGATTATTTCAGCGTGCTTGTCGTAGTTTTTCGACGAACGTAAACCTCGTCTTGAACCTCGCCTTGAAGCTATGTTCACCGTTATAGCCTGAAGGATGTTTTGCTGATTATTTCAGCGTGCTTGTCGTAGTTTTTCGACGAACGTAAACCTCGTCTTGAACCTCGCCTTGAAGCTATGTTCACCGTTATAGCCTGAAGGATGTTTTGCTGATTATTTCAGCGTGCTTGTCGTAGTTTTTCGACGAACGTAAACCTCGTCTTTGGAACTGTCCTGTGTAAAACTGGCAAATAAATTGCGTTTTGATTCTTCATCAAGTGTTATCATAAGTTACTTAAACTCCCCGAATACTCGAAATCCACGGACCCGTAGATCATAACAATATTTCTGCTTAAATGAATCGGTCAGTTGACTTTGTAAAGGCTTGCAGTATTTGTTGAATACTTTCTCCAAAAGAAATTATTATATTGAACAACATATTTAAAAAAATCTGTAAAACTGTGGCTACCCTGTAGCTTAAAGTGCATAAATAGTTTTTATTTAGAAGTTTTACTTTCAGAATAATTCTAAAGCAGAATAATTCAGAGCAGATAATAATTCTAGCCTTCTAATGCTATTGCTTGTTACCGGGTGCAATAAGCCTTTAGAATGAATTTTAATAGACAAGTAGGTAATGCAGGAAAGAGGACAAATACACTAAAAGGCATAAGAATTCCTCGTCTTTCAATGCAAATAGCATTTTCTCAGTTACATAATCTAAGAAGTGTGGAAACATATCTTCATACAACTGGAATTAAATATCATTGCGTTGTATATATTTAATACAAAATTGATTTCGTTATGCAAGTTCATGTAGGATTAAAAAGAAGTATTCAGAACGAACCGAAAATTTCCAGATGCTCAGGAGTTAAGACATGTGTCTTACATCTAAAAAAAAAATCTTTCAGATTAACGAAAATATACCAATGAGCTCAAAAGTAGGTTTATTTCTCATTTGCGATTTTAACTGTTGCCACTTCTCTCGAAATAGAATGCAGTACGCTATCTTTGCAAATAAAACTTGAACTGAATATCACTAAAATATATTTTATTAGCAGCTACGCGGCCAGCCTTCATCTGGCCTTTAAATGTACCCGAAAAATTCCTGAAGGGAACACCAAACGTTAAATTTAAAAACTGCTCAGAATTTTATTTTGCAGAAGAACTATATATATAAAAAAAAATTTTTTTAAATGTATTACATATAACAAAATTACAGTGAAATAAGCAATGTCATTTAATACAAACATTAATTATCCTAATAAATAAATTAACCGACTTTCCGTTGCCTTCTCTCAACAAACGTCCATGTCCAGATTTCAATCTGTTATTCAAGATTCATAAATTGTTTCACTGAAATGAGTGTTTAATGAGTTTTCCTGGCTGCAAGCCATGACAGCTTGCAGTTTTAACCTCATATTAACCGAATGGAATTTTATTACAGTACACTTTGCCAATTTAGAATCTAAAAATGAATGTATTTTCAATGACATAATTATGGCTGAACAATATCCAAGACGAATGATTTCTGTCTTCTGATAGGTGATGGCTTAAGGGAGACTGAAGGAGTGTTCATTTCCCGAATAGCCCTGGAATCGGCAGTGTACAACAGCGGTCTACTAAGGGTAGGCGACGAAATCCTGGCCGTTAACCTGGTAGACGTTCGTCACATGAGCCTGGACGATGTAGTAATCATCATGTCCATCCCTCGACGCCTTGTCCTTACCATCCGCTCGAGAATCTATAGTGGAGGGACGCGCATTAGGGAGCTGACTAGAAAGCCGCAGGAAGGGAGGCCGCCTGTTGTTGTTATAAAAAAGGTAAACGTTATACTTTTTTGTACTATTTTACTCATCTTGAAAATCGTATCATATACTTTAATGTTGCGAAAAGGAAAAGAAATGTTAAAGAAAAACACTTTTTTCCAGATGTTTTAAAAACCTTATAAAGTACGAGTGAAATTTCTTTCACACTCAATGCATGTTTGAGTAATTTTGGTGGCTCTTGAAATAAATGTTTAGTGGTTCTTCAAATGAATTATTATTTTGGTAACCTTAATACCATTCTTTTTCGAATGTTTACAAGCACGAAATTATTAACATTTTACAAAGCACCGATGAAAATGAAATAGCTGCATTCAATAACAAATTGACAAAACATCATCTTTTGTTGGCGCTGAGTGATATGAAGTTTTTCCTCTTTATCTGTGCATATTTTAAAATTCAAAGAATTACACAGTATGCCACTTTGTTATTTAACTAATCTTTTTTATTAAACAGGGGTTAAAACATGCAGATAATGATATAGCGTCTAGAGTTCTTCCATTCTCATTCTTCTTGCCCTTTTATTTTGTTTTGTTGCTCCTTTCCTATCTAGCATATGCATTTCATTATAGAAATTTTAGATATTTACTTTGTGGAATATCGTGATTTGTATTTTTTCTATGTTCGCGAGTTCTGGTTTTCAAAATGGAGCGGTTACAGCAAACTAAATATTATGCCTAGAAAAACTGTTTTTCGGGGTCTTATACGGGCACAATTTTTTGCCTAATTTTTTTTTTTTTTTTTTTGTCAAGGTCATAGAAATATATGTAATAAATTTTCATACTGGTAATTTAAAATGATGCCAATCCTATATGACACTTTACACAACTAATTAAACCAAAATACGATTTATGATAACTACTGGAATAATCATTAAGGATATTGTCTGCTTGGAAAATAATTAAAAGCGATACTACTGGGATCAAAAGACACCGGCTATGATGCATGTAAAATACACAGCTGCAAGAAATCGCTTGCAGAAATTTTCCAGAAATTGTTACGATTTTCATTAATATCTGGGTAACAGTCCTTATTTCACGTATTTTGTTATTTGCAAATAAACTCGTTTTTAAGGCACAAGTGTTTGCTTTAGCAATTTGGAATTTTTTGAACATTTTCAAATTTTGATTTGAATTGAGGAAGGAATATTAATCAATTTTTTTTTGTTTGCAATGAAATTTCTACTACGAAAGTATTTGAAACGTTACAAAACATCTCTGGGAGAGGGCTTGATCAAAAGCATGCCTTTGAGAAAATAATAGATTTGAGTAGCTTAGAGAAGAAAATAGTAGATTTGAGTACGTTTAAACAAGAAAAAAACTCGTAGAAGATTTAGCACGCTTTGACGGACCATTGATTTCAACTAACGCAGAATGTGCCTATTCAGTTAGCGATCTGCTTCTAGTTATCATTATTTAACAGTTTAAGACATTACTGAACATATTCCACTATCAATTAGATTCTTTAGGATGTGAAGAATATTCAAGTTCCTGCTTTTGCCTTTTCGTTCTTAAGTCATTTACTTTAGAGAGTAGCATTTTTTTAAATTTACGAAAAGACATTTGCGCTGCTTAAAACTTTGAGCTGGCATTTGTTATACCTCTTTGTGGGAAATAATTCTTGGTCTTCTGTATTTGTAATTTTCGGTAGCGACAAAATTACTTTGGTTTCAATGTAGGATTCCCGACTATGTAATTCTAATTTACAGTTAAAAGTGACGAATCTTAAGTACTAGCAAGCGAATAATCGCTTGAGTTCGTGAGACAATAAATAAACTTGGAAAGGGCTTTTAAAAGGCCCTTTATTATTCAACTAAGATTTAACAGAAGTCCGTCTTGGAGTTGTACAATAAAGACGATACTTGGGCTTGAACTTAAGAGACTAAGAATCAAACTAATCTTAACTAAAGAGATATAGCCGAAGCTATCAAAATTCTTGCAGAATTGTCCCCTTAGCGCTAATTGACTGCGAAGCTATCAAGCGCCTAAAGTACGACCGAGCGTAATAATAGCTTACGAGAGAGTAGCCCAAAAGGACAGACGCGTGTAAGCAGAATATCTGTTATCTCTTTCAATCTCTTTCACTAAGACAGTAGAACTTCGCGGTTAAATACCGCTCTTCCTCACTAGCATTCAGATGTGATTCTAAAACTACGTTCTGGCCGGAAGTAGTAAGTTGAAATTAAGAAGCGATAGGAAAGGAAGTTTAGTTCAAAATTTAACTGTTAATAAAATTAACATAATCCTTACAACATATTAACTCATCCTGAGATTTGCCCATTGATAAAAAGAACTAATGTGCAGTCCATAGCAGTGTGACATTCAGCTTGAGGTTGCTACTGGTTTCTAACCAACCTGAAAGCCTTAAGGATTATGTAAAGGACCTTTTGAAATGTTTATAATCTTTTCCTGTGTGAATTTACTGCTATTGTCCCAACTGGCCAGGCGTATGTAAATATGGACGTAATCTTAAGATGAAGGTAAATCTCTTAGTTACTATGGCAAGATTAGATTTCCATCCACGTTAAGAGCACAAGGGCGTCGTCGCACCAGTAGATTTTTCGATGGCACTTGTCCCTTATTTCTTAACAAAACTTTGAAACCAGTAGGACTCTTAAATATTTAACTCTTATTACATAAGTATATCACAAATGAAAGCAATATTACTGACTAATACTGGCCGCATTTTGTGTCTTCAGAAAAGTATCAACTAAGATATTTCACTGAGCGTTTTTTACTTACATTCTGTATTTAAAGTAACAATGTTCAATACTGTTGAAAGCTGCTTGGAGCTTGAAAACTGTATTTTGCTGTCTTAAAGAGTTTGCCATTATGAACAGTGTCATTTGCATGTACTTTTATTACACTATCTGTCGGAAGTAATTAATTTACAAATTGAAGAGCTATGGTCCTGGTGCGGAACCCTGGGGAACTCGAGCTTTAATTGGCTTGGTAATATTGAAGATTACGTTTCATTAAATATTCTGCCTAAATGAGATAATCAGCAATCATATAAATGAGAGAGAGAGTAAAGTTCCATGAGCTTATAAATAAGATTATGGTATCAAATTTTGTCGAAACCCTTTCTCAAAGCCAATGAAGCTGGCATTTCTTTTTTGTCAAAGTTGTAAGGTTATTATTTTAAAATAACCAGTTATTATGATTTCGTTCTTTTCTATAACTTCTTCTTTCTATATTCTTTACAACAAATATGTAGCCAATATTTAAGCTGAGGTTATTGGATTTTAAGACAAAAAAATTTGTCTCTGGCTTCCGGTACATACTACATGTTAGTTTCTTATCAACTTTTATATTTGTAATTATTCGGCGTCGGCAATTCCTGCCGACATTAAATTTCTGACTCCCTGGTAGACTAGTGAGCCAGCTACGAGTAATAGCTAATTGCGCAGTTGTTGACTACTGTTCAAAGTTTAACTTAGATTTGATTGTTCTGTTTAGTTGTATCACCATGAGTTGGGGCATATAGTGTAGCATTCTTGTACTACAGTATATTTTTGAATTATTCAGCTTGCGTATTTTTTAATTTGTATTCTAAAGTATGTTTAAATAAAAAAGTTATTTTAACCTTCTCATTTATGCCATTATTCGCATCTTATCTCTTAGGTTTATTGGTCTAATTCACATTACTATTTCAAGTACAACCCTACAAAGTTTACCACAATCTTCTCTGCGATACGCATGATATGCTGGATTCAAGAAAGCAATTTTGAAAGATCATTAGGCTTACGGCACTTCGTTCCTATAGTTGTTTCAAAAACTTTAAATTTTTCTCCTTAAAATATGCAATTTGGTCAAATCACTCGTGAAACACATTTTATTAAGGCACATCCTTAAAATCCGTAATAGAAACTTGATTTACTTTTGATAAGTAAGCTTTTGATATTAACAATCGAGAGAATGCTGTTCGAAACACGAAGCAAAACCGACAAGGCCATGTCAAAGTGAGGTCAAAAATCAAGGCACTTCTTGGACTTTTCCGATGCGAATTTTTACCAACTGCTGAAAACACTGTGAATAAAAAATACCATTTTAATATTTTGGGGCATTTTCTTAAAATAATTAGGAGAAAACACCCTGCACTGCGGTAGCACAATTCCGTTTTTAACCATGATAATGAGAGTGCTTATTACTTTGCTTACAATGCAGGATTCCCGACTATGTAATTCTAATTTACAGTTAAAAGTGAGGAATCTTAAGTACTAGCAAGCGAATAATCGCTTGAGTTCGTGAGACAATAAATAAACTTGGAAAGGGTTTTTAAAAGACCCTTTATTATTCAACTAAGATTTAACAGAACTCCGTCTTGGAGTTGTACAATAAAGCCGATACTTGGGCTTGAACTTAAGAGACTAAGAATCAAACTAATCTTAACTAAAGAGATATAGCCGAAGCTATCAAAATTCTTGCAGAATTGTCCCCTTAGCGCTAATTGACTGCGAAGCTATCAAGCGCCTAAAGTACGCCCGAGCGTAATAATAGCTTACGAGAGAGTAGCCCAAAAAGACAGACGCGTGTAACCAGAATATCTGGTATCTCTTCCAATCTCTTTCACTAAGACAGTAGAACTTCGCGGTTAAATACCGCTCTTCCTCACTAGCATTCACACGTGATTCTGAAACTACGTTCTGGCCGGAAGTAGAAAGTTGAAATTAAGAAGCGATAGGAAAGGAAGTTTAATTCAAAATTTAACTGTTAATAAAATTAACATAATCCTTACAACATATTAACTCATCCTGAGATTTGCCCATTGATAAAAAGAACTAATGAGCAGTCCATAGGAGTGCGACATTCAGCTTGAGGTTGCTGCTGGTTTCTAACCAACTAGAATTTCTTTTACCATTTATAAATATTTTGCCAAAACTTAAATAAATATGGCTTCTCAAGCTTTGTTCATTTGATCTGACATCATGTAACTTTTTCTTATTTCTGCCGTTAAAACTGCTTCACCGTTTTATGTAGGTAAATTATTTTATGTATGTAAATTTCGCTGTAAATACTCAATGA
This sequence comes from Stegodyphus dumicola, assembly GCF_044657685.1. Lineage (NCBI taxonomy): Eukaryota > Metazoa > Arthropoda > Arachnida > Araneae > Eresidae > Stegodyphus > Stegodyphus dumicola. Next base: position 29,065,459 of record NC_140779.1, on the reverse strand, counting down.
ATTTCACAAATATTACTTAAGAAAAAAAAAAGATGTTTGGAACTTTGGAAAAAATAATCTGTATTGCAGCAGTAGATTATTTTGAACGTAAATTGAAATCCAGCGTTTCATGCAATCATCCCCTATACCTTTAAATTGCAATAAATACATATAAAATCATTTATTGTGCATTACTGATTAGATTCAAATAATTGTATCAACTTAATTCGGTACCAGAAAATAAATAAAATACGTTGCAGTCTATATTATGACATGTCATAGAGCAAGCTACGTATAACGGAATTTTAAGAATTTCCATAACTAACATTAAGAATTAAGAATCTCAACAGTCTGATGTATAATCTTTAGCTATACAGAGCTCTTAAGTGACGGTTAAGTGGCTTAATATGATGTATACACGTGTCCAAAATTTAAATGACTACATTTACAGGTATGAAAATATTTATTTTCTGGTACCGAACTCAGCCTTTTTGAAAGAGCGAATCAAAGCAATCCTAGCAAGTCGTTTAAAAAAACATTACTTCTAGGCAATGAACATAAGTCGAGGATGGAAGAAAAATACAAATATTACTTAAAAATGGCCAGACGGTTTGTCTTTTCAATCGGAAATCCAACAGTCACAATGAAACAGTCACATCGTCATGGTACGTTCATTACTAAATGGCTTGAAAGTTCTTGCTATATATTGTTGCATTCTGCCTTTAGATAACAAAATTGGTCTTGTTCATTTTCCGCCAAAATAATGCCAATTGCAGTTCATCTCTGTACACTATGCTGTATAGGGATAGAGTGTGTCCCATCAAAACGATCTAAATTCTTCACAGCTACATTCCTGGCTTAGAATACTTAAAGATGTCCAAAGAACTGTACCTGTAAGACTCATAGTTTTCGAAATAAATGCGAAAGAAAAGTATGACGTCATATCTGGAGCAAGGTAAAAAACTATTGGAAACCGCGCATATCAAGACATTATAAATGCTTCGATATGTACGGTGGAACGTCATTTTGAATGTCTTCCTATAAGCAAATACAGATATTCATGTTTCCAAAAAAACATTTTTTGTTTCCTTGCACTGGATGTGACGTTATATTTTTCTTTCGAATTTATCTTGAAAACTGTGGATCGTACAGGTGCAGTTCTCTAGGCAATTTTTATGTATTTCAAGCAAGGAATATGGCTGTGCAGAAATTGGGTGGTCTTGATGGCACACCCTGTATACGCAAGCTGGATATCCTCACTCTCTAAAGTCCATATCACACGGCGTTTGTTTCACACGAACAACTGTTTCGGACAATTTTTCTGCCTGGTTTACTATTGAAAGAAAGACGTGCGACTTTTTCCTTCCTTTCCAAAAAATTGCAAGTTGTAACAGCTTTAAATATTATTAAAATCTTGTAGTTTAAATAATTTAAATAGATGAACATTAAGGTATTTGTGAATGGCGATATTTGAAACCAGGCTCGAGTGCCACGTGCGACTCTCGCACGAAGAATGTAAATTATTTTTAAATGCTAGTATTCTTTTTTCTTCTTGTTTTGTATGTCGCCATTTGAGTGCTAAATAAAGTTTTTTCTGTGTTCCATCATTGGAGTTGCTTCATATTGCCAAAGAAGTATCACAAAGTTGTTCCTTTTCAACCAATCAGCTATCAGCTTGTTTGTAATGGGGAACCAGTTTTCCCTGTATTAACCTCAAAGCGACCTATGGTGATTGGCTGTGGTGACAAAGCAGAAAAATTGTTCCAAACAGTTGTTCTTCCGAAACAAACCGACGTGTGATAGCAGCCTAAGACATACTCTGCTGTTCTTTTCAATGAGACATAACAGTATCACTTATTAAAAAGAAATGATTCGCCAGGAGCACCATAAAACAAAGTAAAATTGCCTTTAATAATGGTTAAAATACTGATTGTATATCGTAGTGTCACTGTCCAGTACCTGTATCTCAGTACTTCTATCAATCATCATACTTTGCCTTATGTTATGACTCTTAACCCCTCTAAGTCACAATTTGACGGAGAATGTTAGTTCCTGTGCTGAAATAGAGGCGATTTTATATTATATGACTATATGACTTCGTTTATATTTAGCTATTTTTCACTAAATTTTGGTCGTCTTGTTGACAATCGGTTATATGGAATACATTTCAATAATCTAAATGGCTGCCCAAAACATAGAGATAACACGTTATGCAAATCAAAACCTAGGACAACTTTTATGATTGTGAGGCCTGCTTCCAATTTTTCTGCAATCTTTCCGGTTATGAAATTATCGAATCGATTTTGAGGCGCGATGAAAATTTCAAGGTTTTATACTTCTCGTAAACATTTAAAATATCTTTGAAATGCACTTCGTCGGTAGGGGTAGTTTCATTTTTCCTTGCTTTCTTGTTATCTTATGACCTCTAAACGAAAAGCTTCATAAATTTATAAACTCACCGGCTTCGAATACACTGAAGTGACAAAAGTCATGAGATACCTCCTAATATATTGTCGGTCCTCCTTTTGCACGGCGAAGTGCAGCAACTCGAAGTGGCATGGACTCAACAAGTCGTTGGAAGTCCCCTGCAGGAATATTGAGCCATGCTGCCTCTATAGACGTCCATAATTGTGAAAGTGTTGACGGTGCAGGGTTTTGGGCACGAACTGACCTCTCGATGATGTCCCATAAATGTTCGGTGGGATTCATGTCGGGCGATCTAGGTGGCCAGATCATTCGCTGGAATTGTCCAGAATGTTCTTCTAACCAATCGCGAACAATTGAGGCCCGGTGACATGGCGCATTGTCATCCATAAAACTCCCATCGTTGTTTGAGTACATGAAGTCCATGAATGGCTGTAAGTGAATCTCCAAGTAGCTGAAGGTATCCATTTCCAGTCAATGATCGGTTCAGTTGCACCAAAGGACCGAGTCCATGCCATGTAAAAACAGCCCAGACCATTATGGAACCACCACCAGCTTGAACAGTGCCTTGTTGACAACTTGGGTCCATGGCTTCGTGGGGTCTGCGCCATACTCGAACCCTACCATCAGCTCTTACCAACTGAAATCGTGACTCATCTGACCAAGCCACGGTTTTCCATTCGTTTAGGGACCAACCGATATGCTCACGAGCCCACGAGAGTCGCTGCAGGCGACGTGTGGCTGTCAGTAAAGGCACTCGAGTCGGTCTTCTGCTGGCATAGCCCAAGGAAGACAAATTTCACCGCACTGTGCTATCGGACACGTCCCTCGTACGTCTCACATTGATTTCTGCGGTTATTTGACGCAGTGTTGCTTGTCTATGAACATTGACAACTCTACGCAGACGTCGCTGGTTTCGGTCATTAAGTGCAGGTGGTCGGCCACTGCGCTGTCCATGGTGGGATGTTATGCCTGAAATTAGATACTATCGGCACACTCTTGACACTGTGGATCTCGGAATGTTGAATTCCCTAACGATATCCGAAATGGAAAACCCATGCGTCTAGCTCCAACTACCATTCCGAGTTCAAAGGCTGTTAATTCTCGCCGTGCGGCCATAATCACGTCAAAGCCTCTTCACATGAATAACTTGAACACAAATGAAAACAATGCCAAATCACTTCGCATTTATACATTTTCTACGCGATACTACTGCCATCTGTATATTTGCATATTGCTATCCCATGACTTTTGTCACTTCAGTGTATTTAGATAGTACAAATGCAACAAATTGGTTCGGCGGATTACACGGCGATAACTTTGAATTATTATACTCATACGTAAATTTCGGATACGTGAGCATCTCATACCGTATAAGAGTTCAGGCGGCTCCATTGCCGTTAATTATTGAAAGCCAAGTTGCTCTGTATTAGCGGATACATCTAAGATACGTGACTGGCATCATTTTCTTAGAATTTACTTAACGATCATAAAATAACTTTGTTAAATTTGAGTTTTAACCCTTTGACGCGCGCGATATTATTTTTATAATTTTTTTAACTAAAAACTATAGAAATTGAATATAATGATCCTAGAGACAAATAATATATGAATTAAAAAAAAACTACTCTTGTCCATTCTTTTGTGGGTGGTGGTCGCACTGTGAAACCACCGCGCGTCTAGGACTTCGAAACTTACCTAGGTAGTAGGAAAAAAAAAAACTTACCTTTTCCCGTGTGCGTTTCCAATAAATGACGAAATTTATGAATTTTTTAAAACAAATGCATGTAAGAATTGCATGATATATATATTTTACATTATTTTACAAACTAAATCGTTAGAAAAAATTTAAAAATAAACATTTATGTAATTTTTCTATAGCAGTGAATGTATAAGTATCTACATAATAAGGACGTTTGGTTGCATGGATTAAAAAACTCAGTAAAATAAGGATAAAAAAAAAGACTCAGACTTTTTTTTTTTTTTTTTTTTTTAAATTTCAAAGATCAAATATTTTTTGTGACACTGTTCAAAGCATGTTTTACCTTTTAGTACATGCATAGACCCACATTGCATGTTTCGCACATGTACTATCTTCCATGATGTTTCTTCCTTGTGCTACAAAATGTACACTGATTGGATCTAAATTTCCCCGGTTTATGCCCAGCGTTATTTAGTTTCTTTTCATCTGGCACATGACATTTGTGGTTTTTTTATGTTAATGAGGGGGAGGGCTTGGTCGTTTTGGCTTTGGTACGGATCATTCGTTTCCCATTCATACTTATTTTATTCGTATTTCGTCTCAAAATATTCAGAAAATATTTTTAATTTAAATAAAACTTTACGCGTTTTCTATTTTTAATTACAGCAAAGTATATTTACATTAAATTTAAACCACAGGAAATAATTAATAAAATCACAATACTAGCTTGGGGAGCAAGTGTGTTGAGGTCAGAGAAAAGTCTCTGGAAAAGAAAGGCCTTTTTACTGGGCAGGTGAGTGTATTGTTTAGTAATAAAATAACTCCGTGATTTCAAAACCCCTTATCTATATCCGGGTAAAAATAAACATTCCTATTTGAGAAGCAAGCAAACGCCATTGTAAAGAGCAGTGGTTCCAAGGCGCGACCACCAAGTCTCTAGAGCATTGTGACACAATGCTCTAGTGGGGCAGTGGTCGAGCCCTGAAACCACAAAGCAAATGCCATATATATAGAGGGGTTTTTTTTTATATATGCAGTTTAATTATTGATATTTTTTATTGTTTATGATAGAAATCATGATGTGCGATGAATAACTTTTGAAATTTAAAGTTGTTTATATTAATAAAAGTAAGTTATTTTGTCTCATTGAAAACGAATTTTAAAAGGCATCCTATTTGAAGTACTAAGACCTAAAACATGTATGATTCTGTAGTCATTTTATGTTATTTAGAGATCAAAGATCAGTAATCAATTTATTTTCTCATAAATTTCCGAAGAAAGAGGAGAAAAAAATTCGAAAATTGGTGGTTTCAGGGTGCAACCACCGCGCGTCAAAGGGTTAAGAGCTAAGAACATTTGTTTAATGGTATGCTTTAAGCACTTTAGTTTAGTGGTACGCTTTAAGCGCTTTTGTTTAGTGGTACATTCGTGTCTTAATTATAAATTTACTAGCCTGAGCAAAAGAGTTAGCTTAAAAAAAAAGAATGATATTCCTTTACAAATTGAGATTTGTAATCTTTACATAGAGACTTTTCATAACACTAGAAAAGAATAAACGCGAAAGTTAACAAGAAAAGAAAGAGTAACTTTCACTTTAGTTGCCTGATAATTTTACCATCAGCTTCTTCAATCAGCAATTTCGAAATCTTGCAACTAATCTTATTATAACCAATTTTGCGAGTGATATGACTGCAATGCTTTTCCTGAATTGCTGAAAAGATTGCTAGGCTAAACTCCAAAATCCAAAATTACATTTTTTTCCCTCTTGTAAAATGAATGAAGGTAATTCTTCTTATGACTTAAGACACTCTTTCCTATTCAGATATTAATGCTAGTTTAAATAAATCAGTTTTCTCAGGAAATAAAAGACGTTCACTGATGATTCAAGCAAATACCCTAACATTAATGACCTGATTTCTCAAGCAAATGTTCCAATATTATTTCATGGAAATCTGTAATGTTATAAATACATGATTTCTTCTTCAATGATATGGAAACGCCTCTCTTTTCATTAGTTAATTAACCCACCATAAATTAATATTCTGTAGAATATGTATATCTTAATTACTTTATGATTTATCTTATAGTAACATTTTACTACGTCTGAATAACTTATCAAATATGATAAAATATTGTTATAAGATTAGGGTAGAATATGCTAGTGAATATTTACGGCGCATAATCTTAAGTCTCATACGCCTGATATACGTTGAATATGGAGAGAATAAAATAACGAAAACAGTTTTTTGAACAGTATCATAGCAATTTATTAGTAAGATACATAACATTAATAAAACCTGAAAGATGGTTACAGTTATAGAATAAAGTAAAAATCTCAAAAAAAAAAAACGATCAATACAAGTATAAAATAAAGTAAAATCTCAATAAATTAAATACATTAAAATATATAATGTACCTAATAAACAACATTAAATCCAATTCAGATGGGGTAATAAAAACCAGTCTGTCTTAAATATTGAAACAAGTTTATGTCTTTTTCCGAGTAAATGGTCGAGGCGTACACATGAGCTGCTAAATTTCTTCAAACGAATTGTGTTAAAGCACAGGCAATCTACTAAAATGAGATAGAACTATATAATAGATAGAACTATATATAACTATTGAGCTAATAGGTTTAGTCTCAGCTTTGAAAACATTAAGTATGAATAACTCGAAAGCGATCAACTTTAAGGCTACTTAATCTCTCCCTCCCAGTGTCCCACTCAAAGTTTAATACGTCTCAGTTTACGTTTTAGATGCTAATCCCAAACAAGTTACCATTTATTGAGAATGTTTAGCTTACTGTGAATTGTCATATCTCTAAAAGAAATAAATCGACTGGGTAATTCCACAACAGACTTTATGATCATGTCTGTTATCTTATTATCCGCTCATGTCCTAGAATCCAACAAGAAAGAACAGCGTACCAAACATTCCTTAAGCTCAGTATTATGACTTCCATAACTAAAGGATTCTGTGTGTCATGAAAAAATTTCTGAAGATTTTGACGCACTGGACAAGTAAGTATACATGACAAACTTTCTCCATCATAACTTAGTTATATATTAAAGCGCAAAATAGATAGCAGATAATTCTAAAGTTAGCACTACAGAATAATTATCTGATTTGATAATCTAAGTGAGTCGATATGATCGAAATCGAACTCCCATGTATTTGGAGAATGCGTAATGTAAATGAAAGCTGGTTTTCCTGAGAAAAATGTATCACGAAATCAGACTTTCTTATCACATAAATATTGATTGATTTGCTGTAATCAGTTACCTAACTTAGTATCTACGTTAGTTTGAGGGCATTTATTCTCATTTTGTTCTCAGGAAACCTCAGAAGAACTGACGATGGAGGAGAACAGCGAAAACGGCGTCCTTATACGAGCCCGCACCAAGGGTCTACCGCCTGAAGTCCCGGCCATCGCTGTCAAGCTAAGTGAGCGAGATCATCAACGAGAACGTCATCGATACGTACAGCCGAAGCAGCCTCCGCCTGAGGATCTCTATTACAACTCCCAGCCTCCAACTAGCCTGCACCACCCGCCCAAGATTACCCATCACCACCGCCCTTACCATCAGCCTCCACCTTCGCACCAACAGTACACTGCCAGTAGGAGAAGAGAGGAGCCGCCCTCGACCGCTCCCCGATGGGTGGTACCACCTGTCGTTACAGAGCAGCCTACCAAGATGGCCGGGCCGTCCTACCAACCACAGGAGAGCATGGAACGGCTTGCGGAGAGGGTGCCCTCGTTCTACCCCGAAGAACAGCTACCACGTGACCGATATGAACCACACCATCGTAGGACTCGAAGTATGGTTCCACCAAGCAGAGGCGGTGTGGGCTATGATATAGAGGCAACCACCCCTTTGCGACGATCTACAGGTATGTTGAGGACAGAGAGTGATTATCGCATGCCGCCAAGAAGAAGCTTCCATGTTTCACCCACTATGCAACACAGAGGTCGCGTCCGCCGGTACGAAGAGCCTCCCCGAAGTGGGGGTATTCTGCGTCGGAGGGGCGCCGGAAGGGAAGGCGGCGGCTTCGAGAGTGCGTCTGACACAGAAGCACAAGACTTTTGGACGATGGGTGGTTCCCGACGCAGCTATAGTCACTATGGTGGCCGCAGCAATTCACTGCCACGATCTCTAAGGAGCGGCTTCGACCGTCGCCAGGCGGTCCGCTTCACCACCTCCCTGCCTTACGATTCCCAGGAGGAGAGCGACGGGGCCGTCTCCGCGCCAGAGCTTCCAGCCACAAGATCGCTGAGGAGGCGTGAGTCTATGTCTCTATATAAATATTATGCTGTGCTTTAAAACTGAAGATGAAACATGTTTTGCACTAATCCAGTAAATCTTCTCTAGATTATACCTTTTTTCCAGCAACCCCCTAATACATACCTCAATGCGAACAGCGGACTATCAGATTCAATTACAGGTTATACCATCCATTTTTCCCATATTTAAATAATATGAATATTTTCTTTCAAACTTTAGAGTGCAAGACATCATGTTGGTAGAAGGTACATTGCCAATGGTTCTCTATATTAACTGAGAAGACCGAAACGATTAACAATGTAGCCAGCACATAGGCATAATCAATATGGACAGGAGACGCTTAAATGAAACGCTTGCACCCCTCTCGTATGGTTGTCAAGCACGCGAGATGAGAACGTCTAGCCGCATTGTATTGGAAAGAAAATGTTTTCAACAAATCTTGTACTAGCAACACATCATGTGAAATGTAAAGAATTATCTGTCAGCAAATCATCTGAAATATAAAGATTCAGTCTGGTGTTATGTGAAAGGCCTGATGCTTTAAAGTCTACCTCACAGTTTTCATTCTAATAGAGGTGAGCTATTTTTAAGCGTAAGATAATATTTCCCTTTAGAAAATGTATCGAAGTCAATGTAACAAGTTAAAAATGCTACTAATTTTCCATAAAGAAATTTTATAAGCATTATTGAAATACGTATCACGTATTTTCACGCGCATTCATTGAGTCTTTTCTAACCAAATTTCCGTATGTTAAGAGTATCCTCATACATGAAATCATCAATTAAAAATCCAGTTTCTACAATATTTTTCTCCAAGGCAGTGTAAAATTTAGTTTGAAAGCTAAAGGCGATCGACTTAACAAAAACCATCAGTGTTCTTCTTGCATTTTTCTTCCACAACATTTAGCACTTCTAGCTTAAAAATTTTGGTGAAGTTAAAAATAGATATGATAAAAGAGGACAGACAACTCAAAATAAGATATTAAATTTCGGTCTACGTCATTAAATACTAATCTATGCCTTAGCAAAATTACCAAGTTTGAAAAAGAAAAGAAAATTGAAAGTTTTCAGATTTTAAATTACGTCCAAAGGGGCGTTTTTTTTTTTTTTAACATTTTTTGTGTTACCTTTATTTATTAAATATCATGTTATTTGCACTTAAATCATAAAATTAAGTTCAATAGCAATGTCGCAAAATAATTTTAAAATGAGCCTATCTTTAGAATTTCCGATACACAGTTCCGGTATTTTCGTTTCTGGAGATAAAAAGGTCCCCCCCCCATAGAGTGTTGCCATTGCTCGCTTGTAAATCCTTGAGTTTGTTAATCAGAAATTCGTTAAAGTTTTACAAATTTCTAATATTTGGTGGCAACAGTTTGAAAAGGGAAACGGGCATTTATAATGATTCAACGCAAAAAGGCAAAACGAAAATAGTCCTTCAGGGACAAAGCCCCCTTTGTACTATAAAGAAAAGAAAGAAAAAAACGTTATTTAAAGGGAAAATGTTTTTACATTTTAACAAAGAGGAAAATCGCTTAGGTTACTTTTGTCAAATTTGTACAAGTATAAGATTTTTCCGAAAAAATGAAAAGGAATTATCACTTCACATTTCTAAAATTTTGTAAGCAACATTGTTTAGCAAATTGCTGTCTGTATTATTTCAACAGAAATGGCTGGCACAAATTCATGTTTCACTGTATGATGAAGCTAATTATCTTAAAATTATAAATTCTATATACAGTAAGTTTGATTAACACTTAATAGTCCTAAGCCAAAAGGTGTTACTGCAATCGCTTAATCGCCTTTTATCAGTAACTAATGCTACATATATCTTTTGAACCTGCTAATATTTTTTTTAAAATTTCTACTTATAGGTAACTAAATTATTTTTATTTGTAATTATGAGAGTGATATATAAACAATTATGTATGGCATTAATGTATTCATAAATTTCGTCAGGAACAACAAGGTAAATGCTTTCTGTGACAATTTGTGCCTAAGGTTTTTATTTTTAAATTTCAGCTTATTAACTATTTATTTGTTTATTAATTTACCACTCTCTCATTCCCTGTAAGAGATTTTAATGACAGCTCACTTTAATAATATGCTGATAACTTTTTTGAATGGGCATATACGATGAAGGTACTTTTGAGAGGTTGTGAATTGCTTTGGGTTCAAGTACAGTCAGAAAGACAAGTACAGAAACTCATGACCAGCTCTTCCAAGTGCTCGAATAATTGAAAGTACTCGATACGGTATCGAGTCGAATAAAAGCTTCACTCCTTATCAGGAAGAAATGATAAATACATTCTGTGGTTGCCCATAATGCAGTCTCTTTGTTGAATACTTCGCAAGTCATCTAGTTGGATCTGATTTGAAAAACGCACCTTAAATTCAGGATAATGTTCATTCAGACAATTTGTCATTTATGCACGGCATGGATTTCTTAGAAAAAATGACTGAAATTAGAAATGTATGACCCTCTCTACCAAAAAATTATCTACTTGAACTAATGAGTCTCATCGATATGCCAATGGAATGCACTCCACACTATGAAACATTCTTCTCTAACTTAAATGGTAGATTTACTGCCTCATGCAGTTCAAACGCATTTAATTTTCAGTCTATTAGTATAATCATTCGCAATTCATGATAACATTCCCAGGTTCAAGGCAAATCCATCCTCCGTCGCCGTAATAATAACAATGATTCTTTATCATCCGATTATTCCACTCCATATCATGTTTTTTTATTCTACAATCCACTTTGAAATTCTCTTAATCATGAATAAGAAGAATTAGCAATAAATTCAAATATAATTTGATGTAACATCTCTCTTTTTGGGCGTTTACCATATTTCTCTGGCGAGACGGATGTCGAATTCTTTATCCGTTTAGTGATGCTTACTACGATCTTGTGTAACGGATGTATTTCTAAAAATTAAATGTTCTTTGTGTATGCTTACCACTGCTTTCCATAAAGAGACAGAACTTCAGACATGAACTCCTGCCCCGTTTATATACCTTTCAGGAGAGAACGTCCAGAATCCGGAGACCATCCATGCAGGCGCAACACCCGCGGTCCTTGGAAAAAGCTTGGGAAAAAGTACCCTCACACATGAATTAAAAAATTCGATGACAACTTTGTTTCCGAGCACCACTCCGGTCGCATCACAAACATTCATAAGGATGTTCCATCCACTCTGTCAGTCCTCCAGCAAAGGATCTAATGGAACCAAACCCCCAAGGATAGCCACAATATCTAAAAGTATAACGACCCCCCACACAAGAATTAAAAAAATTCCAAACCAAGGGTCCAAAGGACCTTCATGATCGACGATATTCGGAAACAGATCTACTTGTTACACTGTGATAGGGTTTCTACTCAGGCGCCTAAAACGACTGAACTTAGTTCATGAAGTGAACAGCCAAGGGACAGACAAGACAGTAGAGTATGGTCCCTGCCGAGGCTTGAACCATCCTCCGAATGAATGGAGCTCTAGCACAGATCTTTGGTTCTATTCCTGTGAAGAGTGATTATATACCCCTGTGGCCAAAACTGCGTAAGTGCAGATCCCAGCCAGTAGCTCCACCGGTTTTCCTGCTTCGACACCCCGGGACCCCCCTGACCTCTTTACTCCTTAAAGAGCGACAAACGAAGTTAACCCCTGAGTTATAGCGCATCTTTCTGACTTCAACAATCTGCATCAGTTGAACAGTCATGCTGTCGATGCTCGCCTTTCAAATTTGAATAGATGCACAGTTACCTTGATTTCTAAATGTTAAGTCATACAGACATCATTATCAGCAATAACTTATTGCTGATTCCAATTCCAACGGGCTGAATAAAAATAAACACTGCTGAATTATGTAAGCAGGATATTTCACTTAGACGAATATTGTAAAAATTTAAGTTTTACTTAAACATAAAAATAAACACTGCTGAATTACGTAAACAGGATGTTTAACGTAGACGAATATTGTAAAAATATGTGTTGTACTACTTACTAGGCAGTTTCTCACTTGCAAGTTGTCAGTTACCAAGCCTTAAACACCCTACACTACATATCACTGAAAGAGAATCTCAAACTTACTGTTATGTTCAATTGATATTCTTCCTTAATACCGAAATTTTAATCAAGACTAAAGCAAATGTTTATTATTTTGCAATTACACTTTCTTGAAGGCCCGATGGCGCAATGGTTAGCGCTTCACATACATAGCAGCTTTTTATCACTTTATTTATATAATTTACGGCAATCGAGAGTCAAATGCATTTACAAGTTAAAATAAGTCACCCTTCGTAGTCACACGATTCTGAGTTTGGACAAAGTTCTGCTCCTTAACCTCATGAGTAACCAAAGATCGCTTAGCTTTATGGTTTATATAAAGACTAAGCCTTATTATCATCTGCAGGATATTGTTCTGGATGAAACTGAATTCCGACAGTTAGGTAATGTATTAAGACTAACTAGTAACCGTTGACGATTGACAAATACTTCATTTTCTGGAACTCAGAAATTTTGTGAGTTTTTAACAGATTTTTCTAGTCTAAATATATGAAGGAATGCTTGACATTCTCAATTCTCATTACGGTTCAATATCAGTTTCACGTTTGTTCGAGTATAATTTATTTATCAACAGTACAACGTCACTTTATATTCATACAGTTATAAGGTATTTCTCCCGCCTTCTTGGCATGCCTTCGTGGTGTGGTGGTCTGCACGCTGGGTGCATATTCCAGAGGTCCGTGGTTCGATTCCCGGCGAAGGCGTTGCTAATTTTTCATCTTGCCTGCCTTCTAAAAATACCTAATGTCTCTACACAGTCACCATGGAAATTAATCTCCGAATCAAAAAGATCCTGATATGTGTTATCTTTAATCTCCGTTATTAATCTCAGGACGGCTAGGGGTAAGTTGGGCTTTCACTTTTCATTCAATCTGGATAACTCTTGCATTTTATAAATGCTTTATTATTACAGTAAATACATACATTTATACATATAATTACGAAACATTCTTAACCTTAATCACATTCTCTCGCTTCCCGATTCTCGATTGCCATCGTGCGCCCCCTATCGGCGGCTTTTCTACAATGCCATCTATCGGTTGCTAACATATGTATAAGCGTGGGATCGGTGGAACTGAAAAACTTGAATATCTTTGCTGTCTTCATTTCGTTCAAAACCCCAATTTTGTTGAAACCTTGCACTATTAAGTGTCTACAATAGATAAAATAGAAAAAAATTCAGTCAGTTTATGTTGATTATCAATTCCTTTAATCGTGATTTAGTAAAGACAGAAAGTCAGTATGCGCATGTGCAGAAAGCATTCTTCTGTAACATTTGGCTCATGCGTAAAAATATTAAAATGTATTCGTATAAATGAAACCTTTTCATAGTATCTAGTAAAAATACGATTTTTTATAACTGCAATACATTTTTACCGTTCGCATAATGTCTATGATGTGTCTTAAGAGTAAAATCATCTTCACTTGAATCCAAGCAATACTTGTCAGGTAAATACAGATGGAGCATTTTGACAATCGTTTCCACTGAATAGGTCATTGAAATGGAGAACAGCGTTTGTTCTCAGAATGTTTTTTTTTCTATTTTTATTAAACATTCTTATCTCTTTACTCATGCATATTGAATTGAGCTTGTCATATTTCGATTTTTCAGCTTATCTTCTAAACAATACGTTTAAAAAAAATCTGATGTGTGCACCACATGAATTCCTTGTACAGAATATTAAATTATACGCATTTTTTCTTGCATTTCATTTAAACTTATTGGATTGAATGAAATCTACTTCGCCGACAGTGCATAAACCACAATAGAATAAATGCATTCTTTAAAATTCACTTTGTTTACCATAGCGACACTCTCGCGCTAGATTCACTTAACAGTATTAATTATTATATAACAGTTAACTTATATAATAATTACATAACGGAAACTAAGTTAACTGTTATATAATAATATAACAGTTAACTTATATATTTCGTCCATATTATAACTCATAATGCACAAAATTTATATCATTTAAAGAATAGAATTATCTAATCGTTGCCACATGTTCTATTCAAATACTATAATAAAGCTAGAATGATGTATAAAAGAAATTAAGCAAACAAAACAAAAAAGAAACAGTTTTTTCACAGACCATTGAGTATTTCTCATTGAATTAATTCAGTTCTCACTTCGCGAGAAGGCAAAAATAAATAAAAACTCAAAATATCTATATTAAAAATTACGAACTAAATCTTAAACACTTATTTCCTCGAAAAAATTCCAGAAAGAAATAAGCATGATTTAATTGGCAATAATAAATGAATGCGTTATCTTTGTTTTTGCGAAGCTAAGTTTCTCTTGATTGGCAACAAATCCACTAGTCTCCTGTTTCAAACGTAAACTTCAATGGCCGCCATAAAAAAAGGCTTAGCGGCACTTAGACAACTTTAAAATTGTTAATAAGTCTAAAAATATTGCTTACAGATTTACTGAAGGCATAAAAACCTTAACCGGAAGATAAAAACAACATAATACAATCATTTTTAAAGCAGAAAATGTACAATTTACAAACATATAAGAGTAAAGAAACTGAGGTCACTGAGCCGGGTAACAGAGTGGATATATATATAAATATATTTGTATACGTTTGGTGCGGCCGATTGCAACCAAAATACGAGGTGCACATCTACATGTTATAGCAGTCCTATATATAAAATTTCAACGTTCTGAGGCTACTCGTTTTTGAGTTACGCGAGATAAGTACGTACGTTCGTACGTACGTACGTACGCACGTGCGTACATACGTTCGTACAGACGCCACGAATAATTCTCTTCATAATTAATTTTAAAGCAGTTTTATAATTTTTTGAAGGAAAAGAGTATTTTATTCTGTTTTACGTACAGATATCACTCAAAAACATCGTTAAATTGCATTCGATAGCGGTCAAAATGGATATTTTTGTTGAAATATGCTGCCTGAAACTTTTCGCGAATACAATACTTCCTTTTTACTTTGTGCAAGGAAGTAAAACAATTAATTTGACAACGAAATGACAGTTAATTTCTTCCGCTTTCTCGGATCACACTGTAGAGTTATCAAGTACTTTTCAAAACAGGAACTACAGAAAATTCAGCGATATCTTCTTCCGGATTTGAACTCCGAACCGACCTCCCGATTGCCACCCCGAAGTGCTTCCAATTATACCAAGACGGCACATGGTATAAAAGAAGAAAATTCCTTGCAAATGTTAATTCAGATTATTTTGCTGTTATATGATATACTCATTCTTGTTGCTAATTAAGATTATATACTCTTGCTAAGATTATATATTCTACATATTCTTGCTTACTGTTTGTAATATTTTGATTATTACGTATTAAGCTAAATGAAGTAGTGACTGATAAATGTAGAATAACTTTATGTAGTAGTGTCTTCATATTGTCACTAAAAATAGTTATAAAATTTTCACATGTTTTAGGTTTATAAGAATGTAATAAATAGTTAAATCTATATTTTAACAACTATTTAATTTGACATTATTTGTGCTTAAAATGTTAGCACAACGTTTGACCCTTCAAATTTGAAAGGCTCAATGCGAGTTCAGTTTAAACTTTTCATTGCCAAATCAATAATGCAGCCCTAATGTTTATAGAACGACGCTTTTGTTGTAGGTAACTATTAATAATTTTAACAATACAGAGGATACATTAATTTTTAGAATGAGTATTTTTGTGATCAAAATAAGCATATAATTACTAAAACAATGTTTTCCCTACAGCTCATTATTTTCGTACGATTTGTTGGGTTTTGTGACCAGAATTATTTTGTAAGAAGTAAAACCTTCAGACATTTAGGTCTCATTTAATTCAGAAAATGTTTTTAAAAAAATCTGAAAGCTTTTAGATTTTATATTAAGCCCAAAGAGGCCTTTTTTTAACCTTTATCTTCGCACTTAAGCCATATACAATTCAATTCAACAGTAATATATAAATTAGTTTAAAATCAGCATATCTTTAGAATTTCCGATAGATAGTCTCGGCGCTGGAGTTAAAAATGTTTTTTCCGCACAGTGTTACCATTCCTCACTTTGAAATCGTTTACGTTATTCAAAATTTGACGACTCTAGGTACCGTCTCCTTGATTTAATTAAATTGATTGCTCTAGGTATTTGATGGTAATAATTTGAAAAGTGATACTCCGTTTATAGTTACTGAATGCAAAATGCCGTTTCGAATCTAATATCTCATTCGGGATTAACGACCCTTTTGGGTTTAAAAACATAAACAGATAAATAATTAAACAAAAAAAAAAAATCTGAAAGCTTTCAGATTTTACATTACGTCCAAAAAGGTTTTTTTTTAACGTTTTGTGTGTTATCATTATTTATAAAATATCATGTTGTTCACTTAAACCTCATAAAATTCAATTCATCAGCAATACCACAAAATAATTTAAAAAGAGCCTCTCTTTAGAATTTACGATAATTTTTTGGGTTAATCTTCGAATTATGGTAATTAGGCGACTTTTTGGCGAAAATTTGGCGACCAACCCTGCTACAGCAACCTGCTAGTTTTTTTTGGACGCCATTTTGTTTTCACAAAGTAAAGGCATGATAGGTTTTTTTATTTTTTTTTTTCCAACAATCTGCTAGCCGAATTACGCTCATGCTAGAACTTTTATGGAACAAAAGTGCTTAATCATGACGAAGATTAGGTGCGAAATTGAGATAAAGTGCAGAATCGCCCACTGCTTGCCGCGTTTTTAAGAATTGCACATACACAGTATCTATGTACACGTCGACCTATTTTCACTTAAAAAAACATTCCAGAATTGTACAAAAATGGCATTGCGCACACTCTTGACTTTATCCATGTACACTGCTAAAGTCCTAGCTAGTAACCTTTATCGCCTTACCAAAATGTCGCCAAACTACCTGTTACCATATTCCAAAGATTAGCCATTTTTTTCCCTTACAGTTTTGCTATAGCTCGCTTTGAAATCGCTGAGTTGTTGATCAAAAATTCGTTAAAGTTTTACAAACAAATAAATAATAAAACAAATTCCAAATTCCAATTTCCAGATGCCCATATTCGAGTGGAGGACTACGTTATATAAAATTTGATGACTCTACGTACCGTTGTTTTTTCACAGTGCGAGAAGCGTACATACATTCATGGTTCTTTATTTTTCGATTTCTTTAAATATAATACAGGGCGGTAATATTTGGTGGCTACAATGTAAAAAGTCATTGAACGCAAAATCCCGTATCGAGGATCTGAGCTAATGCTCCTTTGAGGAAAAAAAATCACGATATCTTTCTGTTATACAGGAAACTTTGTGGACTTGTCCAGATTGCTGTAATTTTTATGTATTTAATTATGGTGTGGTGTATTTAATTATGGCAAAGCACACTAGGGCTATCTGTCTAAGGGAAGGGATGCCTTTGTGGAGGACTTTCTAAGGGAAACTGGCTCGTATACACGTTACACATGGGGAAAACCACGAAAACACCCATGCAGCCGGCCCGTTCGCGGGATTCGAACCTCGGACCGAACTACCAGTGTTCAGCGACTTTACCGCTCGGCCGCTGGTGAGCTCGTAATTTTTATGTAAAATTATTGACTTCAAAAGAAACCTTTGTTTCATATTTTTTTTCTTTTAACTTATTTTGAATCTTCCCCAGACTTAAATCTTTTATTACACAATGTTAATGCATATTTTAAATTCTAAAAGCCACATATAAATTTGCAGCATGAACACTGAATCAAGGAACTTAGTAGCAGAGTCAAGTACGGACACTATTTAACAGACCTTTAAATAAGCAACATTAATCCGTGCCCTCGTGAAATTACTGCAGAAGCATGAGTCCCATTAAATAAAATTTATTACTACCTAAACCTCTACTCAAACGCCAAACAGAAGTTAAGCTGAGGCTCGATCCAAATTTGTGATTGGAAGCCACAGATGGATCTCTCGGCGGAAATTGAATCCATCGGTGCAAAGAAAGTGCGATTAAGGATAAATTTAGCAGCACAGCGAATGGAGTTACGTCAGAAAGAGTCGGAGTTCTGAAACCTTACGAAACCATTAAGAAAAAATGCCGGCATTATTTTTAGCGCAGAATATCGATTTTCCTTTATTTTCTGGAATATCAGTCTATAGATGAAGGAACTTTTCTAAAGAATTATCTATTAGAAATCTCATTTTGTTGACTGGTTACATGAAATATTATCTATGGCTTATAATTTAAATTGTAGCATATTCTTCTCTACATAACAGACCGTACGTGTCTGTTCCGAATAACGCATATCATGCTATTCGGAACAGTCCTTTATATCTAATATATATATATATATGTAGATATATATATATATATTGTAGATATATATTATATATATATGTGTGTGTGTGTGATGTACCAGCTTTTGTCAGGAATAAATACATTGTTGAAGAATCATAAATGTAGTCGTAGCTTAAAATATCAGACGATAAGTTTAAAAAACAGGATCCATTTATTATTGGTCAGGAGAAATAGCAGTTACATAATCAGATATCCGGAGTAAATAAAAAAGATCTACTAATAACATTTTGTATGAAGTTTACTGCATCATGACATTTAAGAAAAAGCCCCTGATATTCCTTTGTGAGTCCTTTTATAGCCACTGGAAAGTCGGAGCTTCCAAGAAATGACGTCAGCCTCGTCAGCCAATCCAGTTTGCTTTAAATATTTCCAGAACATTCTAAAACTGTACGTGTAGAAAAGGCGGGAAAAACAACTTGACTACGGGGCTGTGGATTTAATTCCACGTACTTTCAAATAAGAGAACGTCGCCATTAAAAATGAAAAGAACATACAGTTAGAATTTTAAGTGTATTTTTGACTATGGAATTTTATTATTACAAATATATATATATATATATATATATATATATATATATATACCCACTCTGTTACTCGGCTTAGTAAGCTCAGTATTTTTACTTAATTGTACGAAGTAAAAAGGAAGTATTGTAATAGCGAAAAATTTCGGGTATCATATTTCAACGAAAATATTTATTTTGATTACTGTCGAATGTAATTTCTGAATACAAAAGAGTCAAATTCGCGGAATGATGCAAATCCGAAGAAGTATTCGAAAAGAAACGTAACAGACTAAGCTAATTTTTCAATATCTGTTATCAGGAACTGGAGTTTCCTCTCTCTCAGATTTAACTTTTTCCTCCGACTCAGTATCCGTAATGCACATTTTTTAATTTGAAACTTGTCGCACACAAATATTAATAAAGCATATCTCTGCGAAATTCACATTTACAAATATGAAAATTGTTATATTTGGTTTATTAAATCATGAAGAATATTTTACTGATTCTAGTTTTCCTCTTTGTAGCGGAGGGAAAAAAAAAAATATTTTACTGATTCTAGTTTTCCTCTTTGTAGCGGAGGGAAAAAAAAATATTTTACTGATTCTAGTTTTCCTCTTTGTAGCGGAGGGAAAAAAAAAATATTTTACTGATTCTAGTTTTCCTCTTTGTAGCGGAGGGAAAAAAAAAAATATTTTACTGATTCTAGTTTTCCTCTTTGTAGCGGAGGGAAAAAAAAAAATTTTACTGATTCTAGTTTTCCTCTTTGTAGCGGAGGGAAAAAAAAAAAATATTTTACTGATTCTAGTTTTCCTCTTTGTAGCGGAGGGAAAAAAAAAATATTTTACTGATTCTAGTTTTCCTCTTTGTAGCGGAGGGAAAAAAAAATATTTTACTGATTCTAGTTTTCCTCTTTGTAGCGGAGGGGAAAAAAAAAAAAAAAAAAAAAAAAAAAACTTTTATATTTCGAAACTTTTTTTTTTACTTGCTGTGCTGAGAGTGTTTCCTTAGAATTTTCTATGCAATTGTGTGAAACTCTATTTATAGGGACAGATTTAGGATTAGTAAATAATAAACAAAGGCTGTAGCCATCTCTATCTATATCATGCGCAACAAGAGATGATCAAACATTGAACCAATAAAGAATTCAATATTTTAGAACTTTACTTAAAGAATTTCTCAGAACATTCCTGACCATCTAAAGAGACATATATCTGACTAATATGCTAATTCGCTGATATATTTAAATATCCTGTTTTAATCGCAATTTTTATTACAATTTGCATATTTTGAAAATGAAGAATCTGTTTGCATACTTATTTACATATTTATTTACATTACTTCATGCTTCCAACCGGGATAGTGATTGCCGTACCGAAGGACCCCGGTTTGAACCCCAGTGATGCTTATAAGTGGATGGTATCTGTGCGGCGTGGGGGCACATAAAATATGATACGAGCCGAAAGTCTTCTGAAGAGGTTGTTGGTAGGAAAATAAGAGTGGAGCTCTGGCGGGCTCTTCTTCAAAATTAAGAGCAGAAATGAGCAAACTCGTAATTGTCACCTGTATGGCGCCCAAGGTTTTCGCCAACGATAGGCACAACCTTGCCCCCTTGAACCGATGAATTTCGTGGGCTAGCTTTGATGTCAGAAATACGAGATTAGTCACAACTACAACGCTAAAAGAACATTACCTCATAAAAGTAATTTTTTAATTTTCAAGCTATTAAGAACTTTTAAAAATTTTGAAAAGATTTTCTGTTTAACAAATAATAATAATAATAATAATAAATAAGACAGCGCTACAGAAAAAATAGAAATATAAAATCAGAAAAAAGACGGCGTACGTCAAATACCAGTAATAGAAACAAAAGGTCTAATGAGAAATAGAAGTAATTAACATTTATTCCTTGAGGAAGGAGTTTCTTCTTTCGTTTCTTCTCTTTCTGATATATTTAGACTGTTCCTCTTAAATCAAAATCATCAAAATCCTTATTTACATATGAAATAAATATTCAGACAAATACAGCGGTACCTCGTCTTAACGAAAGTAATCTATTTCAAGACTGCTTTCATTATGCATCTTATTCATTATGCGAGATTCTTTCCTCTTAAGTTACTATTACTATTAGAATGCTTTTAAACCATTTCCAAGCCCAGTCAAAATTCGTGAAGCGGAGTAAAACGTTTCAAAGAACATTACAAACATTACTAATACTGAAAATTCTAGGCATTTGCTAATTTTTTAATTAAGTTACTATTACTATTAGAATGCTTTTAACCATTTCCAAGCCCACTCAAAATTCGTGAAGCGGAGTAAAAAGTTTCAAAGAACATTGAAAACATTACTAATGCTGAAAATTCTAGGCATTTGCTAATTTTTTAATTAAGTTACTATTACTATTAGAATGCTTTTAACCATTTCCAAGCCCAGTCAAAATTCGTGAAGCAGAGTAAAAAGTTTCAAAGAACATTACAAACATTACTAATGCTGAAAATTCTAGGCATTTGCTAATTTTTTAATTATAGATATAGATTTATGGCCATTAAAAGTGCTGTGGCACTAGAGAACTGAACATAAACCTGAAATTTACATGAACTGCAAAGCATCATATGTAAATGATTAACACTTCACTGCATGCGCATGTTGCAGGTAAAAGTTATGACACTTCGAAGCAATGTAAGAAAGTAGGGTGAAATGCCGATGTTTGATTCGAAAATTGCATTTAATTGCTGTTTTATGCGATGGCTGTCATGTTGTGCCTCGTGTAAAAAGAAGAAACTCATGCCAACGTATCCCAGAATTAGACAGCAGGGGAATCACAGCCTGCTGGTATTCCATATTATCGTACCGTGCAACTGCTGTTCGCTTTGGTCAAGATCCAATGACAGTTGTGAGAGTTTTTAACCCCTTGCCTGTGACGCCCGAACTCAGTTCGGGCAACACAAATGCGTCAATTTTGGAATGCCCGAGCTGAATCCGGGCAAAAGAAAAATCGGTTTTTCAGTTCCCTGAATCCCAAACTCAGTTCGTCCAATGCATAATATGTAATTTACCATTTTTCCAATAGATCGTGATGCTTCCCAGCGAAATGTTCGGCAGTTTCGAGCCATTTTTTGGATTCTTGTTGTTTTGCATTTCTTTCCAAATTTTATTCAAACCACATTATGTTTGCAATGTCGTAATCATACGATGATGAAAAATAATTGTTAGGATCTTCATGTTCAGATACCAGTATTTCACCGGAAGAGTATGACTATTCTGAAAGTGGCGACGAAAGAGAAACCTTCAATACCGAAACTAGATGCCGCTATGTTTGAATAATCTTCTCCAGCCGCTCCAAGATGCCCATTCCAACGACCACAAGTGGGTGAAACAATTGACACTTTTACGTTTACTCAAGAAAAACAATATTTTGTACTATTTTTCGATGACTATTTGATTCACGCTATTACGGAAGAGACTAAAATAGATATGCACAGCAATGTATTGAAAGGCAATACCTGAAGCCAAAATACCGATCAAAAATGGTTAAAAAAAAGACATGTCTTGAAACTTCATGCTTTCGCAAAGTTATGTACTACGACAGATTCCAAAAAAAGAAAATATTTATACATTATGTGAACAATGAAGGAATCGACCTTGAAACACACCCTAATCCAAAACTGCACAAAATTTGGCTCATTCATGTAAAAATCTGGGATATGAAATTCATGACAATTGATACAAATAATAATATTGTTCAAAATCGTAAAAAACAACCTTATATTTAGCGTAGGTATAATGAAACACTCAATCGATTTCGAGGGCAGCTAAAGGTCCCTCCTCATCAGGAGAAAGAATTACATAGAAAGAAAAAAATAGGAATCACAGAAACACGTGGTGCTTATCAGCACTGCACGCGGTTATAACTAGATTTTTAATCAGAGTTGCACTGGCCGCCTACTTTTACTGAGCCAGGCTGTCTGAACAAGCATAAAGAAATATTAGCGAAGTTAAAATAGGGAGCGAGGGGCAAATGCACATTACGCTCAAATTTTGTACGAAATACGAAATCGATTGAGTGTTTCATTATACCTACGCTAAATATAAGGTTGTTTTTTACGATTTTGATTGTCACATTAGCGTGTTTCTCTTCTAGTCTAATAATATTGTTGTATTAGTTTATTATATTAATCTTGAAGATTATTTCATTTGATTTATTTTGCTATAATTTGAACACAAAATTGCTCTAATCCATTAACATTTCGCAAATGTGTGAAAATATTAAATATAGTAGTTATTTCGTTTAAAATTTTGATTTTTAAAACAATAATCTATTTCTTACATTTTGATGGCAATAACGAACAAAATTAAAGAGAAAAAATTCAATTTTTGGCACATTTTTCTCAAATATATCCCATAATCAAGGGGTTAAAGAGTTCAGGATAGCTACCCTGAGCATTATATAAGATCTCAGTGACATCCATTCGATAATGCCCGGTACGACAGTTATCTTTTTCTCGTTGCTTTTTAACTTAGATATTTTATCTATTTCACTTCGAAGTTATTTCTAAGTTAGAATAAACTTCTAATAGAATAAACTTCGAAGTTTCTTCGAAGTTTATTCTATTTCACTATTTCACTATTCACTTTCTATTCCTGGTGTTCAGCTTACTATGTGTATCTTACCAGAACACTGAATTGATCCTATTTAAGGCCTGAGGACAGTAAAAGCTCTCATGGAGTGATCTAAGGCAGGAAGATAAAGAGGTTCTTTATCCTTTAAACTCAAAAATTCGATTTTGAGCCCATCGCAATTAAGGATCATTCAGCCATATTTACGCACCCTGGATTAGGACTATCTAGGTGCATGCATGGCTCAAATACCTGTAAAACGTCACGGATTGTTAGCAGAGCAATCATCTTTGACTTCATGTAATGCTACAGGTCTGAAAAGAGTATTAAAAATGGTGCGTTCAGCAACATACAAAGATGCATCATTCGCGTGCAGTCGTCTTTACTGACAAATCTTGCTTTTGCTCACAACACGATGAGCGTATCCGTGCGTAGAGGCACAGAGAAAAATGGAAACGTGCATTTTCCATTGTCGACGAGCTACGACGAGCGCCGATGACCGATGTTTGACATTATGTGCACGCAGGAATAGAACTGCTATTCCGACGTTTCTTAGATCCTCCCTTGCTGCAGCCACCGAAAAGTTGGTGTCGACGTCAACTGTGCGTAAAAGACTTCACGAAGGTGGTCTGTACGCGAGGTGATCAGGCATTTGCGTGCCGCTCACGTGACGGGATAAGAGGCTCCGTTTGCAGTGAGCACGACAACATGTCTACTGGACGCCTGATCAACGGAGGACTGTTCTCTTTACGGATGAGTCCAGGTTTAGTCTAGAAAGCAATAGTAGGCGTTATTTGATATGGTGAGAACCTGGAACCCGTTATCATATGTCAAACATCCGTGAAAGAGATGCATACGGAAGAGACAGTGTCTGTGTTTGGGGTGGCACCTCTTTGGGTGGACGCACAGACCTCCATGTCTTTCCGAGGGGAACCGGTAATGCTCAGGTTTATAGAGATGGCATCCTTGATGCTTATGTGCGCCCATGTGCCGGGGCAATAGGTGATGCTTTCCTGTTACAGAACAACAACGCAAGACCACACAGGGCTCGAATCGTAGATGATTATCTTCAACAGGAAACAATTACACGCATGGAGCAGCCAGCTCGATCCCCGGTCTTAAATCCTATAGAGCACGTTTGGGATGCTTTAGTGAGACGATTAGCTGCTCTCAATCCGCCCCCTCAGACCCTTGCCGCGCTTGCAACTGATTTGCAAGAGCAATGGCTCTCGCTTCATATGGAACTGATAGACCGCATAACTGAAAGCGTCACACATCGCTGTATGCGCTGTATTGCTTCTAGAGGCGATCACATTCTATATAGAAGGTACGTTTCCTATAGTAAACTTACATCTTCGATTTTTTCATTTTATACATCTACTGATTTCTATACTATCATAATTGTCTGGTAATTTATTTTTATGTTATTTGATACCTTACTATGTGTTGTATACTGTGGGTAAGTTTTATAAAATTCTACATGTAATCTTTTCAGTAATGGAGATTTTTGTAATTTTTCCTTAAATTTATGATAATAAGTGCATTTTATGTGATTCTGCCATTCATTTTTGTATTACCTTATGTACTGCTGTATTTTTTGCCTTTTTTTTTTTTTTTTTCATCATATCATTCATTCCCTGTTCTTTATTTCTGAGATTTTTGCTACCACGATTTTGTGTTGACAATTTTGAGTATCTTTCCCTGTTATGTAATAGAATTATATTGTATATATAATCCTAAATTTACCTCTTTTGCATTATCATAATACAATAAGGTCCCTATTTATTTAGCTATTTGTGTTTTTATGAAATCTTCATTATGACAGGTTTATAATGCAGTCACTCTGCCTTATAATTGACTTTGGTTTATAATTGCAATTTGTTCTAAAGCATATTCTTCTGCTTTTAATTACTGTATGCAGTATGTCGAAACTTGACCACTATGTATTTATGTAACTGCATGTTGTAAGTATGTACGCACTAACTGATTTTGCGTAACCTCTTTATTTATTCATTAAGTTTTATCATTTATTTAACTATCCTTTATTTTCAGTTCTTATTTATTTATTTATTCTGTGGTATTTGATCATCTTCCGTTTTCAGCCATTAATTACTAGTAATTTGTTACAATACTATGCATTTGCTTCCTCGACCACTACATTATGTAAGTATTTGGCAGAAACCCTACAAGCATAAGCATTCTAGGCATTGTATTATGGCCAACTACAACAGTTTTGGACCTATATGCTAACGTTCCAGTGGATAAGTTGCCTCAGTGTTGGTGAAAAGATAAAATGTATCCTGGAACTTTCTCCAGATTTTCTCCCCAACTGAAACATTCTGGCGAACTATTGCAGAACGACTGGGACAGCAGCACCCGCTAGCTGACAAGACTCAAAACTCGTCTTATACTGAAATCACGTGGGTTATAGTAACCCAGAATCCCAAAAGTCTTTTCAACAGCATGCGCAGCCTGAGAACAGTTTCTATTCTAGTCAGGAATGGATGTTTGAGACTCTCAATCTTTCACTGGAGGCAAAGGACATCCTTGATATTCTTACATATCTATATTCGGCTTTTGGATAGATTCAGATTCCAGAAAGTCTTAATTAAATCTTTCCTTCAAGACAGTCCTGAAGTAGTGCATTGCGTTGCCATTACTATTGAACAGAGCTGCTACTCTTCTCTCACGTCAGCTTGATTGTAATACTACTTCTTAGCTAAAGACCTGGATATCCCTTCATATCCGTAGAAGGGCCTTCGTGGTTGTATTGCGCTCCCGCCTCCTTCTTCCTCCTTTTCATCAAAGAAAAATTTCACTTGCTACTTCATCATATTTCATCATATTTTCGGTTGTTTAAACAGAAGCTAAAATAATTTAGTTTCACGTTTAACACTTTAATAATATACGGCGAAATTCGCTTGCAGTTTGTAATGTGGAACAGAGTTCGTTAAGAGGCACGATTCTAGATCCGTGTGCTTGTTTGTTATGTGGAACTTTCATTATGTGAGGATTTCCGTATGACAGTGTACCACCGTAATATATTATTGCGGCTGTTGCAAGCAAAGAGAAAATTTCTTAAAAAAAATTAGCTAATTTGTTATAAAATATTAGTTACAAATTTAATACTCGTGTAAATTTTAAATATCTTATTCCTTTAAATTTTTCAGAATTTATCACTTTAACAGTCCTATATCATTCAACCAAGCAATTGTAGCATACGAAGTCACCCTTCCTAAAACAGAAAGTGCGTAGTTCTGAAGTTCACATTTACGTTCATGTGTGAGAAATGTACAACAGAACGGAAGGAAATTAAATTTAGATTAATTTAGTTAAAAATAAAATTTAATTAATTATGAAATTTAGATGAAAATCTGTCACTGAAACGTTATGCAAATATATGTAGAAAGCGATATTATTAACGGATTATGAAGAGACGCGCTAGCAAGCTTAGTAATCGTCAAAAATTTGCTTTGCTCCTGCTGGAACTGGCGAAAGTATTCGACGGTGTCTGGCATGAGGACTAATTTACAAATTAATAAACTTGAATTTCCATAATGAAATAATATTTTTAATCGTGGCCTTCCTTATAAATGAAGAAATTTACAGTTACTATTGATAAAGAACAGTGAGATTTAAGAGAAATCAGAGCTGGAGTTCCACAGGGTTCTATATTAGGCCCTATTTTATACCTCCTCCACGTGATGGGCTTTCCCAAACCAATAAATTATACAAATTATTTCATGGTTATGATGATGATACCACCTTGGCAGTCAAATCAACAAGCGAAACGCAAGTGATCTGAAAGCCCCAAAAGTTAATGCAAATAACTGAAGACTGCTGCACAGAATGGGGAATATCTATATTAGCAACTGAGGTTTATATAGCCTCAAAATCCTTTGTTTCAGTTTTAAACGGTGATTGGAACAAGTACTTTCGTATTACAGAGTATTGCAGATGAAATTAATGACGTAAGTGACTCAGATTCCAGGACTGAGATGTGGTCAAATTAGAAGCAGGAATTAAAAAGTATACTCTTAATTCAGTTAGTAATCAGTTATTAATTTTCTTTCATATTTTATATGCAAATAGAGTTAACCCTCATCTCTAGAAAGATGAAAAATCACTTATTCTGATCTTGAGTTAAAACTTTATCAGAAACAAAATTTAATTATATAACACTTACCTAGAGCTAAATGAAGTCATTCCGGACCTTTATTACACCATTGATAAAACTACTTTCCTTTGTCTATAGAAGAAAAGAAACGTGTGATAGTTTCGCTCAAAATGCATGTAGTATTTCTCTAAATCTTTATCAACTAAAGGTACAAGTCATGCGTAATTTTACAGTCCAAACTACCAGGTTTCATTTATAGTTACTACAATAAGACTGCTTCATACTTCGATTTTCCATACTTTATTTTCGCATAAGTGTGTAACTGTTATGCGAACATCATTTTTAATAAAATAATTATAATAAAAAATGTATTAAGAAGTTCTACTTCAGAGATACTGTGGAATTATTACACTTTATTCACTTAATTGTAAAGTGAATTTTTAACCCATTAAATGGAACAGGTTAGATAAATATCGGGAAAAGTTAGGTTTTCAAGAGAAAAAGTTTTTCTTAGGTATGGATTATGGGGACATGCACCAGGGTATTCACCAGGATTAGGATGCTTTTTACGGAGGACATTTTAAGGAAAACATGAAAGCTTTCACATGGTTAGCCCGTTCGACGGGGTTCGAATCTGCTTCGAACTTAGACTGACGAACAATCTGTTTTCAGCTGCTGGTGGAAATGAAATCAAGGTTAAGATTAAAGCCCTCTGTTAATTAGAAATAATAGTTTTAAAAGATATAAACATCTGGGGCACTTTTATTCTTTAACACTAAAATATAAATTTATCTTTAGAACTGTTCCTTACATTTCAATACTCTTTTGAATTAAAAAGGAGTCTGATAAGATTCCACAGTTAACAGAGGGTTACAGCCGAAAACATCGCGGCAAAAACATCGCGGACGAAAACGTCGCGGAGAAAACAACACAAGGCGAAAACGTTGTGCTACAAAACATCGTGGGAGAAAACATCGCAAAGAAAAAACATCGTCGTTCTAAAACATCGTGGTACAAAACATCGTCGTCGAAAATATAGCGGTTCAAGAACTTCGCAGTTTAAAAACATCGTCGTCGAAAATATCGTGGTAATAAATAAAGTATCTACAAATCATCGCATGACGATAACATCGTAGACACGCTTTTTTCAGGACTTTAATAACTGTAAATGGATATTCGCATAATGATTTGTTAGCGCAAGATGGAAAGAAGGATAATTTTTACTTTCATATTTTTTATTAACTAATAAATTTTGCTGAGAAAATAAGAAGGAAACTTAAGCATAGAAAAGTAATGCAACTTATAGCACTTAATAAAATTTTAAACCGAAATAGTTAACTAACAAAGACCATTAATAAATCATTTTTATAAAGTTTTTACTGGTAATTTTTCATGAAAAGTATAATCTATATGTTGCATTTAATTTTCTATGCTTAAGTTTCTTTCTTACGTTTTCAGCAAAAATTTATTAGTTAATAAAAAACGTGAAAGTAAAAATTACCCATCTTTATATCTTGCGCTCACAAATCATTATGGGAATATCCATTTACAGTTATTAAAGCCTGAAAAAAGCATGTCTGCGATGTTATCGTCATGCGATGATTTGTAGATACTTTATTTTTTACCACGATATTTTTGACGACGATGTTTTTAAACTGCGAAGTTTTTGAACCGCTTTATTTTCGACGACGATGTTTTGTACCATGATGTTTTAGAGCTGCGATGTTTTCTCCCACGATGTTTGTAGTACGACGTTTTCGCCTTGCGTTGTTTTCTCCGCGACATTTTCGTCCACGATGTTTTTGCTGCGACGTTATCGGCGGACCCCTAACAGAGATTGTTTTTACGGAAGTATTAATATTTCATTACGGAAGTATTAATCCTCAGCACACTTTTCGAGATCGTATATTTCCGATATTTTATTAATATAATTAAATAATAAAATTGCATTTTACGTATTAATAAATTTCATTTATTATTTATTTCTTCTCCTTTAGTAACAGTCATGTGTCGCATAAAAATTGTATTTCATATTCCAAATCACGTATATTACTATGGACATGTGCTTCATAGTAAGCATCATATGAGTATTTTCGAACTGCATTTTATATGTCTTACATCCTTTTTTGTGAGTGCTCTGTTTTAATCGAAGTGTTTTCCAGTTTTTCAAATTCAATCCAGTCAACTAAACGATTAAGCAGAATATATTAATATGAAATTTTGAAATGAAAGTAAAAAAGCTGAGTATGTTAATTCCAATTCAGAATATATTAAATATGCATCATTTTAATGTGTTAAATCTTTAAATTCCGTTTCTGTTTTTTTACTGAAATGACTACTTATGCTACTGAACATATTCAAAATAACTCACTTGAAAACATAACGAAAGCCATAAGTAGCTCAGTGCTTATGGCCTTTGTTAGGATACTTACAAGAAAAATTGCTATCTACAACTTCCATGTTATTGGAAAAGAGATTTGCAAACAGAAAACGATCAGAAATCACTTGTTTATTGTATAAAACTTTATGTTTAAAAGAAAAACTTTTGAAATGGGCATGAAAATTTGCTTATATTTAGTGAGCAATCGAGATTTCCTATAAATTATTTAAGGATTTTAGTGCCATTATTTACAGCTTTAGTTCTTATTGCTTGTAATAATTTTCACTATTTTCTTCTTGGGCAAGATCAACTTATTTAACAAGACTTCAAATGAATTTCGCTTTTTCTTCTTTGCATATGGTTACGAAAGAATTTATCTGACGCTTTGCAATTTTGACTCATAATTAGAAAGCGGGGATGTTCATCTGGCGTATCTGGTGTATGGTACTAGCTTTGTTTCAGTTTCTAATTATGTTTCTCCTGATCCATATATGGAAAAATAAGTACAAAATAATTCATTGGAGTTATTTCTGTAGTAAGGGGTTTATTATTTTGGGAAATGTTTCACTTCGTAAAGTGGATATGCAATTAATTTTGCATTTTACTTCCCGATGTGAAAAAGGTTTAATAGATGTAAAGTAGGTAAATTAAATCTGAATCCCATGCATCCATGCTTTTATTTTAGTAGCTTTCCCTTTTTATTAAAACTGTTAATTTTCTAAGGATAGTGAATAATTGTTTGAATATTATTCCATTTGTGTATTTATGCGTGGTGGCTTCGGAAGTTAAACAATATGAAAATTATGCATTTAATATTATTATATATCATCATATTATAATTGTGGCTGTCCTTCTATAAAATGACTCATTATAAAAATGTAATGACTTGTAAAAATGTTCTCCATTCTTTATGCTTAATGTGCTTCTAAAGGACGAAAATATAAATAGTTTCAAAGTCTGTGTTTGTAAAAGAGCCAAACTACACATTTCTAAAACTTTCATTTTTGTAAATTTTATATTTTTGTGTGAAAGATGATGAGTTCCTAAAACGTAGAAAATGTAATACTAATTTTATCACCGAAATCAATTTTTTCATTTGGTCCTCTTTTTACAAGTAATGTCGGTAATTACCATTAATTACCATTAATGTTTCTCCCTACAGCACCTCCTCACGGTAGTCGCCGATCACCGAGTGTGTTCACATCGAACGAGTACCAAGCATGGATGAGCCGCGCTCCATCCACCTCAGCAATATACGAAAGGCTAAGACGGGGTCACCAGGCTACATCTACATTGGGAAGGATCGCACATAGTGCGGAGTCCCTGTTGGACACCATGCGACAAGTAAGTGACGATACATTTTTGCTTGGTATCTACTAAGCCTTGATTAGAGTTTCTCACCGTTTTCTTAGGCAGAGACTTATTAAAATATTTATCTCATATTCTTAGTTTCTATTTCAATTGTTAATCGTATTTTGCAATCTTTTAAAAATATTTTTACTTCCTTTAGGACAAAATTCCTTGCTTTCGGGGGGGGCACTAGTCGACTAATTAATTAATATCTTTACGTGCCTCACCTTCTGTTAGGTATTACACGGACTGGACCCAGCTGAAAACCCCCATATCAGGCAAGGGGAGGATCGCAGTCAACTTTTTCCCGAGAGGAACGAAAGTCCGCGTTGTTGCAACTCCGGGGACCCAATCCGAAGTGGCAGACTTTTTGAATTTTCCTCCAAGTCCACGGGTACGCCTGGGCGCGTGGGGTCACCACTCCCGGCTCTCAGGTTTCGCCGCGGATGGGCAAAATATTGACTTGACGGTTTGACCCGTCGTTTAAATGCTCCCACCAGTACTACACGGGCAGCGCGTCCCATCAGGACATTACCTAGCAAACTCGGTGCCGTCCAACACCGTGGTGCCGTCCCACACCAAGCTACAGAACCATCTGGTATACGGCTTACGCCTTTCCCCCGAGGTCCAGCCATACATATGACCCAACCCCGGGCTCTGGAACCGCCAGGCTCGTGATTTTATACCCCCGTGACCGAGACTGCCTAGGTACAGATCCTAGCCAGTAGCTTCGCAGAGTTCTCTACGTCGACCCCCCGGGGGGACTAGTCAACTAAGTCAATCAAGTTCGTGATGTAAATCCCTTTCCTATAACAAATTGCAATCCTATTGCAATCTACTGCAATCCTATTGCAATCTCCTATTGCAATTTGCTGTAACATATATTAGAACTAAAAAATGTCGGCGGCAATTATAGTGTTATTAGTCATTTCTGAAGCAGGCAATTTCAAAACTATTAACTGTGCTGCTGTCGAAAACTGGATTTAAACTTCGAGTTTAGGTGAAGCCATTGACCATACAATAGGAGAGCACATGGAAAGTATTCATTAATAAAAATAATAGAAGTCAATTACGAAACGAATCAAATTACGTGAGTTCGTGATATGTGAAATACAGTAGCTTCTGTTATAGCAAAAAGTCAAACAGGAGGAATATTTTGTTAAAAGGAGTTGGAACCCCAAAATCTTCAAAAAATTGTGATTTCAGATTTTTACATTTTCAAATTCTCTACACTTTTATCTTTCTAAAAATACCATTCTTTAATCTCTATGAAAATTATAACTGTAAAAAAATCTAGTTTTAATTTGTCATCTACTTCTTTGGTCAATGAGGATTTTTACATAAAAACGCGTTTTTCTCCAAACGTGACTTTTTTTATACTCGATGTACCTTTTCTCAGGAGCTACTGCTCACAGGTATCTAAACGTTTTATGGCTTATTTATTAGGTTCCCTAATATTTACTGAAATGAGCTTTTTGTAATAAACTTAGAAAAAAAAATTTTTTAAATTTTTTTGTGTGAGAAAAGTGCTAAATTTTACTATCCCTAACAAAATATCCTGTAATTTATTCTAAAATTCAAAATGTTTCAGAAGCTCATTTCAGTATAATCCGATAGGTATACTTAAATTACAGAAAATATTTCAAGCTTGTATCTACAGCAGATTTTGAGAAAAGGTACATCGAAAATGGCCAATTTAACATTGTCGGTATAGGGGTTTCTGATACCCCTTAAGGTCTCGCCGAGAGAAATTGTTTATCATTACACATTAGAAAACTATGAAAACCAGCATAAACCTAACTTGTTTTGAAGCTAGAAATATAATTTACGACACGACAATAATCTTTTTAAGACCTTTAAAGTTTAGTAAGTTATAAGGTATTTCTCCCACTTTCCTAGCGTGCCTTCGTGGTGTAGTGGTTCTGAACGCTGGGCCGGTATTCCAGAGGTCCGTGGTTCGATTTCCGGCAAAGGCGTTTGCATATTTTTCAATCTCTCTTGCTTTCAAAAAATCCTAATGTCTCTACAATGACGCCCGAACTAAAATGGTGCTGTGAATGATGATTCTCCGCACCCAAATTTGGCGATTGGGTCCCCTTAAATCCCCAGTCGGCCTTTAGAAAGGGAGAGTATATAAGGTATTTCTCCCACTTTCCTTGCATGCCTCGTGGTGTAGTGGCTCTGCACGCTGGGCTGGTATTCCAGAGGTCCGGGGTTCGATTCCCGGTGAAGGCATTTGCATATTTTTCAATCTCTCTTGCTTTCAAAAAAAAAAAAAAATCCTAATGTCTCTACAAAGTATAGGCTTTAAATAAAAAATGCCTAATCGTATGTTTAATCGCTATAGACAGTATTTAATGTGAAATGCGATTTTTTATCTTTCAGGATGAGTATCGAGGAATCTACACATTTCCCCGGCGTCTCCACACTCCGAGTGAAGATTCACTGCCAGCGGGAGGGACGTACGTACCCAGGTTGTCCGTCCCCCACCCCACGCCCATTAAACCCTCGGAGGATCGCCTGCACCTAGTCAGCTTGGACCCCAGGGACTTCAAGTAAGTTCAGATTTCGTTACTATTGCAATCTGCTATAACAGATATTAGAACTAAAAAATTTAAGTTCTTGAAACTATGGTGTAATCTCTGAAGACTATCTGCTGCATGTAATACCTCGTATTTGCTTTTGAATACGAAATATAATTGCTAAAATAGCTTAAGACAAAAGGAATGCTTAGGATAAAAAATCGCTAATGAAAGCTGCATGTGTCCGAATTAGTTGTGTAGATAAAATATTGCACGATAATGCAACATCCGTATGCGGTATTATGCAACATATGAAGCGCGAAGATAGATAAACTCCATTATTATCCAGCATTTTCTATCACTGAACTTTAACTTATATTAGTCTCTGCATCTCTAATTTATGTGCGTTAATTTAAGTTTAACCTTAATTTATGTTTAAAGAAATAAAAATCCTCACCTCGGAAAGTCGCTGGTCAACTTGACCCAAAGAATATAAAATAATAAAAAAATTAGAATTTGTACTTATTTTCTCAGTTTTTAAATTTACGAGTTTTGTTTTATCATTATACGTTTTTTCGAACCGTTCAAATAATGTGTTTTTATCAGCGGCCGAATGGTTAAAACCAGTGAACATTGGTAATTGGAAAATTGGTATGTTTTTTCTATTATGTAAGTTTATGTATTGTAGACCTTGAGTGGGACAGGAACTCGCAAGCTGCGCTCTCACATATTGCCAGCGGTCACATTAAGTGCTTCTCTTTCAAGGAGGACATGAAAATCGTTTCCAATATGCGCCAAATGCTGAGAAAATCAGCCTTCTGCCGGATATATTTTGGTCTGTTTGGACTTCTCGAGAAAGGATATTTAAACCAATGGCTTTCTTCTTCTCGACTTTAAGAAAGAGCAGTGTTTTGGACCTTGTTTGACTTCGTCAGAATACGGAAAAAAAGTAATGATAACATGCGTTATAGGGTTATTACCGCAATCCTATTGCAATTTCCTAACAAGTTATTTATAATTTCAGTCTTTATTATCAGTTCTCCTTTCCTTTCCTTCATCAGATTGCAAATTTAGTTAGATAGTATTTAAGCTGAGGTTTTTCGGATTGTAAGACAGTTTCTGCCTCGCGATCCACGTTACTATGTTTCGTTATCTCTGATAAGAACGTAATTCTTCGACTTTGTGTTATTGCTGCGGTTATTTAATTGTTACATCGGTGAGAAGTTCTGAGTCAATTGAGAATTTAAAATCAATTGTCTTTGACTACTAGGTTAGTTTTCAATTTGACCTGGACTGTTACTTTTAAGTTTCTTTGCCGTAAATGTAATTGTTCCTTAAGCACAAGACATGCGTTTAAAATACTTAATACATATACTAGTTTAAAATACATATACTAGTTCTTACTAAATAAAAAGGGTGTTTTAAACCTTTTTAGCACTCTGTTCTTACTTCAGACCAAGCGATAATTCGCTCCAAGTCTGCTAGGAGTTTGATACTAGTATATGCTCCTCAAGAAAGTCAAATTCTATAGCATATAACACTAATAACCCTAATAATAAGGTTATACGAATATCATCTGACAACGTTCTACTTCAGAAATAATAAATTAATTATAAGCATGTTACTTCCTTTAGGACAGTAAGAAGAATGTACTAAATCAAAATAAAACTTTTTTAAGCAGCTCTTGTAATACAATAGTGAAATAGATTCACATTTCGTCAACTTTAAGAAATGCCAATGAATCTAATTGTATGCTATTGCTTCAATCCAAAGCGATTGGTTCACGCCTTTAAGTAGTCACTTAAGAAGATTCTATCTTGAATTTCTGCGTTCTAAACAGGGCACAAAAGGCTTAACTGTAGTTAATTGTAATCCTTTCGTTGTAAACAATAAGTGTTAGCACAAGAAAAAACATTGTTTCACGGTTATTTTAAATATTCTAAACGTACACTACAAGTTTTTGAAGACAATTACCATATTTCACACAGCTTCTTTCCTTAGCAAAGTTCACTTCATTAAAAAATATCGTAAAATCTGTTGCAATCTAACTATTGAACAAATCTTTTGTATCTTTGGATCTATTGAATAATTCCTTTATTTTGCTATGGAATCCATTTTAATTGGTTCTTGATTAAGCAAACCAAAGATGCCCTCTTCAGAATGATGAAATTCAAGCTTGAAACTTTGCTTACAAAGCATATATATATATATATAAACTATTTGTATGTATAAGCTATTAAGTGCAGCAAATCAGTTTATTAAATTTTCACGTTGCAAACGTTTTCCAATAAGAATTAAATTTTTAAGAAATGAAAGCCTTTAAAATATGGAATTTTATTGGTTATACCAACATTAAATATTATTTTAGTCATGTGACATTTAAGCTACAATTTTCAGAACTTTTCAGCATCGCAATCTAACTGCGTGTATCCGAACTTTATAGCATCGTACGTTAAGAGCAAGTACCCAAAAAATGTTTTAGTAATATTTATAATCATAATTGAGTTTTTAAAATTTAGTAAAATTTAATTGCAGCAAGTATCGGCCTAGGCCGACGGTCACTCCTATCAGCGTGGGCCCTCGAGAACCGATGGAGGCTCCCAAAGGCTACAGCGGTCTGCTTTGGATCCATCTACTGTCAGGACGGGGCCTCAAGCCAACTACCCACGGGGACCACTTCCGTGACCTGTATTGCGTCATCGAGTGCGACAGGGTTCACAAAGCGCGAACAGTTATCCGAACGGGCGAGCACAGCTTCGACTGGGACGAGGTCTTCGAAATCGACCTCGTCGAAAATAGAGAAATAGCTTTCCTACTTTACACTTGGGACCCCAGGTATGTAAACTCATTATGTCTTGAGTTCCTACCGCAAAATCAAATTAAAAATGAATTACTTTGTTTAGTACCATCTAACCGTATATCAGTTATGTATTTTTATCATTCCGATTTGTGGAGATTCTTAAGCTTTCTGGACCAAGGAACTGTAAAAGATGTTTTAAAGACGCTAATTTTAAATTGTCTTCGTTATTAAATTCCAGTCCTTTTGGAATTATTTATCGCTCCAGCGAATGTCTGACAATAAGTTGTCAGTTAATAATCAGGTGCATAAATCTCAAACAAAGGTTCCGATGATTCGCTGATTTCAATCTCAAGAAAGTTGTACGTAATTGTTTCAGTGCTCTAAAAATTATCAATTTGTGGCAGGACCTCTGAAAATAAAAATTTTACGTTAAGCTATTACTAGAACCTTTTGTTTTTGCTTTGTTGGGGTGAACGTGCGTACGCATTATTATCTGTTTCGAAGTACGTAGACATCATAATGTCTGCTTTTTTAAGTGTTTATAGAAGTTATCTACACGTAAAATTTGAAAGCAGCAGCTGTTTCCTTGATCAGAAACTATCAGCAAACTACTAACGGAATTCTGTACTGCCGATAAATTAGTAATAGACTGCTTTTGATGGGATAAACAAGTTCATCACGGGGAATTTTTCTAATGCTCAGATTAAATCTTACTAGTTTAAACTTTTGTTAAAATTTTCTTTTTAGGATTACCTTTAAAAGTTAGAAATTGGTGTGCTATTACAGGTTTCGGCACAAGTTGTGCTACAAGGGCACCCTTCATCTGCCTGCCCTACTCCGGGAGTCCCCTGTGCACAGCCTCGCGCTGAAGCTGGAGCCCCGAGGAACACTGTATCTGAAGCTGCGTTACAAGAATCCGACGCAAACTTTCCAGCGAATGCCGGCAACGGCAGATGAGGGTGTTTTTGGGGTGGATCTAGAAACAGTGCTGGTCAAAGAGGATTCAGGATACGGAGTGCCTCTCATTGTCAAAAGGTATTTTTTATAATACTCTTCTGCACTGCTTTAACTAACTAAACCCCAATATTCGATCAAGCAATATAAATTTAGATAAGACTTGAAAAGAAGCATGATGATATGCCTATTTCTGCACCTGAAAAAAATTGATGTATGACCTGTGATTCTCAGTTACGTCTCAGTAAGCTCTGATTTAAGTTATAAACTGATTTTCTTTACCTTTAACACATTTTCCTGACTTTGAGCACATTCTTTTTTGTCACTTAATAGCTAGCTAGAAAATAAGGCAGTTTTAGGAATATAGATCCCTGGTGGCCAACGACCTTGGGCAATGGTGAACTGCGTTTCTATTTAATCTAAAAATTTATCTTAAATCATTACACTGCCCATTTTGATGATTTATTGATTTCTGTTGATTCAGTTTCTGGTGAGAAGCAGTGACCGTCAGCCTCCAGGTCGTTAGTAATCAAAAGCCTTTCCAGGTATAATTGTGCTCCCATGCAATTTTAATTTTAAAAAAAAATTTACTAATAGTGCATTGTCTTACATTATATACCCACTGGTTAACTCCAATCATTTTCCGCTTGTACGATATCAATGACCTTGACAGGAATTGGCAGACACTGCTGTACTTCGACTGAATTATAATTTTAAATATTTATCTAATTTTATTCCACTGCCCTAATGTGATGATCTATGAGTTGACCCTAAGTGATCCTTACCGTGTAGGTTACCAATGACGAACACATTCAAACACGCTGATGTATTCCGATTTAATTTTAGCTTAAATACTGATGTAAACTTATTGCACTGTCCCGCATAAATGCTCTATGTTTGACACTATGAAGTTACTTTCAAACTGCAGTCATTAGTGACTGTTAGGAGTACTGACGAACTCTCATAACCAACAGCCTTGAAAGCATCAATATGCTTCTATTAAATTTTAAATTAATAGCTGTATAAACGTACAACATTTTACCACAGTGATGATCTTTGAAATGACCTCAACTTGTACCTCCCCTATATATTCCGACTTAGTTTTAATTTTAAAATTTATTATACTGCTTCCACATGAAATCAAGCGCCTCTCGATCTGTAGGTAATTTATGACTTTGAGGTGCATCGATATTCTTCAATTTTAATGAAAGCATCGTCGTAATTTACTGTATTGCCCTCCTGATCACTGGTGACTAATACCCTTGAAATGAAAAGATATGCTGTAATTTAGTTTTGATTTAAAATACCTGCATAAGCTTACTACACTGCCTCACATCGGAGATCTATAGGTTTACCACAAATGGCACTCAAACTGTAGGCCGATGGCTGACCTCAAAGGGCACCCATGACCAGCAATCTTGTTGGGCAACGGCAACGTGTACTTCGATCTAATTTTAATTTAAATATTTATCTAAATTTCATGCACTACTCAACAGTGGGGACCTATGAACTGATTTCAAACGATCCTCAACCCGTAGGCCATT
This sequence comes from Stegodyphus dumicola, assembly GCF_044657685.1. Classification (NCBI taxonomy): domain Eukaryota; kingdom Metazoa; phylum Arthropoda; class Arachnida; order Araneae; family Eresidae; genus Stegodyphus; species Stegodyphus dumicola. The sequence continues at coordinate 29,025,912 of NC_140779.1, read as the reverse complement.
GGTGAAAAGAAGTCTTACAAGCCTCGATTTTTCTAATTTAATTTTGACTTTTGAAATATATCTAAATTTATCGTACTGCCCGATATTGAAGATTTATAGGTTTACCTCCAATGATCCCCAAACTGCATCTCACCGGTTTGAAGAACATTAACATGCACTAGTTATTAATAATATTGACGGGCAATGGTATACTACGATTTAATTTTAAACGCTTCTCTAAATTTAAAATTTTCTCTGCATCGGGGACCTACGAATTTATTCTAAGTACCCGAAAACTTGGATAGCGAGCAATCAAAATACTTGAAACATATACAATTGTACCAGTCTGATTTAATTTATTATTTTGTTCTACAGTTGTGATTTACTGGTTGACCATCATTAATAGTCAGCCAACCAGTTGTCAGCATCGATCTGCTTCAGTGTAATTTTTAATTAAAGAACCTAACTAAATTCTAATCTAACTGCTTCATTCTAGTGACATGTGGTTTAGTTCGATGTCATCATCTTCTAATTCACCGGCCACAAACGAAGAATGTTGTCTAAAATTATGGTCCATCGATTAAATTTTGATGCCAGAAATGTTCTTAGCAGAGTTCTTTCCATCATTTTGACATTGAAAACATCCATAAACGAATGTCTCCAAAAACATTTTTTGGAGCGTCATATTACACTACTGTTGATATATCATCCCTCTCTCCTAGTAACTGTTGCCACTGAACGAAAATCAAAGTTAGTTAATTTGTTTTCCATACGCCTTGCGTATACCCATTTCGGAAGGCATTACCACTGAAAGAAGGAATGATGTTTAATTTATCTTTAATGCGGTTAGAGCATAGCCAATGATTAAAGTGTTGCCATTCGAAAAAATTAAGATGTTTAATTTAATTAGTCTGTAACTGCTTAGCAGAGTGAGGGATTTAAAAGTAATTAATGTATTTCTTAATAGCTTAAATTTTTATTTTATTATTTTAAAAATATAAATTACTGACATAAATTAAAATATATTACTCTAAGTAATGGAAGATGTTTATCACTTATAACGTACTTTGTAAAAATGGTTTTCTTTTCTTCTTTCAATGATGCTTATCGTATTGAATTTATCACTTGATTAATAAAGTATGGAAGACGTTGAAAGCACACTGGTTCATTTGTCATCATTTATTTAAGATTAGGAATTAGCGAGTTAATTAGAGATTTTTTTATAAATTTTTCAAACCACATTAAATTACATTCATTATCTTGTAAAAAATTTAATAAAACTTGATTCCTTTAAATGACAAAAATTGTTTCTCTTAGATGAAGGAAAAGGTTACTTAAGCCATACGATAAGTAAGTAAAATACATTTCCAAGAAAAGGAAAATAAATCTTTCTGTCCAGTTCATTTGTATGCATGCCTGTGTTGTATTTTAAGCACCATGATTGTAAGATATTTCAAATTAATGTAGTTATTATAAGATTATAGTATCTAGTATACTGAGAAGAATTATCTTCAAATCTTATGACACAAGCAAAAGTCAGATTAAGGGTGTATAAGACCCTTTTATTCAAACACAAAGATCTCAACAGATGGCCCCACTTGGGCTTACGTAATCCAATATTTCTGTCTTAAATAAGTTATGCTGAACTAAAATCAAATGTAGTTAGATTAGGCTAACGGCTCACAGAATACAGTAACGCGCAAAAAGGCTGTGGATTTAGAAAACCGGTGAGACTAGCCTAACGGCTGAAAGCACTTAACGCCACAGAATCAAATCTCTATTTAGTCACGGTAACAACGTGGTTTTCCAGTAGGCAGAACACGCTCTAAAATCAGCTTGCGAAACCCTTTTTTCTCTCTCAATCTGAATAAATGCTCGTTATCTCGTTTGCATTCTAGCATGAAAAGCGTGAGCGAAAAGGAGAGTGACAGAAAAGTACTTTAATTCCAAATTAAATTGGTAATTTAATTTATTAATCAAAAATAAATACATAAATCCTTACAAGACTACTTCATTCATTATAAAACTACTGCCATGAACGTTATTAAAATGAAGCATTTAGTCTTCAAAGTTGTATGCTGTAATGATAATCCTGATTTCAACGAACTCTAATTTTATATTTATTAGAAAATTGTGATTCTATTAACGATTAAATAAAAATTATAAATATAATCCACACTTCTTTGAATCATGTGAAGAAAGGCAATAATGCACATCATTAAATATTTACTGAAATTATCTAATTATAATATTTTATTAATTATAATCCGTTTTCAAACTTCAGGTGCACAGAAGAGGTGGAACGCAGAGGTTTGGACATTGTTGGAATCTATCGACTGTGTGGATCCGCTCTCAGGAAGAGACTTCTCAAGGAAGAATTTGAAAGGAACACACTCCTGGCCAACCTCTCAGTGGAACACGTTCCCGATATTAATGTTGTTACAAGTAAACAGTTTTCTTGGGTGTCCCTTTTTCTTTAAAAGAAAATGGCTCATATATTGAGGAAGAAGTGTTTTAATCGTAAATGAAGCATAGAAACCTTACACATCATTGAAAAGCGTACTCGATTCATGTTGTCTGAATCTGACTGAGTTACCTTTTTATTCTCTTCCAGGTTTGTTAAAAGATTACCTACGAGAACTGCCAGAACCGTTATTCACGAAAAGTCTCTACGACATGTTAGTTGACGGTTTCAGTGTTTGTCTGCCGGATGATCCGGATGGCAACGCCAAACTCATGTTCAGTATTCTTGAATGTTTACCTAAAGCTAACCTGGTAAGAAGACAGCTTTTACCTTCTCAAACTCAGAATAAACGTACTGGAAATAAATACAGGGTATTTATAAAGTCCCGGGCCCATTTTGATGTTTAATAACTCATAAAATAGTAAAGATAGATTAAAATTAATAACATAAATGGTTATATACACTCAAAAAGTTTCATGACCCTTGTCAATGAACTTCCACGTGTGCCCCCTTCGTCGCACGGAGAATATCAAGTCGATATTCAATTTCACGCCAGGTACCGGCAAGCGTGTCGGCATCCACAGAGGCTATTGCGGTTGCAATTCTGGCTTTCAGGTCATCAATGTTCGACACTCTCCTCCTGTAAACGTAGTCCTTTAAAAATCTCCAAAGGTACAGCGGCGTTATATCAGGTGATCTGGGTGGCCAAGGAATTGGACTTCCTTGCTCAATCCATCTTCCTGTAAAATGGTCATTCAAAGAACTACGAACGATGGTACCCCAATGAGGTGGTGCACCATCTTGTTGCCAAAAGACATGTGGCTGAAGCTCTTCTAGTTGTGGAAATACGAAGTTTTCCAACATGTCTAAGTATACGACTGATGAGACCGTCTTTTCTGTAAAAATGGGGAATCCCTTTGTGCCTCACGGTATTCATGGTGGTTTTCATATCCCCATATGAGCCCATTATGGCTATTAACATTGCCAGAAAGATGCCAAAAACAAAAGAGAGAAAAATGCAATTAATATGCAGACATATTTAGAAAAGTACAGATATTTAGACTGGAAAATGAAATTATCTGAAATTAAACACACCTGCAGACGATATTTACAAAAGTAAAGATATTCAAACCTGAAAAGGAAAATATATAAGTTATTCCATCAATAAATGCCATAAGTTTGTTTATATCTTCATTATTTTATGAGTTATTAAACATCAAAATGGGTCCGGGACTTTATAAACATCCTGTATTTTGTAACTGTTTTATTAGTAGCGTGAAATAATGCAAACTCAATTTAAAAATCAAATGAACAAGACACTTAGCTTGAGACACGTATGAAATCAGTCACAGCAACTTTTTCAAGGACCAGAATTCATAATGAAATTATTGCTCTAAAGATTTATTACACATATATTAATAACATACGCAATTGTTGCATAATGTCTTCTTAGGTATGTATATACATAAGAAATGTTTTAAAAGTTGTTTTCCCTGAGATATAACTACGTATACTCCAACCTATCCCTTGCTATTCAACTTCAGAGAGCTGCACTTTTTATTACTTTAAAGAGCATATCCGTGCATTAACAATCATAGAGTTCTAAAAAATATCAGGTCGAGTATAAGATTAATGCAAATAGAATAATAGGAAAAGGTGTTCAGTGATAACGTCTTTATAATTTTGTGGCAAAATTCTTATTCGACTTGCAATTCGACTATTCCAGTGCAATCGCATTTCTAATGTGAGTGAGTAAATTCTGAAGCTTTAAATAATTTTATACTTGAGTATCCCAGATAACCAAAACATTAAAAGTCAGTTAATTTTTAAGATGAATGCACAATTTTAAATTCTCAGATACTTTTTTATCTTATTCTATATTTAATATTTTAATCCAACAGCTTAACTAAATCATTTCATTGGGAATGGTCTAACCTATCGTTCTTTTAGCCATCTCTCCAAGAATGTTACCCAGGGTGCATCATAAGGGGTATACCAGTAGTGCCCAGAATGTTACCCAAGGTGCATCATAAGGGGTATAACAGTAGTGCGCTTAAAAGGAAAGGAGAAGAACACATACAAACAATCAAGTCTTTAGCGAGAACGGAAAATGTACCCTTGAAGTTCGGAATAAAATAGTCATCCTATTATACCTCCAGGACTACTTTCATATTTGACATATTATAGATGATTTTATAGAAGTTATATAGAATGAATTGCATAATACTTTATCTTCTTTAATAAGCACTGAATTTGAGAGAAATTCATTGCTAAGGATTTAATTTATTTACGAAAACTATTATTTATAAAGACCATTCTTTTACAAAGGAAATAATTTGTCATCAAGTCGGAAGAAATTTGAATGAAATTTTAAATGAAGGTTTACTACAGCATCTGCTTGATAAGAAAATAGGGCCTACCAGCGGCCGAGCGGTAAAGTGGCTGAACACTGGTAGTTCGGCTCGAGGTTCGAATCCCGCGAACGGGCTGGCTGCATGGACGTTTTCGTGGTTTTCCCCATGTGTAACGTGTATACGAGCCAGTTTCCCTTAGAAAGCCCTCCACGAAGGCATCCCTCCCCTTAGGCAGATAGCCCTAGAGGCTTTGCCATAATCACACACACACATGATAAGAAAATATTGCGGAAAACGGCATGAAGGTGCACTTTCAGTCTAGATTTTTGGAGCAAATTTTGTAGCGAAGTTTTATTGTAATTATGAATTACATTATCATATAAATTAGGTTTAATTTACTAATTTATTTCCTGACTTTAGCACTTCCATTTATGCAATGAAAATGCAAGCAGCAATACGGTCCTAACACAATACCAATATATTATATCTTTAAGAATATGATATTTTTAATAATAACTGTTAAAATACACTTCTTATACTTTTTTGTTTGAATGTTAGAAACATCGAAATAATGATGTGATTTCTGTATTTTAAAGAATATTCTATTATTTTAATACTTCTAGCTCATGATTTGGTTTCCATCATCATAAAATATTGTATGGAAATTTATAAAAAAATCATAGACTGGATAATAAATGAAATTTTTTATTATAAAATATCTATATTTTTAATTTATTTAGAAACCAAAGGAGCAGTAATATATAGAATTAATTTTAAGCATACCATATCTAAATGTTACATACTTTTACATATTTCTTAAACATTAAAGCATTAGATATTAAGTAATTGAAAAACTATTTTTCTATCTGTATTACTATGATTCTAATAAAGTACTATGATATTATTTGGTTGTGGGAGATAACATTTTAAAATATTCTCATTGCTGTTTCATTTAATTGTAGAAATATATTCAGTTTCTCAACATTCATTTAAAAAAATAGATGGAAGATTCGAAGGTATATTATTTATGTAGTTTTTGAAGTGTATACATTTTTAAATTATTTGAAACTTTCCAAACCACAGTGGTTATCAAAAGTGTTGGATTATCTTAAATTCTGCAGCAAAAATACTAGTAGACTAAAACAGAAATTATTAATGTAATTTTTTAAATAATATTTTTATTCTCTTCCTTATAAAATATTATAAAAAATTTTAAGTAATAATTTACGAGTTTAAAAAAATAAAAATTAATCAAGAATGCAAATAAAATTCCATTGTCGATTTGAGATACTGAAAAGAAATTGCTAAAAAGCACTAAAAATATTTAACTTCTATAAGATTATTATTTCGTGGGTCATTCGTTTGCTTTTTTCTACATTGTAACAATTTTGGTATAAACTGAACAGACATTTTTTGTAACTTCTGCACTAAAATTAATCCAGTATTTTTTCAAACCAAATATCTTTAACTGGATTTAAATTATTCCTTTTGAACAACTGTACAACAACAAGAAGTAAAAATTTAAAGCATTTGCTACTGAGCGGCTCCTATATAAGCTATTTGGTTTGCTCCTCAAACAGTCAGCTACTCATATGTGAAACGGTAGCAGAAGCATAGTCTCCTTATAATTTTCCGATGAAGTCCATTAAAAATGTACTTATATTAAGAAGTGGTCTATCCAAAGCTATGACTTATATTTGTGAAACAGGGTTTCAGTCTTTGACTTGTTTAACCCTTTGAAAGCCAAAACGCCCGACACGTCCTTTCATTCAAACACCACAAACGCCTGAATTGGCCGAGATTTCGATGTTGTTTCCTTCCCTTCCCCTAAAGTATACAGTAACAGCTGTAGTTTCCCCAAATGCACTGTATCAGTTTATTGCAGACAGTTTGTCTTAAAAGGCTAACAGTTTGCTTAAAAGATAGTTTCTTTATTAGAAAGTAGAAAGGATGTCATTCAAAATCTTCACAATTCTTTGTGCATTAATGGACGGGGAAGGGAGGAAACGGAAGGGACGTGTAATGGACGGGCCGGGCATTTCAGTATTTTAAGCGTACAGGTTAGCGAAGACTTCGGTTTTATAAGGATTAAATAATATTAAAATTATTAAAAGAATATTAAAATTATGTTTTTGATTATAAAACACTGAATTTTCATAATGGAATTAGCTTTGGGTATTATTGTACAAAAATATACTGTAGGTCTGTGGGAGACAGTAACATTTACACATTGTTGACCTTTAACACATTGTTGGCGAACGGGCTAAATCGACATTCTTAGTGTTGTTGCCAAGATCTAAAGAATAATGTTTGTGATAGCCAATTTTTGCGCCGTTGTCACCATCTTCTCTTTTAGAATGCTCGTAATTTTTTCATTATCTTCTTCAATATCAATAAGAAATAAATAAATTACCCTAATGCAGACATACAATATTACACTATGCCATAAAAATACCAAACTGTTTAAACTTAGATCATCCTTCGCCAAACAATAATGCGACCACCTGAAATTGTATTACTGTCATATACAAAAACGACCTAACATCAAATGAAATTAAGTTCTATTTACGATTGATTTCATAAATAAAAGCTTGTGTTTTAAATCTTTCATTAAACTTTGCAGAAAGTTGTATAGCTTTCAAGCCTAGATTTCTTTTTAAAAAAAATTAAGTAAAAGCGTTGCTTCTATGGACGATGGCTTCTTTTCTTTTCTTGGCTAGAATTCTGTTTCCTTCTTTTTTGAATCTCTTTATAAAACTGAAACGTGTTGAAAGTACTCAGTTCAAGTTTTTAGCAATTCGCTTCACAGATTTACAATTTTTGAAATGAAAAATAGCTAATTTTCTAACTTCATTTAACATTTCTTAATGCCAAGTTGTTACAGAACGCACTAAATTTAAATTTATTTGCATAAGACATTTTCAAACATTACGTAAAGTTATATTTAAATTATTGCTATAATTTCGAAACAAAAATTTAGAATAAAAACTTTAATTAAAGCCTAAATTCTTTGGAAAATATTGGAGTCCTAAAACTTTTCGTGGAGTTTTATTTTTTCTCATTGTTAAATTATTGTTAAATTGTTAATTGAATGAATTTCGTATGATATTATAAGAAATAGAATAAAGATATTATTTAGAGAACACATTAAAAAAGTTATAATTTGACCTATGCATATTGCTATTTTTATTATGCCCTCCTCAATAAAAGATATTATTTAAATAAAATAGTATAAAGATAGAATAATATTATGGAATAAGCATAATAATAATAGAATAAAGATAGTTTTGAAAGAACACAGTTTAAAAATATAAATTTAATCTATGTGTATTATTAATTTTACTGCAGCCACCTGAATTAAAGCTATTATTTAAGTAACGATAGAATAAGGATGTTATGGAATAAAGATAGACTAATATTATAATAGAAAAGTATTATAAGATAGAGATAAAAATAATTATAGAATAAAGTAGAATAATTTATAATAGAAAACTACTATAGAATAAAGATAAGAATAATAGAATAAACATATTTTGTAAAGAATGAAATTTACAAAATTCCATTTTAAACTTATACATGTTATTATTTTTACTGCAGAGTCCCAGATCTCGATGTATCTTATTAAATGATTAATTAGTTTTCTTTTAGTAGAACTACCTGAAAATTTTTTTAAGTTACTTATGTTTTTAATATTTGAAAATTGCTCCTGCTTATTGAAGTTACCAATTTGTACTTGTGGACTAATTTGGTACTTTAGCCACTGTTCTATATGATTGCACCCATTACATTCAGACGGTTTTTGAGCGCTGAATGCACAGGCTACTAAGTCATGAAGCGCACATTAAATTTCGATAAAGTACCTGATCTAAACTAAAAGCGTGGAATATTGTTAATGAGACAGAAAATTTTCTTAGATAAACAGAAAATTCCAGATAATGGCAATAATATTTTTGGAGGAAATCTTAACGTTTAGGATTATTCAAATAATCTAACAAATTTAAGAGTGCTTTATAAAAAATTATACAGCTAAGCAAATAACTATTTCGCTGTTTTGCATTCTGCTATATCAATTCGCTTGCTGTATCCATTTGTTCCTTGCAAAGAAATGCTGCGAAGATGAAATTTGCAAATACAACGAAACCTGGCGAGCCGTTTTGATAGAGGAGTATAATAAATAATAAATTACTTCAGGTAACTACAGCTGGTATCTTTTGATACTTAATCTGGATTCTCAAGAAAGATTGTTTTTTCTCGAAATTTGTTTCTTTTGTACTAATTTAAATTTTGTAATTTACAAATAATAAATTAATTGTAAAATTTGTAACGGTTTTGTAAAAAGTTAAATATAAATATTTGGTCTTTAGTTTTCAATCTTACATAACATTCTGCGTATTCTTAGTGCACTGTCCTATTACTGCTGGATCACTTACGGCTGGTCGCCACTCACTGTGACCGCAACAAGATGACGCCTCAGGGACTGGCGACAGCCTTTGGTCCGGTACTGATGTGCCACGCAGAGACTCCCACTGCGACTGTTGACATACGAAAACCCATAGACATCATGAGTTTTTTGGTCAAAATGTGGCCCAACAAGAGAAGTAAGTTTCTTTTGCAATCTTTTTTAAGTGCAGTGTCATAAACAAATCATTATACGTAATTTTTTGTTCATGTTATAAAAAAACCTAAATATGTTCGAAACTTATAAATTTATCAGATTTAATGTTTGACGTTAAAAGGACGCTAAATTTGCTCATTAGTTTTAGTCATATGCATAAACTCCTTGGGTTTAGCAATTCAGAAATATCTGAATTGAAAATTGCAAAATAATAATTTTTTTTTCATATTAAATTTACCGTTTTTAACCTTTCCATATGAAAAGCATTGAAAACACTCTTCGAAAAAGTTAGTCACATGCTAACAAAGTTTCAAAACCGTGGAATAAAAACGTTATATTTTTAAAAACGAATAAACAAAATAATTTTAAATTTCTTGAAATACGTTATGTTCGGAAAACCATAACGTGAAACTATGTTACATATCTGTAGTCAACTAATTACGAAATAAAAAAATAATTCATACTCTTGCAGTCATTTTTATCAAATAAGAATTATACCAGAAAAAGGGAAAGAAAGTATTACCACTAAATAAATAAAATCAAAAAAGAAAGGAAACAAAATGAGAAATAAAAATAAATAAATAAGCAATGAAAAAATTAAACAGTCGTAATAAATACATTTTAAGAAATAAGCGTTTTTAATTTAGAATTTTGCTTTAATTTAGATCTTTCGAAATATCAGGGAACAGAAAAAAAAAACTTTTGAGTCTGTCTTTTCATTTATATAACCATAATTTTAAATCCTAATACACCTTTCAACACCTGCATCCTATTGTGATGTATTTCCATAGCAACCACTTAAATGTCAGATAAAATCTGAATGGTCATGAGCATAATATTTTACACATTGTACTTCTACAGTATTTTCCCCCTTATATACGAAGATTATGTTATTTATAGATTAAGGCCGAATAACAGTAGCTTCTTCTCCCATTTAATAGTTAATATTATGATGTGTTGTAATATAATCAGATTTGATCCTTGACAGTCTCATTAAGCACTTTTTGTTGCTATGTTTACATTTAAATTTTATTCAATTTTTTTTTCTTTTATAAACATTTCTTAAATAAATATTTACTCTTATATGTTCTTTTTATTTATTTAAAATCTTTATTATTTAAAAATATAATAATCGTTTCTAGATTTCCAACAACTTAGAAAACAATACTAACCTCTTACTGTTATTTAGGTGCATAGCACTTTTATACTTATTACGTGCTTAAATCTATAGGAAATATAAAACGTAAAGTTAATTGATATCATATTTTTCTATTGAACTTAAGTAAAAGAATAAAGTTTAATACCAGCTTTAAAAATTAAGCATTTGGTTGACGATAAAATTTTGGAAAATTAATTAGCAGATAAATTAATTTACTCAGCTCTTCAAAAATGTTTTTTATACCGCTTAATATAAAATCGAGTAAACCTCGATATTTTGCATTTAAATACACTATAAATATTCTATTCAAGATACATATATATTATATATGGTAATAGATATGATTAATGCTTTTAATAACAAAAGCTATTGATATTTGTTAACAGCAGAAACACAGGTCTTAGCACAAAGTAGCTGGATGAGTTAATTTTATACGATTGCCATGGATGGCGTAAATGTTTGAAAGATTTAAAACAGGTGTTCATTAAATAAGAATGATGTGCCGTTTGTAATGATAAAATCAGAATTATCTCGCTAAACATGATTCTAATATTGATAATTTTCGATTTTTATAACGTTTCAGAATCTTATTTACAGGTTGCATAGTTGATTTTAAGATGAGAAACTAACTCTTTAGCATAGAAAATGACATAAATGATATTTTAATAAACTAAAGATTATAAAACAAGCTGAAATAATCATCGTGTCCTGTTAAAATGAGAGTTCATTCTGTTGCTCTACAAATGCGACATCAGATTTAAATATTTATAGATTCCAGTGATGTCCTTAAAAATTAACCTTTATCAAGGAATCAAGTTTTGTGGTCTTTTCACGAAGTTTATCAGCTATTATGACATTAGACTCAGGTGTTAGAAACACTTATCAGCAGGCACCCGGGTTATAAAAACCACATCCTGTGTAGAACTCGTACGAAAAAGGCATATCTTTTTCTATCCTAACATGACAAAGTTCGTAATTGAGATTAAAAAAAGGATCATGGAAGGTAATAAGAGTTACTTCTATGGAATTAAATTAAGATAGATATTAAGCTGGATGAGATACAGCATAACTGAGTTAATTTGTTGGAAAACCTGGTACTCGCCAACTACAATTATGTGAATGTGCGGTCTCAATCGCTCATGTAAGACAGAGAAAAACTCGTTATTAGTATTCTAGAGCCTCTTACTGTTACAACAATTAATTGAAAAGGGAGTAACGTTTCCCTAATCAGATAACTGCGTTATTTATTTCTTAACTGTCAGCCCTGGAGTCCATATTTAAGCAATTTGTATACAGACTATTTTGACAGTTTTCAATAGATCAGATGTGTTATGACTTTGCTTGGTTTACCATTTACTGCGTACTAATCACGGCAGTTACATTGAACACTTCTTCTGTTTTATATTAGTATCTTTAAGATGACTCTTAGCAAAGCAATATTTTCATATCATATTACCTGCGTTGAATTATATCAGTTGATTAATAAAATTTGTAAGGAAATGTAGCATTTGTCCTGGGAACACTCTTGTAGTATAATAGTTTTTAGACCTAGTTAGTTACGGAAAGACTTATGGTTCAGCTCTCTGTAAATCCACACTCTGATTTTCCTATCTCACCTTTCTGCAGTTTTCGGCACCGAAATGAAGTTGTATTTAACTCGCTGCAACTTGGATCTGACCAACTTAAGTCTTATTCTGCTGATCATTCGTCTTTGAAATGCGAGAAATAGCAAGGGATAATAGCATTACTACCATGCGTAACATTTTGATGTAGTAATCATTACATTTAACTAGAGAATGGAAAATAGGGCCTAGTTGATTTTCATTTTTCCTTTCTGGGAAAAAAAACCTACTACTACTGTAGAATAGATAAATCCGTGGTTTGATTCATGCTGAAGGCCTCTTCATACTGAGGGTTTTTCATTTTTCCCTTTCTGGGAGGAAAAAAAACCTAATACTGTAGAATATAGAATAAACAAAAAGTTACTTAACGAGTTTTGGAATCTGATGTGGCTGTCTCTTAATACCTAAGTACTAAACGTATTTACAACGTATCATACTTAACTATAACTTCATCTGTTAATCGCCTTTGATTGCATATAAAACGAAAGAACATATGTAATCTTGCAAAAACAACAATTACTGTGTTTTGAAAGTTAGGTATAAAAATTATATGTAAGCAAAACAATTAAGCCTCGTTATGTAACAGAAGTATTTGGATGTAACCGAACTATTTTATCGAACGCCATCTAGTGGCGACGAGAACAACTTCGAGCAGTCAATCTCCATCTGCGATGAGGATAGACTGTCCAGTGTTATGTCTCCGGTCTGGATATCATCACACTGTGGCGTTTATGGAAATAATAAGGCAGATTTGTTGGAAAAGAAAAGGACCAATATTCTCCAAATAACTGACAACCACATCCTTTTCTTACATTGCCAAACGAGTAATAAAAAATTACTATAAAGAAGTTTTTTGGAAAGACATTACGGGAAGGAACAATCATAAAGTATGGATTAGCAGACTTTTTTACACTCTTTTATGGTCCAGAAAGAAATCTTTTGCTATCTTTTGTCTTGCTACTGTCCATGATTGCCTTTTAAAGCATCTGCATTGAATGAACATTATCCCAACTCCAATTTGTAAATTGTGCAAACTTCACAAGGAAATGGATGCCTCACATCTAAGTCGTTGCCCTGCATTTATTGCTGATAACTCTGGGAGAGATATCAGGAGGCGAGACACAAAATAGGTTTATCGATTATAATGTGAATTTGATGTGTGTAGTTTTGATGGTCTCTTCCATTTTTGCTTGTTCTATATACAGCTGTCTTTGTAATCTGCTGTTAGAAAATTTAAAATCAAATTATGTCTTCGTGACTCTAACGTTAATTCTAAATGTTAGTTGTTCCGTTTTGGTCTATGTTCTGTTCTGATGTATATTTTCTTGTTAGTAAGTACTTTTAAAGCTAGCCGGCGTTTATGTTTATAGGAGAATGGTTACAGTTGCAGAAAAAAAGATTTGTTGTATCTTATTGTCTTTCATATTCATTCCTTCTTCGCGTTGCTTTATCATATAAGCAAAGGAGGATTATAATATCCATTACAAAAGCCCGTTTTAACTCAATAAAATATAGGATTTTCTCATAAGATGCAAAACGTTCTTCTACATGCATCACCTCATTAACTTTTCCGTCGTCTTCCACTTTCTCATTCTCAAGTTCTTCAGTCTTTTCTTATATCAGTACAACATTTTCAATATTCCTAGCAGGTGATCATTATCAACCTCTCTCACGTATTCGTCAATATCACCAATAGTAGTTACCTCTCAGCCTGGAATTTCCTTTATTCAGTCTACTAAGCTATCATTTCCTGTGTTTTCTTAGTTTTCTTTGACTTTACTTTTTAACTTTTCAATCCTCTAACAAACTGATAATCAAAATAAAATTGTATTTCTACAACAGATGCTGCTGTCTTAGCAGATGTTCCTGCTGGTAGGTCAAATGTACAACTTAAACTGTTATAATGCTGTTCATTAAACGTACTTGATATGAACGCTTAGAACCGCTCTTCTAGTTTCACCCATTTATCTGATTTTACGATCTGTATATTATCCATGACTATATCCAGCCAGGATATCTACACGCGCCTGTTGATTAACAGATATAGATCTAGGAATTGTTATTTACCATCTGAAGAATCCTGTCAATAATAACCGGAAGCAAAGTCGTAGAATGAGTAATACACAGAAAATAATTCGATTTAATTTAAGTCAAAGCACAAAATTTCCACTTACAATTGTAATAACATGCCTTATTTAATACAAGTATATGTAAACTGTTATTCACTTTGACTAATGTATATCTTCTTCTGGAGAGAGCATTTTCAGTTCCTTGTACAAAGTACTGTAATCACGAAATTTTTTGGGTATTATGTTTCAACATAAATATCCATTTTAACAATCAGATCATGTGTCCACATCAGATTATTTTGCAGTCGAAATCAGAAAGGGACAAAATACAAATTAAAAGCGGATGAATGTGATTCGAATAGGGTTAAATCCATGCTTTAATCAAGAGAAATAATAAAATTAATTTCAAGCAGTCAACAATGTTAGATTTTCTTAATAAACACCATCGAGACGTGGAAGGACGACAGAGAATGGAATTATTAAACGAAATTATTGCACGGAAATTATTCAAAAGCCATATTGCATTAATTTCAGTTCATTTAAATAGATTAAAATATTGGAAGAATGAAATGCGAAGTTGTAGACAAGAATTATTTTTTAAAACTCAAAGCATTGAACTCAAGCAAAAAGCACTACGGAAATTTGCAAAAACCAAGAATATTTTTTGACCAAGAATTTGGGAATTTGTGCAAACCCCAAAACTGAATTTGTGTGTGAAACTGAAAAGTGTGAAATTTCCCCTAAACGTACTTTTTAGATCCTTTAGCAGATTTTATGCTATGCTAAAAGAGAAAGAAGTTAATTTTATATGAAAAGCATATAAAAGAATTAATGTCTAAAAATCACAACTTGACTTTTACGGAAGCGCCAAATATTTAAATGGTCTTTTCTCTGAACCAACATTAGATAATTTCATGTGATTATATCAGTGGACATATTAAGAAATACACGATCATAACAATGATGAGTATGAAAACAAACACTAATCATAGTAACTTATAATCTTTCTAAATATCTATTTAAATTTTTAAATTAGTCAGTGTGCAAAAAAAAGTAAAATTCTTTTAGTAACGCGATAAAAGAAACTATGTACACCTTTTGGTAAGAGGTCAGTTTTTTCGCTACTTTGGGTTTTCTCTACTGACAAAAGGAGAAATTAAAAGCAATTTTCATGAAAAAATGTTAATTAATTTGTTATTATGGGTAGCAGCAGTCGAGGAAACATTTTTTATTTTAAAGTAAATATTTTCTTCAGTACGCTTTCAAGATATTTTTAATCTTTTATCAAGATTTCTAATTAGTTTTCGTATATGGAAAAAAATCTGATGTGTACACCACATGACTTCCTTGTACGGAATATTAAATTATATACATTTTTCTTGCATTTCATTTAAACTTATTGGATTGAATTAAATCTACTCCGCCGACAGCGCATAAACCACAATAGAATAAATGCATTCTTTAAAATTCACTCTAATATTTGTTTACCATAGCGACACTCTGGCGCTAGATTCACTTAACAGTATTATATTTCGTTCATATTATAGCTCACAATGCACAAAATTTATATCATTTAAAGAATAGAATTATCTAATCGTTGCCACATGTTTCTATTCAAATACTATAATAAAGCTAGAACGATGTATAAAAGAAATTAAGCAAACAAAAGAAAAAGGAAACAGTTTTTCACAGACGATTGAGTATTTCTCATTCAATTAATTCAGTTCTCACTTCGCGACAAGGCAAAAATACATAAAAACTCAAAATATCTGTATTAAAAATTACGAAGTAAATCTTAAACACTTATTTCCTCGAAAAAATTCCAGAAAGGATTAAGCATGATTTAAGTGGCAATAATAAAGGAAGGCGTTATCTTTGTCGTTGCGAAGCTAAGTTTCTCTAGATTGGCAACAAATCCACTAGTCTGCTTTTTCAAATGTAAACAATCAATGGCCGCCATAAAGAAAAAGGCTTAGCGACACTTAAACAACTTTAAAATTGTTGATAATTCTAAAAATATTGCATACAGATTTAGTAAAGGCATAAAACCCTTAACCGGAAGATAAAAACCACATAATTCAATCATTTTTAAAGCAAAAAATGTACATTTTACAAACATATACGAGTAAAGAAACTGAGATCACTGAGCAGGGTAACAGAGTGGATATATTTATAAATGTATTTATATACGTTTGGCGCGGCCGATTGCAACTAAAATACGAGGTGCACATCTAGATGTTATATCAGTCCTATATATAAAATTTCAACGTTCTGAGGCTACTCGTTTTTGAGTTATGCGAGATACGTACGTACATACGTTCGTACAGATGCCATGAAAAATTCTCTTCAGAATTCATTTTAAAGCAGTTTTATATTTTTTGGAGGAAACGAGTCTTTTATTCTGTCCTTACGTACAGACATCACGCAAGAACATCGTTAAATTGCATTCGATAGCGGTCAAAATGGATATTTTCGTTAAAATATGCTGCCTGAAACTTTTCGCGATTACAATACTTCCTTTTTACTTCGTACAAGGAAGTAAAAAGAAAAGATAGTTTTAAATTTGTTCTAAATTTTAATTTTGTCCTAAAATATTGTTAATGAGAAATGTAGTAAATGACTAAGAATTATTTTTTTAATAGATTTAAAGAGTTTTTCCAATTTGGAATAAAGTAACTGTATAACTCTACAGTTAAAGCAGGATTTTAAAACAGAAGCACAATAAATTCTTTATAAATCTTCCTCCTCCTTCCCCCGCTGCGATTTCATTTTTGTATCGAAATATTTCGGTCTAAACGCATTCTCAGTGTATTTTAATTTTTAAGCAAACTTAATACTGCATAGAATTTATTCTCGAACTCAAAAACACAGTAAACAGTTTTAATTGTGGTACACTATATTATTGATTACAAAAAAAATTGTTTTGTACTGCATCTGTTAATTAATTACTGCTTTTTATTTCTAACAACTATTTTGCTATAATATTTTTAGTATTTTCAGCTAAAAATATTAATAAATTATTAGGTAAAATTAATAGGTAAAAGAAATTTTATAGGTAAAAGAAAATTAAATTAAATAGGTAAAAGAAAAATTTCATTCATCTTTAACCATACTTACTGCTACTTTTATAAACCTTTTAAAACTAGATTTCAGTTATGTATAAAACATTAAACCTTAAGCAACTTCCTGTGTATTACTATTCCCGAAACGTTATGCAATTTGGAAATTATTCCAAAAATGTGTATAAAATATTTTAAATTTTGATTTACTATTTGCATTTAAGTAATGCATGTTTCACTTTTAAATGCAGTGTGTCACTTGTATGTTTTGTGGTAAATGCTGAATTTGCACATAATGTGCGAAAATGTTTCTTGTAAAATGAACATTCTAGTTACTATGTTTAATTAATAATTACCTGTTTTCAAACTATACTTTACTGTATGTAATACTATTTTTGTCACATTATTGTATCTGTCAATAATTTAAGCATGTCTGTCTGCTTCTAAAAATGATGTGTGTGTGTATGTAAATACTATATGAATGAAATTATTTAATTGCTTTAATTTTTTCAGGACACTGCATGGTAAACTTCACCTTTTGCAGAAAAGCATGTGCATGATCATTCCCTATTTTGTAGCACGATGTTATTTATTTTATCATTGTTTTTGATACGTTTCTGCACGAATATACGTTAATCGTTAGTTTCGTTAAGTAATTCAGACAATAATTTTGAAAATGAAGATTTTTTACTAATATTCAAAGCGGTGTAAAATCATGATAATTTTTGCTTATTTTCAGCACCATTTTTAAACGATACAAGGTATTTTTGAAATACAATTTTGGAATTTTGATTGAAAAAAATTCAGTATTTTATTACAAGAATTTTGAATATAATTTTTTCTTACGTTTTTCCGAATTTTTTTTGTAAATTTTGAATCCTTTCAACAGTTGGAAAATTCTTTTTAAATTCTTGACAAGAATCGTTTTGGTTTTACCCTAGGAAAGGAAGACATATAATTGGTTCTTATGTTCCATTCTTGAAGCAGAATAATTTTTTAATCTGTCCCTGGTTATATCACTCTGCAATCTACCATATTTTTCTTTCAATTAAGAGTTCAGTTTCGATAATTAGTTCTTATATAGATATTCTTGAAATTTTTCTTATTTATCATTAACTCTTTTTCATAGTATTCTCTGTTTCTTTTGTCTTGCTTATGTTTTACGGATGCAGTTTGGCATGTTGCTCAACACTTTTATCTTCAAATTTCCAATAAATGTCAGAACAATTATTTATCGATTAAAAAAATTATCTACACCTTTGATGAAAGCATTCTGAGTTCTGCATTTTTATTACTAAATACCAGCAATATGTTACTTGGATTTTGAAGTAAGTAGTATGTTGTTAGAGAATAATTATCAACTAATTTTTAAAATCTCAGTAGTAATGAAAATTGAAATTCTTGTCGTCTCTGGATGTTTGTTTGTTAAAGTATGAGAACAGCATTTGGATGTTTCAGTCAAAGAATTATGTATTGTTTTAGGTGGCTGAAAATTCATCCTAACGTAGAGCTAATCCTGCTGTTCCTTGCATGTTGCACCTGCCCCTGCTTTCAGTTATCTTCCATGTTTTACTCTCGAAACAAAATATAATTGATTCAAATGTATGAAATGACTCAAAAAAATATTGTATTGCTTAAGCATGATCCTGATATATTTTCTTCAGTATTTAAATTAAATATTAGCAATTTTCAGGAGGATAAATTTAATTCAGTCCTTACTCGAAAAACGAGAGAGCTGTTTTTAATTAAATTTTGAAGAGCTTGGGAATAAACATAGGATTGACAGAAATTAGATCTTTGTTATGTTATTCAAGTACGTTAATACAAATGCTTAGTCACTCTTATTTCTATCTAGTATTCAGGACTGTTTAGTGTATGAGTAATTACGCCTATTGGAGTCAAAACACCAATAGAATGAGGACTTTATTATGTCTGGAGATTCTATTCACTCTGAAAGCTAAAACGCATTTGGAACTCATCGCAGATTGGTCATCGCCTATCAACACCTTGACTGCCGCTTAACCCGTATTCGAGTGGCAGTTCTTTGAGTACTTACGAGGTGAAGTATGTATTTGAAATAACGATTGTTGTTTGTTGAGAGGAAGAAACGAAAAGGATTGTTGCCAAAAGCTAAATTAATTCCGCTCACTAAACTGAATTGTGCATTCTTCGGTATCAACTTTTCTTTCTTCTTAAACAATCCTAAAACTTACTAAACAATCTTTCTGAAAGATCTCAACTGTTCCTCTGGATACTATTAGAATTTTTTAAGCCTCGCAACAGGTTTCTTCTGTTGCTGTTGTTGTTGTTACTAATCTCCATGCCTAGGAATATACTAGACGAGGTCCACGAGTCCATTCACGTTTAAAAAATCGAAAACAAGCTTAGGAGACCCGTAAAGGTCCACAAGAGACAACTCCAGGCACTCAAGGATATGTGCCGGTGATGCGGGTGCATTGTGACACTTAGAACAAATTGGGTGCATCTTGATACCACTCTCAAAAGTAAGTCCCCTCAGGTGCCCACTGAAGAATCGGGATAGTGCTGTCTGAACACATCTTTCGCAATCCATAACATGGGACCTTCCAGGACAATCAGCTTGATACCAGGGATGACTCGGGGGAACGAGCCAAATTTGCCTGTCAGCGAGTCCATTCACCTTTAAAAAATCGAAAACAAGCTTAGGAGACCCGTAAAGGTCCACAAGAGACAACTCCAGGCACTCAAGGATATGTGCCGGTGATGCGGGTGCATTGTGACACTTAGAACAAATTGGGTGCATCTTGATACCACTAAGTCCCCTCAGGTGCCCACTGAAGAATCGGGAAAGTGTTGTCTGAACACATCTTTCGCAATCCATAGCAAGGGACCTTCCAGGACAATCAGCTTGATACCAGGGATGACTCGGGGGAACGATCCAAATTTGCCTATCAGCATGTCTTCTAATGGAATGCAGTTCAAGATATGTCAGTGAATTGATAATTGGCAAAGGTTCTTTTGAGGCCTCCTTCGCCAACATTTCTTCTTATGCTATGTGATTCACTTAAATGTGACACTTCCATTTTTCTTTTAGACATTGCAAAAAGTTGTGGCAGCAATTTTAACACAAAAAATTTCAGGCATTTATGACTGATGAAAAAATATTTGGAAAAGAAATAATTTTCGAATCTCACATCACTTTTTTAGATACTTCGTTCATGAGAAAAGATTTTAAACTGAATGCATGTTCCAAAATGCTTCGTTCTAGAGGTTCTAAACTCCTACGAACGGGAACAACTGGCGCGTAATATAGCAGCACTTATGGCTTAAAAGAAATTTTCTTACAAACTTGCGTGACAATAAACGTCTTATCAAAGAATTGCATTATTGATAGTGTTGCGCATACTATGAAGTTTCAAGAAAGATGAACAAACATCCATGAAAGAAACGTGGAGAAGGAAATACTCGAGGACTGATGATATACAATGGTTAAGCGGCAAGCTCTTATGACAAAGGCATACCATAATTGGTGGCGTTGTAATAAGTATTTTAATCGGAAAGATATCTGCTTCTAATTGGGAAATCTAATCGTTTTGAAGAATTTTAAAGCGCTTTTCTTCATTAGTAATTTTATTTCCAAGCTTATCAGAATTTAATTAAAAACAACCTCGTATGTTCCAATCAGATGAGTACATGTAGGTTTATCAAAAATGCATCCATTTCAATTATAGCATTTCATTGTAATTTATTTGAAATGATGTTTAGGATACCCTCCCGTGCATTAAATTTGATATTCTCAAAAGCTTAGTATAATTTTAAAAATTCAAATATTTTCAAATTGAGATATTCTTTGCTGCTTCAAACATAAAATTTTTATATTATTTCTAAAAAAAAAAGCATGATAGATCCGATGCGTTGATGTAACAAAAGTTACATGTAAACTTGGCCGTTTGCTGTTGCGAGCATTATACAGATATTTAATTCACATATTTAGTATAAATTTATCAGTTCGAAATTTTAAGAGGAGGATTTAACTGATCTAAAATCGTTAGTAATCGATAGTAAGGCACGCTGTTTTCGAGAGTAAAACAGAAAGAAATTCAGTATCGTTTGGTTTAACTTCAGTTGTGGTGAAACACCAGATGTATCCCTTTACCATCTTGACACTTCACATTTTCCCCTTTTTCCTGATATCTATCTCTGTGTGCTGTTTGCAGGCCCACGACTCTGGTACGACGCCTCCTGTGGCGAAGTCTACAGAATGTAATCACTCTCTGGCCCTCTGGTGAGATGTTCCTCAGCTAATGGAACCCTGCCTCAACCACAGGTTGGGCGTTTGTACGTTCATGTCTTTTCATTTTTTTTTCTCTTTTTAATCATGTTTTTTTAAATAAAGGTGGTTTTTGTATTCTTTTCGTAAAATAGAAGAAATGACTTTTTTTCAGGTGCACTTTTTTAAAATCACCTGCACTTGATGAAAACCTATTTTCATGAATTTCTTAAACCCGAAGGAAAAATTCACGAAGCACATTCAAACACTTTTAAAAATGTTATGCACTATTGTGATTTTTGAATATAATTAAATATGAATAATTCCAGTGCAGATATAGCATGCTGTGTACATTTTGTAGTTTATTAATGTTTGTTCGTTTTGAATGTAAGAGTTGGTGTACTTAAGGCTGATTTATGTATTTTATAGTGTAATATTTGTTATCTGTATGACCTCAGACAATTGAATAATTTCCAAAAAAAATATGTGTAGGGATTTTTTAGCATATTCTGAAACCCTAAATGAAACATTATCACATCTATCTTTTAGATAAAAAAGCAATATCATAACTGACAATTAGCGTTTTGACAAAACCTTTTACTTGTATTTCAAAAATCATAAATATCGAGAACGTAATAAATAAATGCCAGATATTTGCTTTCACGCTTGATAAATCCCAAGATTCCCTTTCATTTCCCTAAACAGCTATGTTTAATGGATTACATACTTCAAATAATACATGAGTGAAATAAACATGGTTACAAAATAACTTTAATAAATTCCAGATTTACTATAATAAATCTCTGCTTGTTCTTATATTACGAATATTGTACCTTAAATTTTGATATTTTTTACATTATGTAAGTACCCATATTATTTATTATATATCAGATTAAAATTTAGTAAACTTTAATATAAAAAGTAATTGTTATAAAATTTGAATTCTGTTTACCTTAAATTTTGATAGTTTTGATATTATGTAAGTATATATAATATTATATATCAGATTAAAATTTTGTAAACTGTAATAAAAAGTAATTCTTATATAATTTGAATTTACTTTAAATTTTGATATTTTTGACATTATGTAAGCATACATAATATTATACACTCTGTTGCAAAAAAATTGAAGCTTCAAGAAGGACTTTTGAGATCGTGACGAAATTTGGTATGTAAAAACATTTTGATCGAGCATGCGAATGAACAAAGTTTCGAGGCAAATGAACAGTAATTGTGATCATAGCGCGCCTGTCTGGTGCGCAATTCGCAATCGAAAAATTTATCTTTTTTGTTGCTGCCACAGTAATTTCGTAAAGACGGAATTCAATATGTCATTACGACGATATCGAAGACCTTACAGACAACTAAAACGTCTTCGAACATGGTCACACTGTCGGGGTGCGTGAAGTTCGGTGGTTATACCGAGCAATAGGCCGCCACCTGCAGCGTACAGACACTGCTGTGCAAAAATGTTGGCAGCAATGGTTGCTAAAAGGAAACTGCCAACGAAATGAAGGCTCTGGGAGGCCAAGGAGCACAAACGCGAGACAAGATAGCATGATTGTTCGCCAGGCCCGAACTGCCCAACGGTATCATTGTCGACTATTCAATGCACTACAGCCTCACCTATACCTCCCGTGATACCGTCCATCATCCGAGGCGAGGTTACACTCAGAGAGGCCTTTAAGACGTTTGCCTTTGACCCCACAACATCGGCGGAGTAGTCTGAGGTGGTGTCGCAGCCGATCAACTTGGCTGTCATCAGACTGGCATCGTATAGTGTTCAGCGATGAATCCCGCTTCACTCTTGAAGCAGATGACCACCATGTTCGTCTCTGGAGAGGATGAAGGCCATTGGTCCCATTCAGCCTTTGTTTTACAAAGGCATACAGCCATAACCCCTGGTGTGATGGTGTGGTGCACTATTTCTTATGACAGCAGGTTATCTCTAGTCATCATCCGTACATCTTTAACAGCTCAACGATATGTTGATATCATTCTGCGGCCGGTTGCATGGCACGTCATTCTGACGTCATTCCGGTACCCTTCATGGCACGTCATTCTGAGGCCATTATCCAACAAGATAATACAAGGCCACATATCTCTGCACTGTCTCTGTGCAGTTGATACTCTTCCTTGGCCAGCAAGGTCACCAGACCTTTCATCAATCGGGCATTTTGGGACGTCGTTGGCCGCCAGATTCGGGCTCCACAAAATATCGTAGATCTGGAGCGACAACTGATGAATGCCTGGCAGGATGACATTAGGAACCTTTAACCACTCGTTGTCTCGACGAATTCAAGCATGCATTGCCGCCAGGGACGTTTCGACCAACTACTAATTTTAACACTCAATGGGTGATATGAGCCGTAAACAGGTACTATGACCTTGATTTTTTAATCATTTTATTCTCCATCTATGAGCTATACACATATTCAGTTTCATCAAAACAAACCGCTTCCTTCATGGTGCTTCGATTTTTTTTTTCTCCAGAAGAGTGTATATCAGATTAAAATTTAGTAAACTCTAATAAAAAAAAGTAATTCTTGTAAAATTAAAACTTTTTATCTTAAATTTTGATATATTTGACATTATGTAATTACATATATTTGCGCATAAATAATTATAAATTTCCTTTTTTTCTTATTACGACTTTCAACTTCAACAACTCATGGCATTTTGATTTTGATAAAGCTTGTAACCTTGGAGGAAACGTAGAAACTATCATAAATTGTAAATGTTCATCAGTCAGTCTGATGATACAGATTATTATATATGAGATTAAAATTTAGTAAACTTTTATAAATAAGGTAATTCTTATAAAATTTGAATGTTTATTAGAAAACGTTTCCAGAAAAACTGAAATCGTTATTCAGATTTTCTCAAAGATAGTTCTTAAAATATTCTTGCTTTTAAGCACGTTGCAAATACTGACAGTTTTGAGACGAAACACATATGTGTTTCGTCTCAAAATTGTCAGTATTCAGAGTCAAAAAATCAGAGTCTCAGATTCAAAATAAGAAATCTCGGTCAAAACTCATTAACTCAAAAAAAAATTTTTTTTAACAGCAATTTTTTTTCGGTAGATCAAATGTTTTCTTCATTAACTGACTGATTACGAAACTAGTTCTGAGTATATTTGTAACCACTATCACTTAGATTTATATTTTTATATTTTAGTGAAAAAAATTAAAATTTTCATTAAACTTTTGATTAAAATATGACTGCAGAAAAACCCGTTCACAAAAACTATATTCATTAAAAAAAAACTCGATGCTTTTTTATTTCATTTCCAAAGTAAATTGCAGAAAACGACTGATAATAAATACGCCAAATGAAGTTTTTGTTTTATTTAAAAAAATTTATTTGAAAAAAAGAATATACATTTAGGAATCTATCAGATAACACACCATGATTTAATTTAAATTTTTGCAGGGATGCAGAAATTCGCTGGCAGTTGTTCATGTAAATTGAATTCAGTGTTTACTAAAAATAAATTTTTGCTTAAATTTAAGAAAAATCTTTTAAAGTTAAGCTACGAACGTTTTCTCTTTTTGATAATTGCTTGTAAGTTTCTGTTGTAATATATGCCTTTTAAGCGTAAAATTGTATTATAATTAGCTTAATACTTATTTGATTTAAATTATTTATCTGAATTTTATATTTGAACGATACAAATATCATATATTTAGCAACATATTTATAGTTGTACATGAATAGTACATGAAGTAGACAATCAGTCAGTTTTGATATAAAGTAGTATATAATGGGTATTTACAAATGTTCTACCCCTTTTATAGATGCAAATACTGTAGGATAGCATATAGTTTAGGATTCAAATAGCGTAGTGATGATAATATAGGTGACAGCAATCTTTCACTATCAAATACAACATGTAGAGGCACCGAGTTGTTCCCAATAACTCACGAGTTCAAGGGTTTCAAATAATAACCAATAAAAGCATCCGAGACTTTCTTTACTGCACGAGTTTGATAAACCCAATACTGCAGCCGCAGCTTGCGTTGACCATCAATAGTTCTGATGGTATTCTGGACAAATCTAAAGAAATAAACCATATCAAATGGTCCACAAACAAACAGAAGTATTGTTGATACCCAGAGCAATACTCGAAAGATATTGACAAGCATCATGAAATTCAGATGAAAGCTTCGAGTCATCTACTGCGTAAGAAGGCAGTAGAAGACTCAAATTTAAATACTGCCGTTATTTTTCAGGGGAAAAGTGTCGGCCACGGAAGCCATTTTTTCTGTTTAGTTTGCAACTGTGTAAGAAGCAACTTTCGTATTTTATGTTTAGATAAGATTTAGAATTAAGAGCGTCTATTGAGCTGAATATCCATTTTTGTATCCTCTCTTTCAACAGTTTGACTACTGCTTCATCACCCTTTACATTGCAATAAGGGGCTCGTATTTTCAGGATTGTTGTTATAGTTCTTCGGATTTTTGCGTCTAAGATCATTCTTGTTTCAGGAATGTTGTATTGCTTTGGTGCTTAATAATAAGACAGAGAATGTTTAACTTTATTTTTTGCAACCCTTTATTTCGCACAAATCTCGGATCGTTTTGGATTCTGCATGTTTAGCCCATAGAGTGAAGCCGTCTAAATTCAATTTTATTTTCAATTCCGCATCTTCCTCATTATCCTTTTAGCTGCGATTTTAATGCCAGCCAAAATATTCGCTTCAGTTAAACGTTCTGAAATTTCAACATCTTTATTTGTAAAAATGATTTGAAAACCACTCCAATATAGGCAATGCTTGCCCTCACAGGCAATAAACCATTGAAGGGAATTATGCGGAAGAGAGCTTTAATACTATACGAAAAATTAATCAGATTACCATCGACAGAGCTATGGAGACATTGTGATATCTCCAGACATAGAAAACTGAAAAATCAGAATGGATTTTTTTTTTTCAAAAGGTTTTAAAATTGGAATCAGACTATTCACTCCTGGATGTTCCCACAGAATAGCTATGATAACTAACACGTCTAACTCACTAGGATCTGTTATAATTGAATTTTATTTGGTGTACGCTAAAGCAAAGTCATCATCATAGTGAACTAAAGCAGCTGCTATGGAGAAAATTTACTCCAGGTGACCAAAGAATAATAGGCTTCCCATATATACTGTTGAATCGAAAATGCCGACAAAGTTGGAGCTGGCGTGTATTCAGAGCTTTTGCATTCCACTATTCTTTTCTTGGTCCATTTCGGGCCAATTTCGATGGAGAACTGGAGGCAATTGGAGTTCTAACTGAACAAATTATTGTTGGAACAATCCAACTCAAAAATATTGTTATTTTATCAGACTCTCTTTCAGCCATTCAAGCGATTTCTGCACATAATATCTCGGAATAAAACAGTATTGAATCTTTCAGAAGAATTTTTTATCTTCTAGCCTCAAAAGAGATGACTGTTGTTTACAGTGAATGCCAGAGTATGTTGGAGTTACTGGTAATGAACGGGCTGATAAACTAGCTAAAAAGGAAACTGAAATTTTACAATTAAAATAATAGTGGAGTACCATTTACATCAATGAAAAGAATAGAAAAAATACCCCGAGGAAAAATTTTGAAGTTAAATTACTTGAAGAAATTAAGAATAAGAAGTGAAGGGATTCGAGTTATAATATCCCGGACACTCCCAGATCCATCGCAGTTTAATTTTGAAGTTAAATTACTTGAAGAAATTAAGAATAAGAAGTGAAGGGATTCGAGTTATAATATCCCGGACACTCCCAGATCCATCGCAGTTGCGGTATTTTGTTTGGTGACCGGACATGATTGTCTCACTAAACATCTGTCTTGCACTGGTATGTATGACAGTCTCTTGTGTACTTTGTACAACCAGAATTTTGAGATGGACAGAGAATCATTTGCTAAAAATCTTCCTCGTTGAAGGAAGAAAACCTATACAATCGATATTGGCGGGCTAGAGCATTGATACAGTTGACATCCAGAGACTAATATATTATTATCATTATTATTATTATTATTATTATTATTATTATTATTATTATTATTATTATTAATGCTTAAATTAGTCATTTACTAATCTATTTCGCAGTTTTAATGTAGTTATTTTTATTGTAATTATGCTGATTATTATTTTGCACTTTTGTATTTTCTAATTTTACATTTTTTTTCATGATCCAATCTCATTCATATTTGATGCATGGGGGTCAAGGATGCATAATCAAGTGTCTTTGCAATACAAAAATGGAGAAAGAAAACCATTTAATTGCTTAATGCTAATTTTTCCATGCTCTTTCCATACAGCCATATTTTATGAAACTAAAGTTTCATCTTTGTTATTTAAATCATTTTCCAAGGAAACAGCATACAAAGCATTTCTACCTTAGGGCATGAATTCAGATTTCGTGAAAAAAGTGCAAATTGCTGCTACGGTCATGCAGTAATTCTACTTAGAAATGGAAAGTTCACATATGCATTTACCTAATTTTACTTTGCATATAAATTGATCGTTTTGAATTTCCATAATTATTTACTTTTATATTTTGCTGCATTTTGTATTTAAATTTTGAGCCAGCCTTTAATATATTAGTTGGTTTGAAAGGGGGAATTTGGTCAAACAAATGCAGTTTTTACATTTTGAAAACTTTCATGGACATTTGAAGAGTGAACAAGGAGTTTATTAGTAACCGAACTAATTTTAACACCCTGTGCCACTGTACATATATATAATTTTAGTTTCTATGTTTAAACATTTCAAATGCAATCTATAACTTCTAGTTAAAATCATAATTCAAGGATTTTTTCCTCACAAACAATTTAGATCTTTACTCTTTACAATTGATTAAAAGCTCATTTGTTTTCATTTCATTTCGTATTTGCATTATTCTTGAGAATCACCATTGCTTATCATTATTTCCAAAGCATTTCTGACGAATGAACGTTATATTTTTGGTAAAGATCAGGATATTTTTGGTAAAGATATTTATGGAGTCGGTCTCATTCTCATTGACGATGCCTTTTGGTTTTTACATTTCCGAAATTCTCTTCCACTTGACAGGAGAGGACAGGATAGGAATAAGATAAGAGCCACTAGGACTTTACCGTATAGCAATACAGGAACTGTACCGTATTGCTACTGGTCCATTGAAGCATCCTAAAGAAGCTCTACAAAACATTTTCATGCAGTTATTAGAAAAATTTTTATTCTAATATAAATACTTTTTCGTAACACTTTAATTAATATCTTGCGCTTGCTCGAAAATGTATTTTACAATATTGTTCATTTTTTGATGAAATTTTTGAAACTCGAATCTTTGAAACTCGAATTACTCTGTGATGTACATGTGTTAATGAGCATGAGAAGAGGTAGTGTTCTCGAGATCCTCTTTCTCCACAAATACAGCTGTCTTAAGAAGGGATATTTTTCTCATAGTAACAAGTGGGAAAGAGTCAAAGTCCAGATATGAATTGATTTAAACGCGGGATTATTGAGACATCTTTTCTCATAATCATTCATGGATAATATTTGTTTTCAACATTTTCTTGAAGAATTCTCTGAGCTGTTCTCTGCACCTTTGGAATTCAGTATGGCCTAAGGATGTAAATTTGAGAATCTAATGCATTGTCAAGCCCTTAAAAAGGCAAAATATATCTTTATTTGTTATTAGTTACATAAATAGAATTTCCAGAAACATTGACTGACAAAATATTATTCCTGTTCATTTTTATTCTTGTTAAACTATATAGCAAAATATGAATTTTAATGCAATATCCTTTCTTCTTCAGACCTTAATCACCCCTTGTAGAATCAAAAATTTTTATAAATATTTAAACAGTTTTGTTTTCGCATGTTTTAGCATTAATTCAACAACTGACGAGAATTAATTTGTTTATTATGATAAATGTCGTAAAAGGCAGCTCATAGATAATACTGTTTTTTCTAACGAAAATCCACACTACCGCATTTTGCTCGGATTTGAAGAATTGGATCCACAGTCAGTTTATATAGAATTTACCTCTTAGATTACCCTTTGCTTAGAAAATACATCAGTTCAACTTGGAAGAAAATGCATACTGTTTTCTCTGTCCATGCTGAACTTTTAAACAGGAAAAGGGCAATGTTTGGATTCTCTGTTCCTTATCCTCTTCTTATTCATTATTAACACCATTTTAATCTTCAGTGCAGATTCAGTTGTTCTTAAGAAATAAAATTTATAACATTTATTTGGGTAAACCTTAAATAGATTCACAATTGCAATCCCCATGCCTAGTAAATTCCAGTTAGTAAGCTTAACACATGATAAACCAGAAAGAAATATCGTGAAAAAGTGTGAAATATCGCGGGGAAAATATGTAAGATTTTTCAAAAGACTTCATTATATAGGAACTGGACTTCCCAATTTTGAAATATTTTTTAATAAAAACAATTCATATTTAAGTCAGTAATCCCATAAACAACTGGCTAAGCTGAGAAATTCTCATAACAGGCTAGTCACGTCTGTTTAATAAAGGATATTGCCATTATACGAATATGTATTTTTTTCTTTCCTTTATGATAATTTTTGGTGGCTTGTTCCTAGTTTTCTCATTACCTGATCTTATAATTTTTGTTCCTTGAATTAGGTAATTTAATACCTGATTACCAAATGAAATGTTAATGAAATAGAGAAATAAAAATAAACAAAAGGAAGTATTAAAAAAAAGTGGTTGATCTCTATTGCAATGCCATAAATAACTTCATATTTGAAAATAATATTGTAAAATAAATATGAATTCTAAGCCATTTTAGTAACAAAAGTTTAAACTAAAATGTACCAAAAAAATTAACATTTAAAAATTTTCTACTTTTATATCATTTTTATATCCCTGCTGCATTGAACCTAACATTCTGCATATAAAAGATTGAAACGATTTACTCTTTACTGTCTACAGAGATCGAAGTTAAGTTTTCAAAACTAAAGTGTCCTTCAGTGTGATTGAGAACAAGAAAAATCTTGTCTAATCCCTCATACATAGCATAAGGTTCCTTAATTTCGAAATTTTAAATTTGATTTTTTCATCTATCTTCTGTGAACATTATTTGCTTCTTTTTTCAGCGTCTTGGTCGAGTAGCAGCAGCAGTTGGGACAGCAGCGTCTTATCCGAGCTGTTGGAGTCGTTGGACGGAGCCTGGTTAGGACACCGACTGCTTCCAGAGTCCTCTTGTTGACCATGTGCCATACTAAACCTAGTGAATGTTGATGCGCATGGAAAGAAGTTCTTTGTTAAATCCTTTCCCTCTAGTTGGACGTGTCATTGTTTGATATTAAATAAAAAAAAGTATCTGCCCTGTTGACCTCTGTTTAATTTTATCTCACCAGCTATTCTTTCTGCATATTTGAAAATAATATGTGAGTACTTCCTCGCAGAAAACAGCTCCAAAATTCTCACATAAATCAATAATCTGATTAGTATTCTCTGTCTGAGATTACTAATCAGATTATTGATTGATTAGAGATAAGTATGGATTTGTATTCTCTGTCTGAGAAACAGATTCTTCTTACTGAAAAAATATTTTTACGAAGCTGCAACGTGACAACGTAAATCATTTATAAAAGCTGAGAGAGAAACAGTTTGAAATGTTGAGTTTAAAAAATAAACGAAAACTGAATGGCGAAATGATAAAGGTAGCATCTGCTAAATATACAAAAAGGATTAAAAATTAAATAAAACAAAACTACATATATTTTTCCTATATCTGCTAAAATATCAGAAATTTGCTAATGGCATTCAATGCAGTGTTCATGAAGCATAGAGTACACATATTATTTAAAGTATACTTTAAAAATCATTAAATTTAAGGCGCATTTTTGTTCAAAAAGGCAGTCGTCTTGAGGAAAAAAGTCAATCAATTTGATTTGAAAAGATTTAATAAATTTATTATTCCTAAATTACAGCGGAAATAGTTATTTCATATAAGTCAAATAGTAATTCTCGATATGCTTAAATAAATTCCAGTTAGTAAACTTAAAACATGCTAAACCAGAAAGAAATATCGTGAAAAAGTATGAAATATCGCGGGAAAAATATGCAAGATTTTTCAAAGGAACTTCATTATATAGGAACTGGACTTCCCAATTTTGAAATCTTTTTTAGTTAAAAAAATTCATTTTTAAGTCAGTAATCCCATAAACAACTGGCTAAGCTGAGAAATTCTCATAACAGGCTAGTCACGTCTGTTTAATGAAGGATATTGTGTGTATAGTTCTAAATTAAATGATTTCTCCTCAGATTGTCTTGATTTAGCATCTACTCATAGCTGTTAACCTGAGCAACTCAAAAACAGGAGATAAACATTTATTAATATCTTAGCTTAAGTAATTTAAAGTAAATACAACTCTAACTTGGCACTTACTTGAGACAAAATAAAAACTGGCCTACCGTCTTAAAACTTTTACAGTCTGGAATTCACACAGTTAGGACATTTAAAATTTCCTATGAATAAGTTCTAATCTGCATCAGTCCTCGTAGGTGTGCGGAAAAAATGTCACCCGGAAAAAAGGGAAACGGAAAGAATGTCCCTGGAAAATAAGGAACGGAAAAAATGTCACTCGGAAAATAAGGAACGGAAAAAAAGGAACTCTAAAATCTCGCCAAATAATGTCGCCAATTGGAGATGGGGAAACCTGCCAAACGGGCAGGGTTATAGCGGGCTCTCTTGAGGGAGGTTTTAAAGGTAAGACGTTGAGCTGGCTGCAGCTGAGCAAGGTCATTTCAATAGCAGGTTTTTCCAACTTGCCTGCGGGAAAATCGTATGTTCTCCCCCCGTAGTTTGCTTCACCGGTTTCTTTAAAGAAACCGACCCACCTCACCCGGAAGGAAAGAATTCACGGGGAGCAAATGTTTCTCCTCTGTTAAATAATGATTGCCGGTCTTTAAACTAAATTTCATCCATCCCTAACTGAAAGCTAACAGCTTGTTCACAGTGTTGATAAATGACGAATTGTCAGTAAAGACGGCACACGAAAGCTGCTAAACAGAACTATTGGCGTAGTATAGTTTGTTATTTTTTATTACGGTTTAACGAATCTAGCAATAATATTATATTATGCATTCCGTTATTATTTAATCTATCCGTAATATGAAATATAATTTTCTAAACACTAACGGTTTATCATCAGTTAATTTATAAAACAACAGATATTTTATAGTGTCATTTTTTTTCCCCACTTTAACGGTTTATCATTAGGTGTAAGAGACTTTGATCCTGGAGGACCATTCTTTTCGTGTTAGAGTCCTGCATTATATTCGAAGAAATTAAATAATGAAAAATATGCATAAATATATGCATATTTCTCGCATTGTGATAAAACAACGGTACATAGAGCCATCGAATTTTGAATGACGTAATCCTCCTGCGAATATGGGCATCTGGAAGCCCAAATTTGAAATTTGTTTTATTATCTATTTCATATTTTGTAAAACTTTAACGAATTTTTGATTAACAAACTCAACGATTTAAAAGCGAGGAATGGCAACACTATACGAAAAAAAAATTATCTCCAGCGCGCGGAACTGTGTATCGGAAATTCTTCTAAAGATATGCTTTTTTAAAATTCTTTTGCGACATTGCTATTTAAATGAATTTTATGGTTTAAGTGCAAAGAATATGATATGTAATAAATAAAGGTAGCACACAAAACGTTAAAAAAAAACGCCCTCTTTGGACGTAGTTTAAAACCTGAAACCTTTGAGATTTTTTTGTTTGTTATAAAGTTTTTTTTTTTTTTTTTTTTTTTAAACATGAATGATGGTCCCTCAGCCGACTTCGACTTGACCAGAAGCAGTTGTCACTTTATTATGCAGTCACCTAATAGGTGGGCCACCTTTGCCTTCTATGAAGGGACGGACCATTAGAACTATGCATTCCCCTGGATTCGAACCCAAGACGCTAGGTATCGAAGTTGGCTCCCTTAACCACTACACCGTCTGAGCGGCATTTATCATTGGTTAGTTTATAGAATATTATATTCTATACTAATTAATATAGTTATTTTAAAATAATTAGCTAAACCGGCTTGGCTAGTTCCCCCCCCCCGCCAAATATTTACTTATTCGAGGAAATAACTTAATTATACGCTTTAACGGTAACATATATTTTACGCTACATTTATTTTATATTAAAATTTTTCCTATATATAAATAGATACGGCCATACACGCAATCGAATCGGCTTAATGTACTTTCATTTATAGAATAATGCACTTCCGAATGTGAACAGTGAACTTTCTTCTGGTGATTATCTTCCTATGATGATTAGTATTTCTGAGAACTTGGACATCGGTGCTGAGAGCTATTTCTCTAATTCGCAAAAGCCCAAAATCTTATGAACCTGTGGTCATCTTAGAAAGGGTTTACTGTACTTTCTGTCTCTAACTGTGGCAATTTATTGGTATGAAAAAATTTCTTATAGTAGAATATAATCCATTCATGCAAACCCTGTTATACGAATAATTT
This sequence comes from Stegodyphus dumicola, assembly GCF_044657685.1. Lineage (NCBI taxonomy): Eukaryota > Metazoa > Arthropoda > Arachnida > Araneae > Eresidae > Stegodyphus > Stegodyphus dumicola. The sequence goes on along the minus strand of NC_140779.1, from coordinate 28,991,852 downwards.
AATAAAGAAGCAAAATTATCATTTTATTCAAAATTGCATTTTTCGAGCGAGGTAGTAAAGAGTTCTGACTTTCTTATCGGTTAAATGTTGCTATTTCTGACTTTTAACTTGCTAATCTAACATTCATTTTTTTTTTTTAAGCCCAAAGGGGCGTTAGACCCAAAGGGCTATTAGTCTCAAAACGACATTTTGCGTTGATTCACTTTTCAAACTGTTGCTACAAAATATTATTGCCATGCATTATATTTAAAGAAACTAAATAATGAAGATTCTGCATGAATGCATGAATGTTTCCGCATTTTCATACAACAGTACCTAGAGCCATCCAATTTTGAATAACGCAGTACTCCAACCAAACATGAGCACTTGAAATTCCGAATTTGGAATTTGTTTTATTAGCTATTCCCAATTTTGCAGCACATTAACGAATTTTTTAATTAATAAACTCATCGATTTAAAAGCGTGCAACGGGAACACTGTACGAAAAAAGAAATGTATCTCCAGCGCCCGAAACTGTGTATTGGAAATTCTTAAATTTTGCGCTTTTTAAATATTTTGTGATATTGCTGTGGAATTGAATTTTATGGTAAAGTGCGAAGAACATTATATTTAATAAATAAAGGTACCACACAAAACGTTAAAAAAATCCTTTTGGGCGCAATATGAAATATGAAAGCTTTCAAATTTTCCTTTAAATAATGAAAAATCTGCATAAATGTATGTATATTTCTCGCATTGTGATAAAACAACGGTACATAGAGCCATCGAATTTTGAATGACGTAATCCTCCTACGAATATGGGCATGTGGAAGACCAAATTTGAAATTTGGAATTTGATTTATTATCGATTTTATATTTTGCAAAACTTTAACGAATTTTTGAGTAGCAAACTCAGCGATTTAAAAGGGAGCAATGGCAACACTCTACGGCTGGGAAAAACCTTTTTGTCTCCAGCGCGCGGAAGTGTGTATGGGAAATTCTAAAGATATGCTGCGGCATTGCTATTGAATTGAATTTTATGGTTTAAGTGCCAAGAACATGATATTTGATAAATAAAGTTAACACACAAAATGTTAAGAAAAACGCCCTTTGGACGTAATTGAAAATCTGAAAACTCAGATATTTTTTTTTCCCCCAGTGGCGTGGTAAAATGAATCATTAAAAACGAAGCTGAGCTTCTTAATTACATTTTGCAGCTTTAGAATGATACCGCTAATTTGATTATCCAGAACTCGAAATATTGAATAAATTAGAGTTAAATAAAATTCAAAATTAATGCGAAAGAATTTGTTTTAGCAAATTTCGTGAGATAGAAGATTATGTTCTGCTGTTCTGTAATTTTTAATTAGGACCGTAAAAGAAATGCATCTTGACGAAGAGGTTAAACTGTTGAAAACAGTCAATTTCCTATTTATGAGAAAACTTTATTATGACTTTGGAGATTAAAAAGTACATATAAATATTATAGTTCTCATTTTTCATGTTTAAATAATTAGTAAGAAATATGGATTCTAATGCAGCAATTGTAGTGTAATTCTAAATGAACTATTTATAACATTGTTATCAATGAAGCAACAATCGTATAATTAAAAAAATGAATGCAAAATTCTATTCTTATTGTTTTGAGCTCAAGTTCTATGTTTCAAGAGGTTTCAAGTCTGAATTAATTACTTTTCAGACTTAAAATTGCAGTATAACTTTTGTATTTAAAATTTTGTTAGCAGTTTGTTAGCAGTTCTAAAACAAATATCATGCAGAATTTTAGCAGTATTAGAAAAGGACTCAAAAAGAGCTGACAAGGAAACTTCCTATCTTTTGGCTTTTTTAATTGTTCAAGTGTATGGAGTCAAAATTAAAGCTACTAACAACCAGGTTTAAGGTTGTTATTAATTAAAACATCTGTAATTTTTAATAAGCATCATGTTTATGAGGAAATGAAAATTCAGATAATAAGTATTATCTGAATTATCGTTTCCTAGTCATTCCTAGTATCATCAGGGCTGGTGCCAGAGCATATGCAATCGGTGCGGCCGCACCGGGCGGCAGAATTGAGAGAACGCAAAATTTTTAGAACTTTGGAAAGAGCTGGGCGGCAGAATTTTGAAGTTGTAAAGCAGGCACCGTGCGGCAAAACGTCTAGCGCCGGCCTTGAGCATCATTCCAAGTCTTAGTAAATCAGCTTAGAATAATTAGAACTGATTTATAGGAATTTAGCAAAACTGCGCTACAGTAAAATATCATTGATAAAAGTATATCCCAGGAGAAAATATTCTTATTATTATACTATAATTTTCCCTTAAAAAGAATGTAATATTTAGCAATCATACTTAGTATTGCCGATTTTTCAAGAAAAACAAAATTCACAAGGTTTTTAAGGGAATACACCATTCAATACTTAACAAATGAGTCGCACTTGATCAAACAAACCATAGGTTTATACACAATCGTCCAGGAGTAATTTAGTCAGGTATTTTTAAAATGTTAATATGCAAAATATAGAATTAATACTAAATATGCATAAATTTTAGAATTCAGCCTTCTTGACGTGCTTTCGTGGTGTAGTGGTCTGCACGCTGGGCGCGTATTCCAGAGATCCGCAGTTCGATTCCCGGAGACGGGGTTGCTCATTTTTCAAGTCTCCTGCTTCCATAAACTATCGAATGTCTCTGCAATCTAAGTGAAGAAATATTCGACATAACAGACATTTAACTTTTTCTTATAATATAAATTTTGCGTGGGAACAGTTTTACATTGAGCTGAAAATAAGTTTATGCATTCTGCAGTAAAAATTTACATTCATTCAATTAATTATTTATATGTACTGAAAATTGTTTTTTTTCATTTTATGTAAAATTTATCTGACGAAATTGAATTTAAATTCTTAAAATAAAAAAAGAAATTTTCTGCATTGGCTATAATTTTCTTCCTTCTGCAAAGAATATATACGTATATATATATACGTAAACGAGACATATTTTGTCGAATGCCGTAACAGCATTGCCGTATCCTTTTGTGTTAATATATTCAAAAATTTTAAATGCTATTACTTAAACTACAGGATTATATGTTACATGAAGGGGATTAAATTGAATCCGAATTCAAAATATTTACATGTCTTTTCACTCATATTTCTAACAATTTTATTTTCATAGGGAAAGTTACCAAACACTGATGATATAATAAAATTGACAGTCATTTGTGTTCTATATTCTTAAGCAGAATACATAATGCAGCTCATCAGCGCTCCAGCGGTCGCCAGGGCCGTAGCTAGAAGGGGGCAAAAGGGGCATCTGTCCCCGGGCGCAGAATCCAAGGGGCGCCAAAGTGATATTACAACATTGTAGAATTAATCTTCAGTTGTCCCTGGGCGCTGAAAATCCTAGCTACGACTCTGGCGGTCGCTTAACACTGACAGTTCGACAGGGGCTCAAATCCCAGCAAACAAGCTGGTTGCAAGATAATTTAGTTATTTCTTCCTGTGTAAGGTAAATACAATCAAGTTTCCCATTCTCATACTTCGTTAAGTCCTCCACGAAGGCATCCCTTCTCTTAGACACACAGTTTCCGTGCTTTGCCATGATTCAAATAACCACCAAAGAAGAAATGAGGAGAAAATGCAGTAGATACTAGCTATTCAAGGGATAGAACAATTATTAATAGATGTAGAAGAGCATTTTTGAAAGCATTTCTTGAGTACCAATTCCGGGGAGTTCTAAATCACCGAGAGTTCTTAAATGTTAAATAACTTCAGTGCCTTTAATTGAGTCTGAAAATTGGATTGATGGAGTTGAATTTTTTGAATTTTAAAATTTGCAATTTGCTAGAAAAGACGAATTTTCTGCTCAAGTGCTTACAACAATATTGAAAATTCAAAATTTGCGAATCTATGGGCGACGTACGTCATTAATTACACCAAATGCTTCTAAAAATTATTCTAATAACTATTTTAGAGTTTAACATAAAAACTCTAAAATTGCAGGGACTGTAAATAATCTAAAGATATTTAGAAATACAACAAGATTTGACAGTTGAGGAAAATTGAAAAATACACTAATTATCATAAAAGATGAACTGAAAAAAATTATAATGTAAGAAAGAAAAATTTTCTCCTTTCTTTTTGTTTATTTTCACAATTTAAAAAAAAAAAATGATATAAATCTAAAATTTGGTTACTTAGGGAAATTGCTATAAATTGAGCATAAAACAAATCAGTGCGAGAATGGTTTTGCATACGAACTGCGACTGCAACACATTTCAACCAGTTTTAACCAGCTTCAGATGTTAAAAAGTTCCAGAATTAAGACCTTCTTATTGTAAATGCACAAAGTTTAAATCTTGGCATAAAATTAAATAACTTGGGCATTTAAAGCCCGAATATTGGAAAATATCATAATTAAGAATTTTTAAATTTTTTCAATAGCATACGTACAAAAGAATGATCAACAATTGATTCAAGGCTTTTGTACGAATACAATAATCCGAATGGAATGTAAAAGATTATTACTATTCTAATTTATATTGAAAGTTGTTACACGACCTTGAAAAATCAATATTATAATTTATAAGGCAGACATGTAACTGAAATTATTAAATGCCACAAAAATGCAAATATAATGAGACTTTTCTAATGCGACCACTAACGGCGGCTTCAAGCGATTTTTAAGCCACTTATATAGATGGTTGCATTAGAGAGGCAAATGTATAAAAGCCTGTTTATTTATGTTGTAGGAAACACTTTTAGAGTTCGCCGTCATGAGATTCTCTGTACTTATATGTAAAACAGTTACAAATAATACGTCTTACTAAAACGATCTGACATATTTAGGCTTCTAAAATGATGTGAAAAATTTCAAAAAGGAAATCTAACAGAAAAAATCCTGATTTGGTTAATTTAAAGCAGTTAACACAGTTTATGATAAATAAAACATTAATTAAAGCATCACAGGATTCAGTATTAGAAAAAATTAGCATAATCACCAAATCAGATTATTTAGGTTATGGCAAAGTACCATAAGATTATCTGCCAAAGTGAATATGGATGCCTTCATGGAGGACCGTTTATAGCGAGTAGTTGACAAAAATTATTTCATACGTCTAATAGAAACTGACTCGTATTTATGTTACACAGGAGAAAAACACGAAAATTTCCTGGTAAGCAGCTTACCAGGAAATTTGCGTGGCGTGCCAGTCGAACTACCAATATTCAACTATTTTTACCTCTCGGCTGCTAGTGGTCAAAGGTCATTTAAGTTATTCTCTGAATTTCAAAGTTATCTGTCTATGCTTTATTACACATTTATTCATACTCAGATTTTTGGAAACAAGAGATAAATTAAAATTTGGTTCTGGAAAAAAAAAACTGGAATTCTAGATAACCAAATTAAATAATTAAATTTATTTAATTTCCCCATTTTGATACGTTTTACGTTATGAATACGAAAAGCTCCCACGTATGACTTATTTGGAGCTCAATTTGGAGAGTAGAATAAATAAGCTTCTTTAATTTGGTTTGGTTTACTTGACTATAACAAAGCGCACGAAAGGTATCTGCCTAAGAGAATGGTTGCCTTCGTGGAGGGCTTCCTAAGGAAAACTAGCTCGTAACCACGTTATATAGGGGAAAAACTACAAAAAGCTGCTTTGCTAGGAATCGTACCCAGATATAACAACCAGGGTATTCAGCAACTTAACCGCTCGGCCGCTTTTAAGTTTTCATAAGCTCTACACGTAATTGTAATTAATATAACTACTATAAGTAAAAATCCTTTCTAAGATATCCATCAGATTTCAGCCTATCAGCGGCCGAGCGGTAAAGACGCTGAACACTGGTATTTCGGTCCGAGATTCCAATCCCGCGAACGGGCTGGCTGCATGGGCACTTTCGTGGTTTTCCCCATGTGTAATATGTATACAAGCCGGTTTCCCTTAGAAAGTTCTCCACGAAGGCATCCCTCCCTTTAGGTAGATAGCCCTCGTGCGCTTTGCCATAATTGAATAATCCTAATCCATCCATGTTTCTAGTTGATTTTTGATATCTGTGAAGATCACCACCCTAGAAAGATGATATTCAGTGCAAGTGTTTGTTTATACCTATAGAAATGCCGGTCACTTTTGGAAGTGATCGTCTTAAGGAGATGGTCGCTAATCGTTTATGGGCTACTAGATGGTCCGGCTCTGAGTAGGTTACGCATTGGTGCATTGTAAAATGCATTAAATCCTCTCTAATACGATCATCCACGTTTCTAATTATTTTGGTCTTTGGTGGAAGTGGTCATCTTAAAGAGATAATGCTCGGTGCAAGTGTTAATTTCTACTCTGAGAAATTATTTTGGAAGAGGTCGCCATAAGAGGGTTCATTGCATATTAAATGTTTAAATCCAGATCGCGTGGTTATGGGATCCATTTTAATTAGATTTTAAAATTTTAGTAAAATAAAAAATCTGAAAGGTTTCAGATTTTAAATTACGTCCAAAGGGGCCTTTTTTTAACATTTTGTGTGTTACCTTTATTTATTAAATATCATATTCTTCGCACTTAAACCATAAAATTCAGTTCAAGAGCAGTATCGCAAAATAATTTTAAATTGAGCACATTTTTAGAATTTCCGATTCACAGTCTCACGCGCTGGAGATAAAAATGTTTTTTCTGTACAACATTGCCATGGCTCGCTTTGAAATTCTTGAGTTTGTTAATCAAAAATTCGTTACAAAATATAAAATCGATAATAAAACGAATTCCAAATTTCAAATTTGGGCTTCCAGTTGCCCATATTCGCAGTAGGATTACGTCATTCGGAACTCGATGGCTGTAGGTACCGTTGTTTTATCACAATATTTGGTGGCAACAATTTGAAAAGTGAAACGGACATTCAGAGTGATTCGACGCAAAATAAAAACATTAGTCCCTCAGAGACTAATAATTTTGAAATAAACCACTTAATTTTAATAACTGTGGTATTCTTGTTTTCAAACTTAAGTGCAAATTTAAACAAATGTTTCCTGTGCAGATGCGTTACTTTTAATTAAAATCAAATGAGAAAAAAAAATGCGAAAATTAATTAGGTAAAAAATTTAGTCCTATTCTTATCGCAAACCGTACCTTGAAATTGCATCTACAACTGTTTCTTATACCAAAGCTCAGGTTGAATTAGTTTTCTGTTGTGCGTCAATAAATGTTTCACTAAACCGCAGCTTAAGGCTATAACTACATGCAGTGCGAGGAGAGTAATTACTAAAGACCTGACATTGACCGACGCTGGACAACCCGCCTTTCTCCCCTGGCGTCCGTCGCGAAAGCTTCCCTCTCTAAACAACCCTCTATTTTTAACCTTAGCGAAGAAACTATGGAGGTAGGCTCCATGGAAGAAACAAGCAGCCAACACGTCTTCTTGCTTCTACTCGCACATGTTTCCGGTCATCCGAAGTTACGGTTGTTGAGATAAAACTTTTATCACCCAGATTGGCGATCTTTCTAAACATGCCTTATATTTCCCATTGCAAACGAAGGGTGACATTTTTTCCGTTCCTTATTTTCCGTGGATATTCTTTCCGTTTCCCTTTTTTCCGGGTGACATTTTTTCCTACAACCGTCCTCGTATGGTATCTCTGACTCACGGCCGACAACAGAGAAGGAATCAACCTCAAGGGGGAGTATATAAGGTATTTCTCCTGCCTTCTTGGCGAGCCTTCGTGGTGTAGTGATCTGCACGCTTAGCGCGTAATTGAGAGATCCGTGGTTTTATTCCCGGCGAAGGCGTTGCATATTTTTCATCTCTGCTGCTTCCTGCTGTTTCTGTTGTTGTTGTTTCTCATACCCGTGACCAGCAGAGCTAGATCAGGTCCATGAGCTCATTCACCCTGAAAGAGTCGAGTAGAAAAAGGGGTTCTTGAACCAGATCTAGTAAGTGCAGTTTGATCTCGTCTATTGCTGCTCTGAACCAACGAGCTATCAGGGCACTTACTCTGATACCATGGGTGCACTGGTGGGACTATCCAAACGGCCTTATTCTTTGCCTTACATTTAGAAAATAGTTCCATATAAGTATGAGAAAACTTATATGGAGAATATATAAGTTTATAAAGTTAATATTTATATATAAGAGAAGTTGTTGAACTTCTCTTAAATTTGTATATAATATAAACTTTATAAATTTCTTTTAACTTCTCTAAGATAAGTTGTTGAACACTCAGCCATTGGAAGTGGAGAAACACCCAAGATATTTGGGCTTCATTTATTGGACCCTGAGATTTTGGGTAATAGTCACTTGGAACATCTTGTTTTGAGAGCTAGGAAACGCATTAATATCCTTAATCTTTTCACGTGGGCTCGAAAAATAGTTGTATTCCTTCATCGGGGGCTCTTCGCTCAGCGGTTAGGGAAAGGGGGTAAAAATTTTCAGATCAAGTCTTAACGACGAGGTGATTAGTGCTCTTTGTTGGCATGCAGAGAAACGGTCAGCATTTCTTTTCGGTCCAGTTCCGAAGCTCTAGGCGATAGAATGAAGGAAGTATTCTAATCGCTTTCACACTGCAGATAGATGTATGCAGTTTTCCCACGAAACGTAATTTATTGTTTTATTTTCAGACGAAATGTTTTATGCTACAACTAGAAATTTTGTTCATTTTTTGGTTAAAATAGCTTTTTAAATTTGCACATAGGTTATATACTGAAAAATAAGCGAGGTAAACAGAGTTACCTATATTGACTTGTCACAGTATAGAGAATTTAGTGATTTAAAATATTCAAACATATCCTTCAAAGAATATATAGCTTTTCATTTTAAGTATTATAATTATCCTGATATGGAAGAGCAAATTAAATACAGTTTAATTCTTATAAGTGTCATTTAGAAAGCATTTTCGAGTTCCCAAATGAGTGTTATTGGATTTACACTTCTGTAAAATTAACTTCTGGAGAGAAAGAAATTGGTAACTACGTTTGTGCTGCATTGAATCATTATTGAACAACACTAACAAACATGCACTAACAAAAATTTACCAATGCACGAGGTAAGAATTTTTTAAATAAATTTTTCTTCTATGTGACGTTGCAAATAGCGTTCCCAAGCTTGATCTGCCTTCATATCAGGGATATAAGATCTTTAATTTTTTTAACCACTTCACAGTTTTTGGTTCGGTAAAGAAATGCAGGATCAAACGCAACGCTGGATGTTGAGAAAATAATATTGAATTATTATTGAATAATTATTGAATAGAGTTTCAATGTATTCAATAACAAAAATTTAGGTTTACCCCTTAGAGATATTATATATTGCTTTTACCTTAGAATAGAAGGGAAATAGTTGTTCGTCGATTTATATTGTTGCTGCATTTTTTCTTCAAAAGCAAAATTGCATATTCAGGAACACATTAAAATTTTAAAAAGTAAACATTTTAGTCGAATGGAGAAATATTTCTTCAGTTTTTTATGATCTGCATTTTCAGAAAGCTAAAATCGCCTTTGAGGTATCAGATTGTTATGCGAAATTTTCAGATCTCAAGCTTTTTATTGTTGCTTTCTTTCGGAGTAATCAAGGTCGGAATGAAGATTCATACTGAGTTGATGAATATTAATAAAGAATCGTACTGAGGATTAAATTCAGGGAATTAAAATATAGTACACATCTCAATTACTTTATACATCCTTAGTATCCTAATATATCGTTTGATTCCCTCCAAAATACAATTCTCACGTAAAAATTAATTACTTTTTGAACACTACCTGTGACTGAGTGGTCAAAACCGCTGAATACTGGTAGTTCGAATTGGGTTCGAAGCCAGGCGATTGGATTGGCTGCATGGCATTTTCGTTGTTTGCCCCATGTGAAACGTGAATACGAGATAGTTTCCCTTAAAAGTTCTCCTCGAAGGCATCCTTTTCGATAGGTAGGTATCCTTTCCCTTAGAAAGGCAGCCTTCGTGTGTTTTCCCATGTTTAATTAATCTAAACTAACGTATCTACTTTCTGAAAGAATTGATACAGATATCATCTTATAGACGCAAACATATAACAACGGATAAATTAATAAGTTTTGAAACTTTTTTAAATTTTGAACTATAAAATGTTCTTTACTAACTGCTTTAATAAAAATTCGTGTTTCATTTATCGCACAGTCGAAATTCATTTTGTCATCAAAATTATTCATAAAAGGAAGGGTTTCTAAATATAGTTATGAGACGCTTATAAACATAGCTTTCTTATTTCGAATATAATTTTATTTTCATTCGTCTGATTAAAGAAAAGATTATTTGCCTAATCGAATGAGGCTTTTGTGGAGGACGTTCGAAGGAAATTGGCTCATATACATGAAAGAATACGAAAGGTTCATGCAGTCAATCCGTTCTTCGAAATTTGAACCCGGGTTGAATTATTAGTGTTAAAGAAAATTTATCCGCTCAGCCGCTAGTTATAATTTAGAACATAACAAACCAAAATTTCACTCAAGTAAACAGTAGTCGTGGAATGTATGTCATTTAGAAATAACATTAAAATTAATTTTCATCACCTGAAACGTTTATATTCATTACACTGCCTTTACATGCACATTAAAAACTGGAATAAATTGAAATAAACAATTACAAAAAGAATGAAACAAAGAAAATTTCCTTTACGTTTAGCCATTATTTAATACCGAACTCGAAAAAATGATAAATATCAACTCAAAGAATTTATAACTGTATTTGCAAAAGAAAAAAAAATTGAAGAAAGATCTTAAAACGCAAACGTGTGAGAATCGAAGTAACAAATTAGTCTTTTTATTCTCTCCCCTTGAGAAAATATTTCTCGGAAGACACCGAATTCGCAAACAAGTCATGCGAGTTCAAACTACTGACAACTACCCCTACCCATTAGCGGAATCCCTCAAAAGAACGCACTCGTTAGGGTGTCGTAAAATAGTCGTCAAGCCTCAATCGTTAGAATTCCTACCCCTGCGACCAAGGCAAAACTGTCCCTGGCCCCCAGTTGCCATACACTAGTACATCTCGGGCAGTGATTGGGGTGCCGATGCTAGTAACCTCAGAAACACATATATTTCCCTTATTTGACCCATTTTGGAGTACGGCTTCGCCATCTTCTGTTGTGCCTCTAATTCAAACCTACAGAAACTTGAGCGTGTACAGCTTAGTGCTGCAAGGATTATTTTTGGCCTTCGCAATTCATGCCCGAAAGATATTGTGCTTTATGAAGCCAATCTGCAGCCTTTAAGTCTTAGGAGAAATGCATGTTTAGAAGTACTACAATAAGCTCTCCAGGTTTGGCCTCCAGAATCGTACCTCGAAATTTCTAGAGTTATGGAGCAATAACCAGAGGCTCAAACTTGGCTCAACGTGGCTCAAACGTGGCTCAACGTGGCTCAAACGTGGCTCAACGTGGCTCAAACGTGGCTCAATGTGGCTCAAACGTGGCTCAACGTGGCTCAAACGTGGCTCAACGTGGCAAACGTGGCTCAAATGTCCCTTTGGACAGATTGTTTCTCACAACCTTATCGCCAGTTATCACAGCTTACCTCAGATTATCGACACCTCGGAATGATGTGATGGGGTTTACTTTCTTGTTAACCTTTCTGTCCAAGTAAGCAAACAGATGGAATTGCCTTGTTACTTAAAACAGTTAGCTCTTGAAATAATTAGTAATGTTCCTATGGATGCTGTCCACATGTATACGGACGGCAGTAAACTTGTTAATGACAGTTCTGGAAGTGGCATTTATACTAGATTTCGGGATCAAGAAATAAGAATTCAAAGAAGAAATCCAGGCTTCTGCTCGATATTTCGAAGCGAGCTTTTTGCAATTCTGGAGGGTGTGGACTTCCACAGTTAAAAAATATCCGGGTCTTTTCGGATAGTAGAAGTGCCGTCCAGCACTTGGCTGATTAGCATAATATGAGGGAAAGTACAAGTGCAGACATCCTCAGGAAACTAAAACAACTTTTCCTTTTTTTCATCGGATCCACTTTCAGTGGATTCCGACCCACGTCGACGTTGCTGGAAATGAAATTGTGGACAGCTTGGCTAGAGCTGGTGCTAGCAAGACCACAACGCCTGCCGCTGCTGCTTCCTAAAATTAACCTAATGTCTCTACAAAGTTTAATTAAATTTCTTACAGATTACGAATTTTTATGATATCTAATGTCACCTAGAAGATGAAAAAATGGACAGCAAGGCTTTACTGAAAAACACTATTTTATGTCTTATTATTGTTTTAGTGGTTTATTGGACGTTTTAATACACATTTGCTCAGATTGTACAGTCATTAGGTTTTTTTTTTTTTACTCTGGACTCCCGAACACAAGTTGAGCATGCTTCCGATTACTCCACGAAGGAATGCCGGAAGGAGTTAGAAAATACCTTATATAATCCTTCTTTTAAAGGGCGACTGGAGATTGGATTACATGCATTTGACATGTAATTAATTATGTAAATTAATATAAATTCCATATAATGATCCAACATAGTAGTAGTTAACTTACATTTTTCAACACATTATAGCATGAATTAAGCTAAAATGACCACATATTCCTATCAAAGCGACTGAGCCTTACAAAGAGATATATGAAGTTTAGGGTGTTGATTCCTTAACAGAACGCATATGTTAGAATTGGCTTAACCCATTAACGGTTTCGCCCGGATTTTCTCGTTCTTTTATGCAGGTCTCTTAACGGTTCGTTACGGATTATTGTTAGTTTAAATGTACCCTCGAAAACGGACAGTCCCGTGTTTTTGTATTATCGAAAAAACGCGCTAAAAAGGACTAGCCCGTATTTTTGTATGTCTTCCAACCCCCAATGCCTAAAGCGACAAGGGTCCATGCAATTCTGACGACAATGGGTAATGGCTGTCATTAGCGTGGGGAGCAATCTTCTTGATGTTTTGGGATAAAGGCCTTACACTGACTCTAAAGAAACAAATTTATTACCAGTTACAAAGTGGATGCATATGTAAAGGGATTTAAGAATTTCCGTTTTAGAGCAGTTATTGAATAAAAAATAGAATTTTTTATAAAATGAACGTTTACCTATAAGAGCATTAATGAATTAAAACGAGAAAAATAAAAGTAATAAATGCAAACATAAAAATCTGAAAATGCAAATCTTTCAGATTTTACATTAAGCACAAAGGGCGTTTTTTAACGGTTTGTGGGTTACCTTTATTTTTAAATATCATGTTCTTCGCACTTAAACCATAAAACTTCAGTTAAACAGCAATACCGCAAAATAAATTTTAAATGAGCATATCTTTAGAATTTCCGATACACAGTCTCGTCCGTTGAAGATAATTTTTTATATTTTTATTTTCATACAGTGTTGCCTTTGCTCGCTCTAAAATCGTTGAGTTTCTTAATTAAAAATTCATTGAAGTTTTACGAAATATGAAACATATAATAAAACAAATTCCAAATCTCGGCTTCGAGATGCCCATATTCGGGTGGAAATGTACGTTATTCAAAATTGGATAGGTCTAGGTACCGTTGTTTTATCACAATGCGAGAAACATACTTATATTTATGCAGATTATTCATTATTTAATTTTAAGGCAGATAGCCTCGAGTGCTTTGCCGTAATCTAATAAACCAAAACCATTATTTAATTTCTTTAAATATAATACAGGGCTGTAATATGTGGTAGCAACAGTTTGAAAAGTGAACTGACATAGTTTTCAACGGAAAATGAAAAAAGGAAGTTAATAGACCTTCTCGGCTAACGCCCTTTGTTTTAAAAATAATGTATCGTGTAATTTAATGGGAATACGAGATTAAATAATTCTCTTTAAGAAATTTATCTACAAATTTATATCACGAATAACAAAAACGTGAGGCTGTCTTGATAAATTTATAAATATTATGCATCTGACAATGCGATTCAATTATTTGATTTCGTAATTTAAGGACCTATGATTCTTCTTATAAAACTGTACAGGAATTTAGCAAAGAAGCTATTAAGTAATCTCTTATTACCATTAATCTATGCAATAAATTATTATTATTATTATTACTATTGGTTCAGTCTTTTACTTCCAAGTATCCTTTTATCTCAAATAATCGAAAAGATATATAAATTTAAAACAAAATTCGCCCCAAAATCAGAAATTAGGTTACGAATTTCATGCAAATTTTATTTCAAAAGCTATTTTACGCTCTGTAAAATGATGCAAACTTAAAAATTTTGAGATTTTTAGTTTATTCTTAAATGGAAATATGCGCAAAAAATTTCTTCGACATTAAATTTTAAAAACTCTAAATCGAATTATTATCATCCGTAAACGGTGTGTGTACAAAATTTGAATTCAATAGCTTATCGATAAGTAGTTCAAAAATCGACGACGAGCTTTTGATTAAACACCGTGAATGAACTGAATACAATTTTTGGAACAGCTCTATTTTTAAGCACTTTGGAAAGATCGGTAAGTTGTTGATATAGCATAACCGTTATTTTTATAACATTCTTGGCATTATGAAACGTGTAAGTGACATTCATAAGCGATTCCCGACAGTTCTGTTCATTTGTCAAAGTGGCTGCTTTTGAAAATATTGTGAAGCTCACTCGATGTGCTCCACTATCTATGATACTCATTAAAGATATTTAATTATGTTTTATTTCTATACAGAAATACTGGTAAAATTAAGAGGTCAAATATTTAATTATTTGAGTTATATAACTACTTATACTGTCTCAAGAAATTTTGAGTCATTTTGTAAAAATAATCTTTTCTTTAAAATTCCTTTTTCCCCCTACCCCCTATGCTTCATAACTTTATTACTATTCTGATGAATGGAAGGTTTGTAGAGACATTACATTTTTTTTTAACAGCAAGAGACATGAAAAATGAGCAATGCCTCACCCGGGACGCGAACCACGGACTTCTCGAATGCGCGCCGAGCGTACTGAGACCACGAAGGCATGCTAAAAGGGAGGGAGAAAATACCGTATATACTCCCCCTTTTAAAGGGCGACTGGGGATTAGGGGACCGAAACGCCAAATCCTTGCGGCGGAGAATCATCATCCACCACCTTTTTTGGTTTGGGTGCCACTATAGAAACATTAGGTTATTTCGAAGCAGGACATGTGAAATAGGAGCAATGCCTTCGCCGGAACTCGAACCACCAACCTCTCGAATACACGCCGTGCGTGCTGACCATTACACCACGAAGGTATGCTAAGAAGGCGGGATAAAATAGCTTATAGGTTATGAAAACCAAAAGTTGAGTAGGTAGTCTAACTAATAAATGCTCTACAAATACAACTTTTAATATTTTAGCAGAATTTTTTGGAAACGTATTTATATAGATTCTTGTAGAAATCGACACAGTTTGATGCCAGTTTAGAGGATGGGTTGTTTATGAGCGTATTAAAAATGCTTTTCCCACTCAAAATGTTAACTACTTTAAAATAATAATTCATAATCGCACTGAATCTGATGTTTACAATTATTTCCCCTGAGATTTCTTTAAAAAGAAAGAATTACAATTGTGTTTAATGCAGAAAATTTAATGGAATTGGCATCTGCGCAAGAGGACGGAAACTATCAGGGAGGACTTTCTAAGGAAAACTAGATTTCCTTCACATTGAACGTAGAAAACCTTCACCGAACAAGCGTGTTCAACAGGATTTGAACTTATGTAGGATTACCAGTACTCAGCGGTTTTAGCGCTTGGCCATTGGGGCCCGCAGACCGATTAAAAATCTTGTTTAGAAACCTGTTATCTTGATTTAGTGTGACAGGTGCCGTAGTTTGAAGATTAGGATTACTTGAATACAGCAAAACACACGAGGACTATCTGCTTTTAAGGAAAGAGATGCCTTCGTAGAGGACTTTTTAACGAGAAAAGTCTCATATTCATGTTATACATAGGAAAAAACATGGGAAAATACCATTCAGCCATCGTATTTGTTCGTCAGGGTGTAAATCTAAGTCGAACTACCAGTATTTACCGGCCACTAATATCTCCGTATTTTAATAGGGGAAATAACTGTTGGATTGTAAGGCATCTAAATTAAGAAATAAAAAAAAATTCACTTCTGAGGTAATTTTAAACCCAAATTAAGTTTTTTATCATAATTATGAAAGAGTTCAACTCATTTCTTAATTTTCAGATCGTTAAAATTAGTGTGGCTGTAATGAATGATTATTTAGACCTGTTACAGGAAACAAATACATCAAAACTTTCCTTTAAAATATCAGGAATTATTGAACAATCTTCTGTAATTTATAAACGAGAAAATGTATTTAACCAGATTTTACATGTTGGAAAAAATAATGAATTTTGATCTCCCCTAGTAGAGACATTTGTAATTATATTTCTAATTCCAAATTAAAAGTGAAAAATCAAGGCGCCTGAAGCCAGAGAACACTATCGATTCTTCTTGGCTTCTATTTTCAGCGACGAAATAGATCAACTGCATGGAATTTTTATGATTTTTCTCAACATTTAAACTAAATGCTTGTAAGTGTTTCTTAGAAAGCTCGTCGGAAGTAGAATACCTCTATCTTGGTAGATAGATATCGTGTGCTTTAGTAAATTTAGCAAATCTAAACACAGAGCCGACAGTACTATGTTTGAGGCCTTTCTCTAACATAGTCGAATAGTGTATCGAATAGTCGAACAGTGAAATCACTCTACATCGCCCTCTTGTACTTACTTTTATACTTTTATCTCAATATTATATATTGCATCCACAAAAATTTCTCTAAATTAATGTTATTTGGATTCGAAAACCATTTTATGCTTAAATACATCTTTCCAGATGTTTGTCTTTTACTCACTGAGAGTCAATGCTTCTTGAAGATGTCAATTCATGAATGAAAAATTATTTCTTGCTTTTCCGGTTTCCCCTAACCTTTCCCACAAAAGCCGAACATTTGGGCAAAAACAGCCCTCCTATGATGTTAATTCCTTAGTAAAAGAGAAAACACTGAACGGGGTAAAGTAGTAGAAATCTTGACTTTCCTTTTCACTCAAAATTCAAGCATTCCCAAAATCTACTATAAAAGATATACTCCCTAAGGTATAAAATTTTTGTGTAATGAAATTATAAAATGAAATATATATATATATATATGCATTCTAATATATACATATGCTAAAATATGAATGCATATATATATCATTGATTATATATATATATATATATCATTGATGACATATATATATCAATTAAACCATTAGACATACTTACACACATACATATACAGATATAGAATCACATAGTATCAGTAGGTGAAAGAAGAAAATAAATCCTA
This sequence comes from Stegodyphus dumicola, assembly GCF_044657685.1. Taxonomy (NCBI): domain Eukaryota; kingdom Metazoa; phylum Arthropoda; class Arachnida; order Araneae; family Eresidae; genus Stegodyphus; species Stegodyphus dumicola. The sequence continues at coordinate 28,974,614 of NC_140779.1, read as the reverse complement.
CTGGTGAAAGATTGCTGAAGAAATTCAAAGCATAATGAAAGTTTCTTTTATCTTGGAATCAAAGAACTTTTTCATCGCTTTAGTTTTGGGGAGACTATTAGATTAAAATGTAATAAATAAATAAGTATATGGAAGAAAAATAAGTCTTTAAAGGAAGAAAAAGGAAAAATAGAACCAAACAAACAAATCATTTTCAGCATTAAAACCAATTTTAAATGCGACAGTATATTTTTCTGCCGACACGAAAACTAAAAAAATACGAAAACTAAAAAAATAGACAGAAATCTGCATTGTTTCACCTATCAATATACGACAAATGGAAAAATGATACAAGAAAAAGTAAATTTGAAAAATTTGCGAAAGCGGAATAATTTCGAATGCTGCACAAACAGAAAGATACCATGCAGAGACATTGGATTTTTTTCGAAGCAAGAAATGCGAAAATTCAGCAGTGCCCTCATTGTGCTTCTAATAAGGAGGTCTTCCAAATTCTAGCTGGAAGGACTTCCATTTATAACAAGATAGTGAGAATGACATAATTCCTTTATTATTTGTTTCATTTAAAGGGCGAGAGAGAAGAAGCACGAGGCCCTGTCGGAATAATTCATGTGTTAACGAATTATCGTCTGACATGTTTTCGTTGGGGTGCCATTGAAGAGACATAGCGTTTTTACGAGGAAAAATAATAATAATAAAAAAAAAAAAACACGAAACATCCGTTATCCTATAGTCCGATCTACTATCACTTACACCCCGAGTTCAAATTCTAGCTGGAAGAAGATCCATTGAGCAATTTCCAGCTCAAAGAAGAATGAGATAATTTCTCATAATCAATACGGATATATAACTGATGATTCTAAAATTTTATTATCATTAAGACTGGAAAAAATACACGATTTAATTCATTTTCATCCATTTTAAAAGAAGTTAAATTTTTCAGAGAGTTACTATAAAATATTTATTAGAATGTCAAATTTAAGCATTTCAATTATTTATATAATAAAGGATAAATTTTATATTTATATAATAAAGAAAAATCGTTGATAATATCACTCTGATTTTAGTGGAGATATTTTAAGAAGTAAATAAGTGAAAGCTGGAGGAAGAAAAACTATTTCAAGTTATATGTTTATCTTAAAAGTAACGAGAGAAAAACTATGTTAAAAGAAAAGGCGCGCATATCGAAATTGTTTCCTGTACTGCTGACAAATTGTTATATGGCATACATACTATAATGTTCATGAATAATTGATTGCTACTACATTAATACAGGCATAGCATATTTCTAGGGACTGATTTGCTGCAATTTCCAATTTGATTTTTACATACTTTTATATTTAGGACACTAATTACATCACACTGAAGATTACTCAATGCAATAATTCCATCGCAGTTTTATAGAAAATTATAAAATTTTCAGTTTCAATAAACAATTATATAATATTTCGATGACTCAGCAGGTAACATAATTTATTATCTTTCAAGTTTTTTTCGAAAACACCTCGGCAGATATAGAATCAGCCGCAGACTGTACTAACTTTAACAAGCGCAGTATCTGAGTGTTCACATTTTTGTTCATAACTGCAATAAGAACAAGTATAAGTTTGAAAATTTTACCGATGGCTATGTGGATAAAAGAGATGATCATAAGTATTTTGACCTGGTTTTGGTTTCTGGTCAATACGTTGGCTGTAAGGAAGATTTCATGATTTTTTCCATGTGAACTAGTTTTCTTTATAAATTCCTCTAAGTCTTTCGTTAAGTACATACAAAGTTGCTACATTAAACATTAGTAAGTGTTTACATAGGTAAACATTTTAAAAGCGACTAGCGTAAAGAAAGATTATTTAAATTATGTTTTTAAAATGCAAATTCAGAACACTGAAAACCAAACAGTAAACATTATAAGACTAATTTAATAATCTTTGGTTTGGTTTACTTGAAATCTTTACTTAAAAAAACGTTGAAATTTACAATGTTTACAACAAACTATTATTCTGCCATATTCATCGATTGCGTTAATCAAAATCTAAAATTATTTAACGTAAAATGTAATTATCCGAAAATTATGTAAAATGAGAATTTTTTCCCACTACATCTGTAGCTTACAATGGCTAGAAAAAAAGATAGCTCTAGATAATGAGTATTTCTACAATGAAAAAACTCTATTGACTAGAAATAGTCTTTGGAGACCTTAGTGTCAGTTAGCCTGCGGAGATCAGGCTCCCTTCCTAGTCGTTTTCTTTTCCCAGGAGGCAGGGGTAGAAAGGATTCTTCCCGATTATTATTATTTTTAGCAAAGACGTTTACAATTATCTATTCAATCCTTGCTAATCAGACGAATTTGGGAAGAAAGGGAAAGTTGTAGATAAATTTTGCTTCTTCCAGTGCCAGTTACAAATCGTACAGTTTTTCAATAACATTTGAACTATATCATTAACGTTGCATATTACTAAAATGTACTTGTTCTTTAAAGTCCTTCATCTGTTCTAAAAATAATACCGCAGAAGTTTCAGAAATGAAGTACAATTTAAAGCTACTTAACATTTGTATGCATATAAAAAAGTAAAACTGTTTAAAATGCATATAGTTTAACGCTTCCTGATTTATTTGGAATAATATTTCAAAAATAAAACTCGTGTTGGTTACGACCCAAGCAATACTTAACGGGATAAAGAGCCGTACTTTGATAATGCATTCAGTTTTCGTCGTTTTAATAAAATCCATTATGATACTAATGCTGGTAATTATAAGCTGCATTTACGGATACAGAAGTATGATTAATACACTAATATCACAGAATATACGCTTTTTATGCTCTGACAAGTTTTGTCAAGATACCAATTTTTAGTTCATATATAAGTCGTAAATTCCCTAGCCAGATTCCTTTTTTATATAAATAGATGCATAGAGGACAAAATGGAACAGTTAATTATATTTTTTATTCTTTTACAAAATTTAATTCTTTTAGATATAATTTTTAACGGTAAACGATATTCTGCTAAGTTATAATACAAAAATTATTACTAATAATAATTTATATCCTAATATTTATATCCTAATTTAATAATATTTATATCCTCATTTATATCACTCAAAACAGAATTGGAAAACTTATTCAAATCATATTTAATCAAAACATTTTACGAAGTTTTGGGAAAAAGGAATTTTGGGGTTTGTTTGATTTTTAACTTTGAATTCAATCATTAAAACATTTTTACGTGTTTCATCATTCATATAACATTAGCAAAATAATTTACTAAATAATTCTTAGATGTAATAGTATTCTTGTTTATCTTTTGTTATATGACTAAAAATAAATAAGAAAGCGGCTGGTATTCAATATTTATTTTTATTTAATTACAAATACTTGGCTATTGGTACTTAAGACGTAGTCTTTCCATATTATCACTTTTCTATTCGGCCTTGAAATTATGTTAACGACCTAATAGAATTCGGAAAATTCTATGATTGCATAAAACTGCGAGAGGTGCTAATAATGAAAAATTTTAAATGAAAATAGAAATTTATTTAAATAAATGTATTTAAATTCTATTTGTGCGTGTCTGCTTTATGCATTTAATCTATCAAATGCAGAAAAGTGAGAAAAATCCATCCAACACAGAGAAATAATTCTTCTAGTCTGTGCTAAGATTGTATCAGATTCATTTAAACTTCCGTTTAAATTCGAAATGCGATCTCTCAAATCAACGAAGGAGTACATTTTTGGCTTTAAATTCCACATTAGTAGCAACTGTATAATAGCTAACCGTACCCAAAATATTTGTAGAAAACCGCCAAAATTCTAGAAATTGCTATAAAATCCCGAAAAATATTAGGAAGATTATTGCTTGCCATTTCCATGCTGAAAAGATCAAGCATTTACGAGGATGAGCTCGACTGTTAACGAACAACTTGTGGAAAAAATTCAACGCTAAAATATAAATACGTATGCCAAATTTTCCAAAAATTCCTGATAAATATTGTACTCTCATCGTAAATATATATGGACTTATAATGTGATGAAAACAGTCGGTAAAAGAATGAATTAAAATTTAATTTCCAAAAATAAATTGGCCTACTAAAACTAAATAAAATAGATTAGTAAATAGTAAAAAATTGTGTAACAAAATAAATAATGATCTTTCTTAAAATACTGCCCAATAAAACATGTTGAATAATTGAAAATTTACAAGCTTGGAAGCTAAAATTCTAAAAAGATTTCGGAAAATTCGGCCGTCACATGTTAAAAGAAACAAGTCTACAGGGTATTAGTACAAAGAAAGAGGAGGGAGACGAAACACAAGCCATTCAATACCGGGAAGGCAATTTTATGGCTTATCCATCACACTAAGGGAAAGCAAACATACTGCCTTAGGCTGGGCCATCTTAGAGAGATTTCAGAAAACGAAAGCGATTTTTTGGAGGGGTTTGTTGTCTGACAACGCGGCCGTTTTCAAAGCATTTCGTTCCGAGAGGCGGGCTCGTTGATGGGTTAAAAAAAAAAAAAAACCTTCGTTCTCGAAATTTTTCACTTGAAGATAACAAACGTTCTAGCCGAACTTCAGAAGCATATGATGACAAAATTAAAGCTATAACTGAATTGAATTGTCGTAAAACTGTGCGCGAGTTTGCAAAAAGATTACGCGTATCACAGATAACAACTGAAAATCACATAAGGTGTCTTGGAAGGAGCTCGGTATTTGGGTTCCGCATGGATTGAAAGAAATTCACTTAACATAGCGAACCAATATTTGCAATATGTATTTAAAGCTTGATATAATCGGCCCTCTTTTTTTATAAAGTGTTGATGAAAAATGGATCTTCTACAATAACATTAATCAAAAACGATCATGGTCCAGCATAAATCATATCGAAAAATTATCATAAATTGCATCAGAAAAAGTTCAAGCTGTCAATTTCCTAGGATTACAAAGAGTTTGTGCATTTTGAGCTGCTTCCAAGCAACCAAACAATCAACTCAGATGTTTACTATCAATACACTATGAAATTTGAGGAAGCGATCAAAGAGAAAAGACCAGAATTGGAAAATCTCAAAGAAATCGCGTCGTAGGACAAGGACCCACACGCCTTTAGCAACAAGTAAAAAATTATTAGAGTTTGGCTGGGAAGTGATGTCGCATACCCCTATAGCCTCGGCCTTGCACCATCAGATTATCATGCATTTCGACGTTTAACGAAACTTTTTAAATGGTAAACATTTCAGTAATAACGATCATCTCAAATCACATTTGGTTGAGATTTTTGCCGATAAAGATCAAAAGTTCTATGAGCGCGGAATATAGTGGCGTTATCAAAGAGATGACAAAAGATCATCGAAAAGAATGGAAGATGTTTGACAGATTAAAGTTCACGTTTTACATATAAAAAAACTGAGTTTTATTTTACACTAAAAACCCAAAATTATTTTCATGTCAATTTTATATACAGGATTTTCACACTTTTCTTTCATTTTAAATATGTTCCTTCGGTTGCCCATGGAATTTGATCCCTTGTCCAAAGCAAAACGGTTGTTAATTTTGCTTCCGAACGCATTTCGTATCTCATATAGGCTAACTACTATGAATAAAATTAGAAAAAAAAAAGAAAGTAAGTGAAAATTCTTTTTAATTCTCTACTTTTTCTTTCGCAGCGTTTACATTAATACCCTTAATTTCATACTTTAATGCTTCTGTTCCTGGATCATAACTAAATTTTCAGTCACATAGCTTTGAATTTTCGATTTTCACAGAATTTATTTCCGAATAACTGTAACGTCATCGTATTTCCAAAAACGTTTTTACGGATTTTCTCATCAATAACCTTTTGGACTCTTAGAACATGTTATCTCTTTTCTATTTCCACCGATGCAAATCATCGAATTTTTGGACATTTTTTCGATAACTGTTTCCCCTCCTAATGGCCTTCTAATACGTGCTTAGAAGATTCAACTTAACAACAGTCCCGCTTCAAACGCGAATGTTTGTAAGGAAAAGTAATTTTACCTTAATATACTACTAGCGCAGGTAAAATTTCTTTGAAACTGATATATTCGCAGGTAGATAACAGAAATTTAACCCACTTCACATGAATTTTGAATCCCTTTAAGATATTACGATCACAGATTTGCATTATCATACACACTGAAAAACAGGTCAAGAAAATATGCACCTCGTCTTCTTTAGAAATATCCCCCTTTTATAACATTTTGATTTCAACCAATAGGAGAATTAAAATCACTGTTTTGGAAAATGCTTTGGGAAAAGTTTACAATCGGGTGCCCTTTGATATTTTTGGTGATTTTCTGACTCCAGGAATGGTCGCAAGAAGTAATGTTTCCAAGATGGCTGTCGTCCAAAACAACGCGGAGTACATACGTTGCAAAAACAACAAAAGTACTGACCTGGTTTGTTCTTGGATACATCTCACCGTCAGTATCGGATTGATTGTGGCACATACAATTCTTTTTTGCAGTTAATGTAATCTTGGAAAGGATCCTTCTCATCCTGATTATAATACCGGGGGCGCCACGCAAGTTCCGCAAAGTAAGAATCGAAAATGTTATCCGACGACTGCCGATGACGTCACTTGCGAACCTCCCGCTTAATCTGGCTTCACGCACATTCAATGGTATTGATATGGGCGCCAGTTAACTCAGGGTATGATTCACTGCTGTATGCTGGAACCCTTGATCATCGAAACAATCATAGGCTTTTCAGCAGTTAGAGATTATCGTGATTTCAGGTAGAGGTTTTCGAGAAATCACCTCCAACAGACTTTTTCGTATTATCTTCCACAACCTCCAAAAACACTTTCCATTTCCTCTTTCAGTATCACCGAACACCCACTTTCCATTAAGCTATCTACTCCTATTACGCTTCCTTTTGCAAAACGTGCTCTCATCAATCTCCACAACCACTGTCACGTCACTTTTTTACATATATATCCATACACACTTCGCTATGAAAATTCCTCCAATTAACCACAGTTTTATTAAAACGGACAATTCACCTCATTCATAAGCTGATACTTTCCAGCTTCATATACTCGCAAATAAGTAAAAATTTAAATATTGCTTTCTTCAAATTGTATACCCTGTTTTACAGACCTCTTACAATGATGAGCATTTGCAGCTTTTTCAAAAGAGACTCACTCACAGCCATCCGATCGATCCTTAGGCTCCACCAGACGCACATTATTCGTACAAACTTGGACATCCATAGCTAGAAGTACTAATTAAACATTCAATCATATACCAATTAATAATAGCTTTCTTGCCCTTTTATTCTACATCTTAAAAAAAATAGTATTTATCTCAAAACGTGTCTTTCTGTCATATTTGAACGACTGAACGCGAAGACGCGTTTTTATGCATGATCGCTGTGTCATCAGCGTACATCGCAAGTGCAGTATTACGGTTACGTGGGATGTCGTTCGCAAAAACAGAAAATACTGTGGGTGATAGCTTGTGGGATGCCCGCAAGGATTTGCCGAAGTGTAGAGTAAATTGCGTCACAGAGAACAAAATATCTATCGCCAAAATAGTAACTGATAATGTAAACTATAAAATCCATTATTTTGCAGACCCTGTAAAAATATATAATCAAAGGCTTTTGATATATTCAGAAAGAGAGCTACTGTGATGAGTTGATTCTTTAGACTGTCACGTCTTATCTTAATCGAAGAATGTAGAAGTCACTATTCCATACAGACATGTGTTAGTGCGAGGATGAAGATAACATGCCTGGTTTTTACATATATTACTTTAATTAGATTAGAAAAATGTATTAGCTTAATAACAATGATAAACGTCATTTGTTGCAAGACATTCAACACGATCAAATAAAGATCATAAATGAAACTTCACAGTGGTAATAAGTAAGCTAGCTCGAAAGTCAGCCAGTATCACGTGACATGAGCGGAATCACTTCGATGCTTCATCGATAACTGCTAGAAAGGCACTGTCCTGTCACAAATTCACCCTTACCAGACGAGAAGGGAACACTAGTAGCGTCATCTTTTGGATCTTTCCGCTATATAAAAGTTCACAATACCATCCGCGATGAATTCAGTAACTCGGTAAAATTGCTGGGTGGTAGAAGGCTTTTTCCTGAAACCATGTTGCAACGAATCAAAATGTTATTTTCTTCCATAAAGCTATTTATTCTGTGTAGACTGACTACTTCGGAAATTTTACTTAATTCGGATAACAAGCTGGTCCGCTTATATGTCTATACTCAGCTTCAGAATAGGAGATATAATGGCAGTCTTCCAACAGGCAATAACCTTGAAGTTTCTATTTTAAAGTAATAGACTAGATAGTTCGCGTCTCACTTCTGTACTCCTCTCTATTTATAGTAGGGCCGCTTACACTTTTTTTATAACTTGGGACCTTGGTTCTATTTTTTAATTGCCCAAAACAGCGCTCTGTCTATAGATAATAAGCTACTTATTTATAAATTCAATCTGCGTGCCATACTCTGTTACGCTAGTCTATCCACTCTGCGTGTATTCATATAAAACTCTATGTAAAAAGCTGCAAACTGCTCAGAATGTTGTTCTGAGGCAAATTATAAACGCACCTTACAATATTAGAAACAATGCAATTCATGCGGAACTTGGCAAAATTCCACTGAGAAGTTTTTATTACCACCTGGCTAGACAGTTTCACATTTGTTTACGTACTATAAGTAACACTGAACTCAGAATTAAAAATGACCAGAAAATTTTTAATGACTAAATAAGAAAGTACAAAAGTAAAAAATGATTACAGACTTAAGTTAGATGAAAAAGATGAAAGAGGAGCTCGAAGACTTAGGTGCAATCGTCACTTCAACCACGCTCCTAGGCGTAGCCACATCCTGAATCTAACAACATAGCATTTGCATTACTTTCTATAGCATAGCATGAGATGTTGTTCGTAACTGAGAATAAAATTTCTCAGGAGATCCGTGAATAAGTCTTCGTATCCAAAAGTTACTCCAAAAAGCAATGTCGTTGGAATAAGGGCATATGTAGTGCTGTTCATCAATTATTGGCATAAATAGAAAAAACGTGCATGCTGCTAAACGGCGAAAGTCCAAATGGCAGTGGAAAAGCATAGTCTTCGGTAGGCCTGTCTAAGGGATTTAGCTAGCTGGTCCAAACTTTGCTGAACCAATGGTGATCCTAGGAAACAAGTACAAATCCTAGCAAGTCAGGTACTGATTGTTGGGAGGGGCTTAGGCAGAATTCTTATTTTAGATGTAAGTAAAGGTATTAAAATAGCTTTTCTAGTGGTCCATAGATGGCGGCACAGTTGCTAAATCTTATCCACAGATCGTATTTTATTCTCGAGTGTCAAAAGATGTAGAACGATCTTTTTACTCGACTTCTGATAAGAATGGGGAAGGAGGAGTAGTGTGATAGGAGCTGTGGGAGGCGGAAAAAGAGAGTCAGGTCCGCGCTAGCGGCGGCGAAAATAGGGGGTTAGGTTCAGTATCGTTACAAGATGTAGCAGCGGGTGACAGACCGCAGATTCAGTCAGTCTTGAATGAGTCAATTAAGGTTGTAATTCTTCTGTGGGTAGGATGTGACATGGGTACCGATGTTTTTCACCGGGATGCGGAAGTGTCCGAGAGTGCTAATAAGGCTATTACTGTGGGTTTCTACTGAATAAAAGAAGTTGACCGCTAATCGTTTAATATACTCTTGAATAAGTTCGATTTGAAGGTCTGTGTCAATGTAGATGTTTGGAATATACCAAGGAGCAACTGATAATTTCTCGTAAAATTTTATTTTGCAGAATTTTTAAATGTTTAATATTGGTTTTAGCTGCATAAAGGAGGGCTGGACGAAGTATGGAGCGATATAAAATTAATTTTTTTGTAGTACTCTTCTTCTACCAAGAAGAGGTCGCATAGTAGCTGTGGTGATTTTAAATTGTTGTACTACGGAGCAGAAGTGGGTTCTGAAGGTAAGTTTTTGATCAAGGGTGACTCCAAGGTATTTGGTTTCATTAATCCAGTCTATTGCTTCGTCAAATATTTCAGGGAGTGGAGGATAGTATTTCATGTTTCCCTTACGGAAAATTATTGCCTTGGTTTTATCAGTGTTAATTTAATTCCTCCGAAGGGTGAGTCATTTTTCCAGTTTCATGAGATACTTTTGGAGATGGATTCTTGCGGCGATTGCTGTGCAGGCTTTAGTAAGTATGGCGGTATCATCGGCAAAGAGTGCAAGATGAACAGAAGGGTCTTTAGGGATGTCTTGTGTATAAATATTAAAAAGGTACGGCGAAAGTGCCGATCCTTGTGGGACACCAGCTTTAATTACTCTGGTGGTTTTATGTCTTTTAATTGGTTAAATGGTATTTATATTTTGTCAGTTAATTATTCATATTTTGAAATCTTTCATTCCCCTTTCCTTCATGTCTGCGAAAAAAACTTGCAAAATTTGGGATCAGTGAAATCAACAGTAAGTTTTGTAAATATATTACTCGGAGTATTTATTAAAGAATTTTATTTTAGTATTTAGTGGAAGAAAGTACAATCAAACTGTAAAGATTTATTTATGTTAATAAATAGCAATCTTTATTTATTTTAAAACTTTGTTTTTCAGCAAATCCTAAAATGTCATTACTATTCAGCATAAAAATAATTGTACGAAATATCGTAAAACATTGGCTAGAAAATTTCATGAATATTTCTTAAAATAATACCTCTGAAGCTATCAATCTTAACTATAAATGTATAAACGACCTTTTATATATGTTTTTCCTTAAATCTCCGAAAATTTAATTACTATGCGTTATTTAAAACAAAAGAATCTAAACATTTAACGAAACTCGCATATTTCAAACCCGAAGTCACGGAAGACTCAGACGCCTTCCGTGACATCACTCTATAGCTAACCAGGCCATGTTCTTTCAGTTGGCCGTGGTTGTGGTTGGAAGAGAGAGCTTTGATTACAGAGATATTGCATCTGTTAGTAATGTTATTTGAGATGAAGAAGTCAATTCTGTTGGCGCTATTGTACCCTCGTCGTTGTACCTTGCGCTTGTCTGAGGCATGAATGTTATAATTATTTGATTGAATGAGTTTAAATACGTCATTTCCTTTTTTGTTAGAAGGTCTTCGATTCCAGCATGGGTGTTTGGCGTCCCCTCCGACAATGGTAGAAGTATTAGAATTAAGGAGGTGAATCAATTTTTGTGCGCTGGGATTATTATTTGGTGGGATGCATATACTAGAAATTTTGAATTCTTTGTGTTCTATTGCAATTTCTATTGTGTTACTTTCGAAAGTGGTGCTGGGATTTGGAATATGAGAGTGTTTTATGCTCCTTTTAACAAATGTGATGTTGCCGCCGCCTCTTCCTGTCTCCCGATCCATACGGTAGGTGTTATAATTATTCCACCAACATTGAGTGCTGGTCTAAGGTGAGTCTCTTGTATGAGTATTACGTCAGATTCAATTTCAATAATGAGGTTGGATAATTCATCTTTTTTATGGTAAAGACCATTTGCGCTCCAAGAAAATATTTTTATGTTGCACTTGTTCTTGAATTTATTGGAATTAAAGATGATTTCCTATTTTTTCAATGATTTCGACTACTGCAATTATTTTGTCAAGAGGTGATTTCTTGGTTTTAATGTTTTTGAGTCTTTGTATCACTATTCTCCAGATTGATTTTCTTCCGATTCTGCGGTGCCGGTAGTTTCTTCTGTTGGATTTTCTTTTTGAATGAAAGATTGAGCGAGATTTTCGTTACTGTTTGATGTCAGCAGAGGAAAGTCTTCTCTTCTGTTCGTCCAGGGATTGATTGCTGGTGAAGGGCTGGGTTGGAATTGAACTTGTTTGTTATTTAGTCCGGCCGGACAATTTGAGAAGTTGGCTTGGTGAGGACCTTTGCAGTGATAACATATGGCTGGCTGGTCGCGGCTATGGGTGCATTCTATAGGTTTATGATATCCTACGAAACGGACGCATATCCAGTCTCGGGTGCAGAGCAGGGAACTGTGAAAAAAATCCCTGGCATCTATAACATTGTGGAGGGCCGGGTTACTTGCGTAATGATTCTATTGATACGTTCATATCACCTATGCGTTTGATTTTGAATACTTCCTCATTTTCTTCTGATTTTGGTATATGTACTAAGAAAAGTTGCATTGGTTTATTTTCTCTTCTGTTTCTTAATAGTGTAATAAAGTTAACCCTGGATCCTTTGTCCAGTAGTTCTTGAGTGATGATCTGGGGATCTGTGGTGATGGGTAAGCCTCTTATTATGACTTTTAAAACTTTCTTTTCGGGCAATAAGTAGGTGTGGGCCTTAACCCTCTCACTGAGTACATTTTTTATCAAAATAGGTTCAAAAATTGCGTATTTTTATTACATATTTCAAATCTACAAGTTTTTTTTTTCTTTATGGAATTAGATCATAGAAAAGGTTGTCAGAATACTGAAATTGAAGAATAATGATATAAAAGGAAAATTTTGAAAATTACTATTGGTTAAATTATAATTTATTTTATAAAATACAAAGATAAAACATATATATTAATGAAAATATTTGCATCGTGTAATATTTTGCATATCAGTTTTGCTCCACTGTTGAACGTTTTCAATAGAAACTGAATTTTCATATTCATCACTATCTGCAGAGAAATCCAAGAAATTCTCATCAGTTTCGCTATAACTATCTTCAATATACTTGAAATCAGAGTCAGAACTACTAACATTGTCGGAAATATCGTCAGGAATATAGGTTATATCACTCGTGAAACGTTTCCTGTCAGACATCTTTGAGCTCTGTAAAGCGCACACAAAATGCTACATTACATATTCTTGTATATTTGGCAGAAATGTGGACAATTAGCGCTATCTGTTAGCCCACATCTAAATAAACAATTAAACATCACAGAAAAGGCGAAAAGGAAACCTTGAACTTGGAAAGAGCGGATTGCACAGTTAAATAGATGGCAAAAATTCATCCTCGCGGAAATCTCGGGTTGCGCAAATTTTGCTACTTCTACTTTGCCCGTTGAAATCATGGGATGCGCAGCGAGAGGGTTCAGCTTTGTTTCTTCAACTATTTTACGAATGAATCGATGTGAGTCAGAGTCTGCAGCCTGTTTTTCAAGGCGGCCTTCTTTTAAGGTGCCAGTTATCTCTTTTCCGGTTTGCTTGTTTAAGTTTTTTAAGAATTCATTCATCCGCTTTGGGAACTTCATCTACGACAATAATGGGCACTTTGTCAATTCTGTTCGTTTTGGGGTTGGAGCTTGGCTTTCTATTTGCGGGAATGTTGTCACTCTTGTTTGTTTGGTCTTTTGGGGTGGTAGTGAGCTGAGTGGCTGATTCATCTTCGTTGTCCAAATGCATGTCGTCTATTTGGTTCTCTAATTGTGTATATCGATTGCTGGTTTTGAGGGAAGGCTCTTCATCGGAGTCAGAATCCGTTTGTTTATGGCGCAATTTTCTTTCTTTCTTTCTTTCGTTTTTTTTTTTTTTTTTTTTTTTTGTGCTTTTGAAACCACTGGTGGGTTGAAGTATGTCGCAGAAGTTTTTAATCTCTTCAAACTGTTTAGCGAGTTTATCGTTAGAGGCTTGGCAGTCGTTTATTTTTGCGTTGGCCATCTCGTTTTTCTGCATACGCAATTGATTAATTGCTTTTACAAAGAGAAAGTTTAGCTCTTTTTTATCAATAGCGGACATAATCACATTTGGGTCGTTACGAATATCTTGGATATCTTCCACCAAGGATCTGGTAGTTTCGACGTCATTGGATAAAGCAATTTTGTGACTTTATATTTGGAGAACGTTGGGTTCATCATTGAGATGTCCCGTTTGATAATTTTCTGAGTTTGGAGGTGAATTTTCCATGTTTGTGTTATTATCAGTTAAATTTGTGTTTGTTGTGTCATATCGATTAATCATGCGAGGCAAAAAGGTTGGAAAAACTGCTCAACTAGTGGCCGTACCCGAAGGTACCCTTATCAGCACAGTGAATAAAGAGAAGCAGAAGAAAGAATAAAATACGACCTGTTTTATCCAGCGAAAAAGGATGCAGCACTGGAAGTAAGGCGAAGCTTCTACGAGGCGAAAGAAGAAACCTCCCAGAGCCTGTGAGGCGAGGTCGACGAACTCGATTCAGTAGCGGGGTGGTAGAAACGCAAGGACACGGAAAGGAAAGCGATAAGACGTCTAGCTCGAACGCTGTCCCACCTCGGAATAAATTTTATGCAGGAATATAACTTAGGTTAACGTTAAAATAGTAATGAGATAGATTCTGCAAGAGAAGAAAAGGAAAAATGTGGTCACATGTACAACAACATCCGCATGTGTTGTGTTTACAATGGCGTCGATACCAGATATTCCGCTGAAAGTATTGATTTTTCGAATTTGGAAATTTATGACTATTGCCAGAAATTTAAAAATACGCTTGGAAATGATTTATCTTTCCTTGATGTCAACAAGAAGGGTATTTCGTTATTTAAGGAAAACTATGTGAGCAATATTCGTTTCAAAGTAATGCTGGATAGCATGGTACTTATAACAAGCTGTGTGAAGGCCGAAATTATGAAACATCTGTGCAATTTTCTGCAGAAAACGAGGTAAGATTTATAAATTTTTCTTATGCGTGATGCTTACCAGTATTAATAATATTTTCATTAAGAATATAAGTGCATATCAGTTAATTGAAAACTATTCCCGAGACCTTGAATTACGTTTTCTAAACTTTTAAATGTAAGTGTAATAATAGTATATTCATAGTTCATACGAATAGTTGTTCTAAATTACTGGAATAGCCGAATTCATGAAAGATCTGTTTACCTGCAAGAAAATAAATACAAAGCCAATTTTCTCTTATTAATATTAATTAGTGTCATAGAATATTTTATGCAGCTAAAATTTTATTAATTTTATCAGGATATGTTTGAATATTTTAGCTGTTGTAATTCATTTTTAATGAATACGCATAAATATTGGAATGTTAATTTTTTTAATACCTTCCATTGTAGATATTAAAGATACCAACAGCTGTAATATTAGAAGCATCCGTAATACTGAAACATTTTGATATAAATGTTGCTTTTATAAGAATTTATACTTAATTCTAAATTTTTATGGGAGACTTCTGAGTTTTTTTTTAGTTTAAATATTAAATTAGCATGTATATTTAGTCCTTGAAAATCAGTGGTTGTGTCAGTCCATAATTTGAGATAACATGTGCATTAGAATTACACTAGTCTATTTCCTATGGTAGATCTTTTCAATAAATACACTTGAAAATCTGTTTGAGCTATATGATTTTAAAATAAAAAATTCTGCACATAAATTATGAAACTTACAAGATTAAAAAAACTTCAAATTTATTTTTTGAATATTTAAAATGTATAGAGATAGTACTTTTTTATTATTTATCATTATAAAATGAAGCAAAATGTATTATGAACAATTATTAGTTTCACAGCTAGTACTGCAGGGAACTCAGTTGCAAAAATCTATATTTTTCTTTTTGACATTCATATTATAGTATACAAAATGTGTTAATTTGTAGTTTATACTATCAATAGGATAATAGTCAGTTGCTAAAAATTAAATTTTAATTTGTATAAAATTATATATTAATTTTGAACCGCGTAGAACATTGGCATCGTTATCCTTACATGATTTAAGGGCCAACTGCTTTTACAGTGCTTTGGAAATTTGAGTATTACGATTTTCAGAAACCAACAAGTTATATTTACTGTTCTGCTTGTTAAGCTGATAAAATGACTTAAAATCATTAATAGTATTTTTCTTTTCCGTGTAGAAGAGCAATTTATATAAACATGATTTATGTATTCATTTTTTACTTTTTTTATAGATGAATTAATTATCATATCAAGGAAAGAATTCATAAATAAATATTAACAATCAAAACATGGTAAAGCAGAGAACAAAAGAGTATCATGAAGATAAAAATAACACATACAAGTTACCAAAATTATACTCACCAAATGAATGAACAGTTAATTAATGGATGAAATAATAATTAAAGATGAAATGCAAATTTCATAACTAATTAAAAATAAACAAAGTTTCCAAATTTTCAACACATCTACCGAAGCACAAGCTTGTTTGTTTACATTAGCAGTTCTTACATCACATGACCTCCGACGTCACCGGAATGTATCTCATTACTGCAAGTAAAGAGATCATGGAGGGGAATAACAAGAGGTCTAAAAGACTATTGTCTAAAAGATTATTGTAACAATTTCATTTAGGGAAAGAATTTAGTTTAGTATGATTTTAATGTAAAAACTAAGTTTAGACTGAAAGTAACCTCCTGATAAATCTCTTTGCTCGGAGAGGGACTATTCGCAGAGCGAAATATCAAGCACGATTGCGAAAGAAAACAACTCAGGAATGAGGCCTATCAGTTTTGCATAATAATTGTTGGAAAATTGAATCTAATTTTATAGGTAAAATAGAAGGTTGAGTTTAGCTTTACGAACCCGAAACTGAGTGCATATGTGGGGAATTTTAAAAACTTTTCATTGGGTAGAGGGCGCTGTGATCATGTACGATGGAGGCAGGATCTTGGAAGAGCTCCTGAATTTTCAAAGGTGTTTTCCGGAAAATCTTCATTTATTTCAGAAAAATTTCGCGAATATCCTCTGCATTGTCTCGTTCTCAAGGCCGGGAGTTCTCCTGTACCTGGGGGGCTTGTCTTCCTTGCAGTCTTTTGCAGCACTAAGACGGAGCGTTCAGATAAGTAGAACTTCTTTTCTCTAAGCTAAATTAAATATCTGTCAAAAATACCTTTAAATTCATTTATTTATTATGATCATTATTATTATTATGCTCATTTTATAATGTTCTGGCATTAAATACTTAGTAATTGTTTTAAATCATGTGGTTCTTTTTTGGTTACCATCTCGTAGGTACGCTATCCTTATCACTAGCCCTTATCAATAGTGTTAGCCCTACCCATTGGGGCCCATTTGAGGAATTTCTCGAGAGGGAAAAACACGATCTCGGGCCTCAATGAATGTACAGAGTTGTAGTTTTTGCTCCTTTAATCTATATTTCCTATCTATTTAAATTAAAAGCATATATTAATACAGTGCGCCTCAAATTGATAAAATAGTACACATATAATAAATTATGACCATTAACTTAATAAATAAATAAAATGCTTATTTAAAAAAATTAATTAATAATAAAAAAAACTCCGTAATTTATTTACTTATTTATTTTTGCTGATATGTTCTCGCCTTGTTTTGGATTTATGATTTTATATGATGGTGTTTTCTGAGTATATAAATATGTTGGAAACCGCAGTAGATGATGTTACTTAGTTTAATGTATAACTTTGCATGATATTATATGTATCTTGATCTTATGTGTCTTCTGTTACTCTGTCTCAAGGTAGAGGCTAATATTGGTTTCCATATTAAAAAATAAAAGTTTAAATTTAAAAATTTTTAAATTTTAGTTTCCCTGTTATAGCAAAAGTTAGCTTCTAAACTTAACTTATACTGTTATGTGAGTGGACCCCCAATATTTATTATTTTATTATTAATTTTCCCCCATCTTTACATCTATTCAACGTTACAAAACACACTCAATACACACACCTGGAAGACTGTATTTAATGTAAATGATAACAACTTTGACTACACTCATGAACACAATCGTGGTTTTTTTTTTTTTTTTTTTTTTTTTTTTTTAACAAAATTCTCTTACTTCCTTTCCCTTTCTTTCTATAGGCCTTTTTTTTTTAATTATAAATAAAAAATTTTTTTCCTCTCCATTTCTTTTGGGCTATTTATTTTTTACTTTATTTTGTCCCATCTTTTCTTCCTGGCCTTTCGAACTCGTATAAAATATACGAAGTTCCTTTTTACTCTCCTCTGAAATACGAAATTGCCCCCCTTTCTATATACCTTTCCTTCGCACCTACGCTTGATTTTTCGCCCATCGGTGCACAAAGACTTAGCGCGTGCAACAAAAGACATCTGTCTGCCTTAAAACTTTTCATTGGCATTGGCTATTTCACCTGCTTGCAGAAAGATTTTATGAGTGCAAAACAAGAAACGGTTGTCAACACTATTTTATGTTTGTTTATCAACTGGAAACATGGAACGATACGTAAATGATGTTGTTATGCCTGGTGATGTATTGCTAGAATTAAACACTCTTGAAGGTGCTGGAGAAAAAATCGTTTTCGGTCCAGGTCTGCGACGTGAATCAGACAAAATAATTGCGTCCAAATGTGGTATTTTGAAACAGACTTCTTCAAAAGTATTTTATGTTGATAATCATCAGATGAGGGTTTGTAGATAATTTTAATATGAGTATGATATCTCATTGTAATGTAAATTAGGTACTTTTCAATTATCTGTAATCTCATTTTCTGCTTTTTATGTACTTTCGAGTGTACATGCGACAACAAACAACCGCGCTACCCACGTGTTTGAGTACACTGCATTTACCTGATTTATATTTAATAGAATGATAGTTACGGGGTGTAAAACTGTAATTAGTGGCTATATATATATTGCGTATATCACAAAATTTCTATTTTTTTATGTAAAATACTGCTGCTTTATTATTTAGAGCTAAATAGTACTTATGAAGATAGCCAAACAAACGTTTTTCATCAGTGAGTGAGAGACTTTTCCTGGGAGCAACCACACTGTAAAGTCACGTGTTAGTGATATTGGAGAGCGCTCACAAACTGGATGATTCTGGAAATGTTTGGTTATATTTACATCTATTACAGTGCTGCCTGTTTTTTAACAGCCTTCTTTTTACATGCATAGCATGCACACTACCTGTTTTTCGCACCTTTGTTCTCTTTATGTAAGCAGTGATCTTTTTTTTTTTTTTTTTTTTTTTTTTTTTTTCCAAAAAAAATAGAAAATCAAAAAGTTGACAATATGTACTATTTTGGCTTTTGGACAACTTGAGCAAAATCCTGAAACAAGAAGGGTAGAAAAGGTGCGTGATGCCTTTAAGCAATCTAGGTTACACAATACGTGTACTAAAAGCTAAGTTTGAGAAATTTTGCTAAAGAAAATAAAACTTCCAGTATCCAGTCCTTTATTGTGCTAAAATACTGAAATTTCCATAGGAAGAATCATAATCTGCTTTTGCATTGGCAATAATTTGAAAACAAAAGATGAATTAGCTACTGACATTAAAAATCATTGTTTTTATTGATAAATAATTTCAGCATGTATTTTCCTGAGGATTATGAGAGAGAAAACGAATACAAATCCGGTTGATCTTTACATTATGGTAACTTGGCATTTTTTTGGCGAAAATTTGGCGACCAACTCTCCTACAGCAACCCTCTATTTTTTTTTCCCGCCGCCATTTTGTCTTCATGAAGTAAAGACATGTTTCTTTTCTTTTTATCTACTGAACACTTCTTCCAACACTCTACTAGCCGAATTACACTTATGCTAGAAATTTTATCTTACAAAACTGCTTAATCATGACAAATATTCACTGCAAAATTGGGAAAAAGTGCACAATACCATACTCCTTACGCGTTTTTCAAAATAACATACACATAAACCATGAACACGCCGATTTATTTTTACTTAAAAAAACATCCCAGAATTGCACAAAAATGGCATTGTGCACACTCTTCACTATATCCATGTACACTGCTTTTTTCTCATAAATTAGAAACATTTCACAAAAATACATGACAATTTTCTCAATCTTTAAACCCGGTAAAAAGAACATATATGAAATTACCTGATCGCGAAAAAGTATTTACCCTTTCTAAATATGAACATTTCCACATATAAAATAAATAAAATATCCAAAAACTTTTACCTCTAAATCATCTATTACATTATACACGTCACCAACGAATTCATACCAGAAGCATTACAAATACTTAGTATCAAATATTTAAATTATTTCCATGCACGTTTACTTCAACTTAAACGCGTACCAAATTCCTACAAACATAAAATTCACAAAATAACTATCATTTAATTAAAATATCACTAAACCATGTACACGTCAACTTATTTTTACTTAAAAAAACATCCCAGAATTGCACAAAAATGGCATTGCGCACACTCTTCACTATATGCATGTACACTGCTTTTTTCTCATAAATTAGAAAAATTTCACGAAAATACATGACAATTTTCTCAATCTTTAAACCCGGTAAAAAGAACGTATATGAAATTACCTGATGGCGAAAAAGTATTTACCCTTTCCCAATATGAACATTTCCACATATAAAATAAATAAAATATCCAAAAACTTTTACCTCTAAATCATCTATTACATTATACATGTCACCAACGAATTCATACCGCAAGCATTACAAATACTTAGTATCAAATATTTGAATTATTTCCATGCACGTTTACTTCAACTTAAACATGTACCAAATTCCTACAAACATAAATTCACAAAATAACTATCATTTAATTAAAATATCACTAAACCATGTACATGTCGACTTATCTTTACTTAAAAAAACATCCCAGAATTGCACAAAAATGGCATTGCGCACACTCTTCACTATATCCATGTACACTGCTTTTTTCTCATAAATTAGAAAAATTTCACGAAAATACATGACAATTTTCTCAATCTTTAAACCCGGTAAAAAGAACATATATGAAATTACCTGATCGCGAAAAATTATTTACCCTTTCCAAATATGAACATTTCCACATATAAAATAAATAAAGGTACTTTTCCGTTTTGCCAGCGCAAACGATAAATTCGCCATTAATGGTACAACTGATGTCAAATGGAATATCTTCGCTGGTAACCTTTTACGCCTCCTTTTTAAAACACAAATACCCATTTCGTACCAGATTGATTGCTCTTTTCAATACTGGCATACAATTACAGAGAATATTTACAAAGATAATTAAATTTTATGCCCTAAGACAATTCGCGGTAATTAAGTCAATTGGATGCAATCACATCGCTCAACCGAAGGCGAAAATATAGAAAAAACAAAATTAAGAGTTAAATTCATTCATTCTAATGAGAATGCACTAGCGAAGTAAAGCACTACGGTTTTACATAATTTCTGAGTAAGCTATTAGTACGAATTGAAATAATTCTTGCATTTAAACTTTTATTCCAAATTAAGATTTAACTTGAAATTAATGTAAATAATTACTGAGAGAATTAGATTTTTGTAGCGTAGTTTACGCGAGTTGAGATCAATTTAAATGATGAAACCATATTAAAATGTTTATGGCTTCAAAATCAAAAATTATTAGAACTAACATTTGTTAATATTTTTTCTGTTTATACTGTATGTTGTCGCCAACAAAGTCTGCTTGGCGACATTTGCGCAGGCGAAACGGAAAAGTACCTAAATAAAATATCCAAAAACTTTTACCTCTAAATCATCTATTACATTATACACGTCACCAACGAATTCATACCAGAAGCATTACAAATACTTAGTATCAAATATTTAAATTATTTCCATGCACGTTTACTTCAACTTAAACGTGTACCAAATTCCTACAAACATAAAATTCACAAAGTAACTATCATTTAATTAAAATATCACTAAACCATGTACACGTCGACTTATTTTTACTTAAAAAAACATCCCAGAATTGCACAAAAATGGCATTGCGCACACTCTTCACTATATCTATGTACACTGCTTTTTTCTCATAAATTAGAAAATTTTCACGAAAATACATGACAATTTTCTCAATCTTTAAACCCGGTAAAAAGAACATATATGAAATTACCTGATCGCGAAAAAGTATTTACCCTTTCCAAATATGAACATTTCCACATATAAAATAAATAAAATATCCAAAAACGTTTACCTCTAAATCATCTATTACATTATACATGTCACCAACGAATTCATACCGCAAGCATTACAAATACTTAGTATCAAATATTTGAATTATTTCCATGCACGTTTACTTCAACTTAAACATGTACCAAATTCCTACAAACATAAATTCACAAAATAACTATCATTTAATTAAAATATCACTAAACCATGTACATGTCGACTTATCTTTACTTAAAAAAACATCCCAGAATTGCACAAAAATGGCATTGCGCACACTCTTCACTATATCCATGTACACTGCTTTTTTCTCATAAATTAGAAAAATTTCACGAAAATACATGACAATTTTCTCAATCTTTAAACCCGGTAAAAAGAACGTATATGAAATTACCTGATGGCGAAAAAGTATTTACCCTTTCCCAATATGAACATTTCCACATATAAAATAAATAAAATATCCAAAAACTTTTACCTCTAAATCATCTATTACATTATACATGTCACCAACGAATTCATACCGCAAGCATTACAAATACTTAGTATCAAATATTTGAATTATTTCCATGCACGTTTACTTCAACTTAAACATGTACCAAATTCCTACAAACATAAATTCACAAAATAACTATCATTTAATTAAAATATCACTAAACCATGTACATGTCGACTTATCTTTACTTAAAAAAACATCCCAGAATTGCACAAAAATGGCATTGCGCACACTCTTCACTATATCCATGTACACTGCTTTTTTCTCATAAATTAGAAAAATTTCACGAAAATACATGACAATTTTCTCAATCTTTAAACCCGGTAAAAAGAACATATATGAAATTACCTGATCGCGAAAAATTATTTACCCTTTCCAAATATGAACATTTCCACATATAAAATAAATAAAGGTACTTTTCCGTTTTGCCAGCGCAAACGATAAATTCGCCATTAATGGTACAACTGATGTCAAACGGAATATCTTCGCTGGTAACCTTTTACGCCTCCTTTTTAAAACACAAATACCCATTTCGTACCAGATTGATTGCTCTTTTCAATACTGGCATACAATTACAGAGAATATTTACAAAGATAATTAAATTTTATGCCCTAAGACAATTCGCGGTAATTAAGTCAATTGGATGCAATCACATCGCTCAACCGAAGGCGAAAATATAGAAAAAACAAAATTAAGAGTTAAATTCATTCATTCTAATGAGAATGCACTAGCGAAGTAAAGCACTACGGTTTTACATAATTTCTGAGTAAGCTATTAGTACGAATTGAAATAATTCTTGCATTTAAACTTTTATTCCAAATTAAGATTTAACTTGAAATTAATGTAAATAATTACTGAGAGAATTAGATTTTTGTAGCGTAGTTTACGCGAGTTGAGATCAATTTAAATGATGAAACCATATTAAAATGTTTATGGCTTCAAAATCAAAAATTATTAGAACTAACATTTGTTAATATTTTTTCTGTTTATACTGTATGTTGTCGCCAACAAAGTCTGCTTGGCGACATTTGCGCAGGCGAAACGGAAAAGTACCTAAATAAAATATCCAAAAACTTTTACCTCTAAATCATCTATTACATTATACACGTCACCAACGAATTCATACCAGAAGCATTACAAATACTTAGTATCAAATATTTAAATTATTTCCATGCACGTTTACTTCAACTTAAACGTGTACCAAATTCCTACAAACATAAAATTCACAAAGTAACTATCATTTAATTAAAATATCACTAAACCATGTACACGTCGACTTATTTTTACTTAAAAAAACATCCCAGAATTGCACAAAAATGGCATTGCGCACACTCTTCACTATATCCATGTACACTGCTTTTTTCTCATAAATTAGAAAATTTTCACGAAAATACATGACAATTTTCTCAATCTTTAAACCCGGTAAAAAGAACATATATGAAATTACCTGATCGCGAAAAAGTATTTACCCTTTCCAAATATGAACATTTCCACATATAAAATAAATAAAATATCCAAAAACGTTTACCTCTAAATCATCTATTACATTATACATGTCACCAACGAATTCATACCGCAAGCATTACAAATACTTGAATCAAATATTTGAATTATTTCCATGCACGTTTACTTCAACTTAAACATGTACCAAATTCCTAAAAACATAAAATTCACAAAATAACTATCATTTAATTAAAATATCACTAAACCATGTACACGTCGACTTATTTTTACTTAAAAAAAAATCCCAGAATTGCACGAAAATGGCATTGCGCACACTCTTCACTATATCAATGTACACTGCTTTTTTCTCATAAATTAGAAAAATTTCACGAAAATACATGACAATTTTCTCAATCTTTAAACCCGGTACCAAATTCCTACAAACATAAAATTCACAAAATAACTATCATTTAATTAAAATATAATTAAATTCAAAAACACTACTTAAAATATAAATGAGCACATACATTAAATTAATACATACATAAATACCCATTTCGAATTCACTTTAGTTACGGCTATGGGATGCAAAAATTCACGAACACTGTTTCACACAACACAGAATAAAGCCAAATACAAAATTTCCAGATTTTTTCCCGATTTCCCCCCTTTTCCGATTAAAGAACTGTAATTCGTCCATTAATATCACATGACATATCCCATGATCTCTCATTTCCCTCACACAAAATAATGCGTAATCGGAACTGAGTACTGCTCACATTATTACCAAAGTCCCAGGTAGTAACCTTTATCGCCTCCAAAATGTCGCCAAACTACCAGTTACCATATTGTAAAGATCAACCACAAATCCATTTTATTCAAATAAATGAAACTTAAATTTTATCTCATGAAGAAAAAGAAAGAATTCATAGAAATTTTTTGTGATCGAACTCTAACTGAAGATTTCAAAAACAACACATTTTTTAACTTTTGGCCGAACGACAAAAAATAAAAATAAAAATTTAAAGGCATTTGAAATAAAGCTATTACACTTTTATTGCCTTTTTGCGTAACCTATTTGTGTAAACAAGGATTTTCTGTGATGTTATATTTGAAAAATAAATACACAGCAAAATTAAAAGTGGATCCTAATTTATGGTTAAAACTAAGTGAAATAAGACCAGACATAAAATCTCTCTTAAACAGACCCAAATTTCACACTAAATTTTAGAATTAAAGTATTATAACTTAGATTTGGTGAAAATATTTTTGAAAGTGCCCCTTGGTGAAAATTGGCAATTTTATCAGTACATGGACACCGAGTTTGTGCAATTTTTTCAATTGTTATTTTGGCTCTGTGTAGCAGTGATTTTTGTGCCCAAAATCACTGCTAGACAAAGCCAAAATAACAAGTCAAAGAATTGCTTAAACTGGCTATCCATGTGCACAATGACCTATTTTCTCTTAAAAAAATATCAGAGAATTGCACAAACTGGACATTGAGTACCCCTTCACATCGATCTATTTTCCCTTAAAAAGTCAAAAGAGCAGCCAGTTTTACTCTAGATCCAAACAAAAGGTATATAAAAAAAGAGACTAACTGCTCTAGAGCCAAACAAAAGGTATATATAATAAATGTATATAAAGTATTTTAAATCAAACAATGAAATAACATTGAAAAAGGAAATTTATCTTATAACATCAGAGCACTACACAAAGAAAATGTAAACTTACTTTATTTAGAAATTTCCATGTCTTCAGTCTGTGCCACACAAATTTCTTTAACAGCATCAAAAAATTTCCTAAAATTATCTGAACTAGAATCTGTATACTGGCATCCCCACATAAATTCACAAAAAATAAGAGTAAAAAATATCCTCCGATGTTCGACCATATGCATTTCCTTCCTACAAAACAAACATAATGGCTACTAAGTAAACCTTCATTTACACACCAGTCAGTTAATGCTTTCTTTCCTTTTCATTGGAAATCATACAGAAACTTCAAATTAATCTTACCACATTCAGCCATTTTACTGTGTAACCACAAAATAAGCAATGTACTTCCTAACTAACATCCAACACACAAACAAGACCTTACAAATCTTTTCTCATCAATCAAAATCACCGCAATCACACAACCAATTACATCATAATAGGGTTTCCATAACATTAACTATTCAGGTTACCATAAATGAAACAACAATGAAAAACGAAGCACAGCAAATTGGTGATAAACAAAACAACAATTTTGTGATAATCCAAGGGGCACCCTTAAATTTTGAAAATTAAATTGGAAACCAATTTTTAATCTAATATTTTTTATGTGTGCATATTTAATACAAATAGCCAGTAAGTTGTGCGAATGGCAAAAAATATATATTTTTAAATATTTCCATTGAGAAAGGGAAAAATAGTCACTGTAAAATGTAGTGGTGGTACTGCATTTTTTTTAGTTTTTGTTTAGATGGTACGCGTTAGTCAAAAGGTTGAGAACTGCTGACCTAGGCAAGTGCCCCAAGTACAATTTCTAGGTTAAAATATTAAAATAAAATGGACATTTCATACTTTTCTTAAAGAACATTATGTATTTTATAGAATGTTTGCTGATTACATTTTTATGGTAACATATATATTCTTTTTTTTAGTGCAAACAAATTTAATAAGGTTTAAAAAGCAAGGAAGATCTTTAAGATTGAAAAATGTGGCAAGGAAGTTTTGTTATATTTGATAATACATCAAGTTTCTTACTTCTACGCATCATGAAATCATTATACACTCAACTAATGCATATTATTTATGAATATGTTAATTAAACCATAGTAATATTCAAGTATTTTCAGATTGTTAATAAGCATAGTATGTAATTGTTATTCATTTCACATTACTTATCGAATGCAATTGTCAGATATTTTAGAAATTTTTTAAATTGGCTTCTTTTTGGTTAGCTATAGTGTTTGATGACTTTTCTGGAAGTAAATAATTTAAATAAATTATGCTTAATTTTGTGTATTGTTAAAGGTAAGTAAGCAATGGATGTAAAGATCTTTAGGCTTTTAGTGCAGGAAATATGCTATTTTCAGGATTCAAGTTAATTTCTCTGCCAGTTAAAGGGCAACTCAGGAGAGGTATGACATCCAGTCCAAAATCCAAGTGTTGATGAATAAGAATAAGAGATTACAATAATTTCTTACATGCTTGCTTTAAAATTCATGTACTATGTAAAATAGCATAGATATGTTGTATTTTTATTTATCGGAAATGTATATTATTTTATTTATATTTAATTAGATTAAATTATAAATATTGTTTTATGTTTAATTAGATTATTGAATTATAAATGTGGAATTAAGCGTTAATTTTCTTTCAGTATATTCCAGTTCGTGGGGATAATGTGATTGGTGTTGTTATCAAGAAAGGTGCAGATGAAATTCAAGTTGATATTGGCTGTAGTGAACCAGCTGTTGTAGATATGCTCAGTTTTGAAGGAGCTACAAAGCGGAATAAACCAATGATAAAGGTTGGAGTCAGCTTTTTAAATAAATAAAAACATATTTTTTATATGAATTTACATTAAATAATTTAATTACAAGGAATAGTATCATTCTGTTCTGTTTATAAAATTCATTTAAATTATAATTTACTATTACAGCTTGATATTACTATTATTAATAGTAAAGAAAAATGAATTGAAAATGTATGTTTTGTAATTTTTTCAGATTTCTTTAATATGCTGATGTTTCATTTAGGGGAATATGAGTTTATGAAGAGCTGGTTGGTTTAGTTGGTTTATTTGATTATACGAAGCACATGAGGGCTATCTGCCTAAGGGGGATATAAAAGGCTATATTCATTACACATGGGGAAAGCCATGAAAATGCCCATACATCCAGCCCATTTGCTTGGATTCAAACCCCGGATCCAATTACCAGGGTTCAGCGACTTTACCATTCGGCCACTGGTGGCCCTAATGGATAGCTGTATTTTAACATTTATTTTACCTAGATTTGTGTAATTTTATAATTTTGTTTTCACTCATTTATATTTATTAGATGGCATTTTTATAATTAAATAAAATATAAGGCAATATGTGCCTTGTGACAGCAATGTTCATGATAGCTTAAAAAGAGATTTTACTATTGAGACGGCTGAAAAACTTTTGTGTATTTAAAATCTGCTTGATATATTATATCCTTTTCAGTAAGCTTTTATGAAGCAGATTAGAATAATGGTCAGCTTATTGTCATTCTTGATTAATGTACTGGAAATATATTTTAAATGTAGGAAAATAAGTTACAAACATTATAATGAAACGTGTTTATTTTCAAGACAAAAGGCGTTGATCTTTACATTATGGTAACTTGGCGATTTTTTGGCGAAAATTTGGCAACCAACTCTCCTACAGCAACCCTCTATTTTTTTTTCCCTGCTGCCATTTTGTCTTCCCGAAGTAAAGACATGTTTCTTTTCTTTTTATCTACTGAACACTTCTTCCAACAATCTACTAGCCGAATTACACTTATGCTAGAAATTTTATCAAACAAAACTGCTTAATCATGACAAATATTCACTGCAAAATTGGGAAAAAGTGCACAATACCATACTCCTTACGCGTTTTTCAAAATAACACATACACATAAACCATGTACACGCCGACTTATTTTTACTTAAAAAACATCCCAGAATTCCACAAAAATGGCATTGCAGACACTCTTCACTATATCAATGTACACTGCTTTTTTCTCATAAATTAGAAAAATTTCACGAAAATACATGACAATTTTCTCAATCTTTAAACCCGGTAAAAAGAACATATATGAAATTACCTGATCACGAAAAAGTATTTACCCTTTCCAAATATGAACATTTAAACATATAAAATAAATAAAATATCCAAAAACTTTTACTTCTAAATCATCTATTATATTATAAACGTCACCAACGAATTCATACCGCAACCATTACAAATACTTAGTGTCAGATATTTAAATTATTTCCATGCACGTTTACTTCAACTAAAACGTATACTAAATTCCTACAAACATAAAATTCACAAAATAACTATCATTTCATTAAAATATAATTAAATTCAAAAACACTACTTAAAATATAAATGAGCACATACATTAAATTAATAAAAATTACCTTACAATCCTAATTACTTTAAACTAAATCATTGCTAATAACAATTTTCCCAATAATACCAAATTCCTTTCCACCTTACATTTAGAACAATGCATAAAAATAATATCCTCAAATAATTAAAAATACTAACTTACCTAATCTTCTTCAGAATCTTGATTACGTGTCCAATAAACTTTTCTTCTTTCTGTTTCAGGATCTTTAAAATCATACTTATATTTCACAGCAAGGTACCAGGTAAAATAAATAACTTAATAAAACATCTTTATTTCTATCTCGCACAACCTTAAATAAACATTTATTACTACCCTTTTCAATACCACTAAATACCCATTTCGAATTCACTTTAGTTACGGCCATGGGATCCAAAAATTAACCAACACTGTTTCACCCAACACAGAATAAAGCCAAATACAAAATTTCCAGATTTTTTCCCAATTTCCTCCCTTTTCCGATTAAAGAACCGTAATTCGTCCATTAATATCACATGACATATCCCATGATCTCTCATTTCCCTCACACAAAATAATGCATAATCGCAACTGAGTACTGCTCACATTATTACCAAAGTCCCAGGTAGTAACCTTTATCGCCTCCAAAATGTCACCAAACTACCAGTTACCATATTGTAAAGATCAACCACAAAAGGCTTTAAAATATACCTTGGGATCATAGTTTGAGAACTGTGTGATTTACATAGCTTAAAAACTTATATGTTTGCATGTGAACTGATCAAATTTCCAGTCATTCTTAGATGCATAAGTTTTAAGAGCCTGAAATAGAAATTTGTTTTGTTTTGAAATTGAGTAGCTTAAGGTAAATTAATAAAGATTTCATATTTTTTAATTAATGCAGTTTTATTTGTAAGGCTAAGTAAATAATTCTTGTCTTTCTTACTATGTATTCAGAAAGATATATCCAAATTATTTACTTTCCTTCCATTCAGTTAGGAAAGTAATGATTTATTTTAATTAAATTACTCAATTACTTTTAGTAGGAGCAAATTTGAATTTGATGAAGATGTGATCTTGATAATTTTTATAATAAATCAAGATCTTCTCATTTCAGTAATGAATAAGACCATAATTTAAAAAAAAATCTGAAAGGTTTCAGATTTTAAATTGTGTCCAAAGGGGCATTTTTTTAGCATTTTGTGCTAAAGGTATAGATATAGGTAATCTTTTTAGCATTTTGTGCTAAAAAATTACCTGTATGTATAAAAAAATTACCTTTATACCTATAGCGATTACCTTTATCTCTTAAATATCATGTTTTTCTCACTTAGAAAATGAAGTTCAGTTCAAGAGCAGTATCACAAAATACTTTTAAAATGGGCATATCCTTTGGAATTTCTGATACACAGTCTTGCACGCTGGTGATAAAAATATTTTTTCTGTACAACGTAGCTTGCTATGAAATCCTTGAGTTTGTTAATAAAATATTCGTTAAAGTTTTACAAAATATGAAATCGATAATAAAACAAATTCCAAATTTGAAATTTGGTCTTCTAGATGCCCATATTCGCAGGAGGATTACATTATTCAAAATTTGATGAAATCGATAATAAAACAAATTCCAGATTTAAAATTTGGTCTCCTAGATCCCCATATTTGCAGGAGGATTACATTATTCAAAATTTGATGGCTGTAGGTACCAATGTTTTATCACAATGTGAGAAACATGCATACATTTATGGAGATTCTTCATTATTTAATTTCTGCGATTCTTTAATATTTAATTTAATTCATTATTTAATTTTTGGTGGCAACAATTTAAAATGTGAACAATGCTTGTAGTGAATCAGCGCAAAATGCCAAAATGAAATTAATAGTCCTTCTAGGCAAATTGTCCCTTTGGACTAAAAATATAATCAATGATTATTCTTGAATTACATACACACTTGAATTACTCCTGTTAAAGGTGTATAAATATATGCCAGGATAAGCTTGGAGAAATTGAAATCAAAGTGTGGAAATTATATTAATAAACTGTCAATTTACAAGTGCTTTTGAGTAAAGTGTAATTTTGTTTTTCACCCACGACTAATGTGATGGTAACACATGTATAAAAACTACACCATAAAAAAATGAGATAATCCACATTAGATACAATACACTGTGATTAAAATGATTGTATTGTTCTAGTAGATACTCAAAAAATGGCATCATTAGTGCAATAAGCTGCAGAGACATAATTATTTCTCTTTTATTTTTTAATCTAGTGATCAGCCCAATAAATTCATTTTTAAATTATTATACAAATATTGTAACTTTAAAAATTAAATTGTTAGTAAAATGTGTCATACTTCAAATTATATTCCAAATATAAAACTATTGCTTCTCTCACTGCCAACGGCATTTAGTGAGTTAAAACTTTTACCCATGCTTGGTTTATACTAGGAGTCCCCAACCTTTTTAACCCTAAGAGCTCATTCTGGAATATCTATTGAACAGCAGGCACCATTTACTTTTTCAAAATGAATTTATAGTTGGATAGAGTTCATAATACAAGAGATCAGTTGCATTTCACTTTGTCTTGGTAGTGTTAGAAGAACTTCTGTTTCATTAAAAATGAGAAAACTTTCACATAGAATTTTTTTGAAAACTAAAACATTTTTATTGTGATTGCACGGCGGCAGGCGCCATGGTTGCCCATGGGCATAGGGTTGGGAACCCCTGGCTTATGCACTTTTATTGTTGAAACTTCCATAACTTTAAGGGAAAGAATTGAGACAATAAAAGTTACTCTAATATTATGATGATTAGAGATGTAAAATTTTCTTGTATTTCTGTAAGGATTGTCACATATTTCCATTTGCTTGGTTTTGATTCTCTCTCTGTCATCTTCTTACTACTTTTTTTTTCAATGCTTTCAGTGATTTTTTTCTTATTTGTGTGTTATGAAACATGTTAACTGGATTAATATTTTAGTATTATTATTTGTAGTTTGGATTATGAGATACTACATGTATTTGAAGAGAAATATCATGATAATTGAACAGTCTAAAGAGCCTTTTGTCATTTTTGTAGATAGGAGATATAATTTATGCTAAAATATTAGTTGCATGTAAAGACATAGAGCCGGAACTTGTATGTGTTAACAGCTATGGAAAAAGTGTTGGATATGGTGTTCTTCCTGATGAAGGTTTTGTGTTTCCTGCATCTTTAGAATACTGCAGAAGGTGAGAATTTTTAGTCACAAAAGTTTTCACTGTTATATTTCCTTTTCTTAAATTTGTATACTGTTATACTGAACTAAAGTAGAATCATGAAGATGCAGTCTGTCATGACAAACAATACAGAGTTAAAGGATCATCTGAAGTGATTCTCAGTCAAAAATCAGTTAACATGAAGTTATACAACTCATGATGTTTTCAAATTTTTGTAAGAAACAAGCATTTATATATATATATTTTATGTTTCTGTGTAAATGCATATGAAATTTAAATGATTATAATTTTTAAATAACCAAAAATTATTCTGAGATTGGAATAAATGCTGGGAACTTTCAGAAATTATCTTTATCAATATCCTTTTTTTTAATAAACAATCACATGTCCCTCTTTATGAACTTATTTAAGTTATATAATTTACAGATACAAATGACAAGTTCAACACAGGTACAGGTAAGGCTGACACTTGTGCATTGCCAAATGTACATTAGGTACTGATGGACTTGCTAACTGTTAACCTCCACCCCAGTTTTGATGGAGAACATCCCAGATAGTGATCTGAGGGTCTTCTATCCCTATTTCTGTACCGCCAACCACTTGACTTTTGGTTTGCAATGTATTTTTAGTGCCCTGTTCCACACAGACTATATACATTTACAAACATCCATGCCTTCCTGAGATTCAAACCCAGGCCTATCAATATAGCAGTCAGCATCACTAATCACTATTCTGACTGGGCAGCACAAATTGAATTAAGAAAAATCTTCAATTTTTTATATTTACTGGCAAAGCACCACTGTTTGAATTATCACCAGTTATTATGGTGTCTGAAAATTTCTAATGGCATTTAAAATAGCAACAAAATATTTATCCTACTATCCTTTTACCAGAAACTCTATTTAAAACACTATGAGTACAAACTTCATGCAGAATACTGTTTCAATATATTACTATTTTGTCAGCGATATCTAGCTGTTCTTTTCTCTATTCAGCATATGTTAATTCTCACTATATGTTGTAAATGAGCTGCAGTCACAAATCTGTTTCTACAGTGCTCGGACCACATTCCTTTTCAAATGGACACAATTTTACCACAGTTTTTCATGTTACATTGCCATTGTTTATCTGTTTTCAAATAAAGTACCATATCCTGTTCATTAACACACAGTAAAAGGTAGGCCTAAGTTTAAAAAATATAATTTCAGAATGCAAGAGAAAAAGATACAGGAATAGCAATTAGTATCCTTGTTCATAAAAATAAAACATGGCTTATCAAAAATCAATCTAGGTTACATCAAACGAATGTGTAAATATTATGAGTGTGTTGTAATGTCAAGCTTACCTGTAACTTACAATAAATAGTGCTCCTGGGTGGAAGTGTCAAAGTCAGTAGGATAATCCTTAAGTTTAAAAAATGTTATAAACAATTAAAATTAAAGTATATCATTATTTTTAAGTTGCGTTATAATTAGAGGGGGAAAGTATACAACTTTTGGTGTAAAATCATATTTACTTGTTTGTGAAAACATATGGCCTAAATTATATAAATTAAAATTACCAAATGTACTTTTCGCATAAACTTTACAAGATATATGAGAAAAATAGCGTTGTATCATCATCTGTTATTGATAGATCAACATCTTGGAAATGTGTTGATCATCAAAAATATAGTGAATATTTATATTTTCTTCTTTATTTTGCATCTGCATTATATTTTTATGCTTCTCAATATAAGATGAATCTTTTGTATTTTAACATTTTCTATTGTTTTATATGCATTTTTTATCACAGTTTTAATACTATGTAATGAAATATTACACTAGAATTCTATTAAATCACAAACGTCTGTAATGCATGTTTTTGTAATGTTTGTAAGAGCATGTTATTGCTAGTTAATGATATGTAGGATCTTTTCCTTATATTTGATAATATAAAAGACATTTTCTTATTAGTATAAGAAAATGTATATTGGAAAAGTTATTTTGTTTGTACTTCATTAACCTTCCAACAATATAGAAACAAACAAACTGACAAATATATATGCCTATATATTCGGTCTACTGGAAAGTTCTGTCAATGTTTTTGTATTTATAAACAAACAAATGAAAATCCTACATGGCAACAAATTTATTGGCAATTTTTATTATATGTTTCCCTAATTTCTACTGCCCAGTGCCTCTCCTAAATTTTAAAAATTATGTCGTCTCTGTTAAATTCTCATTCCCTGTGCAGACACATCAGTGTTACCTGCTGTGGTACTATCCCTGTGGTGGGTTATCGTTTTACTAAGTTACCTAGACATATACCCCAATGTTGCCATGTCTAAAGTATGTACCCCATAAAAGTATATACCCCAATGTTGCCATGTCATAAAAGTATATACCCCATAAAAGTATATACCCCAATGTTGCCATGTCTACATATCACCATACTAGATATAAACTGATGATCTGACATCTGGAAATTTAAAAAATCCAGAACCCGCCAAAGTCCCGACAATTCCAGATTTTGGACTTTGTATTGTATTTCGTTGATGGGTCACATGCATGAATAGTTCTTCTCTGTTTATACTTTAGTCCCTCCCCTACTTCAGGTTTTTCTCTTATCTCTGTATAGTGTAGTTTGTGAGTAACTGCATAACTACTATATGTGTATGACGTATTCTTTTGTGCAGAAGATTTTCGAAAGAGGGAACTAAATTTTTTAGGGAAGATTAATTGGACATCTTATGCCTGTAGCAGAAAAATTTGAATGTGAAAAGTGTAAAATTGAAACTGATATTGTGTTTTTGTCGTGGTGGCTAACCTCACATGTCTGACCTAATCAGAACAAGCTTGCAAATTATAGCATGAGAAGGATTTCAAGATTGTGTCCATCATTGTCATGAGCCTGTAGCACCATCTACGTGACAGTATGACTTGCAATCACAAGTGCTATTTAGCACAAAATAAATTTAGGTTGATCTTTGGATTATGGTAACTTGGCGATTTTTTGGCGAAAATTTGGCGACCAACTCTGCTACAGCAACCCTCTATTTTTTTTTCACCACCATTTTGTCTTCACGAAGTAAAGACATGTTTCTTTTCTTTTTATTTACTCAACACTTTTTCCAACAATCTACTAGCCGAATTACACTTATGCTAGAAATTTTATGTAACAAAACTGCTTAATCATGACAAATATTAACTGCAAAATTGGGAAAAAGTGCACAATCGCAAACTCCTTGCGCGTTTTTCAGAATAGCACATACACATAAACCATTTACACGTCGACTTATTTTTACTTAAAAAAAAATCCCAGAATTGCCCAAAAATGGCATTGGACACACTCTTAACTTTATCCATCTACACTGCTATTTTCTCATAAATTACAAAAATTTGCATGAAAATGCAGGAAAATTTTCTGAATCTTTAAACTCGGTAAATAGCACATATATGAAATTACCTGATCACGAAAAAGTATATACCCTTTCCAAAGATGAACATTTCCACGTATAAAATAAAATATCCAAAAACTTTTACCTCTAAATTATCTATTATATTATAAACGTCACCAATGAATTTATACCACAAACATTAAAAATAGTTACAAATACTTAATGTCAAATACATTTACTTCAACACATTTACTTCAACACATTTACTTCAACTGAAACGTATACCAAATTGCTACAAACATAAAATTCACAAAATAACTATCATTTAATTAAAATATCACTAAACCATGTACACGTCGACTTATTTTTACTTAAAAAAAATCCCAGAATTGCACAAAAATGGCATTGCGCACACTCTTCACTATATCCATGTACACTGCTTTTTTCTGATAAATTAGAAAAATTTCACGAAAATGCATGAAAATACTCAACGTATACTACTCAAACGTATTCCAAAATACTATGAACATATAACTCACAAAATCATGATCATTAAATTTAAATATAATTAAATTAAAAAACACTACTTAAAATATAAATAAGCACATACATTAAATTAATAAAAATTAGATTACAATCCTAATTACTTTAAACTAAATCATTTGTAATAACAATTTTCCAATAATACCATATTAATTTATTTACTCCTTACATTTAGAACAATGCATAAAAATAATATCCTCAAATGATTAAAAATACTAACTTACCTAATCTTCTTCAGAATCTTCATTACATGGCACGCACACTTCCCTACAGAAAGAGTTCCATTCGGCTGCAGTACTACTGCTAATTTCTAAATCCGAAATCCAGTAGTCAACTGGCAGTCTATTCACCCAGTAATAAAAAATTAATAAAATTTCACCCATACTCAAACTACTTTCAGCAAACCATGTACCCTTCCTTACACTCCGTTTCACAAAATGTCCATTTTCACCAGATTTCTTGCACCGCCATTCAAACTTATCAGTAATATCCTTCCTTTCACAATCTCGACTTATTATTATTATCAGATAAACACATTAAAAATTTAGAATTCACTTTACATAGCGCCATCCAATCCGAAAATTATTTCACACAACACACAATGAAGCTTAATACAAAATAATATAGTACTACAGATATTTTTCCAAATTTTACCCCCTTTTCTGATTAAAGAACTGTAATTCGTCCATTAATGTCACATGACAAATCTCATGATCTCAACTGAGTACTTCTCACATTATTACCAAAGTCCTAGGTAGTAACCTTTATCGCCTCCAAAATGTCGCCAATCTACCTGTTACCATATTCCAAAGATCAGTCTAATTTTATAGTGCTTAAGAGGAAAAAATATGGCAAACTGTCAAACGATGCCTTTTTAACCTAGAAATTTGAGGAGCGAATCTGGTTGGCACCCAAATTTTGCTCTTGAATCTACAAAACTGTATTTGTGATTGATAATTTTATTATGCATATCTTCAAAATTCTGAATATTTTATGGATGCTTAGTTTTGTTGATTAAGGAAAAATAAACCATTATTAGACATTAGTCTCTTAGCAGTTTGCTACTGCCGAAGAACATGGCTAGCTTAGTTTTTAGTGTTGGTTGCCAGACTAGCTATATTCTTTTGAATTATGGACAAACTTTCATTTGCTTTGGTGATGAAACATCTGCTTTCAGACACCTTGGTGAGGCATTTTCGTCTGGGCTTCTTTTATTTTCCATTTTCATTATTTGTTATTTTAACTTACTTTTTCTGACAAACTTTTAGAGAGCATTTCTAATTTTGGAAATTAAGCCCTGAGTATTGCAGTAATTCTGTGTATTGCAAATAAAGATTAGAAATGTAAGAGCATGTTATTGCTAGTTAATGATATGTAGGATCTTTTCTTTATATTTGATAATATAAAAGATATTTTCTTATTAGTATAAGAAAATATATATTGGAAAAGTTATTTTGTTTGTACTTCATTAACCTTCCAACAATATAGAAACAAACAAACTGGCAAATATATATGCCTATATATTCGGTCTACTGGAAAGTTCTGTCAATTTTTGGAATAAAACAAAATACAAATTTTTCTTACTGTCAGTAAACTTTATTAAATAATATAATTGCCATTTATTATTCATGATGTTTTGCCAGCGTCAGGGCAATTTGTATATCCCATTTTTGAAAAATATTGTTTCTTTTGATGCGAAAAATTGAACCAGTGCTTGTTTGATATCTTCTTCATTTTAAAATTTTTTGCCCTTCAAAAAATTTTGTAAGGACAAAAACAAGTGATAGTCGGAGAGTTCTAAGTCCGGGGAATATGGTGGCTGCAACAGAATTTCCCAGCCTAGTTCTGCAATTTTTTGACGAGTCCCCAAAGCAGCATGTGGTCTGGCATTATCAAGATACAGTATGATATCCTTCCTATTGAACTTTGCTCGCCTCTTTTTTTGGACTGCTGTCTTTAAGTTATCCAGTGTCTGACACTACTCCAAATTGAGCTTTTTGTTGGATTTTAAAAGCTCATAATCTGTTGGTCCTTAATTGTCCCATCATATACACAATGTTCTGTTATTCAGAGTCAAATTTGGTTTAGAGGTGGAAGGGCTAGGTTTTCCTGGTTCACAATATGCCCTTTTCCATATGATGTTTTTGTAGATAATCCACTTTTCATCCCCGTTAGCATCCAGTTCAAGAATGGCTCGATTTTGTTCCCAAGCAAGCAGAGATGTGCATATGATGACTTGATCATCCAAATTCTTCTGATTGAATTCATGCAGCACCCATCTTGAATATTTCGACACCAATTCGATCTTCCAAATATGGTCCAAAATGGTTTGCTGAACTGAATTAAGCCTTTCTGCGATCTCTGTTGTCAGAAAAGGATCTAGCTCCAACATGGTCTTAACAACATCGTTGCGGTCAAAAATCCTCGTCCAGAACATGGCTTATCAGAAAGGTCGAATTCACCTGTTTCAAAATTTTCGAACCATCTTCTGCATGTCCTGTCAGAAACTGTACTTTCACAAAACACTTTCAATAAATTTCTACATGTTTATTCATATAAAATACAGTGGTGTAAATGAACTTTATCAATAGCCATGGTACACAATCCCTTCACACTTAAGACTAATGTGAATCAGCTTTGGTTTAGTTAATTTGCTATGTCAGTATCCATACAATAAGCAATAAAAATAGAGAACGAATCATGTGCCAAATAAGCATGTGCTTACCTGTCGAAAATTGTTGTCATAGAAACGGATAGAACTTTCCAGTAGACCAAATATATTTGTTAGTTTATATATATATATAGCCACATATATTTATTGATTATGTATAGTTATATATATTTGTTAGTTTATATAAATAGCCATATATATTTATTAGTTACATATAGCTATATATATTTTGGTGTATATATATGGCCACATATATATTTTGTTGTTGGTAGCTGTATGTATACTGCTGAGCTTATGCCCTAAGCCCCATCTATATATATGTATACACTTAGCAATATTTGTATTAAACATATATATGTGCATCTTGAAAGCATTCAAAACATTAATATATGTTGGAAAGGGAAGAATCTTGCCAATAATTGATAGGAATGTTTTTAAATTATGAATATAATGAAGATAAACCTGTTTTTCATGGTATTTTCAAAGTGGTTCAAATCTATTGGATTTTTGCAGGGATAACAATATTCTCTTATCAGTATTATTTTACATCATATGTATGATAATTAAAATGTGTTTTCAGTATCCTATAGTAACTCAACTACAGAATTTCTAACACTTTTGCTGTTCTTGTGAGGTTGTGTTGATAGTTAGTGCACTGACATAGAAATAGATTGTACCCATATGCTGACTCACTTATAAGAAATATGATTTAAAAGAAGTAATAAAAGATTTATATATGTATTACACTTATTGCTAAGCCTTTAATTAGTGAATTTTATGACTATGTGCCAGCACACAATTGGCACTAGTGGTAAAATTTTTTCTCCAAAGTCACATTGCATGCTGGTGTGTGGCACTTAAAAATGAATCCCAGTAAGAAAAATAAGTAACAATATGCATTTTTTTTTTTGTATGATCTATATTACAAACAAATATGTACACGGAAAATAAATATAAGGTTGTTACTATGATATTATTGCAAATTATATGTTTCAGAATGTTATTCATGTATATTCTTTACATAAGATGAAACTTTGCTTGAACTTGAAACCATTCATTTGCAACTAGTTTCTAACCTTCACTCAACTCTAATGCCAGCATACATGCTCATAAGCAGTGAAGTTTCACTTTGAAAATAAAATATTAAAACACCAAAAGCGAGACTGACGCCTGTGAAATCACCATGTGCCAGTGTGTAGTCGGCAGCAAATGTGCTAACTGTATGTCTTCCATGCATCAGCTTTTGTATTCAAAATAAAACTGAATCATAACAATGGAATTTTATAGTTACAGATTGTAGCTATTCACGTTTTAAAATTTGATACAAATGGAAATGTACATTTTTGAATATTTTGATATTTTTCAATTTATATCATTTTATATTTAAAAAAAATTCAGAAATAAATGTTAAACATTTAATTTCTTTTTGAGATAATTTTATTCAGCTGTAAAGGTATAGTTTTATAAATTAACAATAGTAGATATTATTTTTTTAAAAAGCAGAATGTTTATGTATTTTTAATCGTTTCCCTTTTTAAAAAAATTCTATATTAAATATAAATTTGTGCCTGTCTTTTGTGGTGCAGTTTGATACATCAAGCTGTTTTTGCAGTATTTATATTTTTGACAAGATTTTTAATTTGGGACTTGTGATTACTGGCATTCATTTGCTTAAAAACTACATATACAAATGCATAAATTATTTATATCACATTAGGTACAACTTGCACAAAGAAAACTAGGGCGCTTCTGTATCTCCCATTATACTGGAGAAATTGTCGAAATTTAACTTGCATTCTGCATGTCTCGAAAACGCAGCTTAGGATATATATACAGTCAAAAGTCTTTAATCCGGACTCGTCGGGACTTCGGCGATTCCGGATTATCGGTTTTTCCAGATTATAGATCATCAGTTTACCTCTGGTAAGATGGCATGCAGAAATTATAAAATTAAAAATATGAAACTGTAATTTATGAAATAAAGAGCAATTATGATCTAAAGGGTATCAAAATTTACAAAAAAAAGCTTAATATTTAGTTGTTTACTTTATTAAACATTTCTTTCAATGTGCGCATGCGTAAAGCATACATTACGCATAGTTGAAATTAGAAAATTGCAATCAGAAAACTTTTTGTTGTGTATTCGTGATATTTATAATGACGAGGAATTTGATTTAAATTATATCGGAGTACATCGAGATGAAACACTACATTTAGTGATGAATTACTAGCCGAATAAAATAAAAACATCTGCCCTGAAGACAAGGATAGACTTCCAGTTCATTGCACGTCGCGACGTTCCCCCCCCCCTTCCACAGAGCAGCGTGAAATTGATAAACAGATTTCGGAATGGTTAGAGAAACAAATCACCTCTCTGTCACTTTCTTCATGCCTTTATCCATTTTTTGCAGCAGTTCCACTTTTTGTTTAATGGACATCGAAACATGCTTTCGCTTTGCAGATCCTTCGGCAGCTCCAGCATCAGAAATTCTATTTGACATAATCGAAAGTTCAAGCTTACTTTTATAAAATTGCTCTAAATGTCTGCAAAAAATAATAAGCCGGATCCAATTCGAAGATTATGGAACAACGCAATCTGCAACATTAACTGAAATAGATAATTAGATAATTATAGCTTAGCTTATACCGTCCGTTATACATTAAATGCGCATGCGTAAACGTATTATGCGCATGTGTAAAGGTATTTCGCACATGCGTGAACGCATTATGCGTTAACGCATGCGCAGAAAGTTGATAGCTTTGAGGTCCGGATTATAGATCATTCCAGATTATGGGTGGCCGGATTAATGACTTTTCACTGTTTAAGTATATATAAGATTTATATATAACATTGTTCTAAGATAGGTGTTTGATCGAAAATCAGACTTTCTCTGAAATAACATACCAAATTTTTCCCGGTTTTCTAATGAAATTATCAACTTTGTTTTTCATACTCAAGCTAAGGAGTTTTTTTAATGTTAAGTAAAGAGTTGCAACTTCTAATTCTTTTATTTGTGCCAGAAGTTACAATTCTCAGTGCCTTGTTAACATGTTTAAATGCATGTGCATAAAAAAATCCTGTCTTCCTATTTCCTATGTAATGGGAATTCTGTCTGTAGGCTTTTCCATTATTTTCCCAGAAATATTACAAAACATAACTATGTTTTTTCTTATATGGATGATTCTTTGAAAATATTTTTATTATTTTTTAATGAATAAAAGAGATAAAATTACATTAAAAAATACATTCTGAAAAGTTATGCTTAATTCCTGCATGCATTTGATTTTAAAATGTATGTATCTTCTACTTATATTTTTAATTCAGTTAGTTGGTAGTTTTTTTTTTTTTTTTTTTTTTTTTTTTTAAATAGTAGGAGACATGAAAAATATGCAATGTGCTAACAGGGACTCGAACCCTGGACTTCTCGAATGGGCACTGAGTGTGCTATTGTGTTGCACCATGAAGGCATGCAGAAAGGGGGAGAAAATACCTTATATACACTCCCTCTTTGAGAGGGTGATTAGGGATTAGGAGACCCAATCGCCAAATCCTGGTGGTGAAGAATCATCATCCACCACCTTTTAGTTCGAGTGCCACTGTAGAGGCATTAGGTTATTTGGACATGAAAAATGTACAGTGCGGCCATAGAGACTCGAACTTGGACCTCTCGAATACACGCTGAGTGTGCTATCATTACAGCACAAAGGCAAGCAGAAAGGAGGGAGATAATATCTTATAAGCTTATTATAAGTTGAAAAAGATAATACCTTATAAGTTGATTTGCAAATTGGAAAGTTAAACATTTATAATTTCAGAGGTTGGATGAGATTCCAAATCAGATAAATTTTCTTGCATTTCTTTTGACTCAATTAAATGATGCACTTAATATAGAAAGCATAATAAATGTTATCAGTTTATTATGACTATTTCTTTGCTAGTTTGCATGCAAGAATATATTTTCTGATGTGCAATTTGTTAAAAGATAATTTTTAAAGCTATTAACGATTTCAGAATTTTCTTGTCTGTAGTCATTTATCAATAATATATATATATATGATTACTCATTTCAGATTACTTCTACCCAATTCTCCAATTTTGAAGAGACTGGGGGAAAACTTAGGATTTGAAATTGCCATTGGTCTTAATGGCAGAATATGGTTGAAATCTACTACTATTGAAAAAACATTAATTTTAGTACAAGCTATTACTGTTCTCGAATATGCAACTTCCCAAGAAATTGAAAAGATGTGTGAACAAATGACATCAATGAGTGTAACATAATTTTGATTGCTATAATATATGTGATGTAAATATAGTTTTATTAATAAAGTTGTTTTTTTATAGTTTTGATGTTTTGAATATTATTTTAATGCTATTTAGTTAAAAAATTTGTTTTAATGTTTGCATTTAAAGAGGATACATAAATTATAGTGTTTTAAACACTATAATTTAGGTATCCTCTTTAAATTCTTTTAAAATAAAATAAATAAATTAACTTAATTTTCTTATCCTTTTTTAGTCTTAGGAATGTTTGTAGAAAACTTACATGGCATTCTAAGATTATTCAAGAAAGTAATTTTTATATTGGATAAAAAGTGTTAAATATGATACTGAAGAGTAAGTAGTACAAAGACCATTTCTTTTAGATTTTTAATATTTTATTTTAAGGAATTATACTTTATAAATACAAAATATGTTCACACATGTGGGAAAGTTTACATACCTAGTTTGAAATGATTGTAAAATTCAGCTGATTAATTGGTTGGATGACCAAGGATGTTTATTAAAGCGATTTCTTAACAAGAGATAGAAATGTGTTTATCGAGAACTTTTTTGAAAGAAAGTGAGCACATATTTTGATTATACTCAGTATAACAAACAAATAATGAGACTGAATTTATAAAAAAAAAAAAAAAAAGGACTAAGACATTATTTGTTTTTACTTGTGGTGATGGCGATAAGGAGCGCGCCTTGCGCCCTCCGATAAGTGTGGCAACCCTAGAGGAGAAATTTCTTACGAGTAGCGAGCAGAGCGAAACAGGCAGGCTGTCGGGGAGTATGCGCGATGTTCCTAAATAAAGTTTAATTTTTATTGTGCACTATGTCTTGTTAATATTTATATTAATGCAGTAAGAACATAATCTGTGATATGGAATTTGAGGATTGGTGGTAAAAACATAACAGGAAAACACCATAATGGTAACCCGGACTGTGTTAAATCGTATGAACAGTTCTCAAGCACTTTCGGTTTTGACTACAAGCCATCACTCAAGATCTCCAAACCAGAAGTAATGGATTACATCGGTTTTCATCCTCCGGATCACAGATGAGTAGTAATTATAGATCATTTTATAATTCTGTTTTCTACTTATCATTTAA
This sequence comes from Stegodyphus dumicola, assembly GCF_044657685.1. Lineage (NCBI taxonomy): Eukaryota > Metazoa > Arthropoda > Arachnida > Araneae > Eresidae > Stegodyphus > Stegodyphus dumicola. The sequence continues at coordinate 28,930,609 of NC_140779.1, read as the reverse complement.
TTTCATTTTCTTTAGTTAAATTTTTCCTTTTATTTTGGCTTAAAAACCTTGCACAATGTCTGATGTTTATGCCGTCCAAATTCCGGTTTATAACCGATCAGACCCATCTTTATGGTTTATTATGTGTGAAAGTACCTTTGCTCTTGCCACCCCCAAACCTATCACAGAATTCATTACTAAATATAATTATGTAGTTTCTCATCTTCCTCCAGATATCGCATCACTAGTACGGGATTTACTTATGAAACCAGACCCTATTGATCCATATGCAAAGCTTAAAACTGAGTTAATAAATCGTTCAGGAGAATCTTCTCAGCAAGAAATTCGCCAATTATTATCTGGAGAAGAATTAGGTTCTCGAAAACCTTCCGATTTGCTTAGAAATATGAAGCGTCGAGCAGAATCTTTAAATGTTCCTGATAACTTAATGTTAGAATTATTCCTTCAACGTTTGCCTTCGAGTGTTCAGTCTATTTTGGCAGCGGTTTCCAATTTAACTGTAGATAAAGCTGCAGAAATTGCCGACAGAATTTTAGAAGTAAATCCAACCCCAGGGACTTGTGCCGTTTCTCGCACAGTCGATCAGTCTCTTGAGGATAAATTATTTAAACAAATAGAAAAATTAAACAAACGTATTGATCGCATTTCTCTTTCTCGTGGTCGCTCGCCAAATCGCGGAGATCGCAATAAGGAAAGAAGCAATTCCAAAAGGAGAGATTATTCTATTTGCTGGTATCATAGACGTTTTGGGAAAAAGTGTAGAGATGACAAATGTACAAAACCTTGTTCATGGCAGGGAAACGAAACCAGCAAAGAATAGAGGCGACTTATTCTTTGCCTCAAGTTTCACGTCGCCTGTTCGTTCGTGACCGTAGAACAAACCTTTCATTCTTGGTCGATACCGGCTCTGACGTGTCCTTACTTCCAGCAAATAATTCTCAAAAACGGAATTCGTCCCAACAAACACTTTTCGCTGCTAATTCTTCTACTATTCATGTTTATGGTCAAAAAACACTTTCTTTGGATTTCAAATTAAGACGACAGTTTACATGGACTTTTCTTATAGCAAATGTTAGTACACCCATTCTTGGAGCAGATTTTCTCCATTTCTTTGAATTGGTCCCTGATCTCAGAAACAAATGTCTCAAAGATTTAAAAACGCATTTTAAAACCGTCGGTTGCGTGAAAAATGCAAGCATTTATTCAGTAAAAACTGTATTTAGTGATACACCATATCACAAAATTTTAAAAGAATTTCCTTCAGTTACTAGATTACCAGATCCTAACCAACCTGTTAAACATAACACCGTTCATTATATCATAACTAAAGGTCCACCTGTGGTTGCAAAACCTCGTCGGTTAGCTCCAGATCGCTTAAAAATAGCAAAACAAGAATTTCAAACTATGATGCAATTGGGGCATTTGAGACCTTCGAGCAGCAATTATGCATCCCCACTTCACATGGTTCCAAAAAAGGGAAGTCTGGAATGGAGACCTGTAGGAGATTATCGAGCATTGAACGCTCAAACAATAAAAGACAAATACCCTATTCCATGCTTAGCCGATTTTACTGCTGCATTGCACGGTACTAAAATTTTTAGTCATGTCGACCTGATTAAGGCATACCATCAAATACCAATTAACCCAGCCGACATCCACAAAACCGCCATATGCACACCATTCGGTTTATTCGAAAGTACCCGTATGCAATTCGGCTTATGCAATGCATCCGCGACTTTTCAACGTTTTATAGATGAAGTCACGCGGGATTTAGAAGGTGTTTACGCTTTCGTCGATGACTTGCTCATAGCCTCTAAAGATTCTGAGGAACATTGCAGGCATTTGAAAGCTTTATTTTCCAAACTTCAGGAATATGGACTTTGCATAAATGTTTCAAAATGCACCTTTGGTCAAACATCTATTGATTTCTTAGGTTTTCACCTTAGTGAAAACGGAATTGAACCTCTTCCTGACAAAGTCAAATGTATTTTAGATTTTCCTCAACCTACCACTCTCACTCAGCTTCGCCGATTTTTAGGCATGTTTAACTTTTACAGATGTTTCATATCTAAAGCAGCACATATTCTTTCCCCTTTAATAAAATTGTTAGAAGGCTATATTAATAAAAAGAAATCTCGTTCTCGTGTTCAGGATTCATCCCCACAATTAAATTGGAACGAGAATGCTGAACAAGCCTTTATTGCTGCCAAAAATGCCATTGCTCAGGCTACCCTTTTGAGACACCCTATTCCCGGAGCCCAGCTAAGCATCTGGGTAGATGCCTCAGACGTCGCAATCGGCGGCACACTTATGCAGTTGTCTCAACAAACATGGGAACCTATAGCATTTTTCTCTATGAAACTCAATAAAAGTCAACAGAAATGGTCCGCGTACGATAGGGAATTATTTTCTATTTATTCTGCAATTAAGAAATTCCGACACATGTTAGAGGGCAGAAATTTTATAATTTATACGGATCAAAAACCGTTAATATACGCTTTTAAACAGAACCCTCATAAATGTTCACCTCGACAATTGCGCCATTTAGATTTTATTTCTCAGTACTCTACTGATATTAGGCATGTGCAAGGTTCAAAAAACGTCGTTGCTGACGCTCTTTCAAGAATCGAAATTGATTCCATAACAAAATCTCCATTTTTGGATTTTAAAAAATTTTCGGAAGCTCAACGGCATGATCCGGAGGTACAAGACCTTCTCAAAAACAACACATCATCTTTGAAACTGGAATTTAAACCGTGCCAATATTCTGATGGTAATATTCTTTGTGACATATCAACAGACATTCCTCGTCCATTTGTTCCGAATTCCTTTCGCAGACTCATCTTTAATCATCTGCATAATCTGTCACATCCAGGAATTGCAGCTACTACGAAGCTTATTTGTTCTCGTTATGTATGGCCCGATATGAAACGTCATATCAAAAATTGGGTGAAATCCTGTGAATCTTGCCAAAAATCGAAAATTACTCGGCATACTAAAGCACCACTGGGCACATTCTCTCTTCCTGATGCACGTTTTTCAGAAATCCATATGGATATCGTCGGACCGTTACCTCCATCAGAAGGCAATGTGTACCTTTTGACTCTAATAGATAGATTCTCCTGATGGCCTGAAGCCATTCCCATCCCGGATATGAAAACGGAAACCATTTGCAGAGCCATCTTCAACTGTTGGATATCTCGTTTTGGCTGCCCATCGATCATAACAACAGACCAAGGTTCTCAAATGAGATTCGCACTTTTTGCAGAATTCACGCGCATTTTGGGTACGAACAGAATCACAACAACAGCCTATCATCCAATGTCAAACGGCATTGTTGAACGATTTCATCGACATTTAAAATCTTCTCTCAAGGCTCACGAGACCAATAACTGGACTGAAACACTACCAGTTGTTATGCTTGGTATTCGGACAGCCGTAAAGGAAGATCTACAGTCATCTTGTGCTGAACTGGTGTACGGCACAACTCTCAAGCTGCCTAGTGATATGATAACGTCATCTAAGATATCTCCGTATGACACACAATTTATCATGAATCTTAGGCATAGAATGCAACAATTGAATCCAATAGCAACATCTGCACATTGCCAAGAAAAATGTTACGTAAGTGCTACCTTAAAGTCGTGTACGCATGTATACTTACGTGTCGATCGAGTAAAGCCACCTCTGTGCCAACCATACACAGGTCCGCATAAAGTCCTTTCTAGAACGGACAAAACTTTCACAATTGATGTTAACGGTCTGAAATCTACTGTGTCTATAGACCGTGTGAAACCAGCCTATTTGCTTTCGGACTCTAATTTGCCTGAACTGAAAACAAATAAAGACTTAAAGACAGTTCAGCAGAATAAATCTGCAAACGAACTCTCTAAGACACAAACTGTCACCAGATCGGGAAGACATGTTCACTTCCCTAAGAAACTTGCTTCTTACGTAACAATTTAAAACATTTCTTTTAAAATTCATATCTTAACATATTTCTTGTTATTTCATGTTTATTATATGTGTCAATACCTTGTTATATATTGAATTGCATTTTGATCTTTTCTAATTTTATATTCTAATTTTGTAATCATGTAAAAAATACCCGACAGTACGGATCCTCTAAGATAATTTCATAACCTATGTCGTTCCTTTGAATAGTCATTAAAGGAACTGGGGGGAAACTCTGTGGTGATGGCGATAAGGAGCGCGCCTTGCGCCCTCCGATAAGTGTGGCAACCCTAGAGGAGAAATTTCTTACGAGTAGCGAGCAGAGCGAAACAGGCAGGCTGTCGGGGAGTATGCGCGATGTTCCTAAATAAAGTTTAATTTTTATTGTGTACTATGTCTTGTTAATATTTATATTAATGCAGTAAGAACATAATCTGTGATATGGAATTTGAGGATTGGTGGTAAAAACATAACAGGAAAACACCATATACTCAAAGTGCAACCTTTTTATAGCAGTTACATTCAGTGGCATGGCGTAATAAAACCTGAAACAAGCTATGCAAGTCTTCTTATGCTATTGCATTAAGACTCTATGTTATAGTTTCTTGGGATGTCTTCAATTTTGTCAAAGAAGTGCCCTTTTAACAGTACCTTCAGTTTTGGAATAGAAGATAAAAGTAGAGAAGGAATTGGGAAATATGTTAGATGGTTGATAAGATATAATTTTGGTCATCAGTACTGGTATGTGAGCTAGCTTATTATCAGGATGAGGGAACCAGTTACTGTGTTCTGTATGCTTTTCTGTTAGTGTTCCAAAATATTTAATGAAAAGCTGTATTATTCCTTTAAAATAAATTGTTTGTTGTCGTAGAAATTTTTTTTGACTTATACTTTGATATAAACTGTAATTCCGATTTTGCACGTCGAAATTGGACCGTAGATCAGTGGAAACGGGTTCTTTGGAATGACGAATCAAGGTTCACCCTTTACCGTTCGGATGGCAGGGTCTGGGTCTGGCGTCTACCTGGAGAACGTCTCCTGCCAGAATGCATTGTGCCAACAGTCAAGTTCGGAAGAGGTGGAATTATGGTCTGGGGGTGTTTCTCCTGGTATGGCCTGGGACCCTTGGTCCCCATTCATGGTAAGCTCAACTCCGATGCCTACTGCACTATTTTGGATGACAATGTGCTTCCTACGTTGTGGCAGTTTTACGGGTTGGACCCCTGTTACTTTCAGGACGACAATGCCAATTGTCATGTTTCGACGTTAACCAAGGCTTGGTATGGTGCCAATGGAGTTCATCGAATGGACTGGCCCTCCCAGATTCCAGACCTGAACCCTATCGAGAACCTCTGGGACGAGTAGCATCGCCGAATTCAGGGGTGCGCTACCCGTGCAAAATCAGTGAAGGAACTTCTATGTCTTCTCCAAGCCGAGTGGAAGAAAATACCACTAGCTGTCATACAAAGACTTGTGGAAAGTATGCCCCGGAGGGTCCACGCTGTAATTACCTCTCGTGGAGGCTGTACCAACTATTGATTTTGAATAAAGTTAGTTTTTCTTTTCTATCACAGGTGTCCAAATACTTATTGGTAGTCAGTGTACTATGACATTTATGGTAAGATATCGTATAAAATTATCAACATATAGTGAAACTGAAAATGAAAAGAAGTTTAGTAATTTCACTTGCAATTAACCATTAATATGATTTTTTAAAATAAATTTAGGATTACAAAGCTTATTCAGAAAATAAGTACTGTTTAAGTATTAAATAAGATTAGCAATTTGCTTTCATTTGTATTTTATTACAAAAATCTATACATCTTAAACTACTTTTCGACATATTTGTCATGTGAATTAAGACATATGTCCTGTCTTGGCACTAACTGCAACATAATCACTTTGTAGAATTCTTTCGCTTGCAACCTAAACCAGTTCTATCTTAATCTCATCAATTGCAAAGTGCTGGTCGGCAAGAAATTTCTTGAGATGAGAAAACAAATGAATTACATAAGGAGTATAAGGAGGGTGACAGAATTGTTCTTAGTGAAATGAATCAAGCAGCGTTGTTGCTACGTGTGTGGTATGTAGTCGCGCGTTTCCATGCACGAGCACAGTACCAGAAGTCAGTCCACGCCTTTTGTTCTGTATCGTACACCCTAACTTCTTCAGTGTTTTACAGTAAGTTGTAGCATTGATTGTTATGCCCCGTTCCATCCAGTTCACAAACATCATTCCTTGCACAGTTCCAAAACACGGTGCACATGATTTTTCTTGAAGAAAGGGGTGGCCCTGCTTTCTTGGGTTTCCGAGAACCAGTATGCCAGTGACTGTCGTTTCGTTTCAGGTGTCTTGTAGCAGATCCATGTTTCATAGTCTGTGCCATTCCTTTTCAAAAAATCGTTTCCTTTTGTTGCATAACGCTGCAAAAATTCCAAGACTGCTCTCATACGTTTCCGTTTCTGAACGTCCGTTAGTGTTTTTAGTACCAATCGCGAACAGAGGTGTTTGTAGCCCAAATAATCAGTCGTAATTTCGTGTAGCAAAGATCGTTAAATGGTTTGAAAATGCACTGACAAATCAGAAATCGTAAATCACATACTGGAACAAACCTTTTTCGTCTATGAAGCACACCAGTTCTTCGGGGATCAACGACAGGCGTCCACTGCGCTCCTCGTCGTGAACATTTTCCCTTCCTTCCTTGAACAACCCCCACTTTCGCCCCATACCTTCACTCATCGCGTTATTTCCGTAAGTTTACCTTACAATATCCACTTTTTGACGATTATCGAAAATTATCGACTTTCTGACGATAAAATCTACAAAGTCCAACATTTCTCGCGTTCGAAAACTTGATAACGTCTCTTATTTCACAACTAGCGGGGCGATTGATTGTTTTGAAAGCATTGACTTCAAACGTTCACGTAAACAAATAAAATGACTAGGGTAATTCTTTTCCAAGTTGAACGATGTAATTACACATACGCGCCATTCCTTTTCAAAAAATCGTTTCCTTTTGTTGCATAACGCTGCAAAAATTCCAAGACTGCTCTCATACGTTTCCGTTTCTGAACGTCCGTTAGTGTTTTTAGTACCAATCGCGAACAGAGGTGTTTGTAGCCCAAATAATCAGTCGTAATTTCGTGTAGCAAAGATCGTTAAATGGTTTGAAAATGCATTGACAAATCAGAAATCGTAAATCACATACTGGAACAAACCTTTTTCGTCTATGAAGCACACCAGTTCTTCGGGGATCAACGACAGGCGTCCACTGCGCTCCTCGTCGTGAACATTTTCCCTTCCTTCCTTGAACAACCCCCACTTTCGCCCCATACCTTCACTCATCGCGTTCTTTCCGTAAGTTTACCTTACAATATCCACTTTTTGACGATTATCGAAAATTATCGACTTTCTGACGATAAAATTTACAAGGTCCAACATTTCTCGCGTTCGAAAACTTGATAACGTCTCTTATTTCACAACTAGCGGGGCGATTGATTGTTTTGAAAGCATTGACTTCAAACGTTCACGTAAACAAATAAAATGACTAGGGTAATTCTTTTCCAAGTTGAACGATGTAATTACACATACGCGACCTTCTTGCTGTGAGGATATGCGCAAATAATACTTACTCTCTGTATCAGCTTTGTGTAATTCACTTCTTTTGGGAGTGGCAATGCTAATACTTTTTTGATTCATTTTTAGACTTTTATCGCTTTGTTCATTATTTTACATTTTCAGTGAGTGAATCTATTAGCCTGGCGACTTTCTAAATTTTCAAGTCTGCTTTTTGAAAATTTTGAAAGTTACCAAATAGCGTTAATCTTGTTATTTTTACGATTTTCCAACTGCCTTTCTAAACAATATTATCAGCTATTTTTTTACTACTGTGCACTTCATATATTTTTTTCAAAAGACCGTCCGACAAAGTGTTTGTCCTACAGCGGATATTGCTAATGTAATCGTGGTTAATGTTATCATTCGTATAATTGCTGAAGTCCTACTTCTTTGTGTACGAAAATATGGAAAATACATCGCTTATTCTGATCAACAGTTTGGTTAATAGGATGAAAATGCTGTAGCATATTTTTTTAAAATTTAAGTCGCCAAATAAAAAATGCTGTGAAAAATAACTATTTATATGTTTCTACTTATATTTACGTTAAATTAATTAAATTCCATTGCTATTTTAAAGGACATTATTTCTTATTGTTTAATATATCATTCGCCTGACGTTATCAAAATGGCGAAGTACAAACGTGGTCACATTAAACTGCGTCTGCTGTTATATATAAGTATCAGTATCAATTATGACATTTTCAGCATAAATCTTAATTTTAATAATTTTTTTATTTTATAAGGACAAAATTTATTATTCAAATTTGCTGAGGTAAAGAGTGCTTTTTTTAAGCGTGAATTAATTATGGTAGTACGAATAAATAAAATAAAAATAAATATAAAAAAGGGACAGTTCTACATCTCTTGTTCTATTGGATCGATTGACAAAATTTGCATTTTTCATGTCTCGAAAGCTCGATTTAGAATCTATATTAAACTTGTATATAACATTGTTCTAACTTAGGTCTTTTGACATAAAATCGGACTTTTTCTGAAATGGCATGGCGATTTTTTTCTCCATATTTCGAAATGGACGAGCCGCGGTACGTACGAATGTACCTTGAGTGCTTCCCAAACAGACATCAGCCAAGTCGTGCTTTGTTTGAACAATTGTGTCGTAGATTGCGTGAGGCAGGAGCTTTCCAAGTAAGTAGCCATATCGGTCGAGAACGTACTACATGCATACTTGAAGCTCTGCTACGGAAGTTGAGACGAACTCTCAAAAAGTCTCCGAGCAACCGAACGCGTTCTGCGTGTACATCGTTTCACCGTTATGCACATACTGCACGAGAACATACATGCTATACTCCCATTATGTTCAAACAGTACAGGCATTGTGCAATGACGATTATACCCAACGCGACCCATTTGTATGGGTCACACAGCCGGATTTTCCAGCGTGGATGTTGTTTTCCGAAAAAGCCTCTTTTACACGGGACGGTGTTCCTGAACCTGCACAACATGCACGTGTGAGGTCATGAAAACCCAAGGTGTGCACGTACCCATGGAAGTCAACAATGCCAAACCATAAACGTTTGGGCTGGTACTGCGGTGACATGTTAATTGGCCCTTACGTACTACCTCAAGGCCTCGATGGGAAAACCTGTCGTACTGTTCTAGAAAGAGTGTTGCCGGATCTGATGGTTGACGTTCCAACAACTACACGCCGAAACATGTAATTCCAGCATAATGGAGCGTCTGCATATTTAGCAGCACTGTGAGGGAATAACTTGATAGGGAATACCTTGATACGTATTCCCTCACAGTGCTGCTAAATCCAGGCACCTTGTATCCTGATCGCTGGATTGGCAGAAGCGGACCAGTATGGGAAATTCTACGAAAGCTGGGAAATAGTTTAGCTATTATATCATATCGTGCATCGTTAGTATTTAGATTTTCTCCACCTATGATATACATATTTGATTGGCTCACTTCGCCGAATACTCATGAGTACTCACGAGCAGCAATCGAATGCGGCTTGCAGTTAAAGCCACATCAATTGTATTTGGGGTCATCTTTTGAGAAGGGTGAATACACGTGAGTGTCTCATCTTGTTTTCCTGAGGTGTCTTTTATTCATCCTTGGACGACAAATACTTTTATCTTTGCACTTTAAACATTATGTACAATTTGTATTTCATACCAAATATTATGTGGAAAGCTGTAGGTCACCAACTGATTATTACTGGTAAAACTGTTTTAGAGCTGCAAGCCAGCTGCACAACAAAAATCCAGAATCTAAGCTCAATGCATAGATATTATTCTAAATTTTGCACGTATGAAAAAGGTTACTGAAATACATGCATTTTTTAATTATTAATAACTTCGATCTTTTTTAAACTTTTGTTTTAAAATAACTAGCGTAAAACGACAAAGCAATTCTAATATAACTTGCTATAACATAGTAAGGGTTATGGGTCATGTATAACTTAGAGACGCTATGGCCTCTAAATTATGGAATTATAATGTGAATGAATAGGTAGTTAAAACACATATTTTGCTAAATGCTAAACCATATTTATTTGTAGTTAATGAAGGCTAATAAAGGCTCTCGTTTTATTTATTTATTTATTTATTTTAGTTACCCATATAGGATATTAAACATAAATCAGTTTCTGTCCTCAGACAGATTTCTGGAAGGGAAATTTCACAAACTTAGATCAAACACAAACCACAAACTTGTCTGAGCTACAAACTAAGACTGTGTAAAGTTTTCTTTGCTTCATTTTTGCGTGACTTCGTCTTGTCTCATAGTTGGGTGGTACTCTGATATCCATGAAGAAGATTCACTTGAAGGATTGCATGGTTATTCTATTAAGGACTCCTTTCCGCTTATTACTCACTTTTTTTTTCTTTCGAATGATTTATAAAAGAATGACTCGTCATGGATTAATGGAAAAAATAGGAGCATAAAAATTTTTAAGTAATTCATTATTCGAAGAAGCAATAATGCTAATCGATTGTATTTATGATAGTTGGCAACGAACTGCGATATTAAATTGAAAAGTATGGATTCTGAATTTTCAAAAATGAAAGATATTCTAAATACAGCGAAAATCATGAGGTTTTTGGAAATATATACTTAATGATATGATAAAAACATAGTTTTATCCTATATTATACATGTTTTCTGTTATGTAAGCATTTCTAATAAATTGCAGTGGAAAACGTTTAAGCAAAATAGTCATTTTACAAGTAAGTGAATTCTTGAGTGATAACGTGATACTTTCTTATGCATGTATTTTTGAACAGCTATTCTCAACCGGTGGTACGCTTACCACTGGTGGTACACAAAGAAACAAGGTATTTTTAACTGTTAAGTTCAAAAATCTCGTGAAGAAAAAGAACAATTGATTGAAATATCCTGCGATCGAACTCAAACTGAAGATTTCAAAAATAACACACATGTTAACTTTGGGCTGAATCGAAAAAAAGAATTTAAAGGCTTCTCAAATAAATTTATTACATTTTTATTGCCTTTTTGTATAACCTATTTGCGTTAACAGGGATTTTCTTTCATGTTTTATTTGAAAAATAAATACAGAACAAAATTAAAAGTGGATCCTAATTTACGGTTAAAGCTAAGTGAAATAAGGCCAGACATAAAGAAATTGATACCTCTTAAACAGACCCAAATTTCACTGTAAATTTTAGAATTTAAGTCTTATAACTTGAATTTTGATATTTAAAATAGTAACTAATTTTGAATTTAATATTTTTATGTGTGCATATTTAGTAAAAATAGCCTGTAGGTTGTGCAAAGGGCAAAATATATTTTTTAAAACATTTCTATTGAGAATTTTTAAAAAATCATTCTAAAATTTACTGGTGGTACTCAAGTTTTTCAATTTTTGTTTAGATGGTACGCATTAGTCAAAACGTTGAGAGAACTTAATAATTTCCCACAAAATTTTTAATATGTTTTGCACTAAGGTTGAGAAGATTAACTCTGTTATTGTACTAATAAAACTTCCTTTTATAAGCAGTTTATGTCATAGGATTATATTTGCAATGAAATTTTATAAAACATTAAATCAGTGAGTTCATTAGAATTAGTTAAATAAGAATTAGATTAATTAGTTAAATAATGAATTCGCAGTTTTAATTTTATTACATTGCCGTAATTAAATTCCTATTAGTTAAATAATAAATTCGCAGTTTTAATTTTATTACATTGCTGTAGTTAAATTCCTATTTCAATAATATATTCCACTGGATATTGGACCAGCTTTCTTGTAAACGTTACCAGCAAAGTATAAATTTCGGCATTCTATAAAATGGCTAGGCATTTTATAGAATGCAGAAAATTGGCCAGCAATGCATGAAACGATTAAACTTTTCACACATTGCTTAGGCATTCTATAGAATGCCAAATCACAAACTGGTAAGTACGAAATAATTTCGATTAACGATTCATTTCGAACAACCTACGCTTCATTTCTAAGATAGAATGTCTAGGTATTATATACAGTGCCTAGATAAAGTGCATAATAATTCTCATATTTCATACTTTGCTTAAGTATTCCATAAAAGTACCCAAGTTATTCCATAAAATTCCTAGGTATTCTAAAGAATGTCGACGTTTCATGGATTGCTGGTAACATAGATAAAAGACAATTTATGTAAACTGAATCTGGTTCTTAGAATTATTAGTACATGGTAGAAATAATGCTAACGAGACCGTCTAAACAGATTTGGATAGAACTCTACTTGTAAGGTATTGTTCTTACAATTATTAGTACATGATAGAAATAATGCTAACGAGAGATCTTTACATGATCATCTCCCATCAAACAGATTTGGATAGAACTCTGCTTGCAAGGTATTTATGATTTCCTTTCCGCGTGCCTTCGTGATGTAACTGTAAACATGTCCGGTCTGGCATTACGAAGGTCCGGAACTTGAATGCAGGCGAGGGTACAACAGATTTTCTCACGTTTATTCATCCAAAAACATAATGAGCTCTGCATATTCTAATACCTTTAAGTACCTATTCTTTGAGAATTTGGCCAGTAGAACAAAATGGAGATCTCTCAATTTTTTTTGAAAATATATATATATATATGAATCTAGAAATGCATAACAGTAAAAGTATTAAGTGTGTACAGTGGCAGTATAAGGGCACGGTGTGTACAGTGGCATTCTCACCTTCGATAAACTTTATGTTCTACAGGTAATGTGTAATGCTTAATAAAAGCGCAATTTTTTTTTCTACGTAGTACTTATCCAGTAGAAGAAAAATGTTTTAATTTGGCTTTAGGGGGAAGTGCATGGTATTTTGCTGACCAAATATTATTCTACAAATTTCTGGTCCACATACATTTAACTACTAGCTTGATAAATATGACATTTTTGGAAATTTATGCTATGGTAAAACATTTATAAACTATTTTATTTTATGTAGAACTACTTATTTCAATAAACATTTATTTTCTCTTTAATATTAAGAACTTATGGGTGAAAATAAATTTTTAATTATAATATTGCTGTTTCGTAAATTCAATTTTTTTTTTTTTTTTTTTTTCTGTAAACGACTTTTTAGTAACTTTTCTTTATCACATTCGGTGGCATTGATTAAGTTCAAAGGAGGAAAATACAAGCATCTAATCTATTGCCTCTGCAGTGAAAATGGACAAAATAATATACTCTTAGAGTTTCAAGTGGCCTTGCTGTATCATTGATTACATATACACACACAGACAGACAAAGATACTATTGCAATTGCGTTCCTCCTACAAGTACCTATATTTGTCGGTAAAAACTAACAAATGCACTTTTTTTTAACGATTTGTTCCTGTCCTGGTTTGGGAGGAGAATCCACCTAATTAAAAGGTCGCGGTCGTCAGGTGGATTGTTCCATATTATTTGAATGACCACTAAAGGAAATTTTCATTTTCATTCGCAATGGAGAGGAAAAAAGAGAGCAGTTGTTTGACCTTCGATAGCAGCTCATTTCGGACATTGGATTCTCGTGGCTTTTTGTTCCACCTCCATGCTCTGTTCCCACAGCACAACCCTTCCTGTTACATGGATGAAAGGCGCATTTTACTTGCCACCCGACATCATCTCTCTTCTTCCAGAGACTTTTTAGAGCATGAATTATGTAGATGGTCAATTTTTAAAACTTCTTCTACCATATAATCAGAGCTGTTATTATTACATTCAGTGTTGGTCTGTCGTTTAGTGTATAGAGTATAGCAGAAACAACTGTGATCTGTATTTCATGCATACAGCACAATCCTTATATCTGTACAATCTCGTCTGTATGATTGCATCTTGCATTATAAACTTCTCGATTGCTTAATGTAAACACTAGTTTCATGAAATCCTATTTTTTACTAATTACGATCTTTATATTTCAAGTGAATACAAACATTTTATTTTTAAATTCAATATTTACAGATGGCATCATCAGATTACATCAGATTATTTACAGATGCTTTATTCGGTTGCCATTCCGTTTGCTTTCCAGTCATTTACAGAAGCAACAAAAACGTACGCATAACATTATAAACCATGAAATTAACCTGTAAGATTCTCACTAGTGTAATTCTCAGTTACTGTAGAAAGTGACGAATCTTAAGAACTAGTTAGGGAATAATCGCTTAAGTTCGTGTAACAAGAAACAACAAGAAGGAAGGTTAACTAACCCTTTATTATTCCAATAAGATTAAATAAAACTCCGTCTTGGAGTGTACAGTCAAAGCCGACACTTGGGCTTGGACTTAAGAGACTAAGAAATAAACTAAAACTAAGATTAACTAAAGAAATATAGCCGAAGCTATCAAGATTCTAATCGAGTAGGTTCCTTAACTCTATTTGACTACGAAGCTTTTCAAGGGCCTGAGTACACAAATCAGAAACTCTTCTGCAGGTAGACTTCGCGGTTTAAATACCGCTCCTCCTCATTAAGTATTGAGAATGATTCCAAAACTAGATTCTAGCCAGAAGTAGTAAGTTGAAGTTAAGAATTTGACAGGAAAGGAACTTAAAATTTAACTGTTAATAAAATGAACATAATCCTTACAAACCTTTATAGAGTCATAAGGATATTTTGAAGCAGGAGAAGTGAAAAATATGCAATGTCCTCGGCGGGACTCGAATATGAGTCGACCACTTCGGATATGAGTCCAATTACACCAAGAAGGCATGCGGAAAGGAGAGAGAAAATACCTTATATACACTCCCTTTTTAAGTGCGACTGGGTACTAAGAGACCCATTCACCAAATCCTGATAGTGACGAATTATTTTCCACCACCTTTTAGTTCGGGCGCCACTTGTAAAGTTATTAGGCTATTTTGAAGCAGGAGACGTGAAAAATGTGCATTGCCCTCCTGGATCTCTGAAATACTCTTCGAGTTATGCTTCCAATTGCACCACAAAGACATGCAGAAAGGAGGGAGAAAATAATTTATCCGTTATTGGCTTTATTCTGCCTCAAATCTATTAGCCAATTGTTCCGTTGTTTTAGAATAGTAAACATTAGAATGAAACTTTATACGCATGTCCCTTATTTTAATAACAGTTTAATGAAAAGTGTAGTTAATTAGAGAAACCTTATTTCAGATGTAAGAGATGTATTACTTTTACCATACACAATAATTAGCTATAATACAAACAAGTGAAAATTATTTTTAGCCCAAAAGACGTTAGTCCAGAAGGGCTATTAATTTCGTTTTGGCATTTTGCGTCGATTCACTTTCTGCGTTGATTCACTTTTCAAATTGCTGCCACCAAATATTAGAGTTCTGCATTATATTTAAAGAAATTAAATAATGAAGGAGCTGCATGAATAAATATACGTATGTTTCTCGCACTGTGAAGAAACTACAGTACCTAGAGACATCCAATTTTGAATAAAATAATCCTCCTGCGAATATGGGCATCTGGAAGCCCTCATTTAGAATTTGTTTTATTATAAAATTTTAATTTTTTTTATTTTGTCAGACATTGAAGAATTTTTGATTTAGAAATTCAATGATTTCAAAGCGAGGAATGGAGCACTGTACGGGATATTTTTTTTTATCATTTTTATTTTTTTATATACATATCCTCATATTCGCAATGTGTGATTGCAAAGCTTCAGGCAAAGGTGTTATATTGTTCTTCTTCTTAAATATTTCTGAATGCAGAATTTCAAAAACCGCTATTATATCGTTAATTATAATAAAAATGAAGAAGTATCAAAGTTTAAAATTATAAAAGAAGCCCATTAAAAAGTATTTTTAAATGAAATTTTAAAACTGTTAAAGTACTGCATTTTTAATTGCATCTATGTTCTCAAACTTGAAGTTAAATCTTAACTTCGAGTTTAACTGTAGACTGCCATTTAAAAGTTCTAAACATTAATTAATTAACTCTAAAACAAATGGTAATTAGATGGTCACAAGATAATTCATCCAACATTGACAATGATGCCAATGATTCTCATAAGTGGCTCTTTAACTGTCAATTAGAGTAACAGGAAAAAAAAAAAAAAAAAAAAAAACCACCATTTCTGATAGGTTTTTCCTTACATTGCTTATCTCCTCCCCCCCCCCCAGTTTCAGTATTAAATTTCCTCTCTTTAATTTTTGGGTTTTGGATATTTTGGTAGCTTAAATAATGTAAATATTAATAAAAACATACAGATGGCTTAGTTCAATTAGCTCATGAAGTTAAGTGATCTACTTTTTGTTAAATTTATAGGTTAATATAATTCTAACTACATGTTAAATATATGCGCTCAGGACGAATGAGTGTATATTTTTATTATATCAAAATATGTTCACTTATTTATTTAATCTCCTAAGTCTTAGTTGATCACTATCGTAACTACCGACAAATATCGAAGACATCAATTAGCGATAGATGCAACTAATTCATATGCAATTAAGGAAGTCAGTATTTCACTAGATTGATTCAAATGAGAACTTTAATTATTTAAACTGAGCCAAATGAAAAAATATAGAAATATTATATAGAGTGATTCAAAACGATTATATCGATTACAAACGACCATAACTATTGAACTGAAAATAATTTATCGATAAGAATTACACAGAATGTAGAAGGAAGTTCAAAATTTGTTCATATATTTTAAAAGTGTTTTATGTATTTATTCCCCTTTGATAAAACGGACAATATCTAAGCTGTAATCCATTTCCCGCCATACATTCTGAAGCATATCTGGAGTCACCAGCGAAGCGCATTAGAAATGCGCATTTTGAGTTCTGAAATTGTTTTAGGCAATATTGGCAATTTCTTTCGATGAGTTATATGAAAGACCTTGTATGTGTGCTTCCTTTGCCGAAGACAATTCCAGAACTCAAAGCGTGAATTTTAAAGAATGCATTTATTCTATTTCTAATAGGCTTGTGTTGGTGAATCCAGATATGCTTCAGAATGTATGGTGTAGAATGGACTACCGCCCGATACCAAAAGGCCCGAGGTCGAATCCTAGACAAAGAATGGTTGTAAATGACGTATCTTCATAATAGGCAAAGGTGGCCCACCTAGAGGTGCCTCCATAATAAAGTGACCACCGTTTCTGGCCAACGTTTATGATTACTTGTGTCCACACTGGGAAAAATCCAGCATAAAAGTTATGTGAGTTCTGTTTTTATTTCCTTGTACGAATTAAAAAGGAAGTATTGTAATCGCGAAAAGTTTCAGGCAGCATATTTAAACGAAAATATCCCATTTTAACCTCTTTCAAATGTGATTTAACGATGTATTTCCGTGATATCTGTATGTAAGGACAGAATAAAACACTCTTTTCCTCCGAAAAAATTATAAAACTGGTCTAAAATGAATTCTGAAGAGAATCTTTCGTGGCGCCTGTACGAACGTATGTCAGTACGTACGTACGTACGTAAGTGCGTGCGTACGTACGTATCTCGCATAACTCAAAAACGAGTAGCCCCAGAACGTTGAAATTTTGTATATAGGACTGCTATAACATGTAGATGTCCACCTCGTATTTTGCTTGCAATCGGCCGCACCAAACGTATAGAAATATATTTATATATATATCCACTCTGTTACCCGGCTCAGTGATCTCAGTTTCTTTACTCTTATATGCTTGTAAATTGTATATTTTTTGCTTTAAAATGATTGAATTCTGTTGTTCTTATCTTCCGGTTAAAGTTTTTATCCCTTTAGTAAATCTGTATGCAAGATTTTTAGAATTATCAACAATTTTAAAGTTCTTTAAGTGCCGCTAAGCCTAATATTTTTTTTTTTTTTGATGGCGGCCATTGCTTGTTCACATTTGAAACAGCAGAGTAGTGGATTTATTGCCAATCTAGAGAAACGTAGCTTCGCAACAACAAAGATAATGCCTTCATTTATTATTTAAATCGTGCTTAATCCTTTCTGGAATTTTTTTCGAGGAAATAAGCGTTTAAGGTTTACTTCGTAATTTTTAATACAGATATTTTGAGTTTTTATGTATTTTTGCCTTGTAGCGAAGTGAAAACTGAATTAATTGAATGAGAAATACTCAATCGTCTGTGAAAAACTGTTTCTTTTTTTGTTTTGTTTGCTTAATTTCTTTTATACATCGTTCAACTTTGTTATAGTATTTGAATAGAACATGTGGCAACGATTAGATAATTCTTTAAATGCTATAAATTTTGTGCATTCTGAGTTTATAATATGAACAAAATATAATACTGTTAAGTAAACCTAGCGCTAGAGTGTCGCTATGGTAAACAAAGTGAATTTTAAAGAATGCATTTATTCTATTGTGGTTTATGCGCTGTCGGCGAAGTAGGTTAAATTCAATCTAATACACTCATGACCATAAATTAAGGATAATGCAAAATCAGGCAAAGGAAGAATTAGAAGCAAAACAAATTTGACTTATTTGTAAAGCTTATTTATTAAACAAAAGGTAAAGAGCAAAAAAAAAAAAAAAATGCTAGATGTTTGATATTATTAAAAAAAATAGCGATTTTTTCTCCCTGGAGGAAATTACAAAAAAGTCCTATTTACAAAAAACCAATATTACATGGTTGGTATGATTGTTAATACATTGTATGTCTCCCAGACGATGCAATACAATCCGTACAACGCCTAGGCACGCTGAGTATCAAATTATCGATCTGATCTTGGGGGATATTACACCACTCAAAAAACAATGTTCTCCGAAGTTCCGGTAGACATGTAGAAGGAGGTCGACGGGCTGCAACTCGTCGGCCAAGCATGTCCTGCACTTGCTCTACTGGATTCAAGTCTGGTGAGAATGCTGGCCAGTCCATACGGGTGATATCATTCGATTGAAGGCATTCGCTTACGATGTTTGCACGGTGAGGACGGGCGTTGTCATCCATAAACACAAATTGTGCACCCATTGCTCCTCGAAACAAACGTACATGTTGTTCCAGAATGACGTCCCGATAGATTTGGCTTGTCATGCTTCCAATTTGAACATGAAGGTCAGTTGTGGAACCCAGAATAATTCCACCCCAAACGAGCACTCCTGCACCACCGTAACGGTGTCGTTCAATGATGTTTTCTTGGTGGTAACGGGTACCTAGAGCTCTCCATATGAAATTCTGGCGAGAATCAGACTGCAAGGTAAAACTGGACTCGTCGGAAAACATCACAGAAGCCCACTGTTGCCGTGTCTACAATGCATGCTCTCTACTCCAGGCGAACCGCAGGCGACAGTGAGTTGCAGTAAGTGGAACGCATCTGACAGGTCTACGAACATATAGACCAATCTACCCTAAGCGTCTGTACACAGTCTGCCTTGAAACTGTCGTACCAGTGGCTGAAGAGTGCTGACGAGACAGGTCTGAGGCTGTGCTCTGCCTGTTTCTTTTGGCAGTAACTGCCAAATACCGGTCCTCATTCGGCGTTGTAACTCTGGGGCGACCTGTGCTGTAACGTCTACTCACATTACCATCATCTTGGAATCGTTATCAAAGCCTGGAGATGACACTCTGGGCAATTCCAAGTTCGTCTGATACTTCCAGTTGGGTACGCCTACATTCCAGACGGCCGATAATTCTACCACGTAAAAATCATCCTAATGCGTCCTTTGTGTCATAGCTATTCGGTTATTGCACTGAAATGCTTATTTGCCTGCGAAATGCTTATTTGCCTTATAAAGCGCCTGCGAACAATTTTACTTCTTTGCCTGTATTCCTTATATATCACTCTCTTACACTCTCGTCATTGTGACGTTCACCGGTGTCATCTGGTTACTTCCTGAAATTTGCATATGGTTCTTGAAGATGTATTTAGTGATTTTACAGGTGATATATTTATTTTAGAGTTCGATTTACGCGTGGCTCCGAATTATCCTTAATTTATGGACATGAGTGTAAGTTTAAATTAAATGCAAGAAAAATGCGTAAATTTAATATTCCGTACAAGGAAGTCATGTGGTGTACACATCAGATTTTTTTAGTCTGATGAAACTGTGCAAGTCGATTTTGTATCCAAAAATAAAATATGTGTATCTACGATGAACTCTGAACATTGGCTTAGAGCGTAAAGGTTTATAAGCATAGTTTCTAATAGTAGTCAGTCTGAAAAATGGACAAAGATTTTCATTCACCATCGTGATAATGGTGTAGGCCAATCACTTTTGGTTCGGGAATATGTGACAAATAAAAGCATTGCGGTGTGTTTCTGTCCACTTTACTTATTGTGTTTGACAACGTGCAACTCATGGCTCTTCCGCGTAGCTGAAATGGGTAGGAAAAATAAACCTTTCGAATCGTCTCAAAACATCCATGCAGCCAAAATAGCTCAACTTAAGTTACTCATGAAACAGGTCTTCCGGAATTATTTCCGAAAGTGGCAAAAAGATAGAATCGAAGGTAGGATAAGTATTCTGAAGGGATTCACTGTAATATTCTTTTGTTGTAATAGTTTTTTTTAAATTTTAACATTCATGGTGTTTTTTTCTCATATTACTTAAATTAATTAAAAAATAATTACTGGCTTATATGCAAGGTTATTTTCTTGTAATATTATGTACTTTGGTTTTATTTTATTATGGCAAAGTACTTGAGGGCTGTCTGCCAAAGGGAAGGAATACCTACGTGGGGTACTTTTTAATGTCTCGTATATATGTTACACATGGGGGTATAAGGTATTTCTCCCGCCATTTAGCATGCCTTCGGGATGTAGTAGTCAGTACACTCTGCGCGTATTCGAGAGGTCCGTGGTTCGGGACCCGGCGAAGGCATTGTTCATTTTTTATCGCTCCTGTTTCCAAAAAATACCTAATTTCTCAGGGAAAAACCACGAAAACGCACATACACTAACTTATTCGCCGGGATTCGAACCCCGGGACCGGAAAACCAGTGTTCAGCGACTTTACCAATTGGCCGCTGGAGAGCATTATATAATTACTAATGAATCAATATTAAAAGCAATGTTTCTCAGAATATTGCATTTAATACTGAATACTTATAAAAATCAAAATACATTCAGATCTAATTGCTTAAAGAAAAAATAATGCCATTTCGCCTGCTGTTATTGGAAAAAAAAAAAAGTATTTAAAAGGGGCAAAGAAAGATTCACTCTACAATATTTTTGCTTCCTTTGAATAAAAAATTACAAATGAATAAAATTTAAATAATTAAAGAAAAAATCTAAAAGCTTTCAGATTTTACATTACGCCCTAAGGGACATTTTTTTAACATTTCCTGTGTTACCTTTATTTGTTAAATATCATGTTCTTCGCACTTAAACCATAAAATTCACTTCAACAGTAATATCTCAAAATAATTTTAAATTGAGCATATCTTTAGAATTTCCGATACACAGTCTCGCACGCTGCAGATATTTTTTCCCTCGTACAGTGTTGCTATTGCTGGCTTTGAAATCGTTGATTTTCTTAATCAAAAATTCGTTAAAGTTTTACAAAGTATGAAATCGGTAATAAAACAAATTCCAAATTAGGTCTTCCGGATGCCCATATTCGGAGGAGGATTACGTTATTCAAAATTTGACGGCTGTAGGCACTGTTGTTTTATCACAATGCTAGAAACACATATACATTTATGTTGATTATTCATTATTTAATTTCTTTAAATATAACACAGGGCGATAATATTTTGTGGCAACAGTTTGAAAAGTGATAGGGACAATTACAGTGAATCGACGTTAAATGCGAAAACGAAATTAATAGCTGAGCTAACGCTCCTTTGGGCTAAACACTTCCATGTTCGGAATTCTGAACTTCTGACGATATAAATCTGATTTAATTTGTTAATAATGGTAGTTAAGAGAGTATATTTTCTATCCTCTCTTCTGATATTGTTAAAAAAAACATATTCTTTCTTATGTCCCCTATGAGTTTGTCAGCAGCTGTCGACAAAAGGACTCTAATTTCAATATTCAGGAGGCGTGGTAAAAATTTTGGACCAAGAATATGACACAGAATTTCTTGATTTAAGTACGAGAGCTTTGACTCCTGACTTGACTGAAACTGCTCAGGTTTTCAATCTCTTTTTACTTCCTTGTACGAAGTAAAAAGGAAGTATTGTAATCGCGAAAAGTTTCAGGCAGCATATTTCAATGAAAATATCCATTTTGACAGCTATCGAATGCAATTTAACGACGTTTTTGCGTGATATCTGTACGTAAGAACAGAATAAAAGACTCGTTTCCTCCAAACAAATTATAAAATGCTTTAAAATGAATTCTGAAGAGAATTTTTCGTGGCGTCTGTACCGAACGTATGTACGTACGTGCGTACGTACGTATCTCGTATAACTCAAAAACGAGTAGGCGCTGAACGTTGAAATTTTGTATATAGGACTGCTATAACATGTAAGTGTGCACCTCGTATTTTGGATGCAATCGGCCGCACCAAACGTATAGAAATATACACTCATGTCCAAAATTATGTTTACATGCATAAATTCACGGATTTCTCAGAGACTATGACTTATAATTTAATGAATTTTCGTGGAATCATACATAACATGATGCCACATAAATACAAAAGAAAAAATTTAAGATCACCTCATATGATATAAAATTGTAGCATGAAACAATAAAAATGGTAATAAAGTGTGACAAAGAGAGTTAAGAAAAAAAGGAATGATTCAGAAAAAGAATTAAGTCTTACGAATTTAATATGGAATATGATCTCCCCTGACTTGTACACACATATCACAACGTGTTTTAAGGCTGGAAATAACGTTGTTAACTACAGTTTGGGGAATTAATCTCCACTCTTCCAGCAATGCCCTCTTCAGAGCATTTACATCTCTAGGAGGAGGATGTATACGTGCAATTGCTCTTCCAAGGTAGTCCCATAAGTTCTCTATCGGGTTCAGGTCAGGAGAGTTTGATGGCCAAGGTATTCGCTTAATGTCTTCACTTTCAAGGAATTCATCAACGAGGTTTGCTCGATGTGGACCGGCATTATCATCCATAAATAAAAAGTTAGGTCCATATGCACCCCTGAAAAGTCTTACATAAGGATCTAAGACCTCATCTCAATATATCTGGCCTGTCACAGATCCGCTGCTGAACACGTGTAGGGGCGTACGTCCATCGATCATTATTCCACCCCATACCATCACACCTCCACTACCGAAACGGTCACGTTCCACAATGTTCGAGGGATTATTTCGTGTTCCTGACTCCCTCCAGATGTAAACACGTTTAGAATCACCAGTTAAACTAAACCGCGACTCATCAGTAAAGAGAACATGGGACTATTGATGTTCAGTCCAGTTTTGATGTTCTTTACACCAATTAAAGCGATCCCTCTTTTTCTGTGAAGACAGTAAAACACATATTCTTGGCTTTCTGGCATAAAGGCCTTTTTCATTAAGCCTTCTGTATATTGTTTGCCGTGATGCAATAGTTCCAGTGGTGGCTGCAAGCTCTGAACTCAACTGGCGAGCAATAGCCTTTCTGTTACGACGGGCAGTTAATGCCAGATACCGATCTTCAGAAGCAGTTGTCATTCGTTTCCGACCTTGTCCAGGCCTCCTTACAACACTTCCATCATTTTGAAACTAATTCCATAGCTTAGAGACTGTCTGTCTTGAAATATTCAGACATGTGGCTGTTTCCATGATTGACTGCCCTGCTTCTAAACGGCCGATAATTCGCCACTTTACAGATTCTTCCAAATGATACTTCGAAGCCATAACAAACCGCTTTGAGTCCCTACACACTGAAATCAAACGCTATGTTGCAGAAATTCACTCAAATATTCAGTTTGCGCAAAGCGCTTGATTCACCCTTAGATGACGTAACGCCTAGATTTGCATATCACAAACCGTTTGATTACTTTTGATTGGATAATGCTAATTAGGCTTGGTTTTCACACATTCCCTGCAAATACGGATCACATTGATTCGATATTTCATTGAATATCATCATTTTTGGGTATGTAAAGATAATTTTGGACATGAGTGTATTTATATATATATCTACTCTGTTACCCGGCTCAGTGATCTCAGTTTCTTTACTCTTATATGTTTGTAAATTGTAAATTTTTTGCTTTAAAAATGATTGAATTATGTTGTTCTTATCTTTCGGTTAAGGATTTTATGCCTTTAGTAAATCTGTATGCAATATTTTTAGAATTATCAACAATTTTAAAGTTGTTTAAGTGCCACTAAGCCTAATAATTTTTTTGATGGCGGCCATTGCTTGTTTACATTTGAAACAGCAGAATAGTTGATATGTTGCCAATCTAGAGAAACTTAGATTCGCAACAACAAAGATAACGCCTTCATTTATTATTGCGAATTCAATCATGCTTAATCCTTTCTGAAATTTTTTCGAGGAAATAAGTGTTTAAGATTTACTTCGTAATTTTTAATATAGATATTTTGAGTTTTTATATATTTTTGCCTTCTCGCGAAGTGAGAACTGAATTAATTGAATGAGAAATAGTCAATCGTCTGTGAAAAACTGTTTCTTTTTTGTTTTGTTTCCTTAATTTCTTTTATACATCGTTTTAGCTTTATTATAGTATTTGAATAGAACATGTGGCAACGATTATATAATTCTATTCTTTAAATGATATAAATTTTGTGCATTGTGAGTTATAATATGAACGAAATATAATACTGTTAAATGAATCTAGCGCCAGAGTGTGGCTATGGTAAACAAATACTAGAGTGAATTTTAAAGAATGCATTTATTCTATTGTGGTTTATGCACTGTCGGCGAAGTAGATTTAATTCAAACCAATAAGTTTAAATGAAATGCAAGAAAAAATGCGTATAATTTAATATTCCGTACAAGGAAGTCATGTGGTGTACACATCAGATTTTTTTCTCTTTCTAACCGTATGGAATTGGGAATCTTTGAAACATTTAGCACATAGTATTCATTCTCTTTCTAAATATTACAACAAAGTTACAGTCATTAAAATATTATTAAAGTAGTATAAGCAGTTTAATTGATTATAATGCTAAAACATAAATGTTTTAAAATGGTTTAATAATAAACTTTTTATGTTAGGCTGCAGAATTAGTTTGTGTGTTAAAGTATTTGAATGCTCGTAGTAACAGGTTTTATTTTCTAAAGAAGTTGTGCGAAGGTAAGAGAATAAATACTTCGAAATCCGATTAGATTTCCAATGTTTTCATATTAAGTTTATCTACGTTACTCTTCCTAATTTCAAAAACAGTTTAATAAAGAAATACAAAATACATGAAATTTATAAACTAGACAGAAACCTTAAAATTTATGATAAAATTATGCAATGAAGATAGAACCCAGTGTGAACTTCATCATAATAGATAGATGGTAATTTTGTTCATTTGAGAGAAAAAGATTAACCCCTATCGAACTCAAGATTCATTGTCCCAAAGCAGATGTTCTTCATGCCGGTCCTAACCTTGAATTTGGGTGATCTTCTTATCGTGGCGGTGTGAAGGACGGCCGACACAGACTTTTTTCTTCCTTTACAAATGAGTTTCGTATTTTGCATCGCAATAATATCATTAAAGAGGTTCTTTAAAGTTCCACTTAAGGTATCGCATTAAGGTTACATTTGAGTGTTATTTCATTAATTAGATTAGTCTGAACGATTTTTACTCCCTGAAGTTCTGACCATTAGCAGTAAAAATGAATGTACAAAATAATAGTATTTAAGGATGTTAAAGAATATTTAAATTAA
This sequence comes from Stegodyphus dumicola, assembly GCF_044657685.1. Lineage (NCBI taxonomy): Eukaryota > Metazoa > Arthropoda > Arachnida > Araneae > Eresidae > Stegodyphus > Stegodyphus dumicola. The sequence goes on along the minus strand of NC_140779.1, from coordinate 28,904,934 downwards.
TTTTTGAATTAAATACGATAAATTAATTTTAAATTGCTAAGAATATAATTAAAAAAGACACCAAATGCTTTTGAATGTGTTTAAAAACTTGCAATTCTTTATTGTGCCATAAGGTATTTTCTTCCTTTCTTTCTACATGCCTTCGTGGTGTATTTGGAAGCATACTCGACGCGTATTCGGGAGGTCCAGGGTTCGAGTCCCGGCGAGGGTATTGTTTATTATCCATGTCTCCTGCTTCAAAAACTCCTAATAGCTCTACAGTACATAAAAGTTGATATTTAAATCATGCCCTATCTAGCATATTTCTGAAAAGTACATGTGTTTGTAAGAGGCAATTAAGTGTACATGTGTCTAAATATGCAACTAAATGTACACTGTACATATGTTTAAGGAGCAATTATTATGATAAAATGGCGAGAATAGTGAATTTTGAAAAGGTAGTAATTTTGGTAGTAACTTTTCTACTGTATATTATACAGTATTTTTGATGCTCGTAAGAAAATTACGAAACTTTTATTCCATGGGCCATAAGCCATGGGAAATGAACCTGGATCTGCTGTATTAGTGTTTAGATAATTTTATTCCAGTAGAACGGATTTCATGCAAGTATATATGATGAACTATTAGAAAATTATCTAATTAAGCGAATTGAGTTTTTTCTTATAATTTTCTGATTCGAATTTCTAAATTTTTGACTTCAGCCCATAAGATAAGATTTCCCCCCGCCTTGCTTGATGCATTTGTGGAGTAATTTCAGTACGTGGGTCAAACACTAAATGCCTTAGTCCTCCTAATTTTCATGAGCATGCTCATGTATACTTTTCATGAGCATTTAGCATGCTCATGCTATCCCATTTCCAAACTTGTTTTTTATTGATGCTTATTTCACCGGTCATCATTTATCACCGACAGCACATCGCACGCTTGGCCGGGCATGCATTTCGGTCCAATCCGGGCGGGGAGGGTATGGAGAAGGGAAGGGAGGAAGTCGGGATAGTGAGAGGTTGAAACTTTTCATATCGTTTGAATGCTGTGTTTTGGTTGCTGGCGGGCAGTGGCAGAAGCATGTGGTTGCTCCCCGTATTCGGTGGCCGAGTCCTAACTGGGGACGTGCCGCCCCCTTTGCCCACTCTTCTCTACCTCGTTATAGGATATCTCACCTGTTCACAGGTAGGAAGATGCCATTTATATTGCAGAAATTTTTGTCTCATATTATGTAAGCCTTTATATGAATTTGAATTTCCAGCGAAAGCGCACTTTGTAAAAAATTTTGATAAGCAGGTTTTTTAAATTTTATTTTTTTCCTCTGTTTGTTTATAAAGCAAAAACCAAAAGAAAATTAAATATTTAAGAAATATTACATCAGCAGAATTTTCTGCAAAATAATTCTGTTTAGATATTTAAGGAGTTTGAATATTTAATGAATATTTTTTATTTTATTGTTCATGTACTGTTAAGTGCACGTATACATATATATGTGTGTGTGTGTTTGAAAAAAAATGAAAGGTTGTAATGATATCTTTCATATGCTACGTATCATTACAACCTTTCCTTTTTGTAGATATCTTTCAAATGCAACATATCATTACAACCTTTGAAATTGCTGCAGTGATATTATTGCATTTCCTTTCAACAATTTTTAAATCTTTCTTTGAAAAATTTTCCGCAGAATTTTCTGAAGAATTAATGCAAAAATTGCGATAGCTAACATATGTATTACGTTTCCATTACTTATTACATATACTACTCACGAGCAAAATAGTAATTATGACCTTCGTAGGGGGATGAGTAACAACATCAATAACTAATATATATATATATATTCCGATTTATACAACAACTGATATTACAGTGTTTCTTTTAAAATCTGCTTTTCATAACTCTTGACATCTATAAACACTGCATCGTGGTTTGTTACGCAATAAAGAACGTAACGGGACTCTGAAGGTTAAGTTTCTTCGTAAAATGTTCATGGAAATCTGAGGTCAATATTCTTTACGAAAAAAAATTCTGACATTTTTAAAACGCAGACATACTCTACTTAAAAAAAAAAATTTTCTTTCATTTGAAATATTGCTCTCGCGCTAAATTAAAAAAGATGTGTTACATTTCATTAGCTTTCATATGTATTTAAAATACTTTGCTAATGGGCTTTTAATAATTATTTAGATTAGTTTCATTTTAATTTACGCCTTGAGGAAGAAATATTACTACAATATAATTCAAAAATCGATTTTATTTTTATTTTTTAATATTATTATCCCAAAAGAGACGCTAGTCCCGAATGGTATATTAGTGTCAAAACGGCATTTTGCGTTGAATCACTATAAACGGTGTATCACTTTTCAAATTGTTGCCACAAAATGTTACCGCCCTGTGTTATGTTTAAAGAAATTAAATAATAAAGAACCTGCATGGACGCATGCATGTTTCTCGCATTGTGAAAACCAACGGTACCTAGAGTCATCCAATTTTGAATAACGTAGGCCTCCACCCCGACACTGGCACCTGGAAGCCCAAATTTTAAATTTCGAATTTTTTTTATTATCCATTTCATATTTTGTGAAACCTTAACTAATTCTTGATAAAAAATTAACGATTTCAAAGCTAGCTGTGGCAACACTGTATCAAATGAAACATTTTTATCTCCAGTGCGCGAGACTGTATATCGAAAATTCTAAAGATATGCTGCTTTAAAATATTTTGTGGTTTTGCTGTTGAATCGAATTTGATGTAGAGAAGCGCCAAGAACGTGATATTTAATAAATAAAGTAAACATATAAAACTTGAATAACAAAAAGACAAAGAAATCTTTTGTAAAGACATCTTAGTACGAAAACTGAACATTGATATGATGAACGGAGGAAAGACTGAAAAAAATGTATGCCTACGCGTAACGCTGTATCAGGAATTCTAAATGTATACCGCTATGCTATTCTAATTTAAAATTTTTTGTAATTTTGCTGTTGAATTGTATATGGCGTAAGTACGAAGAAAATTATACTTAATAATAAAGCTAAAAAGACAAAAGAAGTGGGTTTAGTAGAAATGAGTGTTATAGCAGCCGGGTCGACTACGAGCCCAGCGAGATCGTAAAAAACCTTCACAAGCCCTTTTGGAAAACCATTTAAATATGAAACCCTTCATATTAAAGAAAATATGATTTATTTTAAAGCCATTAAATTATTAAAACGCTCATTTTATTTATTTGACTTTCATTTCATTCATTTCAGTGTCAAGGATCGTCGAAAAAAGCGTTGATTTTTAAAATCTCATCAGTATATATTTCGCGAATGAGAAAAACTTTATTTATTTTTACAGACTAGTAATTTTGGTTTTAAGAGTATAGCTCAATAAAAGTGACTGCAGATTTTAATTTCTTAAATATTGTTCTTAGACGCTTGCTTCCAGGTACCCAGTTTCGCAAAATAAAATAAAGAATTTTGCGAAAGTTCTCAACACGAAAAGTAACACGAGAGACTATAAAAATAAAGTCTGGCCTATTATATGGTCTCGTAAAGCAACATTTCCCATTAGTAAAATACTTATTATGCTTTGATAATTTAAATTAAAACGTTTCGTAACTTTTAATATAAACTTCGTAGATTCATGCGTAAATAATATTTTCATAATTTGCACACTTAGCACTGCTGTTATTTTACTCAAATTTGAAGCTTTTAAACGCCAATGAACAACATTTTTTTCGAACTGGTTCTTGAATTTGATAAAAAAAGTGTTCATCTATTTCGGAAATCAACATTAAAAAGTGATCTAGGGGAGTAAATTTACTGGATATCCCTGGATTAACCTGGAATATCTACGCTACTCACTATCATAAAATTAAATACTTCTTAGCGTTTAAGTTCTTGCAATATGGGTAATGTTTTGCTAACCTTTCTTGGTGACAATCGTATAAAAGGCTTTAGTTTTGTATTCGTAAAACCTTTCCCACCTCACGGTTGAAATTGCTTAAAAAAATCTTTACCTAAAACAATCTTTGAAAATTTTTGTAATTAGAATTGCTTGTGTAAAACCAGAAAGAAATTACTCGTATGTGGCGAAATAAAGTTTTCTGAGGAGTGTTGGTCCACTAGCGGCCGAGCGGTAAAGTAGCTGAACACTGGTAGTTCGGTCCGGGGTTTGAATCCAGCGAACGGGCTGGCTGCATGGGTGTTTTCGTGGGTTTCCTCATGTGTAACGTGTATACGAGCCAGTTTCCCTTAGGAAGTCCTTCACGAAGGCATCCTTCCCCTTAGACAGATAGCTCTATTGTGCTTTGCCATAATTATATACACCAACACCTGAGGAGTGTTGTTAGGCAATGGAAATATCGCAAGCAGATTATAAGCTATTTTCTCCATCCTTTCTGTATGCCTTCGTGGTGTAACTGTAGCATACTCGGCTCGTATTCGAGAGGCCCAGGTTCGAGTCCCGGCGAAGGCATTGATCATTTTTCGTGTTTCTTTGCTCCAAAAAATTCCTAATGTCTCTACAGTGGTGTTTGAACTAAAAGGTGATGAATAATGATTCTTCACCACCAAGATTTGGCGACTGGATCCCCTAATTGCCAGTCACCCTTTAAAAAGGGAAGTACATAAGGTATTTTCTACGTCCTTTCTGCATACCTTCGTGGTGTAATTGCAGCACACTCCGCGCGTATTTCCAGAGGCCCTAGGTTCGACTCCCGGCAAGGGTATTGCTCTTTTTTCACTTCTCTAGCATCCAAAATTCTAATGATTCTACAGTGGTGTCCGGACTAAAAAGGTGGTGAATAAGGATTCTTCATCGCCAGGATTTGGCGATTGGGAACCTCTAATCACCAGTTAACCTTTAAATGGGGGAGTATGTAAGGTATTTTCTTCCTCCTTTTTGCATGCCTTCATGGTGTAGCGGTAAGCACACTCACCGCGTATTCGAGAAGTTCAGGTTTGAGTTCCGACGAGGGCATTGCTCATTTTTCGAGTTTCCTACTTCAAAAAACCAAATGCCTCTACGCGATTATTTTCAAACTTTGAGGCTCATGCTTTATATAACATCTAGGCTACCAGAGTTTTGCTATGCGAGCTGGTAAATATTTACATTGCACATTTCATATCATCTTTATATTTCACACAAACTAGTCAATACTTAGTTTTTTTAATTGTTGCATCCATCTTGTTATATAATCATCGCATTTTATCATAATATATCCAACTGGTAATTACTATGAACCCTAATAACGTAACTGAAGTTACTAAAAGATATGTTTTTAACGGTATATGTTATATAACGTTGGCTTTTAGTTCAAAAGTGTAAATTCACATTCTTTTTTATACTTCAGATAAATGGTTAACAATTCAAAAGTAAATATATTAAATTATACAAAAACATTTTACTACGGAGAGTTTCCAGAATGAATCTTGGTATCATTGTGATATTATTAATTTAAACGTATTCTTTTAAATAACGCTGCTAGAATTTTAAAACTAATTTTTGTCACTACATTTTTATAATCTTTAGATTATCATAACTCTAGCTCGAAATATTAATGCTGTATTTCGAAATGGATTTATTTTCTAAACAGCTTTACAGTTCGAGTACTTCCTTACTAAATATCTTTCGTTTCTATAACTTTATTTGACCATTTTATACTTCAGCCACATGTGCTTTGTGTCTGTGTGAAATGGGGTTCATTACAATTCGTTAAAAAAAAAACCTAATAATTTGAGCTAATATTTGTGTAAATTCCTCAGTTAAGCTTGATTCCCTGCTTTCGGGCGTATATACTGCGATGCATTTTCCCTGGGAAGGAACACCGAATAGATTTAATGTCATTAACGTGGACAGAGTTCTATAACCTTTTCACCACCTCTGTCATTGAAAACGTCATATTGATGCCGGCTCGCCATTCGTATAAGAATTAAACAGAAAAAACAACTTAAAAACCGAAATGGGCGTTAGCCCAGAAGGGCTATAAATTTCATTTTGGTATTTTACGTGGATTTACTATAACAGTCTGATTAACTTTTCAAATTGTTGCCACCAAATATTAAAGACCTACATTATATTTAAAAAAAAATAAAAAATAAATCATGAAAAAAATCTGAAAGGGTTTTAGATTTTAAATTACGTCCAAAGGGGCGTTTTTTTAAAGCGTTTTGTGTGTTAGCTTTATTTATTAAATATCATGTTCTAAGTATTCAAACCATAAAATTCAGTTCAACAACAATATCGCAAAATAATTTTACAATGAGCATATCTTTATAATTTCCGAAACAGAGTCTCGCGCGCTGGAAATAAAAATGCTTTTTTTTTTCGTACAGTGTTGCTATTGCTCGCTTTGAAATCGTTCAGTTTTTTAATCAAAAATTCGTTTTGAAGTGTTGCAAAATATGAAATCGATAATAAAACAAGTTTCAAATTAGGGCTTCCACATGTTCATATTCTATGGAAGATTACGTTATTCAAATTTTGATGGCTATAGGTACCGTTGTTTTATAACAATCCGTGAAACAGCATTCATGTAGATTCTTCATTATTTAATTTATTTAAATATAATACAGCGCTCTAATATTTGGTAACAACAATTTGAAAAATTGAAAGGATTATGTTAATTTTATTAACAGTTAAATTTTAAGTTAAAGTTCCTTACCTGTCAAATTCTTAACTTCAATTTACTACTTCCGGCCAGAACGTAGTTTTGGAATCTTGCTGAATAGTTAATGAGGAGGAGCGGTATTTAAATCACGAAGTTACTTACAGAGGTAGAGAGAATCAGAGTTTCTGATTTACGCGCGTTTGCCTTTTTGGCCACTCTCTCTCTCTCAAAGCTGTTATTACGCTCGGCCGTACTCAGCCCCTTGCTAAGCTTCGTAGTCAAATAAGTTAAGGGGCCAGCTCAATTTGAACCTTGATAGCTTCGGCTATATTTCTTTAGTTAATCTTAGTTTTAGTTTAATTCTTAGTTTTTTAAGTTCAAGCCAAAGTGCGGGCTTTGCTTGTAGACTCCCAAGCGGAGTTTTGTTAAATCTTACTGGAATAATAAATGGTTAGTTACCCTTCTATCTTGTTGTTTCTTGTCACCGAACTTAAGCGATTATTCGCTTATCAGTTCTTACATTCTTCACTTCCAACATTAACTTAGAATTACAAAGTGAGGAACTCTACAAAGTGATTCGCCGTTTATAGTTTTCAACGCAAAATGCCAAAACGAAATTAATAGTCCTTCAGGACAAATTGCCCCTTTGGACTATCAATAAAGAATACGCATGAATGTATGTATCTTTCTTGGATTGTGAAAAAATAACGATACGTAGAGATATTAAATTTTGAATAATTTAGTCGTGAACTCGAATGGGCTTCTGAAAGCCTAAATTTGGAATTTGGAATTTATTTTATTATCTATTTCATATTTTGTAAAACGTTAACTAAAACGATAACACTCAATGAACTCAAAGCGTTCCATTAGCATTAACAACGCGTACATCTTCAAGCCTACCTATTTTATGCGCTAGATTTCTTTTTTGTGATACTGCTGCTGAATTGAATTTTATGGTTTAAGTGCGAAGAACATGATATTTAATAAATGAAGGTAACACACAAAACGTTAAAAAAACGGATGTAATATAAAATTAGAAAACTTACAGATTTTATATTTTTCTATGTGTTAATGAAATAAATTTAAACAAAAATTTAATTGTTTCTGAAGACTTTTTATCAGAGCTTATCAAATCCGATATAATTATTTTTCTCTGCTATTGATGGGATGCCTCTAAATATAATTCTGAATTTTTATAGATGAACTGCATCCACTTTCAATCAATTCAAATATATTGTTCGAAATATAATCGAAAACACAAATGAGTTTTAATCACAAAATATATTACTACTCGTAGCAGTTATTGTACTTAATTACATGACTTTTCTTGACCACTTTTCTTGCTATAGCTTTCTACTTGTATATGGAGAGCTAGTACAAATATGGGATTAATTAAGAACCATACTTTAGGGAGATAGCCTTCGTGTGTTTTTTCCTATTAAAAAAAAGCAATCATGCATCTGTGTTTAGTCTTGAATGGAACAAATTTATAATTATAAATTTAAAACCAGAAAAATCAGTCTGAGATTGATGTTAATTATATAGAAAACTCTGCTAGTTTCGAAGACGGCAGGTACAAGATTAGCTTCATCAATAAAAAAAATATTCTGAAGTATGTTTTGTGTTCTAAAAGATTAAAGTTCTTTTTGTGAAAAAAACTCTCTTGTTATAAATAGAGTATTTCTACAATACTTTCTAACTTTAATCTAAATTGATTTTTTTTCTAATTTTAAATTTAATATTTGTTTGCTTTTCTACCATATATTACAATTCTAATATTTAATATATTTTTATTTTAAGTAATTTCTGAATAACTAAAATAGATATGTATTTTCAGTACTGTGATTTTTAACTGTGTACTGTACATTAATGTATGATATGAAAACAATTACATCAATTCTATCTTTGTTATAGCATTTTATTATAGAAAATGTGACTATTGTGTAGGCCATGCATGTAAATGTTATGCTGCAGATTTAAATTTTCACGAAAGAAAATTCCTTTCTTTAAATACTTTCAGTTATCAAAGAATGAAAAATGTAAATTTTCGTACAGTGTTAAATATTCTTTAATCTCACAAATCAGAATTTTATAACAATTAACTATCTGCGTCTTTGACACGTAAGCAGACGATAAATTTAAAAATATGTTTAATTCCTTAAACTTAATTTTTTAACTTCCATTAAAAATTTAATTTTTAATAATTATATCATAATTACAAATGGTTTGGATTTTATTAGATACTATCATTATAATGGATGTAGCTCTTCTTTTTAGGTTCAATAAAAACCTATGAGAGTATTTGTTAATTTGATAGTATCCATACCAGCAACCAATAGTAAGAACTACTGTAAGAACTCCGTTAGTTTGATTATCACATTTAAGTTATATGCGAGAATAATTTATTAATAATCTAATTTTAATAACTTTCTATACCAAAAAAGCTAAAAACGAGAAAATGTTATAAAAAGGGGTATAAACAAAGAGAGATCAATAATGCAAGTAAAATCAATCAGTATTTGTTGCATAACATTTAAATTATTTATAAATTATCATGGAAACATTAAAATGAACACCGAAACAAATATTCAGCAGTCATGTGGCAGAGCTTCATTAAAGTATATGCTGTAATTTAAAAACTGCCCATTATCATCTTCCATAAAATAATCCACATTCTGAATTGATTAACTAATTACTAATTACTAATTCATCTTTTAAATTCCTCGATAAATTTTAAATTCCTAGAATGTTCCGATGCATTTCTTTTAACTCTTTCAAATAAATAAAGATTTATTATTTCAATTTAAATGATAATTTTCAGTAGCACTTTTATTGTGTCAAATACTTTTATAAAATATAAACCTTATATTTTAATCTTCTTATATAATCTTCTTATTGCACCTATAACTTCAAACTGTAGGTTTTTTAGTTGATTTGGTAATGTTAATTAGTTCAATAACCGTAGCAGACATAAAAAGTAGCCGACATAAATTAATATATAATTAATCTTAATATATTCTTCTTATTGCACCTATGACTTCAAACTGCAGGTTTTTTAGTTGATTTGGTAATATTAATTAGTTCAATAACCGTATCAGACATAAAACGAATTATCAGTATGAATTAACTTTGTAGTACTTAAGGTACGGTCAGAAAGTTTTAAAAACTTTTTTATTTAAACAAGTTGTAGAACATAAAGCACTTTCTTGTGCAACGATGTGAGCTACAGCTCATAGTGATGCAACTAAACAGAGCAATCAAAGTTAAATCAAACATGAAATACTACATAATTAAATATTATTACAAGCTGCCTTAGTAACTTTACCGGAGCATTAAAACGGCAGCGATAGGACGCAAAGCCGAATAATTACAACTATCAAAGCTAGCAGGTAACTACCACGTAGGCTGCACACGAAGCCAGAAACAAGCTTAACAATCCAAAAACCTCAGTTTAAATTCTGACAAATGCATTTGCATTATGATGAGGAATACGGAAAGGAAAAGTTATAGTAAAGACCGAATCACAATAACTGGTTAAATTAAACAATAACCTTACAAAACTGCACTACTCAACAAAATTAAGGAGGCAGATGATTAAGCGAAAACTAACATCTGTTAGTAAATACGCAGCATGATATGAAATTACACTTCTAAAAGAAAGCATAAAATAATGGAAGAAACAGATTAAAAAATCGTGTTTTTAATCAGAGATTATTTTACAAGAAACTCAACAACCATTGCTACGCGTATATTTGGGAGAAGAAAAAATAAGTATTGTCAAACTTCGTTCTATTGTCTAATACATACGGCTTGTGCCCATTTTTACACCTGCAACATGTTGAATTACTGACGCATTCGATGAGGTTTGGGGGATTTTCCCCCAGTTTTCAAGAACAACACTTTGCTATTGAAGATTCAAACAGAGTTTCTGCTCTTTAATGTGCCCAAGAATATTCTATCGAATTCAGATACAGGCAGTATGCTGGCCACTCCATACATTTCATTGTTTCTTCTTCAGGCATCCGGTTCATGATGCGGGCTAACTGATATCAGGAGTTGTCTTTACTAAAAATCGCTGAATTGTCAATAGTAGCAAAATAAAGCAAAATCGACGATTTAGAAATTTCGTCTTTGTATCTTTGAGCAATCAGAAACCCATTCCGAATGACGTACAAGTTACACTTCTCCCATCTAGACTTAACCTTTTCCTAACTCTATCTTCAGCAAAAGGCGATTTTTCTTCGCGGTGAGTTGAACTGTATCGGGTACCTAGCTTTTTTTCTCGATCAGAATTCGTCAATTAGTCTGCGGTCGGATGAATCTAGACTGGCTGAAAAAGAGAACGTAACTCCACTCGCTAGGTCCTTGATGGTATTCTTTAGACCAGCTGCTTAAAGCTTAGGATGTTGGGAGTTTATTGGGATGAAAAAAGTTGGCATAAGTGGATACAATCCACGTGAGTGAAGATGTCTGTGAATTGTTTAGATAGATGCTTTTCTTCCGATCGCCGTTAAGTTACCTTTGCAGCTAGGTGGTATGTTGACACTTGTTCCGAAGGGCTAATATTGGAAAATAATGGTCATCATGTGAGATGGTAGCTCGTGAAAGACCTTGGCAAGATGTGCTGGAAAACTCCCTGTCTCTTGGAGCTAAACGACGAAGCGTGCAATAACATTATGGTTCATTTAAATGGCAAACATAACAATCTATTAACTTCGAAAGGTTGCCAATTTTTCTAAGGCTCACCGAATGATATTTTCTCTCAAATTGTGTTTAATTAGCATGCTAATATAAATTAAGCGCAAAACATTGATTCTATCGCGAGAAGCAGTGCCAGAATACAGTAAAAAGAAAACAAATAAAAAAACTGACGATTTTCTAGAGGTTACATATCCCAAATTAATTTTAATCATATATATATCTGTTTTCTAATAAATTCTAAAATTACATATATATAAATTATTTTAAATTTATATATATGTAATTTTAGTCAGTTTTTATTTTAAATTCTATATTGTAAAGTAAAGTACCGTTTACGTAATATGGCTTTTTGCGCTGTAGTAACATGTCGTAGCACTTACAGAAGTACCAAAAGATGATATATTTTATTTCATGGGACCAAAGGATCCAAATGAGATTTTGCTTTTGACGAAAGAATGGATACAGAAATGTCAAAGACAAGATTCTATTAATGTGAAGAGCGGAAAAATCTGCAGCGAACATTTTCTATGTAGTGTTTATGAAAATGATATGAAAAATCGCTTGTTTGGATAGCCACAATAAGAAACTGTTGAAATGGAATGCTGTGCCAAAAGTAAATTATGATGACAATAATAAATCAAATTTTAATGATTTTGAAATAAAACTCCCAAATGAAAATGTAGATATTCCTGAATGCCCTAAGTTTAAGGATAAACAAGAATGCATTGATAATTTGAAGAACAAAATAATATCCTTAGAAAATTGTATTAAATTATTGAAAAATAGAGAAAAGAAAAATTTTAGAATGTTTGTTCAGCGGCAAAGAAGGTGGACGACATCTAGACAGAAATTGGTACCAGAAATTAAAATCTCAAATAGCGAAATTTTTTTGGGGGGAAGCACAAATCGGAGAATTTGAAAAAATTGTCTAAAGCCTATTTTTTAAAGACGCAGATTAATGTATTACAAAAAAAGAAGGAAAAAAAATCAGGTGGACTAGTGAAGATATTTCACGTTGTATTGTCATAAGAGCTCTGTCATCTAAAAGCTATCATTTTTGGAAAGAAAAAAATTAAGAAACCAACTGGAATACCTTTACCTAGTATTAGCAAATTAAAGAAATGGTGCTCTAAATTTTAATGTAGTCCAAGAATTCAAAGTGATGTTCTTACTCTAAAGAAGGAAAGAGGCGAATATTTGTATTCTGTAGAAAAAATATGCGTTCTCAGTTTCGACGAAATGCATATAGATTGAAAACTCTGCTGTGACTCTAAATTGGACCAACTTCTCGGTTCTTTTCAAAATGTGCAGTTTGTTTTAATCAGAAGTCTCATTTCGCGCACTGCCTCAAATTACTGAGAAACCACGTTTTAGATAAAGGATTTGTTTTAGAAGATGGAACTGTTTTAAATTTTGATATTATTAAAGAGGTTTTAAATAGAGATTGAGAAGAAATCAAATTGTGTCACAAACTAAAACCAAATTATTTAATGATCAAGGGAAACGAGAGACAAAACATCGCTCCAGAGAAAACATTATTTTCAAAAAGTACCGCAAAAGGTATACTCCACCCCACAGGAAATCAAAAAGCATCTGACTTCTATGAGTTAATCGATAATACCTTCGGTATTATGAATAGTACCAACAAGAATAACAAGTATTTAACAAACTAATTTTGTTAAGTACTTGTTAAAGTTATTCTTATTGTATCCTTTGTAACTAATTATTGATTAGATTTTGTGCTAAATTAGCATTCTAGATAAAATATAATAGTATAAAACATTAAAGTAATTGGCATAAAAAGACTTGCTACCTTTACTCACACTTTTGAAAAATGAAATAACTGTATTAGGTACTCTGAGTAAAGCTATTTTGTCAAAATTAAGGTAACAATCTTACATTCATTTATTTAATTGTAATATAGACATAAGTATAAATTACAAAATTATTTAAAAAATATCTATTATTATAATGAATCGAAAGTGAATTATAACAATGTAAAATTTACAATTAGGCAAAAAATCAAACGTAGGTTAGCAGAAATGTTGCCATATATGTCATATATGTTTAAAACTATGGCAATGTAAAATTGTTTTTTGAGTAAATTTAAAAAGCTGCTATTATAGTTATCTTGGAAGCAGTATAAAAATTCTCTCAGTTAACATGCAGATAAAGAAATGATTAGAAATAAACGTGCATTAAATAAAAAAAACCTGCAAATAAAAATAAAAATAATCCCACTGAACTTTATGTTAAAAGAGTAGCACATTTTATCTATTGTTTTAAAATTGAGTAAGTATTATTAAATTTTTTAATGGTTCAATCTAAAATGCATAAAGCAGTAACATTGTCTTTTCCAAATTATAGCTATATTTTACACACAGCTCATTTCAAACGCTGGTTCAAAAACGCTAATTTTCAAGTGTGAATTGCATCTGCGCGCTCAGTGTCATCATGACTACGTCATCACTTCTCACTTTCTGCTTCAGGGGGAAAAGCTCTATGAGCTAGCCCTTCTCTTCTAAGTCCTGTCTGTATCTTACTAAGGCCAAGTAAAATAAAGTCTTCATCCGGAAGCCTAAATGATAAGTCATAGATGATAGCAGAAGTGTCATGTATGCCGCTGAATTAAAGATTTGCGTTCAGTTATTAAAAAGGAATACAGAACCTTATAAAATATTAGAGAAATTTTACTTCGAGAATGTTTTACCGCTACTTGCTGTTCGGAAGCAAATCCATGATACTATGAAACATTTGAAGAGGAAATAAAAAGAAAAGAATGGCATTTAGCAACGCTTTATTAAAATCAATATTTTAATTTTGCAGACGATTATTCGTGAGTTGTCATTTCTTTACGAAAAGACGAGTGATAGACTAAGAGACAAGTTAGTGCAAGTAAGCAAATGGATGATAACCTCACAGCAGAAATAATTTTCCACAATTTCTTAAATTATTTTCGAAGAAGAGTAAATGAAATCCGTTAGTATAGAAGATGAAATATTTTTATAGAACTGATTAGTAAAGTAAAAAACAGAGCACCATATGGGAAATCTTTTTACCATCTTCTCGATGGTCATCAACTGTATGATTGTCAAGGAAATGTAGATTAGAATGCCACTTCATGCAATGCACTAGTTAGTTCAGATTGTTATGTGTCTACTTAATCATTACGCAACGATCACATTCGAATCAAACATTCATCTCAATGAACATTGTTCAACATTTCGCTATCGTTTGCATGTGGTGTAAAAATTCAGTAAGTTACAGACTCGAAGAAACATAAGGATTATTGCTCATGTTTCATACAGTCCAAATTATTTTCGTGTGCTTTTTTTTTTCTTTTCTAAATCGCAAAATGAAACTGCGTAGGTGTAAATTTAAATCGACACAAAAAGTGTATCAAAAGCTCCGCGACAATTCTTAAAGAGGTGAAGAAAGATGATGTCCAGCATATGTCTGCAGAGCGTCACAGACCGTTTTGACAGAAGCATTTCCTGCTGGTAGACTAAAGTTGAAAAAGACGACACTGATACTTATTTCATATTTAATATATTATTTATTAAAAACTGTTCGCGGATTTTTCTATTCTGTTATCCGTATATAGCTTCCTAAAATATTCGAGATGCAGTCTTTTAAAATCAGTATAAGCAGAAATGTACAATTAATTATATACAACAACTACATAATTTCGTAAAATATATCAAAATGGTCGAAAGTTTTCCAGCTTCATATTCAAATTTCTTTTTAAAGCACGTACGTTAAATGAATTTTCTGATCTAGAAAGAGATTTCAATGTGGTAGTGTAGATCCTATCCAGTAGAATAATCCTTTCCTCGATGGTAGGTTGAATAATTTGTTTAATTAGCAAATCATTTTACTTCCTTATATGAAGTAAAGGACTGCCGTAATCGCAAAACATTTCGGGTATCATATTTCAAAAGAAATACAAATTTCGACCGTTCCCGAATGCATAATTCGCAAGTGCACATCAGTATCGCCACTGAGGCAGGGGTTTCAAAAATAGACCAAAGAGTTTCTACTGCTCTTGTGACGCTGAATGTTTGAAACTGTGCATACGAGCGTATGTTGTTGTTTACATTTATTTTGCATATATTATTTATTCGTTTCTCAGTTATAATGTATGGTGTATAAATGCTGCTATCATTTCGGTAGAAAATATCGTAGTGCTCTCATTATATAAGTTTATTTAATCATTGATATTTCACTTTCTCTACTTTTGTCACGCACTGATATTCGAATAAATGTCCGTGGCATATTATCGCTCTTTATACCGTATATCGAGAAAATGATTGAAGCTGCAATTAGCCTCGAATATCATGCATTTACTAACACCTGTGGATTAAGTGAATTCAGGTGTATATTTTTTATAGAGCTGGAGAATAACTGGACGTATTAAAATGAATCTAGTATTTTCTTATCTTAGTGCAATCTTCATTTCTTTGATTTTAAAAAAATAAGATTCAAAATATATATTGTCAATGATCTAATTATACTTATTGCTATTATTAAAAGTTATATATGAATAAATTAAATATATTTGTTGTAAATAACATAAATTTATTTTGTTTGAAGAGTATTTCTTGCGCAATAAATACATTTAAGAGTGATTAATATGAAACTTAACATACTAAATGTGTAGGAAAGTTCATTTTGAATAAAATTGTTCATTTCTTATTATTATAAAATATCTTTTTCATATAGACTACAATAAAAAATGCTAAGTCTTCTATTATTTACATATATGGCTATGCTTATATTTGATCTCACTTCGCAATGCAAATTTTCACAAAAATTTCCATGATGCTTTAATTATTTTGGACTGGAAATTATGTGGCAAACACTTTCAATCACCTTGCTCAAAAATCACGTACGTATGTATCTCGCATAATTCAAAAATAATTAGGCGCAGGATGTTGAAATTTTGTATTACGGGACTACTGTAATATCTAGATGTGCAGCTAACGTTTTTATTGCAATCAGCAGAATCAATATATATATATATAGAATGAACTGAAATTCATTGAAATCGAAAACAAGTTTTTCTAATACTTGCGCAATAGCTACAAAGTAAGATAATAATAATTTATTTACTAAAGAAATATTGATTATATTACCTCTTAATATAAATTTAGTAGAATGTATCAAAATGAGGTAACTCAGATGTAAGAAATTTAATTCCGAATTTTTTTTTTTTAAAGGAACTTGAATCCAAATCATGAAAAATTTTTTTTGAAGAGGACTTGAATTTAAATCATGAAAAAGATTTTGAAATGTATTTGAATTTAAATCTTGAGTAACAAAAATTCAAACTTTGAAAAAGAAAATTAATAAACCAAGTAATTATCGTCACTGAACGAAAATTGGTTGACTTTTCAAGGGAAACAAACCAACTCCCGTTCAATGAACAATAATTAATAAATGCGAAGGTATATCGTCTTTTACTCAAGTAAGGAGGAAGATGCCAAACTGGCAGATTTCGTTAAGGCCAAAACTGTAGTTCCGTTAAGTGATTGGATTTTTAGAAAACTGAGACATTAAAGTTAAATTAGAGTACCAAAGAACTCATTCTGGGTGTAGCATTTTCGCTAAGACAATAGATTCTTTAGAAATTGAGGGAATAGCCAAATTATGTAGTAAAAATTACATAATACTTAAGTAAAGTGTCCCCCGACACCCTCGCTTTCATGCATGTTAATTCGAAACTATTTTTATAAAAATAATAAACAGTTTTTATAAAAATAATAAACAGTAGTAATCTTAACTGGATTTATGAAAAAAACAATTTTCGGAATTAAATTTCTTACTTCTGGGTTACCTCATTTTTATACATTCTACTAAATTTATAGTAAGAGATAATATAATTAATATTTCTTTAGTAAATAAAGACATAAAGTAAGAAATTTAAAACTAATCAATTGAAATCTCTCTTCCACAAAAATCATTGCTTTCAATTCTTTAAATAGAATTCTCTTTATGTAAGGTACAAGATTCTAATTGGAATTTACTTTGTTTTCTCCTTGCTTTGGGGAGGGGCCACAATTTTCGAGTGAACTATTATAATTAAAATACATTGAAATGGTTCTGAATACAGAAAAGCAAGGAATTTTGTGGAGGAGAGATTTCAATTGATTTCAGTGTACCTCCTCCTGACGAAGTGGCATTGAAGTTGATTCAATACCTCTTCTATTATGTTCCTTTTCCTTAAAATTTCATTGATTTTTTTTAATTTGGGTATCGCTTGTTTGAAGAGTTTTGGTTTAAACATTTTTAAAATTCTTTATTGCATTTATAGGATTGTTTGAAATTTCTTGTTTATGAATTTGAATTTTTCGTCTTTGTGAAACATTAGTTCTAAATTTCTTACTTTATGTCTTTACTGATAATTTTTCACCAACTTAATGCGCGAAAATACTAAACAATATATTTTTTTTTAAATTGTTTTGTAAATATATATCTATATATATACTGAATCCCTTCCCCCGCTTAAAAGTCCTTACTTGACCTTTATTTTCGCAACCGTTGGGGGTAGTCATATACTTCTAATTACAGAAGTGTTTTAAATGATGAAAATATTCATGTTTGGGTAAACTGAAATTTAAAACAAAATTAATTTTCGTGAAATAGCGAAATCTAACTTTCCTATATTTATATTTGGAAAAGTGTTATACTCGTTATGAAAAAATAAAATTACAAGAAATTTGAATACCGTAAGACAAAATTTAAACGGGATATTAAATTTAAAATTTTGCAGTAAATAAGTTAGAAAAATTCGAGGAAACGAGTTTAAATGAAGTGTAGCCAAAATGCAAAAGTGTTTCATATGACGAAAATATTCATGTTTTGGCAATGTCAAATTCAAGAAGAAATTAATTTTGGGCAAATAATAAAGTTTAATATTTAATGCGGTGTCCCGGTTTGTATACTTACATTTGGGAAAGTTTTCTATTCCTTATAGAAAGTAAAAACAAAAATTTGATTCCCGTATATTTAATTTCAAAATTCACTATTTTTGATGTCATTTCCAACTTGCTTTAAGGAATCGGTTTATTGAGCTAGAATAATTCGAGAATACGACGGATAATTATTCAGATGAATTACTTAGTTCACATTATATATGCTATTAAAATCTGTACGCCTCTGTCTGCCTGTTTGTGGCATCATCTACTCCGGAACGGCGGGGAGTTGATTTTCAAGAGAGGTTTCCGGATTCCAAATATTCGTGGGAAGCCATTTCGACCGTTCTCATCTTCGTAGGACTTTAAGCAGCCGATATGGGAGTTAGTTTTAGAGCTGTTTGCCTAGTCTAGATCATGTTCTGCCGTGATTATTAGTGATTTGATTCTGTAACGTTGGGTGCTTCTAGCCATTTAGCTTTGTCTCGCCGGTTTTATACAAACCAGAGCCTTTCCTGCGTGTTAAATTATCCTGTGAGCCATTTGGCCAAACTACCACATTTTGAATTTGTTCAACGTTACGTATTTCTCCTAAGCCAGAAGTGTTTGGCTTGTGTAAAGCCAAGTTGGGTACTTGTTAATTTTGTGTTCGAATAAAAGGGTCTTACACTCCCATTTTATGACTTTCGTTTTGTTTCACAAGCTAGAAGATAGTTCATTAGTAGTCTTCTTAGAGTCTATAGTCTATGCTTCCTAAGACAATCATACTTATATATAAAGTAAATAAAAAGTAATTAAAAACTCTGTAAGCGCTAGTTTTCGCCATTATTTTTCCGAGTGGCAACACTCTCGCGCGCTGCGATAAAAATATGTTTTATTTCGAAAGGTATTGCCACTGCTTCCTTTCAAATAGTAGAGTTTGTTAATAAAAATTTGAAAGTTTTACAAAATATGAAATTAAAATAGCATTGCCATTATTATTATTATATTAGGTCATGTTCTGATGTTGAAAAAAGCACGTGATTTCGTGTGACATCATTGTATGTAGAAAATCTTTCGCTAACGTCCGCATTTTAAATAAATAGTTGTTGCTGGCAACTTTTTTGTTTCAGATTAAGGTAACTGACGTAGTATGTAATTTCTACGTCTATTCGTTTATTGATATTGAGAAAAAGTTGCTATGTTACGTTAAATTTAAATCATGACGTCATGCGTATAGGTATTAATCTGAAGTGTCCTAAGTTTTTGTTTCCTGGTTTGGCAACAAAAAAAAACTATTTACGAATTGGTTTGTTGCCTGGAAAGAATGATCTGATTTTATTCATGCTGTATGTTTTTATGCACTTTTGTTTTCATGTGTATATAAAATTCATAAATTTTGCTTTGGTTGCAGCTAACAACTTTGTACACAGTGCAAAATTAATAGTTCATTTTATTTTCAGTTTCCCAATAAATAGAACGGATAAATAGTCAATGCAACATTTTTACAGAGATTTAAATTGCTGCCAAAACTAATTTCATCTGTATTAATTTTCTGATTAGGCTTTAAGTGACAAAAAATGCAGGTTACATAGTCATTTGAAGATACATTTTTAGAAACTACATGCTTTGCAATCATGTCTCCAAAAATCGTCTGGTTCTCTCTATATATTTTAAGAGCAGTCAGATATAATACGCATATTCATTTCAATATTTTAAATTAAGCTTTCGTCTTTCTCAAGAGCATACTGTTCTTTAAACTAAGGGATTATTTAATTTGTACAATATTTGTTTTATTTACTTTAGTTTATATTAAGCAGAGTTGAGAAAAATCTTATTTTACTTCCAATTTCTAAATTTGTTGCAAATTTATTTCTATGAAAGTGTATATTTAGGTCAAAATCGGATACTAGAAATTATGCATAATTGCATCAAATTTCCTTTTGCTTTGGATGGAGGAAATAAGATGTATCTTGTTCCTAAACCACTTTCACTGCCGACGTTTCATATTACGTTTTTCTGATATAACTAGTTTAAATCTGGCAACACCATGTATTTCTCTTTATTTACTTGTTTATTTTTGGCTCGAAGTGAATTCATGAAACGGAAGAGGCTTTCGGCTTCCTGATACAGAATTTAGACTCGGCTGATATCAATGACTTTTCACCCATTTACGTGACTTTCGGGAATAGGACTGGTTTCTAAAATAAGGCATAAACGTACGAGAGCTCTCCGGAAAAGAAAAATCCCATTTTTGTATTATTTATTTGCTTAGTATTTTATTTAAAATTTACTCCCGACATCGAAAAATTTTCCAGTTCATTGGAGAAATCGTGATGGCATTTTTATTCGCGTTTGAAAAGAAAAAAATATGTGATCATTATTTATCGAAATTAGTAAGTGAATATCGAATTTGAAATTTGACTAGCACGCTGCGGCCAAAGCAAAATTTGTAAGTTCTATGTATACTGAAAAGAAAATGTATAAAAATATTTAAAATTAAATGAAATCGGTTTATTATTTCATGGCAACAGTCAATTCGTAAAAAATATTTTTTGTAGCCAAACCAAGAAATAAAAACTTTTGGCACTTCAGGTATCCGTATGACGTCATGATTTAAATTTAATGTAATATAACGACTTTTTAGAAATGTCAATAAAAGAATTAACGTGGCAATAATAAACATATCACGTCAGTTATCCTAACCTGAAACAAAAAAGTTGCGAACATTTAGCTATTTATTTAAAATGCTGATATTAACGAAAACTTTTCGTCACACAATGACATCACATGCAATCGCGTGCTTTCTTCAAAGTCAGAATATGATCTTATATAATAATAATATATTTAACATTTGGCAATGCTATTTTAATTTAAAATTTTATAGAACTTACAAAATTATGATTAACAAACTCCACGATTTGAAAGCGAGCAGTGGCAACACTTTTCGACACAAAACATTTTAATCTCCAGCGCGCGCGACAGTTGCCACTCTATAATAATAATATGTTTAATGTTTGGTAATGCTATTTTTATTTCAAATTTTATAGAACTTACAAAATTATGATTAACAAACTCCACGATTCGAAAGCGAGCAGTGGCAACACTTTTCGAAACAAAACATTTTAATCTCCAGCGCGCGCTACTGTTGCCACTCGGAAAAATGAGTGCGAAAATTAGCTTATTCAGAGTTTTTAATTAATATCTCGTCTGATTAAAGTCGTAAACAAACTCCACGATGTGAAAGCGAGCAGTGGCAACACTTTTCGAAACAAAACATTTTAATCTCCAGTGCGCGCGACTGTTGCCACTCGGAAAAATGAGTGCGAAAATTAGCTTTTTCAGAGTTTTTAATTAATATCTTGTCTGATTAAAGTCGTACAATTATGAGACTCATCGAAATGGTTTCCCACAAGGTTTTGGAATATGGGAGTACCTCGCTCGAAACTAAAATTTACACAGTTCCGAAGAAAAGGATGTTACAAATAAACAGATTTTTATAGTATAAGATAGTAATTTTGTTTCATTTTGCTGAATGCAATATTTTTAATTTGTGAGTAAAATCATATGTAAATTAATGATTACAATAAGTAAGTGAGGATAGGTGTTGAAAGTTAATTTCGATAGCTGCATATTGATTACAAGTTTTTATTAAATTCAAAGTGAAAAATAATGTATTACTTAAAGTGTTTACAGGGCACCGTTAGGTACCTTTTCGTGACTTCTGTGGCATGGAAAAAACCTCGATGAATTTTCAGGTCCAGTATTAATGATAGATTTGATTATTTAATTATGGCAAAACATACTAGAACTATTTGCATAAAAGAAAAGATGCTCTCAACGAGGATGTTGCAAGACTCAAATCCATGATGAAATTAATTGTGTATTGTTATTTAAATATATAACTGTCGACGAATACTAACTTTGAAGACTAATGATCGTACTAGTTTACACTTCTGTGTGATTTTTCATTCTATCCAGAACACTAAATGTTATGGAAATCCAGCAGCAAATTACAAAAACTTCATTTTTACTTCGTTCTACGAAATAAAGAAAGTATTGTAATGGCTAAAAATTTCGAGTGTCATATTTCAGAGAACATATCCCTTTTGGCCGTTCTCGAATCCATTTAAACAATTTTTAGATGACATTTGTACATTCGGAGAGAATTTTTATAAAAGATAACTAGAGCGAAACTAAAATAGAGCGTTGCATGTTAATGTTAAAAGTAAACACCTCACTTTCCAGGTATTAAAACTGAAATTTGAAGCAGTTTGACTGTTTTTTCTTACTTTTAGCCCAAAGGGCGTTATCCCAGAAGGACGTTTTGGCATTTTGCCAAAAATTTCGTTTTGACATTTTGCATTGATTCACTTTCTGCATTGATTTACATTTCAAACCGTTGCCACCAAATATTTTCGACTTGTATTATATTTAAAGAAATTAAATAATGAAGAATCTGCATAAATGTATAGATGTTCCTCCCAATGTGATAAAACAACGGTACCTAGAGCCATTAAATTTTGAATAACGTAATCCTCCACCGAATATAGGCATCTAGAATCCCTAATTTGGAATTTGTTTTATTATTGATTTCATGTTTTGTCAGACATTAAAGAATTTTTGATTAACAAACTTAACGATTTCAAAGCGACGAATGGCAACACTGTATGAAAAAAAAAAAAAGATTTAGTGCGCAAGACTGTGTATCAAAAATTCTAAAGGACATGCTCATTTTAAAATTGTTTTGTGATATTGGTGTTGAACTGAATTTTATGGTTTAAGTGCAAAGAATGGATATTTAATAAATAAAGGTAACACACCAAACATTAGAAAAACTCCCCTTTGCGCGTGATGTAAAGTCTGAAAACTTTCAGATTTTTTTTTTACAGTTTTTTATATAAACCTCTAATATATTCTGACATATATTTCAGCTCTGTTGGCTGGCATAAATAAGGTAATTTTCGAGTGTTAAAAAGTCTGAAACTCAAGAACAACAAGTGCAAATCTGAGATGTTTGTTGAATAACTTGAGGACAGAGAGTTGAAGATTTTGTAATTTAAGATAAGTTTTTTTCTAACTTCACAGAAGTCAACGCTCAGATCAAATAACCGGAATACTACATTAGCCTTAAAAAGTCAGATGTTTGTCATAAACCCAGAGACATTGAACTCAATTTGCATCCGAGTGACCTCGATATCGCTTTTAAAATGCTGCAAAATGTGGTCTTCGTCCTGAGTATGACATCCAGATGCGGACAAATCGCTTGGTGGAATAGTTCTTGAGCCTCTTCTTAGCCTTGGAAGCTCACTTTCTAATGATTGATCGAGCCATTTAAAACAGCTTAAAAGGCTTCCTTGCTTCTTTCAGTTTTTATTCTTCGTTAATGTTACTTAATATTACGTTTGTGAGTAACCGGAACAAAACTAGTCCTTGAATGTTTTAAATAATTTTAATGACTTTCAGATTCAAAGCATAGCAGTTATGTAATTCTGTGTCACTGTGTCGGTAATATTTCAACTTCATTATACTTTTCCTAACTCATTTTAGTGAGAAGTTCAAATTTTTCTGGCAATAAACTCCAACAGTTTGTTATTCTTTTATTGTATTTTATTGGAAACTGTATATTCTTTCAAAGCTTATTAACGAAAAAAAAACTTTCGAATAAAATACAGTGTAGAAGAATTAGGAAATAAGTTATCGCTAGAATGATCTTTGCTCTTATACACTTTTATTTTGACATTTGAGAAAGATATAAAACAATTTCCACATTTGCGCTTTTTCAAAATACAATACAGCTCCCATTATCCGAACTCCGACTATCCGAATCGCTTTCAGAATTTAAGATAAAAATTAAGACGAAAACGTAGAGTTAGACAATCTACGATTTCAGACATTAAAAGGAGGAAACCTCCACTTTTAAACTTCATGTCACTGCTTGAGATCTAAGATGGAAGTTCTTCAAGAAAATCAGTGAGTAACAAACAGAAATTTAGAAGATGTCGTTTTCAAGTGGTTTTTCTCAGCAACGTTCTACGGGAAACGTAATTTCGGGTCCGATTCTTTGTGAAAAATCTAAGATCTTGGCTCAGAAGCTTAGCTGGTCATCCTTTAAAGCATGTAACGTCTGGTTAAGTAATTTTAAGTGCAGGCACGGTGTTCGTCAAAGAGTTTACTTTGACCGAGATGTTCAACTAGCAATGACTTTCAGCACTCGTAAGTACTGTACAGAACGCTATCTAACATGTACGTGAAAGTGTTGCCTTTTTATTTTTATTAATTAAAAACCTCTTTTCCTTTCAAAATAGTTTTTGTTCCATATTCGACATACAGCAATTAACAAAAGTGTACGTAGATCCTTTCTTCGGAAAAAATCCAATTGTCCGAATTTTTGACTATCCGAATGAGGTTCGCTTCCACTTGAATTAGATAATTGGACTTCTACCGCAGTGTTTTTCGTTTGAAAAGGTAAAGCAAAATAATATTCAATTAATTTATGCGATTAAAAAAAATTAGCTCATTCATATCTTCTGAATTGTTATTATCACTACCTTTGAGTTAGTTTTATCCACGATGGATTATAGGTGATTCTTCTCAATTTTCTAACTTGCTGTTTATTTTTTAATGATATGAATAATGTGGAAAAAAAGATAATTTAATTCTTTCCCATCTTGATCAAAACAGTTGTTGTAAATTTAAATTTCTTAATCTGAAAAACTACTGAATAAACAAATTAGAATTTAAAGGCTTGATGGAAAAGTTGAAAATCAGTTTGTGTTTAATGTAGCCATTCTGTGAAGTTACTTCAGTCGTAGACAAGGGTAGTTGACGTAAATATAATTTTTTTTTAAATTCAAACTAATCCTTAAATAATAGCTTAAGAAGTAGTTGAAAAAATTCTCTCTTGAATTATTTCTATTTTAAGAACTTTATACATCCCCAGCCAAATTTCTTAGCCTAAATTTCTTAGGAGGAGATTATCCTTAAATAGTAGTTTCGAAATAAAGGACTTACTGAAAATGGTGAACACCTAGGCCTAATGACTCTCCTGCATGTATTTTACATAATTTGCTATGCTGTTATTGACATTGGCGAGTAAGATCTGGTAAGATACAGCGACATCTAATGCCACTGTCCAATTCATAGGCCTGGACGAAAAATATATGGCTAGCTAAAAGATTCTCCCACAAAGCAGTATTTATTTTAAATAGTTTTAGTTAATTTACTTGCATTAGTCATGTTGTTTATAGAAAAATTCGTAAAAGTTTTCAATTGGGTGCCCCTTGTTTTTTTATTTATTTTTTTTTGACGCCAAGTTAGGCGCCAGGAAAGCACAATTTCAAGATGGCCGCTACACGAAGTCAAAGAACTGCACAGACTCGTTGTCCGTGTACACACTGATCTATTTTCACAAAAATCAGAGAATTGCACAAACTCGGCATTGCCAACTGTCTTGACTGTCCATGTACACATCGATCAATTTTCACTTAAAAAAAAAAATCAGGAAGCTAAAACTAAGTTAAAACTATCATGGTAATCAGAAATGGGGTTTCATCGCCAAAAATGAACAAAATTTGTCGCCAATCGAAGGGTTACCCAATTCTACACTAGAGCAGGAAAATTTTCTTGTAGAGCTTCGTATGAATATGTTTGTAATATGTTTCAGTTTTAAACAGATCAAGTATCAAATTCCGACTGTATGAATATAAAAACTGGGATTTTGTTCGGCATGAACAATATTTAAATTTGATTATTTGCTCTAGAGCACGAAACTCGGTTTTTTTTTTCCTCTCTTAAAATGTAGCTTTTAGTTAACTGAAAGCTTAGATTTAATTTAAATTTGAATTCCTTACTCCATCATAAATGCTGGCTAGTTTTGTAAGCACCGGAAGTCCCTTCTATTCAAGTATTTGAGTACTAAATAAAAGGGTCTTTTATATCTTTCTTGCGTTCCTGTTTGCCTTCTACACATAGCGATAAATCTCTTAATTCTATTTAGTCTTGTATTAGCATGTGTTGGCAAAAAGAGTGAGACTCTACAACACGAATGTGGAATTCTATTCCCAGATTGTTTAAATCTTGACTAAACAAAAGCTTTCTTGTATTTTTTTTTTTTTTTTTTTTTTTTTTTTTTTTTTTTTTTTGTGTGTGTGTGTGTGTGTGTGTAAATTTTTACTGTAAACTGCGATTTCTTAACTCTAATAACCCATATTTTCTATACTAATCTTACTTCTCTTATTTTCAAGATCAATATTTCATATTTCAAATGGAAACTGTGCTTTAATGATAAAAACATACCCCAAACTGAATCAGCCTCGAATTTTACATCTCTACATGAAAAATTAGAAATAAGGATCAGTATTCTGCGAAAGGTCCAGTGGTATATTTAGTATCTTGGGTTCCATTCAGACGGTGGTATAAATGTCAAAACTAGTTTAAGCCGAGCTTCACTGTTAGGTAACTAGACCTTGCTACGTCACAAAAACTGCTTTAGTGGTTTTAGCATAAAGTTCAAAGTTTCCAACTTTATGCCTACTAAAAGACTTATAAGAGTCGACAAATCACAGCGAATGCAGGAAACCTGTTGAGCGAGAAAACCAAACAAGAAAGATGTAGAAACATCCACGCATGCGCAAATTCAGCTTCTGTAATTGGCTACGGCTTAGACCCTATCTCGCAGGTGTGAATGGAACCCCCTCATTTTATGCCTCTATGACATGCGTACTCTATGCCTCTATGACATTTACACCTTAGAGCCTCTCCTAAACGAAACCTTAGAGAAATTAAATTAATAAGAAATAATTCTAATAATATGTGGTCTTAATATTACAAAAGAAATTTCATGTTTAAATTAATGATATTGATTATCATTATTATTTCGGTATTTTACTCTTGGGTAATAGTATTTTTTTATCTTTCTATAGTCCATATATAAAGCATTTAGAAACGATCATGCCCTACTAACTACAGACACATGATCGTATTATAAGATAGCTGTATAAATGGCCTGGCTTGATATTCACCTCACACTGACTCCTCGGTATCTTGTTGATTTGATGGTTGAACTTGTTGATGTTAATTATTGCAGTTAGTTGATCACACTGAAGAATTTCACTTTATTAATTAGTTTGCCAATTCATTTTACATTAACCAAAATTTCAAACTGTAACAGTTTCATCAAATTTAGAATAACATATGTATTATTTCACTATTGAAATTTCAGAAGAGAAGTAATTGCTGAACGAAGAATGAATAATGAACAAGACACAACACTTTTTTTTATCTTTCCAGATAAAGACAAATACGTATTTCTTGCCCATGCTAATATAACGCGATAGTGTGTAATCTTCGTCTTCTAAGCATCTTTGTGTTCTTTATTTATATAAGGGCTTTATGAAGGCAGATTTGCTTAATGATCCCGTTCCGCCAGTGTTACTTGTGCAAAATCATTCTTAGAGCAAATATTTGTTGTTTTAACGGCAATCCAGTAATAGTTTGTGGCACAGTATTCTTGCCCATTAATGGATTTCTTGAGAAAATCTGCCCGATGATGAGCTATAGAAATATGCTTAATGCAAGGAAAGCCATTAAAGTGTTAATAAAATCTGTCACATCAAACGATTTGTTTATCTCTGAAATGACTGTAATTAACTTAAACTTGACCTTGCCTTGCGTGTCAGGAAATATCAGAGTGTAACACAGAATGCGGAAGACAGATAACTTCCGAAGGCGGGAATATGTCTTCACAAATTAAGTTAAGAGCTGACTTAAATGTATGATAACTATGAACAAGAACATATGAATAATACCTTAATAAATGCTGGCTTTAAATGCAATACAGCTTATTTTAAAACAGTAAATACATATCTTTATCATTATATTAACAAAGACTTCTGAAAAATGAAAAAGTACAAAATTAATTTTGATCTTTTTTATTTTATTTTTTATTTTATTTTATTTATTTATTTATTTATTTATTTATTTTTTTTTTTTTGTAAGAATCAGATTTGGTATGAATGTATAAGTTTTAGAAAATTTATCTGAATGTAATATAAAGGCAATGCTGTAATTTCGAAGACTTAATCAAAGATAAACTGATTTTAAAAAATTCCGCGCATGTCACAAAATCTTGAGTATAAAGTTATTTATCAAGAATTCTTACAAAAGAAAAAACGTTCTGTGAGTACCACAGCAGTCTTGTATTTTATATGTTATTTAATTTCATTTTTTCTTTGGCATTAAATTTTAATGACAATGTTTCAGTTTCCTTAAAAAAACCGTATCAACCTTTTCAAGTGCAAAACAATTACTGGAAATTCATTGCCTGGAGGCTTTTTTTTCTAGTATTGAGATTTTGATTTCATTTTTAGCCCAAATGCCGTTAGCCAAGATGGGCTATTAGTCTCAAAACAGAATTTTGAAACTAATAGCCCTTCCATTAAGCATAGTTCCATTCAGACATTTATAGTGATAAAAGCCTGAATCACTTTTCAGATTGTTGTTACCAAATATTACTGCCCTACATTATGTTTAAAGAAATTAAATAATAAAGAATCTGCATGAAGGTATGTTGTATATTTCTCGCATTGTGAAAAAACAACAGTACCTAGAGCCATCACATTTTGAATAGCGTAGCCCTTCATCCGAATATGAGCACCTAGAAGCCCGAATTTGGAATTTGGAATTGTTTATTTCATATTTTGCAAAACTTTAACGAATTTTAGATTAAATAACTCAACGATTTCAAAACGATTGAACTGGAATCTAAACATGGAAAACTCCTAACTGCTGAAAATCTTTTTGAAGAATTCCCGGATACAAAAGAAAACGACAGAAGTAATAATGTTTCTAAATGCAAATTAATTGTGGAATTGTTTTGAAAGTTTGTTTATTTAGATTAAAATCTAATATTCCTTGGCTGGTTTAAGAGGATTTTTGAAAATCAGGATCATTTCTTGTAGAGATATTAGGTTGTCTTCCGGAGCAGAAAAGAATAAAATCTAGCTATGCATTCTCCGTGATTCGAGCCACGGATCTTTAAATTCTAGCTGAACTTTCTTACCACTTTTACGACGAAATCATGCATGAGGGAATGTGATAGATAATTAGAGCGTCATTAAATTTCTTCTCTAAATGTCTGTAAATTTTTCAATTCTTTTAAAGTGAGAATTGATCAAATGAGAAAAATAAAATTATTAAATATTACTATAAAAATAATTATTAAAATGATTATTATTTTAATAAATTAAATTATTAAAATAAATTAATTATCTATTAAAATAAATAAATATTAATTAAAGTAAATTATCATTTATTTTTATTATAATCATTTCATTATTAAAAACATTATTGTTAAAATCATTTCATTTTGTCATTAAAATCATTATTATTATCATCATTATTTCATTATTAAAATCATTTCATTATTATCATTCATCATTTCATTTCATTATTATCATTCATCATTTCCTTTCATTATTAAAATAAATTAATTATTTATTTTTAAATAATATAAAAAAATACCAAGAAACTTGTGTACAAGTTCATTCATTTTTCACTCATTTACGTTTTCGTAAATAATACATAAGTTCGCCACAAAAAAGGAAACGAAACAGCATACTTTTCATAAAGAAGTATGTTCGATACAATAGAGAAAATGGCACTGCGTATCTGCGAAGTTTTACGATGATTCCATTTAAGACTGGCAGCATCTAAAAGTCTACAAGTAGTGGTTCAGTGATAATTATATATTCAAAAATACCCAATCGTTTAAAAAACGAATTTATTCGAATATTACAAATCCTATAATCTAATATGATAGAAAACTGTATGAAAACAAATCGAAAATGGAGTTCTCAAGTTCATAATTTTGCCACTCTGAGGCAAAGAAAAGTGTTTATTTAAACCGGAATAAAGTAAAATGTTTGAATTTGGAAATCAGTACTTGGTTCTTTACGTGAATCTTCCTTCATAAGTATTTATTGCTGTTTTATATCATAAAATAAAAGCAGACACTTTTTCTAAGCTCGTGTTTCTTAATTATTTTTTTATTAAAATAAAGGTGAGATTCTGTTTGAAATAAGCTTATAAGTTTGAAGGCTAAAAGCAACTTAATGAACATGATAGTCTGAAAAATGAAGGTCGCAAAGAATGAGATTATGATACGGCGTGAGAAGAATCCTTGACAAACGATATAATGCCAGTGAATGTCATATCCTTGCGTCTACGTTTTTCATCTTCTAACTTTATGTCTTCGAGAAAAGAAATTAAACTTTGAAGAATAAAATTTTAAATTTTATCTCCTGTCGCTTTGGACGTTAAGTTAAAAAAGTTCAGAGGACTTAATGAGAGTTCCTTGAAGTAAAGAACAGCGTAAGTATATGCTTAGAATAAAATTGATAATCTTGACAGTGAAAACAAATATTTTGCAGGATCGATCTGACCTTTCACAAAATAATTACGTAATAATTTCCGTATTTTCATGACCTTCGGCATAGTTTCTTCTTTGTATATTTAATCTTCATTTTTAACACTGAATTTGTTAAACGTTTCAGCATTTTCAACCATCGAGTTCATTTTCTTTAGAATAAGGATCCGGCGTGATTAAATTTTAACCTTACTCCTTTTGGAATCCGCATATACGGAGAAACTCAACAGATGCGTTTTCCTTCTGTTTCTGGACAAGTGTTCGTTAAGGTTAGCT
Source organism: Stegodyphus dumicola (assembly GCF_044657685.1). Lineage (NCBI taxonomy): Eukaryota > Metazoa > Arthropoda > Arachnida > Araneae > Eresidae > Stegodyphus > Stegodyphus dumicola. The sequence continues at coordinate 28,874,060 of NC_140779.1, read as the reverse complement.
CACAGGGTATTGTTGTATACTATAAAGCCGCCCAACCGGTATAATGGTTAGCGTCTCTGAGTGCTGTGCCGAAGGGCCCGGTTTCGAATCCTGGAGGCATGGATGTTTGTAAATGTATAGTGTCTGTCTGGCATGGAGGCACTGAAATATGCGGCGAGCCGAAAGTCCTCTCGAGAGGCTGGTGGTAGGAGAAAAGAGATGAGAGACCCTCGGACCCGTCTTTTTCCGAGGTGCTCTCCATTAAAACTGGGGGCGGAACTGAGGTAAATCGCACTGTCACCTGTAAAGTGCTCAAGGCTGTTGCCAACAACAAGCGTATCTTGCGCTCCTTGCCACGAGGAAAATCCTGGGCTTGGGCTGACTATGGGTCAGACAAGTGAGTATTAGTCAACTACATTAACTATAAATGTTTCTTTTCAAAAGATTAATGAAACTTCATGTGAAGTATCGCCAAACACGGTTCACAACAACTTCAAGGGAAGCAAACACAGAGGTGATTTGCACATTTTTAAACGACTTCGCTTTGCTATGCAAAAACAAAAAAAAAAAAAAAAAAAAAAAAAAAAAAAGAACTGCAACTATATTTTTGAAACGGTAAATTGTCGTCTATTATTTGACAAGTTTGTTTTCATGCAAAATGAAGCTTTTAAAGAAGCAATGGACGGAGGGCTAAGTTTGTGCCTTTTAGGAAGAAAATGATTTATATTTAGTTATTGAAAATGCTGTGAAAGCTATGATTTTCCGGTATCTAAAGCAACGATAGATAATATTGTCGACAGGGAAGGTAAAAAATGTCAACGTTTGGCTTCAAGGACAAAAATTGTTCGAAATACATATCCAAGGAAGAAACAAAATGTTTCAAATGTTGCAAAGGTAAGAACTTTAATGTTAAAAGACAATCTTCAAAGTCGAAGGACAATTGCATAATCATTAAAATGCTCAGTATCAATTGTAAACAAAGTGATTAATACTGATTTGAATCTTAAGAAGGCGAAAAAATGTAATGTACATCGTCTTTATCCACGAGCGCTTGCAGAATTCTCTATGAGAAACAATTATTCGGATAAAAAGGGAAAAATGTCGTCACAATAGCTTAATCTTGGGCATATTTAAATGACCGAAATGAAAAGAGAGAAAAGGAAAAATTCATTCAAAAAAGAAAAAACTTAGAACATGATTCAAAGAATCTAAAGAAAGTTTTTTTAAGGGACTTATGATTGTTTTTGTTTTTTGATATAACGGCAAATAAAAATTAAAGAGAGTGCAGGAATATGTTAAGGTCAACGCCACATATTATTAGGTACATATTTTATACCCATATTTCAAATATGAAATACCTTCCCTTTACTTAGCGCTTTTGCAGCTGAGGATGGTGGTTCGGTAAAACCCTCGAAACTAGTCCTGTGAAAATTTGAAAATATAACGTTGATTTTTGTTGTTTGACTTCTGAATTAGTATTTGTTCGGTGTGTTATTGTGTCTTAATTCTAAGATCTTATGTTAAAAATGAGAAGAGAAAAAGATGTATGTGTCGTGGACGTACTCAAGATGAGATGCTATAATATCACAGCATTAAAACCAATAAAATTAGCCTCATTCGACCTTTTATTATCTTTTTGGTGGTTTTTAATTTAGGAGGTACTTCAAAATTACATCCAATAAAATTTTAATTGCTTTCTGTTAAGTACTAGATCTTGTTTTCTTTGTTGAACACCATATTCCCCCCCAGAGTGGTCGCCTTCTGTAGGAGGCGACCATTATTAGAAAAATGAAATTATTGGAATGCGCGGAAGAATCTTAGTTTTACAGTTCAAATTTTAAATCGTAAATAGATTTAATTGTCGAAAATGGGGAAATATAAATTAATCTTTTAAAAATTTAAATAACCATTTTATGAAGCTAAGTTTTTGTAACAGATTGCTAATGAAACCTGTAACTTATATTGTACTCCCTCTGTATTACATTTATTAAATTATGTTAAACTTGAATTTTAACATATATTAAAATTAAAATAATTAGCATTTATGAATGTAATTTTATTTTTATACTTTTTTAAATTTGATAAAAAATAATTTCGTAAATATTGTTACATTGGTACGGGGTTCGTAGATTTGGAGTGATTTACGACAACACTTGATGATAAAGAATGAAAAACACACTTTATTAGCCAGTATTACTACGACAGGCACGCTGAAACAATCAGCAACACAGCCTTCAGGCTATCAGACTATAACGGTGAAGACAACTTCACAGCAAAGCTTCAGATTTCAACTTCCGACTCGGTTCGGTCGTTCGCGGAACTCAACGTACTCCCGAGACTCAGCACGCTACAATGCGCGGTGCACTCGACGATACACTCGAAAACCTCAACGATGTACGCTTCGATGCACCAACTCGCGATACAGTCGACGAACAACTCCGCGTGCTGGCAGAGTTTATATAGCTTTTGGCCTGCCTTCAAGAACATTCTGGGCCAAACCGGTAAGAATTTATTCCAGAATGTTCTCCATCCGTCTATGCCCATATTGCCAAATGAGCGATTTCGCGCTAAATCTGGCAACCATGCTTTCCTTTGCCATTTTCTTGCAACCCTAAACCCGTTTTGCGGGGAAGCTGTCTTACCGCAGCTGGACCTTTCGTAACAATATCATAAGGATTTTGATTAATCAGCTAGTAATATACTCTATAAAAGATGCACTAATTGCATTATTGATCTATCGTAAAAACTTAATCTCAGTTGAATGTTGTATAATTGTTATTAATTAATTATTATTATTTTACTAGCGTATTTTATCTTACAGTAGAAAAGAGAAAGAGAAAAACACATGCACTCAGCTGATCACTATTTATTAATGTTTAACAATGTGTTTACCCGAAACATTGTGTGCAGTAATGTTTTTGATTAATTTTATGAGCTGATTTATTTGGTTAACTTTACTGCCCCGGAAAGGTTGAGTTATGTTGTGAAATAAAACAACAATTGTTCTGCCTTCCTTTAATCTTTATTCTTTATTTAATACAATTTAGTATTTATTAGCCCAAAGGGGCTTTAGCCCAAAAAAGCTATAAAATTATCTCGAAATGGCATTTTGTGTTGAATCACTAAAAGCGTTGTGTTATTTTGAAATTGTTGCCACCTAATATTGTCGCAATGTATTATATTTAAAAAAATTAAATAATGAGAATTCTGTATGAATGTTGCTCATATTGTGAAAAAAAAAACATCACTATACTAGAGCCATCAAATTTTGAATAACCTAGTCTTCCACTTGAATATGAGCACTTGGAAGCCCGAGTTTGGAATTTCGAATTTGTTTTATTGTCCAATTTATATTTTGTGAAACTTTACCGAATTTTTTATTAGCACATTCAACGATTTCAAAGCAAGCAGTGGTAGCATTACGAAAACAAAAACAAAAAAAACAACAAAAAAAAAAAAAAAACTTTTTTTATCTCCAGCCCGAGAGACTATCCGTCGGAAAATCTAAATATGCTGTTTTTAAATATTTTTAGCCCAAAGGGCCATTAGCCCAAATGTTTTCGAATCGTGCATGTGTATGTAAATGAATAAGAAACGCCACTTTAGGCATATATAAAATCTGAAATCTTTCAGATTTGTTTCTTATTTAATTTCGTTTAATCTTATTTCCAAGTTATAAAATGTGCATATAACTTTAAAGCTGCTTTTGTTGCCTACTTTTTATTTCTCTCATTCTCATTCTCATATAGTTCATGCTATAGCGAGTTTCGCGCACTCAGTTGATCGATTTGTCAGAGAATCTACACCTTACTAGTAGTAGCTCCATGATTACTCTGCGAAGAGGAAAAGTAGATTGCTGATTTTAAAAATATGCTTATTTAAATCATGTTGTATGTAGCATTATACATAATTGTCTAAGCCTAACGACTGGCATTATAAATGTAACGTTATAAATAATTCGCTAAGCCTAACGAGTAGAATTCGACGACTTTCACTATTATCTCGTTTGATTTCAGTGAAAGATTTTTTGTTTAAAATTGTTTTCCTGCGTAAAAACGTGAAAATAAGTTCCTGTATTACGCTAAGAAGTAACAACGTATTTCTAATGTTAACATTTTAAATCCTTTTTAAAAGAAATCAGTCATATATTTTTGCTGCAATACTTTTAAACGGTGGATATATTCAATCGAAATTGATAGATCAAAGTACAAACAAATAAACATACATTCCCCACGCGGAGGAAAACTAAGGCTACTACTGCACGTGCCATTGAGTCAACGACCTATTTGAGTCTTTGATGGGCATTTCCATAATGCAACCTTGTTTAATGGAGGCTTTTGCAAAATATCTGGTAGGGTCTGCATAACGTCCTTCTTCTTAAGTTCTAAAGAGGGTTTAAAGTGTCAAGCGTGCCGGCCGTTTTATGTCAATCACAATGTATTTTGTGCAAGATGAGAAGACCAATAACAGCTTATCCGCTAGCGCTAGCTGTATTTGACAAAACTGTCAGCACCGGGAGAAATAATAAACATAAACGCATGCAAAAATATGCGATGAGGGTTTTTGTGTAAAATATTTCTGTCGAGATCGAGAGCTTATATCTTTCCTATTACATAATAAAAGCAAACAGGAACTTCTACTAATTTGGAGAAACAATGTTGCTAGTATTGTATAGTATTCTGTATGTATTAAAAAGAATGTTTGTTTGCGTGTTTCTTCGCGATTAACTCAGTCATTACTATAGCTATCGTCACCAAACTTTTTACTATTCTTTTCTGGGCCCTGGAAAAGGTCAACGTCCACATTAAAAAAAAAAAAAAAAAAAAAAAAAAAAAAAAAAAACCACTAAAATCAGAGATATTAATTAAAAACTCTGAAAACGCTAATTTTCGCCCTCATTTTCCCGAGTGGCAACAGTCTTGCAAGCTGGACGTAAAAATCTGCTCTATTTCGAGAAGTGTTGCCAATATTCGCTTTCAAATCCTAGAGTTAGTTAATAAAAAATTTCGAAGTTTTACAATAAATTAAAAATAGCATTTCTAAACATTAAATACATTATTCCCGATTCCAAAAATTCGTGGGAAGCCATTTCGACTGTTCCATCTTCGTACGACTTTAATCAGCCGAGATATTAATTAAAAATTCTAAAAACCATCATTTTGGCACTCAATTCTTCCGAGTGGCAACAGTCTCGCGCGTTGGAGATAAAAATGCTTCATTTCGAAACGTATTATTACTGCTCGGTTTCAAATCGTAGAGTTTGTTAATCAAAAATTTGTAAGTTTTACAAAATCTATACATATAAAGAAGAATGTCTGTTTGTGTGTTTGGTTTGCAATATTGATTTCTGATCAATTACAATCAATTTTTTGCCACATTTAATCGATTAAAATTGAGTATAGGTGAAATATTGGATGGAATTTGAGCTTTTACGACCATTTGATTAGAAAGACGAAATTCATTAAAAACTGCGTGCCATTGTTTCTGATAAAACGACAGAGAATTAGTTTATTTTTCTATCGAAATTTTTTACGAGAGTTCCATATCGTATCAGACTGAAAAATGTATGACTATGAATCGTATATTTTACATCCTTATTAGAGAAGGATTACAGCGGTATCGTTCTCTTTGATATCAGATACATTACGCCCAATCTAACTTAACTGGCATCGGGTACTTTTAATTTTAATATCACGTAAAAGAATATAATAAATATTACTTACCACAATAAAATTAAGAAAATGACCTTCTAAAATAAAATGCCGAGAAAAAATGTCTATAAACTTACGTAATGAGAAAAAGGAAAAATGACATAGTTTTCAGAAATGTCATTGCAAATAATTTTATACTCTAATCAGTCTTTAGATTATATTTTTTGTTCCATATAGCAAAGCATTTACATTTCCAGCACATCTTGGAAAATGTTATTTTAATTACCACAGTTATCTTCATAGTTTACATTAATTCTTATTTTCGTCAACTTCCGCCAAAATGCAGATTAATTAAGATACAGATTAAGTATAAATGAATTTTCAGATGCTAAATTTTTTAGAATATTTGGCAACATAGACTGGCCGTCACTTTGCTTTTGTTTCCCTGTTGTTGTAGCTTAATTTGCTAGCTTAAATTTTCTGTTATCCTTAATTGCTTTGCGAGCATATGGCTAGGGTGAGTAAAAGCTTCACTAGACATATTAATTTTGTTCTTGCCTTCAGTTCAGTTTGAACGTGTATTTTGGTTGCGGGCAAGCTATTATCTGTTACTTTAAAGTAATTGTAGGGATTATTTTAATTTTCTTATAGTTATTTTTAATTTTGAAATGCTTTTCTTTCAATTCTTCGTTTTTCACCTACAACTCCCTGCAAGAATGAGACTTCAGTATCGCGTTTTATGTAAATGAAGTAGAACCAGTATTTAATGGGAAGTTCAGCAACTTTCGTAAAAGAATTTAGATTTTCTCAGTACAGCGTGTTCTGCATTCGGGGCCACGCCTTACTTTAGGCCTAGCTTACGACGTACGGCCGTAGTATTACGTGCCTGTTAATATACTCGGTGAGTTTTAATTACGGGCCAATTTTGTTAAATATCTTTGTACAACTTCGGCTAAAGTTTAGTTTCTTATTTTCTACCTTAAGTGAAAGTGCAAGTGGATGCTTCCCTGTAAAACCTAGAGGGAACGTCCGTTAGTATTTCTTTGAGAGAATAAAAGGGTTATTTTAATCCTTTTTTGGACTTATATTTTATAGTTGTAAGACAATCAGTCAATAGTCGCTAGACACTTCCCTAAAGTTCTAGTAGCTAAGGACACGTATATTAACTAGAATAATTTCAAGATTAATTTCCGCTGCAAGATTTGACTGGCAATCATGGGAACAATAACTGCGGAAAAAAGATGGAGTCGATTTCTTTTCCGCATTTTCGTTTTCGTTTGTGTTTCGCTTCGTGAAAAGTTCGCTGACTTGAATTACGGCCTTAGATGGCGTGGAGAAATTAAACGGTGCGCTGTGATGACAACACTATGTACGATCGCATACGGAGAGGAGGCTGGTAACGGCCTTGAAACGCCTATTTTAAAGTAACAGACTGTAGCAAAATTCTGCTTCTGTTAAATTTCGTAAGCATAAGTTCCGCATGTTAGTAAATTACTTTACTTTGAACTTCTACTTTAGTTGCGATACGTTTAGGTATCTGAGCCTAAATTACTGCTAATTATATGACTTCTGCTCCAGGAAAGAATGAGATGTTACTGGAGTTTCTCCGCCTGAAAATCGGGAGTTCCGAATGATTATCATTGCTATGTTGCCATAAGATTTCTGTATTTTTTCTTTTATTCATAAATATTTATTATGCTTTAGATTTCAGAGTCTGTATCAAATAAAGTATTCACTTTAGCTTGAAGTACTTTAGCTTAAACTTGAAGTACTTTAGCTTGAAGTATTTTAGCTTCACTTTAGCTTTGTGAGTACCGGCGGAAGCTAGCGCTTCTGACTGCATATAATAATTAGTACATTGTGAGGTTGCATAATACTTACTGCATTTTTGACTCAAAACATATTTATTACAATTACGAGAAGCTCTTTACATATATGTATATATGTAAAATATAAAAAAAATAGGACAGCTTTGCTCTATGCGAACCAGCAACCTTTAATTAACTTTCCGCAATTCAGGATCTTCCCCCTAGACCATACTTTCCAGAACATTCGAGCTTATTACGTAGCCGCTTCTATAAATAGAGAATTCGCGCCGTTTTGCGTCAGAAGCTCATTTCTCCCTCTGCTGTGCGGCGTTTCTCATCTTTCTTCCCTTTCTTAGAATAGTTAGGACGTCAAAAGCCTAGGTTTCATTGTGTTTAGTTTGAAACACTATTTTATATGTAATTAGGAGAATTTCATTTAAAAGAAAGATTGTCTGCCATTGGAGTTGCATAAAGATGTGCAATTAAAAGAAAAATCCTCCTGCTTCATCATTCTGCTGCCTTAACACTCAGCTACAGCAATGCCCGGACTTTGATGTCAAGCTTCGTCATTCACGTCCACGAGTGCTAAAATATCACGGTTGATCTTCGCATTATGGTAACTTGGCGATTTTTTGGCGACCAACCCTGCTACAGCAACCTGCTAGTTTTTTTTTTTTTTTTTTTTTTTTTTTTTTTTTTTTTTTTTTTTTTTTTGACGCCATTTTGTTTTCACGAAGTAAAGGCATTTTTTTTTTTTTTTTTTTTTTTTTAGTCTAAAGGGATTTGAATCCCGGAGGACTATTAGTTTCGTTTTGGCATTTTGCGTCGGACTCATAAATGTCGGTTCACTTTTCAAACTGTTGCCACAAAATGTTATTAGTTCCTGCATTATATTTGAAGAAATTAAATAATGAAAAATCTGCATAATTGTATGTATATTTCTCGTATTGTGATAAAACAACGGTACATAGAGTCATCGAATTTTGAATAACGTAATCCTCCAACGAATATGAGCATGTGGAAGACCAAATTTGAAATTTGAAATTTGTTTTATGATCGATTTCCTATTTTTTAAAACTTTGACGAATTTTTGATTAACAAATTCAAGGATTTCAAAGCGAGCAATGGCAACGTTGTGCAGAAAAAACATTTTTATCTCCAGCGCGTGAGTCTCTGTATCGGAAATTCTAAAGATATGCTCGTTTTAAAACTATTTTGCGATATTGCTGTTGCACTGGATCTTATGGTTTAAGTGCGAGGAACATGATATTTAATAAAGAAAGGTAACACGCAAAATGTTAAAAAACGCCCTTTTGGACGTAATTTAAAATCTGAAACATTTCAGATTTTTTTTTTTTTTTTTTTTTTTACTCAACATTTTTTTCTAACAATCTGCTAGCCGAATTACGCTTATGCTAGAACTATTATGGAAGAAAAGTGCTTAATCATGACGAAGATTAGGTGCGAAATTGGGAGAAAGTGCAGAATCGCCCACTGCTTGCCGCGTTTTTAAGAATTGCACATACACGGTATCCATGTACACGTCGACCTATTTTCCCTTAAAAAAACATCCCAGATTTGCGCAAAAATGGCATTGCGCACACTCTTGACTTTATCCATGTACACTGCTAAAGTCCTAGCTAGTAACTTTTATCGCCATAAAAATGTCGCCAAACTACCTGTTACCATATTCCAAAGATTAGCCAAATATCACATATATATATATAATACACGGATAGCATAGAACAATTATTGTACTAAAGTACAGTCATCGTGACGTGAGGGTCCTGCTATTGAGGGTCTTTCTAGTTAAGATTTCAAGAGCATTGTAGCATGTTGCTCGGTTGGAAAAAATCCGGACTGGATTAACCATTCCTACTTTTATTTTAGTTGTATCTTGCATCCTCTGATTCGTTATATCTGGAACGATATCAGAGTCAAAACAAGATTATTGGTTCGTCAGCCCTCTTGAAATCGAGAGGCTTTGACGACAGACACAGTGCAGAACGCTAAAATCTCTTGGTACTGGTCGTGAAATTACGTCTCTTCTGCTGTCAACTGGAATTAAAAACTGCGTCTACGATGTCAGCCCATGGCGTATGACACATCGTAAAAGCTTGAAAACAGTGACTTGTGGGGACCGCACACAATATTTTCGCGTTTCTGAATGGTCCGCCGCAAGCTAGGAAATTTTGATTTAGTTAAAAACTACCCGGCACAGTTTAGAGCAGAAAGAACTCCTCGAAATAATTAGTGATCTGTGCTATTCTTTAATGTGTCTCAAGTAATTTCAGAAAATCTTATGAAATACTACCAAAAGAAAAAAAATAAAATAACGGTGGAAAAAGTGCGTAGCGAAAAAACTGTGATATACGGAATCAGAGGCAATGGTAAATATTATCTGATAACAAATCAGTATAATACAGATACCTTAGCCACTTCTAAACGTTTAACAACTCTCCGCAAACACTGAATCGAGCGCTCAGCTATCGAGCGACGGACTGTACCTAACATAGAATTTTATATCTTTTTACAAAGGTTACTATGGGATATTTAATTGAGCAGTTGCATTAATTAAATTATCGATCTATCAGTAGCGAGAATGATTTTTCTGAAAGCTACAAAAAGGCTCCAAAATGATGAAGTTTAATCAAGTTACACCAAATTTCGTTGACGAGATACCCAGAATCCTTAAATATGAGCAATTAATGCTGATCACTGAGTACATCCTTCAAATCTGCATTAGCGTGTGTACGGGTTCGTATTACATTGAATGCACACAAGCCCGATGTAATAGGTTAATAAAATTTATTTTATCAAAAGAAAAACTTCAAATTTCTGAAATTTTCCACAGAAATACTCGTACAGGTGTTCACAGTATCACACTTTCCTCCATGCAGGACACTTTCCTCTATGTTCACACTTTCCTCCATGCAGGACCAACGATTTCACAAAAGCCGCATAAATATATGACAGTTGTGTAAGGATAAGCACCCGCATGTAGACATTTAACAAATCCAGAAAATCCACGGCAGTTAAATTTTCAGGCAGAGTCCTCCTATCTTTACTTTATCTAACACAAGTTTCTGTCTATTCTAACAGCGATTCTTAACAGTCTTTTGATTGCTTCTTTGCTTAATTTTAAGTAGTTCCTAACAGGATACTCTTTCCCCGTACAACAACATCCAAGCTTATATGTAGACTTTATGAGGCTCTTAGCCGTCTATTCGGCTGCGTTCCCGGAGCAGGATGGAGCAGAGAGTAGATGGTTTCTGCCAGGAAGATAACACACTGTGAGGCTAAGGCCAGGTCAGTGGTCTTCCTTGGTGGCGCTCTTTCATTCACTCATAGTATCACAGATCCCCATTAGTAGTTACAGTTCAAATTATTGACAGCGTTAAACGCAACTCAATGTAAAAGGCACCTAAAGAGAAAGCTAATCCGGAGATATCACAGTTCACGCTGAAATAACAATTCGTAGCAACAGTACCGAGAGCAGATACTATCTCCGGCTTTATATAGTTTTACACCGGCGGCAGAGATATTTCTAGTACTTTCAGCTTCTCGAAATTGCTGGAAAGTAATATTGCGGTTACAGCTGACATAGAGATCAATTACATTTATTCATTTACTATACCTATTACTGTGATACAGGGACGGAACCGAAATGTCGCCAAATGGTGGTCTAGCTTGGCGACATTTGGCGATTTATCTACAAATTACAGAGATACTCATTTACTCAATGTTAAATGCAGTTGCCCTGTATTCTTACTTTTCCAGCTTAGTTTGTCTCTTTTAGATTTTTCTTATGTTACGCTACACAGAAAAATACAGCAATTTCACATATAACTGCACTAAAATCATCTATCTGTTTACAAAATTCGTAACAATATGTATTTTATTACGTATGAAATTTTCCATACAGCAACATCAAATAGTAATCTATGAATTTATTGATATATAATTTGCGATTTTAACTTTTTAAAAGCAAATTTCCCTCACATAATACAAAAGAGATAATTAAGTGGCGTAGAAACGATTATCTGAATCATAGTAAGTAGTTTTTGCGTTAGAAACATCTTTTGGCAATACCAATAATAAGGCTAAGTTTATAAATTTCATCGATTAAGGTTCATCGGTATTATAAATCTCAGGAATCTAAAAGGTAAATTAAAGGTCTTAGGACCGCCTAATGTTAGTAGTTCTGAGAATGACTATTTGCCAAGCTATGTGGATTGCTAAGTGAAGATTTTTATTCCTAATGGAATGGCAATACTTGCCGCACAGCAGGGGGGGATAAATACCCTGGTAACGTGAAGTAAAGATAGAAAAATTAAAAATACTAAGCTGTATTTTTTCCTAACCTGAAAAAGAAATAAATAACAGGATTGATTTATAAAATGATCTTAAAATTTATTCACGACTGGCAACAACGTAAAAAACAAAACATGTTTTTAATGAGATCTGATTTAAGGTAGAGTAATCAAACAGTTTAAATAAATGTACTTAACAGTTCGATTATTTAAATACATAATTTTCTTTTAAATAAACGTTTGAGGTAAAGCTTTGCGGGTTCAATACATTTAAATGATGAGAAAATGCTTAAAGTAATTTACTAAACCCATAAATAAAGCAATAGCTTTACACAATGGTAAAATCTACGCATATTTGAATAAAAATGTGTAAATAAATTCAATAATCATCAGCTTCGAATATTTTTACAGTAATTTAAATACTGGATATTTTTAAAGACCCAAAAATAAGGCAGCATTATACGTTTTCTAAATTCTAATTTCAGTCCCAGAATATGATTGAGATTGTCATAATGGGACTTTTCTGAAACATTGTAGAAACATTAAGTTATTTCGAAGCAGGAGACATGAAAAATGAGCACTGCCCTCTCCGGGAGTCGAACCTTGAACCTCTCGATATGCGCCGAGTGTGCTGGCCATTACACCACGAAGGCATGCTAAGAAGGGGGGAGAAATACCTTATATACTCCCCCTTTTAAAGAGCGACTGGGGATTAGAGGACCCAATCGCCAAATCCTGGCGGTGGAGAATCATCACCCAGCAGCTTTTCAGTTCGGGCGTCAATGTATATAGTTATTCGATTATTTTAAAGCAAGAGTCATGAAAAATGAGCAATACCCAAGCCAGGACTCGAACCACGGACCTCTCGAATACGCGCCGAGTGTGCTGACCACTACACAACGAAGGCATGCTAATGAGGCGGGAGAGATACCTTATATATCATTGAAATAATCATCTTGATACGTAAGAAATCATCATAACTATTTAATTTGTAATATTTCACTCCGATAGAGGATTAAAGCATTTAAATCTGCATATAAGTATTTGAATTATAAAATTTTAGTAAACATCGACTTTCGCCTTTTAATTCGTTCTTAATACAAAAGGCTAGATTCTTTTGCGTAATGTGTAAACCTTTATTAAATATGTTAATGCAGATACTTAGAAAATATGTAAAACATATTTCAGTGAAAAAATTCATTAAATCATCACCTCCTTATTCAAGTAAATAACTCATGACATTTCAGATGTGCAAGTAGGCTGCCAAGAAACAATCCTTTCAGAATGTGAACATGATTAAAGTGAACAACTTTTGTCTCTGTTAGTTACTTATAATCCTACGTATTCTTCAAAATAGTAAACACGTGAGAAGAATGGTTTCGTGACGCATGAATCTCTTTAATGTATGATAGACTCAAGTTAACGGTATCTCTCTGGATATTAATTTTCCGAGTCAGTCGTGCATGAATGATTTACTGCAACGGACACTTCACATTAAAAGACTGAAAATAGTTCTTGGACTATTTTTCTAACTTTATTCTAAGATATTTACCACCAGTTTAGAAAAAGAATATAATTTTACGAAATTTTGTTCAGCCCACTTAAATTTATTCACCAGCATGGTTCTCCTTTCGATTATCTTATGAAGGGACAAATTCCTATCCGTGCTGAATAAAATGATTTATAGGAAGTAACGTAATGATTTGTCGACAAAGTCAGTAATTTTTTGCTTTAAATAATTTTGTTATTTTCTAAGTAAAAATTCATTTCTTGTTCGAAATCATATTGAAAAGAGCACATTTTTCTTACCAGCCCAAAAGGGACGTAAGTCCCAGTTAGTTTCCAAATATTAGTTTCCCATATTAGTTTCCAAATGGGATTTTGGGTTGAAACACTTCAATTCGTGGTATCACTTTTCATATAGTTGTCACTAAATATTATCGCCCTGCCCTGTCTTATATTCAAAGAGACTAAATTATGAAGAATCTGCATGAATGTATACGTTTTTTTCATTAAGAAAAAACAACAGTACCTAGATTCATCAGATTTTGAATAACGTAGTCCTCCACCCGAGCATGGGCAACTGGGAACGCGAAGTTTGAATTTCTAATTTCATATTTCATATTTTGTAAAACTTTAATACATTTTTATTAATAAACTCAACGATTTGAAAGTAGCCAGTGGACACTGTACGGAAGAAAAATATTTTTATCTTCAGCTAGTCAGGCTTTCTATCGGAAAATAGAAAGATTTGCTGTTTTTAACTATTTTGTGATTTTGATGTTAAACCGAATTTTATGTGACATAAACGCCAAGAAGATGAGATTTAATAAATAAAGTAAAAACGCCAAATATTAATAATGAAAAAGGCAATAAAAAGTTTTGCAAAGCCATCTTAGTAAGGAAACTGAACATTGGTATGATAAACTGAAACAAGACTGAATTAACGCTGCATCGGGAATTCTAAACCTGTATTAGTATGCTGCTTTCAAAAGTTTTGTAATTTTGCTATTGAATTGTATATGGCGTAAGTACAAAGAAAATGATGCATGATAATAAAGCTGCAAAGGCAGAAAAATAATTGGGTTAGTAGGAGTAAGTGGAACAGTAGACTAGCAGATTGTGAGTCAGCGAGAGCGTAAAACATTAACAAACCGTTTTGGGCGACCGTTAAAATCTGAAACCTTTCAGATTATTATTACTGTTATTATTATTATTATTATTATTATTATTATTATTATTATAGTAAACTAAAAATTCGAACCTTCCTTAAATACTCATTTGCATTCAATGCGATTCTAAAAACTCTTTCTGGTAGGGAGTTTTAAGCGGAAATAAGAATCTATAGGAAAGTACATTAAAATTAAAATAACTGTTATGAAATTTAAATGTACCTTACAATATATGTTTTAGTAATATTTTATCAAACCTTTGACCATACCAAGTTTGACTAAAATCTGCCCATCTTTCCTTGAAATAATCGACTAAAGGTGAAAATTCTCTTAATTTTGAGCACCAGTGCAAATCAATCGATGATCAATGATCGATTGAATTCCTGCGTTTATTTCTTCTCTACATAATCGTCTTCACTCGAAATAACGTAGCGCTGAATGTTGTTAGTTCGTCCTGGATTCGAATCCAGACCAAACGGGAAGGATGCATGCTTCGTGGTTGTTTTTTTATTCAGTACAAGCCAGTTTCCCTTACAAAGTTCTCTATACAGGCATACCTGCCCTTGGACAGGTATCTCCTGTGTATTTTGATGCATTTCAATAACCAACCAATTTAAATGAAGGGAACTGTGAGGGTAAAATTTCTTAATAGCGTAAAAATTGAAAACCTTTGCATACATATATTGTATACATTATTCAAATGGGTAAGGTAGCTTTGTAATATTAAGATATTTTTCTGCATATATCATTTTACGTAAAAAAAAAAAAAAAAAAAAAAGTTAAATCTCTGAAGTTGTGGGTACAGGCGTTAGAATGTTCTGACACCATATAATGGATTAGTACATTTGTGAGGTTGCGTAATACGTACTGCATTTTGAACTTAAAACATATTTATTACAATTAAGAGAAGCTCTTTATGTATATATACACTCAAGAGCCAAAACATTACGACCACCTGTCAATAGCGAGTTGGGCCACCTTTGGCGCGCAACACAGCTTCAACCCGCCTTGGCTTTCAACCCACAAGTCCTTGATACATGGCCGGAGACAGATTGTACCAGATGTTGTAGCAACGGTCACGCAAATCCGAGATATTGCGAATTGGTGGTCTTTGACTTCTGAGCTGCCGTCCCACGACATCCCATATGTGTTCTATAGGATTGAGATCCGGTGAGTTAGGCGGCCAGGACATTAACTGGAAATCAGCATCATGTTCCTGGAACCACTCCAACACAATTGTAGCCTTGTAACATGGGGTGTTGTCCTGTTGGAACGTTCCATTTCCAGCTGGAAAAACAGAGGTCATGTAAGGGTGCAACTGGTCCGCAATGATGTTCAGATACCCTGTAGCATTCATGGTGTGCTCTACCACAGCCACGAGTCCCAGAGACGCCCAAGAGAACGTCCCCCAGAGCATAATACCGCCACCACCGGCCTGTGTATGACCTACTGTGGGAGCAACTGTTCGCCTGGAAGACGGCGTATCCTGACACGGCCATTGGCGTGATGAATGACAAACCGTGATTCATCTGACCAGGCAACTCTCTCCCACTGATCCATGGACCAGTCGCGATGTTCCCGGGCCCAACGCAGGCGCAGTTGGCGATGACGCTTGGTCAACAAAGACACACGAGTGGGACGTTTGCTGCGTAGCCCCATATTCAACAGTGTCCGATGAACAGTGTGCTCCGATACTTTTCTACTTAGTCCTGCATTGTATTCGACTGTCAGCTGCACCACTGTCTGGCTCCGGTTTTGCTTCACCATGCGAGACAGTCTCCGACGACCTTTTTCTTTGATAGCGTGTGGACGTCCAACAACATGTCGTCTACTGCTGGTTTCACCGTCATTCATCCACTTTTCATACGCACTAACAACTGTAGATCGTAAACAACCCACGAGTCGTGCAGTTTCGAAAATACTTGTTCCGAGCCTTCGAACCATTACAATCTGCCCTCTATCAAAGTCACTTAGATCCGCAGACTTTCCCATCACACACAGAAGTAAGTGAAAGAATGATTCTCCAGACTCTCCAGCAGCAGTTAAATACCACTTCCACATGGATAGCATAAAACAATCATGGTAGTGAAATATAGTCCTCGTGACGTGAGGAACCTGCTAACGGAGGTCTCTCTAGTCGAGAGTTCAAGAGCATTCTAGCGTGTCGTTCCGATGGAAAAAAATCTGCAGACTAAATTAGCCACGCCTCCTTAATTTTTCAGTAGTATTTTACATCCTCTGATTCGTTATATTTGGAACGATATCAGAGGAAAAACAAGAGCATTGGTTCATCAGCCCTCCTGAAATCGAAAGGCTTTGTCAACAGATGCAGTGCAGCGTTCTGCTAAAATCTCTTGATCCTGGTCTTGAAGTTATATCTCTTGTACCGTGAACTGGAACAAATTATTGCGTCTGCGATGGCCATGTCGCGTGACACGTCGTAAAGGCTTGATAACTGTGACTTGCGGGGACCACCCACACGATTTTCTGATCTCTGTGTGGTCCGCTGTAAAATTGTTTGCGTTTTAATTTTATTTATTATTAAAGATTTCTTTGTATGGTATAGAAACTGTAGACATTATTTTTTTAATGATGATATCGTGTCTATGACAAAGTACAATAAGCTTCGAAGCTTATTGTAGCTATATATATAGCTTCGAAGCTGTCAAAGACAGCTTTTGAAACCTCGGCAGCTCTATCAGTATAAAGTAGGTCAACTGGGTATTCAAGGCCAATGTTAAACAGTCTGGCCTGGATTGTTGGGCAGCTGAAGATGTGATGGCGAGACAGTGGGATGTCATCCGGGCAATGAGGATGACATCCCACTGTCTCGCCATCAAATGAGGCAATGAGGACAAATGTTGGTGTAACTACGCTGTCCGTCTGCAGAAATCCTCATCCCTTTTAAGTGATTTGTCCTAAGTCTGGTTATGATAGTCGATATGGCTCTGTCACAGTTCAATTCCGGGATGGAGTTTCTCTTAACTTGACAGATTAGTCTTTGGCTGGCAACTGCATTGGCATCAACGAGGGTTAGGCAGTTGGATGGCTTATGTTTTTTTTAATAATAGAAGCAAATCACTTGTATAATATTTTGATATATTTTCCTTTCTTATATTTTTTTATTTTCATTTTAAATTTTAACATTAACATTTTCTTTAAAATCTTCTTGAGAACTGTATTCTAGAACTTCTCAGAATGTTTTCATTTCTTTAATTTCAGTGTAGTAATTTAAAGCGTTAGCTGCAATTTTTGGTTTTGACGTATAAATTTTTTGAGTAATTCGAGCTTGCAAAAATTCATATAAACAGATTTTATTTTGTTGAATACTTTATTCAAAAAGCTTTCTTACAGCATATGCAGAAATTTCTTGGAGAATTTATAGACTCATTATTATGTGTACTTTCTATTTTACTCTGCGCGAATAATTCTTGATATTGTAAGTTTTATTTAATTTGTTTAACCAATCATTTTATGTTTTGATTCTTTACTGTCATTCTCTCTTTCCGTTTTTATGCTAAAATACAAATTAGCTCTTACTTAAGTGGCGGGGAGGTTGAAATTGTTAAGTCAGAGCGTGTTTTTTGTATCGTCTATTAGCTATTTAGATTTAGATTTACTTTGAATTTTTATTATGAGTTCTCGAGATAGATGCTGGCTAATTTGTAAGCATTAAATATGCTTTCTGTTAATCTTACTAAGTTTAAAAATAAAGTGACTTTTATACCCTTCTTTGGAATACTTTGACAAAACGATAAATTGCTTACCCTCTTACTGATGATTACTCATAAGTTATATTTAGTAAAAAGCTAATACCTTGCAACATATGGGCCAGTTGTTTAAATAATTCAGAAGTTTTCTATTGCAAGATATTTTTTATCTAGTGAGTTATCTACTACTTTTGCTGTTTTGCCCGAAAATTTACTCTAATGGTTACTAATTAGTAAAACCAAATTAATTTAAAAGAGATTAAAAAATAGGTAAAATGCCGAAACAAATGAAATTAAGCCGCTAGTTTGAAAATGCTGCGATTGTTTGATTTTTCGAATGAAACTAAATAATACTTTGGTGATGCCAGATTTTAATCTTTGAATACAATTTTCAAATTACATTTAAAAACTATCAATGAGATACATTCCGATGACCTCATTGATCACGTGAATTATGTATATATTTTATAAACAAACAATGCAAATGACCTCAGAGATCACGTGACTTATGTACAGCTAATGCAAACAAGCAAGGTTATTCTTCCTCTTCTTCTCTTGTGGAATGTATCTCATTAAAATTAAAACGATAAATGTATGACATCATAATTAGGAAGGGTGGTAAACTAATTTCAGTTCTAATCTAATTCTAATTTCAGTTGAAACTCTCAAGTTCTCGTCAAGTGATTATTATTTTAGGCAGAATAAGTTTTGTTTGTATATTTTAATAGAAAAGTTTTCTCAAATCATTATAAAAAAAACTTAGACTTGGTACTCATTACTTTGTACTCAGACTTTGTACTATTAAAAATTTGTACTTTGGAGTGATAAGCCAAAAGTCTAAGCAAATTCATTTGAAACTGAAGTTACAGAAGTAATAAATCACGTGTCTTATAAATAAATCAAAGAAACAACAAAGAATTCACAAATTCTAAGTCTTCGTTTGTTTCCTTAAAGATGGCAATACAGAGCATGTATTAGATACTGTCGTGTTTCAAATTCTTACTGTAAAAACTGCATAATCAAGATGAAGTTTTAAACTAATTCACAGAACGTTGTGCTGATATAGATGTTAATTAAGTACAAAACATTCGCCTGTAATTTGCCAAACACATGATGTTCGCCAAGGGGCTTTATAAACGTAAATGATCATTCTAAAATGTATTAAAATCCTTTATTCTACTTGTAAATTTTATTCGAACACTGAAAGAAAAGAAAGGACGTCATGTATACAAGAAGTAGTACAATTTACACGCAATTATTTGTTTCAAATGGAAGGTAAAAACAGAGTTTTTATACAAACTTATAATGATTCTCTCCGATTTGAGGAAAATATGTGGGGTTAATAATCTAAGAAAACTTTCTTTAATGTTACATATCAACTTGCGTGCGGAACGCATCATGGAAACTATGTAAAGGTTTAGCTTTTAGTAATTAGGAAGTTTTTTAATTTATCTGTATCCGAGCGATCAATATCTTAGAGGATCATTAAATGTAGGAAATACAAGCAAATCACTATATATAGAAAAAATCAAACATTATTGGCTTCTTTCCTAGGAATTACTGTAACTATACATTTCGTATTTCTTAGCTTGTATTGTTCAAGCTTATATTGGTTACTGAAAAAGTGAGGACGAAATTTTAGAGTAAGAATAGATTTATTTTTTATGGAAATTTATGCGAATATGAAATTATATATTGCTGTTTATCAAAATATTATTACGGATTTTATATTTAATTGGTTATTTTTTGTAGAATTATGATTAAAATCTTTTTATATCCCCGTGCAATGCAGCACAAAACTTATTTGAAGAGAAAGCTACGCCGGAAAAATTAAAATAAAAATTACCAGAATGTTCTCGTGCATGATTAAAAAGCTTATAAAAGCCGGATCAAAACATCTCAGTTCAGTTGTTTAGTTAGTGCTACTAACTGATGGTAGCGAATGCGCGGTGAAATCAGATTAGCTTTCTCTCTGTTTTGAATTGAGTTCTATTAAACGTTCTAGTAGTTTAAAAATATAACTACTATGAGATATTGCGATATTGTACGAATATCTCTGCGGAAATTTCAGCATTTTGTTTTATTTCTTGTGATAAGAATAAATTTTATTAACTTTTTATCGACTTGTGCATTCAATTCATTACGAATCCGTACGCACGGAACAATGTCAATAATCTTACGTTTAAAAGTAAAATTTTAAAAAAATAAAAAATTTCTGTTTTTTATGGTATCCCTATATACTCTGGGGAGACAAAGAGTGTCAAAATGGCAACATATTTGGCTAAATTTTACTCAGCTAGCCGGTTGCAAATTAGAGTTAATTTTAGTTAAATTCCGTGTAAAATAATTTTGAAGTTAATGAGACATATTTTTCCGGCGCATCAAATGGAATGGATATCATTGAACATTTGCAAGTATCAGCAGAAATAACCAGAAAGCGCAGAAGTTTTTAAAAAGAAAGTTCAGCAGAAAATATTTAACTTTCATTTGTGTACATAAATAATTTTTCATATAAGTTCCCGTTTATTTTATTCATATAACGAAAATCAACCGATTAAAACTAACTAAAAACTTTTGGGTCGTTATTGATAAAAACACTAAGATCTAGATTCAATTTGAATTAAGTGCATTAAAAACCGTTTAAATAAAAAACAGCTATGAAAATTACTTTTATTTAAATGCTGATATTTTAGTCGCATAAAATTGTCTAAAACAGAGCTGAAAATCAGGTGTGATATTTTTACAGTACACTAAATATTTTAGAATTTAGAAGTCACTGGATGTTTGTAATCAGCAGTAAAGGAAATAAAAACATTGGCAAAGTACCGAAAGTACAGACTATTTTTAAATACATTGTTTCGGAGAAAATATTATTTAATCTTTAATTTTACATTATGATAAGTGTATTGGTAAAAACTGATCTGTTCCACTAAAAATACATAAAACCTTAATGCTTCTAAATTATTATAAATTAATTATAATAATTCTAATTATAAATTAATTATATTTGTTTTCTAAACCAGCTGTTTTAGCATAATCTTCTAAATTAATTATTCTAATTTAAATTAAATCTTTAATATAATTAATTTTTCTAAATTAATTCTTCTTAATCTTCTAAATTAATTATATAATATAATCTTCCAATTTAATTATATTAGTATAATAGTATTATTTATATTAGTATAATAATTTTAATTATAAATTAATTATATCTGTTTTCTAAACCAGTTGTTTTAGCATAATCTTCTAAATTAATTATTCTAATTTAAATTAAATCTTTAATATAATTAATTTTTCTAAATTAATTCTTCTAAATCTTCTAAATTAATTATATAATATAATCTTCCAATTTAATTATATTAGTATAATAGTATTATTTATATTAGTATAATAGTAGTATAATTATACTATTAGTTTAATAACTGCTGTTGGTAATTGAACCTACTCATTTGATTTTGAGGTTGTAATGCCCAGTCATTGTGATCTTTTTAATTTGGAATATTTTGCTGTCGTTTAAAATATATACAAGAAGATCAGTTTCATTAAAAAGATAAGGAGGTATTTCAAGGTACTATAAATGATAGAATATCTCCCATTACATACAAGGACGCTTACTTGAAGAAAAATGTGTTTTTTCTTTGCATTTCTATGTGATAAAATTTTGACCTATTCCGGATATCAATAATTACTAATTAAAAACTCTTTACATTTATATGGAACTTTTGAATATATTTCTAAGAAATAAATTTATGTAAACTAAATATTTTGTTTGTCATTCCAGTAATAGTGATATGAATTAGATACTTATCATCAAAATGCTAATCAAAAAATTACTAAAAAAGAAGTCGATCAAAACTAAAGATTTCGTATGTCATTCCAGTAATGGTGATATGAATTAGATACTTATCATCAGAATACTAATTAAATAAGTTACTAAGAAAGAAGTTTATCAAAACTAAAGATTTCGTAAGTATTTCCTGCAATGGTGATATGAATTAAATGCTTATCATCAGAATACTAAACAAATACTAATAAAAACATTACTAAGAAAGAAGTCTGTCAAAAGTAAAGATTTCGTATATAATTCTTGTAATGGTGATATGAATTAAATACTTATCATCAGAATACTATGATTTATTATATTATTACTATATATTATGAATTAAATACTTATCATCAGAATACTATGATATCTATATTTACTTAGTGTTGGTACCGTGAAACTTGCATTGAAAGGAAACCAAAATTAACATCTTTCAATGATTCAAATGATGAATATTATTCAGTAACAAATATTTTGGCTCCAAGATTCAGAATCTTTTTTAATATTGTTTTTTGTTAATTATTATTTACTGATTGACTGATAAGAATCCAAAACAATAAAAATATAAGAATAAATTGGTTAAAATATTCTATTCCTATTATATAAAAAAGAAATATTAAGTCAAACTTCTGTCAAAGAATGTGAAAAATCATCATTAATAGAATTAAAATCTCAAAATAATTTTAATAAAACTTTGAATAATGTTAATATGTTTTATAAA
The DNA here is from genome assembly GCF_044657685.1 of Stegodyphus dumicola. Lineage (NCBI taxonomy): Eukaryota > Metazoa > Arthropoda > Arachnida > Araneae > Eresidae > Stegodyphus > Stegodyphus dumicola. The sequence goes on along the minus strand of NC_140779.1, from coordinate 28,851,383 downwards.
TTTATTTGGAATTGTTTCGCAAAACTAATCTACATGTATAAGATGCGTATTTTATTCAAGCGTTAACTAAACACATTTTTGAGCTAATTATAGAATGAGAAAATATAATCATTCATTTGAGGGAGAATTCAGTAGTAGATGCAGCTAATTATCCTAATGGATCTACAGATACTTAAAAGATATCTTTCTCCACCAGCTAGCAGCACATGCAGGGACAGGTTGCTTTTAGAAACGAGTATACTCCATGAAAAAGAATGCAACACAATTTTGTCCAAACATGCTAAACAGTTATTACTTTTACAACATAATTTGAGAAAAATAACTAACAAGAAAAATTTTTAATTATTAACTTAATTATTAAATAAATGTAAATTTGATTTTTTTTTACTTTATGCAGTTGGCAAATTTAACTTGAAAAAAATTTTAATTATGCAATTTTAACTAAGATATTCCCTAATATGTTGGAATTCAATAAAAGCTCTTAAGTATTTAATTTGTTGGATAATCATAATATCTGACAATTGTCGATTCGGAGTATAGATCACATAATATATTTTAGCCAAATTCCTATTGCATCCCTAATAAAAATTCGCTTGTATAACATTACTAAGAATTGAAGAAATAAACGTGATTAAAAGAACTGAATATATTAGATTGTCCTTTAAAGCATTTTGGTAAGAAGTTTACACTGGACTGGCGCACACACCTCCAATGTTCACAGTTACGTGTATATTAGGATTAATGGTACTCCTCCAGATGTATCGATGATGAAGGAAATACAAGCTGGAGACAGGCTTAACAGTGCCAGTACTGTCTCTGGTACGCCTGAACGGACTACTGAAGAATCGATATCTCTAGTCTTGTGAAGACATTGATTATGTTCCCCAAGAATCGTGTCTGTGTAAGTACATATCTTACCCAGAACGCCGAGGGTTGGCCCCCAACCCAGATTGCACCCGACGGTTGTCCCCCAGTCGGCCGCCGGGGAAAAGGTAGTAAGTTAACAGTCTATCGAACAGCAAAGTTTTTTTTTTTTTTTAATTATTTTTTTTTGTTTGTTTGTTTGTTTGTTTGTTTCTGACAAACAGTGTCGTCGCTTTAAAATCCATAGAATTTTGTTCAAAATCTATGCGAAATTAGTTTTACTTTTTTGCCTCATTTCATATATCAGTTAATTATCTTGAATCAAGTCAATGTTGTTTAAATTATGTAAGGAGTAGAATTGATGATGATGTCGTGTCTATGACAAAGTACAATTATATAGCTCCGAAGCTGTCAAAGACAGCTTTTGCAACCTCGGCAGCTCCATCAGTATAAAGTAGGTCCACTGGGTCCATCAGTATAAAGTAGGTCCACTGGGTCCATCAGTATAAAGTAGGTCCACTGGGTCCATCAGTATAAAGTAGGTCCACTGGGTCCATCAGTATAAAGTAGGTCCACTGGGTCCATCAGTATAAAGTAGGTCCACTGGGTCCATCAGTATAAAGTAGGTCCACTGGGTCCATCAGTATAAAGTAGGTCCACTGGGTCCATCAGTATAAAGTAGGTCCACTGGGTCCATCAGTATAAAGTAGGTCCACTGGGTCCATCAGTATAAAGTAGGTCCACTGGGTCCATCAGTATAAAGTAGGTCCACTGGGTCCATCAGTATAAAGTAGGTCCACTGGGTCTTCAATGCCGATGTCAAACAATCTGGCCTGGATTGCTGGGCAGCTGAAGATGTGATGGCGAGACAGTGGGATGTCATCTGGGCAATGAGGACAAATGTTGGTGTAACTACGCTGTCCGTCTGCAGAAATCCTCATCCCTTTTAAGTGATTTGTCCTAAGTCTGGTTATGATAGTCGATATGGCTCTGTCACAGTTCAATTCCGGGATGGAGTTTCCTTTAACTTGACCGATTAGTCTTTGGCTGGCAACTGCATTGACATCAACGAGGGTTAGGCAGTTGGATGGCTGAGGAGAATCACGGGATGCCTTTGCAACCCGTAAGTAGAATTAATTTTTTTTAATGAACTGAATTAATTATCGTAAGCTGCTCTGATGGTATAGTGGTTAGGGGAGCCTGACTGCGATACCAAATGGTCCGGGATCGAATCCCCGGAGAAGTTATATATGTAAAATTGTCTGTCCCTTCATAGGAGGTAGCGGTGGCCGCCTATTAGGTGCCTCCACAATAAAATGGCCACCACTTCTAGGCCGATGTCGTTATAGGCAAGTGCCCTCAATTGAAAAACCAAATTAATTGTCTTATGAGTAACTAAAGACACTTTTTTTAAAACCTCAAATTAGTTAAAATAGATTATAAATTTATGAAAAGCTTAGCAGCTTCTGCGATTCCTTGAATTTTAAACTTGATAGTGATTAAAAAGAAAACTGGTAGAAAGCATTTCTGGCAAAAGAAAGCTTCAAAAATATTTTGCAACTACTCGAGAGATATACTTCCAAAGCAGTTTAAGGATAAGAAACAAATTATGGTGTCTTTAATGATATACAATATTTTTTTCCTTTCCAATGTCCCGGCCTTTGCACATGATGGGCACGTATACATGTACGCTGCACACAACGGGAGGTATCTTGAACATCGTAGCCGCTCATCACCGAGAAGTTGCCCAAGATATACCAACAAATGTACGCCGATACTACGCCTTCAAGGAAATGAGACAGACAGTCACACCTTATGCATGACAGGTTTTGTGTCAGATTGGGCAATCAACATTATAACATCTAGAAAAGCGGGTATCATTTCAATAAGTAAAATGGTATCTCTCTCTCTTGAAATGATATTAAAAACTCTCTTGAAATCTATAAAGCTTTGTCTTAGATGATATAAATACATCTGTTATTAAAATTTTTCTACAAAAATCAAACTTGACAAGATAAACCTTGATCACTGAAAGTAGCCTAGTAAATTTTCATTTTGGAAGCTCCACCCTTGCCCGTTTATGCATACCAAATTATAAGTTGACTACCCGAAGCATTGAATGAACAAAGCCAAAGATCATCTACATGTTTGCCCTAACAAATGCTTTATTCGTTTGCTTCCGCTGACACATAAAAGGTCAATTTTTCTTTCATATTATCCCTCAAAGAGTAACATGAAACAGTCACGATACTTTTATGCACCTTATATCAATGCTATTTATTTCATTATAGTTAGTTTTTAAGTAATGTTAGCGTGTGCACACGTAAATGACACTCGTTTTGCACAGGAGATCATGCCTTCGAAGGTGATGTACGCATTATTTGACGATTGCAGTCTAACAAAAAGATACATATCCCACAGACACGGTACCATCTTTCTATTTGTTGAATAATTTGCATATGTAAAAGATATTTACATTATGAATTTTGCAAGAACGTTTTAATGACCTCGGTAGAAGGGTACCATGGAAAGATTATGGCCTTGGTGATGATAGGTTTGGAATTATCACAATTTTACTTGGCTGGATAGAATGTCCAAACTAATTTGTGTATGTAGGAAAAACTCGCGGAAATGGAATTCGATATATGTGATAGTAAGTTACTGCCTCTTTTTCTATTTAAACAATGGATTAATTAATGCATGCAATTTTTTTATATGATGACAGATTATTTTGTCTCTAATCTGCAGCGACTGTCAATATTTCACAATACAGCAGTCAGCAGGCCATGGCGGTGATGAGCCACTCGGCAGTTTATTCTAAGCATCATCACAAGCACTTGAGTAATTCTGCTCTCTTTCTCAATCTTACCCCTCACATTTTTTAAGTTAAGATAATGTAAGGGTTTCTGTACAACGTTCGCATAGTTGAACCTTTGATATGGGAAACAGAAATAGTTCAAAAGACTTAAAAAATGCATACCACGACTGTTTGTGGATAAGTAGTCAGCAGATCTGGCCAGCATTTACTTTCGTTTCTCGACAATGAAGTTTTCCAAGACTTCTCACTTCTAATACCTTTGTGACTCCATAGTTGCAGCCGAATTAAAATGTGGTAGTTAATAACTTGTACACCACGCAAAAAAAAATGGATCAGATCTCTGTCTTCCGTTCTACTGGGCCGATTGACGAAATTCAACTTGCGTTTTTCATGTCTTGAAAGCGCAATTTATGATATGTATTATATTTATACATGAGCGTTGTTCTAATACAGGTATTTTGACATAAAATCGGACTTTTTCTGAAGAGACATGCCCATTTTTTTCCATATTTCGATTCTACGACTCAAATTATGCCAAATTGCTAAGTTTTGTTAAAACAGCACGAGTGGTTTTTAAAACATTAGCTCTCAAAATTTTAGCTCCTCAATGTTAATTGATTTTGATATATATTTATTAATATCTCTTTTTATTAAACTTATTTGATTCTTCCTTTCATATTCTGAAATTTAGGTTCATTCCGAATAAAATTCTTCCATTTTTTATGATTTATTTTTAAAATTTATACTATTTTTAAACAATTTTTATAAATTTTTCGGAAACAATTTTGAATTATATTCTATAAAATTCTTACCATCATCTTAAAGTAGATGTATTTCTAAGCAAACCTGCAAAAAATTACAGTTTTTATTTAAAATTACAGTTTCCGAAGATATGCGTGAATTTATATATTGGCACGTTTAAAAATTTGGCATATTTGTTAAAAGCGATACAAATATGAAATGTGGTTTAGGCACTTTGTTAAAATTATTTGAAAGTATGAACGATGTGACTTTTTTTCCGTTCCTGCGCAACGGAAGGGAAAGGAAGATAGGTTGCTATATATTAAGAAGTTTGCCATGTGAATTATTCTTGACGCAAAATGAAAACAAATTCGCCAAGATAAATTTTTGAGTTTCTTCGTAAATTTCGCACAATTTTTACAAAATTTAATACTTAGGCACAATTTGAGTCGTAGAATCGAAATATGGAAAAAAATTGGTATGCTACAAAAAAAAGTTCGATTTTGTGTCAAAATACCTACGTTAGAACAACGCTATGTATAAATCTAATATATATCCTTGGCCGTGCTTTCGAGACATGAAACACGCTATTTGAATTTCGTCAATCGACCCAATAGAACGGGAGATATAGAACTGTTTCATTTTTTTTCTTTTGCGCAGTAGCTTAGCTGATTAATCCTCTTCTTTTAGTTATCTTTTGAGAACACAAGGAATTAAAGATATTTTCTCATATTTGTAATTCTGATATAATAGTCAGGAGATATATCTAGAAATGGGACATCTTTAACTCCATTTCTAGCTGGCGAGGGTATGGTTTTCCCTGTTATCTAATGATTGTGAAAATTGATAAAAAAATCTGATGTGTACACCACATGACTTCCTTCTATGGAATATTAAATTATACGCACTTTTTCTTGCATTTCATTTAAACTTATTGGATTGAATTAAATCTACTTCGCCGACAGCGCATAAACCTCAATAGAATAAATGCATTCTTTAAAATTCACTCTAGTATTTGTTTACCATAGCGATACTCTGGCGCTAGATTCACTTAACAGTATTATACATCGTTCATATTATAACTCATAATGCACAAAATTTATATCATTTAAAGAATAGAATTATCTAATCGTTGCCACATGTTCTATTCAAATACTATAATAAAGCTAGAATGATGTATAAAAGAAATTAAGCAAACAAAACAAAAAAGAAACAGTTTTCACAGACGATTGAACATTTCTCATTCAATTAATTCAGTTCTCACTTCGCGAGAAGGCATAAATACATAAAAACTCAAAATATCTATATTAAAACTTACGAAGTAAATCTTAAACACTTATTTCCTCGAAAAAATTCCAGAAAAGATTAAGCATGATTTAATTGGCAATAATAACTGAAGGCGCTATCTTTGTTGTTGCGAAGGTAAGTTTCTCCAGATTGGCAACAAATCCACTAGTCTGCTGTTTCAAATGTAAACAATCAATGGCCGCCATCAAAAAAAGGCTTAGAGGCACTTAAACAACTTTAAAATTGATGATAATTATAAAAAATATTGCATACAGATTTACTAAAGGCATAAAAATCTTAACCAGAAGATAAAAACAACATAATTCAATCATTTTTAACGCAAAAAAATGTGCAATTTACACACATATAAGAGTAAAGAAACTGAGATCACTGAGCCGGGTAACAGAGTGGATATATATAAATATATTTATATACGTTTGGTGCGGCCGATTGCAACCAAAATACGAGATGCACATCTACATCTTATAGCAGTCTTATATACAAAATTTCAACGTTCTGAGGCTACTCGTTTTTGAGTTATGGGAGATACGTACGTATATAGGTACGTACGCACGTACGTACATACGTTCGTACAGACGCCAAAAGCAGTTTTATAATTTGTTGGAGGAAATGAGTCTTTTATTCTGTCCTTACGTACAGATATCAAGCAAAAATATCGTTAAATTGTATTCGAATGCGGTCAAAATGGATATTTTCGTTGAAATATGCTGCCTGAAACTTTTCGCGATTACAATACTTCCTTTTTGCTTCGTACAAGGAAGTAAAAATTTAAGAGAAAGAGAAAAATATTACATTAGAAGAAAAGTTAAAGAAGTAATTTTAAGAGAACTTTATAAAGTCTCAATTACATTTCAACATTCTAGAAACATTTGTTTGATGCTTATTTTTATACTGAATAGAATTTCGGATATTGATTGGAAAACATTTTACCAGCCAGTGCTAATTGCATTGCAAGATGAAGGATAAAAGGACTATTCAATAGCTTAAATATTTTCTTTAAAAAAAATTAATAAAATGTTTAGTAAGAAAAATTATGCAATTGATATTTTATTAATTTTGATGATTTTATTATCTTATAGTCTAACATTTTTTTCACGTTCGCTAATAAGTGAGTTAAAATTACTTTGTTTACTTACTCCGTTAACGTGATTTCGCTCATTCTTTTAACCTGGGCTTTATAGCAAAATTTACATAAAAGAGAAACTTATCAGATAATTCCCGAATTCAAATTAGGCTTCATTCTCTTAATTTCTTTTCAAGATCTCATTCTTTAGAAATTTTTAAAAATATAATGTGCAAACAAAATTATTACTATACGGAAACTATATTTTTCGTGCAATTTCTGTTCTCTGCTTTTTTCACCGCTTATTTCTGCTTTCTTTATTTCAAAATCTAATTTCTGTTCTCAGATAATAACAGCTCAAATGTTATTGTTACTTTATGTTAATTCTATTAGGTGATATTCAGTGAAACATGGTTGGTAATTCAAGGTTGTTACGATCACGTAGACCAACGGAATTCATCTTTATCAGAAGAATATTTGCAAAATTTATGACTATTTTTTCCGCACGTGTGGAAGGGATTTCAAGGAGGTGCTTTAGATTCTAATTTCAAGGATTGTGTACGAATAGTTAAATAAATTATTGACATGTGAAAGGTGAAAATGTTGTTGAGAAGGCAATTAATGGACAGCGAGAAATCGTATGCCACTGGAATACTGGTAAGCAGGACAGGTCCTGATTCCTGTCTACAAAGACTAAAAGTAGCCGAAAGAATCATCTAAAGAACATAAAAACAATTAAGACATCGTTATGTAGACAGATAACCAGGTCAAAGTCAAAAACGAGTCACAAAAAATTTTCAGGACCGTACACTGGCTACGATTCTAAAAGAAAATCGATCATTTATATCACCCAAGTTGCTTAGAAGTTTTCTGCAGCTACAGGATTTCGATTATCCGCATATACCGTGAGTAGCAGGCTGTGTGGAAGATGGCATGCAAGGAAACCCATGATTTGTATCCTTCTAACTCGGGGGCTGCAAAAGGCGCCCGGTTATAGCAGTGCAGAGATAATCATGGTTGGAGAACCACGGACAGGAACCGAGTTCTCTTTACTGATTAGTCTCATCTTTGTTTAGAGTGTTTCAGAAGTGTTACAATTTACAGGCAGCAAAACACACGCAATAAGCCTTAAAATTTCAGTAAAGTTACTAATAGAGAGATAGTTAAAACCTTCGTTTGGCGTAATGTTAGATATAAATCATTAAGTGAAACTCAAATAATGAATACTCTTTTCTTAAATAAGAAATCAAATCTTTTTTATCATCTACATGTTGGAATTATGCAATTTTACGATATGAATAATTACAAACACTGTGTATTCCAATGTTATTTCCGAAATAACTCTGTCTCGAGATGATTTTATTTTTTTATCACGTAATCAAGAGTCTTTTTAAAGACAAAATTCCTACTCCATGATAAAAGTTCTTAATATAAAATTATTTGAAAACGACTTCAAGTCTGTTCATTTGCTCCGTCTTGAAATTAGAAGAAACTGAGCGCTAAGCAAAGTAATCCGAAGGGTTTAGTAATTAAATTTTCAATTATTAATATTTTACATATTGATAAGAAAGATTTTACGTTTATTTCCTTTGATGTAAGAGTTCTCATACGCTTTTGGGCGACCATTGCATCTCTCATATCGCTCTGAATGTCAACAACAATTTCTAAACAGACTTCTTGCTGCCGAAATCTTACGCGGTATGGATGCGTACATTAATAAAATTTTTTATGAAGTGCTTGCCTGATAATAAACATGAGAAAGACATTAAAACAAAGTAAAGAGAGCACGATTGATCACTTACAAGGGAACTTTCTGACAAAAGACACCACATAACTTTCAGGAATTATCAAGCATGTGAACAAAACAAGAATGGTAAAAATATGATATTTTGCAATCCCCCAAAATAGGACTTATAAAGTGGCGCGTGCACTTTCAGTACTTATAGCCATAGACAGGATAACTTAATATATCTGTGAATTGTAGTCGTTGCGGTTTAAATGTATTTTTGGCAGATGGCACGAAAGCCGTATAGCATTTGTAATAGTATAAATAAGGCAGTGGATGTTGCTTAATAATATGATGTAAAGCATGGGCATGTTGACAACTATCAGGTAGTGTGTTGATTAGTTCGTAATGTTAAGTACGTTTTATGATAACCATAAATATAAGTCTTCTGTTTCTCAACATTGTTGGTCTGAAACTCACACTTTCAATTTTTCTGCTGCAAAATTATTCAGAAAACATCTTTCATTGGAGAACTGGATTTTCTAGAGACATTTCACATTCAAAAAAATCTTTCTGTTCTAGTTAACGATCCTAATTCCAATCCAACTTTGCCTTCGGCCTTTAAAGAAATTATGTTTTAGTTCTGGTTTCATTAACAGATGGCGCCACTTGCTTATTCTTGTCCAGGCTTTCTTATCTTATCTAATCATTATTTCCTATATTGTTCATTTGCGGTTTTACAGCTGAGGATGGTGGTTCAGTGAAGCCATCGAAACTACCGTATTTTTCGCCGTATAAGACGCACTTTTTCTCCATAAAATCAGGGGGGAAAGTGCCTGCGTCTTATACGGCAAATACAAAAGCCCACCATGGCCCTCCGCTGCCCCTCCACCTCTGCATACATACCTTACCGCAGGAATACTCGGCCACTCCGTTCCCTTCCACCTCTTGGCGCCGTCTGAGACCAGGAAGCCCCGCTCTGCCTCGCACTGTATTTGGACGGTTTCTGCCTCGCGCTGCGATTGGCTGAGCGAAGAGGCGCGTGCCTTCGCTCGCTCCCGCGCTGGCTTTGTGCACTTTTTAGAGTCTCGTAAGCCAGCGCGGGAGCGGGTGAGGGCACGCGTCTCTTCGCTCAGCCAATCGCAGTGCGGGAGCAAGCGGAGACGCGAATAGCTGTGAGCTGTGATATATGTAGTATGGTATATCTGAATGAAATATATCACATTTCATACCACCCCATCAAGATGTCGAAGCAGAAGAGACTGGCATATAAAGTTGCTTTCAAGCTGGAAGTAATAAAATTTGCTAAGGAGCATGGAAACAGAGCAGCGGAGAGACACTTTGGGCCACCTCCAACTGAGAAAATGATAAGAGAGTGGAGGAAACAGGAGGATCAGTTCCAAAAGTTGGATAAAAGCAAGCACACCTTGCGTGGACCAACTGCAAAGTGGCCAGAGTTAGAGGTAGAAGTAAAGGAGTGGATCACACGTCACTGGCAAAATGGACTTTCTGTCTCAACAAAAATGATAATCTATGAGGCCAAACGCATTGCTGTGGAGAAAGGCATTCAAGATTTCACCGGATCACCATCGTGGTGCTATAGATTTATGAAGAGATTAAAGATAGCTCTTAGTATGTTACATGGTTGACATAAAATTTTTCTTAAACTGCTGTTAACTTTATACAGTTGATATAAAATATTTTACTACAGAATTTGGTTCATAATCTTTTTTTTCTAGATTTGCCTCTTTTAAAATTGGGTGCGTCTTATATGCCGGTGCGTCTTATACGGCGAAAAATACGGTAGTCCTATGAAAATTTTGAAAATATAACGTTGATTTTTGTTGTTTGACTTCTGAATTAGTATTTGTTCGGCGTGTTATTATGTCTTAATTATAGAAGCTATGTAAAAATGTCCGACAAGATGATGACATGTTTGTAACACTCCAAAAAAATTGTAACATGGTAATCGCAATTCTCTACTGGTTAATGTACCAAAAAACAGCTATCCCAGTTTTAAATTCAGTACATATTTCCTTCATCGCCTCAAACGCCTCTGCATTCTAGACATAAATTTTACTCTGTGTTTTATACTGCGCGTGACAAGAAAAATGGTAAACTCTAACATCTACGTACGTGGGATACCGGAAGCTCCTGATCATTGCATTTTCTCATGCCCGTAAACTGAGGATAATCACATAAACTCCCCACAAGCTGATTTCCAAAGTTTTCTGATAAAACATCAGTAAACCAAGTTTCAAAAAATTGTGCAACGACTGTCTTCCTACGGCCTAGATCTTTTTCAAGTATGTTGCATAAATTTAACGAACTTTCAATTCCATGGATATCTTCATAAGGATTCCAATGGTGAACTTTACAAATTGTAATAACCTGCTCCAGCATACCATTTTATGAATTTTTAGCCCAGAAGTGCTATTTACTTCGTTTTGGCATTTCTCGTTGGTTTACTATAAATGCCATCACTTTTCAAACTTTTCAAATTGTTGCCACCAAATATTACAGCCCTGTATTATATTCAAAGAAATTTAAAAATAATGAAGAATCTGCATAAATGTATGTATGTTTCCACCCGAATATATGGTCATTTGGAAGATCAAACTTGGAATCTAGAATTTGTTTTATTTTCTGTTTCTTATTTTGTAAAGCTTGAACGAATTTTTGATTAATAAACTCAACGATTTCAAAGCAAGCAATGGCAACACTGTACGGAAAAAAGATATTTTTATCTCCAACGAGCTAGACTGTTTATCGGAAATTGTAAAGGTATGCTCATTTTAAAATTATTTTGCGATATTGCTGTTGAACTGAATTTTATAGTTTAATATTATTATTATTAATATATGGCATTTAGTATTTTAAGGTAACATACAAAACGTTAAAGAAACGACCCTTTGGGCGTAATGTAAAATCTGAAAGCTTTCAGATTTTTTTTAATTGTCTTCGTTTCAAAACAAAATCATTTTCTGTATTCCCAGTTTTTGCATTTTCAAATCCCTGAACTCTCAAAATCTTACTCATAGTGTTTTTCTCAAATGATCTGATTCATGTTATTCTCAAATGATCCGATCCCGTGAATATCTCTTTAGGATTACTATTACAATTCATTGTAACCATGCGTTCCCAGTTCTTATTATATCTATCTCATTGTGTTTATCTGTTATTTGCGTTACATCAAAACAGATGTTCTCAATTTAATTTTTGAATTTCAAATTGCATTGAAACTGTACTGTAATCTCTTTATGTCCTAAATCATTATTATACCCATTGTTGACCCATGGTACATCGATGGTGTCCCTTATACTTTCCCCTGTACCTTACCTTGACATATGAAAAGCTCTTACCTTCGAGTCTAGTGTTGTCATTATATATCCGGTGGTACAGGCATTAGTTTTGCTCATAACTTTGACTCCTCCCTCCGTATTACTTTGCCGTGGCCAAATGTAAGTGCACTTTGTCAAGTGCGACATGCGCAACTTTATTAGGGGTTGCTATGTGATCTCTCTTGACGACAAAATGCATATAACCATAGTAAAGATCCTTTCCTTATTTCAATATAATGAATATTGAATCTTGTAGGAAGAATAAAGCTAATTTTTCAGAATAAACAAAATACTTTTATTTAAATTTTAAAACAGAGCCAAAAAAATAAATACTGCAGCTCTAAACTATCAAAATTTTAAACTCCTAACTACCGCAGTTAAAACTCTTACAACTATTCAAAAAAACTAAAAAATCTTAAACTCTCTAAAACAAAATATATAAAAATCTTTCGAATCCTCTTCTTGTTGCCACACTTTAAATGCAAGTTCTTGTCCTATTATTTATATTTCACGTTCTCTTTAAGTCACGATCTTCACAAGTCATGATCTTTACAAGTCACGATCTTTACAACCATCCAGATGCATTACGCTGGTAATCTATAACTACAAATATTGCAAGTTTTTACGCTGCTTTGTACACCCTCTTCTCGGGTTTACGAGCGATTGTGAATTGCCACATTTTTCACTTAATGTTTTTTTACATACTTGATCACTCCTGAAAGTTTCGTGGGAATTATTGTGTGGACGTCGTATAGCTTTGCTTGCTATAAAAGTATCTGCAGCCAGAATGTTCTTGATTCTAGTCTTGATAACAGCAACAACATAAATGTAAATTAAAGCATAAATTCTAGAACTTTAAAAGATTTTTCTAGGAAATATAAATCTTTTAAGGAACATACAAATGAGCTTTTAGGTGAAACATTTTATTATTATTAGTCCTTTATTGCATTTGTATGAATTTTTACGGATTAGTTTACCCTTACATATACAAAAATTGAAAATTCAAAAATAATTTAGAAATTTATTTTAAAGAACAAATAGACATATATTTATCATATTTACATGAAAATGTTTGAAATTCTAGCAGAATTAATTATGAAGTAAAGAACATTTCAATGGATTTGGCCAATCATTTAACAATTTAAGCTAGTGAATAGCTATTTGAACAAAACGTTTGGCTGAAATAAATAATATTTTAACAGACTGAGATGAATTTAAAGCTATACAGACCCCATCTTTACCCGAAAGTAAATTTTCTTGTGGTACTTCCAAATTATTTGAATGAATTTGTAAATTTATTTGCATTAATTTAGCTACATTAGGATAAATTTAAATAAAAAGAAAGCAGAAATGCCAATAATTTAAAAGTAAAAATTGCTGAATTAAAAAATTATTCCAAAACTGAAAGAAGCCAGAAACGGAAACCATTTTAACAGTGAAAGTCACTGAAATCCAAAACTATTCAGAACTTTCTTTAACGTTAGCAGTAACAATAAAGCGAGCAAAACCGTTAGCAGTTCATACCTTTGAGACTCTCACAAAATAGTAAATCTCAACAAAAATACCGGTGAAGTTGTCAAGCAGCGATTGTGTTAACTGAGACACAGCCATTTTATAACAATTATAATAATAATAAAAAAATACTTAATTCTTTGAAAGCTCTCAAAGAAACACTATTGGATCCTTTATTACAGGAAACCAAGCATACAAGTTCTTTTTTGAAAAGAAACCTGCACCGATCTTTTTTTCCCAACAGGGAAATTTGATATAAGAAGTGTTAACTGTACTCAAAACGTCGAAAACAGCCGCGCCCTCAGTTGCAGACAATAATTGTTATTACGGAAGCAACTCTTGGTTGATCATTCAAGAAGGAAAAGAAATGAATTAATAAAAATATAATGTTCTGGCTCAAGCAGACGGAACAAAAGTTGAAGACCTTGGATCACGTTAAGGATTTATGCTGAGAGGGATTTTTGTCAGCTTTTGAAGCCGTGATGTCATCAGATTTGTTGACCCTTGGCTGGTTGTACTTTGTTTTGAAACATTACTCCCTGCTTTAATAACACATGTTATCAAATACTTTACGAAACTGTTAGGTGTTCATGGGAAAGATGGAGTCTTGTTAATAGCAATAGAATAATAATGAAATTCTTATTAAACAAAATAGAAGCAGATTATTTGGAAAAAAAAAAACTTATGCAACATTCGATTTCCTAAAGTATTGCTCTTTGAAAATGTCCTTAAAAATATATTTGAATGGAACAGCATTTAAAACATGGAAAGTCGGGGGGGGGATGGGGAAATTGTAATGGAATTTTTCAGATATTAACAGAATATCTAACGAAATCTGACTTAAAATTGCGTTGTGTTTAGTCTGGTTTTACAAATGAAGAATGACTGTTTGGCTAATTAAAACACAGGATAAGATGTCTGGAGTGTCGCTTCAGTTCCGCCAAGTTTCTAATTAAATTTAGTTAAAACGGAATGGCAACACTTTCTAGTCTCCGCGAAGAACGAAGAAAACAAAGTTCGGTTTTCTGTCACTCGATTCGACGTGCATGTAAAATGTAAATAAATTTCATGAATAGGAATCTATAACTTCGTAAGGAATAAAATATTGGTTCTATTGGAGTCAGAGAAGTGTTATTTTCTTATATTTACATACCAGATACTTCAATGCCTATCAGACTTCATGGAAGACTTTTAATGTGGGGTTACGTTCCTCTATAATGGTCTGATGGGAAGGCAAAACTCAAGACGATATTTGAAGTGTGCGGGAATGCTTATACAAGTATCTTCGAAATTACAAATGTTACAACTAATCTAAACACATGAGGCAGAATGAAACAGCACATTAGCACACATACACAATTTTTTTTTAATTTGAATAAAGGGTATATATGCATAGTAACGCGTCAAAAATAGCGAAATTTTGGTGACGTCGAAGTTCCTTGCGCATGCGCAACCTCGTGTGAGTGGCAAGGTCCTCTGGTAGACAGTCAGTGTCTTCGGGTGGTGGCTGCTGTATTTTATACGAAATGAAAACGCATTTGATTTTAGAAAATATCATTCTAATCCCAATATGATATCAAGAAAATATCCAAGTACAATTGATAAGTCATTTATAAATTTAACATTTACTGGAGTATAACTGCAGATGTATTAAACTGTGTATCTAATTTCTCATATCATCGACCAATTTAAGATTTTGCATTTATTATATTATTTATTATAATCATTCTAAAATGACCTAGGTCATTTAAGAATAATTAGAATAAATAATATAATAAATGCAATAAAATAATTATAAATTTAACAAAAATAATAATAATAAATGTGATATAAAATATAAGGAAATACATATGATTGTAAAATCATTTTTATTTCATTAGTTCTATAACATCTTCCCACTTCCGTTTGTAATCCTTCGCATTAAACATCAGCGGCTCCTTAAAGAGAAAGCCTACCGTCAATTTGTTTTAAAGGGATACTGTCAGTGTTATACAGGGATACAAACTACGAAATCTCCTGCAGTCAGAAACCGAGGAAGGCTTTTTTTGCAGTGTTACTAACACGCCATTATTGAGCAAGAATGATAAATATTTTTACTTCCACAAGCATATGAATCGGTGACATCGCTCCTAATGAATCACAACTTTTAAATGTTGGAATGCAGATTCCAACATTTAAAAGTGAAAAGTTTTAAAAGCATAAAAGCAATCTAGCTAGGGCTTTTTAAGTAATAATTGTAACGTATATTTCTCTCAAAAAACGTGCATTTTTAACTTATGGCATATAGATAGAAGCATTGGAATACCAACTAGAAAAATGCAATTAGATAACTGCAGCAAAAAATAATCATTCATTTTTTTCCTTCATGACGACGATGAGTATAAAACAAGCACATTGAAGTCAATGATTATGACGCACGTTTTTTCGCCACTTCCTATTCATAGTTGCCATGCCTTGTCTTTGGTAATTATCTATCAAAAATGAGACTATTTATAGATATTACGGCATGTGTATTAACAATAGTTTCAATTTCGATAAGATGGGATTTTAGAATTTATAAAGATATTTAAGAATAATGGTTATCAAAATGGAACACTGAAAACACAAACGTTTTAAGTAAAATATTGCTGTAATTAAAACGAAAATCTTAAAAATGTACGAATATCTTCTGTACATATTCGTACACGGATTTATTCGTACACGGATTTATTCGTACACATTTCATATACGGATGCTTAATACTGTGAGACAGCAAGTAGTTGCATAACAAAATAAACAATGGTTAAAATGCTTTTGCTACACGCAGATGGAAACTAAAGCGACCAAGGCATGGAGCCGCATATTTGCAGAAGAGCCAAGCTATTAATTAAAAATCTGATGTGTACACCACATGACTTCCTTGTAAGGAATATTAAATTATACTTATTTTTTCTTGCATTTCGTTTAAACTTATTGGATTGAATTAAATCTACTTCGCCGATAGCGCATAAAACACAATAGAATAAATGCATTCTTTAAAATTCACTCTATTTGTTTACCATAGCGACACTCTGGCGCTAGGTTCACTTAACAGTATTACATTTCGTTTATATTATAACTCAGAATGCACAAAATTTATACCATTTAAAGAATTATCTAATCTTTGCACATATTCTATCCAAATACTATATTAAAGCTAGAACGATGTATAAAAGAAATTAAGCAAACAAAACACAAAAGAAACACTTTTTCACAGACGATTGAGTATTTTTCATTCAATTAAATCAGTTCTCACTTCGCGACAAGGCAAAAATACATAAAAACTCAAAAAATCTATATTAAAAATTACGAAGTAAATCCTAAACACTTATTTCCTCGAAAAAATTCCAGAAAGGATTAAGCATGATTGAATTCGCAATAATAAATGAAGGCGTTATCTTTGTTGAACTACGAAACTTTTTGAACTTTGTTCAACTATCGAAACTACGTTTCTCTAGATGGGCAAAAAACCCACTAGTCTGCTGTTTCAAATGTAAACAATCAATGGCCGCCGTCAAAAGAAAATCCTTAGCTGCACTTAAACAACTTTAAAATTGTTGATAATTCTAAAAATATTGCACACAGATTTACTAAAGGCATAAAAACCTTAACCGGAAGATAAAAACATCATAATTTAATCATTTTTAAAGCAAAAAATGTACAATTTACAAACATATAAGAGTAAAGAAACTGAGATCACTGAGCCGGGTAACAGAGTGGATATATATTTAAATATATTTATATACGTTTGGCGGGACGCATTGCAACCAAAATACGAGGTGCACATCTACGTGATATAGTAGTCCTATATACAAAATTTCAACGTTCTGAGGCTACTCGCGGTCAAAATGGATATTTTCGTTGAAATATGCTGCCTGAAACTTTTCGCGATTACTATACTTCCTTTACTTCGTACAAGGAAGTAAAAAAGGCACATTGCACAGCTTTACATGTCCCATGAAGGGATCTCAGTTTGTAAATTAGATTCTTGATCTTAACTTACAGCAACAAGTCCCCTTCTTCTAAAACGAGTAAAGTATAATTCCTGGGAGCTTCTGAGAGCGTGTCGTCTATGGCTCGTTTTAAGCATACCAAAAAATGCTATGTAGGATTTAGGTCTGGTGATTTCACTAGCTGCACAATGCGTCCTTTTCCTACAGATCGAGAAGGTCTTTGTAATTTATAAAAGGTGTTTCTAACGATGATGATTCTATAGCAGATATATGTTACATATCTGCTATAGAATCATTGTCATTTTTAGAGTTTTGTGATATTTTACGTATTTTAGCTTTTATTAATATATTTTTTGATGTTTTGAGATTTTGAATGGCAAACTGCTTTTCCAAAGAATTGGAGTTTTCCCATACAGCAAGCTTTCTCCTCTTTCGACGGTATTTTCTTTTTTTTAAGGCCAAAGGGGCGTTAACCTAGAAAGGCTGTTAGTTTGGAAACTGCATTTTGTGTCGTTTCACGAAAATTGCAATTTCACTTTTCAAACTTTTGCCACCAAATATTATCGCCCTGTATTATATTTAAAGAAATTAAATAACGAAGAATCTGCAGGAATGTATGTAGTATGTTTCTCGCACTGTGAAA
Source organism: Stegodyphus dumicola (assembly GCF_044657685.1). Lineage (NCBI taxonomy): Eukaryota > Metazoa > Arthropoda > Arachnida > Araneae > Eresidae > Stegodyphus > Stegodyphus dumicola. The sequence continues at coordinate 28,833,396 of NC_140779.1, read as the reverse complement.
AAACAACGGTACATAGAGACATAAAAATTTGAATAAGGCGCCTGGATGATCGAATTGGAATTTGTTTTATTGTCTATTTTATGTTTTATAAAGCTTCAGCGAATTTTTGATTAACAAACTCAGCGATTTCAAAGCGAGAAATGGCAACACTGTACGGAATAAAACATTTTTATCTCCAGAGAGCGAGACTATCGATTGGAAATTCGTAAGATGTGCTGTTTTTAAATATTTCTAGAACAAAGTGACATTAATCCAAATGCTCTCGAAACGTACATGTGTGTGTAAATGAAATTAAACGCTCCTTTGGGCGTAATATAAACTCTGGAAGCTTTCAGATGTTTTTCCCGCATAACAAGCCATTTGGTTAAATTTACTCTTTTGTTTTGTTACCAATACGAATAAAATCGCTCTCCTCATTGAGATTGAAGTTCACATAAGAAGTGGTTGCAATTTTTGTAAAAGTTTGAGTTCTTTTAATTTTAAAGTTTTCTGTATAATATCATTACATGACTGTTAATCAGAATTTAAAAAACTAATAGTTTTGCTTTATCTTTTGCAGAGCTTAGCATTATCATCTCTTCATAACCTTTTCACAGATACAGAGAAAATGATTCTTTTAGGATCAAATAAACCAGGTAACACGGAAATTTCTTTTTTAAATGATGAAAAATTGTTTAAAGTATTCAAAATTTTCAATGTCTTTTTCTAATTATTTTTAATGTTTTATGCTTGATTAAACTGTGTGCAAAAATAAAACATTAATACGTTTGCTAAGAAATTCGTCTAACCAAAAATCGCAAAAAAAGTTATTTTTTCTTCGAAGTAAAAGCCAAAATGTCATCGCTGATTCAACGAAAAGTTAATGTTCGGTTTTTGAATGCAACAAAAGGTTTGCGTCCGGTCGACATAATGAACATGTTTGTCGCAGCAAAGGAAATACTGTTGCCAACATAAATATCGGATAAAAAAGACATCCACACTTTCCGGGGCTTTTTTTTTTTTTTAAATTCTTTCACTCATAATCTTTTCGTGTAACAGGTGAACACCATTTCAAGGCAATTAGCTCTTTATCTGAAGAATACGTGTGTATTGAATAAAACTCTAAAAGCAAAATATATTTTACTTTTTTAATAAAATTATTTAATTTTTTAATTCATCAGGATTTATATAATTTTTATCTTACTAAATTCATTTATCTTGTTCTTAATCATTAACTTTCTTTATCTTGGTTTAGACTAGTAGTCTTTAAACTGTGTTCTGCGAGTGAAAAATTAAAAATTCGAAAAGAATATTATAACGTACTCACACTGTAAAGTACTAGTTGACTAGTGTTTATTAAACTAAAAAAATAATATAAGTTATATTTAGTTACAGATTAGTTTTAAAATTTAAGCATGGGGTCATCACATGTCTAAGAGAATGGAGTATATTGTGTTGAAAAAATAAACAGTTTTCGAATGTAATATGAATTGAATTTAGACGGTAGGGTTAAAATTGATACTGCAATTGAAACTTGAAAAACAGACTACACTTCAATTGAAATGAAGCACCATTTTAATTGAAAAATGTACACTTCTGAAAGATGGGTGTTTTCAGTTCAGTTGTATTTTTCAATGATAAGATACGATTTGATCCTTAATGCGTATCTCAATGCTGAATGAGTTTCATGCTCGGAGACTTTGATGGCTATTGCATTTGTCGGATATCCTTAAAGAAAATCATCCGTCAGCTGAAATTAGTGATATTGTGCAATATAGTCTTTGAATATACACTAATTAGCCAAAACATTATGACCAATTTCCAATATACTGTTGCAGTTTTGTCTTCTCTGACACCAGTTGTTACGTTATATCCTTCCTTCACGTTCGTACGGGGTTCGTAGATTTGGAGTGAATAACGACGACACTTGATGAAGTATAGAAACATATTTTATTAGTCAGTATTGTCAGAGCAGCTCCAAAACACGTTTTATAGTCGTCGATGAACTACTATAAACACGCTGGAACAATCGGCGACATAGCCTTCTGTACACTGTCAGGCAATAACGGTGGAGACTGCTTCCTGTAAAACACCAGAGTACAGCTCCTGACTCTGCTTGGTCGTTCTCGGAACTCCACGTACTCTCGAGACTCTCCACACTACAACTCGCGATGCACTCGAAGACACACGAGCGCAGCTCCCGACTGTTCGGTTCAGTCGTTCCCGGAGTTCAACTCCCTCTCTCGATGATGCACTAACCGCGATACACTAAGAGACTCCTTCGGTGCACTCGACGACCCACTCGGCACTCGTTGCCCTGCTGTCAACTCGATCGACTCCGCACGGCTCGCTAGATGAGGCACACTCTCTGAGACACACTAACTGACTGCGGACCAGCAGGGTTTAAAAAAACTTTCGGCTTGTGTTTGAGAACATTCTGGTCTAAACCGGTAAGAATTCGTTCCAGAAGCTTCTCCATATGTCCATGGTATATCGCCTATTTTGTTGCCAAATGGGCTATTTTTCGCCAAATGTGGGAGCCCTGCCTTTCCTTGCCATTTTATGACAACCCTAAAACTGCTTTGCGGGGAAGCCATCTTACCGCGCCTGTACATTTCGTAACAATACTGTTTCTCAACCTTTATCCACAAATAACTGTAAATTGTCATGGCATAGATTCTAAAGGTCATGGTAAGGGTTCGGAGGAAGATAAGCAGAGATTATGCAATTTCTATAGATTACAAAAAGGTTACTTTTCAGCACTCGGCTGCCGCTCCATGATTATCCAGATTTGAATGATATCTCATATCCAACGAGTTCGAAGACAAAGACTTCAACAAGAAGGCTTACTCCTCAAGTCCTTGCACGATTAGGACCCATAGAATGAGTCCATTTTTGGATGGAAAATACACCATAAAAAGATGTAACAGATCAGCAATGATGTTCAAATAGGCCGTATTCGTAATGTTTATTCTTACAACAACCATTGATTCCACTGACGTCCATAGAATTGTCCGCAAAGATTAATACTCCAACTGACAACCTGTTTAGAGCCCATGAAGCATGTACAGATTAACTGCTCTCTTGGAAAATGGCGCGCTTTGACTTGGCCATCGACGTGATGTAAAGGAAATAAAGTTCCTTCCGCCTAGATAACTCTTTTCCATTGTTGCATTCTCCAGTCATAATGTACCAAAAGATTTGTAATAAAACATTTTATGGCAATTTATAAAATTTGTAGAAGTATCATCATAATAGCCGCGATTGGATAGCCGCGATATCAGCCAAGGCAAATTTAAATAATCTCTGAGCTACCATTTCACAACGGATCCTATTTTTTTTTTTTTATTATTATTTATTTACTTTCCGTCATAGTCTTTTGAACATTTTCAGCAGTGGCAATGCTCACATCAGGTAAGTGTGATTAACTAATGAAATTATTAAAATTCTAAAAACTGTTAAAAACTTTAAATCGTGAACTAACAGCTGTACAATGTAGAATAACAATGCAATCATGACGAAGCAGCAATATAATCTACTTTTAGTTTTATACTGTAGTTTTATATTTCTTTATATGTTTAATAAGATGACTTGGAGTTTAAAATATTGTTTTTTTAGCAGTTTACTTCTCACTCATTTTAGCATTTAAATTAGTCCTAATAACTTTATTTAAATAACCATTCTATCACGTAATTTAAATTTAGATGATTGTTAACGATTACAAAAAGCTTTATAAAGTATGAAAATGGATGTATTTTAATGCTGCCAGTTTTTATAGCGTTAAAAATGCAGAAATTTTTAAGCGCAATTTACTACACGTAAATTTTCATTGTGTGATATTTCAGAACTAAATTGCGGAATTTGCATGTAATAATTAAATTTTGAATTCTGTTAAAAATTTTAGAAATGTCGAAAAAATTATTTTTATTTCCTTGTACGAAGTAAAGGAAGTATCGTAAACGCGAAAATTTTCGGGTCATGTTTCAACGAAATTATCCGTTTTGACCCCTTTTGAATCCATCTGAACGATGTTTTTGCTCGACATCTGTACGTATGGATAGAATAAAGGTCTCCTTTTCCCAAAACGAATTAATAAATGCATCTAAAATGGATTTAAACGAGATCTTGGGTTGTACAAGATGCATATATACCTACATATACATATATCTTGCATAACTCAAAAACGAGTAACTTCAGAACATTGAAATTTAGTATGTGAGACTGCTATAACGCGTAATGGTGCACCTCCTTTTTTGTTTGTAATCGGCCAGATCAAATGTATATATAATAATAAAATGTACAAATTTTATGTAATAATAAAATTCCATAGTCAAGAATACACTTAAAATTCTACCTTTATGTTCTTTTTAATGGCGACGGTCTCTTATTTGAAAGTACTTGGAATTAAATCCACAACCCCGTAGTCAAGTTGTTTTTCCCGCCTTTTCTACACGTACAGTTATACAATGTTCTGGAAATATTTAAAGCGAACTGGATTGGCTGACGAGGCTGACGTCATTTCTTGGAAGCTCCGCCTTTCCAGAGGCTATAAAAAGACTCACAAAAGAATATCGGGGGCTTTTTCTTAAATGTCACGATGCAGTAAACTTCATACAAAAAGTTATTAGTAATTCTTTTTATTTACTCCGGATATCTGATTTTGTAACTGCTATTTCTCCTGAATAATAATAAATGGATCCTGTTTTTTAAACTTATCGTCTGATAATTTAAATAACGACTACATTTTATGATTCTTCACCATACTGTTACTCGGCACGGTGAGCGTGCTTTTTTTGTGTTGAAAGTGAATGAATTATGTTGTTCTTATGCTCCGGTTAAGGAATTTATGCCTTTAGTTAATCTGCATGTAGTAGTCGTAGAATTACCAAAGATTTAAAAGTTGTTTAAATGCAACTAGGCCTAACGGTGCAGCCATTTGTTTACATTTGAAACTTAGCAGAATAGTGGATTAAATCAGTTTCTACACCTTCAGTGTCTTTTTGCGGAGTGGAACCAAAAGTAAACTTTGAGTTTTGTGCACCACAAAATCTGCCTTCTTGTCGCTGGCTGAATTGCTTGTTTTTGGGCAGAAACTCTAATGCTAATTGTAAAATGTTTTCTAACTGTTTTAACTGTATTTGGTGCTTTATGTTTCTCTACATTTTTCAATTTTTAATGAAGATGTTTTAAAGTTTTATGTATTTCTGCCTCGCTGTGAAGTGAGGACTGAATTAGTTGAATGGAAAATACATCTCTAATGAGATTCGAGGAAATAAGTTTAAATGAAATGCAGCAAAATTTGTCTGTAATTTAATAGGCCGTAGAAAGAAGTTATGTGGTGTCCACACCAGATTTTTTTTTTTTTAATGTAGCGTTTTAAAAGTTTAGGCCTTTAAAGTTTCCGTTCAGAATGAGGGCTATATGTCAAGTTTGCTATTAAGCACACTGCTTATATCGGGTATTTTTGATTTTCAATTTCATAAATTGAGGCGTGAAATTAATTCATGCCATTGTAATCTTGAATACCTCTTATCTTCTATTTAATAATGCATAATTTGTGCAAACAAAGGAATAATGTTTTTGAGGCAAATTATCTGAATATTTAAATGAAATGGTTGACATTGAGAAATAACAATTGTGTAACAAACATATAATGAAACTAATTAAAAACCATAACTAGCAGTGAGCTGAAATTCATGTGTGTATGTGTTTTTTAGCACAAAGGGCCAATTTGCCCCGGATGGGCTATTAAGCTATTACTTTCATTTTGGCATTTTGCGTGGATTCACTACAAACGGCGAATCACTTTTTAAATTGTTGCCACCAAATATTAAAGCTCTGAAATTTAAATATTTAAAGAAATTAAATAATGAAGAATCTGCATAAATGTATGTATGTTTCTAGCATTATGATAAAATAACTGAACCTAGAGCCGTAAAATTTTGAATAACGTGCGTCTCCACCGGAGTATGGGCATCTGGAAACCCAAATTCGGAATTTGGAATTTGTTTTATTTTATTATCTCTTTCAAATTTCGTAAAATTTTAATGAATTTTCGATTAACAGACTCCACGATTTCAAAGCGAGCAGTGGCAACACTATGCGAAAAAAAAAACATTTTTATCTCCAGAGCGCAAGACTTTGTATCGAAAATTCTAAAGATATGCTGGTTTTTTTTTATACATATTGTGCGATATTGCTGTTGAATTGAATTTTATGTGGTTTAAGTGCGAAGAACATGATATTTAATAAATAAAGGTGACACACCAAACGTTAAAGAACGTCCTTTAGTGCGTAATATAAAATTTGAAAGCATTCAGATATTTTTTTAATAATTAAATCCTTTAAAGACATTGTGATGAACTGTAACATAGCTATAATGCTAACATAAAAGAGACTAGAATACTGAAATAATCTCTCCATGTTTTGACTTTCCAACTCTAATGATGCGACCCTGAAGCAAGAACCATTCTGCAATAAAATACTTAAAAAATTATGTTACAAGTGGCGGTTTATTATGTGCTCGCAGTCAAGTAGGACAACCTTTTCAATGATTTTCCGCAGGAAATATGCAACTCAACACCCCTCTGCGCTCACGCGAATTTGAAAGCCTGAAAAGAGCGGCGGATGCAAATGGGGTTGGTGGCGGGCGCAGTTTTAAAGTTTTTATTCTCTTTGAGAGGGGGAAGGTGTGTTGATATCCCATATTTTTATCCTTGTCGGTTTCGATATTTTTCTGTGAATTCGCAAAATAAGATTTTAATTGTAGGTGAGGTTTACAATCTTTTTTATTGCTTACTGATTGCAATGTCACTTTTTAATTTTAAAACACCTACTATTCCTTTGCACATATTTCGTTCAAACATAAAATATCAGTTTAAGCTAAAGTTTAAGTATTTTTTTTAGTGCTTTTTTTATCGGTTTGTTCGCAACAATGAAAATTCTGCAACGATCAAGTCGATTGATAAGCAAAGATATGAAACAAAAGATGCATCAAAATTTTTTTTAACGTCACATTAAATAAAATAAATCTAAGGCAAATTTTGGAACAAAGCGCTTATAGAAGAAGTTATTGTGGATCTTCTTTTCAGCATCTGGCGGGTCAGATTTCGTCCGTCTAAGCTGTTTTGACTCGATGTTGAACGATACGTACACACGCGCACACAAATAATTCCCTTTAATATTTCTTTTATTAAAACGTGTCGGCCTTATTTCATTTTTCGTGTGGGTCGTATTATCCAAATCTTTTATGAGCTGTGACCCATAATAAAAGGGCCTACACGTACGAGGTAAGTCTCTAATGCTGCAAACTCGGAATAATAAGTTTCACAAGCTGCTTAACCGGTCGCTGGCTGCCGTGCCGGAGGGCCCGGGTTCGAACCCCGGAGAAGGCATAGATGTTTATAAATGTATAGTGTCGGGCACTCTAAATATGTTGGGTGGGGGCACTCTAAATATGTTGGGTCCACTATTCCCCCTGGTTATCAAGGCTGTTCGGAAGCACACACTGAGTACATTCTGTAAGTAAATAAATTTTAATAATTCGAACAGGTTTTTTGTTCTTCTTCAGATCTATTCCCCCTGGTTATCAAGGCTGTTGCCAACGACAGGCGTAATCTTGCGCTCCCTGCCACGAAAGTCGCTGAACACTGGTAGTTCGGTTCGAGGTTCGAATCCCGCGAAAGGGCTGGCTGCATGGGTGTTTTCGTGGTTTTCCCCATGTGTAACGTGTATACGAGCCAGTTTCCTTTAGAACGTTCTCCATGAAGGCATCCGTCCCCTTAGGCAGATAGCCCTGGAAGCTTTGCCGTAATTAAATAACCTAACCTTGGGAGCCGAAAGTTCTCTCGTGTGGTTTGATGGAAGGAGAGAGGGGTCGAAGACCCTCGGACTCGTCACCCCAAGGTGCTCCATCAAAATTGGGGGCGGAACTGAGCTAAATCGCATTGTCACCTGTAAGTGGCGGTTTTCAAAAATTCCCTATGCAAATTAGTCAAAACTATAAAGAGACGCAAGGCGATTGCAAGATGAAGCAAGTCCCCACTTTGGGCCCCAAGTCAAAGAACTGCTTCGTGTTACGTTTGGCAAGAATCATGTAATATCCAGAGCTTTTCCGGATGCCTAGACTCCTCGTTCACTCGACTTTTAAGTTCACTCGACTTTAAGTCCCTGTGTTATTTTTGGTTGTGGGGATTCCTAAAAGACCGTGTTTATGTAGGAGGAATTAGGACTTTACCAGAGTCGAAAGCCAGCATTACACGCCATCTTGCTGAAATCCCTCGAGAGTTACTTCACGCTACCATTGAACACGCTGTAATGCGCTTTCAACACGTAATTCATGCCAATGGAGCACACACTGAGTACATTCTGTAAGTAAATAAATTTTAATAATTCGAACAGATTTTTTGTTCTTCTTTACGCTCCACTATTCCCCTGGTTATCAAGGCTGTTGCCAACGACAGGCGTAATCTTGCGCTCCCTGCCACGAGGAATTTCGTGGGCTTGGGCTGCTGTCACTTTCAGACAAGTGAGCATAAGTAACAACAACACAATTTTATGAATTTCACATTTCACACACGCACTGGCGCATTTGCATGTAAAATCACATTCAGACATGAAAGATATAGTCCTCATAATGGCATCCTTAGTTGCCGATAAACAGTTCTAATGCTTTTTAGCGGAATAGAAAATGCACGCTCAAACACGTTAAGAACCTTATTATTTTGATAATAATACTGCTAATTGTTATAACGTATTACAGTATAAACATTTATGTTTTGCTCATTATGTTTTGCTCGTTTTTATTTTGTCTGAAATTTTTATATTTTAAGGGGTATCAAAACCCCCTATACCAACAATGTTAAATTGGCCATTTTCGATGTACCTTTTCTCAAAATCTGCTGTAAATACAAGCTTGAAATTTTTTCTGTAATTAAAGTATACCTATCTGATTATACTGAAATGAGCTTTTGAAACATTTTGAGTTTTAGAGTAAATTACAGAATATTTTGTTAGGCATAGTAAAATTTAGCACATTTCTCACACAAAAATATTTTTAATTTTTTTTTCTAAGTTTATTACAAAACGCTCATTTCAGTAAATATAAGGGGAACCTAATAAATAAGCCATAAAAAGTTTAGATACCTGTGAGCAGTAGTTCCTGAGAAAAGGTACATCGAGTATAAAAAAATCACATTTGGAGAAAAACGAGTTTTTATGTAAAAATCCTCATTGATAAAAGCAGTAGATAACAAATTAAAACTAGATTTTTTTACAGTTCTAACTTTCATAGAGATTAAAGAATGGTATTTTTAGAAAGATAAAAGTGTAGAGAATTTGAAAATGCAAATATCCGAAATCACAATTTTTTGAAGATTTTGGGGTTCCAACATCCTCTAAAATAAATTATGTTTTAATTGCTAGAAAATAGTTCTGTTTATAAACAAGGGTTTAACTGAAAACTCTATTTTCATTAAAGTCTTATAGAGGCATTAGAGTTTTAGGTGAGAGAAACTCATTGATATATATATATAGAGAGAGAGAGAGAGAGAGACAAATAGATAGATAGCTAGATAGATTGCCATCGCTCGCTTTGAAATCTTTGAGTTTGCTAATCAAAAACTCGTTAAGGTTTTACAAAATATGAAATATATAATAAAACAAATTCCAAATTAGGGTTTCCAGATGCCCATATTCGTGTGAAGGACTATGTTATTCAAAATTTGATGGCCGTAGGTACTGTAGTTTCTTCACAGTGCGAGAAACATGCATATATTCATGCAGCTCCTTCATTATTTAATTTCTTTAAATATAATAGAACTCTAATATTTGGTGGCAACAATTTGAAAAGTGAAACAGCATTTTATAATGCACGGCGCAAAATGACAAAACGAAATTAATAGCCCTTCTGGGCAATTTGCCGCTTTGGGCTAATTAAAGAATGAAGTAAACAAAAAATATAATATAAATTGCATGTATCTCTTGAAGCTATGAGTTTAAATAAAATCACTCTACACAAGTACAATGTTTCTTTTAATTTTGACGTAATGCAAGGATGTAAAACTCAGCAGGGAGCACTGAACTGCATTTTTCGCTCTGCTGCGTTCTTCATTTCGTAGAAATTATATAATCTCTTCACGTCGGTTTTATTGCATAACTGCAATAAAGAGCACACGCGTACGCAAAAAAAATAAATAATGAAACATTTTTTTAATCCATACTTTCCTACTTTTATAAAGAAGCGTTGCGCACAATAGCTAGTTCCATTTCAGAAGCACAAATGCGATTAACCGGGACTTCGCTGAAAGCGCTGAAAAGTTGGTCAGCTATGGGTTTTCTTAACGGGTGTAGCTGAGCGTGAAAAAGAAACTATTGGACTAAGCGGAGCAGATTCTCTAAGATTACAGCCATTATTTTGCTTTCGTCTCGACTTGATGGTAAAAAAAATAAATATAAATAATAAGAAAGTATCGTATTTTTCATGTTAAGTTGCTGAATTTCTTACTTTCACTTGCTACCTCCAGTAAATAAAAGCTTTCATTGGAATTATGTTTCGAATTCCGAGTTTTAAATGTACAGAGTGGTTATAATTAAAGTGACTCTATTCAGACCCCTGTAAAACACGTTCTTCCTATAGGATTTTGATGAAGCTTGGTACGTACGTTATATGGGCTATGGGAAAAAGATTTCTGCAATAAAATATACTTCAAATTTTGACCACCAGATGGCAATTTTCAAAAATTCCCTATGCAAATTAGTCAAAACTATAAAGAGACGTAAGGCGATTGCAAGATGAAGCAAGTCCCCACTTTGGGCCTTAAGTCAAAGAACTGCTTCGTGTTACGTTTGGCGAGAATCGTGTAATATCCAGAGCTTTTACGAATGCTGGACTCCTCGTTCACTCGACTTAAGTCCCTGTGATTTCTGTTGTGGCGATTCCTAAAAGACCGTGTTTATGTAGGAGGAATTAGGACTTTACCAGAGTTGAAAGCCAGCATTACACGCCATCTTGCTGAAATCCATCGAGAGTTACTTCGTGCTACCACTGAACACGCTGTAATGCGCTTTCAACACGTAATTCATGTCAATGGAGCGCACACTGAGTACATTCTGTAATTGAATAAATTTTAATAATTCTAACATATTTTTTGTTCTTCTTTATGCTCCACTATTCCCCCTGGTGGTCAAAATTTGAACTATCTTTATTGCAGAAATATTTTCCCCGGGGTCCATATAACATATATACCACATTTCATCAAAATTAAATAAGTGGAATAGGTTCTACATGGATCTGAATAGGGTTACTTTAATTATAACGACCCTGAATTTAAATTTCCTCACATGATAATTTTTGAGTGATTGGGTATTAAAAGGGGGAGGAATGAATCCCTGGGGAAAACAATTTGTAACTTGTAATGGATTGAATGCACGGAGAGCCGATGATACTCGCAGTTTGATAACATTTATTTTCACAAAAGAAGCACTTTACAATTCTAGAACTTAAGCTCTAAAACAAAAGTAAACAAAAGTACAAACAAACATAAACAAAACAAAAGCTAAAACATAAACAAAACATAAACAAAAGCTAAAACAAAAGTACTCGTAGAGCTTTTCTCAGTATTACAGAGCACAGTCAGTAGTTATCACTTAAACTATTAAGAACGTTAAACAGAACCCAATACAAAGAGCGAAGGTCTAATTCTGAACACCGAGATCTAACTCTGAACTGAAGACTGAGAACAGATTGTAATGAAGTTTAAAGAAATCTCGCCATTTTTGAACGAACAACCAAATTTATTGGTGTAGCTACAGCGGACGTGGTTAGAGCGGACACATACGATTTCGTGGTCAGAGCGGACACATCTTTTCCCCCATCTTAGAACAGATAAACGGTGCAAATAAATAAATACGTTTAAAAATCACAAATATAATTTAAAACAGTATTTTAAGCGGCAAATCTCTTTCAAGTGGGACAACGTTTTTTTTTTTTTTTTTTTTTTTTTTTTTTGCCGACGTTTTCTGTTTTTGCACTCGATTATCGAATTACAAGGATAAATACATTTTTGCCAATCAAATTTCATTATTTATATTTACATTTTTATGATATTATAGTGCGAACTCATTTTAAACATAGAGAAATGTAATAAAAATAAAATGTTTTAGAGAAATATTTAAAAATTAATAGTAAGTAACAGTATAATGAAGGGTGCGAACAAGTTTTAGGGATTTTGTGGAAAACTGTACTTTAGAGTCAAATAAATATTAGAACAGGTGCAGTTGCCAGAAAATTAATTAGTTTCATTAATGTAAGTAAAAATAAATACTAGAAGTAAAATATACAAAACAGATACAAGTAAATAAAAGAAAAATAAATACTAACTAACCTTTATTATAAAGGCATAAATATCATTTACCATTAGATTTAGTCCAACCTAGTTACAAAACTTAAAGATTTTAGACATTTTTCTAAACTGTTTGATGTTTCGAATTCATTTAGGATGTTTTCAATTCTTTCCAATTTTGCATATGCTTTTTTCCTTTTTATTCCAGGGTCGCCTCATTCTGTGGCTTTCAAATTAAAAGACACTTTTTTGTGTTTCTTCTTTTAGTATTTTAACTGATAAGTACAAATTAGACTGGTTTCTGCCAGCGATTGCATTTAATTTGGAATTCCACCCTTCAACAGAATTGTTTGTCCTATGACGCTGTCCATATACATTCCATACTTTAATGGGCATATTTGGATTGTCCATCCACTGCTCGACAAAATAATCAATGAGTGTGGTAAGTTTGTCAATGCTAAAAGCTTTTCCCATAAAATGCTCCAAGCATCATCTATGTGTTCTATTGGCAAGTACGTTAATGCAGAAATCATTCTACAGACATTTCTTGTATCTTCGTTCTCTTTATATTCTTTTACTAGACCCATTTCTTGTATCTTACGCCAGAAGCATTGATTAAAATGAAAGTTACACCCGGAAATAGTCGAACTGGGAAATTCTAACATACAACTATTGATGGCTGCGGCTTCAAAATTCAATTTTATAATGTCCGACTTCCGCTTAGGGCACCAGTGTTTCGCTTCCTGAAACATTGCAATGTAAGTTGCTTGTCTCTTATCAGGCAGAAATGCAAAAAGCGCTGGATAAACGTTGGTCTCAGTTGCTGTACTCCTTAAGTCGACGTGTATTGTATATATTTGAGCAAATTGTTTCGGGCAACCTTTAAATTTTCCATCTAAGAAAAAGGTCTTTATATTTTCCAAAAGATACCGAGATGCTTCTCCTCCAAATACTAAAATCCTGTTATCTTGGTCATTTTGAAAGTCTAAACGAAGAAAGTTTTTTTCTCCATTAAAAAGCATAAGTGTATCGTTTGCAAACTGAATGTCGTCGGCATTTCGGGGATTTTAGGTAGCTCCCAAAGCCTTTCTCCTGTCCTTACATAAAACACTCTTGGCATGGAGTATGTCGGTATTTTAGTAATGAAATCATAACCTTTCTGATATAATTCTGAAAGTTTTTCTTGAAATATATGGGGAACAGGAACTGATGTTTCTTCTCGGACTCTTTTTCTGCGAGTCTCTAACTTCCTTTTAAATTCAATCTCAGCAATGTTGGACACGAAGGAATGTTCAGTTTTCTTCAGTACTTCGTACTGAAAATTTGTCTTTATATTTCCTTCATAATGATGTGTCTCTTCTTTTACACATACTCAACTCATTCCTAGTTTATTGGGCCCACCAGCGGCCGAGCGGTAAAGACGCTGAACACTGGTAGTTCGGTCTGAGGTTCGAATCCCGCGAACGGGCTGGCTGCGTGGGCGTTTTCGTGGTTTTCCCCATGTGTAACGTGTATACGAGCCAGTTTCCCTTAGAAAGTCCTCCACGAAAGGCATCCCTCCCTGTAGGCAGATAGCCCTCGTGTGCTTTGCCATAATTAAATACACCAACACCTAATTTATTTTTTCGGTGTAAACAGTGTGGGTAATCATCTACAACTAAACATTCTTTTCCGTTTTTTGTAAAGAGTAATTTTGTTGCAATGGCTATGAATTCCATAGCAGATTAGATAGTAAAAAAATTAGAAATTCAATATTCGGGCTTCCAGGTTCGGATTGAGGAGTAGGTTATTTAAAATTGGATGGCTCTAGGTACCTTTGTTTTTTCACATTGCTAGAAACATATATACATTCATACAGATTCTTTAGTTTTTAATCTCTTTAATGTAATACAAGACGAGGATATTTGGGAGCAGGAATCTGAAAAGTGATCCAACGCATTTAAGCGTTTCGACGAAAAATGCCGTTTCGATATTAATATCCCATTCGGGTGAGCTAATAAACGGTTTAGGGATAATAAAAATTAAAAATTAAAATTTGATTTTTTTTTTTTTTTTTAATTTTCGATTTATAACCAAATATTTATTATCACATCAATTATTTAATGATCAAAATAAGGTAGTGTTATGTTTCGTTTTATTTGGCACAGCTACAAATTACCATTATGAATAAATTATGGTTCTATAAAATTTCTAGAAAATACCCAGTCAAGAGTAAGAAATGTAATGGGTAAGAGAATCCCTGAAAACTGAGATTCTGGGATCCAAAGAATAATCTGTATCAATATTTTTCATTCTAAGTGCATTGTATACTAGAATTATACAACTTTTAAACCAGTATAATACTACTGGTTAATTTTTAAATAATTAATAAAATTTATAAATTAAATAACACATAATTTATAAAATTTATAAATTATTAGTAGCTATGAGGTCAATTTTAAATCGCTTAATAACTAAAGTTGCTTTCCTCTTTGTTTGTGAAAAAATACAATTTCCATTTAATTTAAACAAATTAGATTTAAAACTAAGAATGTTTTTGTTTTAAGAATTGTTGTAAATAAACGTAAGCATCAAAACCAATTTTCTTTTGCTTTAATTAGCATTAATTAAATTACTTTAAGTGATGGTGTTTAGATTTAAAATGCGATTACGGGTAATTCATGTCATTCGAACTTTTAGCACAAGAATTACAACGGCCTAAAAATATTTTAAAGCGCAAGCGAGAATAAATCAAGAGACTATAATTCAATGCCACCCGCAATTGCTGAATTCGTAAATTATTACCAGCAAATATTAAAAATTAACAAGTTATGGGAATTAAAATTTACACTAGTGTAATCTGCACTCCGTAGGCTGTGGAATCTCTGCCCTAGATTCGGAGCTGCAAGCGTCCGTTGTGTCATACCGGTCAAAACGTTTTTGACAGTTCGCACGGTCAATCAGTGACATTATTTTGTAACGAGTGTTTAGGTCCTTTTTCTAATGACACATTTGGCGCGGTATGGGGCAGGTCGCATCAGCTTCCCGTCGTTAAATTTTCAGGCCACGCCAAAAATGAAACTGACCGATAAATTTTCATTGTCATTCATTTTTCATGGTCCTCAATGAAGATACGAATTGCATGTCAGTAGTATAATTATCTCTAACTAACGAATTTAACTGCATAAATTAGAAGTTAAAATATAGTTACAAACAGTTATTTCTAGGTAACTGTTAAGTTAATATGAGTAGCTATTTTCTGAAGTGTGAATTTACCGATTTTACTTGCAAGTTCGATTGGTAGGGGAGTTTATGTTCAATAGTTCGTAATACATAGGACTATGTAATTCACAGCTTCATAGATCCTATTAAATAGATTTCATATAGGAAAATGAGTGCTGTTAAATAAAATTTAAAAATCTGATGTATGCACCTCATGTCTTCATTGCACGGCCTATTACATTACGCACATTTTTTGCTGCATTTCATTTAATCTTTTATTTCCTCGAATTTCATTAGCGATATATTTTTCATTCAACCAATTCAGTTCTCACTTCACTGCAAGGCAAAAATACATAAAAACTCAAAGCATCTTCATTAAAAATTGTGAAATATGTAAAAACATAAACCACCAAATAGAGTTAAAAACAGTTAAAAATCAATTATAACAATTAAATTAGAGTTTCAAAGCAAAATCAAACAATTCAGCCAGCAGGCAGGAAGGCAGGCATTTTACTACTGAAAAAAAAAAAAACTGAAAGTTTGCTTTTGGTCCCAATTGGCAAAAAGGCACTGAAGTTTGTGCACAAACTTACTTCATTCAATATTCTACTGAGAGTTCGAAATGTAAACAAATAGGGGCTTTCTTAGGCTTAGTGCCACTTAAACAATTTTTAAATTATTCATAATTCTACAACAGTTGTATGGAGATTAACTAAAAGTATAAAAACCGTAACCGGAATATAAGAACAACATAATTCAATCCCTTTTAAAGCAAAAAACGTGAAAAATTTACCAGTTTATCAGAATAAAAAAAAACTTAGTTCAACGAGCCTGGTGACAGGGTGGGTTTTCGACATAGATATATAATATGCAGATGGAGGACCAAATAATATGAACATCTGTGAAATAGTGGAAAATCTTTATTAATAGGGAGTTGGACCACCCTTTGACTGAAGTACAGATTGAATGCGATAAATGCATAAAGGACATAAAGGATAGATGCATAAAGGACATAAGGACATGGGCAATATTTAAAGGAATATTTAGCCATTCCTCCTGCAGTGCGGTCTCTAATTCCGAAAGTCCAGATGGAGGTGGAAATCGGGAACGAAGTTTGGACTCCAAATATGCCCATAAACGTTCAATAATATTCAAGTCTGGAGACTGAGGGGGCCAAGCGATATGTTCAATTGCATCGTCATGCTCTTCGTACCATTCTTGAATACACCTAGGAGTGTGGATAGGGACGTTGTCGTCTTGAAAAAGCGATCGCTCCCCAGGGAACACAGTCTAGGCATGATCCCCTAGAATGCTTAGATAGTGATTGGATGTGATTCTTTAATGCAGAATAAGAAGTGGCTCAAGACCACGCCAAGATATCGCACCCCATACAATAATGGCGCTACCCCCATGCTTCACAGTCGGCAAGAGGCAGTCAAGATGAAACACTTCTTTGGGCATTCTCCAGACATAAACGCGTCCGGTCGTCTGAAATAGCGTGAATGACGATTCATCTGACCATATTACCTGTTGCTACTGCTGTGGGGACCAGCCCTTGTGATCTCTGCACCATTGGCGTCGCTTGAAAGCATTAGTTGCTGTTACCAAGGGTTTACGGATTGCCACTCTGCCATAAAAGTTCGCAGCATGAAGTTCTCTTTTGACAGTTTTTGTTGAAACGGGGTCCTGGACATGACTGTTCATTTCGGATGATATCTCGGATAACGATTGCTTATGCTTTCGGGCTGCTATGCACTTCAAGACCTGTCTATCCCTATTAGGCAGCTTTGACTTTCGGCCACTGTTGTGCTTAGAAGACGTCGTCTTACCCGCTTTCGTCTACGCTGTCATAAGGGCTGATACCATACTCCTTGCGCACCCCACAAGGTTTGCTGTATCCGTAACCGATGCTCCACTTAAATGCGCTCCAACTATCATTCTTCCTTGGAACCCTGACAGGTCTGACATTTCAACTTGTCCCAGACAGTTCGATCGAAGCTTGCTACGCAGGTGACTGCCGTTGAGAGACTGATATACCTTCCTCTTCACGCTCACTAGGTGGCAGACTTCTGTTGCAGGTGGCTCGGCTGTACTGCAGGTGTCAAATATGTCATACGTTTTCACAGATGTTCTCATTATTTTGTCTTTTATGTGTATGTTAGGTGCAACCAAAACGAAAGGTGCACAACTACATGTTATAGCTGTCCCATATACAAAATTTCAACATTCTGAAGCTACTAGTTTTTGAGTTATGTGACGTACATTCATATACGTACTTACGTACAGACGTCAGGAAAAAAAATCTCTCCTGAATCCATTTTAAATCCATTTTGCAATTCGTGTTTGGAAAAAAAGTCCTTTATTCTGTCCTTAGGTACAGAATGTTGCTCAAAAACATTATTCATATGGATTCGAGAGTGTTCAAAATGAATATTTTCGCTAATATAGGCGCTTTCATAATATTTTAATTAGGAAATATCGAAAGTTTGCTTGTAGATTATTCATAATGTCTTTAATGCAAAAGTTCCTTTGTGAACGATTAACAACGTTCCTGGAAATTCGTTGTCCAATGCTGTACTCTTAATCTTAATATTCGGGGGTACTGCTTGTTGGAAGAGAACTTGCCAAAGTAAAATTAAAAATTAGGGGAAAAAAGCAACCTTATTATAGAGAAAATGTTTTCAGGAAATTAAGAACGAAAATTCTGCACACATTTTTTTTTTTTTTTTTTTTTTTTTTTTGCTTCTAAAGAAAAGAAACCTGTGCCTTAGCTCTTCAAAACTGATACAATTATTGAAGACCTACGTCAAAGTGCAGTAAGATAAACGTCTCTTGCGTCTTAAAAGACAGAGGTGTTTTTTTCTTCCCCAGAATGGTTTTCTCTTGATGAAGGGGGAACCCTTTTGTCCTCGAAATCGATTGGGATTTTATAAAATCTACGCCGAATACAAGTTCGTCGATTTGCCTATTTTACAATCTTTTAGTTAGTTGTAGAGTCATTAGGTTAATTGGAAGCAGAAAAGATGAAAATTATGCAACCGACTTCGCCGGGAATAGAACCAAGGACATCTGGAATACCGGCCCAGCGTGCTACCGTTACACCACAAAAAACACGCTACGGAAGTGTGAGAAATACCTTATATAGTCCCCTTTTTAAAGGTCCACTAGGGATTTAGGGGACCTAGTCGCCAAATCCTGGGTGCGGAGAATCATCATCCACAACCCTTTTAGTTCGAGCGCCACTTGTAGAGTCATTAGGTTAATTAGAAGCAGAAAAGATGAAAAATATGCAAACGCCTTCTCCGGAAATCGAACCACGGACCTCTGGAATACCGGCCCAGCGTGCTACCTTTACACCACGAAGGCACGCTGCGGAAGTGGGAGAAATACCTTATAAGTTATATGTATTTTTTAAATTTTTATTAGTCCGAACGGGCTTATCCCTAAGGGACTATTGTTTTCTTTTGCGATTTTGCTTCGAATCACTCTGAACATCCGCTTCACTTTTCAAACTGTTGCCACCAAATATTATCGCCCTGTATTACATTTGAATAAATTAAATAATGAAGAATCTGCATAAATGTATGTATGTTTCTCACACTGTGATAAAACGACGGTACCTAGATCCACCAAATTTCGAATGACGCAATCCTACAGTGAATCTGGATATCTAAAACCCTAAATTTGAAATTTGGAATTTGCTTTATATTCGATTTCATATTATGTAAAACTTTAACGAATTTTTTATTAACAAACTCAAGCATTTCAAAGCGAGCATGGCAACGTTGTACAGAAAAAAGATTTTTATCTCCATCGCGCGAGAGTGTGTATCGGAAATTCTAAAGGGATATGCTCCTTTTGAAATTATTTTGCGATACTGCTTTTGAACTGAATTTTATGGTTTAATTGTGGAGAATATGATATTTAGTAAAGAAAGAGTAACACACAAAATGTTTATAAAACGCCCCTTTGGACGTACTTTAAAATCGGAAGCCTTTCAGATATTATTTTTTTCTTTTTTTAATTATCTGTTTATTTTTGCTTAGTTTATAATGGTTGACTGAAATCAAAACCAAGATGTTTCGCGACTTGCTCCCTTACTTGGCAACATTTCTCTGCGACTTGGCGATTTTTATAATGTATTTTAAATTTATTTGGCGACCTTATATTCCATTTGTGTACTTTATCTTTCATTTGGCGACTTTGCAGCATTTCGGAATTTTGTTTTATAACATTCTGATCACAGTAACCAAGTTGTTGATCAGAACAGACGGCGTATTTTCTATATATTCGTCTACAAAAGGCTGGGACTTCGGCAGTTCAATAACAATATCCGAATCGCAAACATTAATCGATGTCTACTGTAGACAAATAAAAGTTTATATGAATATAACTGCTGACAACTGACCAAAATATACATAGAACATAGAATAAACATAGAATCTGCAAAAGACAATTTAAGAACGAGAAAACGTTCTGAAAAAATTGTTTCAATTGTTTCTGATAAATGGAATATCTCAAATTCATTCTCAGGATAAATTTTAAGATAAAATATAATTCCTTTGAACACGACTGCTCCCTTCATACGAATGACATCAAATATTTTATTATAGAATAAAATTTTATAGCAATGAGAGTTTGATTTTTACTACTCGATTTATAATTTTAGGTCTCTGTTGAAATACATCTCAAACGACTTTTTGTATCGCCGTTAGAGGGCGTTTCTCTTAGGGAAAAAAATGTTAGTTTTTTGTTTACGATGTACAAGTGTAAAAGAATTTCAAATAAAATGGTTATTTTGTAAATTTTTGAAATATTGGCTTCTATTAGTATTATTAAGTATGAAGTTAAAACAAAAATATTTTATTTAATAGTCTATTCTACAGCGCTATGTTATTGATTTAATTCGAGGAATCATTCTCACAGATTTGAACATGTTTCTGATGCTCCATAGAGATCGCGTCATTACATGAGAGTTCTAAATAGAAGCCACTTAGTGATATGACAAATATAATGTGAGGAAGCATACGTCTGTTAAAAGCCCAAGCATATTCTGCATATTTCCTTTAAGATATGTTCTTTGAATATTTCTTGTTATGCCTGTGCATTCGATTTCTGATTTATAAACATCAACTTTGTAGCCAGGACACTTTATTCCATTATCGAACTCTACGGGGGTTCCATCTCATGCTCCGAGACAGTGTTCATAATGAGGCAGAGGTTGAAGTCCACGTTCGTTAAACTTTTCCTTATATCCTAAATGGAATTTCTATCTATTAGTCGGCCCATTCCGTGTAAACACATACAAAAGCTGGCATTGTGAAGAAATTGATTTTTTCCTTAAAGACCGCAGTATAATTGTTCTCAGGTCATTTTAATCCCTTGCATAAGTTGATATGAAGACTTAGTCTTAATTATTACGTCATAATAGATCACCCGATTACACGAAATAAGGATATGCAAACTGTATGCTGTGAATACTAATTAATTCATAAATTTGCCTACTTGAATAGTCGGAGGTTCTCAAAAACAGTATTTTTAAACACATTCATTGCAATTTAACGAAACTTGTTGTAAAAGAGGAAAAAGAATTTTATCGGAATAATTAGAAACTCTTTTAAGTTTCTCTTTCATTGCTTTATAAATTTTGAAGTTTTCTTTTTTTTTTTTTTTTCCCTTTCCTTCTTTTGTTTTTTTTCCTTTTCCGCCTTGCTTCTTAAGAAAATTAAAAATTAATTTTTAACTAATGAATTTTATTAATTCTTTTATAGTATATTTATTTTCTTTTTATTTTCCCTTTATCTTTTTATCTTTTCTTTTCCTTGCAGGTTTTTTTTTTATATTTTCATGCAAGATTCCCAAAATCTTAGTTTATGAAATGCATTTGAGATGCTTTCACCCAAAATAGTATATCTTATCTTTTATATCTTATCTTATCTTTTTTTATTTTTATCTACAATATAATATCAATTATCTTATCTTTTATATCTTATCTTATCTTTTTTTATTTTTATCTACAATATAATATCAATTATCTTATCTTTTCATAATTTCAACGTATAATTTCAATTATCTTATCTTTTCATAATTTCAACGTATAATTTCAATTATCTTATCTTGTCAATTAAAGATACTTGCAAATTACATGCAATTTTTCAGTTTCTTCCAGTGCATTTACTTATTGTTATTTAACAGCATTTTTAACATGAATTATAAAATGCAATTTTCTTTTTAGATTTTTCTCATATTGAGATTATAGAATCACCTACTGTGAAATTGCATAAAAAGAACAAAACAGCAGATAACCGGTTAAGGGACAAACTACTGCTTCAGCTACATTCCTTGGAGGAAAAGTTTACTCTGGACTTGAAAAGAAATCCTTCTCTTAGTACAACACTGCCAATTAAGAAGAAACCTTGCTTCTACCATGGAAAATCCCGCCAACACAAGGATAGTGTAGCAGCTGTCTCTCTTTGCGACGGAGTGGTAATTCTAATTATTTAGTGGAGTGGTTTCATTATTCTGTTCTAATTAAGCTGAGAATGTCTCCATTAAAAATGCACCTGTTTTCTGTTTTGCATATCGTTCCGGATAGGTTTGCTAAATGTTTATACAGGATGAAAGAGAATTGATAGTTTCAACTGTGTTATGATAGAACATGATTAACCCTTAGAAAAACCTAAGCCTTCGCTAACCTGCATCTTAAAATGCCGAAACGTCCTCCGTCCCTTCTTCCCCTCCCCATCCATTAACGCACAAAGAGGTGTGAAGATGTCAGATGATATCCTTTCTACTTCCTAACAAAGAAGCTTCCATTAGGCTTTTAGGACAAGACGTCTGCAATAAACTGATGCAATGCATTTGGAGAAACTGGATCTGCTAATGCATATCTTAGAAAGAAGGAAGATTATAACATCGCTATCTCGGCTGTTTTGGACAGTTCTGGTCTGTTGAATCAAAGGCTGTCTCGGGCATTTTGGCCTTCAAAGTGTTAAAAGAACAATTTTTGTAATAAACAGTGGTGGTGAAATGGGAAATATGAACACTGAAAAAAATATGAAGAACAAAAGAACGAAAAGCCGTTTTAATTACGAATATTTACAAGAAATAGTGTTTCATATTTACAATAATTGTTCAAATTAATAAACAGCAACTGCAATGCATGTAACACAACAATTATGGATCCTCGTTGATGAGACGCAATTTGACTCTTCTGAAGACCGTGTCGTCATGTTTAGAGGATTTTTTGTAGAAGTGCGTGATGAGCCGAGCATCTTCCAAAGTGCACGCCAATAACTTCTCCATCGTTGTAATGCATGTATTGCAGCTTCTGATCCTTGAGTCATGTTTAGAGGAGTTTTTGTAGAAGTGCGTGATGAACCGAGCATCTTCCAAAATGCCCGCCAATAACTTCTCCATCGTTGTAATGCATGTATTGTAGCTACTGATGCTTCATTCGAAAAGTTCTTGTAAATATCAAATTTGAAATTTCTTGTAACTAGCGGGATTAAAATCACTTTTGCTCTCTATGTTCTTCGTACTTTTTGTGTTTCCTCGTCCCCATTTCATATTCCATCGCATATTTTACTATGAAAACCTTTACTTTTGCCAGGGTCCTTCATCAATTAAAGTTGTAGTTGTCAATTCTGTATAAGCAAACTGGACAGAAATAAAATTGACATGTGTTATAAAATTATTTCTACCTTATGAGAAAAAACGTTGGAAATGTGTATTTTAAAGCAAACATCAAAATGTTAAGAATAATTAAACGTTTTGATATTTTCCTCTGTGTTTTCAAATACTGAGTATTTTTATGTGTTAACAGTTCGTATAAATTTGTTATGGACATTTGTGAATAAACATGCCTGTAGCGGTGTGCACTACTATGAGGCATTGTAATGTGACAATCTAACCAAATAACTATCTAGAAATCCTTAATTAAATTCACATGTGCCCAATATTTACTGGCTTGAATTCTTAGTGATCGTACATTGCGAATTATACCCTAGCATCAAGAATAATTAAACATTTTACTTACCCAATAACCCACATGCATGAGACTTGCGGAGACACATTTATTTTTCTAATCTCACATTTATTTTATCAAACACATTTTCTGGATTAACTATAGAACATTTATCACACACATATAAAATATCAAAATATTATAACTTGGAACACAAAAGGAGATAAAATTAAAATGGAATAGTAGCTAATGCCGAAACGGGATTATTCGGAGATAGATTACAATCCGGTCACATCGAACATATATGCAGTCACAATTCTCTCATATTAATTTCGTGCAGTGTCCATAATATTGTTGTCCATGTGCAAGATCTTTTTTTTTCACTTTCACTTTCTTTAACACACTTAAAATAATCACGTGGTCACACATCACTGGTAATGTGCATTCTGAAGTCGAACACATATAGATAATCTGCTTGAGATGATTTAGAACGGTATCGTGGCAGGTGGATTTTAACACTGAGCATTTTCATCTAAATAATCGCAACCTTTAGTTCTGCTTCTTTTTATGCAAAAATACGACGACACTCTATGTGAAAATATCAGGAACGATGAAACTGCATTAGCGCAACATGCAGGGGCATAGCTCCGCACATTGTGCGGTCTTGCTGATTGCCAAGCGACTGCCGGAAGGTCACGAGCGAAGAAGGGAAGAAACCGAAATCGAAATCGAGTCAATGGCTAGGCGGCAATTAGTAGCCAACCGCTACTTTAACCGTCTCTGTTGGTTAATTGCCCTAAGGCGTTGGTACTTAAATTTTAATTAAGGCGATTTACGCCGCGCCAACTAGGCGAAACTTGTCAATTTTTGTGAAATGCACGTGGAGTAGCATCTGGAATTGCCGTTCGACTGTGACAGTATTCGCTAAGCGGAGGGAGATGATTGGCAAGAGCCTGTCACGTGGGTGGTCACCCACCCAAGTTCAGACTCCGAGCAAAGCAGCTTACGCGTGCAATGATAAATCTTGGATATATTAATAATTATCAAGTTTTGAAACATGTTATCCAGATTGGAATAATTAAACTAATATCGCTATCTAAATGAAGACAAATGGCACAACTGAGTGCAACAGATTAGAAACCAGTCTGACCGGTGCTTATATACACACGTGCAATTCCGTGATTACGATTAAAATTTGATGCCGGCAAACTGCGTGGTGTGAGCAATTACTATTCTCACAATGCCAGAAAGAATAAAGAACTTCACTAAAAATTTGTAACATTTTCCGCATTCCAAGCAGTAAGAATTTAAAAGAAAACCCGATTAACTTCGGATATCTTCATCATCCGGGTACTTTCCTCAATTTGCATGTCAAATATAAATAGTATATAGCGAATATAAAAAAAAGTATGGCAATACTTAACACTCTGTAAACGTGAACATTGATTAGCTAACGCCATCCTCGGCACGTAAATTTTTTTGTTTTCCCCTTTCCTCGCATAAGATAGGCATAATATGAATTTTGAAAATTTGGAAATGAAAGTATTTTGTTTCGCTGACAGATAGTTTGGGTTGTAGAACGAGATTTACTTTTTATTCATGAAAGATTATAACCGAATAAACAACTTTTAATGAAGATGGTGTAATATGTGCTCAATTATGGATAAATATATGACTGTGCTCCATATAATGTAGTCACCCAGACGAGAAAAGTGGTTAGTGATACTGATTGCCGTACAAAAGTACCCGGCCTCGATTCCTGGAAAAGGCATGGGTGTAAAATTGCCTGTGTCTGTATAGGAGGTGAGGGTTATGATCCTCCATATTAAAGTGACCACTGCTTCCGGCCTTAGCGGTGGCCAAAGACGGTTAGCCCACCATTGGGAAATTAAAAAAAATTCTATATAATGTTAATGAAGGAGTAAGCACGTGAATTCCTGCATAATTTTAAAACGGAAGATATAAGACTGTATTATATTCAATATGTGTAAATTTAAGAATGATTTTCTGTACGTCCCATTTTAGCAAAAACTTAATTTTTAAAAAATTAAACATGCAAAACCTACGCCTTACTGTAGTTGTTTTATGTCTAATTTCCCATTTCATTTTGGTATGCATCTTCATAGATGAATTCAAACTCTTATATTTAAAACACTTTGCACATTTGTCTCAAAGTTTACAATTCTATAACTATATAGTTCATAATTATCTCATCTTATGCTAAAGTTTCACATAATCTGAAAATTTGGTTTGCAAAAAAAAAAAAAAAAAAAAAAAAAAAAAAGACCTGTTTGGCATCATATACACAGAAATTTCCTTTTGTTTAATTTGGAATCAGCCAGAAACTAAATTAATTAAACTACTGATCATTTAAGTAAACGTTTTTTTCTATTAAATATTTTAATGGACATTAAATTGTTATATTTAACAAGTCCGCTTTACTTATTTAGTATTTAAAATTAGTATTTTTAATCATTCATATTTTTCATTTAAAATGTTTCAGAGAGGATACATCCATACACCCGATGCCAGCTATACAATTCATCCTCTACCAGACAACGTAGTACAAAGGATACAAGATAACAAATATAAGAAACCTCACATCGTTGTTAGAAGAGAAATTTCTCCAGATACGTTTTGTCCTCATGGTAACTATAAGTTCTTACATAACGGTTATCTTTTTATATTTTTAACCTCAACATGCATCAAAACATTTTCATTTATCAGTTAACAATTAAGAAATCATTTAAACTTAATTTGGTTGCTTGTGAACTTTGTACAACAGAAGATATAAAATGATCTACAGATAATATATACACAGAGTAACTGAAAGTGCCATCTTAGGATAATTCATAATCATCTTGGTAAAGAATATTAATATTTAATTGTAGTTTATTAATCATAAAATTATACATTATAATTAATGTAATTATATATTATTATTATTATTATTATAAATTTATATATAAGTAGTAAATTTTATTCTTCAATAGTTGTCAAAATTCATTTAATTGCTAGAGCTACGTTAGGTAACCCATACATTGAAATCCAGTTCTAAGTGAAATTAAGAATGTTTATTTTGTAAATCAGTAAAAACTTTTAGTATTATATACGTTTAATAAATAATTTTAGCATTACTTTTAAAGAAGTGAACGCAGTTTCAACAGCTGCGCAAGTCCTACTAATTAACTAATCCTATTTCAGATTCCTCAGCAAAAATTTGTTTGATACAGTACAGATCGTTTATATATTAAATACTTAAGATTAAAACCGTATGTAGATAACTCTTCACCTCAACGAGAAAGACAAATATACTTCCCTCTTTACAGTAACATAATATTTACTCTTTATAAACTGAGTATTTATACTATTGTGCATTGTGTGAATCTTTATAATCCATATATTAATGCATGACTATAAAGGTTTAGTGGCTAATTTTATGATTGGCACCATGCCTAGTTTCTCGCTTGAGACAGTACCTCACTTACCTTATCTAAGACTTAAGCTACTTATCGATATGTCTTGGAAATTACCACAGAGACTGTGAAGGATGCATAGGATCCTTTTATAAGATAAAGACGAGATAAAGTTAATAGAAGGCTCGTCTTGTGCTTACGGAACCAGCCAGCATTTACGGCGTAAATCAAAAAGTAAGAGATTTGAAATTAAAACTAAGTTAATCGTAAATTAACCGAAAAGTTTACAGACAGAAACCGCGCAAGTTGGCTGAGCACTAATAGAGGCGTGTCAAGCCTAATAGAGGCGTGTCAGCGCAACGCTGCAGATAAACTGCTGTCAAGAGAATCAAGTAGCAAACGCGGCCTTTAGTAACACGCTGTAAGCCTACTATCTAAAACTTTCTTTTAAATACTATTTTTGTCTACTTCATTTGAATACGCGCGAACTAGAAATTAGCATTCTGGCAGGAAAATGCAAAGCGAGAATAACAGAAATGCTAATTATCATAAAATAACTGGTTAATCAAAATAAATGGATATTCCAAGACCCGTTTCCCAACATTTGCTTGCGACACATAAAATTCTATAAATTTTTGTAATAAATTTATATTAGCTTTTAGTATCTGAAATCATTAGCAATCAGTATCTGAGCAACAAATACTGACTGCTAATAATTTCTTTTGAGAAAGAGATAAACCACCTCTCCTGAAATTGTTATTAACCATTCGTAATAGATATTAAAAATAATGAATTAAAATTCCTAATGTGTAGCGTTTTTTATCCATGAGATAAAATTAAATTCGTCGTTTTCCTTTTAACAATTTATATGGTACAAACTATAATAAACAAAGCACTTTTATTCCATTCTCATTTCATAATTTTTATTAGATGTATTTTTAAACAACAATAATTTATCTTACTTTGAAATACTGAAAGCGTTGTTTAACTGTTATGTTAGCACTTCGGAAAAATAATCACTTTTCGTTGAGTAATGTAACGGAAGAAGAACCATCCACCACATCTCTAAAAACTACTCCAGCCATGGAAGAAGAGGATTCTTCGTCAGGGATGAATAAAACAAGGGAAAGACGTTCAACCGAATCCAAAGGCTCTGCTGTTATTGAAACAGCCGTATTCATTGACCAAGCGCTGTATGACCAGATGAGGAGAACTTTTCCAAGTGACACAGACAGACAATTATCTACGTTTGTTTTAACCATGATGAATGCGGTAAGTTGCATGATAATTCTGTAGCAGATAGCAGTCTGTTAATTATAATTGCAGCAGACAGCAGTCTGTCAATTACAAGTAATTGTAGTAGACAGCAGTCTAGCAATTACAAGTAATTGCAGTAGATAGCAGTCTGTCATTTATAAATAACGACAGACAGCAGTAAGTCATTTATAAGTAATTGTAGTAGACAGCAGTCTAGTAATTATAAGTAATTGCAGTAGATAGCAGTCTGCCAGTTATAAGTAACTGCAGTAAACAGCAGCCCAGCAATTATAAGTAACTGCAGCAGACAGCAGTCTATCAATTACAGGTAATTGTACTAGACAGCAGCCTAGCAATTACAAATAATTGAAGTAGATAGCAGTCTGTCAATTATAAGTAACTACAGCAGACAGCAGTAAGTCAGTTATAAGTAATTGCATCAATCTAGTAATTATAAGTAATTGCAGTAGTCAGCAGTCTGTCAGTTATAAGTAATTGCAACAGACAGCAATCTGTCAATTATAAGTAAAGCCAAAATTTTAATCGAATTGCAGTTTAATTTTCAAAGCATATTGCTTTTGATAATTTAATTTTGAGATAAATACAGAACTATCTTTTCTTTAAACATAGTTATTTATGGATTTTTTTTTCATGCGTTGTTTTGGATACTTCAAGATTACATTATTAATATTAAAATAATTAAAAGAATTGTTTCAAAATTTATACGTATATATCTTGTGACGAATATATACTAGGACAAAAATTAGAATTTTGTCAACAGATTTTGAATACTTGAGGTAAACCTCAGATTAGTAACTCCTAAGTAATTATTTCATTCATTTACCTATTAATGTTTTATTCATTTTGTTATAGTTTTGCTCCCTTTTGATTTTTACTTGAAGTAAGTTCCTCACTGGCTGCACCTATGGCATGGCTCTGATAAATATAAAACTATAATCTAAAAATTTTCAAATAAGCATTATATGTGCAAAGGTAGTGTTGTAATTTAAAGTATCAAAACAAAAGACGGAGTTATTATTAATCTACTATAAACAATTTAAAAAATTTTTATTTCTGAATGTGGTGGAAATTCTAGTTGAAATTAATTATTTAGAAACTATTTTTGTTTCAGGTACAACGATTGTTCCAACATTCTTCTTTGGGAAAATCTCCAGATATCCGTTTAGTTTTGTTGGAAATTCTGAAGACACAGCCTCAGGTAAATCCTTTTTAAATATAATGATTCATGGATTTCTAAAATGCAGTTTTACTAGCGGCTCTGTCATGAAGACCTGTATTTAAAGAGTCTTTATCACCTAAATTTGTACATTTAGTTATTTTAGTCTCTATTTCATAAACTTACTTTCATTAAGATGACATTTATATTACTAAAGAAAGTAAGAAAGCAAAATATCTTAAATTTAATCTAATATACATATACCAAGTTTCGAAATATCACATGACCGGAGAAAGCCGGTCTTGGCGCTCAGAGGGTCAAGAAAATTTTTGTAATTTATATATATGTATAAGTTTGATATAATATACGTTAAGATACATAAGTTTGATATACAAAAATATAAATTTAGTAAATATTCCACAACCCGTAAACTATAGAGGGTTCTGCAGAAAAATGTCACAACGACTCTGTAAACGAACGATACAATAAAAATAAGTATGTTAAGCTTCTCAAGTTACCATGGTAGCAGAGATTCACATCCTCCAGGACAATAAGAGATTTATCAAATATTAGAATCGGTTGTAAAATGTTCCGTTTTATAGTTAATGACATTAAAAACGAAATCCCACGCTATTATAACTGTAAGCATAAAGAAACAAACCAGTTGTGTTTAAACCTTTCAAAAATAGTCAGCTATCAAAAGCAACGGCTTATTGAATTTTTAAAAATAATAAAAACTCGGAGATGTTGATCGCAATCAAATGTTTGGAAAATGGATCTAAAAATATCAAAAAAAATTAAATTATGGAACTGATTAAAATGATGTTCGTCGAGAAATCAGATATTTTTATTCGTTAGATTGGTCAAAAATTCAACATATCAAAATCAATCTTTCATCGAAATAAGAACGATCTAGGTTTGAAATCTTGTACCAAAATACGGTCTAAAATGTCAAAATATTAAGAAATTCGAGCAAAAATTTATCTTAAAATTTGTAGCACGTCCAAGTGGAGGGAAACTCATCGTGGAGGGTGACTCGTTTTATATTTGATCCTGATCTCAGTAGTAGCATCAAGTTTAGCATTCAGTGTTTACGTGGGTTCAGGAAAAGTGTGCTTCCTGTACACTTCAGTATAAAGCCTAAAGAAAGATTCTCAAGAAAAATAATACTAGACTGCGCCGTAGACAAAAAAGGCAATAGTTCTAACCAGTATTTTTTCAGGAAACATTTTAAATGGTTTCATTTACACTCATGTCCATAAATTAAGGATAATTCGGAGCCACGCAGAAATCGAACTCTAAAATAAATATATCACCTATAAAATCACTTCACACATCTTCAAGAATCATATGCAAATTTCAGAAAGTAACCAGATGACACCGATGGTACGTCACAATGATGAGAGTGTAAGAGAGAGATATATAAAGAATACAGGCAAAGAAGTAAAATTGTTCGCAGGCGCTTTATAAGCATTTCAGTGCAATAACCGAATAGTTATGACACAAGGGACGCATTTGGATGGTTTTTTACGTGGTAGAATTATCGGCCGTCTGGAATGTGGGCGTACCCAACTGGAAGTATCAGACGAACTTGGAATTGCCCAGAGTGTCATCTCCAGGCTTTGGCAACGATTCCAAGATGATGGTAATGTGAGTAGACGTTACGGTACAGGTCGCCCCAGAGTTACAACGCCGAATGAGGACCGGCATTTGTCAGTTACTGCCAAAAGAAACAGGCGGAGCACAGCTTCAGACCTGTCTTGTCAGCTCTCTTCAGCCACGGTACGACAATTTCAAGGCAGACCATGTACAGACGCTTAGGGCAGATGGGTCTATATGCTCTTGGACTTGTCAGATGCGTTCCACTTACTGCAACTCACTATCGCCTGCGGTTAGCCTAGAGTAGAGAGCATGCATTGTGGACACCGCAACAGTGGGCTTGTGTGATGTTTTTCGACGAGTCCAGGTTTAGCTTGCAGCCTGATTCTCGCTGGACTTTCATATGGAAAGCTCCAGGTACCCGTTACCACCAAGAAAACATCATTGAACGACACCTTTACGGTGGTGCAGGAGTGTTCGTTTGAGGTGAAATTATTCTGGGTTCCAAAACTGACCTGCATGTTCAAATTGGAACCATGACAAGCCAAATCTATCGGGACGCCATTGTGGAACAACATGTACGTTTGTTTTGGGGCGCCATGGGCGCACAATTTGTGTTTATGGATGACAACGCCCGTCCTAACCGTGCAAACATCGTAAGCGCATGCCTTCAATCGGAGGATATCACCCGTCTGGACTGGCCAGCATTCTCACCGGACTTGAATCCAGTAGAGCACGTGTGAGACATGCTTGGCCGACGATTTGCAGCCCGTCAACCTCCTCCTACATGTCTACCAGAACTTCGGAGAGCATTGCTTTTTAAGTGGTGTAATATCCCCCAAGATCAGATCGATAATTTGATACTCAGCATGCCTAGGCGTTGTACGGACTGTATTGCATCGTCTGGGAGACATACAATGTATTAACAATCATACCAACCATGTAATATTGGTTTTTTGTATATAGTGTTTTTTTTTTTTTTAATTTGCTCCAGGGAGAAAAAATCGCTAATTGTTTTAATAATATCAAGCATATAGCATCTTTTTCTGCTCTTTAGCTGTTTAGCTCTTTTTCTGTTTTAATAATATCAAGCATATAGCATCTTTTTCTGCTCTTTTGTTTAATAAATAAGCTTTACAAATAAGTCAAATTTGTTTTGCTTCTAACTATTCCTTTGCCTTATTTTGCATTATCCTTAATTTATGGACATGAGTCTATTTAAAGCAGTGCATTAAAAGAGGTTTAATCTCTTTAATAAAACATCATCACAATTCAGATATTTTATTTTAGCCGGCATAAGCTACTAGCCGTTCTATAAAATATATTGCTAACTAGTAATAACAAGCAGAAAACTAATTGTCTCTAAATCGGGTAATGCTCCTATGTACACCGCGAAAAAAAAAAAAAAAAAAGGAGGGGGAGTGGACAGCTCTATATCTCCCGTTCTACTGGGCCGATTGACGAAATTCAAATTGCGTTTTTTTCATGTCTCGATAGAGCGACGTAGGATATGTATTAGATTTATATATAGCATTGTTCTAATATAGATATTTTGACACAAAATCGGACTTTTTCTGAAGCAACATACGAATTTTTTTTCTATATTTCAATTCTACGACTCAAATTACGCCAAACTACCAGTTTTGTAAAAATCGCACGAGTAGTTTATTTTATTTGTTAGTATCAAGAAATAATTTAATTATTAGTAAAAATAATTAATTTTACTAATTAATTACCCCTTTTTAAGTGTTGGTGAAAATAAATAAAACCCTATACATTTACGGAAATGAACAAGTTAATCTTACTTTCCAATTAACATTTTATTGCGGGAAGACTGCAAAGAAAATCTTGAAAAATTATCGCATTTACCCTATAAACTAAGGCTCAATAAAAACAAAACTTACTAAGCTAAAACGTTAAAATAGTTTAACAGTACTAAAATAATGGCGAAAGTTAAATTTAAGAATTCAGTAGAAAATTCAAAAATCTTCAATTTGCCTAAAAATATAAATTAATTAGAAATTAATTACTGTTTATAAAAGAATATAATCTTAAGAATGTGATTTGAGAAGTATTTTAACCAAAAACTTATCTTTCATAAGGAGTTGCATCCGTCGGACAATATTGATACTTACCTCACTAATTTCTGCATCTGGCAACATAACAGACGTCATTATGGAAGAGGAAAGTCGCCTCGGTGGGATCACGCTCTGCTACTGTCTGGGTAAATTAAAATAGTTTCGTTTGTTATCTTTTTAAATCAGAGTATTGTTTAAATTGTTTATGTTTGTTGTATCTTAAGTTTTTTAATGCAGAGATTAAGTTACAATTATTTTATTTTAGTATCCTTTAAAGTTATATTTCTTTCAGAAGATAATATTGTTGCGTGCGTACGGATTCGTTACTAAATGAATGCCCAAGTCCGATGAAAAATGAACAAAAATTTATTATTATCACAACAAAAATGCTTAAATTTTCTCAAATTATCACGCAGTATTACAATATCTCACAGTAGTTTTCTTTTAACTACTCAAATGTCCAATAGAACGTAATTCAAAACAGCTAAAGAACGCTAATCCGCGAATTCGCTACAATCAACAACAGTAGTTTTCTAAACAACAACAAATTAAGCAACTACTACAAACTGAGATGTTTTCCTCCTTTTATAAGATTTTCAAATCACGCGCTAGAATTTTCCAGCACTTTCTCGAAATCAAAAAGAGATATTTATTTATTTAACGCACGCGCTCTTGTATTTTTAATTCTTCCGGCTTAGCTTTCTTTTAATATTCGTCACGCGCTGCACTGCGCGAGAAATAAAACCATTTAATTTATAACTGAACTAACATTAGCTTTTTAAATACCAAATTCGTAACACTGCCCCCTTCCCAAGGACTGCACGTCCCGGGCAATACAATCCCTGGACAGGAAGCTAAACTTACAACTGTGGCATAAATGCAACTGAGGCATAAACATTACATTACAATATCAAACAATATAAACAATAAATGCAATAACTAACTTAAACAAATCAAATGCTATCAAATACTAATACAAAACAAATGCTAAATACAAATCAAATCAAATACACATTTATAAACAAAAAGGACCATGGTCTGATATTATTTACATTACGTACTATGGCCATAGTAATAAGCTAATCTGTCGTAAGAGTTCGAAGACTCACGGATCCGAACCACGACGTCATTCGTGTTCAGCACTGTATATGGACCATCCGAAGGTGACTGTAATTTAGGACTCAGTCCTTTTCGTTGAATCGGGTTCCACAACCACACCTTGTCTCCTTTGTTGGATCTCTGTCT
This sequence comes from Stegodyphus dumicola, assembly GCF_044657685.1. Taxonomy (NCBI): domain Eukaryota; kingdom Metazoa; phylum Arthropoda; class Arachnida; order Araneae; family Eresidae; genus Stegodyphus; species Stegodyphus dumicola. Next base: position 28,799,137 of record NC_140779.1, on the reverse strand, counting down.
AGTACCTCTTGTGTCGCATCTGGTCTTCATTTTCTCCGTCGCGAAGTTGACTGGCTTTCGTGCAGAACGGTGCATCCCCTCAAACCGGGCCTGGGCATCTTGGATGTGTTCCTCAGGCGATGAAGGCGCATCCGTAGGGCGACTAAACAGGCGGTCACAAGGCAGACGAAAGTTTCGACCGAAGAGCTTCTGGGATGGAGAATAGCTGGTAGTCTTGAGTTTCTTTTTGACCCTGGTATGATTTCGGCAGCTTCCCGAGCTCGATCTTTCGGACAAGGCGTCGACATTTCCAGGCGAGGATCCCTTTTGAGGATGGATAGTCATGCCATCAGATGCTGAAAACAGCTTATTGTTTGTGAAATCTAAGGAAAAATTGTATTTCCTTAAAAAGTCCAATCTGAGTATGCATGAATCTGTAATATCCGCTACATATGCCGTGTGATGGTAGGCGGCACTTCCAAACGTGATGTTTACGTTTAACTTCCCAGTTATGTCGATCTTGTCACCAGACGCAGTCTGAAGGGTAACACAGGATGGCGTCCAAATAAGTTTATCTTTAAACTGTTCAGCTAAATCTCTCCTAATGATGGTAACATTAGCTCCTGTGTCAATGATCATATTGCAAGGAACTCCATCGATATTCCCATTGATGGACAGTCCGTTATTGTTGCCACTCACTATAGAGATCTTAAGCGCTTTAAAACAGGGTTTTTCATTATCTGGCAACCTGCGATCCTTGATATGGTCATTAATTTGTTTCCTGCGTCGTTGCTCAGAAATTGTCTCAATTTTCGTACCCTGGGGTGTTCTGCAATTCTTTGGTACATGGCCTTCAGCTCCACAGTTCCAGCACGTTGGTTTCTTGTCAGTCCTTTTCCTTCCCGTGGCATTTAATTGTCTGTTTAAATCGTATGCCTTATTTTCCGTGCTCTGGGGAGTTCTGCAGTTCCTTCGTAGGTGGCCTTCAACACCGCAATTCCAGCACTTTAGGGTCGGTTTCGTTTCACCACTATTCCGTCTTAAAGCATTCACTGGTCTTGTCAACTCATCCATTTTATTATCCGTACCCTGGGGTGTTCTGCAATGCCGTCGTAGGTGACCTTCAGAACCACATCTCCAACATCTTACAACCACTTTGTTCTCACTGCTACTCCGTATCAAAGCATCGACTTGTCTGGATAAATCATCTAAACGAGCCATCAACTGGTCCCCTGGGTCGTGGACTCGCACAGCTCTGACTGGGTAGCGATCCCTAAGAGTTGCTTGCTGGGCTGCCTCCAATTTCACGGCGTACAACAGAGCGCTTTTTACATCCTTTACATCTGCCATTCGCAGTGCTTTCTGTATTTCAGGGTCCCGGATGCCATCGATGAAATATTGCAGCGACAGAATTTCCCCCGTTTCTCTCGGGCAGTCCGTAAATGCGAGGTGGGACAGCCTTTCAACATCCGTGGCGAGTTCCTGGAGTGATTCGGTGGGCTTCTGTTGACGGGATTTTAATTGAAGCCTGCTGTAGTCCTTTAAACATTTCTCGCCAAAGCGCAGCTCCAATGCGCCGGACAGAGCTTCGAAATCTAACCTTTTGTTTTCGGGAAGAGTCTGAAGGATATCCGCTGCGTCGGCTCTTAGAGAAGCGGCGAGATGACAGGCCTTAGCTCGGGAATCCCATCCATTCGCATCCGCCACGATAGAAAATTGTGTCTTATACACCTGCCAGGAGGGTACGCGCTCTTGTATTTATCAGCACTGCACGTGGTTATAACTAGATTTTTAATCAGAGTTGCACTGGCCGCCTACTTTTACTGAGCCAGGCTGTCTGATCAAGCATAAAGAAATATTAGCGAAGTTAAAATAGGGAGCGAGGGGCAAATGCACATTACGCTCAAAATCTGAACTTCAAATAATGGAAAGCAACCACTGAACGGATTTTTATACCCTCTGGTAGTACCAAGCGCGAGGAGGTAAAGCCATCTATCGGCAAAAATAATTGAATTAAGATAGTAGAATTTTAAAGGCATTAGGAAGGACTGGATTGGACTTCAAATCATTAACTAAACTTCCCATCATATGTGGATAGCTTCAGAGGTGGACGAGCAGGCATTGGTAAGAATTTAAAATCATCACTCCTGCTCCCTGCCGACGCTACGAATTTCTTTAAAGTATCTATTTCTTTGGCAACTGCAGAAACTCTCTCATCAATTTGTTGTTCGATTTGGTGTTGAACGGCACAAACTCTTCCTTCAATTCGTTCCTCCACAGCAGAAACTCTCCCTTCTATATGTTCTTTTACAGAAGAAGCTCTTTCTTCTATTTCTTCTTTCACCGAAGAAACTCTTTCTTCAGTTAGTCCAACTTTATTTTCAACTGTGTCAATTCTGCCTTCCATAGCTTCAAATTTATTTTCTATTATGCAGGTAATCTCTCTTTTCATTTCTTCTTGACCTGCTTCAATCTTTTCTTGACCAGCTTGTACGGCTTTCATTTCGTCCTTAACAGATTCCTGACGCAACTTCATTTCTTCTTTAACGGACCTAATTTCTTCTTTAACAGAGTCTTTCATTTCTTCTTTAAATGTAGCAAAGGCTACCATGAATTGTTTTAACTGTTCTTCCATCGCTCTTGTGATTGGCATTCAAACCCCACTCCTGACACCAAAAATTGTTGCGTGCGTACGGATTCGTTACTAAATGAATGCACAAGTCCGATGAAAAATGAACAAAAATTTATTATTATCACAACAAAAATGCTTAAATTTTCTCAAATTATCACGCAGTATTACAATATCTCACAGTAGTTTTCTTTTAACTACTCAAATGTCCAATAGAACGTAATTCAAAACAGCTAAAGAACGCTAATCCGCGAATTCGCTACAATCAACAACAGTAGTTTTCTAAACAACAACAAATTAAGCAACTACTACAAACTGAGATGTTTTCCTCCTTTTATAAGATTTTAAAATCACGCGCTAGAATTTTCCAGCACTTTCTCGAAATCAAAAAGAGATATTTATTTATTTAACGCACGCGCTCTTGTATTTTTAATTTTTCCGGCTTAGCTTTCTTTTAATATTCGTCACGCGCTGCACTGCGCGAGAAATAAAACCATTTAATTTATAACTGAACTAACATTAGCTTTTTAAATACCAAATTCGTAACAATATTGTTTAATTTTTAACGACACATCTTACATATTATTACATATGTTTAAGAGCAACTGATTTTAAGGCTGATGCAATAAGTTATTCTTAACGTGAAGTCTTAAATAAATTTTAAAATTTTAACATTAATAGTTATTGAAATAAATAAAATGCAAATACTATTAACTATCACTTTATGATATTTTAAGAAGTTTATATTATTTTTCATCATAAATACTAAAGATCGTGCTTTTAGATATCTTTAAAAAATTGCTGCTTTGAACTCCAAACAATTAAAATAAAAATATTTGCAAAAGAAAACAATTTATTTAACCTTTATTCGACTTTGCAAAATTAAATTACATGTAAATTAATGAAAACTGCACAGTTATTGCAATTTATAATAATGCATAAATTTTAATATTTGTGTTAGCAATGATTATCGTTTTTCTATTTCTGTTTTTAATATTTTCATATTTTTCTAACATATTTTTTTAATAAATTATATTTCACTACTGCAATAAAAATTTACTATTTTCTATGTTACTAACTAATCTATAACAATATGATAAGTAGACTAGACTAGAAGAGAAACACGCTAATGTGACAATCAAAATCGTAAAAAACAACCTTATATTTAGCGTAGGTATAATGAAACACTCAATCGATTTCGAGGGCAGCTAAAGGTCCCTCCTCATCAGGAGAAAGAAATACATAGAAAGAAGAAAATAGGAGAAGGAGTCACAGAAACACGTAGTGCTTATCAGCACTGCACGTGGTTATAACTAGATTTTTAATCAGAGTTGCACTGGCCGCCTACTTTTACTGAGCCAGGCTGTCTGATCAAGCATAAAGAAATATTAGCGAAGTTAAAATAGGGAGCGAGGGGCAAATGCACATTACGCTCAAAATCTGAACTTCAAATAATGGAAAGCAACCACTGAACGGATTTTTATACCCTCTGGTAGTACCAAGCGCGAGGAGGTAAAGCCATCTATCGGCAAAAATAATTGAATTAAGATAGTAGAATTTTAAAGGCATTAGGAAGGACTGGATTGGACTTCAAATCATTAACTAAACTTTCTAAATCTTTGTGAATGTGAAAAGCCTCAAGAAAATCCAATTCGCCTATGGAAGAAGCCTTTTGGATGATTTTTGCTGACCCAAAATCAAAATTATGGTTAAAAGTCCAGCTATGATACGCTATTGAAGACTTGTTAATTTCGCCTTTTTTGACATAAGATTCATGTTCCTTGATACGAAACTTCAACGCTCTTTTTGTTTGGCCAATATATCTTAAACCACACTGACATGATATACTATAAATTCCCCAAGAATTCAAGACAGAAACGCAATCTTTTAGAATCGAAGGGTGAATTTTATTAATAGGGGAGAAACCGACTTGAAAATTGAATTTCTGGAGAATCCGTGCAATTTTATAGCTAACAGAAGGATAAAATGGAAGCACGACAAGGTCATTAATATTATTTCTAACAGTGGAATGTCTTCTTTGATGGGAATCTGAAAATTTTTTGACGGCTTTATCAATAATCACGGGAGAAAATCCACGGTCAATCGCAACTGCTCTCAAATAATTAAGTTCATTGGTAAGCAAAGTGTTTAAAATAAAGTGATAAGTGTTTAAAATTCTCTTGTTAACGCTTAATCATAAAGCAATGACTACTAAATCACTAATCCAATCAAATCATAATTTTGCCTCTTCTTCTTCAGAGAACAGTTTCCACATGTGAAGATTTTCTTTTATCTATGGGACATAAATGAAGATCGATTGTTTACAAAATATAGAATTAAAATAGTTAACTGGTTAACAAACTATAAAATTACGTATTTTAATATAAATATAGCTTTTACCATCAACTCTCAAAAGCCATTTAAAGATTTGTCGATTACTGTACGAAAACATTAAGTGGTATCAATGATGAGAATTTACACTACGAATATCAGTAACTCTATTTTCAAAATAGTTATGACTGGTAAAATGTTATTATTTAAAAATAAATGCCAGTTAACAGCTACAATGAACGGAACTTTTCTACATTTGCCATCCCCACGTGAAAAGCATTTGTAAAATAGGTTGGTTTGGTTTATGTAATTACGGCAAAGCCTCGAGGGCCATCTGCCTAAAGGGAGGGATGCCTAAGGGGTGGATGACTTTCTAAGGGAAACTGGCTCGTATACTCTTTACACATGGAAAAATCACGAAAACGCCCATGCAGCTACCCGTTCGCGGGATTCGAACTTCGGACCGAACTACCAGTGTTCAGCTGGTGAACCTCACTTGTAAAACAGCGTGGAAATTGCTAAAAAAATAGAATAATAGAATAATATTTTTGAATTTATGCATCACAATATTTAGACCAAGATTTTCAGATCCAAACTTATATTCAAAAGTGCAGCTGAGTGTAATGAATTTGATACCATAGTTAAGTAAATTCTGAATCAAATGCCCCCAAAATCTAAAGAGGAATATTTTATTGGATTATTCCTTCATATGTGCTGTAATAAAATAAAATTAAACCTATATACACTCACTTCCAAAAGTTAAGCACGAAGAGAAAAATGCTAATTTCCGAAAGCCAATCAGAATTGAAGAGGATGCAATTCGCTGCAGAGGTAGATGGAAGAATGCAAATATGTTAGGTAACAGCCAACCGCGCTTTCATGTCAAGAAATATGCAAAAACGGCAGTCTTATAAGAAGCCAGCTTTATGAAGAGTTACAAAAGTTGATTGTAAGTGCTGATAGAAGGTGTTTAAAACTTTCGTACAATTTGTTTTCAAGACATACGTGTTTCTATGACTTCCAGAAGACGAATGGAAGATTCTGAGCGCTGGCGTGCTGTTGGGCGCATTGAAGGACAGTCGATCACACATGTTGCTCTTTTCTTCGGCGTTCATCATTCTGTAATTTCACGTTTATGGAAACAATTCCAAACCACACAGACAATTGTCCGAAGGCCCGTAGCCGGTTGCCCAAGGATTACAACCCCCGCGGAAGATCGATATATTGCTATTGTAGCCAAGCGGAATCGCAGAGCGACCTCCACACGTGTGACATCTATGGTTACAGCGTCCATTGGTAAGGCGATATTTGCAGCTACTGTATGCCGAAGATTACATATGAGTGGACTGTACGCCCAGGTACCTCCAGTTTGTATTCCTCTATCCGTCCAATCAAGAGGGGCACGATTACAGTGGTGCCGGGAACATGTCAATTGGAATGTGTCTGATTGGGGCAATGCCATGTTTACTGATGAGTCAAGATTTGCTCTGGAACCAGATGACAAGCGTATAAGGATATGGCGTGAACAGCGAACACGCAATCAGTCCCAAAACATCACGCATTCCGAGGCGGAAGCATTATGGTGTGGGCAGAGATTTCATTAGGATAACGCACTGACCTGTACATCTTTAATAAAGGTTCTTTGACTGCTGTCCGGTATCGAGATGAAGTCCTAGAACCCATTGTGAGATTGCACGCTGCAGCAGTTGGCTCTACTTTTGTTTTAATGGACGATAATGCACACCCCCATAGAGCTGACTACGTCGATAACTACCTGGAGAGTGAGGGGATTGCGCGTATGGCGTGGCCAGCATATTTGCACGACCTTAATCCTATTGAAAATTTTTGGGATGCTCTCGGCTGTGCTGTATCTTCACATTTCCCAACTCCAGCCCCTCTTATTGAGCTGGAAACTGCTTTACAAGAAGAATGGCGATTGCTTAATTCTGTGGTGGTTGACCACCTAATTGAAAGCATGGTCACAAGGTGTAAACTTTGTATACAGATGAGGCGGGATCACATACCCTATTAATGTCCTTTTTTTCATTTTATGCTGTTTATTTTCACTTTATACATAATTCTGTTTAAGTCTCCAGTATGTCATTATCTGATAACTTACAAAAATTTAATATTGTTTTCATTTCTGTACATAATTATTGGTTTTGTTTTATGCATAAATATATATGCTACTTTCCTACCGAATTTTGTGTCAATCAAAGTATTTGTTGATTTTTTTTGCATTTTACATCTTCGTGCTTAACTTTTGGAAGTGAGTGTAGTTAGGATATTTTCATTTATTGTTTCTTATATTTTTACTTTTCGCTTTGCACATTCGGAAAAAAAAATCAGGTTGAAATTAATACAAATTTGACTCTCCAAATACTTTAATACAAATCTTGCATCGATAATTCATTCCTTCTATCTGATTTAGCGTACAAAGGACAGAAACAGCTGTTGCAAAAACAAGCACTGTAAGGGACCAATGATAACACAAGAGAGGAGAGTGAAAAAAAGATATACTGGAATTATAAGTTACTTCTGGAAACTGAAACTTCTTTTTTAGGACATTCAGAATAATGCCCTAAAAAGTCCTAAAAAGGGACTTCATTCTGAATGTCCTAAAAAGAAAGTTTCCAGAAGTAACATATAATTCCAGTAAAACGTTTTTTCACTCTCTTCTCTTGTGTTGTCATCGGTCCTTCCCAGTGCTTGTTTTTGCAAATGTTTTACGCTGGCAGTTTTCATCATACGTGTATCGTTCTAATGCCATTTATGGTTTTTCAATACGCTGATCAATTTGAGCAGGAAAAAAGTGAGCATTGCCATTTGAAAACTTCAATATGTCACCCTAACCATGAGAGATGTATTGTTGTAAATCATGACAATATAGATCTCATACCCCTTCTTCCATGACAAGACAACAATAACATGGATCGCATACCTTCAAATAGCAATAATCTGAAAATTTATTTCAGTTGTTTGAGAGGGTAGGCCGTCTATGTTCATACATCAGGGAAGTACTTTTATAATTACCCTGTGTACTTTTTCGTTTATCTCCAAATTATGTCACGTCAGCTTAAGGTTCCTTGGTACTTTTGGCTGAGAATTATTGATCTAGATCGCGATGCATTTCTTTTCCGATTCTAGGACAAATCTTGATTCACCTGTGAAGACAAGGGCTTGAATACAAGTCAGGTACTGAACGATGCACCATACAGGATACTGAATGCTGCACAAATTACGATGAAACGATGCTTGAATACAAGTCACATACTTAACGTGTTTTTGGCCAGATGGTCTGAAAGATGCGCAAATTTCGCAATGCGCAAATTGCGCGTATATTTCTACATACTTTGTGGTACTCCTTCTACTGATATAATTGCTGAGTATTAGCCTTCGTATATCTGTCATTGCAATCGTTCGAAGAGCTCGTGTTGTCGGTATTTACGTTTGGCCAGTAACTTTGGGGGTGAAATTTTAAATCTAGGCACCTTGAAAGCGACCTTGACCACCGCTGATGTTTGAAACCCCAAGTACTAAGTACTACCCAAGTACCAAGTACTAAGTACCCCAAGTACTACCCAAGTAGAATGATGACTTGCAGAGCGGCGTGGACTCCATTTAACGGCCTTTCTCATTGCCACCATGTTGACTGGTGTACTCCCTGTTTTTCACTGCACCCCTCTTATTTACTATCAGTCAGTAGCCACAAAGTTTCGTATCCAGTTCTTGACGACATGGGCTGGTGGAAGAGCATTATTACGATGAATCTTGAACTCTCTTCTAAATTCACGCTGAGAGATCACGTAACTCTTGCCGCTTTTATAAAATGCCTTTACAGCATAAGCACGTTGCGCTCCTGTCCACGGCTCCATTGTTACTAAAAATGCTTTAAAGGTTTTTACAAGTTGGTGGTAGAAACTTTCTGTCCTCTTCAGACAAACCAAAACAAGCGCTGTTGCCAAATCGCCCAATCCACTGCCGCACTCTTAAGTACAGGGTAAACAGAACAATAAGTATCTACGAAGTGTTAATTATTACTTCTAATATTAATAATGCTTTTTCATTATTGTGCGTTACTATGCTGCAAAAATATCTATCTGAAAACCTCAAGTTAAATTCTTTAATTACTCTATGAGAAGAAAAATAGCTCTGAACACACCTGTAGTCAATTAGGCGAATGGATTTCTAGTGCTCGTCTTAGGTAAAAAACGACTTACTTGTGATTTATTTGTCGTCATTGTATAATTGGAAGCACATCCGGCAAACAGTTGGTAGGTTCGAAGTTAGAATCTAGAGCACTGAATACTTTTTATGTTTTTTTCCTAGACAAAACTAATGACTCTACAAATGAACCAATATATTAGTAAAATTTAAAGAGCTGTACAGAGAAAGCGAAAGCTATCTATATTGCTCTCGAGTTTTTCCACCTCCTTTGTTTATTTCCTTCTCGACAATAGCAGAAAAATACTATTAATTGGAGAAAAAGACTGAATATGGCAAGTACACTGCGGGAAATAAAACAAAAAAGGACAGTTCTATAGCTCCCGTTTTACTGGGACAATTAACAAAATTCAACTTGAGTTTTTCGCGTCTCGAAAGTGCGATTTAGGATATGCATTGGATTTATATATAGCATTGTTCTAATATAGGAATTTTGACACAAAATCGGACTTTTTCTGAAATGATATGCCAATTTTTTTCCATATTTCGATTCTAAGACTCAAATTATACCATACTGCCAAGTTTTGTAAAAATCAGACGAGTAGTTTTTTTTTACTTCCTTGTACGAAGTAAAAAGGAAGTATTGTAATCGCGAAAAGGTTCAGGCAGCATATTTCAACGAAAATATCCCATTTTGACCTCTTTCAAATGCAATTTAACGATGTAATTCCGTGATATATGTACGTAAGGACAGAATAAAACACTCTTTCCCTCCAAAAAAATTATAAAACTGCTTTAAAATGAATTCTGAAGAGAATTTTTCGTGGCGTCTGTACGTACGTATGTACGTACGTATCTCGCATAACTCAAAAACGAGTACCCTCAGAACGTTGAAATTTTGTATATAGGGACTGCTATAACATGTAGATGTGCACCTCGTATTTTGGTTGCAATCGGCTGCACCAAACGTATATAAATATATATATATATATATACACTCTGTTACCCGGCTCAGTGATCTCAGTTTCTTTACTCTTATATGTTTGTAAATTGTACATTTTTTACTTTAAAAATGATTGAATTATGTTGTTTTTATCTTCCGGTTAAGAGTTTTATTCCTTTGCCGCTAAGCCTAATTTGATGGCGGCCATTGTTCTTATTTACATTTGAAACAGCTGAGTAGCGGATTTGTTGCCAATCTAGAGAAACTTAGCTTCGCAACAACAAAGATAACGCCTTCATTTATTATTTAAATCATGCTTAATCCTTTCTGAAATTTTTTCGAGGAAATAAGCGTTTAAGATATACTTCGTAATTTTTAATACAGATATTTTGAGTTTTTATGCATTTTTGCCTTGTCGCGAAATGAAAACTGAATTAATTGAATAAGAAATACTCAATCGTCTGTGAAAAACTGTTTCTTTTTTGTTTTGTTTGCTTAATTTCGTTCTAGCTTTATTATGATTAGCTTTAAATACATCGTTCTAGCTATATTATGGTATTTGAATAGAACATGTGGCAACGATTAGATAATTCTTTAAATGATATAAATTTTGTGCATTCTGAGTTATATAATATGAATGAAATATAATACTGTTAAGTGCACCTAGCGCCAGAGTGTCGCTATGGTAAACAAAGTGAATTTTAAAGAATGCATTTATTCTATTGTGGTTTATGCGGTGTCAGCGAAGTAAGTTTAATTCAATCTAGTAAGTTTAAATTAAATGCAAGAAAAAATGCGTATAATTTAATATTCCGTACAAGGAAGTCACGTGGTGTACACATCAGATTTGTTTAAATTACCTATCAAGATTTTATCTCTTCAGTTTTAATTGAATTTGGTATATATTTGTTAATATCTCTTTTTTTATTAAACTTAATTGATTCTTAATTTCATATTCGAAAATTTAACTTCGTTCCAAATAAAATTCGCCCATTTTTTATGATTTATTTTTAAAATTTTTATTTTTAAATAATTTTTGCATATTTTTCGAAAACAAATTTGAATTATAACCTGTAAAATTTTTGACATTGTCTTAAAGTGTAAGTATTTCTAGGCACATCTAAAAAAATTAGAGATTTTAATTCAAAATTTTCTAAGATAAGATACACATGACTTTACATATTGGCGCATTTTGAAATTTGGCATATTTGTTATAAGCGATAATAACGCCAAATGTGGTTTACGCACTTTGTTAAAATTATTTGAAAGTATAAACGGTGACTTTTATTCCGCTCGTCTACAATGAAAAAAAGGAAAGGGGAAGGTTTGCTATAAATTAAATGAATTATTATTCATTAAAAAAAATGCGCCAAAATAAATTTTTGAATTCCTCCGTAAATTTCGCACCAAATGTTACAAAATTTAATATTTAGGCATAATTTGAGTAGTAAAAAGCAAAATATGGAAAGCAAATAGGGTAAAAGTTTGCAATTGGGTGCACCTTGTTTTTTGGCTACTCTTTTTTGACGCCAAGATCGGCGCCAGGAAGACACAATTTCAAGATGGCCCTACACAAAACCAAAATAAGAAGTCAAAGAATTGCACAAACTCTCTGTCCATGTGCACATCGATCTGGTTTCACTTAAAAAAATCATCCTAGAATTGCACAAACTAGGCATTGCGCACTGCCTTAAATTTGTCCCCATCAATCTATTTTCATTTAAGTAAAATCAGGAAGCTAAAGCAAAGTTAAAACTATCATGGTAACCAGAAGGTAAGTTTCATCGCCAAAACTGAAAAAAAAAATTGTCGCTAATCGAAAGGATACCCAATTCTACACTACAGCCAAAAATAGGCATGTCATTTCAGAAAAAGTCCGATTTTGTGTCAAAATACCTTTATTAGAACAATGCTATATGTAAATATAATATTTCTTTTGTTTTCTGTCGCAGTGTACATTTCCTGAGTAATAAAACCGCATTTTCGAATACTGAAAATATAAAGCTTGAAGTCTATGGCAAGCTAAGGCCAAAGGAAAAACTGTTGGAAGAAATGTCACACATTTAATCTGTTTTAGGGAAGAAATATATTCACTAGACATATTAGTAGTAAGCATGTTCAGAAATATTCAGAAAATATTTCTATTTTCTTTGTAGGGTTCCTCACTTTGTAAATGCTATGCTACCGTTGACGTGAAGAATCCTAAGAACTAGTAGCGAATAATCGCTTGAGTTCGTGTACAAATACGAAGGGTTAACTATCCCTTTATTATTTCAACTAAGATTTAACAAAATCCGTCTGTAGAGTCATTAAGATTTTTTTTGGGGGGAAGCCAGAGAGATGAAGAATAGCAACCGCCTTCGCCGGTAATCGAACCACGGACCTCTGGATAGCAGCCCAGCGTGCAGAACCACTACACCACGAAGGCACGCTAGGAAAGTGGGATAAATACCTTATACTACGTCTTGGAGAAATACAGTAAAGCTCCACTTGGGCTTGAACTTAAGAGACTAAGAATTAAACTCAAACTAATCTAAACTAAAAGAGATATAGCCGAAGCTATCAAGATTCTAACATAGTTGACTCCTTAACGTTTAATATCCTGCGAAGCTATTAAGGGCCTTATGTAAGGCCGGGCGAAATAATACCTTAAGAGAGAGTAGTCTAAAAAAGGCGGACGCGTGCTATCTAGAAATCTGGTAGCTCTCTCTCTCAAACCGAAGAACTTCGGGTTTAAATACCGCTCCTCATTAAGTATTCAGACTTGATTCTAAAACTACGTTCTGGCCGGAAATCGTAAGTTAAAGTTAAAAACTTGATAGGAAAGAAGTTTAACTCAAAATTAAAACTGTTAATAAAATTAAAATAACCTTACAGCTTTAAGTGACAAACATATCAGAAATTTGTATCTACTACTAAGGCGCTATCTAAATACATGATATAGTCATATTTCGTTCGTAATAAGATAATGCTCCTTGAAGGTGCTGCCAGGAAAATTACAGATGGATATTCTATCGTTGTACTGCCGTAATTTTAGATAATCTGTCCTTGTACTGCCGTGTCTCAAGCCTTGATTTTTGTTTTCATTGAGTTACAGCTATTTTGTGGGTGCGCGGAAATTAAAAAAAAAAAAAAAAAATGATAAAACTGAGATATAAATAGTGTTTTCCTTGATCATCATTCGTCGCTTTTTGTTAATTTTCCTAGTGATCCAAAGAGTAAAAGAAAATAACATAAATGGCTAACATTAAATTAATTACAAATTCCGTTAGGTGGAATCATACATTCGATCAAAAATTCCAACTTTACGATATAAATCTTGATTTTAATTCCGTTTTTAGACGTCTTTCTTTCCTTTTCCGGTAGCCTAGGTCCAAAATCTTCAAAATTCCGTAATCATAGAAAAATAAAATACTAAGACTTCAAGAAACAATTTCTTTTTACGTGTGCAGTTAAGCTAAAAGGCTCATTTACCACCTCACCTACTCTTTCCAAAGGCAAATGGTGGCAACACTGCTACCGGGATGCGCGCGCAAATGGTCTGTATGTAATTTATGTGTTTCGCTCTCTCACTCCACTGTGGACAGAGCTGAGTGAACAATTGGTACCGATGCGGAAAATCAAATATGTTCTTAAGGTCAAGCGGAACAGAGAGAATTCACCTTTTAGCCTTTAAAGTGGGTGGGATGGAACCGGAAGGTAGTTAGCAGGTATCTTCTGCGTGAGATATCGGTGTTTGCGTTCTGACAAAACATGCATTTTCTGCAAATTTCGCTCAATAAAGTGAATAACAGAATCTCTTTTCTCAACTACACGGAAGTGTTCAAAAGATTGATGATGTGCTTCAGAATGAATCCACAGTTTTGTGGTTCAAAGCTCCTTCGATATTATTTTCGATTCTTCCTGGAAATAGAAGCTTTGGTAGTAACAAAATGGAACAGTAAAAATCGAAGCAATTGCTCACTCTTTTGAAGCTAATTGATTAAGTGCTATTGAAGCCATGTTATAAAAATCTGATGTGTAGACCACATGACTTCCTTGTACGGAATATTAAATTATACGCATTTTCTCTTGCATTTCATTTAAACTTATTAGATTGAATAAAATCTATTTCGCCAACAGCGCATAAACCACAATAGAATAAATGCATTCTTTAAAATTCAATCTATTTGTTTACCATAGCGACACTCTGGCGCTAGGTTCACTTAACAGTATTATATTTCGTTCATATTATAACTCAGAATGCACAAAATTTATACCATTTAAAGAATTATCTAATCGTTGCCACATGTTCTATTCAAATACTATAATAAAGCTAGAACGATGTATAAAAGAAAGTAAGCAAACAAAACAAAAAAGAAACAGACGATTGAGTACTTCTCATTCAATTAATTCAGTTCTCACTTCGCGACAAGGCAAAAATACATAAAAAGTCAAAATATCTGTATTAAAAATTACGAAGTAAATCTTAAACACTTGTTTCCTCGAAAAAAGTTCCAGAAAGGAATAAGCATGATTTAATTCGCAATAATAAATGAAGGCGTTATCTTTGTTGTTGCGAAGCTACGTTTCTTTAGATTGGCAACAAATCCACTATCCTGATGTTTCAAATGTAAACAAGCAATGGCCGCCCTCAAAAAAATTTTTAGGCTTAGCGGCACTTAAACAACTTTAAAATTGTTGATGATTCTAAACATATTGCATACAGATTTACTAAAGGCATAAAAACCTTAACCGGAAGATAAGAACAACCATCATTTTTAAAGCAAAAAAATGTACAATTTACAAACATATAAGAGTAAAGAACCTGAGATCACTGAGCCGGGTAACAGAGTAGATATATATGTAAATATATTTATATACCTTTGGTGCGGCCGATTGCAACCAAAATACGAGGTGCACATCTACATGTTTTAGCAGTCCTATATACAAAATTTCAACGTTCTGAGGCTACTCGTTTTTGAGTTAAGCGAGATACGTACGTACGTACATACGTTCGTACAGACGCCACGAAAAATTATCTTCAGAATTCATTTTAAAGCAGTTTTATAATATTTTTGGAGGAAAAGATTCTGTCCTTACGTAGTATTCTGTATTTATTCTGTCCTTACGTAGAGATATCACGCAAAAACATCGTTAAATTATACTAAACAAGTTTTTAAATTACACTACTTAAAAACTACTTTTTCTGCCTCCCGTATGCGCCATGCTGATGATAAATGAGCTGAAGCAGTACACAAAAGCCAATAAATTTAATTTAATTATTTGGTACTAAAACTTCGAACGATTTATATGCTTAATATTATGTGTATTTATTTATTGTTTGATTTACGCTTTTCATTTGGTTTTTTTAGCTTAAACCTGATTAGAGTCGTGTAGCTGTGGGCATGAGTGAAGAAGCTCAATCTTTTTTAAAGTTAAGATAGATTTGCTCAGTTTAGTGAGTTTTAACGCTAAAATGGAGCTCTCCCCCAAAAAATCCTATTTGGCCAAAATTATGGCCATAGTTTATAACTGAGGGTGGAATTCTAAATAAGAGCATTGCGACAACTCGCGTAATAGGAAATGTATGAGAAAAAGCAAGCAGCCAATGATAGCAGATGAAACGAAAGCAGAAGCTGTTAAACGAAGTTTTTTTTAATAAAAACTTTGATAAATTTGGACAGGATTGTTAACTAATCGCGCTTTAGAGTTGAATCATCGTATGGAAAGTGGATCGGAGTTTAAAAGACAGATACAATTTTATTGAAGTGCCGCCCAGATGGGAAAGTAGTTAGTGACTCTGACTGCCTTACTGCAGAGACCGGGCAACATAATTCACAAGTGCACATCAGTATCGCCACTCAGGGAGGGGTTTCATAAATGGACCAATGAGCCTCTAGCGCTCTTGTGACGCTGAATCTTTGAAACTGTGCATTGGCTATTATTATAGGATATTTTTTTTCCGATAGACTGCAATAAAATATGCTAAGACTTTTACTACTTACCTGTATTATTATGCTTATATTTAATAATACTATTATAGGATTATATTATGTATGTATTATATAATATTATGCTTGTATTAGGGATTACATTATGATAAGTATGCTTATATTATTATGAGGTATTTTTTTCTGACAGACTACAATTATTTACATATATTTGACCTAACTTCGCAATGAAATTATAATAAACTGCTCTACACTGTTTACAGCATCCATTGTTTTTAGCTATTTCAGTTCTCATATCAAAATGAAGTCATGTCATGCGACTTTTGCATAATGATAATCACACAGAGCCGCCCAGACAGTGTAGTGGTTAGGGAACCGACTGCGATACCGATGGGTCCAGGTTCGAACCCCGAAGAATGCATGGATGTAAATTGTCTGTCCCCTCATAGGAGGTACTGGCCCACCTATTAGGTGCCTCCATAATAAAAAGACTATCGTTTTCTGCTTTAGTAATGGCCAACGCCTATGAACGGCTAGAACACGCCGTTGGGAAAACAAAAATTATTGAAGTCCTAAGAAGAATTGCGTAAGAAATTTGGTAAAAGTGAAAACAAAGATCTGCGAAGCAGTTTTCTTCGCCTTTAGGTAATAGCTTTAATATTGATTAATATGTTTCTTGAATTAAATTTCATTGTCAAACCAATATGTAAGTAATTTTTTTTTTATTTTATACTCTTGAAATTATTTAAAGTCTACATGAATACCTTTGCATATATCGAACGTGACATTTTATTATGTTCTCATAGTCTCATTATCCTCGAAACAATAGAACTTAACAAACACGGTTAAAGAAGAATTACTGTATTTACATGTGAAAAGCCATAAAAATCTCATATAATACCCTATTCAATAGCAGAACACAGCGGAAGTCACATTTCGTGACTTTTCTCAATCGGTCACTCGTCGGAAGCGTAAGAGAATAATATAAAAATTAACATCAAATTATAAAAGAAAAGATTCGTTCCACTACGATGGAAGATGTTCGCGATGTATTTATGTACAGATTTATGCATTTGTTATACAATTTTGAAGCTCATCAACGGCAGAGCGGTAAAGTCGATGAGTACTGGTAGTTTGACTGGAATTCAAATCCCAGCTAATGTGCTGGACGTTTTTTGAATTTTCCCCACGTGTAACGTGGATACGAGCCAGTTTTCCTTAGAAAGTCCTTCATGAAGGCACTTGTTCCTATAGGACGATAGTTCAAGTGTGCTTTTCTGTAATAAAAACCAACCCAATTATGGATGCCAATGGCTGATATGATGTAAAGTTTGCATCTAAGTTACTTTAATTTTGGTTTTAAGCTTGTGAGTTTTTCAAGCTTTCGAATAGGGCCATTTCAAAGAACTTTCTAAAAGGCTAGGATACTGAATGTTATGATTTAAAAAAAGTGCAAAGTAGAAATATCCATTAATAATGTGCTGACTCCAGCTAAATAGCAGTCCACCAGCGGCCGAGCGGTAGAGTCGCTGAACACTTGTAGTTCGGTCCGAGGTTCGAATCCCGCGAACGGGCTGGCTGCATGGGTGTTTTCGTGGTTTTCCCCCATGTTTAACGTGTATACGAGCCAGTTTACCTTAGAAAGTCATCTCTCCTCCTAGGCAGAGAGCCCTCGAGGCTTTGCCGTAATTACACCTAACCTAACCAGATAAATACCTCATGTGTCTGAGATTAGGCTTATCCATACTTGTATGTCAACTTTTCTTTGGTATTTGGTAGTTTATAGGTCTTCCCTCTACTGAGCAAGTGGATCAGATTGCTTAAGGCTGATAGTTCGTCTTGAATTCAAAAAGACTTAACAAATGAATTTGTTTGCTTGGATATTTTCGTCGTGTTTCTTAGTGTGAAACGTGAATACGAAGGCTTTTCCCACAGAAAGTTTTCCACGACGGCATTGCTTCCATTAAAAAGATCTTATCTATGTGTTTTCCTTAATCAAGTAGCAAACTTTATGGGCCTTCTGATAAATGCAGTTCTTAGGTACTGTAACAATCGAATAGGCGTTCCTATTTAGAAAAATAAATTTCCATAGCCATGCTCTAAACTGAGTATTATAGGCAGTTTAATAGAAATTAATGCGAATGTTAGTTACATGTAGAATTTAAAATTAGAATCCACACCAGATGTGGCTTATTAGGAAAAATATTCTATGAGTAATTTATTACTCAACACTAAAGATTTTAGCTGCATTATTTAACAGCTATATAAATTTTGTTCGAAAGTTATTTCCAGACGCTTCAGTAATGATAATTAGTGAAAAATATTTATTTACACAAATGAAATAAATATATTGTTGCGATATGTACAAGCGAGGTAAGATGGCTTCCCCTCAAAGCAGTTTTAGGGTTGCCGTAAAATGACAGGGGAATGCAGGGTTGCCATATTTGGTGAGAAATCGCCCATTTTGCGATATTTGGGGGAAAATTGGCGATATGCCATGGACGGATGGAGAACCTTCTGGGACGAATTCTTACCGGTTTAGCCCAGAATGTTCTCGAACACAAGCAAGCTATATAAACCCTGCTGCTACGCTGAGAGTTAGTTAGTATCGAGTTGGTGTCTCGTCTAGCGAGTCAATCCCTGCGGAGTCGATCGAGTTGACAGCCGGGCAGCGAGTGCCGAGTGGGCCGTCGAGTACACCGAAAGAGTCTCTTAGTGTATCGCGGTTAGTGCATCGTCGAGAGAGCGTGTTGAGTTCCGGGAACGACTGAACCGAAGAGTTGGGAGTTGTGCTCTGTGTGTCGTCGAGTGCCTCTCGAGTTGTAGCGTGGAGAGTCTCGAGAGTACGTGGAGTTCCGAGAACGACAGAGCAGAGTCGGGTGCTTTGCAGTGAAGCTATCTCCACCGTTACAGCCTAATAACCTGAAGGCTGTGTCGCTGATTGTTCCAGCGAGTGTACAGTAGATCTTCGACTACTGTAAAACGCGACTTTGGAGCTGTCCTGATTAATATTGCTAAATAAAGTGTGTTTCGATACTTCATCAAGTAGTATTGTCATTATTCACTCCAAATCCAATGTTAAAATATAGTTAGTATTTCTGTTAACTACTTTTAAGGAAGAAAATTACATTTACTGTTAATCGCTGTTAACTGTTTTTAACTTAATACTATTACTGTTTGCTACTATAAGTAACTTGATAAATACTTACTAACTTACTACTTTTAGCGTTTACTACTATTAGTAGCTTGATAAATACTTGCTGATTAATAACCTTAACTGATTAGTAACTTCCCACATTTCAAGAAATTAAACTGAAATGCACAAATTCCAAACAATGAGTACCGAAGAATAAGGACTTTTATTGAATGTAATTCATAATTATTTACTATTATGTAATTACTTGCTATTATTTTGTTAATTCTTTTAGAATTAATATGTACGTGGTGGACGAGAGTGGACGAAGGAAACGTCATGTTGTCGGTAAGTGATTTAACTTTCGTTTTTATTAAACTTCAGGAATCATTTACTATTTTTAAATATAAGGTTTTCAAAATATTTATTTAGAAACCAAAACATCTACTTATTAATAAGTAGCCTATATATGTTCCATTTGTTTTTAACTTCAGTAAAATTTCGCAGAGCTGTGTAAACGCTTATAGTATGAATACTGATTTTCCCTATAAGACCTTCACCATAAGTACCATCACTTGTAGTTTCCAATATGCTTGAATTACTAATTTTTTAATCCAAACATAATTTGCTTAGAATTTTAAAATTAATCCATAGTGTTTCCTAAAGAGATAGACTACTTTAAACCCATATTATCTTAAATTATTATAATAAAATTGCAGAGATAATTTATCTGCAATTAGCATTTTAATAGATGATTTCACTAATGGCTAAAGGCTCTCATGATTCTTGAGAACGGCTAGTTGGTAAGTTAATTGATTAAGCAAAACGAATTAAATGACCCCTGTCTGCCTAAGAATAGAATAACTTTGGTTGGTTAATTTAATTTTGACAAAGCGACGGTTGGAAAACTGGCTTGTACACATGTTACACATGGGGAAAAACGTGTAAACGTCCATGCAGCCAGTCGTTCGCCTCGAATCTAACCCAGGTCGGAACTACCAGTGTTCGGCGACTTTACCGCTAGGCCGCTGGTGAGCCGTATGCCTTCGAGCAAGACTCCTTGAGGGAAATTACCTGGTTTAAAGGGAAAATGCGATCATGCAGAACAGTCAGGAGATAAATTTTGTTCGTATAAAATCTATATATATTAACATTTTATTAAAGTTATATCAGCGTTAAAAAATCTTGTCGTTATGAACCTTCAAGAACGATTGATCAAATTGCTAAAAATAAGGTACTGCATATTTATATAATAAAGAAGAGCTGACGTCTTTCTGCGTCAAGTAAAACAGAGAACGTTTTACAACTGAACCATAATTAAGTTATTTTCAACAATTTCGCATTTTTTGTGAAAAGAATAAATAAACATGTGCATAAGAAAACAAAAACAATTTCATTGTTATATTAAGTACCTTGCTGCAGTAATAACAGATTCTTCATACATGACCCGCATAAACCTGATTTATTCCCTTATTATAGAGAATTCAGTCTCATATTGATATATTAATAAGATTCTGCAGTCCTTTCGCTCATCTTCTAATAACCTTGTCACCTTTTTCAGTATAACAATTGCAAATGCTTTTATCAGCATCTTATGTCAAAATGCAGTTTTGTGTTTAACATAAATTAGGACGTAGTTATTTGTGCTAGAAATTTAAACTGCACTCTAACTTGCTCATGTTTTTCCCGTTTGGGAAATTTAATATCCTGTCACAAAATTTATTCGTTTAATAATCCTTAATAAAAGTATAAAAGAATTCACATTAACAGTCCTTATTAGTTCACATAATCCATAATCCTTTATAAAAGTATAGAGGAATATTTACTTTTGAATATATACTTTTTCATATTTTTTTCGTTTTTAATTCCAATAAATTTTCTCTCATTTATATGACGACCTTCTTAATAACATCATTTTTTGAAAGTCAAACTGTGACTTCCATTACAATAACTTATTACGCAATAAATACCTTAAGCAGTGGTGTATGGATATATTGTCGTTCAACTTTTGTCAAAGCAACTTTAGGCTCAAAACATCTGTTACGTTTATGTTTTACTGCATTTGAAATGTTCTTAGTTTATAATTTTGTTATTAAGAGATTCTGAAATAAAAATAAAAAAAAAACTACAGCATGCATAGGCTATTTATTTAATTAGCAGATATTTTGGTTTAGTTTCTGATGACTTAAAGTTTCTTGAACCACCTTGACGAACTGCATGGCGAAACGCAAGCCAACACATTTGTTCCGAGCAGTTGAATGTTTCAATATATAAAGCTTAAAAAATCTATGCATGTTTAATATGAGGATTATTTCTTATTACATTATAAAATAACATACCATACTGGACGAATGTGTAGCGCTGTGATAATTTATTTTCATGGAGTGGAAATAGACAATGTGAGAATAAAACTTAAACCAATGAATTCGGTTTATCAATCAGAACTATACACGTTGACAGAGGTTTTGAACTGGATTAATAAAAAATTAATAGTTCGATGTTTTATAGATATTTATACTGATGCTCTATCTGCGCTTCAGGCACTCGCCCAACCAGATCATAAAAATCGACTAATTAATGAAGTAAAAGACTTGTTTAAAAAGGCTGAAAGAAATCATATTGTTAAATTACACTGAATGAAAGCACACAGTGGAATTGTCGGAAATGAAAGAACGGATACCCTTGCTAAAATGGCGGCACTTGGGAATGGGATTGATAATTTTGATATCTAAGATTCAAAAAAAAAGACCATTGCTGAAATGGAAAACTGGATTTATACAGAATGGAAATTTTGCTGGGAGTCGTCTAATAAGAAAAAAGAGTTAAGGAAAAATATAAAGTTAAACAAGAAGATGAATATTATAAAAAATGTTGATATAAATCAGGTAGTGACTACTCATGGACGTTTCCCGGCTTATTTTAATCGGTTCCATCTATAGAACAATGATAAATGCTTATTATGTGATAAGTTTGCGGACGGCAGGCACTTTGTCGATGAATATACGCTTACCCGGAGTGCAAGAGAGAAATATAAAAAGAATTTTAAGGAAGATTTTAAAAGGAACTATTCAAAGTTGAAAGATTTTGAGGAGACAATAATGAAGATTATACACACGAACAAAGATGGAGTTGGAATTCGGCACTGAGTCTCAGATTTTGAACTTTATATGTATTTTTTTTTTCTTATATTTGTTTTTTCTGGTCAGTCCTATTTTTTGATCATATGGCCGGCTTGTGCCGGCCAGGAGGATCGGGGCTGTGCCCTTATAATAATAATAATAATAATAATAATACCATACTGCTAATATTTCTCTACTTACTTATATTTTTCCTCCGCCCAGAAAATAAAGTAGTTAGTGAATCTGACTGCCGTAACGAAGGGCCAGGATTCGAATGCCGGATAAGGCATGGATGTAATTTGTCCGCCCCTTCGTATGATGCAACGCTGCTCCTCCTGTTAGGTGCATCCATAATAAAGAGACTACCGCTTCCAATCTTATTAGTGGCCAGTGCCTATAAATGGCTAGAGCCCGCAATTGGAGCAAAACATTTCCCTAAATACAGTGGATGGACAAAAATATGGAAACACCTTGTGAAATGCATGTTTGAAAAGAAAGATTGATTCTAATGAAATATGTAGGTGGCACTGGCGTTTTTGACTACTGACGCCACCTATACAACTTCGTAAATGTGCTAAACAGTTCAGTGGTTTTCGGAGTACTGTTACGTGAGGTTGTCATTGCATTATGTCAGAGTTAACAGACTTCGAACGTGGGCAAATTGTTGGAGCACGTATAGTAGGTGCTTCCGTAAGCAAGGTAGCCGAGGTGTTTAGTGTTTCAAGAGGTACTATATCGAAGATTTATTCCTGTCACAGCGCGGACGAAAGTGTGTCCTGAGTGATCGTGACAGACGATCATTAAGAGCAATTGTGACGAAAAATAAGAAGACCACAGCTGCAAAAGTTACTGCTGAAATGAATGTTGTGTTACCGAACCCTGTGAGTACCAAAACAATTAGAAGGGAGCTTCATAAACAGGGAATTGCTGGCCGTGCTGCAATTGAGAAGCCACTCATCAGTGATGCTAATGCCCGTAACAGGAAAAGGTGGTGTTTAAGTTATAAAGCCTGGACTATAGAGCAGTGGAAGCGAGTAATATGGTCTGACGAGTCTTCTTTCACATTGTTTCCCACTTCTGGCCGAGTTTACGTCTGGAGAACGCCATCTCAAGCCTATAATACAGACTGCTTGTTGCCAAGAGTGAAACATGGCGGGGATTCTGTTATGGTTTGGGCAGCCATATCGTGGTTCTCTGCTAGCCCCATGATAACAGGGCACATGACTGCCAAGACTTATGTGAACATTTTGGCCGATCAAGTATCCATGGTACAAACTTTGTTCCCCGATGGTGATGGTGTCTTCCAAGACGACAAAGCCCCTGTTCACACAGCTCACATTGTCCAGGACTGGTTTTCTGAGAACGAGGAGGAATTGTCCCATCTCCCCTGGCCACCACAGTCACCAGACATGAATATTATCGAACCTTTGTGGTCTACATTGGAACGGAAAGTGCGTTCTCGTTATCCACCGCCAACATCGTTATCTGAACTTGCCACCGTTTTGCAGGAAGAATGGTATAATATTCCCTTGGCAAACATACAGGAACTGTATTTATCCATTCCGAGAAGACTGCAAGCTGTTTTGGATGCCAACGGGTTTCCTACACCATATTAAGCAAAGAAACATGTTTTTTTAAAGGTGTTTCCATATTTTTGTCCAATCCCTGTATCTCTATTGGGAAATTTGCATTCTTCCTTGCGAGGCGAAAAGTTGAATACTATGTAATCGCGCCACAGAAGCCAAGAAATATGTAAAGACTATGTGTCCTCCCGATATGCATCATCCACGCTGTGTGTAGTCCTTGTTATCGACTTGGACAATTGTTGTGATTCTCTCTATCATGGTGTTGCAATGTCATGTCCGAAATCCTGACGTAGATTTTAGCTATCGAAGACTCGAATGGGAAAGGAAATTCAGCAGAGTGTTCCTGATAACATTTATATGAAGTATCGCATTGGAATTGTTCCACAAGTACCTGCCAGCCTAAAGACAAGTAGACTCTTCTGAGTAGTTTGTACAAGTCAAGTTAATCTCATCATACTTTCTTCCTGACATGTCATAGGTTGATATATCCTTTTCATTTGTTTTGTTAAGATCTAAGAAAGCACCCATTAAAATTTACATTTTACTTACATCAAGTATTCTTCTTTGGTATGGAACCATATTTTGCACTAAGCAAATACTCTCAACATCACCGAAAACTGGATCAACAATCTCGAAAGTATTCACTTCGGAAATTCTACATTCATTATAGTTTTTACGTACATTTTACAGCTTCTGCGTCCAACAAATCTGTTATTACTTGTTTCAATATTATTCTTCGTATGAATACACACTTCCAGAATTTTTACCATTTTCTAAATGTTATCATCTTGCCAAACATCTATCAAATATTAAGTAAACCTTCAACGTAGAATAAATTAAATTTTTCTTTTCACGACTTGGTGGATAATATCCTATCAATGTTTTCATAATCGTCTTCTTTCGATCCAAGAAAAGCGCATACAAACCGCATCAGAAAAAATGCCGCATGCTTCATGTATATCAATAAATGAACATTCAGAACGAATTCTTCTGTATGTTACCTTTTGTAGGGAATATAAAGTTACAGGATTATTAATTGTGTTTACAGTAACAGCTTATTATTTTTACTTGCAGTGAGGAACGTGGATTTCCGGATCATAATCATGATTCTGCTGTTGGATAATTACGTAAAATTCTGACGATCTTTGGTCTCCTGGCATTTCAAAATTTTTTCATTAAAGATAAAAATCAGTATCTGAAGTTTAAAAAAAACATGCAACGACTTGTTTCTGAAAACCTAGAATTTTGTTAAGTTCTTCATGCATGTTCATGTTCAAATTTAATGAACTTTTACATCCTGTGAATATGTTCAAAAGAATTCCACTTGTTAATTTTCTAAACTGTAATAAAATTTTACAAGTTTAATACGTCTGTGAACAGCTCTTTAGTATTATTATTATACTTCATTACAACATTGCGTTTCTAATACTTATTATATTTATCTCATAATGTTTATCTGTTATTTTTGTTACATCAAAACGGATGTCCACTTTAATATGTAAATTTTAAATTGTATTGAAACTGTATTATAATCTCTTTATGTTCTAAATCATTATATTTAAAACATACTTGTTCGGTGGGATTGCACAAGGTACCATTATAGGTGAACTCCAGATTATTTGGAAAGCTTCAGTTGCTCATTTCCTCAACCTTTCTTTGTAAACTCTTATAAAGCTTGCAATTTATTTAGTTAGTTCGTATGAGAAGGCATTACTAGTTAACCCATGGTACTTTGCTGGTGTCCCCCATACCTTTACCTGTATGTATACCGAGTTTACAGCCATGTATAGTAATAAACTAACCTCTTCTGTCGTTAAGTGATGTATTAAAAATTGGGCATATCCCCTTCTATTTGTAATCTGCAAGTTATTTCATTTTAAAAGTTGATTTTTATAATATGTATTAATTTTAGGTCTAGCTCCTGTCAGCGGCATGTGTAATCCTCTTAATAGCTGTACCATAAGCGAAGGCACTAGTTTTCAAACTGTGCTAGTGGCTGCTCACGAGATGGGGCACAGGTAAGCATGGTATTAACTGCTTCAGTGAGCATTTTGTCAAGAAAATTTGAAATATGCGCATTTTGTAAAGATATTTCTGAAATATGCGTGATTCGTACACGTTGTCTGGAAATCATGAAGCGTTTAATCTGCTTAACGAATTGACGGTTTAAACTACACTCATGTCCATAAATTAAGGATAATGCAAAATCAGGCAAAGGAAGAGTTAGAAGCAAAACAAATTTGACTTATTTGTAAAGCTTATTTATTAAACAAAAAGTAAAGAGCAAAAAAAGATGCTATATGTTTGATATTATTAAAAAAATTAGCGATTTTTTCTCTCTGGAGCAAATTACAAAAAAAACCTATTTACAAAAAACCAATATTGCATGGTTGGTATGATTGTTAATACATTGTATGTCTCCCAGACGATGCAATACAGTCCGTACAACGCCTAGACATGCTGAGTATCAAATTATCGATCTGATCTTGGGGGATATTACACCACTCAAAAAGCAATGCTCTCCGAAGTTCCGGTAGACATGTAGGAGGAGGTTGAAGGGCTGCAACTCGTCGTCATATCCCACACGTGCTCTACTGGATTCAAGTCCGGTGAGAATGCTGGCCAGTTCATACGGGTGATATCCTCCGATTGAAGGCATTCGCTTACGCTGTTTGCACGGTGAGGACGGGCGCTGTCATCCATAAACACAAATTGTGCGCCCAAACGAGCATGGCGCCCCGAAACAAACATACCTGTTGTTCCAGAATGACGTCCCGATAGATTTGGCTTGTCATGGTTCCAATTTGAACATGCAGGTCAGTTCTGGAACCTAGAATAATTCCACCCCAAACGAGCATTCCTGCACAACCGTAACGGTGTCGTTCAATGATGTTTTCTTGGTGGTAACGGGTACCTGGAGCTTTCCATATGAACGTCCGGCGAGAATCAGACTGCAAGCTAAACCTGGACTCGTCGGAAAACATCACACAAGCCCACTGTTGCGGTGTCCACAATGCATGCTCTCTACTCCAGGCTAACCGCAGGCGACAGTGAGTTGCAGTAAGTGGAACGCATCTGACAGGTCTATGAGCATCCCTAAGCGTCTGTATACGGTCTGCCTTGAAATTGTCGTACCAGTGGCTGAAGAGAGCTGACGAGACAGGTCTGAGGCTGTGCTCCTCCTGTTTCTTTTGGCAGTAACTGCCAAATACCGGTCCTCATTCGGCGTTGTAACTCTGGGGCGACTTGTGCTGTTCTGTACGTCTACTCACATTACTATCATCTTGGAATCGTTGCCAAAGCCTGGAGATGACACTCTGGGCAATTCCAAGTTCGTCTGATACTTCCAGTTGGGTAAGCCCACATCCCAGACGGCCGATAATTCTACCACGTAAAAAATCATCCAAATGCGTCCTTTGTGTCATAACTATTCGGTTATTGCACTGAAATGCGTATAAAGCGCCTGCGAACAATTTTACTTCTTTGCCTGTATTCCTTATATATCACTCTCTTACAGTCTCGTCATTGTAACGTACCATCGGTGTCATCTGGTTACTTCCTGAAATTTGCATATGATTCTTGAAGATGTGTGTAGTGATTTTACAGGTGCTATATTTATTTTAGAGTTCGATTTCCGCGTGACTCCGAATTATCCTTAATTTATGGACGTGAGTGTATATAACGGTAGTTTAATCTGTGTAACGGGTACAAACGTTTAATCTATTATTTATTTTTACATTAAATAACTTGTAAATTATTGCTGGGGAATTAATAAATGTAAATTTTTCTGAAAAGTTATGTGAAAGTATAATAAATTTTGCATAAATCTGAATTTCCAATTTAATTTTGTTTTTATACTATTTATTAAAATAGTTACCACTTTTCCTTGCTTAGAAAGGCTCTTGATTAGATTTATTGCGTAGTTTTTAATTCTTCTATACTATATGTCGGAAAAGTGTTTATAAGGCATTCTCTCCCTCCTTTTCACATACCTTCGCGGTGTAAGCGGAAGCCTGCTCGACAGCTCCAGGGTTTGAATCCCGGTGAGGGCATTGCGCCATTTTCACCTCTCCTGCTTCAAATAAAACTAATGACACTACAGTAGGGCCCGAACTAAAAGGTGGTGGATAATAATTCGTCCCCACCAGAATTTGGTGATTGGGCACCCTCCTCCCCAGTCGTCCTCTAAAAGGGAGAGTATGTAAAGTATTTTCTTCCTCCATAATGCGGATGCTTTCATGATGGAACTGGAAGCATACTCGACGCTGTTTCGAGAGGTCTAGGATTCGAGTTCCGGCAATTGGCATTACATATTTTTCACCTCTCCTGCTTCAAAAAGACCTAATGATTCTACTCTTTCAAAAACTATGATTTAGTTTTTATGTCTTCTAATGCATAACATTCGTTACAAACCACATGAACTTTCCTATGTGACTGCTTAACTTAAGACTGCTTAACATCGTCCCTTTAAGGAAAAGTTTTTTCTGCACTAGTAGTTTTAATGGTTTTGCTTCAGCAATTGGCTTTCGTCCACATTTTGTTTTTTTGAGTTGTAAGTGATTTGCATATTTATGTAATATTTTTAATGTATGTATTTACATTTATGTAGTATTTTAAATGTATGAATGTAGTCTGCACTATTATTTTACGAGGTAATGAGATTGAAAATCGACACTATCCAAATTTAAATTTAATTTTAATAATGTACTTTGTTTAATATTCTGTGTTTATATGCAAATGCGTGCACAACATGTTTGGGATTTTTAAGCAGGTAATTAAAACGGATGAAATGTTTGTTTGTGTACATCAAAAACTTTGTGATTTATTTTATCGTCCTATCTCTTCAAATGTTTGTAAAGTATCGCGTGACAGGTCTTTTTTCTTTTCTATTTTAAAGAACTCTATAGCTAAGAAAATGTGTAGCACTCTTATTTGCCTGTTGAGCAATAAATCTTAAGTAATTTAACTGCAAAATCTTGTAAAGTTACTTTAAAAATAGCTTTTAATAGCACTTAAATAGCACATTTTGCTAAAGTTATGCTGTTTTATGTAATAATTTTCTCTATTGTAAAGTTTAGGGATGGAACATGACGGACACCAAGATGGGAATCACTGTGATTCCGATACTTATGTGATGTCGCCTACACTGGGAGCTGGTAAAACTACATGGTCCGCTTGTAGCAGACAATACCTAGAGAAATTCCTTAGGTAAGTTGACTTTAGACTATGTGCTATGATAATTATTTATAGCATTATTTTATTTTCTTGCGTGAAGGAAATGTTATTTCAAAACTTCTATCACTCTAAGGCAGGAAAGTCAAACTCAAAGTGTATGCAGATTGCATGCAGAATATAAAAACAACTGAAGGATCAGTTTTTTTTTTTTTTTTTTTTTTTAATGAAATCAATTTACCAACGAAATCCAAATTTTTTTAATAAATTTTTAATTTCGCTTACTAAATATTTCTGGAAACGTGACGTAAACAATAATAATAATATCATAAATGAAATATTCAAATTTATGTTTATTTTCTTTGTGAAATCTAAAGTTTGGTACTGGAAAGAGATATTTGTGGGTTATAATTTCTGATTCAGACATACTGACAGCTAAGTATTAAATTTTTAGATTGGCATTCCTTTTAAATAATTCTACCATGTTTAAGTTTTCAGAGAAACTTTTCCGAGTGGGACAAAACTTAAGAATAAATAACGACAACCTAACTTCTTTCTCTTATTTACTAAATGTTTTTCTCTGCGCTTAAATAAAAATACTGTCGCAAAATACCGAGCTGCTGTCAGTTAGCTTTTCCGTAAGCGCGGTTAGGATTGCCAGAAAGTGAAAAGGAAAAGTATTATTGCCAGATTTATATCAACATCGCCCATTTGGCGATATTTGGAACACATTCTTAGCGGTTTTCTCGGGAATAGTCTGGAAGGAAGGTTAAAGCTATATATACTTTGAATGTACGCAGAGAAAGTAGGGTCTTGAGTTCAAAGATCAGCTTACATGCAAGTAATTATAAACTCTCTATTTCTTACTGCAGCTTGACTTTAGGGTTTAATCTATTTAACGAATAAAAATATTGACTCTGTTTTTAATTTTTTGTATTAAATTATTCGTCAGTCAGTTTTTCTTGAAATTATGGGAAAACAAAGATAAGTTATGCACACAATTTGCATATGCATAAACTATGCACTAATTTAATATTGTTTATGTGACTTAAAATTTTATTATATGTGATTGATCTGTTTTATTTTATATGATTGAGACTTGATAGTATTAGATTCTGTTAAAGTTTGTAGTCTTGAAGAGAAATTACTGGAAATTACCTTTATCACGCATTGCAGATGTTCATTGATCAATCGGGTTTTTTTCCTTATCAGTTTTCATCTGTGAAGAAAAAACTGTTCACATATAAATGTACTCCTAAACAAAAGGATTACAGTGAAAATATTTCTGAGCTTATTTACTTTTTGACAAATACGAATAAAAGTTAATGAAATCTGTATTTGAATTCTTTTAATAAGATTGTAAATTAATTGTAAACTAATTACATTCCTAGATTTTCTGGCGCGTTGTTTACTTCGTTTTTAATGGAAATAAAAATAATATAAACTCTAACTTCAGGTAACTAAAATTCTGAAATCTGTGTAGCACCGTATTTTCAACAAATGCATAATTGAAATGCATTCGCTAGCAGCAAGAAATTGCTTCAGGGAGCTTGACACCGCTACTCTAAGGCATCAAATATTCAATATATAGTCAAACCTCCTTTAAAGGACATTGCTTTTTTTTTTTTTTTTTTTTTTTTTTTTTTTGTTTTTTTTTGGATCCTCGAAGTAGGAGACCGGGCACTTCCATTTAGCAGATAGTCCTTGAATACGGACTGAAACAGGATTTCCGTAAATGTCCGCTAACGAAATGTTTAACTGCATCTTGAGAAAATATTATCTCGCATACGTACTTTTCAAGCAACAGTAATTACCATCTAGATTCTGTTTCCATGCAACATGGTGAGTTTATTGAATAGTTAGGAATGTTTCTGATATCTAATAATATTAATGCTAGGTAGGCTTCTTTTGAAAATTTTCCGAATAATATATTCTCTGGGAAGATTCAGTTCTGCTTGCTTTGTTTTTCTTAAACTAATAAAATACTCATTCTCTGTAATTATGTATGGACATATGAGCTATGTAACCAAAGATGCAAGTCAAGCTGCTAGCGCCATCTATTGGAGAAAAAATTAAAATAACTGTGAAATAATTTCCTTAAAAGCTGAGAGTAAAGCCGGTTTGGAATTAAGATTCTTACCTAGAACTAAAAATTTTTAAGAATGTGAAATGCCTCTACAAAATCTAACTCACCAACGGGGATGTTTTTTTAAATAGTATTGGCAGCAGAAAAATGGAAAATTTGATTTTCTGACCAACAGTGTTGGAAAACAGATGATTTATGTGTTTCCTTTTTCCTGACATATGCCTCATTTTCCTTACCACGAAATTTTAAGGCTCTGTTAGTTTGATCCGCGTAAGTTAAACCACACTGGCAAGGAATCCTGCACATACTTCAGGAGTTCGCATCCGCAAGGAGGTCTTTAACCCTCTAACCGGCAAGAATGTAACGGCCTAAAATATTTTTTGTAATGTCTGTAAGAACGTATATATATGTCATAATAAAATCACAAGAAAAAGACGGAACACTGTAGATGCGTGCTTAGATCCATATTGAAGAAGATTTTGATTGCGCAGTATGCTAGTAATGCTAACTTGGTAATATCTAAAGAACTTGGCAGTCGAAGCAATTTTAATTCCATTTTTATTTCCAATTGATATTTGTGGCCACAATCACTTTGCACTCTAGTCGTGCCTTTCCACAGAAGATTGACATTTTTGATATTGTTGGGATAGCAAGCAAGCCAGCGAAATTACATATTAGCAGAGTAGAGGGCCAAAGCTGAAGTGCGTAGTTATGAAAGATGGAAGCACGCGAAAAGAAAAGTTTTGGTTTACAAGGACAGTTTCAGTTCCCAATGATTACGGCATCAGAGCTGCGCCGATCATAGAGTGATCTAGAAATGACGCAATGCAGAGAAGTTATTACGATTTTAGAATAGAGAGGAAGAATTTATGTTTATAGTTATAGTATAATTCTGATTCATATATTTTTATCTTACACATATGTCCAAACAATTAAGGCAATATATTAAAAGTACATTAAAAGTACATTAAAAGTACAGGTATAAAGTACCAGGGATATCTTGGCATTAAATTCAAGAAAACAGCTCTTTCTCATGACAGTTTTTAGAAATTTGGGCTTTCTTAGCGAAACCCCGTGCCGATCAGAGGGTTAAGTATGAAACTGCGAATTTTATTGGCGAAAGAGAAAGCGACCTGAAAATAGAATTTTTGTAAAGTACGTGCAGTTTTATAGCTAATCTATGGAAAGAAAGGAATGACAACAGAATTCTCATAATCTCCTAAAATGAGATGGTGATTTTTGATGCGTTGAGATGAGAATTTTTTAACCGCTTGGTCAATAATGTTATGTGAAAAGCCTAGGTTAATAGCAACTGCTTTTGGGTAATGTAGTTCTTGATCAAGAGCTAATAAGGAGGAGCAAACCTGAAGTGCACGGTAAACAAAGGAATAAAATGAAGCTAATTTTTCTTTAGTCGAATGATATGATTTGAAGTGTGATGGAAAGCAAACAGTTGAAGGTTTGCGGTGTAAAGAGTAGTGCTTTAAAATTTACCATATATGTATGATTAAAGAAGAATTGTAAATGCTCCCTACAAGCCAATTCTTAAGCGGAAAACGACTTGCCAGTTAACAGCCCTATTTTTCTGATGAGAGTATAATTTTAATGTTATATGTTACGTACAAAATTATTTTCTTATTTTGAAATACTCTTTATTTGTTTGTATCGAATTGGTTCACATATTTACACGCATCGCAGAAAAGAACCCAGAAGAGCGGGCGTAAGCAAAGGCACCTTCATTTAAGACTTTTCAGGGGCGTAGCTAAAGGGGGGCACCTGTCCCCGGGCGCAGAATCCAAGGGGCGCCAAACTGATGCTACGACATTTTAGAATTAAATATTTTCCATCCTTGGCAAGCAGTAGGGGGCGCGAAATCTTCGGTTGTCCCTGGGCGCTGAAAACCCTAGCTACGAGTCTGAGACTTTTAAAAGGATACTGGCTTGTATTTGAGTTATGCAAAGGGGGGACATGAAATTTTCATAGAATCAGTATTTCAGTCATATATAATAAAAAAGAAAAAAAAAAAAAAAGATGAAATTTATGTTACCACACCCAGCTGATGTTTTAAGTCATTCATTCAAAAATTTGAAATTTATATTTTCATTCGCACTAATAATTAAATTTAACTCATCTATTTCGTAATTAATCGCGTTGTAATTACTCTATATGTTCAGTTGTGCTTAATGATCAAACATTTCACTGTATAAGCAGTTCGGCTTTTAGACTATACTAAATTTTCTCATCTTTGTTCATTTTATTTGACAGTTTTTCCAAAAAAAAGTCTATATTTATTCAAGCAAAATGCAGCGAATGATAAATTAGCAAGTGTTTCTGAAAATTCTATATTAGCTATGTTATACTATACATTACTGTGGCGTAATAAATGTATTTAATATGTATTATTAAGGATTTGATTTGTTCATTTGAGTTAAATTGAGAATATTATATCATCCATTAGGCAGTCTTTCTTTTTTTACAATCACGAAGGAGATTCCTTGAAATAGCATCAGTCTTACTGTAGTGCAACTTTGTTGTTACGTCTTACGCCATAATGGGCTAATTATTTTAATTCTAATATTGCTTTCCTGTTTGTTACTTTTAATCTTCGTTTACATCGTTACGTTACTTATAATCATCGTTTAGAATATCTTTTAATCTGTTCTTATAATTTCTCTATAGTAACTGTTTACTTCTTGATTTATTTTTATACATATGTGCAATTTTCAGCGTTATTATTTTTAATTTTTTAACATTTAAAAACAGTTACTTGTTAAGTTATTATAAAATAAAAATATTATATATTCTTTGTAACGATAACATGCAAAATAATAAAAAGTAATAATAAACTCTGTGTTCTAAGTTTTGTAA
The DNA here is from genome assembly GCF_044657685.1 of Stegodyphus dumicola. NCBI lineage: Eukaryota > Metazoa > Arthropoda > Arachnida > Araneae > Eresidae > Stegodyphus > Stegodyphus dumicola. Next base: position 28,765,194 of record NC_140779.1, on the reverse strand, counting down.
GTAGAAAATTTTCTGTGTATTGTATTCTAGAGTAAAACTTTTAATTTAGATAAATCGTATTAAGATGGTATTAAGGAAAACACCTGGAAACTAACTGAGAAACTTATAAACTCTTATCCAATTTTATTTTGTCACATAGGTCGCCTCAAGCGAGTTGTTTGCAAGTTCCTAGTCCCTACACCACTGATCTACTGGAACCAGCTCCAGAGAAATTACCAGGACAAGTCTACGATGCTGATTATCAATGCACTCTACGTTACGGTGACGGAAGTAGAAGATCAAATCTGCAGACATCAGAGGTACTTCAATTTGCAGTTATTTCTTCTTTATGTCCAAGTTATTTTAATGATACACCTTCAAAACAAAATGGCAAAAAAAATAACGTATAGCATAGACTTTATATTAGAAAAAGTGACTTTTTTATGTATCAACTAAATTTTTTCTTTGCTAAGATATTAAACTGCGTTGAAATTCTGAGTAAAATTCCAAGTAGAGATTATAAAGTGGCCGGTTCGAATATAGAAATGTAAATATTCAAAATTTAATATAATATGTTGAGTAAATTAAACTGAAAATTAATCAATTTGGAAAATGTTAAATAGGAACCGAACCGTGATAGAACAAGTATTTAGAAATACTTAGAGAAGAAATCTTTACAAATATACCATAGTATGCTTGCTGAGTTGGATGCAAGCTGTCATCACTGTTTTATCAAGTAGCTATTGTTTTAACTGTCTGTTGTTAATGCCTCGTGTTTCAAACCAACAATAACTCTTGGGAAAAAAGTAAGCTTGCTTAAAACAAAAGTGTAAAATTGTGAACATTCAAAATTATTGTCTTTTTAACCACCATAATTGGCGTTGGAATAGCAAATAGATTAAACATACAGCGTAGAACTTTCACTTATGTTTCTAGTATTTTATTATAGCATAGTTTAGCATTAAGTTAATGGACTTGGTTTCATAAAATAGCTAATGTTTTTTAAACAGATGGCTTAATTAGTCTATAATTTTATATTTTTCGATATATTACCACCATTTTGCATATATTTGATATTTTAACATGAAAAGACTAAATATCAAATTTATAGTAAAAATACAATACATCAAAATTCAAATTCTTGTCCACTATAGTACTTTCTATCTCATTTCGTAGAGGTTTTCTTGAATTTTTCTTGCATGAATTTACATACTTCAGATTTATCCTGAAAGATTCCTACAAGAAAATATAATGCACAATATGGCAAACGGAATATCTTTCTACAAGGCAACGATTGGTACTATTGAACGATCTACTCGTATGATCTACACGAAGTAATTTAAAATTCATTTGCAGCATGGGTGGTTCGTGAATAACATAATTTAGAGCAATTAAGTGCCATTTTTAACCATAACCCCTATGCAAATGCATTGTATACTATACGTACACTGGGCAATGAATTAGAAACGCTTGAGATTTGTATTTGAATGCGTGCTAGGGATGAAGTATGCACATTTTTTATGGCGTGGGTTACACGTGGTTAAAATGCTAATATAAATGAGGTGTAAGAGTGTTTTTCACGATGAATGAAGTAAAATGGGAAAAACGAGAGATCTTTCATCATTTGAAAAAGGGCTTATTCTTAGTGCCCATTTAGCAAGGGCCTCGATTTCGAAGTCAACAAATCTCACTGGATTTTCAAAAGCAGGCATATCAAAGGTTTTCAAAAGTTGGAATCAGAATCCACAGTCCTTCTCTAGAAGACGTAACTGCATTTCGAGCACAGTTTTCCAGGAGACTGATCGGCGGCGTCTTCGATGAATTATATGGCAGAACATGTACTCTTCTGTGCTTCAGATCGTCAACCAAGGCTCTTCCCAACAGATTTCAGCTCGAACCATGCGCAGAGAATTTCAGAGGATTGGAATGTATAGTCGGGTGTTTGTGAGAAAAACCACGCATTTCTACCCAACATGCAAGAATTCGTGTGCAGTGGTGTCGGAAAAGGAGACACTGGACATCTGAGGATTGGAAACGGGTAATGTAGTCGGAAGAATCACGCTACACCTTATTTTGCACTGATGGAAGACGTTGAATTTGGCGAGAACCTCATGAAGACATGATTTCATCTTGCCTTACTTGCACTGTGTAAGGGTCTTGTAGGAGAATCATTATATGGGCCATGTTCTGCTGGCATGTAAGTTGTGCTCTGGCGTTCATCGAAGGTAAACAAGCAGCCATGAGATACCTAAATACACTAGCAGATCAATTGCACACTGAAATATTGCATTTTTACCCTGATGGCGATAATGGATAACTTCATGGACGATAATGCAACTATAAATCGTGCCAGAAGTGTTCAAAATTGTTTTGCTGAACATCAGTCTGACTTCCAACACCTTCCCTGGCCACAACATAGCCTGGATCTTACCAAGCAGGTGGGTGGGATATAGTGAAAAGACATATCAGACAGCATTTTCCTCTTCCATCTAATTTACAAAATCTAAAAAGTTGCATAACCAATGCATGGACGTAAATGCACTCCAGAATCATACAGACTCGATGCCCAAACGAATCAGAGCAGTTATCCTTGCAAAATGTGGTCTAATAAAATATTAATCTTGGGTTTCTAATTCGTTGGCCAGTGTGTGTATAATGAAGCTTTAGTGAGCAACGAAAAAGGATTGCTTTTTAACTTTCTCAGTACAAAGCAGTAAAGTATGCTCTCATAAACAATGTTTCATGATATGTTTTACACAATGTATCATATACTTTACAATTAACTTTGATTTGAACTCGAACAGGAAATATGTAGAATGCTGAGATGCGATACTGGGTATGGAAGCAAAGGAGTTTCGTTTGCAGCTCATCCTGCTTTAGAAGGCACCAGCTGTGGAAGAGACAAGGTAAGTAGAAATTTTTCAGAAAAAGTGATGAAAACGTTATTACTAGCCTAACATTTAAAACATTACTTAAATATATTCTATATGTACTATACAATGGTACAGCTGTTTTCTTGTAAACGAATTGCTTAGTACTTTGAAAATTAAACACGAAATATATCTGTCCACTCTCTGACTCAGCTTTACAACTGTAAATTAGTAGACTTACTTGCCATATTTCGACTTTTGATTCGATATTATTGCATAATTCAGCCTTGAAGCATTGTTTGGTAGCATGAACATAAAAAAAAATATTATAGCAGTTAAAAAAAATGTGCACCTAAGTATCATTTCTACGCAACTGCTCGTAGGTCTGTGGCTTTAGTTTAGGAACTGAACAAAATATCGCCAATTTAAGGACATTATTATTTATAAAAATCAAACTTTCATTAAAAAATAATAATCATATGCAAAACCAAAATTACTATACTACAAGATTTGTTCTTCCCAACCAGAAATCTTTGAGCGTGTGATGTCATTGTCTCATAGACTGCTCAAAAGCTACTGCTTCCTACGTATCTTCGTTTCGCCCGCTTCTGTAAGTAAAGCGAGTCATTTAACTCTAGCGTTGGGAAAGGCTTAACCTTGTTGTTTGCCCACTTACCTTCCACATAACAATTTTAAGTCTCCTTCTTGGTATATTTAAAACTGTAATAAACTTAAAACCCAAAATCTGTGGAACCACATAATTTATCAAAAATACAAACGTTAAATTCTCTGTAAAAAATACTGCAGAATATTAAAACACTCTTATGAGGATACAACGAAACAATCAATTTCCTCATGGACAAGATATACACGCTACAGATTCCTTATTAAAATAAGCCTATTAGCAGCCGTGCGCTAGATTCGCTGAACACTTGTAGTTCCCACCTGGGTTCTATTTCTAGCAAACGGGCCGGCTGCATGGGTTCCGTGGCTTTCCTCGTGTTAACATGTATAAGAGCCAATTCCCTCAGAGAGTCCTCCACGATGGCATCTCTTCCCATAAGCAGATAGCCCTAGTATGCTTTCACGTAATCTCAGTATACCAAACTAACCTCATTAAAATAAAACGCATATACAGTCTCGTTCTCATCGACAGCATAAACAAATGAGCTGTAAAAAGACTGTATAAGGAATTATCCTCAGTTCTTAACACAATAGAAAAATCAAACGAAGAGTGTAACATACCCTTTATTCAATCTAACCTAATTACACAGATGGCTCCACTTGGATTTACTTAAAGCCAACACTTCTGACTTAACTCAAACAGGTAATGTTGAACTTAAATTAAATCTTAATTAAACTATCCTAATGGCTCACAGGATAATTTAACTCGCAGGAAGGCTCTGACTCGCAGAACCAGTGGGAACGAACTTAATGGCAAGAAGCATTCAATGCCACATGATAAGATCCCTAGTAATTCATAATAACAATGTGGCCTTCAAGCAGCCATAACACGCCTGCTTGAAGGCCTGCGCTGAAAAATACCTTCCAAAACCTTCACTTAAGCACTTCTTCCTTCCTCAATTTCAATACGAGCTTAGTACTCATTTAGCATTCTGGCCGGAAAGTGTGGGTGAAAACGAGACTGAAAGGAAAGTTGCTTTAACTAAAACGTAACTGTTAGTCAAACTAAATAAATCTCCACACACATAAGTTAATATTTCACAGATTTGAGACTCAGTAAACTATGTTTTGGTCCTTAAATTACAAATCTTCATCTGCAGAGGGAACATAATGAAGATATAGTAAGGCATGGCGAATGCAATTATTGTCGAAACTGCTCACAAATATGAAAGTAATAATCTTGATGCTGCATTGTTCACGCGAGTTATTCAACTGAATTTTCATTCGATCACATGATTCACAGCAGTTGTTAAAGTTATGTTCGTGAGTCACAATTGTGGTTACGTATCAGCTGACCTAGAGAAAATGCTCTAGTTCCAATGAGGAGTCACTATCAGTTACGCACATTTTTCACGAACTTCCCATCAAACTGTATAAATTGTTCTCCACATACAGCTTGCTTGTCTTGGTGGCTGCTTTCTGGTAGGGACAGCATGAAGCAAAGCCAGCTCCTGGTCATGCAGGTAGGCATTTGAGGTACCATCAAGCTGTTTTCTGCCTTGTATGGAGTTTCAAGTAAAAACAGCCCAGGGTGCGTTCCAGCGTCCCCCACTCCTCTTCCCCTATCACAATCTCTCTAAAGAATATTGGCTGTCCGTATACTTTGAGTGCCGTTTCACTGCACAAACACTTATGCCCTTACAAGCACCATTCCCTCTCCGAAACTGGAACCCGAGTCCATCGGTATGGTAGTCAGCACTAACCACTATCCCATCTAGTCGGCTTCTGGTCGGAACAGCGCATCCGTCAGCTTCAGGGGCTTTTCTTGGTCGACATCTTCCTTGGCTTGGAAGTAGAGGAATAGAGCCTTGTCCTTCATATGATCACAGAGCAGATACGTGGTACTTACCTATGGGACAAAATGGATCATCAGTAGCACCAACAGTATACGAAGTTGGGGATTTCTTGGATAAGACGGTGTAAGGACCATCGCTCCTTAACAAGAATTTAGAAGTTTGATTCTTATCAACATTGCTGTGGTGGTGAACTATAAGCCATACTTTGTCACAAACACTACATAAAATCAAACAAAATTTTTATTTTCAATTTCTTTTGATAAGGAGACAATATTTTTTAAAAAGTTGAAATGTTAGTAATGCCTAGATTGGAGTTGTTTTTTTGGCAAGATAACTGGAATTTATTGAAAAAGAATCAATCTTAAAGCTTTGTAGATTAATCGTGTACCCCATTTTCTTTTTCCGTAGTGGTGCCAAGGCGGCATGTGTGTTCACATGCAAAGAGCTGCTGGAACTTTGAGAGGCCGAGTCATAGACGGAGGTTGGAGTGCTTGGTCGGCTTACAGTCCCTGCTCTTCGGATTGCGTTGCCAGAGGATCCTCTCCCGCAGTAGGAATCATGGTATCTACACGAAGATGCGATAATCCAAAGTAAGAATTTGAAAATTTCTGTATTTTCAATTAAAACACTTTTACGTTCACTGATTTTATTACAAAATCCACTCTTGAATGAAATTGAAAGTCCTTCTTTTAAACTAAATATTACTATTTTGGTTTAAAAATATGTTTTGTTTCAAATGAACCCTTCCAAGTTAATCGATTCTTTGGGAATGGCCAATACCCAACGGTCGTTTAGCCATCTAATCGCCAAGAACGTTGCCCAGTATGCATTATTACAAATAACGAGGTACCAACCCACGAGGGTACAAATAGTATGCGACTATTTGTACCCTCGTGGGAACTAAGTTCCGTTCAACTCTTGACAAAGATCACCGGAGAGATGGATCCGATTGTTTCCCAACTGCTTTTTCCTATCACAGCCCTCGCGACAGGAGCAACTGCACATGCATAGTCCAACACCAATCAAAGCAGATTATATTTATGGTTGTTCAAAGAAACTAAGAAATTCCTAAAGCTTAAAATTTATGCGTATTTGCTTTCAAAACGAATGATAAATTCAGTTAAATTAAGAATAATAAGTAATATATTGAAATAACAATAATTATAAGTTGTAAATTTGTTGTTGAGAGGACAAGAGGACAACGTTCGGGAAGAGATCTCAAGATAAAATGTGATGTACTGCAAAATTGTACTGTAGTCGAGCATTTACTCCCGTTTGAAAATTAAGTTATAAAGTGAAAAAGTTGATAAAAAGAAAATTTTGAATGCATTAAAACTTTCAGAAATCAGGGAGCATAACGAAAACAGCCTTACAAAGAAATTCAAAAAATTTATCAATAAATAATTAAATAATAATGACAGTCAGAGAAATATAGTATTTTGGGGGCAAATAAGTCCTTTGGTAGAGATTTGACGAATGGAATGTGATGATCACATGCTTGATAGCGTTGATTCATATCAAGAATAAAATCATCAGTAGCAATATGTACCACTTCACAAAACAGGCGTATTTTTAATTCGTGAAGAGTCATGGTTCAAAACGAAACATCTTTCAAGTATATTCTGCGCACACTCGCTGGGATTCAAGTCAGCAGAAAGCACTCAAAATCTAATGGACGTAAGCAACGCCTCAATTAAACGAACGACATTTTGTACATACTTTCTTTTTAAGTATTATCTTTTTTAATTTAGGAAACATAATATGAGGATACTGACAGACAACGAAGTCAATTTTATGTAATTCACGTAATACGTGTAATTTTTCTGTAATCTTATGTATTTTATGTAATTTATGTAACGTATGCAATTTTATGGATTTGACGTAATTTAAGAAAATATTTTTTTTCGTACTGCAAGAATCCAACAAAACCTGAGTAGTAATTCAAGATTTAAGAATTTGGTTTAAGATTTGGTTTTTTTATTTGGTCCAAAAATCACCAAAATGTCTAATTATAATCTTATTCCAAGATTGCTTTGTTGGGCTTTTTAATTTTCTCGTAAATCCTAATGGAATGTAATATGAAAATGATTTAGATTTGTGAGAAATTTAAGAATCGCTCAGAAAATCATCACAAAAGTTAAAAATTAGGAAAAAAAATCGGAAATTCCAGATTTATTCGACATTAGCGGAAAATTTCGCACAGTCTAAGAAAATCTACTAAAATCTCAGAAATTTGTCTAATTATAAAATAGTTACTCTAGCAGTCATTGTTAATAAAATAAACTATTTTGTACCTAACGCAAATACCATATATGGCTTTAAAAACATCTTTTGCTAATTACAATAAATGCTGAAAAATTTGATAATTATTGCTTGGATATATTATAAATTTCCTGCATTTTAAAGTGCATCAATTAAATATATAATTAAAAATTGAATAAACATTTATCACAGAAAGTGCAAAGAAGCAGTACACTTATTACTTTTGAATCGCTTATTTTCTTTAAAAAAATTAATTTATAATTTGGAGATACATTAAAGTTTTTATATCATACTAAATGGAAGCACTCTAGATATCGTAAGACATAAATGGAGGTACTCGCGATGGCAAAGCTAGCCAGTTAGCGTGGATAATGAATAAATAACGCGGCAGAATAAGACAATCCTGCTGTAAAGTTATGTAACATTATGATACTTTTATATTATGGGGTTTCTTTAAGATGTTTGGATTAATGTGACGAATACAGTTAGTTATGGAATATGGTTAGCTATGGAATCCACTTACAAACAAACTAGTGTCACTAACTTCCGTTCCCGACTTATCGAGATGGAAGGATACATGATGCAGACCGAAACTAAATAGCATTTAACATTAAACCTTTAAGCATTTAACATTAAAACTTTAACGAGTCTCTTCTTGAGCATCACAAACAAAAATATAAAGATAACACGAAACCAAAATTCACACTTCAAAGATAGTCTTGCGAGGAACCAGGCCCACCAACGGCCGAGCGGTAAAGTCGCTGAACACTGGTAGTTCGGTCCGAGATTCAAATCCCGCGAACGGGCTGGCTGCATGGGTGATTTTCCCCATATGTAACGTGCATACGAGCCAGTTTCCCTTAGAAAGTCCTCCACGAAGGCGTCCCTCCCCTTAGGCAGATAGCCCTCAAGGCTTTGCTGTAATTAAATAACCTAACCTAACCCAACCTTGCGAAGAACAACAGTTCACTACTTTTCATCCAGCTACCTTTAGCTTACCGATTTGGATAGGAACTTTTCTCATCTTGCCGCCTAGACGGTTAGTGCTTAGGTGAGCCGACTGCGATACCAAAGGACCCAGGTTCACGTGCCGGAGAAGACAGGATTGTATTTGTCTATCCCTTCATAGGAGGCAAAGGTGGCCCAATTATTAGATGCCCCCATAATAAAGGGACCACCGCTTCTGGCCTGAGTAAGGACCAACGTTTGTGGACGGCTTGGGGCTGCGATTGTGAAGGAAAAAAAAAGCCTTTTGTCGTCGTTACTTACTCCAACATGAAAATCAACTGCTGCTGTCTCCAGCAGTGATTCCATTCTTATGATTTGCCACGCCTTTGATCAGACTTGACTGCAGTTGTTCCAGGTAGATTCCAGCTTAGGCGGATTCAGATATCCGACATAAAAAAACTGTAGGCTACTGCCGACTGCCGAGTGACCACTTACCCCAATGACAGTAAACTGTTTAAATCCCCACGCTCTTCTAAAAAGCTGTATAACCCTCTGGAAGGAAAGAGATCGTGTTAGAGATCGTGATATAACAATATGCAAAATTGTCACAACATTACTGCCAAAAAAGTATTTTGCAGACTACGCTGAAAATGTTGCTGGCGTTAATGTTGTTCCGAAATGCCCAGCTGCGGTGAAATGGCTGCTCCACAAAGCGGGTTTAAGGCTGCCAGAAAATGGCAAGGAAAGGTACGGTTGCCAGATAGGCGCGAAATCGTCCATTTTTCGTTATGCCATAGACGGAACGAGAACATCCTAGAACGAATTCTTAGCGGTTTTCCGAGAATGTTCTCAAAGGCAGGTCAAAAGCTATAAATATCCTGCCTGTACAAGGAGCAGCAGTTTATCGTGAAGAGTATCCTGAGTGTGTTTAGTTCAGTAGTAGTGGCTTGAGTTCAAAGACTAGCTAAAGAGCGATCGACCGAATCGGGAGCTGTACTTTAGTGCTTTTCCGGGAAGCTGTGTTCACCGTTGTAGCCTGAAGGCTGTGTCGCTGATTGTTTCAGCGTGTTTGTGGTCGTTTTTCCACGATTGTAACGCGTCTTTGGAACTGTCCTGTGTAATACTCACAAATTAATTGTGTTTTGATTCTTCATCAAATGTTGTCAATCGCTCCAAATCCACAAACCCGTAGAACGCAACAATATGCTTCTATTGATATAATAAAATTCAGTCACAAATATTGTATATCATCAGAAAACGACATGGATTTACGAAAATTCTTATAGAACTTCAAGAAATTGGATTGGTGCTTTTTACATTTATTACCATTTTAATTCTTTAATTCTGGTATTAGCTTCTATTGATGAAGCCCGGAATTACTGTAAGCGATGCAAACAAGCAAAATCTGCAGGATAATTTTATTCTTTGCAATTATTGTTTATTTGTTTTAAAATACTAAGTAATAAAACATTTAATTAAATTAAATTATCAAATTAGTTTTTAAAATATTAAATAACAATTTTAATAGTCGTCGCAACATATCGCTTTCAGAATTTAAAAAAATGGAATTCAGTCAGTAATAATAACATTACCTGATATTTCATACATAAGCACCTATTTGTCAAAAAAATTTCATATTGATTTCGATACTGTTTAGTTAATTTATCATGTTGTACAGTTTGATCTACTGCTCATGGTAAACCAACTCAGTTATGTTTTCTTATAGAGAAACTGAATAACACTTCATATTTACTTTTCCATTATTTACGAATTGTTTTGCCTAGAACAACATTTAAAAAAAATGTCTTAAACTGAAAAAAAAACTAGAAGTGCATTAAAATATACTAAACTTATAAACGTGTTTGTTTGAATATTCACTTACATTAATTACTAAAATGTACTCGTTTAATAACGAACCATTATGTGAAGTAACTCTAATTGGCGTTAATTTGAAGGCTAAACTCTTCCAGACAAGGCTGTATGCATTTAAGTAATAGCAATTAGTTCCTCCCCCCTCCTCTTTTCAACAACAAAGGACAATTGCTGCTAAATCTACGACAACCTTATATGTTTTTTACATGTTGTAGCAAAAAATCATCTACACACTTAGCCTCTTTTCGTAAAATTATAACAGTTATAGTTCATGTAATTTACTGTCACATAATGTTGGGTAATTTCGATCCATAAATAAGTACGATTTAGTTTATTGGATATATACTTCATATTCTCACACACTACGTATAATTAATGAAAAATATTTATATTATTTATATACTTTCGGAAGAACTTAGTTTTATGTTTGATTATCCGTTTAACTTACAATGATGTTTAAGTGAAGAAAGAATTTAAATTATAATTTATAAGAAAGCAATTAAAATTTGAGAAGCTGTAGTTAAGTTTTTGTTATTTTTTCATATGGGAAGGTAATAGTTTTGTTTTCAATCACCTATAGACCACAAAATGGCGGCCGTTTTTGCGTTGGTAAAGACAGGAGGGTTCTTACCTGTGATGCTTCAAGGGTAAGTACATAACTTTAATACACTAAATTAAAGTTATTTTATTTCATTTAAAATAGCTGTAAACTCAAAGCAAATACTTCTTCAGTCAGTACTTCTGTTAAGCTGTTTGTATTTAGGTAGATTACTTTCTATTCTATTTTAAGTATTAAGATTCCAACATACATTCTATATTAAGTCTATGTGTATATCTAACATGTATTCTGTATCATCTATTCTATATTCATTCTAACATGTATTCCTTATTAAGATTACTTTCTGTTCTATTAATTACATGCTATGTAAATTCCAAGACTTCTACGTTATGTAAACCTCTGTGTTTGATTAATGCTGTTTCAACCTCTGTGTTTGATTAATGCTGTTCAACGTAGCTATTAAAACCATTAATATTTCGTTTATATTTAAAAATGGAATTGCAAGACTTTCCAAAGCATGTATTCTGCATCATTATAGAGGAATTTTAAAAAAGTGTGCATGGAAAGTGAAGTCTTACACACTGCGCAAAATAAAAAAAAAAAAAAAAAGAGACAGTTCTATATCTCTCGTTTTACTGGGTCGGTTGCCGAAATTCAAATTGCGTTTTTCATGTCTCGAAGGCAGGATATATATTAGATTTATATATAGTATTGTTCTAATATAGGTATTTTGACACAAAATCGGACTATTTCTGAAATTCCATACAACTTCTTTTTTCCATATTTCAAGTCTACGACTCAAATTTTGCCTAAATATTAAATTTTGTAAAATTTGGTGAGAAATTTACGGAGAAATTCAAAAATTTATCGTGGCACATTTTTTTTCAGTTTGAGTCAAGAGTAATTCACTTAGCGAACTTTTTAATTTATAACAACCTATTTTCCTTTCCCTTTTCTTTTTCATAGTACACAAGCGAGAAAAAGTTTTCATTCATACTTTCAAATAATTTTAAGAAAGTGTGTAAACCACATTTGCCATTATTATGGCTTATAATATATATGCCAAATTTCCGAACGAGCCAATATGTAAATTCACGCAATCTTAGAAAATTTTGAATAAAAAAACTCTAATTTTTTGCAGGTTTGCCTAGAAATACATCTACTATAAGATGATGTCAAAACTTTTATAGGTTATAATGCAAAATATTTCGAAAAATTTATTAAATATATTTCAAAATACAAATTTTTTTTAAAAAAAAGAAAATCTGAAAGGTTTCAGATTTTAAATTACGTCCAAAGAGCCGTTTCTTTAACATTTTGTGTGTTACCTTTATTTATTAAACATCATATTCTCCGCACTTAAACTATAAAATTCAGTTCAAGAGCAATATCACGAAATAATTTTGAACTGAGAATCTTTAGAATTTTGGATACACAGTCTCACGCGCTGGAGATAAGAGTGCTTTTTCTGTACAGCGTTGCCATTGCTCGCTTTGAAATCCTTGAGTTTGTTAATCAAAAATTCGTTAAAGTTTTACAAAATATGAAATCGATCATAAAAGAAATTCCAAATTTCGGCTTCCAGATGTCCATATTCGCAGTAGAATTACGTCATTCAAAATTCGATGGCTCTATGTACCGTTGTTTTATCACAATGCGAGAAATATACATATATTTATGCAGATTCTACATTATTTAATTTCTTCAAATATAATACAGAGCGATAAGATTTGGTGGCAACGATTTGAAAAGTGAAACGGACATTCAGACTGAGTCGACGCAAAATTGCAAAACGGAAACAATAGTCCCTCAAAGACAAAGACCCTTTGGACTAAACATAAATCATAAAACATGTACGAATTATATTTGCATTAAGTCTATATTTCGAATTCTGGAAGAAGAAATCAAGTATGTTTAATAAAAAAGTGATTAATAAATATATATCCAATTCGATTAAAACTTTTGAGACAATTTTTCAAAATCCACCCGTGCGATTTTTACAAAACTTGGCAGTTTGGCATAATTTGAGTCGTAGAATCGAAATATGGAAAAATATTGGCATGTCATTTCAATTCAATTTTGTGTCAAAATACCTACATTCGAGCAATGCTTTATATAAATCTAATATATATCCTAAGTAGCACTTTCGAGACACGAAACATGAAAAACGCAATTTGAAGTTCGTCAATCGGTGCAATAGAAAGGGAGATATAGAACTGCCCCCTTTCTCTCTCTCTCTCTCTCTTTTTTTAGTCCAAAGGGATTTGAATCCCGGAGGACTATTAGTTTCGTTTTGGCATTTTGCGTCGGACTCATAAATGTCGGTTCACTTTTCAAACTGTTGCCACAAAATGTTAGAGTCCTGCATTATATTTGAAGAAATTAAATAATGAAAAATCTGCATAAATGTATGTATATTTCTCGTATTGTGATAAAACAACGGTACATAGAGTCATCGAATTTTGAATAACGTAATCCTCCAACGAATATGAGCATGTGGAAGACCAAATTTGAAATTTGAAATTTGTTTTATGATCGATTTCCTATTTTTTAAAACTTTGACGAATTTTTGATTAACAAACTCAAGGATTTCAAAGCAAGCAATGGCAACGTTGTGCAGAAAAAACATTTTTATCTCCAGCGCGTGAGTCTCTGTATCGGAAATTCTAAAGATATGCTCGTTTTAAAACTATTTTGCGATATTGCTGTTGCACTGGATCTTATGGTTTAAGTGCGAAGAACATGATATTTAATAAAGAAAGGTAACACACAAAATGTTAAAAAACGCCCCTTTGGACGTAATTTAAAATCTGAAACATTTAAGTTTTTTTTTTTTTTTTTTTTTGTTGTTGTTGTTGTTGTTTCAAGTCTTCTGAGTAACACTTATTACTTAAGTTGCATTTTTTTTGCCATAATCCCTCACAGCGTCATGGCAACATGCTTATATCCTAGACCTAAACTCTTCAGTTTGAACCGCTGTTCTTTTATCGGTGTTTCTTTTAATTTACTTTTGTTACTTTTGACATAATGTTACTTTTTATTTAATATTATTTGCCTTTACTTATGTTAGGTTTCCATTCAACTTTTGTGCTTCAGTTATTTCTTACTCGCACCTCGAAACTTATATGAATAAATTTTCTCGTGATTTGTTCCTTCTAGTATACAGACAATATCAAGGATTTGTATCACATATAAAAACAGTTTTGTTATTTTTTAGTTGCTAAACATATTTTGTGAAACAGAAATAGTCAGTGGAGGGAAACTCGAAAATAGCGATTCCTCTCATGTTTTAAGTAAAATACAGAAAAACATTTTATGCACATTAACGAAGTTTGCTCCTATTATAAAATGTTAATGAAAAATGATCCGAAAAATGTTTGAAGAATAATTTAAATTGTGATAATCATTATGTATTCAACGTGACTGATATCAAAATATTTTACGTTTGAATATTTTTATTTCAGATATCCTATCAATACAAAAAGTATTTAAGTTAAAACACAATAAATTAAAATAACAAAAAAGAAAATCTGAAAGGTTTCAGATTTTAAATTACGTCCAAAGGGGCGTTTTTTAAACATTTTGTGTGTTACCTTTATTTATTAAATACCACATTCTTTGCACTTAAACCATAAAATTCAGTTCAACAGCAATATCGCAAAATAATTTTAAACTGAGAATAATCTTTAGAATTTTCGATACACAGTCTCACGCGCTGGAGATAAAAATGCTTTTTCTGTACAGCGTTGCCATTGCTCGTTTTGAAATCCTTGAATTCTTTAATCAAAAATTCGTTAAAGTTTTGCAAAATATGAAATCGATGCCTAACAGTAGGATTACGTCATTCAAAATTGGATGGCTCTAGGTACCGTTGTTTTAGCACAATGTGAGAAACATGCATACATTTATGCAGATTCTTCATTATTTAATTTCTTCAAATATAATACAGGGCGATAATATTTGGTGGCAACAGTTTGAAAAGTGAAACGGGTACTCAGAGTGATTCGACGCAAAATCGCTAAACGAACACAATAGTCCCTCAGGGACAAAACCCCATTGGACTAAAAAAATCTTTTTTTTTTTTTTTTTTTTCTTTTTTTTTTCTTTTATTACTCTATTTTTCCCCCTTGCTTGCATCTTAAAAACTTTTTTGAAAAATAAGTTCTCTTTTAAATTAAAAAATTATATTAAAAGTATTAATATTATCGATAAAAGTAGCATTCCTAGATGTAGGATTCAAACTGACACTGAATTTGAAGCGCTAAAACATTTTTGCAAAACTACCGACGATCTCGCCAGGACAATGAAATTAAATGATATTAATGTTACTTTAGCTTCTGGTTTCTTGCTAATATTTAAAAGTACGCTGTAACGTTTCACACATTCAATTTAAGGTTGTCTATCGTAAACAGCTAAGCGAGATCAGCGACTCAAACCTCGTGCGATCTTCTTATTAGTATAATATGCTTGATTAGCACACATTGCAAATTAAATACTTTTATTAGCTCTTATGTGATCTGATTAATTCAATTAATAACACACATTGATAAATTTGTATAACCTTCCATTAAGTTCCATAAAAATATTTTTAACAAGCAGGGTATTATGTATTTTAAAATCTCGAAATTACTATTGTTATGGGTGGAAAACTAAAAACAAAACGCATATATTTTTATCTTAAAATATTTCAATGTTTTATACGAAACATTCCTTTTACCTCCCAGATTTGCTCATTATCGACCCGGAAACTAATGCTGGATGAATTCATAAGTGACACTTGTCGTCAAGCTTCTGCTAGAGACAACACTTTAGAAGTAACGGGTACCCAATTTCCCAGTCAAGAAAGTGAGTATTCCTTCAATTTCTACTTATGAAGTGTAGAGTTCAATTTAATTTCATGCCTTTGCTACTTTTCTATAAAATAGTACTTATTAAATGATTCAAAAATTGAAACAGTCTTTCATATAAATTGATTTTACTATAAAAGCGTATAGAAAAGAAAATAGGTAGAATTTTTATCTTTCAATAAAGAACATTCGATCGAAAGTAATTCAGAGTTCAAAAGAAAACCTCAAGGATCTTTCTTCTATGAAGGTTTCTGTTCATATCAATAAATATCTTCCAAGCAAAGTCAAGAAAATTAGGTCTGCGAAATTTTAAAATAGCAAAAACATATTTGTTGTGGAGAAAGAATTGATCAAGTCAAAATGTTTAAAGAAACTGCTCTTGATCTATTGCGCTCAGCATCCCCAATTAAAAAATCTGATGTGTACACCACATGACTTCCTTGTACGGAATATTAAATTATTCGGATTTTTTCTTGCATTTTATTTAAACTTATTAGATTGAATTAAACCTACTTCGCCGACAGCGCATAAACCACAATAGAATAAGTGCATTCTTTAAAATTCACTTTGTTTACCATAGCAACACTCTGGCGCTAAGTTTACTTAACAGTATTATATTTCATTCATATTATAACTCAGAATGCACAAAATGTATATCATTTAAAGAATTATCTAATCGTTGCCATATGTTCTATACCAATACTATAATAAAGCTAGAACTATGTATAAAAGAAATTAAGCAAATAAAACAAAAAAGAAACAGTTTTTCACAGACGATTGAGTATTTCTCATTTAATTAATTCAGTTCTTACTTCGCGAGAATGCAAAAGTACATAAAAACTCAAAATATCTATATTACAAATTACGAAGTAAATCTCAAACACTTGTTTCCTCGAAAAAAGTTCCAGAAAGGAATAAGCATGATTTAATTCGCAATAATAAATGAATGCGTTATCTTTGTTGTTGCGAAGTTAAGTTTCTCTAGATTGGCAACACATCCACTAGTCTCCTGTTTCAAATGTAAACATCAATGGCCGCCATTAAAAATAGGCTTAGCGGCAATTAAACAACTTTAAAATTGCTGATAATTCTAAAAATATTGCACACAGATTTACTAAAGGCATAAAATCCTTAACCGGAAGATAAAAACAATATAATTCAATCATTTTTAAAGAAAAAAATGTACAATTTACAAACATATAAGAGTAAAGAAACTGAGATCACTGAGCCGGGTAACAGAGTGGATATATATATAAATATATTTATATACGTTTGGTGCGGCCGATTGCAACCAAAATACGAGGTGCACATCTACATGTTATAGCAGTCCTATAGACAAAATTTCAACGTTCTGAGGCTACTCGTTTTTGAGTTATGCGAGATACGTACGTACGCACATACGTACATACGACCGTACAGACGCCACGAAAAATTCTCTTCAGAATTCATTTTAAAGCAGTTTTATAATTTTTTTGAAGGAAAAGAGTATTTTATTCTGTCCTTACGTACAGATATCACGCAAAAACATCGTTAAATTGCATTCGATAGCGGTCAAAATGGATATTTTCGTTGAAAATGCGGCCTGAAACTTTTCGCGATTACAATACTTCCTTTTTACTTCGTACAAGGAAGTAAAAATAGCAAAACTCTTTGAACATACTTTATCTTGATACACTTCACAGCCATATTTATAATGAAAATTAAGTTTCAGAGATTTATAAAAATAAAAATCTAAATATATCATAGAATTAAATATGAATCATTTTTATTGATGTCTGAAACATGGACCCTCTTATATATATAGTTCTTAATTTAACTGAGCCTATGGAGGATCTTCCAGAATTTTATATGAACACATTGAACGATTCCACTCTGTATACATCAGCCTATTCTCAATTCGTTCTAATCTTTGCAATTCCAACGTATGCAGATTTTCAATGCATTCCGAGCTCTCGGAGTGCGTTAAGCAAAACACTTGTTCAATTTATTCTTCATGATACATTGAGCTGCTAAATCGCGGATATTCTTTGCTATTTATATATGTAGATTTTTACCGTATTGTATTCATCTTTATTGCTTGTAAGTTTTATTAAGTTTATTTTTCCTCCTTACATAAGATCCAATGTGAGCTCATTCCGCTTAGATAAAAAAACAAGCTGTGCAATGTCACTGTTGCATTCTAACCAAGAAACGCTTATAACTATGGCAATCCCTCCCAATTTCACTTCAACAGTAGCAACGGACGTTAGCTAAAGAGACTATAAATAGACCGGTTTGAAGTTTGCTCACCCTCCATATGCTCGTCTGGCATATCAGTCTGCTTTACAAGCTGATACAACTCAACATCCCACGGAAGCTCGTCCTCATCCTAAAATCTTTCCTTGAAAATAGAACTTTTTAAGTAAAGCAGGGAGATATCTCGGCCATATCTCATCCTTGCTGTAATTCCACAAGGGTCTATTTTAGGCGCAGTACTCTGCTTAATATATGTTTACGACTCTTCAACTTTGAAAGAAGTTTGGGTCATAGGACCCAAACTTCCTGTTAGCGTGCTATGATGACGACGCAGCACATAGTAATGAAACTAGCTGTAAATGGCGGCAATAAAGTAAACCATTAGCTAAATAAAAATGGGGAGATTTACAAACGTTTTCTGTCTTCTAAGTCAAGATTTATTAATGCCGTCTCTCGAGAATTTAGTTTTAATAAAAGTCTCTGAGTAAAAGAAGATCCCAGAACCAAGAGGTGGATATGAAAGCCGTCATAATTATTATTTTCGTTTAAGAATTATTATTTTCTATTATTTAAATCCTTTCTGAATTTAACTCCAATTTGTATTTAATTATGTTCTATTAATTTGTGTCTAATTGTGTACTGTCATTTTACGTTTATACGTTCCGAAAAAAATTACTTTTTAAAAACAGATTTTTTAATAAACCTTAGGATGTTGATTTTAAATCGCTGCTGTTATTTCTAGAAAAAAATCAGAAACATGAGCAAAAATTTAAAAGAATGTTACTAGCAACAGAAAAAGAAATCAATATAGCAGTTTGTTAAAACCATGATACTCACCTTTTACTATAGATTTAAGACTGGAAACAATCCACAGTAAATCACACATGCATACCTAAATTTCTAACAGGACATTTTAAAATATTCACAGTGGGGGTTGACGCAGTTTGCATAGTCGGAAATTTGAATAAGTAACTGCAATAAACTGACATAACAACTTTTAAAATTTTTTGAGGAGTCTATTCGCACATTTTTAGATTATTTTCATTGTATTGACAGAAATATTTTTCCTAAAATTTTGTTTTAAATGCTCCATTTGATAGCGCTTAATCTTCGTTATCTTTCTACATCATAATTTCAAAGGCAATAAAGCCTTTTTAGTTATTAAAAGAGGTATTTTTTCCCACTCCTCTTGAACAGCTTTCCAAGGAGAGTTGTATGTCAACGTTTGGACAATTCACCTTTTAAATGACCAAAAGTGTAAATAGCCGTGGATAACACATCAGGAGATTTAGAAGGGATATGAGTGAAGGGTATGATGACCTTGATATCCATTTCTTGTTCCATTTTTTCCAGGGATTTAACAGTAAATTTTAACGTGCGGCTTCTTTGTCTTCTTTGTCTACTCATTGATGGCACTGTGTTACCCACAGTGCCATCAATGAGTAGAACTGCATATCATAACAGAGGAGACACTTCATATTTGAAAGCTGGGTATAAAATATATTTCTGATAATATGTGGAGTTGACCTTAATAGTTTTCTGCACTCTCTTTAATTTTTATTTGCTGTTTTATCAAAAACCAGCAACAATCATAAATCCCATCGAAAACCTTTCTTAGGATCCTTTGAACCATGTTCTAAGATTTTTCTCTTCTCTTTGATGATAATAAATCGATCTCTTTGTATTATGGTCAAGCGCTTTAAAACCCATAAGATCTTCGAATATGTGACTGTTGCAAGAATTAGGGTAACTTATTTATTTTAAAAGAAATTACTTGCAACTTTTTACAGCTGACTACGTAATACAGCTGCTTTCTGAAATAGTAATCAGAAAGTTTGAGTTGCCACAAATATTTTTATAATTTATTCCGCTTTGTGACAAACTTTTTCGTCATGTTCCCACCTTGCGCGCACAGTTTAAAACATTCTTTTGCATAATTTTATTCCATATTTAATATGTATCTTTTATAACACTTGGAAACTACTGTGAACCAAAAATTCTAAGAATTCCATGTTAAATTTTTATTTTATTTGAAGTTGAGTTTAAAAAGTGTATTTTATTTTAAAAATCTGTAATGTTTTTGTGCATAAAAATGTTTAATATTAAAATATTCATCATATTTTTGACAAGATAGTGCCCATATAAAGAATTCCATCAACTTTCAAGTACGTACCATTAGCCATTTTTAAAATATCATGCGCGCAAAGTGGAAATATGACGAAAACTTTTGTCACAAAGCAGATTAAATTACAAAAATATTTGTGGCAACACAAACTTTCTGGTTACTAGTTCCCAAAGCAGCTATATTACGTAGTCAGCTGTAAAAGGTTGGAACTAATTGCTTTTAAAATAAGTAAAATATCCTAATTCTTGAAACAGTCACATATTCGAAGATCATAAGGGGTTTAAGGTGCATGAGCCCCCTTAAATATGCGGAAGATTTATCTATTGTGACTACATTTTTCTATTTTTGTCCGGATAATTGTTTTTCAAAGAGAATTCTGCAGCACGTTATGCTTTCGGCGATATGTCATAGAGAAAGACGATGACGATGCACATTACGTTTTCTCGCGTTTTTAAGATTCAAATCAATATTAATCACTTTGTTTATAATTGATACTGAGCATTTTAATGATTATGCAACTGTCCTTTGACTTCGTAGATTTTTCTTTTAACATTAAAATTCTTACCTTTGCAACATTCGAAACATTTCCTTTTTTTTCTTGGATAAGTATTTTGAACAATTTTTCTCCTTGAAGACAATCTTTGACGTTTTTCTTTTCATTCTTAATGACAATATTATATATCCACAAAGACATTCCTTTTAGGCACATAGCCTTAGTGTGCTTTGTCTTAATTAAATAAACCAAAGCAAATTTATCAAATTTATGATTATTAGTTTTCTTCTTGATTTTTTGTTCTGCTATCAACGAAATATTTAAAAATGGTGAGCAATAGTTAAAAAAAAATACCGAAGTCTCTCAAATCCTGATTCACTATATTCTTCAATTCTTCATATCACCTCCTATCCAAGATCAAGTGTTCTTCGAAAATGCATTTGAAATATAGACAAGGAAACGGTCTGATTAATCAGACGATCCAGATGATTGATGTTTGAATAATTAAACTTCTAGCGTGAAATTGAATTTAGTAATGTTTATGTATTCTTATTAACTAACTGCAATAATCAGTCATACATGAATAAAACATTTTTTTCTGTAGACCGTAACTTAGGATCTGTTGCTTCCGTTTCCGTTAAGTAGTCTTCATTAATCACAAAACTTCGAAGTTCTATTTTAATGTGTTTGGTAAGTGAATATATTTGTTGAACTCAAGCGGAAGCAGTACTGCAAACAAAAAAAAAATGTGAAAGTTTTCAGATTTTAAATTACGTCCAAACGGGTGTTTTTTTAACATTTTGTGGGTTACATTTATTCATTAAATGTCAAGTTCTCCGCACTTAAACCTTAAAATTCAGTTCAAGAGCAATATCACAAAATAATTTTAAATTGAGCATATTTTTAATATTTCCGATACAGGGTCTCACGCGCTGGAGATAAAAAAAAAAAAAAAAAAAAAAAAAAATTCTGTACAACGTTTGCAATTGCTCGCTTTGAAATCCTTGAATTTGTTAATCCGAAATTCGTTAAAGCCTTACAAAATATGAAATCGATAATAAAACAAATTCCAATTTTCAAATTTGGGCTTCCAGATGCCTATATTCGCAGCAGAATTACGTCATTCAAAATTAGATGGCTCTAGGTGTCGTTGCTTTATCACAATGCGAGAAACACACATACATTTATGCAGATTCTTTATTATTTAATTTCTTCAGATATAATACAAGGCGATAATATTTTGTGGCAACAGTTTAAAAAGTGAAACGGACATTTAGAGTGATTCAACGCAAAATCGCAAAACGAAAACAATAGTCCCTCAGGGAAAAGGCCCTTTGAACTAACAAAATATTATTCGAAAACTGTTCGTCTGTAAAATAATATTATTTTATTTCATAGTCATTCCGCAATTTCCCTATTAAATTAATCTTATAATTTGCTTATATAATTCATGCGTGAAAATTGTGTATTCTGTTAAAAATCATAATGATATCTGTATAAACAAAAGTGACTGAATAGAAACAGGCAATAAAACTAATATATTTAATTCCTTTTGCAAATGTCAGATTCCCATTCATGCTACGTTTGGTGCCATAAACGAGGAGGAGGATATATGACCCAAGGCTGGACCATTCCAGACGGAACACCCTGCTGGAGAGGATACAACAATCAAAACATGTACTGCGTGAAAGGAGAATGTCAGGTACATTTTATATAAGATCTTAATTTTACACAAACAGCCGCCCATATGATATAGTGGTTAGGGGTACCCTACTTCGATACCGAAGTGCTCGAGTACAAATCTCAGAGAAGACACGGATGTTTGTAAATGTATAGTGTCTTTGCGGAATAGGAGCACTCTAAATGTATGGCGAGCCACATAAGTACTTTTATGTGGTTTAGTAGGAGGGTTGGGAGACCACCGGACCACGCCCCTGGAGAGATCTCCCTCAAAATTGGGGTGGAAAGTAGAAGTCCAACCTCCTTAATGCTCCAGCAACTATTCTTCCATGAAGATGGACAAGACAACGACAACAACAGTTTACACAAACGAGAAAATAACGCTAACAGAAATATAGCGTTTAGACATTACAACCTATGTCAATAAACTTTTGTATAATTCCAATTAATTAAGGAATTTGTTTTGGTTGGGTGCGTGAAACAGCCCTAAATTCATTAAAATTATTAAGTGTGTGTTTTATGATATAAGTTCATGTTAAATTCAAAATTTTCCAGCAGTTCTGGATAAGATTTAGGAATATTTAACTCCCAACATTTTTAGAAAATTAGAATTTCTTGAGTGTTCTGTCTTAGAATCTATTTCTATATTCCATAAATAATAAAATTTTAAGAATAAATTTAAGTGTTATTCCTCTTATAGTTTAAAATAATATGCCAGAAGTAAATTAAATTTGAATTCTAAAACAGAATTTTGTTCGACTTCTTATTGTTCTGCCCCGCCAGTTGCCGAGACTGCAATTGATAATTCGTTCCGGTTTCGAACCCGGGTTCGAAATTTAGCTTTTACGGTTTTCCTCGTGTGTAACGTGAATATGACCAGCTTACCTTAGAAAGTTCTTCGCGAAGGCATCCCACCCCTTAAATAGCCCTTATGTGGTTTACCATATTCAAAATAATCTAACAAATCTTATTAATATACCAGTCGCTGCATTTTATCTGGATTTGTTTACACAGTCTTTGAAAATTATTTATGTCGTCGGTTCGTTTGGTTTGGTTTATTTAATTTTAGAAAAGCACACTAGGGCTATCTGCCTAAGGGGAGGGATGCCTTCGAGGAGGACTTTCTAAGATTTATGTCGTCCGAGCATAAAAGTTATTCTCGTTTATCTTGATCGTTTTGCAAAAGATTTTGTTTTCCATCTTCTATTAATTCCAGTAATGATTTACCCACATGGGAAAAAATGCTAGAAATAGACAGGGGGAAAATCAAAAATTCTGATTATTGCCTAGATTTTTCAGTCAATAAAATCAAATTTTGAGTAACATAACAATTTTAACCACTTCAACGTTTCCCACGAGAGCAACACGTCGATTTGAAAATTGTCGACAGGCGTTAGCAACGTCCCACACTCGTCGGGGTTAAATATAGCCTGGATCGTTACCCTCGAGAGACACTCGTCATTTTGTTTTTTTTTCCAACCCCTCAAAATGCAGCAAATATCAAAAGAAGTTGTGGGGTTCCACCCTTTTATCTAACAGCTATGGGTGTAGGAACCTACACCCATAGCTGTTAGATAAATGGCATAGCTGTTAGATAAATTCAGTAGATAATGAACAGCTAAGCGAATAATCGCTTTAATTCAAGAACAAAGACGTAAGCTCAAGGCTTGATTACCCTTTATTATTCAAAATCAGAGTTTAAGAGTTGGCCCCTTTCTCAGAGCTTACAGCAAAGCCTCCACTTGGGCTCGAACTCAAAATAATCAGAAATAAAACTTAACTAATGCTTAACCGAAGAGATATAGCCGAAGCTATCAAATTTCTAAGTAGTTGGCCCCTAAATATCGAATAAGCTAGCGAAGCTATCAAGGGCCTGAAATACGGCCGGGGTAGTTTAAGCTTAGAAAGAGACGTAGCCAAAAGACAAACGCGCATTAGTCCGAAACTATAAGACTGTGTCTCGAAGTCAGTGTAACTTCGACTTAAATACACTCTTACTCATTTGCATTAAACGCGGTTCTAAAATCCCATACTGGTAGGAAATTGTAAGCTGAAATTAGGGAGGACAGAAAAGTAGCTTTAACTAAAATGAACTGTCAGATACTTAGGATAAACCTTACAAAGTCATTAATGGTATAACTGGTCACGAGTCCTTCACAGCGGAGTTATGTCAAGATCGCACAAAGGTAAGTTTAGTTACAAAGATAGTGTTACGAATTTGGTATTTAAAAAGCTAATGTTAGTTCAATTATAAATTAAATGGTTTTATTTCTCGCGCAGTGCAGCGCGTGACGAATATTAAAAGAAAGCTAAGCCGGAAAAATTAAAAATACAAGAGCGCGTGCGTTAAATAAATAAATATCTCTTTTTGATTTCGAGAAAGTACTGGAAAATTCTAGCGCGTGATTTTAAAATCTTATAAAAGGAGGAAAACATCTCAGTTTGTAGGAGTTGCTTAGTTTGTTGTTGTTTAGAAAAGTGCCGTTGTTGATTATAGCGAATTCGCGGATTAGCGTTCTTTAGCTGTTTTGAATTACGTTCTATTGTGCATTTAAGTAGTTAAAAGATAACTACTGTGAGATATTGTGATACTGCATGATAATTTGAGAAAATTTAAGCATTTCTGTTGTGATAATAATAAATTTTTGTTCATTTTTCATCGGACTTGTGCATTCATTTCATAACGAACCCGTACGCACGCAACAATAGGAAACCTTCAGGCTACGACTTCAGCTGGCATTGCATCTGAACTACTTCTCATTTAAAACCGTGTTTGCAGGGGATCGTCTTCGCTAATTTTCAGATAATGGACTATGTATGCAATAGAAATTTTTGCTTCTAGGCCTTTTATAAATAGGGTCTTGACAACTGGTGAAAGCTTGCCTTTGGAGGGGAAAAAAGGAACCAAATACTTGAGATTCGTAGGATGGTGAAGGGGGTAAAATGGTCCCCCTTTTTTTCTTAAAAAATTTTACTAAGAAAAGATTATTGTCTCTCTAGTGGCAATTAGGGCTGATTTTTCTATGCGTAGATCCCATTAAATGAAATTTCTAAGACTTAAAAATTTCTATTTGTATTAGTAATACTGAAATATTAAAACAAATCTTATTCTTCCACGATTGCAGACAAAGTACCTAGTGCATCTTTAATACTTTGCGATATATCTAATTTGTTTAACTGTACTAATTTCTCCCTTCCATTGCACTAAATTTTCTTTCTTGTTTAATACTTAAATTCTTTTTTATAGTAAAATATTCTTCTGATGCTTAAAATATGCTTATTTACACTCATGTCCATAAATTAAGGATAATTCGGAGTCACGCGGAAATCGAACACTAAAATAAATATATCATCTGTAAAATCACTACACACATCTTCAAGAATCATGCGCAAATTTCAGGAAATAACCAGATGACACCGATGGTACGTCACAATGACGAGAGTGATATATAATGAATACAGGCAAAGAAGTAAAATTGTTCGCAAGAGCTTTATAAGCATTTCAGTGCAATAACCGAATAGTTATGACACAAAGGACGCATTTGGATGATTTTTTACGTGGTAGAATTATCGGCCGTCTGGAATGTGGGCGTACCCAACTGGAAGTATCAGACGAACTTGGAATTGCCCAGAGTGTCATCTCCAGGCTTTGGCAACGATTCCAAGATGATGGTACTGTGAGTAGACGTTACAGCACAGGTCGCCCCAGAGTTACCACGCCGAATGAGGACCGGTATTTGGCAGTTACTGCCAAAAGAAACAGGAGGAGCACAGCCTCAGACCTGTCTCGTCAGCTCTCTTCAGCCACTGGTACAATTTCAAGACAGACCGTTTCCAGACGCTTAGGGATGCTCGTAAACCTGTCAGATGCGTTCCACTTACTGCAACTCACTGTCGCCTGCGGTTAGCCTGGAGTAGAGAGCATGCATAGTGGACACCACAACAGTGGGCTTGTGTGATGTTTTCCGACGAATCCATGTTTAGCTTGCTGTCTGATTCTCGCCGGACTTTCATATGGAGAGCTCCAGGTACCCGTTACCCCCCCAGAAAACATTATTGAACGACACCGTTACGGTGGTGCAGCAGGAGTGCTCGTTTGGGGTGGAATTATTCTGGGTTCTAAAACTGACCTGCATGTTCAAATTGGAACCATGACAAGCCAAATCTATCGGGACGTCATTCTGGAACGACATGTACGTTTGTTTCGGGGCGCCATGGGCGCACAATTTGTGTTTATGGATGACAACGCCGGTTCTCACCGTGCAAACATCGTAAGCGAATGCCTTCAGTCGGAGGATATCACCCGTATGGACTGGCCAGCATTCTCACCGGACTTGAATCCAGCAGAGCACGTGTGGGACATGCCTGGCCGACGAGTTGCAGCCCGTCAACCTCTTCCTACATATCTACCGGAACTTCGGAGAGCATTGCTTTTTAAGTGGTGTAATATGCCCCAAGATCAGATCGACAATTTGATACTCAGCATGCCTAGGCGTTGTACGGACTGTATTGCATCGTCTGGGAGACATACAGTGTATTAACAATCATACCAACCATGTAATATTGGTTTTTTGTAACTAGGTTTTTTTTGTAATTTGCTCCAGGGAGAAAAAATCGCTAATTTTTTAATAATATCAAACATATAGCATCTTTTTTTTGCTCTTTACCTTTTGTTTAATAAATAAGCTTTACAAATAAGTTAAATTTGTTTTGCTTCTAACTCTTCCTTTGCCTGATTTTGCATTATCCTTAATTTATGGACATGAGTGTATATTAAGACAGGTTAGGTTAGCTGTATTTTATGATCATTTTACAAAGAATTATTATAATTTGTATGCGGAAAATTACATCTACTAAGAGGGGAAATTGTTCAAGTGATTTTTAATTTTTCTCATTCAGTAGATTTAACTTTCGTATACATGAACAGATCTATTAATATGATCTAATCTAAGTTAAAATAAAGTTAATAATTTAAGTACAGTCACTATAATCTAAAATATTATGTATGTTATTATTGCAGCCCTTTGATTGCAATGGTTATAGTACGGACAGTGCAAATGATCTACGATGTTCCTCAAGTAAGTGTCTAGAAAATATTGATTCAATTATGATTACTAAATAATTATTTTAGTTAAAATATTCTCACAATCTCTCTTCGAAATATTTCACAAACTGTATTTAGTCAAGAATGAAAAGCCAAGCATCTTAAAATTAAAAAAAAAAAAAAACTGTAAAAATACTTACTTTACAATATCCAGTTCAATTTGCTTTCAAACTTAATTAATAATATGATGCAATTAACGGAGCTGTAATAGAATGTAAGTTTACACAAGTTTCTTAATGATTCATTACATCCAAATTATTTTCTGCAAGCAAATATTTAAAAATACTGAAATAATTACGCAGATTCACGGAACTTCATAATAACTCAAAAGATGGCATTGGGTATAGGAGTGAATAATGTGACAAGGACTAATTATATTTGAGCGTAAAAATATTTTATTTGTTTCATCTATCTTTTCTTCAAACTTTCTGTCTACTTCCAACTTTGAGGTATTTCAAATAGTCTCCAAATGCGAAAGACCGGAAACAAAACTAGTCTATTAATAATATGTAACTAATAATATTTTTTGTTCTCTGTACATACTTAAAAAAATCTTGAATGCACTCACTGCTCGTAAGATTGAAACTCGCTTTTTCTATTTCTAAATTTACAATCTGTGTAAAAATTATTCAATATTAGATGTATTTTTCACTCATTATAAGAAATTTTCGATAATTTAACGGAAAACGATTAGTGGTTCCTGGATTGGAATTTCGCACCTCTGTCCATAATGATTTTCGAATTCCGTTTTCATTTGAAATGAGGTTTTTTCTAACTCTAATTCTAACACGATAATTTAACCTCGTGTTCTTCAAAGTATACCACGACGTGTACACAAGTAAGTTGTACTACTAAAAAAGTAAATAAATGTACAATAGCACTGCAAATGTGGAAAATTGATTAAATAACAATAAATAAATTAAAATAAGAAATAAAGAAAGAAGATAAGTAAAATAAGAATAAAATACAATAAAAAGTCATAAAGTGATAATAACTCAAAACTTTTAATTCAGAATGAACTTTCGAAAAGCTAAAATTGTCTCCTTAGTCCGAAAAAGTTCAGAAATAATTGTTCTCCAAGGTAAACACAAGTTTATTTAAAGTTGTCTGAAGTATCTTCTTCTGCTGCACATGATGAATGCATTCAAAAAGAATATTCTTAACATCCTCATCGTCGTCCATAATGAGAGGACCGACAGCCAGGCGAAGCAGGCTGTCTCATATGTCAATACAATTGATATTGAAGTAACAGGTTGGAAGAAAATATCTATTCGAAGAATGAAAGAGTTTTTACGTTAACTATTGGAAAATGCAGTGGTTCTCTTCGCCTAAAAACAAAGGATTTATGGAACTTATTAAAGTCACGAATAAGATGAAATGTATGAACATTATTGATACTAATCAGGTTTTAATTGGATATGGTTAGGTTTTCGTTCCATTTCAACAGATTTAATCTGCAGGAAAATTAAACTGTGCAATAGTTGTCAGGTTGATGATGATGCTAGGCATTTTGTGGTTGACTGTAGTTTAACAGCCCCTATTAGACAGATTTTTAACGTTACTGATTTTAGTGTAAGTATCATTAATTGTAAAGTTTTCAAATCATATACCATTGCTCTAATGAAGTTTATTAATGAAAATATGGCGCTTGTAGGAATCTTCTGTTAAAATTGAATTCTGTATTTATATGGGTTTTATATATCTGTGTTGTTCTATGTTGTGAATGTTTTTTAATTTGGTGTTAGATGAGCTTACTTATTTTTATTTTAGTATTTTTGTTTGTTGTTTGGGTTTTGGGTGGCTGGCTGCCCTTGTTTGTGGAGAGACGGGGGCCCCTTCTTTTGAGTTATGGGGATACTCGTGTCCAGGTGGGCTGAAGAGAACATCCCATTCGTACAATTCTTACATCCTCATCACTAACACCACAGCTGGCCCTTGAAGCAAGTCCAAATCATACATACATGCAAGCTTACAAATACAAAGTTATATAGCTTTTTGAAACTGCCATGTCCAGACAAAAATTGAGTTAATTTAAAATTTTTTGAAAACCTTTTATCCATTTTATCCTAAATCGCCTTTTATCCTGCGGAAAATCGTAGGAAAACCCCTTTGGTCCATTGGAAATAAGCATTTGCACATCAAAACGAATTGCTCATGGTCCCTGTTTCTCATGTAAAAGTGTAGAGTACGACAAAAAAAATTGTATCCACGAAGTTATTTTTTATTTCTGAAATGCAAAAAATAAACTTACTTCTGTGGTAAACTAATTGAAATGCCCTTATTATATATTTAATTTTGCTTCATATTAGTATTGTTTCACAGGAATCTGAAGCATTCACAATAGACAGCTTAAACTACGTCTTGTCTTTGAATCTCATTATATAACCATATGTTAATAACAATTAATTACGTTATAACAATTATTGTCATATTATTTTATATTGACATACATTAGGAGCAACATTTTTATTCGAATCACATCTACTTTGGTTCTAAGTAACTTATGTTTTCTGATGTGATCTATTATGAATGCTTCAGCAATGCATCCATTACATTTTAAATCTCACAGAAATTGGTTACATACTTATTTTACAATTATTTTCCGAAATTTTATGCATACTTATGTTACTTTTAAAAATTATTTATCTTTTTAATGTGTCAAAGTGCTTCACTGATTTCTCGAATATTAAGTTCTAGTCGTCTCAATGACATATAGCATTATTATGTAGCATTACATTATAGTAGTATTATTATACTAGTATGATTATACTAGTAGATGAAAAATGGTATTTCTTCCACAGTTTAATGCGAATGAAGATTTCTTCAATTCGATGGAATATTTTTTGAGCAAAGAATGTAACCCACTCAAAAATAATCAATAACGCACTTGTTTTCAACTACATAAAATTAAAGCACGAAATTATTACTATAGCGATTATTATATTCTAAAAGGTTCAGAGCTTAAACTATCAGTTACATAAAAATATTTCATACACATATACTGAAATCCGAGCAGATTCCCAGAACTAGAAAAGAGCATTAATCATTGCATTAGCAAAGATAAGAAAATGACCAACATTTTGGTAACTTTCTGATATTATTCTGGTGTCGTGGCGTTACCTGTTTGTAAGGATAAAATATGCAGTGCCACGAGATCCTCAGTGTTTTTGAAGGTAGTAAATGACCTTGAAGCTGAACAGAGGTCTGTGGATAGAACCCAAATATCGTAAAGTTCGCTAGGCCTGAACTGTTGAGATTTGGATCTGTTTCCGGTTCTGTCGGTGATTCGTCATAAGTACCTCTACAACTGTTCCCTGGCAGCTGATTTTAAAGAACATATCATATATACATTAAGCAAAATAAATGCCGCGTACATGGTCACATACAACCTGATAGGATCTGATATGTTGTTGTATCTTATCGCAGCAAATCTCCACATAAAAGTAAAGAGAACCCTACATTTTTCCCTAATACGTCTAGTATTGCTTTATGAGCACCAGTTTCGGCCACGCACCCAAAACCTGCAGGGAAAAAAATCTGGGCCTTCCAAAATAAAATTCTCCGTTCCATCACCAGCTCACCTAGTTTCGTGAGAAACTTACGCATTCATATAGATCTTGACCTTCTGCGTGCTCGAGACTACATTCTAACAAGTTCTTATAACATTCTCACCAAAGCGATGAACTCAAATTACTCATATGTTGCCAAATTGAAGAACCATGATCCTATGAACAGCCATTAAAGATACCCGCACACGATTTGTCATAATTCAGCTTATTCTGTCCAGTGTATCTACGCTCCCAAGGAGTTAAAAACTTTGTAAATTCTAGAAAGCAGAAAAGGGACTACCACTTTGTACATATTAAGGAAATACGTTTGTTTGTATTGGTTTTGTATTGCCTGTATCTAGCATCTGTAAATTTTATCAATGAAATTGTTTGTATTTGCATAACATGTATCCTCTATCGCCCGCTATGCTGTAACTTCCGCGTCAATGGTTCATCTTCTCTGAATCTCTCTAGTTCGCTCCTCATGAATTTGAATTCTCCCATTTTCTGCCTGCACCTTACTCACCAGCGCCATCCTATTCTCTATACACCGCTACTTTCCCAGTAGCAAATTTAAAGGCAGGATAAAGCTCACAAGGGCTGAATGCTTGTGCACCACCACGATTTCATACAACTGTCCTTCACAACTGAGACTATACCATGTGCATAACTGTGTGCCCTGCGCGTTGATGTGTTTGAGCCTACCTTTGAAAGATCGCGTGCCCAATGCGTAGGCATCTTAATTAGACTTACTGCTGCATTTTATCGGTGGCGCTGTGACATGCGTGACCTCGTTAGTGGGTTTTGCCTAGATAGGCAGAATTGCGTGTTCTCGCCATCCGGCATTTTCGTCGCTTTCTGCTGTAACTTTTGTAACCTGTGGCCATTTATTATCAACGACTATTAGCGACTGGTATGTGCGTCCATGAGAGCTTTTCTGTCCTTAAAGGGGGTAAATGACCTTAAAAGTCGAAGTGAGATTTGGGGCATAAAAGCCAAACATCGTTACGCCGAACAAAAGCACTTGGGGGCTTAAGCTTTCTCTGCCGACATTTGAGTCTCTTTACCAGTAAGACCATTTGATCGGTCTTTGAAACCACCATAAGAATTTAAAATTAAAAAATAGCAGCATTTTAAGGTGAACCAAATTCTGGTTAATTAGTATGTGCCCCATCAGCATGATCAAACATCTTTCGATTTATGTCAGCCAGTCGTTTTGCACCATAAGTGCCATTTCTAGTACATAAAATTTTGATATACATAATGTTAAAGGTCTTTTTCTTATTTTATTTCTTGTTTAAATTTCCTGCATTAATTAGCATTCCATTCTATTTATTTGAATTAAACGAGTAAGCATGGTAGATTTTATGATTTTTTATTATATTATTATGCTGCATTTTTATTTCCACCATTGAGAGCCTTATGTTATTATTACTATATTACTACTGCTATTATTATGTGTTCTTCAGAGATACAAGTTACTCCCGAATTAAACCTAAAGATGTTCTCAAGAACTTACGTCTTTCATAACACAAGGATCGCCTACTTTAAATGATTGTATTATACATTTAATAATTGTATAGATTGCTTTTCTAAAGTGTAACGCTCCCGAAACTTTAAGCCTGATACTCCATTTGCCAAAACTTATTTACTAGAAAGTTTTAGCTAACTACCATAATCGCAATAAAAAAGAATCAGCCTCTTATAATAAGAAAATGTTCAATATTTTTAATAGAATTGAAATTTAAGACCTGCTTTATTTTTAAACATAATTTTTGTCTCATTATTTAGCGTTATCTGGCGCATCTGCATTATCTCCAGGTCCTCAGCCTTCTCTTTCAGAAACAGGTTGGGGGCCATGGCACAAGGTGAGTCAGTGTAGACCTTCATGCATGGTCAAAGGAAAAGGATTTCAACTTGTGTCCAGGGAATGTAATTCTGTGTAAGTTCGCTTGTTATTCATTTTATGATTATTTGCAACAGGTATTTTCATAATCTTCGATGTTTCTCCAGTACGTTTTAAGAACTCTGTGTTGGTAAGATATGCTCTGTATGCTATGTAACGGTGTGATCTGCTCGCTAACAGGGAATTTGCTTTATCAAGAAAACTGGTTTTTTTTTTTTTTTTTTTTTTTTTTTTTTCCTAAAAGATGGCATTTCAGTAACAATGTAAAATATTCGTGCAGTAGTTTAATGTAGCTTTGTATTTTAATGGACTGCTATAAGAAGGCGGAAATATTCTTTTCTACCTTTTAAAATTTTATGAGGTTATTAAGCATTAGTGATGCTTTAAACAATTTTAAAAGTGTTTATAATTTTTCTTTTTTAATTTGTAATAAATCTACCTATCCTAAATTTGTGGGTTTTCTAATGTGGAAAATATGGTGTTTAATACTGGGTAATGACAGAAGCCTCTTCGTGTTCATTTATTTGTGAGAAAAATGTTTTTTAATTTTCGACAAATGCGTTTTGCTAGGGGGATAATATTTTTCACCTAAAATGGAAGATTTTTACAACAGCCAATAAAGACCTTAAAGATATATAAACGTTGAAGTTCAAAGAAATTTTTATACATTTACAAAACTTCACTTACAGTAACAGTCAAAAAGTAACAAAAAAGTAAAATAAAATCTGAAAGTTTTTCACATTTTATGTTACGCCCAATGAGGCTTTTCTTTAAGCACACATGCACATTTAGAAAGCATTTGGGCTATTGTCCCTTTGGGCTAAAAATATTTATAAATAGCATAACTTTACAATTTCCAGTCTCGCGCGTTGGAGATACAAAATTTTTTTTCATACAGTGTTGCCATTGTTCGCTTTGAAATCGTTGAGTTTCTTTGAATATTAAATCAGAAATTTGTTAAAATTTTACAATATATAAAACAGACAATGAAACAAATTCGGACTTCTAGGTTCCCATATTCGGGTGGAGGACTATATTATTCATTATTTAATTCCTTTAAATATAATACAGAGCAATAATATTTGGTGGCAGCAATCTGAAAAGTGAAATGGGCACGTATAGTGAACCAATGAAAAATGCCGTTTCGAGATTAATAGCTCTTCTGGGCTAACGCCCCTTTGGGCTAATAGTAATTATTCTTTGGTAATATGACATTAGATAAAAAAAATAATAATTTTTGAGCAAGAAATGTCGAATCTGTGAGTTTTAGATTATTGTTTCATTGTTTGCTCATACGCACAGAACAAGATTTTCAAACTTTTTTAAAATGTGTAATTCCTTTCATTTTCTCTAATATTTTCAACAGTTGATGCTTAACGCGCAGTGTTTTAAGTACTGGAAGTTATATGAGAATATTCTGTATGCAAGTCTCAAAAATCTAACATAAATCCATATAAAGTGATTTCTTTTAAAGAAAGGAATAGTTAAAGTGGTTAAAAGGATTTCTTTTGTGTACTGAAACGAAACTGCTTGTTAAAATCACTCAAAATAAATTTATTCTCTCCCTCACAAAATCGCATGTATAGTATAATGCGATTCTTCCAAAGTGTTCTTAACTTATGTTGTATTAACGGCACATTCTGTTACTAGCTTGCAGAGTCATTACGTTATTTCGAAACAAGAGACGTGTGCAATGCTATCACCGGGACTCGAACCCTGGACCTCTCGAATACGCGTGGGTAGGCTTCAAATTACACCACGAAGGCATGAGGAAAAGAGGGAGAAAATACCTTATAAACTTTTCAAGAATATTCTTTGCAATATGCCTGAGTACCAAGGATTTCTCTTCATGTACAACTAAAGAAGGATTTTCGAGTTGGAAATTTTTCCTTAGTCAAAATTAATGTAGTTTGATCTCTTAGTCTCTCAATGACATCAATAATTATTATTTTTAGTAGTGACATTTTTGTAAAGAAAGATATTTTTTCATCACAGAATTTTACTCTTTCCCGACATTTAGATAATAAATGTTTTTCAATGCTTTTATTATTCAGATTCATCAATGAATCTTTTAATTATGTTACCTTTTATATATATGTACATTCATCATGAAATCTTATCATTTTGATTTAATGTGAGAAATTTACGTTAGATATTATTACTTGCCTTTAAGACGACTTAATTATTTTAGCTTTCCAAAATTAATAAATTTTTGTTGATAATATAAATAATTTTAATAACATATTAATGATAAATTTATAATAATTTAATAATGACAATTAGATAATAATTTTATAATAATTTGATACTAATATAATAATGACAATTTGGTAATATAATTACTAATAATAATTTGATAGTATAATAATTTGAAATAATATTAACATTTTTAAGCAAGAATGTAGTTTATTATTAACTTTCTCTAATTCCTTCTTTTTAACCCCTTAACTTGTGCAGATATGTTTTTACTTATAATGTGATTCTTAAAACTTTGTGAAAAGTAATGGTGCAGCTCTAACTTTTAAAAATTTATCAAAAACCGATCTATTATTATTGTATAATATATCAATTGATAATTATTGAGTTATGTTTCAATTTTTTGATAGCAATGGATGTCCTGGACAAAGGGATACATTCCAAATATGTGATGCTCCGCTATCGGTATGATTTTGTCAATATTATTTACTTCTTTTGATGCAGCTTTTAAAAAAATTATATTATATTTTATTATTTGAACTTATTAATATGTTTTTCCTGTAGACATGTGGGATTACAAAATCAGTTGAGCAATATGCAAATGAAGTTTGTCAGAGATACAGAGTGAAATATCCTACTGTGTTAAGTGGGAAAGGCCGACAACTTCCACCTCAACCTGGTAAGAAAAATGCGAATATTTGTATTGTAGCTAATTTTTAAGAGCTTCATTAAAAATTATGGCATAAATTTCCTAAATAAAAAAATATTGCTTCTTATTTGTGTTAGAAGTTTACATGCACTCCTATTTGATGTGGCACTGCAAAATGACATCATGAAACTGTACTATATAATAGAGATGATCGTTTTCGAAGGGTTTACTTTCCTTTTTGTTCGATTCTTTCTACGGAATATATTCTACGCTACGTTATGAATTCTCTACAGTCTTAGGCATCCTCTTCCTGTTTTTTTATTTTGTAAGGATTATGTTAATTTTATTAACAGTTAAATTTTAAGATATCCTTTCCTGTTAAATTCTTAACTTCAACTTACTACTTCCGGCTAGAACGTAGTTTTGGAATCCCTATTTAATGAGGAGGAGCGGTATTTAAACCACGAAGTTACTTACTTACAGAGGGAGAGAGAATCAGAGTTTCTGATTTACGCGCGTCTGCGTTTTTTGGGCCACTCTCTCTCTCTCTCAAAGGGTATCCGGACATAATCCCGACAGCCGAAATCCCGACAAGCCAAAATCCCGACAGGGTCGAAATCCCGACAAGCCAAAATCCCGACAGGGTCGAAATCCCGATTGTCCAATATCCCGACAGGGTCCAAATACCGACACGGGCGAAATCCCATTAAGGCCTAATGACCTCTTAACATACTTCCACAGCTGCTTACGGAAGGACATCGTAATGACAAAGGGTCGGCAGACCTCACGCGAAGGTCATTTCTTATCTTTTAGGCCTTTTATAATCTATGTGAATAGGAGAAAGAGAGAACTATGGACCTGTGATGGAATATCTTCGTGGTATCGCTCACAATGTGTCACTGTAAATATGTCGTTTGCATGTGTAAGTGATGTTTTCTTTTTCTTAATAAAAAGAATTTTATAAATCTTCATTTCAAATTTTAACGATCATTTCAATTTGTTAAAAATTATTTTAAGTAATGACATAATTTTTATGATTTTTTGATTTAAGCTTTTAATTAGTAATATGTAATATTTAGTTAAAAATTGTATTTTATTAAGCTAAATTGAATGTTTGTATTTAGATATTAAGTTGTCGGATTTCGACCCTGTCGGGATTCTGGACACTCGGGATTCTGACCCTGTCGGGATTTCGGCCCTGTCGGGGTTTTGGACAGTCGGGCGGGATTCTAGCTTGTCGGGATTTCGGCTGTCGGTATTATGACCCAGACCCCTCTCAAAGCTGTTATTACGCTCGGCTGTACTCAGGCCCTTGCTAAGCTTCGTAGTCAAATAAGTTAAGGGACCAACTCGATTTGAATCTTGATAACTTCGGCTATATTTCTTTAGTTAATCTTAATTTTAGTTGAATTCTTAGTCTCTTAAGTTCAAGGCCCAAGTGTCGGCTTTGTTTGTACACTCTCAGGCGGAGTTTTGTTAAATCTTATTGGAATAATAAAGGGTTAGTTACCCTTCTATCTTGTTGTTTCTTGTCACCCGAACTTAAGCGATTATTCGCTTATCAGTTCTTAAGATTCTTCACTTCCAACATTAACTTAGAATTACAAAGTGAGGAACTCTACAATTTCTTTTTCTTTAATAAATTGAAGTTCCATTTACACAAATAAATTTAGATTATAATATTACACATAAGTTTTCTGTGAAGATCTCAAAACCTCATCAAAATGTACATTAATAAGCAAATTTAAATTAATTTTAGCAATTTACCATTCTTTCTAAAATCCTTTCAGCAAGTCTATCCTTTCAGCATGTATATTCAAATGTACACATTTATATGTGGGAATTTATGTACAGTGAATTAAAAAAGAATTAGAATGTTCTGTGCATCTCTTTGGAATTGGTCAATCAACGAAATTCAGTTTGCATTTTCCATGCTTCAATGCGATTATTTCATATATAACATTTCTCGAACGCACGTATTTTATTTTAGTGCGAAATTGGAATTTTTCTGAAACGATATGCCATACTTTTCCCTAATGCCGAACATTCCGTAATTTGACTTTACGCCTGATTATGAATAAATACCAAATTTTATAAAAATCATTTAAGCCATTTCGAATTAATATGCGTTTAAAGTTTGGTTCTAATTTTAAACTTCCGTCTCCCCAAATCATTCGGCGAATTTATGGCTTACATCAACTATTCTTTCTTCATTTAAAAGAAATTCTTCATCGAATAACCTCAGACAAAAATAAATATAACATTTTTATAAGTCTCAAAAATTACAATTATTTTAAGCTACATGCTTTAAAAATAGTGAAGATTTGTTTTATTTCTAATAGCAGATTACAAAATCAGTTGTAGACAGAACAATCAAAGACGAAAGAGAATAGCAAAACTAAAAAAAAGAGTCCACAATATAAATTTTAAATCTATTTTGTGTCTCTCCTCCCAGTATCTCTCACAGAGTGATCCAACATTGCGTGCGGGTCAACGATGATGTTAGGCGTTCATTTCTTCATGGAGGCTTCACAATTTACGGATTGGTGTTGGAATTATGCTCATTCAATGCAGATTTTTCAAAAGTCAATCATGGCCAGTAACAAGAAGAAAGATAGCAGCAGGTTTCTTTCTGGGCCTTAAAAAAGTGGCAAATATTCTGTTAATCCGCAATTTATGACTCTCTCTTTCGGTGACGTCTTTCCAAAGCACTTCTTTGTATTAATTTTTATTAGTATTTTGGTAGTATAAAAAGCGATGTGGTTGTCAGTTATTTGCAGAATATTAGCCCCCTTATTTGCCAGCAAATTTGCTTTATCATTTCCATGAAAACTACAGTGTGATGGTATCCATTTCATGGCAACTTCTTTTTCCTCTTGAGCTAAGTTGTTTTGAAATTGCTGACATTTTAAAACATCAACATGCATTGGTGATTCAAAAGAGAAAATAGCTAAAGCAGCTTTAGAATCAGAGAGTATGACATCCTTTGAAAAATATTCAAGTTGTCATTGGAGTTAAGGCTATGCGTATGGCCATGATCTCAGCATCAAAAGTAGTCCTATACCTTCCAACTGGACTGTAAAGTGAAAAAAGCTTCCAAAAGAAACCAGCAGCTGCACTACTACTATCAGCCAACACAAGAGGCATCCGTAAACACACGTAACCATTCGCTCTCAGAATATGAAATCATTAATGGTTTCCAAGGACACAAATTATAAAATTTGGTCATTTGTTTCTTTTTTGAGGATTTCGTGTAAAAGATTAATTCTGACTACTTATTTTCTTATAGCAATTGGACATTGTGGTTTCACAAAATTTTCAGCTTCCCATCTAAAGCCTAGCTGATCTCTGACGGAAACGACTGCCTGAAGAAAACCATTCTGAAATTTAAGTTTTCTCTCAGTCGGTAAAAGGCAATAGTTCCACATGGAAAAGCAGTCCGGTCCATTTTTGCGCATACTTCATAAATAGACCTAAAACGCACAGGTGTAGTTGAATATGGAAGATGTCTGCATGACGCTGGTTCAGTGCTAACTTCCAAATTAGATGCTGTGTATTATGCCCTTTTATTCATTTCTATGCAATGCCAGATAAAGTCCAAATTATCTTCTGATTCGTTTCGTGCACTGTTGTGCTGAAAAAAAAAAAAAAAAAAAAAAAAGCTTTAACTTTTTGGTAAGCTAACTTTCTTTCAACACTGGTTCCAGGTAAAAAAAATAATAAACTTATAAATATGTGGAACTGAGTGATTAATCTAACCTAAAAAAATTCGATAAATACATGTCTTTAAAAGTAAATTACTTCATCCAAGTTCAAATGAGTCAATTAATTCTAAACATGAAACTCAATAGGAATACAATCTTCCCAGGTGCCTTGGAAAACAAATATGTTCTCAATACTAATTGAAGCCACCAGCGGTCGAGTGGTAAAGTCTCTGAACACTGGTAGCTCAGTCCGAAGTTTGAATCCCACGAACAGACTGGCTGTGTGGGCGCTTTCGTGGTTTTCCCTATGTGTAATGCATTAAAGCCAGTTTCCCTTAGAACGTTGTAAGATATTTCTCCCGCCTTCCTAGCGTGCCTTCGTGGTGGAGTGGTTCTTGCACGCTGGGCCGGTATTTCAGAGATCCTGGTTCGATTACTGGCGAAGGCGGTTGCTAATATTTCAATCTCTCTTGTTTCCAAAAAATCCTAATGTCTCTACAGTGTCGCCCGAACTAAAAGGGTTGTGGATGATGACTCTCCACACCCAGGATTTGACAATAGGGTCCCCTAAAAACCCCACTCGCCCTTTAAAAGGAGGAGTATATAAGGTATTTCTCTCAGCTTCTTATCGAGCCTTCGTGGTGTGGTGGTCTGCACACTGGGCCGATATTCCAGAGGTCCGCGGTTTGATTCCCGGCGAAGGCTTTGTTAATTTTTCATCTCTCCTGCTTTTCCAGTTAACCTAATATCTTTACAGTGGCGCCCGAACTAAAAGGGTGTTGGATGAGGCTTCTCCACACCCAGGATTTGGCGATTGGGTTCCCTAAAACCCTAGTCGCCCTTTAAAAGGGAGAGTATGTAAGGTATTTCTCCCGTCTTCCTAGCGTGCCTTCGTAGTGTAGTGGTCAGCACACTGAGACTGTATTTCAGAGGTCCGTGGTTCGATTCCCGGCGATGGCGGTTGTTATTTTTCTTCTTTCCTGCTTCCAAAAATATACCTAATGTCTCTACAGTGGCGTCCGACCTGAAAGTGTTGTGTATGAGGAATTTCCACACCCAAGATTTGGCGATTGGGTCCCCTAAAAAGAAACCCCAGTCCCCCTTTAAAAGGGTGAGTATATAATGTATTTCTCCCGCCTTCTTGGCGAGCCTTAGTGGTGTAATGGTTCTGCATACTGGGCTAGTATTCCAGAGGTCCGTGGTTTGATTCCCGGCGAAGGTGCTTGCTCATTTTTCATCTTGCTTGCTTCCAAAAATACCTAATATCTCTACAATATTCTCACATTAAGCAACACAAAAATACCCTAATGTCTCTACAACGTTCTCCACGAAGGCATCCCTCCCTTCCGTGTAGTGCCTTATGGCGGAAAACGTAAATAATAATAATAGATAATGATAACTGAAATTCTAAAGTTCATTTCATTTCCACATTATAAAAAACTATTTCACTAAAATCACACACAAATCACAAAACACCAGATAATAAATATCCGTACATATAGATCGATCACCAGTTCCCATAGAATAATAACAATTCAGTAAATTCAATCATAGAATTTACTGAATTGTTATTATTCTAGGGTGAAGTGTGTTTTCCCTTTCCGTATTCATGGAAAAATGATAATAAATGTGAAATGCCAAAAAAATCAATCGGTGTATTGAATGCATGAATTTTATTTTTATTTTCATCGATATCCTTTAGTAATCAAAATTTCTAAAACTGCGTTGTGTTTAAGTCGCAGGTTCTCGTGAGGCTCCAAATTTCCAAACCCCTTACGGTTCAGACCAATGAAGTGGTTAAATGGACGACGATCAAACTATCATTACGCTAATTCACATTTTCAAAATTTTTATTATATCTAGATTATTATAAATTAGTAAGAAGCTAGGATAACTAGCCGGGTCTTTACAACATTTTCCTCTTAAATTTCTGTCGCACATACAATAAAGAAGTGTCCGGAGCTTGGTGAAAGCGACATCTAAATGAATGGCCGTCATTCTACCTACTCGGATAGATGTTAAGTAGAAGCAGGACACGTGTTTCCCCAGAGCCGATACTGTTAGAGTACAGATCTCACCCAGTACAATAAACGAGTTTGATGGGATTTGGAATAACAAAATTTATAAATTATTTTGCAAATATTTAAGTCAAAAATATTCGCAATTATTTCTTTTGAAAATATACATAAAAGTTTCTCCCACATGTAAAATTTTAGCTTCATGTATGATGGATTGTTAAAATAATGATTAAAGTAATTTAAATTTATATAAAGCACCAGGATTCAGTTTTCAGTTTCATCGCGTTAAGCAGGAGGAAATTATTTTGAATTTAATGATTTAAATACAGAAATAATTAGAATATCATGTTGAAACGTTGTGTGAGGAAAAATTTTTTGTGTACTTTTCCTTTTCGTATTCATGAGAAAATGATAATAAATGTGAAATGCCAAAAAAATGAATCGGTATATTGAATGCATAAATTTTATATTCATTTTTCTTTAGAATTCGTACAGTATTCGTAAAAGTAATGAATGAAAAATACCATGAAGCCAGTACTTTTTTCCGTACCTTTAGATTCGCATAATTTTCGGAGAAATAACGTATGAAAAATACGATAAACAGTCGACAATATTTTCAGGTATAATTTTTGTTAAAATAACATGCAGAAAATTCCGTACCCTCATTCCATCAAAACTCTACGTAGGCGTGCTGCCTGGGCTACGTGTAATCCAGCATTCTTTTAAGTTTAAAACGCATCATTAAAATTGACCTCATTTTTCTAAAAGAATCTTAACTTCACTTTTTTAAGATATTTTCTCTCCCAGCTTTCTAGATGTCAAATTGTTAAAATGTTTAAACTGATAATTTACTTATGGATTTGATTCTGAGTTGGAAAACATCTGGGTGATTTCATGTTTTGACGAGAATTGGATAATTTCGGTACTTGAACGACTTCGTATCTCTCTCTATATGCAAATTAAGGGTTTCTCTTTATTACTGGAGAAGACCGTTTTTCCAAAACAGAGTCACCATTACTTTTACTATGATTTTAGTTCTGGTTTATTATTATGGCAAAGCACGCTATCTGCCTAAGGAAAATGATGCCTTCGGGGAGGACTTTCTAAAGGAAACTGGCTCTTATACACGCTACATATGGGGAAAACCACGAAAACGCCCATGCAGCTAGCCCGTTCGTCTGGATTCGAAGCCATATCGGAACTACCAGTGTTCAGCGATTTCACCGCTCGGCTGCTGGTTAGCTGAGCCTATACTGTGATTAACTACGAATTAAAAATATTTTTAATATAATTAATTAGCGAGTTGGATCTGAGACGTTGATAAAGAAGGGGGCGTTACTTTTAATGAGGGCCCCAGCCTCAGGATAATAATGAAATATATAAATCAAATAATTTTCGAGAGTATTTCAGTTTAAAAGGTACTGAAAATTAGATCACTGCATTATTATCTGATGGCTAAGGAATTTTGTTAATATTTCTGTAATGTGGACCAAGCAAGGATCAGATAAAACTCTGTTTCAGAAATTTAAAAAGAATTAGCTTTAATTCTATAGTCATCTGTATAATTACTTGCGTGGGGTTCTTTACAATAGAACACTCAGAGATCTGCATGTGTCTCGTTTAAATTATTTCATGTACACATC
Source organism: Stegodyphus dumicola (assembly GCF_044657685.1). NCBI lineage: Eukaryota > Metazoa > Arthropoda > Arachnida > Araneae > Eresidae > Stegodyphus > Stegodyphus dumicola. The sequence continues at coordinate 28,722,076 of NC_140779.1, read as the reverse complement.
AGTAATTACTGCACGAGAAAATCATGCCAGAAAACTGAATTCTTTACTTCAGTTTCATGTTTCTTAATTGTTAGGTTAGGTTATTTAATTACGACAAAGCCTAGAGGACTATCTGCCTAAGGGAAGGGATGCCTTCATGAAGGACTTTCTAAGGGAAACTGTCTCGTATACACGTTACATATGGGTAAAACCACGAAAACACCCATGCAGCCAGCCCGTTCGCGGGATTCGAACCTCGGACCGACTACCAGCGTTCAGCTACTTTACCGCTCGGTCGCTGGTGAGCCTGTTTCTTAATTGGACTTTTCTTTTTTTTTTTTTTTTTTTTTTTTTTTTTTTTTTTTTTTTTTTCAATTTAGGGTTTTTAAATAGAAAAATTGCTCAAGAATTGCAATTCAGTTTTCTAATTAGAAACACTAATTCTGATATTTGGGTCCAACGTACTAAAAGATATTTATTCCTTAAGACATATTATCTTATTAACGCTAATGTTTATATTGATGTTTTACAGGCAACCCCCATTCTGCTTGCATTGTTGCTTGCCAAGACCGAGTTTGGCAAGATACACATTATCAGATGGATGTTTATGAAGATGGAAAGTTTCCTTTCGGAACAGACTGCAGTCCAGATCATCGAACAAAAGCATACTGCTTAAACGGAAGATGTTTGGTAAAGCGTTTCTAATACTGTACTTTTGCAGCGCATTATTTATTTTTTCCAATGATAGATTTCATGTTTGTCATAGTCTTACGCTCATCCTTTAACTGAAAATATAACTAAGTCCGGGGCATAATTTTCAAAAAAAAAAGCGAAATTTGATACGCGAAACTAAATGATGATATCAACTGTTCTTAAAAATGGCAAAAGACTTGGAGTTGATTTCCCAAAGAATACTGGAGCTAGCTTGTTTGAAGTATACTGGTGGTTATTATTGAGATTTATTATAGAGAAGATTAGATGGTTATTAGATATTCATCAACCAATGGCTATTATGGAATCGAATAAATCTGTAATTTCTGATCATGATTTGGTCCATTTGCTTATACAACAGAGTCTCGCAAACTCGACATAATGTGGACTGAGAGACTGTCGAGTTTCCGAAAAGTCGAGTTTTACGGAATAAGGGGTGGGGGTTTCAGAACTCTTAAAATTTAACTGTAAAATTACTCTTGATATTTGTAGCACAATATTTGACACGGTAAAGTACAGCATGCAATTAAATTAATGGTGATTTTTGATGTCAAGTTCTAGCACAATAGGAGTCATAAAAAGAACAAATACCCTAAGATCAATGAGTAAAAAACCTTACATTCAAAAATAAAGAAAAATTTTTAGTAGTTCTTGGTAAAAAATATCGTGTGATGGTATTGTCTCTCACACTCATTCTATCGTCGTGCAGCTACATCTGGTAGGCGACGAAAGAATAAAATGTCCATACCTTCTGCCCCTTGCTTCTCCATGTAACGGAGCATTCCATCAGGGGGATGAGATCACGATGAGAAGTTTCAACAGGTTCAAAATTGTATTGTTTTAATAAATGCGCTATAGTGAATTCCACGCATACTCTTAATGCGCACGAACTTATGGACTGACCCGATATTAACGAATGTCACAATGAATTTGAAAATGTAATCACAGTGAATGACAGATGTGAACACGGTGAACACAAATCATAATGAATTCGAAAAAAATAAATTTCAAATGTTACATTCACAAATGCTTATATCATAAGCATTTAAAAGTATTTATGAAATATATTTAAAAGGCTGAAAAGTTCACTTATGGCTGAAGAGACACCGAAGAATAATGTTATGATGCGTTGACATGCGTTAGGTAAAGATATTTGCTCAAGCCACAATTTTGAGCCCCAAGGTATGTTCATAGATCTTGAAATATTCAGTCTTATTGCATGACAGAGTGACTTACAACTGCGAACTGTCTTTCAACCGTGAACTCTAGCCTGATTTGAAACAAATCGTTGAAACAAATTCAGTTGATTCTGTACATTCAAAATAAATCATATACGTTCAATTACTTGCTAAGTACTTACACAGGGTCCAGGGAAGTATTATTGAATGTGAACTGTTTAATCGCCAAAGATGAACGGCATGTCAAAATTTTACAACATTTTGAAACTTTGAAATATCGCCAGTACCCAGAGGTCCGTGATTCGATTCCCGATGAAGGCGTTGTTAATTTTTCATCTTGCCTGCTTCCAAAAAAAAAAAAAATCGTAAATCACAGTCATCAAATAAGATTGATTTTGCACCTAATTTTTTAAACATTCTAAATGAGCAAAATCGTTTGCAATCAATAACCCATGGCGCTATAAAATTTTGTCTTCATTGCTGGCAGTCATTTTAGAGTTGTGATATTCAGTATCGTTGTTCTCCATGTCTTCAAATATACTGGGTAACTTTAAACTGCCACTGTTGTGTGCAAGTCATACAACTGTAGAAAATTTAAATACTCGTTTTATTAAGCTGTTAAATGATATTGTAAATACCATAATTGCTTTTTTCATGGGTTCTTAGACGCAGATAGGCTCACTTACTTTGGCGTTAATGTCAGCATAATTAAATATCGAAATTTGTCTTATCCTAATAAAACAGCGTTCAGTTGAACTTTTCCTGCAGACGAATTTTCGCTTGATTTAGGAATAGAATTCTAAGCAAACAGTTGCATTAAATTTTAGAACTTTGTATAGATTTAAATATCGCAGTAAAGTCTTCAATATTTCCTAAAACTTTTACCAGAGCACTGTACTACCTATTGCAGACAGATTTTCCGCATTTATTATAAGTAATTCTAAATTGGTTAATACACACATTTCATATTTAAGTGGCCAAGCATAAAATAATGGTGCTACTGGTGTGAGACAAAGCGTATGACAAGCAAAATTTAGCAAAATTTCTTTGAAGTGAATTCAAAAGCCCATTTTTTAATTCCATTATGCCTTTCGCATTTAAGGCCGCTTTTAACTAATAGGTAAATGAAACTGAAGCAATAAGATCATTAAAAAGTAACATCGAGAAATTTATTAGGTCGTTTTAGCTATTGCAGAGGGTGATATTTAAGCTAGCGATTCTGGATTTCAGGCTGGGAACTTCATTTAAAAACTTTCTTCATTTATATTGTTGCATGTGTAATAGACTGAGTGTACCCAGAACCGATGATAGCTTGATAAAATTTATTTTTACCAAAAGAAACATTTCACGTTTCTGGAATTTTCCAGAAAGTAATTGCACAGCTCTTCTCAATATCTCAGAGCAGAATCAGTAATTACACTTCAAATTACTATGAACATTAAACGGAACGCAGTCCAAAGCCCATCTAGAGAGCGGAGCTCATATGGAGATATCTCAATACTCCGTAGTCATCTCTGAACTAGACAGTTACCGAGAAACTTCTCAATCTTATATAGTTTTTCCTGGTCGCCGAGAAGTCTCTAGTAACTTCCACTTCTCGAAATTACTGGAAGGCATAGGAGGATCAAATACGCTTACAGTTACGTATAGGACTGATTACAGTTATGCAGGGGACAGACCAAAATTTCGCCAAATGGTCGCCCAGATTTTGCGACTTTTGGCGATTTCTCGTCAAATTTAGCGACAAAATTAGTCGCCAAAACCATCGCCAGCTTGGCGACATCTCGCCAATCTCAGTGTTAAGTAGTTGTGCCCCTGTATCTGTATTTTTCCGGCAGAACATCTTCTCTTTCAAGCCTCTTGTGCTACATTACGCAAAAAGTATTACAATTTCGAAAATCATTTCACTAAAATTATTCACATGTATGCAAAAATTCCTAACAATATTTCTTTGCGGTATTAATTTTTGGTACGATGTCTGAAGTGGCGTAAGCAAAAGGATTCAACATCAAAGAGTTAGAGAAAATCTTCATCTCATTTAAAAAAGGGTCTAAAGATGCTGGTATTTTTGTGACGGCAATTGTAAACGATCTCAATTTTTATCCTGCTTTTTCAGATAATCTGTCGTAATTCACTTCCTCAGTAATATAATTTACATTATTTCATTGTTAATTTTCTTTTATTCAGCAGTTTTTGAAACTGATATATTAACATATAACATTTATTATAGTTATATTTCTTTCCAGCAATTTACTGATGAAGGTATACCCGTTACCACCGGTAAGTACATTCATTTTTTTATATTACATATTTCCAAGCGATTAAAATCTCAAAAAAATTAAACCTCCAGAACTTATGGAAATAATAAGGTTGTAATATTCAGAAGTATGAAATGCTTCCTGTCCTGATAAATTACAGGTTAAACTAGCTCCTGATTGAAGTGAGTACTCACAAGTAAACCTTCTCTCCTTTGTTTACTGGTTTTCCAGAAGTCCATACATTTTCTCAAAGCTTATGTCACAAGTATAAAAACTGTGAAATCTTATGGGCAGAGGGACAAGCATTTAGGAGGTGTATGACACAAAAAGTATCAATAAAGTGTTGGAAACGTGATACCAAAAGTCCCTTAATAAGTATTTATTAAAACATACATAAACAACAATAATAATAAAAAGCAAAGGAAAAATGTTAAATTTTTATTGATTTTCCAACTGAAATCTAAAGTTTGGTACCTGTAAGACTTATTTTTGTCAAATTTTGTAATTCAAATATACTGACAGTTAAATATTAAATTTAGACTGACATTTTTTTCAAATAATTCTAGGTATTTAATTAATCATCAAATAACTTTCTTTCATTTAAATGTTGTAAACTGTTTAAATTAATTAAAATATTCTAAATTACTTAAAAAATTTAATTATTCTAAATTAATAAAAATAAAAGAAAATTTAGTAAGTAGCACAAAACTTGAGAATAAATAATACTCTTCTCTTATTTATTAAATTTTTCTTCGTGACATAAATAAAAAATACATATGTTGGTGTGTAAATAATTATATTTTTTGCCTCTCTCTGATGAAGTTTATAGCCTTCGAGAGAAGTTTCTAGTAATTATTTTAATCACAAATTGTACATGCTGATCAATTAATTGGGTTCTTTTCTTATTAAATTTCAACTCTGAAAAAGGGCTGTTTACGTATTGATGTATTCCCAAGCAAAAACGATTATTCTAAATGAAAAAAATTCGCAAATGAGCATTTTTTAGCAAAAACGAAGAAAAGTTAATAAAATCTGCATCCTCAAATCTTTGAATAAGATTTATGTCACAATATAAATTAATGAGTTTCATTTATAGACGTTCTAATGCGTTATTAATGTTTGTTTCTAATGCATGTCCGAATTCATATTATTAAAAAATATGAATTCGAACTTCAAATAACTAAAATCTTAAAATCTTCGGAACAACATATTTGCAAAAAATACATAATTGAAATGTTTTGTGGGACGCATAAAATTGATTCGAAGGCTGCCAGTTTAAGATCACTGGAGTAAAGTTTTCAACTCTTGTAACTGGCGTTAGATTAATTAACTGACTTACCATAGGTATCTACAGTGTCTCACAAAAGTGATGGGACACTTGTGCTTTACAAAAGGAAACTATAGTAAAATAAGTTAAAAAAATATGTAAAAATGTTTTGTGGGAGTGTTTCATACTTAAATTTAGTAACAATTATTACATAACATACATTTTCTCAAAATATTAAAATATTAATTTAATAAAAATACAGTTGTTTAGAACGGAGCAAAAAATGGCTCACATAAGTGATGGGACACTTACTTTTCCATCAAATATTTATCCAAAAATTTTAGTTTTTAAAAGGTTTTAATATTTTGTTGGATTTCCTTTCACTTTAAAAACATGATTTAATGTTCTTGCGATGGATTGGACTAATTTTTTTGTGATTTCTGGAGTACTTTTACCCCATTTTTCTTGAAGCACCGATTTTAATTGTTGTTATGAAGAAATGGTGTGTTTGCGATTTCTTGATTCCAATTATTGCCAAATATTCTCTATGGGATTAAGTTAATGGAAGATTGTGGTGGTGTTTTTATTATTTCAGGACAGTTATACAGCAGCCAGAGTCTAACGTTCAAAGTACTGTGCTTGAGGTCATTGTCCTGGTAGAATTTAAAATCGTTATGAAGGTTCAATTTTCGTGCTGAAGATATCAAATTTTGATTTAAAATGTCAATATACTTGTAATGATCCATTATACTGTCAATAAAAACAAGATTACTAACTCCAGCGGACGACATACACCCCCATACCATAACGCCTCCTCCAGCATGTTTTACTGTTGGCACCAAGTTCTGTTTGCGAAATTCTTACCTGGGTTTTCTCCACACCAAAATTCTACCATCAGAACCAAATATATTAAATTTACTCTCATCAGCAGATATAACTTTATTCCAGTAATCAGAATTCTTATTTATCTTGGATTTTGCGAAAGCCAGTCTAAGTTTTCTTTCTTTTCACTTACGAAGAATTTTTTCCTGGCTGCTCTACCGTGATATCCAGTAGATCGAATTACTCTTCTATTAGTCTCAGGATTAACAATTACTCCATATAATTCTTGTAAATCAGCAGCAACTTTAGGAGCACTCATTCTTGGATTTTTTTTAATATTTCGAACAATAATTTGCTTTATTCCATTGGATAGCTTTTTATGGTCGGCCAGGTCTTCTTTTATCCTGAATCATATGATTCTTTTTATATCATTAAATGATATTGAAAACTGTTGAATGACTCAAGTTAACTGTTTCAGCAGTTTCACTAATAGATTTTCCACGTTCAATATGCAAATTAATAACTAATTTTTGAATTTCAGGCAAAGTTTCTTTTCGTTTAGCATTCATGGGTGCACAGAGCTAAAAAACGCAAAAATTCCAAAACAAACTCGAGAGAAATACTACAGAGGATTTTATAAATTATTTCCAATTGCTTTTGAGTAAAAATAAAAACCCCAAAAATATTTTTATTGTAGTACGTAGTAGTATCTAATGGTGTCCCATCACTTATGTGAGCCATTTTTTGCTCCGTTTTAAACAATTGTATTTTTATTAAATTAATATTTTAATATTTTGAGAAAATGTATGTTATGTAATAATTGTTACTAAATTTAAGTATGAAACACACCCACAAAAAATTTTTACATGTTTTTTTAATTTATCTTATTACAGTTTCCTTTTGTAAAGCACAAGCGTCCCATCACTTTTGTGAGACACTGTATCTTAAAACAGTTAAACTTTAAAGCCCAATACTTTTATTCTTATATGTTGTCAAACTGTGCATTTTTTACTTTAAAAGTGGTTAAATTACGTTGTTCTGATGTCCAAGTTAAGATTTTTATGCCTTCATTTAATTTGCATGTAGAGTTATCAACAATTTAAAAGTTAAAGTGGCGCTAATCTTAACGAGGCCGCCATATATTTACAAAATTGAAAGTTAACTTTCAATTCTGTGCGCTGAAAATTTTGTCTTCTCGTCTGCTGGGCGAATTGCTTGTTTTTGAATAAAAACTCCACTTTTAATTGCAAAAATTCACTTCAGCTGCTTTTAATTGTAATTGTTATTTTAGGTTCTCCTGTATTTTAGAATTTTTAAAGTAAGTTCTTTCAGTTTTTATATATCTTTGCCTTGCCTCGATGTGAAGAATAAATTGAATGGGAAATATACTCGTATCTGTAATGAAATTCGAATAAATAAGCTTAAATGAAACGCAGCAAAAGATGTGTATAATTTAATAGACCGTAGAAGGAAGTCATGTGGTATCCACATCAGATATTTTATTATTATTATTATTTTATTACTTCTAATATAGTATAGTACGCATTCCTCAGCATTCTCGCTGGAGTTGGTTTCTTTCTTATTTAACTAAGCAATTTACTTTTAAAACTTAAGCACTAAGTTTGTTGCGAAACCACGTAGTCTTTTCAAAGTCATTTGAAACAAGTCTAAATTATATATTTTCAGAATTTCCGTTTTGATTTTACTGTAATCGAATTTTCGTTCCATATAATTTTTTCATCACTTAAATTTCATATTTATTTTTAACATAACCTTAACTACCAGTACAGTGAACCCTATCACGTTCGTAATTCTTTTTGGTCCTCTATAGATGTGGTTGTTTTTGAAAAATAATATGAATTGCTGTGTTTATTTACGCTGTTGTTCGAAACTATGATATCTTTCAGAAGTAGTTGATTACGAGATATGGTATCCAAGAGTGGTTTCATTGCACTTTGAAAGGGGTAGGAAAAGGAAATTCACCCTCTCATCATCTTAATCCACACACAAGAAAAAGACCGACCTCTCCTGAAAACCATTTAGTATAAATACTAAAACTGTAGAGAAAACTGGATTTGAATTCTTCGAGTCTCAAAAATCGTCTTTAATAATTAATAAAAGACTTGTCGAGTTCTCGAATTCTGCAAACAACTAGATAGATTCTTATTAAACTGTATTCTATTTTCGCCAAATTCCATTACTCCTCTTGGATTAATAAGACTGATTATTAATATTTTCTATGTAAATTTCATATCATTGTAATAAAATTAATTTTAAAAAGGAAAATTATGAACTCGAAGCACAATGAAAATTGTTGAGCTAATTATGAAGGTAGTAAATAGTACACTACTATGGCTGATTGACATTAAGGGATAGTTTTAAATTCCACATATTGCAACCTCAGAGTTATTTTTAAATTTCCAATAAATTACCTTCTGAATAAGCAAAATATTCATGCAAGTACTATGTAATAAGACTAATTTTTTGAACAGTTGATGAATATAGCATATCACTGAGAACGTTGACGAAGAGTTTACCAAAAAGAATTAGTTGTTACAAGAATTAGCTGATAAAATATCTAATCGTCCCCTGCTAATTTTGTAGCACTAGTTAGGATCTAATAGATAAATCAATAATAAATAATGTCATATGTTTTGAAGCAAAGTCCTAAACCCGCAGAATGACGGTTCTATTACTGTACAATAAAACAATTTTCAATACGTAAATTACAGAAATAAAAAAAAAATTCAAATGCTTTTTTGTTAATTATTAAAAATATTAGAATTGCAATCGCAGACGGAATAGGTTGCTCTAACCATTGCTGCTAACTTGCATAAGGGTGTCAGTACCTTTAAGAAAGCTGATAATTGTTCGCCAAGACCCAAGAGGGCTTTGACATAAAGGCACAAAGGAAGAACTCTTATGAAGTCAAGTTTACGTCATGAAGAAAGCAACTTTCTTCAAGGTGTGGGACGCTCATATGAAGGTCTTGGCAAACAGTCGTAGATTTGCATAAAGTTGCTGACATCTTTATGAAATTTTATGAAACTGGCAATCTGGTGGGGTATGAAAATTCTTCGCTTTTATGCAATCAAATAAAGAATTAGATCAAACGATTATGATTTTAAGATGAGCTAATGACGGTGGGTTTAATAATATGTTGCTATTACTTCATCTGTAGGGGGTTATTTTAATTATCTAATAGTTAGTTTTTACTTTTGAACAAGCCTCTCCTTTACTTTCTCGTTTCCAACCTACGATTCCCTGCCAGAATGAGTTTTCAGGATTACATTTTATGTAAATGAGGTAGAAACAAGTGTTTAAGCTGAAGTCTAGGTCGCTTCATTAGAAAAGCTTAGAAATGCGTGTCTACCTTCTGGCCACGTTGTTGCTGCTAGTATACTCTTACTGCTGTTCGGCAGTATTGTTACGTGTCTGCTAAATTTCGCCGGTGATCTTAAGGTGGTGTGTGTGGTGTATTTAATTATGGCAAAGCACACGAGGGCTATCTGCCTAAAGGGAGGGATGCCTTTCGTGGAGGACTTTCTAAGGGAAACTGGCTCGTATACACGTTACACATGGGGAAAACCACGAAAACGCCCATGCAGCCAGCCCGTTCGCGGGATTCGAACCTCAGACCGAACTACCAGTGTTCAGCGTCTTTACCGCTCGGCCGCTGGTGGGCTGGTGATCTTAAGGACTAACTCTGTTAGTTAATACTGTGCAGCTTCGGTTTGTTTTAATTTAGCTAGCATTAGATAAGTTTCTTATTTTCTATCATGAGTTAAATCCCAAATGAAGGCTTATTGTAAGCCAGAGAATGTTCCGTCTGTTCATTTACATGAGTTGAAATAATGGATAAATTCAACCTATCTTTGGACATATCATTCATCAGAACTCTGCGATAAGTCGCTACATAGTTACGTATTCTAGCTTCTAAGGAGCACTAATTTAGCTAGGATATTATAGTGGCGCATAAATTAAAAGGTGACGGATTCGTCGCCACCAAGATTTGGCGACTGTAATATACAGTCAAAAGTCTTCTGGTTGCAATTTTCTAATTTCAACTATGCGTAATGTATGCTTTACGCATGCGCGCGTTGAAAGAAATGTTTAAAGTAAACAAACAAGTTTTTTTTTATAATTTTGATACCTTTTAGATCATAATTGCTGTTTATTTCATAAATTACGGTTTCATATTTTTAATTTTATAATTTCTGCATGCCATCTTACCAGATTTAAATTGATGATCTATAATCCGGAAAAACCGATAATCCGGAATCCCGACGAGTCCGGATTAAAGACTTTTGACTGTATAAGGTATTTTCTAGTTTCTTTCCGTATGCTTTCTTGGTGTAACGTTAGCATACTTGGCACGTATTCAAGAGGTCCAGGTTCGAGTCCAGGCTAGAGCATTGCACATTTTCCACCTCTTCTGCTTCAAAAAATAACCTAATGACTCCACGCATCTTTGACTTTTTAGAAATTCATTAAATATTTTTCTTTCTGTGAGTTTATCCTTTTTTTAGGAAATTTTCTGAAATTCCAAAGCCTCAACTTTCCCTGTTCGCAGCTAACTTTTCGTTGTGTTTTTGTCATCGATTACTCTGAAAACATTAAGAACTAACGTAAAATAATTGAATTATACCTGAAATGTGCTTGCATAAAAATGAAAAGATATTTTCATGAATATTTTTGCAAGATTCAAAATATAATTTATTGAGAATTTTTAAAAATGAAATAAAATTAAATTAAACTCTAGGATTGGCATGAGTGAAAGTTAGAACTATCCTTCAAGACATTCTGCCGTGGCAGTGCATAATTTACTATTTTCTTCATTGGACTAAACGTCTTTATTGTAAATTTAGTTCAAAATTTTGTGTTTGTAAATTACTTTTATTACAATACTATATTATGAAATTTACACAGAAGCTATCTAAGAGAACTTCAGCTTTAAAGTATTTATGAAATTTTTAGGCTAAATGGAGTTAGCCAAGAAGGTCTGTTAGTCTCAAAAACAGATTTTACGTTGAACCACTGTAAGAGTCTGAATCAGTTTTCAAATTGTTGCCAGCAAATATTATCGCCCTCTATTATATTTAAAGAAATTAAATAATAAAGCATCTACATGAACATATACATGTTTCTCGCATTGTGAAAAAAATAACGGTACGTAAAGCCATCAAATTTTAAATAGCGTAGCCCTCCACCCGAATCTGAGCACCTGGAAGCCCGAATTTAGAATTTAGAATTTGTTTTATTGTCTATATCATACTTTGTAAAACTTTAATGCATTTTTGATTAAAAAATTCAACGATTTCAAAGCGAGTAGTGGCAACACTGGTAGGGAATAAAACATTTTTATCTCCAGCGCACGAGACTCCCTATCGGAAATTCCAGATATGGTGTTTTTAAATATTTTCATCCCAAAGTGGCGTTGGCCCAAACGCTCTCGAAACGTGCATGTGTCTGTAAATGAAAAAAGCGCCCGTTTGGGGGTCATACAAAATCGGAAAGCTTTTAGATTTTTTTTTTCTTTTGTGCATACTGTTTTCTGTCATATATTTTTGGAGTATTCATACGAGAATAGTTCTGAGAAACAATTTTTACCTTTATTCATAAAGTGATATTCGATATTCTTCTAAAGTTGTAAAATATGTTTTTCTTTCTTCCCACAGGAACTACACAGATGTATGATATCCGTCGATATTTAAGTCGCATCAGGAGGCGAGATACATCAGGCATCAATCACGTGATGAACGGTGTTTCCACGAATCACCTCTCTGCTTACAAAAAGTGGCACATGCCTTTTTCAACTAAAATATTATATACTGGCAAAAAGCTGTGGAAGAATATACCGCGGCCGATTTATGGATGGGTTGTGGAAATGTCTGAATGCAGCGCAGCTTGTGGAGGAGGTAATTTACATAATTAAAAAATATTATCTAATTGATTTGTAGATACTAGTTAGCTAGTTCTAAGCATAAGCTAAACCGTATTATTAAGAACATTCTTGTACATTTAAAAGCTAATTTTTATTACTGTAAGGATGACCACAAAAAAAAGTGAATTTTCTGGAACATTATAGTGGTACTTATCGTTATCTGCAGAAGCTAAATACTGCGAAATGTGTTACTACTTTACATATTTTCTATAAGTTACGAAGATTATGGTAATTCTCATTAGGTTTTTCTGAAGTAAAAATTTTCATTATTTCAGTACGACTGGGTTCACTGAAAGAATTTTTAACAATTAAATTTTAAGTTTTCAAATGTTAAAAATTCGTTATTACTATTTTCGCGAAGTTATAATCATGTACTACTTTAAAATAACAATCGTACAAAAAATTCATTTAAGCAAAAATTATAATTACTAGAAATATTTTTAGTTTGTGCATATAACGCTATGAGTTGGCTGTGTGCTAATACTGAAGCCTGTCACTGTTTTCTAGAACACGAATTCTGTAAAATTCATCTCTTTGGGGGGTGAACTATTGCAATCAATACGTTTCACGACAATCTGGACAAATATACTCACCACTTAATCTGTTAATATGACAAGCCTTTTCCTAAATTGGTATTTTTTATTCAGGAATCACACCATTTTGCATTATTTTTTATAATGAGTTTGAAATTTTCTATAAGATAAATATATTAACCGGGGGAACGTATTAAAAGTTAAATTGGTTATTTTTATATAAGTGATTTTTTTATGCTAAAAACCCCCAAATCTGGTATATTTGCGTCATTTCAAATATTTATATCTGAAAGTATACATCTAGGATGAAGGTTGACGAATATAAATGCCATGTAAGGAGTTTTCATGAAAACTGTGTACATGTATATTTAAGATGAAATAAGCCTTATAATTTAAGATGAAATAAGCTAAGAATTTAATTTAGCAATTGTTCTTTACTTCCCGCTCTCAGTTCTAAAACTAGCAATCCCTTTTCTGGACTGCGTCAGTTCTACATCAATCCATTCATATGAACTGCATAACGTTGATGACAGAGCTAATTCGGAACTTGAACTCAAAATTTCGATATTCGAAACTTTATTTTGATGAGCTTCCATACTGGATAAATGCGCACTTTTACTTCTAGCTCTCTTGCCGTTAAGACGCTGGCATGCTGATTTACTTGCTCAATGTATCAAAAATGTAAATGTTTTGGAATAGGCAAGATTAGAGTGCCAAGTGAATTTTGGTCGCAAATGGCAATTGAAATAAAGATAAATTTTTAATCTTCCTTGGCTGCCAAGTTTGCTTTTCAATATGGATCAACATTCTACGCCACCAACACTGCAAAGTCTTTTTCATTACATATATATTTGTAATAATAAAATTCCATAGTCAATACACTTAAAATTCTAACTGTATGTTCTTTTCATTTTTAATGGCGACGTTCTCTTATTTGAAAGTACGTGGAGTTAAATCCACAGTCCCGTAGTCAAGTTGTTTTTCCCGCCTTTTCTACACGTACAGTTATAGAATGTACTGGAAATATTTAAAGCGAACTGGATTGGCTGACGAGGCTGAAGCCATTTCTTGGAAGCTCCGCCTTTCCAGAGGCTATAAAAGGACTCGCAAAAGAATATTGAGGGCTTTTTCTTAAATGTCACGATGCAGTAAACTTCATACAAAAAGTTATTAGTAATTCTTTTTATTTACTCCGGATATCTGATTTTGTAACTGCTATTTCTCCTAAATAATAATAAATGGATCCTGTTTTTTTTTTAAGCTTATCGTCTGATAATTTAAGCTACGACTAAAGCTGGTACATCACATATATATTGAGGATAATTACTTAGTTTGTTGGTTGCATTTTCATTGTACTTTTTCAATAATTCCATTTTAAATATGTTAATGAGTAAATTCATTTCGATAGAATTTGTACTACTTTTTTCAAAGCAGATAATATATTGAACAATCTACGAAAATATATTTTATATATAGTAAATCAAATTCTCAAAAATCTTAACGAAAATGAATAAAATGCCGTATTAAATATTTGAAGGGTAATACTATTTTCTCCGTGTTACAATATAAACTGGTAAAACATAGATTAAAGAAAAAACAAAATTGTAATAAAAAATTTTCACTTCAAGGAGGAAAAAATATTAAAAAAACGGGAAATTTGTACATATTAAAACCCAAAAAATAAAAAATAAAAATTTTTAATCTCCTTTGTTTAACGCTTCAAACAGAGCTTGTCGATGGAAAAGTGTTTTGAAGCCTTAAACCAAGTTGATAAATGAATGACGAAAAATGTGTTTCGTTCCATTGAATTCCCTGAGACTTTAAACCGCTTTAAGTTAATCCAACTTTCTTTTCAAACAGAATTTTATTAAAGTCTCATAAAATTCAATTCTTTTGCCTACATGTCTTCGCACTCATATAGTAACAAACAATTACGTACAATTGCGATAAAAAAATATCTAAAAAAAGCCTAAAAAGGCTAAAGATGAACCAAATACAATATAGAAATAAAAATAAATTCTGTTTACAGAATTTAACAATTAATTTAATTTCAAAATTTTGAATTAAATAGTACAGTCTTAGTAAATATATCCTAATTTTAGAGTGCCTAATTTTATTTAAGTTCAGGGAAAGAACCAACTTTCTTGCAAAATAAAAAATTCTGCCAATTGAAAAAATAAAATTGTAAATTCTGGAGCGAATCTTGCATAAAAAGGGGGGAAAGTATGTTACAACGAAAGCAATGAAACTATTGAAAAAATTAAACTTACCCTACTATAGACGTACATGCCAGCAATATATATCATATATAAAAGTACAGACGCCTAACAGTTTGCCAGAATTTCAAGCGAACCTTGCAAAAGGGTAGACCAGAAACTGAAAAAATCTGCTACAACGAATAGCAAGGGACTTAAAACCAATATAAAAATAATATTCAAACTTAATGCTTGAATAAAATTTTATTGGGTCTTAAAATACTGTAATCATACAATTCTATACAACCCTGTTTTATTTTTCTAACACATGAACTAGGAAAATGAGCATTGACTGGCGGATCGATCTTTACGCCTAGAGCTCCAAGCTGTCTATATCGGGTTTGTGTTTGATTATACAGCAAACATTGTGTTTGATTATACAGCAAATATTATTTGCACAACGTTATGGTATTATTTTAATTTTTAGTCTCATGACTTATTTTTGTTATGACTTTTCCCCGGCCGATGATTTAATTTAAATTCATAAAAACACATTTTCCCTTAGGTTTTAAAAATATTACTGTGCTTTGTCAAACTGGAACTACTGTGGTAGACGATGGATTTTGTGCTAATCTTAATAAACCTGGGCGAACTGGGATATGGCCTTGCAATTCTCAACCCTGCTTAGGAAGGTAAGTAGCAGCTTCATTTATTATGCTGAACATTACTTGTTAGGTAAAAATAAACCAATAATACATATCTGGCATTTGATGGAACATGGCTTACACTGTTATTCACACATGAGCATCTGTGAATACATCATAAGCAGATCAGTGGTAAGTTGGGTAAGATTATCTGCAAGTTACTACTCGTCTGGTGTGCTCCTTACGCTCTGATTGTAAAAAAATCGATTTAATATTTAAAATTCCTGAACTTTTTTTGCAAAATGTGGAAGAATTTCAAGGCAATAGTTGAGATTTCCTGTACCACTATTTCACCATCTTCTATATTCGAACATAGTTTTTACGGTTACTCATACGGAAAATACGCTAACTCAGGTTCGTTCACAACATAGAATTTTTTTTTATCTTTTTTTTTTTTTTATATATATATATATATTTTTTTTAGTCTAAAGGAGCTTTGTTCCCGAAGGACTATTGTTTTCGTTTTGCGATTTTGCGTTGAATCACTATAAATGTCCGTTACACTTTTCAAACTGTTGCCACTAAATGTTAGAGTCCTGCATTATATTTGAAAAAATTAAATAATGAAAAATCTGCATAAATGTATGTCTATTTCTCGCATTCTGATAAAACAACGGTACATAGAGCCATCGAATTTTGAATGACGTAATCCTCCTACGAATATGGGCATGTGGAAGACAAAATTTTAAATTTGGAATTTGTTTTATGATCGATTTCATATTTTATAAAACTTTAACGAATTTCTGATTAACAAACTCAAGGATTTCAAATTTCAAAGCGAGCAATGGCAACATTCTACGGGGGAAAAAAACCTTCTTATCTCCAGCGCGCGAAACTATGTATCAGAAATTTTAAGATAGGCTCATTTTAAAATTATTTTGCGACATTGCTATTGAACTGAATTTTATGGTTTAAGTGCAAAGAACATGATATTTAATAAATAAATGTAGCGCACAAAATGTTAAAAAAAAACGCCCCTTTGGACGTAATTTAAAATCTGAAAACTTTTTTTTTTTTTTTTTTTTTTCCCCAATCTTTATCTTATACGATGCTTTAAATAATATTAAATTTTTGCTGTGATTTCAGATGCTAGTAAACTTACAACTTTTTTTTTCTGATTAACTTAAAATAGGAAATTCAGGCATTTAAAAACTCAAAATGAGCAGAAGGTTATTGCAACTTATAGCAGTTAATAGATTTTAAACTTAAATTATTATTTAACAAAGATCATTAATTGATTAATCTCTTTTATGAAATTTTACTGATCATTTTTTATGAAAAATATAGTCAAAAAAAGCTTAGAAAAAAAAGATGAGTATCTGCATGAGGTTACCTCTATTAAAATTGTTTAATTAATTAAAGCGTAAAATTATTTTCTTTCACTTTTAATCTTCAATTCTTTTAATGAAAATTAAAACTTCTTTTGTTTCAGTGTACTTGTCTTTTTAGAGTATATTAATATTTTCATGTACAAGGGGAAGTTAATCGTTTAGACTTGTTACTTATGACGAAACATGCTAGCCAAATACTATTCATAATTTCAAATAGTTATACAATTTTCAGCTTTTTTAATGCTTCGGTTTACTGCCTATTTTTTCAGCTAAAGTTTATTAGCTATGAAAAATGCGAAATATAAAAGTAAAAATATTTCTCATTCCTTCTTCAGCTCACAAATCATTATGCGAATATGTATTTAATTTTTAAAGCGTGAAAAAGGCATGTCTGCAATGATTTATAGCTACTTTGTTATTAGCACGCTAGTTTCAACGACGATGTTTTTAACTGCGAAAAATTTATGAACCGCTTTATTTTCGACGACGATATTTTGTACCACGATGTTTTAGAAATACAATGTTTTCTGCTTGGATGGTGAACATCGAGGTAGGAAATTAAAAGGTAGGAACTTTTCACCCACGGTATTTTGTACAGCGACGTTTTCGCTTTGCGTTGTTTTCTCTGCAAGATTTTCGTCCGAGAGGTTTTCGGAGGATAAAGCTCCGTCAAGTGATAGTATCGCAAAATATTCAAAAATGGTGGTGATGATGGTAATAAAATAAAACGTTCACTAAGATGTGTACTAGAAGATATATGTTACTAGATCTGTTCTACTAGAAGATATATGCCTTTAGAATATGTTTTGAAGTGACGTGATGTCATTTATCCCTGTGTCCCATTTATCCCTGTCGGAAATGTGGGAACATTTCCCGCAAGCAAAACACACTTGCAGACGTCGAACTGTGTACTTACCTTCCACCATTTTTTACGTTTAATTACACAACACTGAATAAATTTAGAAAATTTATTATAATAAGTAAGTTAAATATTAGAAATGAGAAGAATCCTAAATTTTTTCCAATCTGAATTCGAATCTTAGAAGATTCTTTAATCTCTGTACTCTTTTAAATTTCGAATTTCTCGGATGCCTAAGAATACAAAAGAGAAACTTTTAACGTTAAAGTTTTTAATTAAATTGAAATCCGTATTCAAAGAGAAAAAAACTTTCAAAATATTTTTTAAAAATATACGCCGATTTTTGAAAAGATACAAATGAAATTTTTAAAATGATGTACATAATTAATATTTCTGCAAATTGAGATTCATTTTCTGAATGCAATTTAATAAAATAATCTATTTAAATAAAAGTTCAGTTTTTTACTTCCTTGTACGAAGTAAAAAGGAAAGTATTGTAATCGCGAAAAGTTTCAGGCAGCCTATTTCAACGAAAATATCCATTTTGACCGCTATCGAATGCAATTTAATGATGTTTTTGCGTGATATCTGCACGTAAGGACAGAATAAAATACTCTTTTCCTTCACAAAAATTATAAAACTGCTTTAAAATTAATTCTGAAAAGAATTCTTCGTGGCGTCTGTACGAACGTATGTACGTACGTGCGTGCGTACGTACGTATCTCGCATAACTCAAAAACGAGTAGCCTCAGAACGTTGAAATTTTGTATATAGGACTGCTATAACATGTAGATGTGCACCTCGTATTTGCAATCGGCCGCACCAAACGTATATAAATATATTTATATATATATCCACTCTGAGTTATAATATGAACGAAATATATACGTTAACTGTTATATAATTATTGGATTATATAACAGTTAACTTAGTTTCCGTTATATAATTATTACATAAGTTAACTGTTATATAATTATTAATACTGTCAAGTGAATCTAGTGCCAGAGTGTCGCTATGGTAAACAAATACTAGAATGAATTTTAAAGAATGCATTTATTCTATTGTGGTTTATGCGCTGTCGGCGAAGTAGATTTAATTCAATCCAATAAGTTTAAATGAAATGCAAGAAAAAATGCGTATAATTTAATATTCCAATAGAAGGAAGTCATGTGGTGTACATATCAGATTTTTTTTTCAAATCTTTCTAAACCTGTCTAAGCAAACTGAAAGAGAGAGGAATGTTTGAAGAATTTATTCAGATAACATTAAATATTACACGATTTATTCTATCTGGAAAATTAAGAATGTGGCATTCAAGACCATCACGAGGATTCGTAATCCATGTCCATCGAAATTGCAACAACATATCAACGCTTTTGTTGTAAGCCAATAAAACTAATATTTCCGAAGTTCTGAATTGAAACGGGTAACGGTGTTTTAGGTTAATTGTCAAAAGATTCGATGAAGAAAAAAGCTTTTTTCCCAATCTCAAATCTTTCAAAATTTGGGGATTCGCATGTCTTATCCGTATTAGGTATTGGAAGCATATTATGATTTTACTACAACAAAATCGAATATTCGCTCCGTTGCTATGGTGATTACTAAAAAATTCAACATTCTTATCATTTTTGCTCAATTTTTGTTTATTAATTAATGCTCTTGCACAAGCATATACTCTGAGAAAGGTGGGCTGATTAGGATGTGAGTGATGCAACCATCATCCTCTCTAAGTGTTTTGCTAAAAATGAATTCCATTGTAAATATTGCATTCCGGTTGGGATAAACTCTTGTCCTCTTTTGGTCAACTCTGTCTTCATTGGTAACAAACGAGTATTTGTAACTACGAAATTATTAAAAGAGGTTATTGTTCTTTCCAAGTTCTATTATCTGTAACTTTTTCAATTCTTATAAATAAGATTTGTTAAATGTATTGTGGTTGTTTACCCACTTCCTCTATATAATTTTGTGATTCTTTTGCTTTAGGTGGCAAGAAGGATCTTGGGAATCCTGTTCTGTAACTTGCGGGCAAGGTATACAGAGAAGAGATGTTGTTTGTGTCCAACAAGTTTCACAAAATATTTACTCCATGGTGCAAGACATTTTTTGTCCCCGTCCTGCTCCTAAAGTGCTGAGAAAATGTTCTGGAGCTCCTTGCGAGAGTTATAGGTATGGTTAACTGCCAAAATATAAAAGCTTCCGAACATAGAATTATTTCACTTTTCAAATGAGCCATAATTTTTCTGTTCCTCAAGCTATATTAAAAAATCTGATGTGTACACCACATGACTTCCTTGTACGGAATATTAAATTATATGCATTTTTTCTTGCATTTCATTTAAACTTATTGGATTGAATTACATCTACTTCGCCGACAGTGCATAAACCACAATAGGATAAATGCATTCTTTAAAATTCACTCTAGTATTTGTTTACCATAGCGACACTCTGACGCTAGATTCACTTAACAGTATTATATTTCGTTCATATTATTACTCAGAATGCACCAAATGTATAGTATTTAAAGAATAGAATTATCTAATCGTTGCCACATGTTCTATTCAAATACTATATTAAAGCTAGAATGATATATAAAAGAAATTAAGCAAACAAAACAAAAAAGAAACAGTTTTTCACGGACGATTCAGTATTTCTCATTCAATTAATTCAGTTCTCACTTTGCGAGAAGGCAAAAATACATAAAAACTCAAAATATCTATATTAAAAATTACGAAGTAAATCTTAAACACTTATTTCCTCGAAAAAATTCCAGAAAGGATTAAGTATGATTTAATTGGCAATAAAGGCGTTATCTTTGTTGTTGCGAAGCTAAGTTTCTCTAGACTGGCAACAAATCCACTAGGCTGCTGTTTCAAATGTAAACAATCAATGGCCGCCATAAAAAAAGGCTTAGCGGCCCTTAAACAACTTTAAAATTGTTGATAATTCTAAAAATATTGCATACAGATTTACTAAAGGCATAAAATCCTTAACCGGAAGATAAAAACAACATAATTCAATCATTTTTAAAGCAAAAAATGTACAATTTACAAACATATACGAGTAAAGAAACTGGGATCACTGAGCCGGGTAACAGAATGGATATATATATAAATATATTTATATACGTTTGGTGCGGCCGATTGCAACCAAAATACGAGATGCACATTTACATGTTATAGCAGTCCTGTATATAAAATTTCAACGTTCTGAGGCTACTCGTTTTTGAGTTATGCGAGATACGTACATACGTTCGTACAGACGCCACGAAAAATTCTCTTCTGAATTCATTTTAAATCAGTTTTATAATTTTTTTGAAGGAAAAGAGTATTTTATTCTGTCCTTACGTACAGATATCACGCAAAAAAACATCCTTAAATTGCATTCGATAGCGGTCAAAATGGATATTTTCGTTGAAATATGCTGCCTGAAACTTTTCGCGATTACAATACTTCCTTTTTACTTCGTACAAGGAAGTAAAAAGAGAGAAACATCCAGTCGAAACATTCCTATGCTTAAGCTGCAAAGGATATTATTAAAAACAAATAGTATAAAAGCAATATTTTTTTTTAAATCAAGATTGCTCTACCTGAGGAAGATTATGAAGGCAAGTAGAATGGGCGTATGTTGTTTGGAAGTACAGAAGGATCCCGCAAACTCGACATAAAGTGGACTGAGAGATAGTCGACTTTTACGAATATGAGGAGGGGTTTTCAGAAGTCTTAATATTTAACCCTTTGGTGGGAGGGCGATATTATTTTAATAATGTTTTGACTAAAAAACTCTAGAAATCGAATATTATGATCCTAGAGACAAATAATAAACGACTTAAAAAAAATCTGCTCTTGCTCATTGATGTGTGGATAAAAGAGCATTTAGATTTTGGCAAAGCATGCGAGGGTTATCAATCAGCCTTTGAAGATAGATGTCTTCGTGGAGGAATTTTCGAACAGAACTTGCTCGTATTTACGTTATACATGGGAAAATCCATATTTTTAGGGGAAAGTCTGTTCGAATATTAAATATTTAAAAAATAAATGCAGAAATACTTTTCACTTGGCATGTATATAATTGTCTAAATAACTCGTTCTATTTTGCTTGTTATTTGTTTTGCTATTTTCAGTGTTATTTTTCATTATTTAAATTTCTATAACATAATCCTTTCACATTTTCTCTTTACAGCAATTTTGTTTGACATTTGGCATTGGCGGATTCCAAAAAGGAATACTGAGAATAGGAAAGAATGTTACCAGTGCAAGTCTTCCATGCACAACAAATAAAACTTGTGATATGTTGAACAACTATTTCGTAGGCTATAAAATTTTGCTTCACTTCGGTGTTCAAGACAAAAGGAAACAAACATTCGGGACAAAGAAATCGTTCAGAAATCATGTTCCTTTAAATTTCAGTAACTGCTGCGACGAGAAATGGGAGCTTCTGTAATGAACTACGCATAGTTTTGGCTTTGTTAGGCGTCCATTTTAAACTTCTTGTAATCCCTTTTTTTCTTTCGAAATAATTTCGAAGGAGGAAAAAGAATGTAAATTTTAAAATACGGTGAACTTTTTTGTACATGTATTTAACAACATACAATTGTTCACATTTGTTTTCGAACACTTGTAATTTTTAAATTTATTTGCATTGGTCTTTTACTATACATAGAAAAACGTAATTCAGTTTTTCTTTCCTACTATATTATTTTTCTTGTTTTTTAAGCCTTCCTTGTTACAAGATAAATATCATCAAAACACTTTTTGTAATAAATCTAAATCTAAATTTATATTTAATTTTGTAAATTTATTATTAATTTTGTAATTAATCTTAATTTTATTGAATAGTGTTAATCAGTAACACACATAATAATTCGGACACTCGAAAGTTATGCTGAAATATTTCGGTAGACGATCTGTGTTTTCATAACTTTTTTATTTTAAATGAAATTGCGTCTTAAGAATTATAGTCTGCATTTCGAAGCTATTACTTGTTCAGCAAAACATACTAGCAATTGCTTATAAAAAAGCAAGTATAGCAAGACGCTACACGTTAACGACAAATTCTGTTATAAACTTAATTATTAATCGTTTTTAATATGGTAAAAATATCCGAAATATTCAAAAATGTACTGCATATAAAGCGATGGAATTTGATATTATAAATCAATGGAAATGGCACGGTACTGCTCAAATGCACTGATATCTGGACCACATTTCAAACTGACACCAAAGAAATCGGAGATTTATCCTAACAAAAAACCAAACAATATCGAAAATTTATTGCCACAAAATTTGCATCTTATTTAGAAGAATGTTTTGCAATAAAAGTTAACCCTGATACTGTTAAAAGAGTCATTAGCGCACATGGATACAATGGACGATCAGCAGGAAAGAAATTCTTCATCAACGAGAACACAAGGAAAATATGCTAAGTAAAGATTTATCGTATTGGATCAATGCTATATTTCCAGACGGTCAAAGCTTAATATACTTGGGTCAAAATGGACGAATTACTGTGGGGCGAAAGCCAAATGAAGAATTGAATTAAAAAATACCAAGGACCTAATATTACGCATGAGAGTGACAACATAATGTTTTGGAAGAGTTCCGCTGCCTCTGGAATAGGGAATTTACATTTTATAGAAAATAATATGGATCATAGTATTCTTAATGAAAACCTGAAAGCATCCGCAAGAAAATTGCATACAAGTTCTACCAGAATGGCGACCTAAAATATGTTCGTAAATGTTCGCTTCCAGTTATTATACAGCTGTGAAGAAGTTATCAAAATTATCCTATCCTCCGGACTTATATCCCACCGAACATGCGTGCAGTGAGCTGGAATAAAAAATAAAGAAACAACTTTTTTTCCCGAAAGCTCTACTAAAGCAGCGGTTATGGAATATAATTCTTACATGAGAAAATTAGGTTAATTCATGACAAAGTATATGAAAAATATAATATTAACTAAAGGATATCCATTGAAATATTGATTATCCCGTTATTTTGATGTTTTATTAAATGTAATCCGTTTGTTCAAAGTGTCGGAATACTTATGTGAGTTCATTTTCGGAACGTTTTGAATAAACACTTTTTTTAATATCAAAAATGTTTTGCATAACATTTTCCAAAACAAGCAGGTGCTAGAAAAGATTATCGATAGTACCTGCGACAAAAATCATTCCACTAATATCCAGTAACTGATATTTGCAAATAAAATTCAAAAACACAAGTGTCGGAAAAGAAATGTGAGACACTGTATTTTCAAGTACATTCTCTTTCTTCCATCCAGAAAATGTAACTTTAAGCAATTTGTGCAGCCTTGTTTGAAATATAAAGGTTCCTAAGGATTTATGATCTTCTTACTTATTTCTCATGCTTGAGTTTTGTATTTTTGCTAACACTCGAAAAGGTGGAAAAATATTATGGTTACGTATATTTTTATATTTAAATCTGTATAATTTATATTATAGACAATGATACGTATGATCATAATGAAGGATTTATGTATTATATTAATGATACATAATATATGTATAATGAGTGTTATCATGATTTAAATCTAAATATATAAACACCAAACTCATCTAAAATTGCATTTACTGTCACGTTCAATATATCATGATGGCACACATTATATGCAATATGCCTCATAATAGTAGTAACCTCTTAACTAGAGATAATAATGATGACAATATTTTCAAGTTATACGGGTTATTTTCAGCTTAAATTATAAAACTTTTAACTGATTTTAAGCAATAAGTTGTTCACAAATATGAAAGAAAATGATCAAATACTTTAACACCATCGCGAGATAAAATTCTTTTATCTTTGCATATTTTACTTTTTCCAATTCTAAATTTAATACATTCAGTCCTTAATTCTTGCTATTTGCATGCTGTGGCACTTGGAATTTTAGTTGATAAATTATATCTTTCCCTTTAAAAAAATAATTTATCAATATTCCCATCATAACTACAACAGAAATACAAATGGAATGTGGATAAAATTTCACCTCGAATATAAAATTTGTACACTGAAGAATTCACATATCATAATTATCAATTATTAAGTTATTAGTAATGATAATCCTAAGTAATTGAAAGGATGAGACAATAAAATGATAGTACATATTTATTATATTAAATTCTAGCACTGCAGCTTTTCTCCAAACGAACTGCTTAAAACCAGCCCAGTTACACTAAAAAAATGAAGTGGAAAACAGTTCTAGAAGGAAATATACTTTATAGCAGTTCGAGCTGTTTGATTGTTCTCTCTATATATTTAGCATATTCTCGATAACAAACCTATGATAAAAGCTAAATAATTTAAGTGTCATTTACATCTATCAATAACTTAGTTTAGGAGAAAATATAATGTCTCAGCATTAATAGAAGCGTCAGACAAATCTGTTTGAACATCCTTGACAAATAAACGTTATGGAATTAAATGCAGTTTCTATCACTTAATGTAGAGAGATCAGCAGTAAACAATGTCCCCCCTTTAAATGGTATACGCGAAGTTATTGTTCACTTGAGGTATAGGATAAACTACCTACTTCGTAATATTAAAAGCTACGTAATAAGGCATTTTTATCGCCATGCAGCAGAAGTGTATCCTTCATAAAATTATCTGCAAACATTACAAAATTGAAAGTACACGAAATGTGAATTCCGTTACTCTTGAACTATTTATTTGCTTTTATAAATAAAACAGCAACTAGAATATTTTTTTAAAAAAATATGTACGAACATTAAGAGAAGGAAATCACTAATCTTAGAAAATTAATAGACTGCAAAGTGTTTTTTAACTCTTGTACCATTAATATTCGGAGTGTTAGTGGTGCATCTGCATTATAATAATGGTCGTTGCAAGTACGTTTCTTCGCGTTTCGATAGCTTTGCCAGCGCTTTAGAAACGATGAAACTCAATATACTAGATGAGGTTTTGGATAGAATATCCCGTATCACAAAATAAGATGTATCATTAACTTGGGTAAATTTACCATAATGCACAGCGTAAGCAAATATAATTGTAATCAGTGCAGACAGTAAAAGATGCCCAATGTATCGCATTTTAGCAAACACTAGACATGACAGCTTCCTTTCTTCACGAACCCGGCAATTCAGTACTTCGTACTTACGAGCATCCTCAATAAGCTGATAAAGCTGATGTTGTCAATTGCAGTGATGATATTCTCTTCCAGTTGCTGGTTTATGAACTACTACTTGTACCACAATCCATTTAAGTTCGCAGAACAAGACTGACCCATTTACTACTCGCGATATCAGGCAAGGGTTGCTAGGCTCAACGCATCACGCAGGGCGTAGAGCTTGAAGTCGAAGAACTGGCCGCCGTACCAGCCTACTCGGAGGGACGAAGCCAAGTCAGTATTGACTGCCCCTTCCGCCACCAGGAACCGGGGCCGTGTTTTTATCCTTTGGTGTCGAGACTACCAAGATACAGATCCGAGCTAGTCCAATAAACTACTGCCGGGGGCACAATTATTTGGATTATGAGTGGTTTATTGACACAGACCATTTCCTTTAATAGACTTCATAAAATGAGTCTGGAGACTTAGACAGTAGAGACCTTGACATTTATGACAGAGATGTTTTAAGTATGTCATAAGAAGTTACTTTAAAAAATTGTGGACACGGATGTGTAATACAATATTATCTACACATATTATAAAATGTTTTGACGGCATAGAGTTACATCTTGTTTACTTCCAATAGGAAGGAATAGGGGAAACACGTCCCTTAAAGATCGATGGTTTTTGCTATCAGCGTTTTCGAAGATTGCATTATATCCAATGAATTGCAGTTGCCAGGGTCTCCTAATCATGAAATAAGTTCGTAATCCGACAACTGAAGTCGAATATCTCTGGTGAAATTGATGACATTGGCCATTTGACACTGGCCCATTGAAAAGCTTACAAGTATTCAAGGATTTATTGTAATGTATTAAGTTGGCTATAAAATAAGCATAATTATTACATCTGGCATACTTACATTTGCCTACTTCTTGATGAAACAAACTAGAAATCTGAGGTTCGTACAAGTAAAACACACTGTAAATTACATTCGAATTAGGTTACATTATTATTTCATGCAATTGATATTAATTTGGATTCGAGTACATAGAAACTAACCTGAAATAACTACATAATTATTTATGTAGTTAATGTGACCTCACAAAATATCCAAAGGAAAACTAGTTCATTCAGTCTAAATATTGCTCATGATGTTTGGGAACACTGAAATTTAAACTTATTTCTTTGGAAAGATCTGCTTTGAACATAAATCAAGCTTGGGTGGCTTCTATAAACAAAAGCTCTGCCACTGCGCTATAGAAACAATAAACTACAGTTTTCTATATTCTCTTTGAAATTCGTAAATTGGATGTGTCCTTACACTTTCCTATATGAATTACTTCCTATTTCATTCTTTACTTTTTTGCAGCATTGTTATTACATTTTGTATGGGTATAAAAAATTACTGTCGTCATCTTTTTAAAGTCATCACTTTTTTCTTTTATTTCATCTTTCCAGTGATAATCATGTTTAAAATTTGGATTTTCATCAAAGAAAACTACCGTGCTCCTCTAACCCTGTTACTGCATATCAATATGTCATATTAATGCTTATTTATTGTACCAAAAATAAATACCACTATCTTTTATATCAATTGTAAATTTGGAAATAAAATGTGAAAATGCCCATGGTTTGAATGAATTTTTTATTGTTTCTAATAAACGAGTATAGGAAATGGCATTTCCTGTACAGGTGTTTCTATACTTTTAAAATGGTGCAGTCTGACAGACTGATAATCCTAGAACGCATGCTACAATTATTAAGGGTACAAGATTTGCTTAGCTGTAACTGTAGTCCCTCGCCCCCCTCCAAGGGTGCAATAACAGTCTATCCTTTGCAGTGCACCCTGGCAAAGAGAAGATAAGAATAATTACTTGTTTAAGAACGTGTTGACTCAAGAGGACCAGATCTAGCAATGTTGTCGGTGATGAGACACCTAAATGACCAAAGCGCTCGGCCATTTATAACGAATGCTTTCGAGTTAGAGTCCGACTACTTGAAGGAGAGATAGGTGGTACTTAAAAAAGTACTAAATATACGAGATGAGTAACGTTGAAGCAAAAAATGTGAAAATAAAAATATGATAAACAGAAGTAAAATTATTATAAGTATGAAATTCTCACAGAAGACCCCTAAAATATTGGAAAGAGTTATAAAGAAAAATTTCTCTTTATTTATTTACTGTAAGTTATTGAATTGAGGCATAATGATTGCTGGATCTGGTCCTTTTGTGGGCCATTCCTAGTCGTAACACATACTCTCCGTTACTGAAAATATAATAAGCAAGAACAGTGATGCTACATTCACTTCTTCTGTGTGCTATAGGTTACAGTCCGGTGTAGATGTAAAAACATCTAATCGGGAGAAACATTTCATTCACAAATCTCCATTTGAAGACGATCACAAAAGGGAATCATTTACATCTCCTTAAACAAATATACTAGTTTCCAAAATTTAAAGAAAAATCACAAAATAGCGATAACTCGTTCACAAATAAGCGAATCCGTATAAAATTCGAATATGCTATCTAATAGAAATTGCTGGGTAAAACTGCAATATGCAAATTAATGGCACTGAAATCGAAATACACAATCTACGAGGAGCATAAAATTACATGCTTCAGAGAAGACCTGAAAATTTCGCTGTGATACTGAGATAAAAAATCTGGGATAGCTAATTCGTATCAATGACCTCCAGGCATCCTTTGCCCGAAGAACTGAGATGAAGAGCTGTTGGGAAACTATAAGCGGCACAAAGTCAGACAGAAGTGGCTAGAGGGCTAAATGTGAGTCCTTTCCGTGGGTGACTTTGGCAACAATTTCTAACCCCAGATTCGGCATCCAGGAGGTTCAGCCAAGGACGAACAACCGCTACGACGAGCGCTGATGACCAGTATTTGTTGTTATGCGCTCGAAGGAATAGAACCTCAACTCCAACCCTTGCAGAATACTGTTTTACCTTTTTTAACTTTTGTCTTTGTTAAAATTACATGATAAACAAAGATAAACAGAAAATAATTGCCTCATCTGCATTACATTAAATAAGTACTTTACCTGCAGAAAAAAAGACAACCCAGTTCTGAAATTTTCGAATATCTGGAAATGTGTGATCCCAGTTAGTCGGGATATTTGGAATTCTACTTTACTTAAAGATGAGTAAATTTAAACAATAAACGAAAGTACTTTTTAAAATTGACTTCCGTGAAACTGACATAAAAGTTTAAAGTATTCGGCAGTATAATTAGGGAAAGTAAAGTTGAAATCTCGCGCTATAAACTTTGTACCAATTCGACAACTGTCTTTTATGTTTCCAGGAGGTGACTTTTAGCTACGTGAAAGGATCAAAAACTTTTCTTGGATAAAGAGAGAAGACCTGCTTATATTGACAACAAATATTTAAAAGATACTTAAGATAAAACTCAGATGATCGTGGAAGTAAAATAACTCTGCTTTTAAATTTAATCAATCATTTTTCCAAAATACTAGGCTTAAAAATTTATTAATATCATCTAATTGTGAAAACTTTATTTTTAAATTATTCAAAAAGTGATCTTATATAATTAGTCTATTAATAAAAAATACTAATGCTGTATCCGCTCCTGATACTATAAACCAGAGGTCGTTAACCTTTTGGTCATCGAGGGCACAAAATAAAATTTAAAATTCTTACCGGGAGCCACTCATTCAAGTTTCATAACTGAAATGTGATATGATGATTCAAGACATTTCCATGTTCTGATTGGGAGAGCTTGTATCGTTAGTCAAAATTCATATAACACTTGAATCGATAGAAATGATCATTAACGTATATTAGAGTCCAAGACAGTTAACTACTTAACAACACAAAACAACATTTTATTAACGAAATTCAATAAGTTTTACATAATTTCCACACACAGCATCGGCCATGAAAAATCTTACGCTTGTTCATTCTACAAATTTAAGCATCAAGTAAATTCTACAAAATTCAAGGCTCGAGTTATTTTTAAAAGTTTCAAACATCAAGTTATTTTTATAAGTTTCAAGCAAAAATAAATTCTACAAATTTCAAGTATCCAGTTATTTTTTATTTTTTTTCCTGGGCGCGTGGCAATAGCACCTTCTATCTGCCAAAGGCGGAAGAATAATCAGACATCAAATGGCTGCAGGTTAAGTGAAGGTTCATATTGATGATCAAGACAACTCAGCATTTGTGTGTCCCTTCGAAAAATATCTTACGAATGCCCTCTGGCCTGCGGAATGCCCCAGCAACATTCCAGAGATTGATAGACCGTTTCCGCAATGGCTTTGAAGACATCCTAACCCTCACCTATCTCGACGACATAATCATTTTGTCAGAATCATTCTAGAAACAACTTTCCGATCTCCAAGCTATTTTCGAAAGGCTACTGCTCTTCAAACTTCACGCAAATAGAGAAAAGTGCCACTTCGCTTATTGTCGTGTCGTGTCAAACACTTGGGATTTTGGATCACACAAAAAGGAATCGAAGGTTCATCCAGAAAATGTTCCCTCTATACAGAATTCCACCACCGAAAAACGTCAAGAAACTCCAATCCTTCCTTCAAATGTGTTCTGGGTTTAGAAGATATATGCAAAATTTCGAGGAAATATCACGACCCCTTAAAGATCTAGCAAAGAAAATCCAATGAGTTTCGACTAGTAAAAAGCATTAGTAACTCTAAAAAATTGCCTCATAACCTCTCCTGTGTTGAAGCAGACAAATGAAACTCAACCTTATAATCTTCAAAATGATAAAAGCAATTATGCTCATGGAGCCATTTTGTTTCATGGGAAAGGTCAAAAGAGTATCCTATCGATATTGAATATAACGGACTGCTTTCTCCGGCTGAGCGAAACTATTCGACGACAGAAAGAGAATCCCTCACTGTCGTCTGGACCCTAGAGAAATTTCGCGGTTACATTGAAGGATCAGAAGTAAATGTGGCCTCTGATTATAAATCTTTAAAATGGCTCTTGATCCTCAAGTCTCCAACCAAACAACTTGCTAGATGAGCATTTGAAATTCAGTCTTTCAACGTGAAAGTACAATACATACCTAGAATGCATACGTCGTCACCGACATGCTGTCCCGCCCAATTTCCGAAAACGAAGTTTTACCTTGCGAGAGTCCAAAAGACATGCGCAAATCCCAACTTTAAGATGAAAATTTAAAAATAATTATCGAAAGTCTCGAATCCTCTTATAGAACTGAACAATATGCCAACTGGACTAAAAGTGGATTTTTAATTAATCAAGGTGTTCTCTGCCGATACGTCATTGACTCTGATTCGGAAGAGGTCATTCTAACCGCCCAGCGCGAATACATCATGTGAAAGCACCATGACAGGCCAATGGCTTGACATTATGGAGAGGAAGGTGCATTTCAAAGAACTGCCAGTAGCTACTTTTGGACTGGTATGAAAAATATATATCCGGTTACATAAAAAGCTGTCCTGAATGCAGACGTATTTAGCTACCAACCAAAAGCCAGCTGGATTGCTAAGATATTCTAAATGTTCTGAGATCATCTCTGTAGACTTATTTGGATCATTGCCACAAACTAACACTGTAAGAAATGGGTCTTCATTGCCTAAGACTATTACTCATTGCTACGCGATGAGTAACATTCAACTCATTGCTACGCGATTAGTTGAATTATTTTCACTTACTCAAGATACAGCACGCGACAGCGCCATAACCCTCATTAAAGAAGTATTCATGCGGCATGGTATACCACGAAAAATCAGCAGCAGTAATGGAACACAATTTATTAGTGTGCATTGGTAGAAGTTTGGTGTGCATTAAAGCTGGATTGCTAAGATATTCTAAGTGTTCTGAGATCATTTCTGTAGATTGCTAAGATATTCTAAGTGTTCTGAGATCATCTCTGTAGACTTATTTGGATCATTGCCACAAACTAACACTGTAAGAAATGGGTCTTCATTGCCTAAGACTATTACTCATTGCTACGCGATGAGTAACATTCAACTCATTGCTACGCGATTAGTTGAATTATTTTCTCTTACTCAAGATACAGCACGCGACAGCGCCATAACCCTCATTAAAGAAGTATTCATGCGGCATGGTATACCACGAAAAATCAGCAGCAGTAATGGAACACAATTTATTAGTGTGCATTGGTAGAAGTTTGCTGTGCATTAAATATCATTCAAAACTTAATACGAGTTTGCTTTCTTCAATCAAATCCTGTGAAACGGAAAACAGAGATCTAAAACCTCGTCTTGCAATCATTGTAGAAGATGCGCATAACAACTGGCATTCGTAACTCCCAGTTATTCGTTTCGCTATGAATGAGGCCGTCTGTGACACTACAGGTTATACACCAGGATTCCTAATGTTTGGAAAACAGCTAAGGACTGTCGACGACGTCGTTCCCTATTTGAAGGCTGTGGTCGAAAACGATAACTCCCAAAATCACCCCTCTAGCTTAAGCGATTAGCAACTATTGCAAAGGAAAAAGAAGAAAGTATGGAAATGAAGCAGGATCAACATAAAAGGCAGTTTGACAAAGCATAACGACAAGTGTTTTATTTCCCAAATGACGAAATTTGGGTCACTTCGCATCCCTTTAGCAATGCAAAAAGACAAAAAGTTCATACCAAAGCGTGACGGTCCATACTTGATAATGATTATGACCTTTATATCATTTCAAGCCTTTCTAAACCATCGGAACCCTTAGGGACGTACCGTAGTCCGCACTAACGCTTTTCAAAGACACGTGCACTTCTCCCATTGTTCGCTCAGGAAGAGAAGTCGACCGCCAAAGGTTACTTTGCATTACCGAACCAATCAAGAACCTTGATGTTTCGGGCAATACTTCAAAGAGATGTTCCCTTCCCTGGGAAACCAAAAAGCTTCAGACTAGAGACAGTATTACAAGAGCTCCCAAGTCTTCTAGTTCTGTCTCCTAGACGGTACGTCGGCGGAGCCAAATGAGGAGTTTGTAACCGCTCCTGATACTATAAACTATGGTGGACTCACTTAACGAGAGTAATGTGTTCTCTGGTGAACAGTCAGAGAGAAACCTACTGTAAACGACAGTGAATGAACCTGGAGTCGGGTGTTAGTCGTCTAGCGTAAAGGTGCATGTTTTTTGAGCTTCTGCCTGTGCGATGGATTCTGATTCAGACGCGGCGGACGGGGATGACCTCCCCGCGTTACCTCGCTACCTCTGCTCAGGTGAATTTGGATATGAACTTTATTACGAGTTCTCCGATTGCTAATACCAGTGGATCTAGTTCAAATTATGAATGTGTAATTGCAGATTGGAATTCTATTTGTGATTTAGAGAATTTTGGCTATGATGTTACACAAGCAAAAATTGCTAAACTAAAATATCAACGCGATATTGTGAAAAGTACTCTGCATGAAAGGTGGGCTAAAAGGGATTGCACTGAACTGGACAATTTCACGATGGGATTTCTTGAGGAAATAAAGCTATTCAACAGACAAATCTACCGAATTAGAAGGTAATAATAATAATTTGTATACGTGCCCCGTCTTAGACATTACACATCTGGTACCAACTGTAAGACCCCCATATCAGGCAAGGGGCTGGATCCCAGAATTCGGTTTCCCAAGAGTTGAATATACGCTAATCATGCTACCACCCCGGGGTCCCAATCCTGGGTGGCAGACTTTAAAATGGTCTCTATAACCACGGTTACCGCCTGGGCCCGTGGGGTCACCACTCCCGGTTCTCAGGTTTCGCCGAGGCGGGAAACTATCAACTTGGAGATCAGACCGGTCGTTTCAAAGGCTACCCACCAGTACTACACGGGCTGCAGTTCACAATAGGTCATTACCTAGCAAACTACGGTGCCGTCCCACACCGAGGTGTGATCATCACACCGAGCTACAGAGCCTACTGCTCCGTGACTTATGCCGACCCACCCAGGCAGGCTGTGATGCTTCTCTGGCGATATGAAGCAACTCCAATGATGGAACACAGAAAAAAAACTTTATTTAACACTAACAAAAATGGCGACATACAAACAAGAAGAGAAAACATATTCTATCATTTAAAAATAAATTACATTCTTCGTGCGAGAGTCGCACGAGGCACTCGAGTCTGGTTTCAAATATTGCCATTCACAAATACCTTAATGTTCATCTAATTAAATTATTTAAACTACAAGATTTTAATATTATTTAAAGCTGTTACAAGGCCAACAGAGTTAGTCCTGAGGTATCTCCTCCTGGGCAAAGTGAAACCGCCAAGTTCAATGATATTATACCCCCGTGGCCGAGACTGCCTAGGTACAGATCCTAGCCAGTAGCTTCGCAGAGTTCTCTACGTCGACCCCCGGGGGGGAACTTAGAAGGCAAATGAAATTTATACCTAGAAGGTCGTTTCAAATGAACCTTTGATAACTGTAATGATGGTACCTTACGTGTTAAGCCTAATTCTGGTGCACGTGGGCAACACATCTAAGAGAAAAAGTAATGTAAGTGACTCTAATCTTTCTGAAAATGATAATATGTTTAAGAAACAGAATAAAACTGCTAGAGCTCCTAAAGCTAAGACTAAATTTGTGCAACTAACATCTAATAAATTTGAAGTATTAAGTCATGCAAATATTGTTGATAACAGTGTAAATCCAGACTGTGATGGCAATTCTCAGCCTGAAAATAATGATGTAGCTAATTCGAACTCAAATGCATCTGCAAATATTTCATATAGTAATATTTGTAATATATAAATATAAATGCTAGTAGTTCTCAACACGCCCCTACTGCTGTTCGACGTGTAATTCCCCCCATAATGGTTAGGCTTGAGGCAAACGTTAAGTCTAATGATCTTGCTAAGGACTTAGCCACTAAACTACCTGATGCCAAGTTTCTATTCCGTCAGAGTGGTAAATTTCTAAAGATTCTCCCCCGAACTGTTAATGATCATAGAACTCTGAGTAAATACTTTCTCGAAAAAGGCATCGATACTTTTGTAGTCAATTTTAGGCATGAAAAGCCTGTTAAGCTTCTACTGAGAGGCCTACCTTCTGATATGGAGGTCTCCAAAATCAAAGATGAGTTAGTTAAGCAAGGAATCAAGGTTCATAAAGTAGTGCAGCTGATAAAAAAATAGGACTCGGCCCCCCATGCCCTTATTTCAAGTACAGTTATTTAAAAATGAAGTAATCGATTGAATCAATAAACTGACTTATAGTATGTGTCTATTTTCAATTACGGTGGAAAAATATGTTTCGAAATTCCAAGTTCCGCAGTGCTTTAACTGCCAGAAATGGCACTACTCCTCTGAGAATTGTCATGTTTCCCCACGATGCGTGAAATGCGCTGAACATCATAAGACTCAGAACTGCGATAAAAGACGCTTAGACGTCCCGTAAGTGCTGCAACTGCGAAAAAGACGGTCACCCAGCCTTGTATAGGGGTTGTGACAAATTTCCTAGCCTTAAGAGACCTAAAAAGCCCTCTTCTGATCGCCGCAATGGTGTGAGTTATACTCAGACTTTAAAATCAGATAGTGAAGAAAAAAATGCCAATTCCTCTTCGGAACCTGCTGCTATGGACTTAAAGTTTTCTACAAATCTCACTAATGGTAGAAACGGCATGAACTCCGGTAGTTTGCCAAACGGCAGTAATCTGATGGAATTATCGGAACTAATGAAAATTCTAGCTGAATTTCAAAGAGCATTTAGAACTAACCTACACAAGGTCATGCACATTTTTAAAAGTAAATTGCCTGTTATGCAGGCTGCAAATGTGTATGTGTGATTATGGCAAAACCTCGAGGGCTACCTGCCTAAGGGAAGGGATGCCTTCGTGGAGGACTTTCTAAGGGAAACTGGCTCGTATATACGTTACACATGGGGGAAACCACGAACAGGCCCATGCAGCTAGCCCGTTCGCGGAATTCGAACCTCAGACCGAACTACCAAGGTTCAGCGACTACCGCTCGGCCGCTGGTGGGCCCCGCAGGCTGCAAATGACTTAGGTACTGAATCTAGCATCCTCTACTCCGTTATGGAGCAAATAAAAGCTTTAATTAACTTTATTTCCTATGTCGGTTATTTTGTGCTAATGCTTAGTAGGTCTCTCAAAAATTAATTCTATAATGCATTTATAAAAATGTGTAATAGAATGTTTAAAAATTATGTAATTTTCTGTATTTAAATGTTTATATTTAACTGTTTAACTTTTGGTACCATCTCTTGCTTTGGTTAAGCCTGCTGGGTATTTTTGCAATCCTTAATTTTTGCTTCCTCCTAAGTTATAGTACTCCTCATCTTACTTGCATTTCTCAGCCTAATTTGAGCGTCGCCACTGGTGTAGCCCTGAAACATTTCATCGAGAACTTTTTCCACTTCCTACACTGTTCCTGATCGACGTGATGTCTACTTCGGAAACTCTATAATTGCTTTTCCCTACGAGTTTTTTAACCTAATGTTCTCCCTCTGTTCTATGCTCGGACGCATTACAGATCGAAAATCGTCAACATGGTTAGCCCGGGTGCCTGAAGTTTGCGAACTGCGTTGGACTGAGTCGACAGTGGATGAACCTGTTAGGTTGTATCAGACCCCTGCTCTTTAAAATCTTAAAATTATATGTTATGTCCGTGTGTAACTTGTAATTAAATTATTGTTACTCAATAAAGGACTCATTTGTGATCACATCCAACACTTTCCTCGATAATGATAAAATTCTTATTAAAAATTACATAATTTATTTCTGTTAATAAATGAAGTTTAGC
Organism: Stegodyphus dumicola; assembly: GCF_044657685.1. NCBI lineage: Eukaryota > Metazoa > Arthropoda > Arachnida > Araneae > Eresidae > Stegodyphus > Stegodyphus dumicola. The sequence goes on along the minus strand of NC_140779.1, from coordinate 28,685,478 downwards.
GGAAAAACGTTAGGGTGGGTGAATCTCATTAAGATATCAACGAATTAAATTCAGTACTATAACTACTTTTAGTCTTATACCAAATCAAAATTCTATGTCAACTATTTTTAATATTTAAATACCCATATCCCAGTCTTTTGAATGAAAAACTTAATGGCTAATCTTTGGTAACAGGTAGTTTGGCGACATTTTGGTAAGACGATAAAGGTTACTAGCTAGGACTTTAGCAGTGTACATGGATAGTCAAGAGTGTGCGCAATGCCATTTTTGTGCAATTCTGGGATGTTTTTTTTAAGTGAAAATAGGTCGACGTGTACATGGATACCGTGTATGTGCAATTCTTAAAAACGCGATAAGCAGTTTGCGATTCTGCACTTTCTCCCAATTTCGCACCTAATCTTCGTCATGATTAAGCATTTTTGTTCCATAAAAGTTCTAGCATAAGAGTAATTCGGCTAGCAGATTGTTGGAAAAAAATGTTGAGTAAAAAAAAAAACATGCCTTTACTTCGTGAAAACAAAATGGCGTCCAAACAAAAACTAGCAGGTTGCTGTAGCAGGGTTGGTCGCCAAAAAATCGCCGAGTTACCATAATCCAAAGATTAACCAACTTAATCTTTCGGGAACTGTAACAGTTACTAGTACCGCTGGATGACGGCTTGTGGTAATACATTTAAAATATCAATTAGATTTTTACTGCATGAGTTCGCGAGGTAAATATTTAAAATTATCCAGTAAATTTATAAAATATTTAAGGTACAATATATATATATATATAATTTTTGTTCAACTTTTGATTTTGTAACCTTTCAGATTGTGATTGAATTAATGATAACTATATGTGAACTAAAAATATATATAAGTTTCAATACAAAGAATTAGAATTTGTATTGGAAGTGTGTTTTGCTTGCATCCTGTCTTAAAAAGTGTTTGAGTCTACATGCAAACTAAACTAATAATTAATAAAAAAAAAGAGACACATAACAATGTTTTGATGCTACTCCTCAGCAACTGCAGTACTAAAAATTACTGAAATTTCTTTTACATATATTTTCACAAATTATAATTAAAAGTTTTGCAAAAAAAAAAACGTAAAAAAATACCCACAACTTTTTTTTAATAAATTACAAAAATAGTTTGAAATTTCTTTGGATAAAATCTAAATTACAGTTTATACATAAAGGAAATTTATAGACACACCAAGTTGAATTAAATTAACATTAATGGAAATTAAATTTTAAGTTCTACTTTTGAAAAATTTTTGCTTGTGGAATTTTTGCAATATAACTAATTTTAATATTACCTAACATTAAGCATACTTTCTGACATAGAAACTACAGAAAACATGCACATGTGATTTCAGATGTCTAATTTTGCATCAAAATGTGCACTACTATACATAAATTTAATGTACATATGAAAGCCTTATATCTAGGAACACAATTTGCAGTGGCAAATTTCATTAAAAACAGTTTCCCAGACATAATTTGAACAGCAGGTTTCCCCTCACAATATTACACAGGTAAAAAATTGCAACCCTGTTTTATGTATCTGGTCAACAAAACAGAAGGAAGGAAAAAATCATGAAACAAAACTAAACAGAATTTCTAGCAGCATGGAGTCTTCAAAATATTGCATTGAATAAGGTATTAAGGAAATTTGTTCACTAGTATAACAAAAATTCATCATTTTGGGACATGAAAATGAACTTTAAATTTTATTAGATAGCCAAGTATAACTCATTCTTTTTTTTTTTTCCACAGTGTATACATGAATATGAATATTAGTGAATAAAATAACATTGAAAGCAATATTTATATATAAAAAATTTTATTACACATAATATTAACTGGAAAATAAATGGATGTATATTACAAAAAGAATCAGTATAAAATTAAATGTACTGATAAGCTCTCTATAAATAAATATCATAAACAATGTGTAATAAAAAAAGACAATCCAGTTTTATGACAAATAATACCAAGTTTATTCATGAAGAGAAAATACCAGAATTTAAAGAAAAAACATACAATGAAGAAGTTTTAATTTATAACTTAAGGTTTTTATTGCATTTAAAAAAAATCCTCATTCATCATTTTCCATGCCTAATAAAAGTGAAATTAAGCTTAAGAGCCACTATTGATTGAATTAAAAAAAGAGAAAAGTAATTTTAATAATTCAACATCATATTTTGATTTAAGTGTTACTTTAAAATCATGGTATTTTTCTCAACTTATTTAGTTTAGATTCATTCTAACTTAACAGATCATTTGCTAAGGTTTTTTGGCATTTAATACTTTCTTAATTAACTCAATAAAAAGCTTATCCTCAGGAAATGCTTCATAATGCTCAATTTTTTTTTTTTTTTTTTTTTTTTTTTTTTTTTTTTTTTTTGGCTTGAGGTTGCCATATAAAAAATATATTATATAAATAAAAAATATACTTAAAAAAAGACATGTATTTTATCCATTAGCATTAATGGATATATTGCATTAAATGTTAAGCTGAATTTAAAACATGAGTTAAAATGAAAAAAATAATTGGTTTGTAATAAATACGCATGACATACAAATCAAAGAACATGTAATACTTGGAAGACATTCTTATGTTTAAATATTCCTGAGAACATTCTTGAATACACTTTAACACAAAAACAATACACAGATAACAAATTGGAAGAACTAAAATGAACCAAAGTTGTCAATCAAATGATTAAAAATGGAAGTTGCGATATTACACTTGACATCAACTTCAGAATAAACTCATGGAAAAGCACTCTAAAAATTTGCTTATTTCATTGGTACAACAGTAAAACAGAACTTTATTTTAATGTAATTGCTCTTATTAACTCTCTGAATAAAAAATGGCAACATATACATCTAACAGAGCAAAACTGCACTTCCATATCATACATGTATAACATATCTCTTCTATTCTAAGCTTAATCAACTATTTTATATAATTCATAAAGAATTTGACAGAAATATCAAACAATAGTTCTAAAACATATAATTACAACTTGAATTATAAAAATTAATATTTACATTGCTTACAATAGACACAGCTATAAAAAATGACAGCCAGTTACTGCCCATACACATCAGTTTTCTACATTTCATATAACAAAATGTGCATCACAACTGTACTGCAACTAAGGGGGGGGGAACTCAATATTTCAATAATATTTATAGTGTATACACATCAACAATCAATGCATATGCACTAACAGTTATAATTACAGCTGCTATGAAAGGCAGATAGCCCTTGTGTGCTTTGCCATATTCAAATAACCTAACCAGCTTCTATCAAAATAATACAAAAAGGAGAATATAAAACCATTTTTCAGTCTATTTAACAATTATTATCCCTCTTACTTCATAACATATGAATAATTATAATATTCTGTTTCCTCTCAATATATGAATATTTACAATGATTTGAAATCATAATTAAAAATGACAGTTTCATAAATGTGGTTGTACAGTGGATAAAAACGTTTGTACGCAAAACAAATGATAATAAACTCACTTCCAAAAGTTAAGCACGGAGAGGAAAATGCTAATTTCCGGAAGCCAATCAGAATTGAAGAGGATGCAATTCGCTGCAGAGGTAGATGGAAGTATGCAAATACGTTAGGTAACAGCCAAACGTACTTTCATGTCAAGAAATATGCAAAAAAGGCAGTCTTATAAGAAGCCACCTTTAGGAATGGTTACAGAAGTTGATTGAAAGTGCTAATAGAAAGTGTTTAAAACTTTTTTACAATTTATTTTCAAGACATGTGTGTTTCTATGACTTCCATAAGTCGAATGGAAGATTCTGAGTGCTGGCGTGCTGTGGGGCACATTGAAGCAGGACAGTCGATCACAGATGTTGCTCTTTTCTTTGGAGTTCATCATTCTGTAATTTCATGTTTATGGAAACAATTCCAAATCACACACAGTTGCCCGAAGGCCCGTAGCCGGTCGCCCAAAGGTTACAACCCCCGTGGAAGATCGATATATTGCTATTATAGCCAAGCGGAATCGGAGAGCAACCTCTACACATGTGATATCTATGGTTACAGCGTCTATTGGTAAGGCGATATCTGCAGCTAGTGTACGCCGAAGATTACATATGAGTGGAATGTACGCCCAGGTACCTCGAGTTTGTGTTCCTCTATCCGTCCAATCAAGAAGGGTACGATTACAGTGGTGCCGGGAACATGTCAATTGGAATGTGTCTGACTGGGGCAATGTCATGTTTACAGATGAGACAAGATTTGCTCTGCAGCCAGATGACAAGCGTATAAGGATATGGCATGAACAACGAACACGCAATCAGCCCCAAAACATCACGCATTCCGAGGCAGAAGCATTATGGTGTGGACAGGGATTTCATTGGGATATCGCACTGACCTGTACATCTTTCATAGGGGTTCTTTGATAGCTGTCCGGTATCGAAATGAAGTCCTAGAACCCATTGTGAGATTGTACACTGCAGCAGTTGGCCCTAGTTTTGTTTTAATGGACGATAATGCACACCCCCATAGAGCTGACATCGTCGATAACTACCTGGAGAGTGAGGGGATTCCGCATATGGCGTGGCCAGCATATTCGCCCGACCTTAATCCTACTGAAAATCTTTGGGATGCTCTCAGCTGTGCTGTATCTTCACGTTTCCCACCTCCAGCCTCTCTTATTGAGCTGGAAACTGCTTTACAAGAACGGCGATTGCTTAATTTTGTGGTAGTTGACCACCTAATAGAAAGCATGGTCACAAGGTGTAATTTTTGTATAAAGATGAGGGAGGGATCACATACTCTATTAATGTCCTTTTTCTTTTCATTTTATGCTGTTTATTTTCAATTTATACATAATACTGTTTAAGTCTCCAGTATGTCATTATCTGATAACTTACAAAATTTTAATCTTGTTTTCATTTCTGTACATAATTATTGATTTTGTTTTATGCATAAATATATATGCTACTTTCCTGCCGAATTTTGTGTCAATAAAAGCAATATTTGTCGTTTTTTTGCATTTTATATCTTTGTACTTAACTTTTGGAAATGAGTTTATATTAATTTCAGCCTCCACTGCGACATTCCTGGACATTAAAACTGTTCAAATGCGATATTCTCATAAATATACTTGCTAAGCTACTTTCTTACATTTTTCCAAAGAGATAATATGAACATACTGACATCTATACAAATCTCCATAGCATGTGCATGTAAACAGGTCAGAATTCTATAGTAAAAAGAAGCATGTATTGCCTATCACATCTCAGATTGAGAGCTTGCCAATTTCCTCATAAAAGAATTACCGTATTTGACGGCATATAAGACGCACCCTTATTTATAAGGTCACACACAAGGGAAAAAAGTTTCAATAGTTTGCGTGGTACCACAATAACTTAAAATGTGGTTTCTTTTAGTTCTCATGTTTTGTAAAAGCCAAATAAACAATCATTGAATGCAATTACCAAACATATTTTTATTAAGGAAAATTAACAAACAGCAAGCAATCAAACATAATACAATTTAAAGCACAAACAACAACAAACACAGATTCAAGGAAAACGTTGCCTATCATGAAATTAGACTTTAATCAAACCATAAAAAATCCTTTTCACTATCATCATCATCGAAAACAAGAATATCGTCATCACTACTGTTTCCGTCATCGCTAGTATCACCTTCTTCAAATAATGCATCGTCTTCTGTTCCGTCAAGAGCATTACTGTTTCGCACTTCTTAAAGGACTTAACGATTACTTCAGCTTTTATGTCCTCCCTCGCACACTGTGAAACAGAGGGCCGCTTCGTTCTACCTGAGGGTGCGAGGGCGTGATACGGCTCTCCTATCCATTTGTTCCATCGTTCTCGCACTTTTTCCTTAAATGCCTTATTCACCGATACATCTAAAGGCTGCAATTGGCTAGTCAGTCCAGCAGGAATGAAGCTATTTGGGATTTTAATTCTCTCGCTTTATTCTTTACGGTTTCAGTTCTATGGGCGCTAAACTGATCCAAAACCAAAAGAGAGGGTTTTCTTAAGAGTCCACCAGGTCGCCTTGCCCATACGTTCTGTAACCACAGTTTCATTCCAGCTTTGTTCATCCAGCCTTTCGGATGAACATGAACAAATACACCTGTTGGAAGTTTCTCTTTCGGATGAGTTTTTCTTTTGAATATGAAAAATGGCGGTAGTTTTGTGCCATCAGCACAACATGTTAGAACTACCGTATATCGGGGTTTTTCATGACCTGTGGTTTTTATGGTTATTGCTTTAGACCCTTTAATACTCACAGTCTTGTTGGATGGTAGATCAAATGTGAGTGGAATTTTATCCATATTTCCTATTTGACCGAGCTCAAAAGAAGTTTTCTTGCGTGCATTTAAAACAAACCTATGAAATGCTAGTATTTTTTCTTCATAATCTGTTGGCATTTTCTGTGTAATAGTTGTTTTTGTGCGCATTGATAAGTTTTGCCTTTTCATGAACCAGTAGCACCAGCCCTCAGACCCTGAAAAGTTCTGATTCCCATGTTTTTCTGCAAATCCTTTCGCCTCATTAATTATCGTTAACCTCATTAATTTCCCAGATTTCCTCTTATCTATCACCCACATACAACATTTTCAAGTTCAGGCCAAGATGGAGCTGGGGATCAAAGGTTATGTTTTTATTTTTTAGCAGTCTTCAGTTGATCTTCCTGCAGTCGCCAAGTACGTATTATTTTTTCGGTAAGCGGTGGACCGAAATGCCTTGCTGCTGCTATGTTTCCATGCACTTTGGCGTAGTTTAATACTCCTAGTTTATACTGAATTGTATAGCTTAATCTCTTGTTTCCTGTTGTCATATTTTCCAGGATATTTTTTTTAAACAAATAGTTTTAAGCACTGATACCGGCACGTTTATACAGAGCAACACCGATACCGACACATGTGTCGGCTGAGTCAAAGAAAGTCTATGTAAAGAAGGAAAGGCTCCATAGACATAATATGACCGTCGAACCTGTTCGAACTTCGACATCAGCTTCGAGCTTTGACGCTTTTCGGCGACAGATATTTCACGCATGCGCAAAATAATTATGGCAGATGTAGAAAATGTTATGTGTGTCTAGACCTTTATCCAAGCTAAAAATAGCATTCAGTATTGAGAGTTAACCTGTGTCCTTCCCGTTATAAGACGCAGGTAACTTTTTTTAGACCAAATTTAGGAAAAAAAGTGCGTCTCATATGCCGTCAAACACAGTACTCCAATCCTTCAAAATTCATATACAGTCAAAAGTCTTTAATCCGGACTCGTCAGGACTTCGGCGATTCCGGATTATAGATCATCAGTTTAAATCTGGTAAGATGGCATGCAGAAATTATAAAATTAAAAATATGAAACCGTAATTTATAAAATAATGAGCAATTATGATCTAAAGGGTATCAAAATTTACAAAAAAAGAAGCTTAATATTTATTTGTTTACTTTATTAAACATTTCTTTCAACGCGCGCATGCATAAATTACGAATAGCCGAAATTAGAAAATTGCAACCAGAAAACTATTTGATTTGTATTCGTGATATTTATAATGACGAGGAATTTGATTTAAATCATATCAAAGACAGAGTACATCGAGATTAAATACTACGTTTAGTAAGGAATTATAAGCCGAATAAAATAAAAACATCTGCCCTGAAGATAACGATAGTGGTGACAGATCAACTTCCAGTTCATTGCGCGCTGCGACATCCCCCCTCCCGCGCGCAGAGCAGCGTGAAATAGATAAACAGATTTCGGAACAGTTAGATAAACAAAGGATATACCTTTGTCCATTTTTTGTAGCAATTTGTTTTTTGTTTGATGGACATCGAATCATACTTTCGTTTTCTAGATCCTCTGGGAGCTCCAGCATCGGAAATCCTATTTGACATAATCGAAAGTTCAAGCTTACTTTTATAAAATTGCTCTTACAGTCTGCAAAAAATAATAAGCCGGATCCAATTCGAAGATTAAGGAACAACGCAATCATCAACATTAACTGAAATAAATAATTAGATAATTTTAGCTTACACCGTCCGTTATACATTAAACGCGCACGCGAAAACGTATTCTGCATTCTGCGCTTGCGCAGAAGCATATGTGCAGTCGTAAATGTCTTGCGCGCACGCTTAAAACGCCTATGAGCATGCGTCAACGCGGCGCATGCGCAGAAAGATTTTAGCTTTGAGGTCCAGATTATAGATCATTCCGGATTATGGGTGTCCGAATTAACGACTTTTGACTGTAGTCTGAAAAACATGTTTTTGAACAACAGTCTTCATAATGATTTTTTATCAGCTCTATCCATGCTAATTTTTAAGATATTTTCTGATTATCTGCAACCCTTATTTCAACATGTAATAAAACTGCCATGTTTTTAACATATTTTCAAGTATATGCATGACAACAGACAACCTATACATGTATGTACCAGAGACATGTCTGAATAGACATGGATTTGCACAGTTTATATTTAATCACAGTGCCATAAAAATTATGACTTCCATGAATTTTATGGCATTTTGTTACAATGCAAGAAGACATATTACATAAACGATATTTTACAACTGTGGTCTCAGACTTACACTACATGCTGGCCAATTTACAATCTGAAATTAGCTGATGAGCAGCAATTATAAAAAAAAGGCAGGATTTATTTTTTTAACAAAACAAAATTTGTTAATTAAATTAAAAACTTTTTATGACACATTTGTAAAATCATACGAATAAAAATAATGCAAAGAAAAGTATCAAATTTATACTCACAGTTTGCCAGAAATCTAGAAGTTGGTATGTGCAAGAAATTTTTGTTGGTCATAATTTGGAATTCAAACAGACAGCTACATATTAAAATCTGACAGCTAAATATTAAAATTTTCAGACTGACATTTATTCAACTAATATAATAAACTAAACTACTAAGTAACTCACTTTTATTTAAACTAAAAAGAAATACACTAAAACTTCCCAAGAGAGACAAAAACTTGAGAATAAATAATGAAAACTTAGTCTCTTTCTTTCACTTACTAGATTTTTCCATGATATAAAACAGAAAAATAATATTTGTACATAAATTATTGTAAACATCTTTCAACTACACCACCTCATGACGTTTCAATTTTCATTTTGTAATTTTAGAGGGAAATTATTAAAAAGTATCATCACAAATTGTAGATACTCATCGTCAGTCTGGTTCTTTTTGTAGACTTATTAATTTTCAGCTATGAAAAAACTGTTCTTGTGTAAATGTACTCAAAAACAAAGCTAGTATTCTTATCAGAAAAATTCGTAACTTAAGATATTTTTGGACAAGTATACTAAAAGTTAATCAAATTTGTATCTTAAAATCTTTGAACAAGATTTACAACACAATGTAAATTAATTAGATCTATTTCTAGATTTTCCATATAATTACGTTAATTTTTGGTAATGCATATAACATAAAACTGGAGTACAGACCATTAAAATCTTAAACATTTTCTTCAAATTCTTGTCATAATAATGCTAATTAAATTACAGGAAATGTATTCGTAGGTAGCATAAAATTACTTTGACAGCTACTAATTTGACTTTGCTTTACTAGAAAACAATATAAGTGCTTGAAATTAATTTGGGATGTCCACAGAACAGATGCAACATAGTGACAGTAGACTACTTCCTGTTAACCCCCTTACGAGGATTGCAATGGCAAGGAGTCACACAAAAGAATGAGCCTAGCTCTTCTATTTAAACCTGATAGTAAAATCCTAGTATACGATACGACCTCAACTTTGAAAATTGTTGGGAAAACAAAAATAATCCGTTTACTACTCATCATAAATACTGCATTTACTGCGGCTAATCTCTAGAATATGGTAACAGGTAGTTTGGCGACATTTTGGTAAGGCGATAAAGGTTACTAGCTAGGACTTTAGCAATAATCTGAGGAGTACACAGTTCGAATCACGGATTTATTTTGTCTCAGAGAAATGAGAGATCATGAGACATGTAATGTGACATTTTCCGGAAAATTCCAATGGGGATTTTAGCTAATAAGCACTTAGAAACAATTTCGCTGCTAAAGTGCAGAATCGCCCACTTATTTGTTTGGCGCTTTTTACAAGAGTAAGTAGAATTGGATTTTTGTCAATTTTCTATGACTTTTTAAGTGAAAATAGGTCGATGCGTACATGGATAAAGTGAAGAGTGTGCGCAATGCCATTTTTGTGCAATTCTGTGATTTTTTTTAAGTGAAAATAGGTCGACCTGTACATGGATACCGTGTATATGCAATTCTTAAAAACGCGGCAAGCAGTGGGCGATTCTACACTTTCTCCCAATTTTGCACCTAATCTTCGTCATGATTAAGCACTTTTGTTCCATAAAAGTTCTAGCATAAGCATAATTCGGCTAGCAGATTGTTGGAAAAAATGTTGAGTAAAAAAAAAACATGCATTTACTTCGTAAAAGCAAAATGGCGTCCAAAAAAAAAAAAAAATAGCAGGTTGCTGTAGCAGGGTTGGTCGCCAAATTTTCACCGAGTTACCATAATCCGAAGATTCACCACTTTACTGCTCCTCTTAATATCGCCAAATCCCATGTATCCTGCATACAAGGATTAAACCACCCGACTAAACACAGTGGTCTGTTCTTTCAAATTTCCACCAGATTCGTTGGTGCAAGCTTGGCAGAATCTGTGAAATTTTTAAGGTCAATAGGAAAATAATTAAATACTAATCAAATTTAATAAATGTCATACAAAATATAATAAAAATAAATATCACTGTTCACTGTTTAAATATGTTTTTAAACAGTGAACAAGTTTTGTATCACTTTATAAGAGATACACTAATAATAATCAGATAAACCATTTGGCACAATACTTTGGCATCTTTCTGAAATAATGTTACTAAAGGAAAAGTTCTAAAAACTCTTAATCATACAACAGATTCAATTCATATTTGGTATCAGTTTCATAAGTCTCATATTACTGTAGTATTATGGAACATCAAAAGCAAAATCATGAGTTAAATGATGCAACGTATATCCAAGAACTGTAGTTTAAAAGTCATAAATGTAAATGAACTTATGGGGTTTTCTTCTGCAAATGCATCTTATTAATAAAACAGATTTAGACTGTAATGAAAAGCACTATAACATGATTAAGCTATACATGAAAACTCAATGAATTGCTGAAAACCAATAAGCTAAACAATACAAAATAAAAATTATCAAAATATTTATATGACTACATACAGTTTTACTCCTATGACTTCAGGCGTTTTACTAAATACTGCTGAAAAAAGTTAATACAAATCCAGATTTTTCGCTCATTTCAGATTTGCCTGCATTGAACTTTTATTACAGATGCAAATTTTTAAATACATTTGCCCATATATTTTACATTTACACTAAACTGCTGATGCAGTATTTTACATAACAAAATAAATTTAAGAACAGCCAATAATATATACATTACAAAATACTAACAAAAGATTTAAAAAGTTTGATCATAATTTACATTACACAAATATCAAAATATATATACTTTTAAATTACATACTAAAATCATTATACAAAATCATAATTTACATTATTTCACAATTGCAATAGTAAATAAAATTATTTAAATACTTACGCAATTACATCAGTTAGTAAATAAATTAATTTAATAACTTAACAGGAGATTAATTTCTCACTGATTACGATTATGTTATGAATCACCATTTAATGATGAATGAGAATTAGATATCTGCATACGTAAATGCTTCAGCTCATTGTTAACTTTTGCATGCTCAAATTTTTCATTCACAAGCTGTCTTTTCATATCAGCAAGATCATTTTGAATTCGTGAATTTTCTTCCTTACACTTGCATAATTCAGACTGTGTAGCAGTTATTTTTTCAAATATTTTCTGATTTTCATCTATTAACCACTTTATTTCACTTTTCAGTTGCTCCATAGTGATCTCATCATTGCACTCTTTCGAACGCATCATCTCAATGATTGTGTTAAACCTTTTCAGCATGTCATTTTTTACATTTAGTTGCATTTTTACCTCCTGCATATTCTCTTTAATCACTTCTAACTCTTTCTCACATTTTGCATGTTCTGTTCTTTCTTTTTCAAGTTGTTCTTCCAATTTGGAACAACTAGACAGGAGATACGAATTGAGAATTTTTGATGCATTTAAATCTTCCACAACTGATTTAATTTCATTTCCAGTTTCTCCTAAGACATGTTGCTCAGATTTTTTTAAATTGTTAGCCTTCTTTGTTTCAGTACCTTTATCACTTATACCTGCAAGAGTTCCAGAAGAATTTGCATTAGTACCTGAAGCACCACAAGCAGCTTCAGCATGTGGCATAGATTCTTGTTTTTCTCCTGGAATGTCATCATGAACAAGTAATTCATGTTTTAATGAAGAACCTTGCATTGCTGAGTCTAATGACTCATTTATTTCAAGATATTCTTTAAGCAATTCTTCTCTTTGCTGTTCTTTTATTGTCAACAATTCATGAATGCGAGCAACTTCAGTGAGATAAACCTGAACATGGTGTTTCATTTCATCAAGAGCATTACTTTTTCCAGAGTCTTCTAATTTTGAATCTTCACCAAGTCTTAACAAAGCTTGCGCAGAGCGCAGAACAGCAGCTTTGTAGATGGCTTTACGGCGGGAAACAGTCCGATCATCATCTGAATTTTCCAGCAATGCCTCACATAAATTTTCAATTTCTTGGTGTAAAGTTTTTCTATAATAGCTCATTTCCATAGCCTTACTTTCAAATGCATGTAAAGAATCTTTTAACTTTTGATTTTCCTGTTCCTGTAACATCAATTTATTTTTCAAAGATTGCAAATCCTCTTCATACGATTTAGACATGTGTATTCTAGTTTCAGCTTCTCTCAAACGAGTCTGAAGTTGAGTTTTTTCTTCTTCTAAAAGTTTCAAACTACTTTTTAGTTCACCAACTGTATTTTTTAAGTCACAAGCATATTTCTTTTCAGTATTTAATTTAGCTTGAATCTCAGAAAGGGAAAATTTACTGTTATCAGAGTCTTTTAAATTATTTAGCAATTTAGAATTTTCTTCTTCTAATAAAATTATTTTATCATTTAAATCTTTATTTTCGCTTTTCAAAAAAGCAACTTCATTTTTAACTTGTGCTAACTGAGATTTCAAAGTCATATTTTGCTTATTATGTACTTCAGATAAAACTTTATCACTTTTAACCACATGTAAATCAGATTTCAAATTCATATTTTCTTCTTCTAAATTGCAAATAGTGTTCTGTTGATCTTCAATGACTTCTTCACACTGTTTAATATTTTTTTCAGCCACATCTAACTTAGTCTTCAGTTGCTTAATTAGTGCATCATCAGTATCTGATATTTTCTCTTTAGTTTTCAGTTGCTTAATTAGTGCATCATCAGTATCTGATATTTTCTCTTTAACACAAGACATCTGAGTTTTTGAATCCTCTGATGGCTTTTGTAACACCTGTAACAATTTAACATAATTCTGAAGTGTTTCAATATGATTTTCTGCATCATTTAGTTGTCTCTCTTTAATAGCAAGTAATTCTTTTATATTTTGAACTTCATTTGTATTTTGTGCTCGATTTCTATCCCATGTGCCCTTATCATCCATTGATCTCTGCATATCAGCAGAGATTGATTGATGATAATTTCTTTCCACATTTATTTTATGCTGAAGAGTTGAAAGCTCTTCTTTTAAATGCTTATTTTCATTTTCATATCCAGCGATAACATCTAATGATTCTCGTAACCTCTCTTGCAATCGTAAGATAACATTATCTTGCTGAACTGAATTACTGACATTATTAAAATCAAAAGGTTTTAAATGTTTAACTTTAATTATTTGTTGAATGTTTTCAGTAATTCCATTTAATTTATTAATAATTTCCTTCAAATTTAATTTTAGAAAATCATTTTTTAAAGAATTCTGTTTGAATGCCTGACATGCTTTCTCATTTTCAGTAGCAAAAAAGTGTTTCAGTTCACAAATGTCTTTATAAAGTTCTCGTAAACTGGACATTAACACTTCATCTTCTTTTTTTACCAATTCTGCTTCATAAAATGATTTTATTTTCCCTTTAATACCAGGATTAATTTCTTTACCTTTTAACGAAAAATCTTGTTTACCTCCGAGGTTATCGTCCTTCTGAGGAGCTTTATTCTTAAATGCATAATCTTTCTTCCCCTCCATTTCATTAACCTGTTTTTTATGCTTTGTAGGATCTGATTTTTGCAAATTACTATATGTGCTACTGTAACATTGCATCTGTGACTCCAACTGCTGAATTTCTTTTAGTAAACATTCTGTTAGACTCTCGGGAGACATATGTGACATTGGAAGCAATTTTGTAAGCCTATAAATTTTAGCAGTTAATTCTTTCTCTACTTGAGTAAGTTTCTGAACTTCTTTAGCTAAATGATCAATTCTTTTGTCTTTATGTTCTATTATTCGCTCTAAAGTTTTCTGACGATCTGAACATTCAGATACAGTAACTTTTTTACTTACACTAGAAGCAGATCTTGATGGTCTTTTAAGTGCAGGTACTGGAAACGTTTGTTTTCCACTGTGTAGAAAAACAGGGTAGTCCTCTACATCTAAAATTAGTTTTGTTTCACATCTAGAGCAAATGTTAGATTTCAGAGCATTTATTTGCAATTCTAAATCCTGATTTTCTCTCAGTAATTTTTCGATTTGAAGTTCTAAATGTTTAATAGTTAATTCATTTTGTCTGTTACTCATACTTGAATAACTATCGGATCCATAACGAAGTCTGTTATTTAAAATCTTTATCAATGCATCTTTATCTGCTAGCTGCTTCTCCAAAAATTTAATGTTGTCTTGAGCTTTATGTAAGGTTTCTAATAAGTTACTATTTTCTTCCTGAAGTTTCTCAATAATTTCTTTCGTAATCTGCGTATAGCTCATTATATCTAATAAATTTACACACCGATTACGGATTAAAAGGAAAAAACAGCATTTTACCTCTTGGAGCACACAAAATGCTCGTAAACAAACGTTTGAAAGCAGTCACCAACATTGGGAGTTCCGGCTACGGTTTTAAAGTGTAATTTGAAATGTTTCAGATCAACTTTCAAAACTTATGTAATCTTAATTTTAACAAATATGCCAGATCAATTAGTCAATTTATAATTTTTAAGGATTTTTTATTGAATCAATATTCTTTTTAAAGCTTTTTAAGTACTGAGGATAATAATTATTTTTACATTTTATAAAATCTATGTAGGTAAATAGTGAACTAAATAAATTTAATCAAATTAGAAATATATTCTGCCGTATCTTGTTAGGTAAAAAGTAAATGCTTCTCTATCTTACATTATTGACTGCAGAAAATTGCAGCTCCTCGTAGCAGGAAAATGTCTCTTAAACGTAACCGAAAAGTAGTACATGAAGTTAAATTTCCGGCGTAGAGTTTGCTTTACAACTTCAGATTGTGTTTATAATGGCTTCAGAACGTTATAGTTTTTCATTAACAACTTTTAGGTACTTATTTCAATTTTGATTTTAAATACACGTGTTTTTTTTTTTTTTTTTTTCTGTGTCTGTACTTTGTATTGTTCATTTTTCATGCAGTATATAAAAATGCCGAGTCACTGTATAATCCTCATTGAAAGTCATAGTTTCTGACATAACTTTTGTATTGAATAATATAAAAATATGTGTAATTTCATATTTTTTTGTTTATTTATCTTTCAAGTGTAATATTTCACAAAACATGGCAAGGAAAATTGCAGCATTTTGTATTGATAAAAGTAAAATCTCTTACTTGTGAGGAATAAGTATTTGGAACCCAGGAGAGTCTGTAGCCCTTACTTTGTTTAATTTCGATGTGTTCGTAGATTCGACTGTCATTTAAATTAGAATGACTTGTAGAATTACTGTCATCTAAAAATTGATCAGTTGAAAGATCTTAACGTAAAATCACTGAGAAGGCAAGCAAAGGTTGTATCTGTTTCAGTGGGTATTTTTACTTGTTTCCCATATATTTTCATGTTTTCAGAATCAACAATTTCTAAATGCCGTTTTGTATGTTGGTAATACAGAATTCCATCAGGTGCCTTTGTGCTGAAAAATTGACAAATCTGCCAAATTTGAATTCAGAACATCTTTAGATAATATAAGGTATAATGTAGAGTTTGATTCTTACCTTGAAATTTTGTCTTTCACCATCATTAGAATTATAAATTATCTTTCAGATATGCTTTGAAAAATCCTCTACAAAGGTATAGTCCTCAGTGCTTTTTTTTTATATTAAAATTGGTGAACAATCTTTCAATTGTGTATTTTTCTCAACTTTTATAATGGTGTAAATCAAAGCAAGTTTTCTGTCTGTGCAGATGTAAACAATTTTTAGGAGTAATTTATATTAAGCATAAGTTCTGTGAAAGATAATTTTTCAAGCTGCACGATTATTCTGCCTGTATGTTTCCAAGTAAAATGCATGTAATGCATGTAAAATATACTAACCTATCAGTGACCAAGTAGTTCAATTATTAAATACTGGGGGTAATTCAACCCAGGTTTAAATCCCAGAAAATAAACAGGCTGCATGTGTGTTTAAATGTTTTTCTCCACGTGTCAGTTTTCCCATAGAAAATCCTTTAGGAAGGCATCATTCATTTTACAAAGATTGGCTTTCCCTTAAACTAGTATCCAGACTAATCTGTGTATGTTGATCAGTGGAATGAGATAAAATTTCAGGATTGTATAATTTTTCAAACTTTTTTATGCTTATGGTTTACTATACTTTTTGTAACAGTAGTGCATCATTTGCTATTTCAAAGTATTTTTCATATCATTAAATTGCATTTGATTTTTGAGTATTGGAAAATACAAAGCTTTTGATGTCTTATTAAATTATGTAATTCCATGCTTATTTTAAACTTATGTTTTCTTTGTGTTTTAATAGTCCATCAGGAAAATTAGTTCAAATTGAATATGCGTTGGCATCTGTTGCTGCTGGAGCTCCTTCAGTTGGAATAAAAGGTATTTTACTTATTTTGAATGTATTTAATTAGAGTGTAATGTGATGGTGAATTTATGAAAATGTGTTAGTACTCATCAAAGATGTAACATATCTATTTTTATTACCACTGCACTAACATATTTATATCTGCAGTGCACATTGTGTATGTCAGTTGGGGACGCTGGCAACTCGATCACTCAATCTTTTACTTTCCACAGGCAGTTTGATTTTGCTACATTTATGCCATTTTATGTGATTAAGGAAATTATCGACATTTCGCTCTCAATATCAAACGATGTGGAAAACTAAGTTCATTGCAATATTGTAGTTATATTCTAAGCTTTTGCATATTTTCTCATAATATCACTGCTATTCATATAAAACCAGAAACTCATTGTATTTAGTGTGTGGGTATATTAAGAATATGATTAAAATACATATACACACTGACGTGGGGGGAAAATCTTAACACCAAGAAGGAGTTGTGTTAATTAAATGTGATAAATGTGCACATCTAAAAGATGAGGTCTGTTCAGATTTTGTGTTGAGTAAATAATTATGGCACTAGTAGTGCCACCATAAACATGCAAATCATGTTTGTTTTAAATATGTACTGTAAAATATGTGAGCATTCTTTATCATTGAGATCTGACATAATGAATTGATGTTAGCCAAGAATGCCTTTAAAGACGAAGAAGAAGCCATTATCAACAGCTCAATGAGTTTGAATGAGATCGTGTAATAGTGCTGTCAGAAGGTGGGTTTTCCTTCCATGATACAGTCAAAAGTCTTTAATCCGGATTCGCCTGGACTTCGGCGATTCCAGATTATCGATTTTTTCCGTATTATAGATCATCAGTTTAAATCTGATAAGTTGGCATGCAGAAATTATAAAATTAAAAACATGAAACTGTAATTTATGAAATAAAAAGCAATTATGATCTAAAGAGAATCAAAATTTACAAAAAAAAGGTTAATATTTATTTGTTTACTTTATTAAACATTTTGGTTAATCTTTGGATTATGGTAACTTGGCGATGTTTTGGCGACCAACCCTGCTACAGCAACCTGCTAGTTTTTGTTTGGACGCCATTTTGTTTTCACGAAGCAAAGGCAGGTTTTTTTTTTTTTTCTCCCCCTCAACATTTTTTTCCAACAATCGGCTAGCCGAATTACGCTTATGCTAGAACTTTTATGGAACAAAAGTGCTTAATCATGACGAAGATCAGGTGCGAAATTGGGAGAAAGAGCAGAATTGCAAACTGCTTGCCGCGTTTTTAAGAATTGCACATACACTTTATCCATGTACACGTCGACCTATTTTCACTTAAAAAAAATCCCAGAATTGCACAAAAATGGCATTGCGCACACTCTTGACTTTATCCATGTACACTGCTAAAGTCCTAGCTAGTAACCTTTATCGCCTTACCAAAATGTTGCCAAACTACCTGTTACCATATTTCAAAGATTACCCAACATTTCTTTCAATGCGCGTAAAACATACATTACACATAGTCAAAATTAGAAAATTGCAACCAGAAAACTATTTGATTTGTATTCGTGATATTTATAATGACGAGGAATTTGATTTAAATCATATCAAAGACGGAGTACATCGAGATGAAATACTACATTTAATAAGGAATTATAAGCCGAATAAAATAAAAACATCTGACCTGAAGATAAGGATAGTGCTGACAGATCAACTTCCAGTTCATTGCGCGCTGTGATGTCCCCCCCCCCTGTGCAGAGCAGCGTGAAATTGATAAACAGATTTCGGAATGGTTAGAGAAACAAAGGAGCCTTTTTCCACTTTTTGTTTGATGGGCATCGAAACATGCTTTCCCTTTGTAGAACCTTTTGCAGCTCCAGCATCGGAAATTCTATTTGACATAATCGAAAGTTCCAACTTACTTTTATAAAATTGCTCTAACAGTCTGCAAAAAATAATAAGCCGGATCCAATTCGAAGATTAAGGAACAACACAATCTGCAACATTAACTGAAATAGATAATTAGATCATTTTAGCTTAGCTTATACCGTCTATTATACATTAAATGCGCATGCGTAAACGTATTATGCGCATGTGCAGAAAGTTTCTAGCTTTGAGGTCCGGATTAACGACTTTTGACTGTATTCCAGAAAGACTTGGCAGGAATGTATCTACTGTGCATGATTGTTGGTAGGAGGGACATTTAAAAAATAGGGGCCATAAAAATCGGAAAGTATCTATTTTTTTTTTCCTTTCTTCTGTTCTGGGAAGATTTTATGGCGATTGCTTTATAAATAGATACAACACAGTTGTTCCTTTTAGTGATTTTGTATCAAAATACTGTATTCCTGTAGAAAATTTCCTGCAGTTGCTTTTCTTGCAGACAAATCCCACAACACGTATTTGAAAATTCCGTTTGAAACAAAAAAATATAATTTGTGTATTAAAACAGACTGTAAAACAGCACAAAACAGACTATAAAAATAAGAGTAGAAGGAAGCCAGATCAATTAACAGCCATATATTTTATTTACTGTTGGTGCAAGGAATTAACAGCATTCAAATTTAAAATAATAATAATAATAAGGATTTCATAAATTGGATATTTGCATTAGTGTAACATTAATTTAAATCTCTGGTAATCAAATTGTTGCCAGAGTTATCTTGGTACCAAAAGGTAACATGCAGTAAAGCAGATAACATGCAAGTATTTTCTTTTATTATAATCTCAATCACTTGTACAGCTGTCATTAATCCCAAAAGTCTTATCACACATATTGTATTATGAAGATTATTCTAATCTGAACATGCCTTTGATGACATCTTTTTTTTTTTTTTTTTTTTTTTTTTTGTTCTGTTCTTCAGTTAATGCAACAAATTCTATTAATCCACTAGAATTGCATGATTGGAAAATTTTATAAAAATAGGTCATATTTTTCAACCCTTTGGCAGCTGCGAGATTAAGGAATTCTTTCTTTCCAGATATGCATGTTATGAGTCAGTCGTAAATTTGTAATGCATTTTAAATTTCATTAATTTGTTGCTGTTTTATGCATGCTAGTATTATTTTTTTTTTTTAATAACTTCTATTTCATATGGTAGATTGGCGAAAAAGACAATTGCCGATTTAGCAGAAGGGTTGCACAGATAACACCAGAGTGCCAAAATATCATATATCCTGCCAACTGGTTTTAAAAATAACCATAACACTCTTAAACTAACTAAATAAATACACTGAAATTGGATTAATATGCACATTTGTGGTAATAATTAACTAAATTTGATGCTTTCCTTCCATTCATGGGTACAATATGGGTTGCATCTGAGCATGTTATTAGTGATGAGACAGCTGAATGACCAATGGGTTCTGTCATTGCTGATGAATTCTTAACAAACAAATGTTTAGCTGTTAGAAAGGGGGGGAATTCCAAGAATGTATAAAATGTATTGTAATTTGATGACTGCTATTAAAATATGATGATTGTTTTTCTAAATTCTACAACTTTAAAAATAACATATCTGTTTAATAATTTTTGGTATAATTTTAATAAAGGATTTTTATTTTTAGCATCAAATGGTGTAGTTCTTGCAACTGAAAAAAACTATAAATCTGTTTTGTATGAAGAACATAGCATTCATAAAGTAGAAATGGTAACAGATCATATTGGAATGGTGTACAGTGGCATGGGTCCAGACTATAGGTAATTATTTTACTATTGTCATTGAAAATTCTCCCCCATGATGCTTTATGTATTGCTAGGGTTACCACCATCAATTTAGATTTTGCATCTATGTGTATGTTTGGTGCTAAGAGTTGAGCCATTAACAGAAAAGTACCGGTGAAGTTTTTTTAAAAAAATAGGTTTAGAATTTAGTTAGTTTTGAGAATCATAAGGATTACTAATCTCCTACAGGTGTTTTATAATAACTTTAACGGTTCTGCGAAGCTGGAATTATATGTTAATCCTATATTAATTAATAGTACTTTATTGCATTCCTCAGTGTTTATGAATGATTTCTCAAATGGTAAGAAAAGCTAGAACTTTGTATTCTTAAAGCATTTTGGAGGCACATTCATTATGATCAGTATGCAGAAAGAAATAAAAGCAGTAAGAAAATAAATAGCTTCACTGGAGAGGAATCTTCAGAAACGGGAATGCATTTGATATTCCCCCCCCCCCAGCTACACAGTCAAGAATTAAGGGTAAAAAATCTTAAAAATACTCCCTGAAAATAATTTGTTGTTTAAGCTCCAGAGAATAGCACCAAAATCATGTTGAAAATTTAATTAAGATTGATCATACTGACTGTCTCATAATTATTTGGACTGTCATTTCTTTGTTCTGAATAATAAATGATATTGGCAAAAAAGAGGATTTCTTGAATATCCCAAATCATGCCACAAAGTCAATACTACTTGGTTTTTGCCAAGTTTTTTGGTTTTTGCCCATTGAAAAGTATCTTGTCATTTAGCTATTGTATTCATAACAAATATTTACATAAATTGTTACTGCACTTATGTCTGCATTCCTGAACAGTGCAGCTATTAACTACAAGATTAAATTGTAGCATATAATCATTAAAAATGGGTAATTTATGATATTCTGTTTACTAACATTGATTTAAAAGTAGGAATTCTTTAAATCCAGATTGTGACATCATCGAGTCATCAGTAAAATTTGCAGCATGGTTGGCCATTCTGCAAAAATACTGTTCACAAACTTAGGTAACAAAAAAGTATTAGAAGTACTAAATTTATATTTGCTTCTGTTTGTTTAGGGCATTTTTGATATCTCTGTCTTATTATTGTTGATAAACTCAAAGTAAAACTGCCGAGTTAACACAAAACAAGTAAAAATAAATAAAAGCCAGAACTATCATCACGGTTATTATTTATGGAGCTTACATGTTTGTTATTTAGTTTTTTAGTATACACAGAGATATTTTAGCTATGTCATATGCCATGTACAGGTATTTCATTTGTTTAATATACTTATATATTTTCTTACAAAAGAATGCTGGACATATTTATTTAGTATTTTAGCAGAACTAATTCGTTCTAATTCATTAATTCAGAAACTAAATTAATTCATTCATAAGTATTAAAATTTGTCATTTATGAATGCTTAAATTTGAACTTCATCAAAGAATCTTTCTTCAATGAAGTTTAGGTAAAAGTATATTTTAGGATATCCCTTGGCAAAACTTGGCGATTTTTGGCAGTACATAGATACCGAGTTTGTGCAATTCTTTGACTTATTATTCTGGCTTGCATAATGCACTGCACAAAGCCAAAATAACAAGACAAAGAATTGCACAAACTCGGTATCCATGTACACATCGACCTATTTTTCACTTAAAAAAAATCCTCGAATAGCAAAAAAAATGGCATTGCTCACTCCCTTGACTTTATATAATAAAATTCTTACCATGTACACGTCGACCTATTTTCACTTTAAAAAATCCAAGAATTGCACAAACTTGCATTGCACACTCCCTTCACTTTGTCCATGTACACATCAATATATTTTCACTTAAAAAGTCAAAAGGAGCACCCAATTCTACAATACAGACAAACAAAAAATACATAATCTCAATAAACAACATTTTAAACTAAACAATAAAATAACATAAAAAAGGAAAAACATCTTATACATTTAAGCGCAAAGCAAATATCCACTTACCCTATTTAGAAGTTGCTTTGCCTTTAGTCTGTGGCACACAAAATTCCTTAACAGCATCCAAAAACTTCCTAAAATTATCTGATCTCGAATGCATATATCGGCATCGCCACATCTGAACCTTTTTTCCTACAAATCCATCTAAACAATTTTTACGTTCGACTAGATGCATATCCTTCCTACATACAGAACACTTATAATGGCTACTAAGTAAACTTTCATTTACACGCCATTGTCAATTAACGCTCTTTTCCCCTTTTGTTCCAAATCGTACAGAAACTTCAAATTAATCTTACTACATTCAGCCGTCTAAACAATAAAACCAACACACCCCACAAAAGTGCTTACAAAATATCCTATGATTCAAAATTTCCCAGAATCGTGCACCCAGTTATGTCACAATAAGATTTCCAGAACATTCAACTACTCAGGCTACCATAAATGAAACAACAACTTGGCGATAAATGAAACAACAGCTTCGCCATAATACAAGGGGTACCTTAAAGTCTACTCTAACCGAAATTTATAGTTAATTTCATATTTCATTTATTTGTCATTGCTGGAAATATTCTTTAAATTACTTCTGGTAAATAATTAAAGCATAGTGTAGCTGTATGTAATGTTTTTTAAATTATGAAATAAGTTAAATAATTTGTTCTTCTGTACTATTTTTCACTTCAGAAACCTTATTCCTAAAAATCAAGAATTTTGTCCCTTTTGTCAGTGCTTCTGCAGTCCTGAATACATATCACTGTCTTTCAATGTCTTCATAGCTGTTTATTTGAGGATTCCTTATCACTAAATTTTGAGAATTTTATTCTTTTAAAAATATGATTAAGAACTCAATATATGTAGATAAATCTTTCTCTTTAAATTGTTTTACTTCTTGTTCTCTAACTTTGCTCTCACTCCAAAATGTACATTTCATTCTTTACACAATTGTAGGGGTTAAATGTGGCTAGCCCCCAAAAGACATTACCAGCTGGGATTATCTTCTCAGTTGGTCTTATTTATACAATGTAAAGATTTCATATAATATTTCATGATTATTTTTATTTCGTACTGGTGGGATTCAAAGATAAAAGTAATATTAATAGACTTTTGCGATGAATATCACCTTCATCCTTAGTAGTAGTAAATTTAGATTTCCTTCTTTAGATAAGATCTATCATATAAGAATAATGCTAAGAAAAAGATATAATTTTTGTACATATTTATAGTTCTTAAGTAAAACAAAATTTTTAATTTCTTTTAATCATTAACCCTTTGAAGGGCACCAGTATATAATATATACCGGTTGTTTGTCAATTTTTTAACCTCCGAAAAAATGCAAAATTTTCTATACCAAAAGCTGTAATCGTAAGTGTCTAGTGTTTTCTTTCGATTCTAAATGGCAGCATCACCCTATGAATCCTCAGTATTTTTCAGTTATGAAATTAATATACCTCGTTCCAAGGTATCATGTTGGAAGATTGATAAATTCTATTGGAGGGAAAGAAAAAAATTCAAAATCTGCAAATGTATGACGTATACATGCTGAATCTTATATATTTACTTCATTTCAGTCAAATGTGATAATTAAAAAAAGATTATTTATATGATTTTAAAACCGGTATATAATGTATAATATATACCTGCGCCCACACTGAGGGTACCACGCCAATAGATGGCAGCACCAATCTTCTCCTTTTCTACTCTATGACATGACAGAATTTCTTTATTATTATAACAGTTTATGATATAATAATTTTTCATGATTAATTTATAAGTCGTTTAGGATTAAATATTATGTTCATGAAGGAATGGGGAGTTTGCGCTAGGACTGAATACAAGTATATTAGTTTCATTTATTCTTTGTGTACTTAGCTCAAGTTTCATTCGTCTGTGTTTATCTAAAATTTGTATTTCAGCACTTATCCCTTTCCCAAGAGAAAGACTCATCAATTTCAAAATTGCCGTCTGGGGTCAAAACTTTATACAATTGTGGGGGTTAAATGTGGCTAGCCCCCAAAAGACACCCGTTGCTTCGTGTTCTCCAAAATCCTAGAATGCAAGGAAAATGAAAAGAGGTGATTGACAATCAATTTGTCATTCGGGAGTCACGCCTTCTTCCCTTTGAGGTGTGATAAGAGGGAAAAGCTCGCTTAAAATGGGAATGTACTTAAGTTCCATCTCATAGTGTAATCACAAAAACTGCTGGTTTGAAAGAATGCTTTTATTCTTTAGGGTAATTCTTTTTAATTCTTCGTTAATTTCAGATGAAAGACTAGAGAACACAAGAGAAATTTGCCCTCTGTTTGATACAAATAGGTTGTTTCTGAAATAAATTTTCACAGTTGACGAAAGGAGGGAAAATGTTTCTAAGGCCCAATTTAGATGCCATGTTTATCCAAAAGTTGAAAAGGAGCCCCTAGGAAGCCAAAGGGGGTTGAAAACCGGAATAAGAGCTTTGAGGTGTATCAAATAATAAAATTGTTTAACGGCGTTTCTTCCTGAACAAAAAGATATATTACAACCTATATTTACAAAAAATAAAAAAGGTAACCTTACGGTCCTCTATCATCTAAAGTGTGTGTGCGTGGAGGAGAGGCGATTCTTCGTATCATAGAATGAAGCATGGTTTTTTTCACATATTATCTAAAGCATAAAATACAACTTCAAAAATACAACATACTTTCTCAGCTGAGTTGTAGTGTTTCATTTTTCAATTATTTTTAATTTTCGGCTGAGTTGCATCTGCTTGTAATATTATACTAGTTCAGTTACAGCATGATACGATTTACACGTGCAGTGTTATATTTGCTAAATTTTTTTATAAAATAATAATATTGAATTTAACTCAACTTGAAAAGCTTATTGCCCATATTTTACATAAGTATGTTCCGCTGGGTTGCATCCTCAAAGTGCATAAAAACTTAAAATTTTATTTTTAAAATTTTTTGTCTTTAGACTTGCATAACTACAAGGTGTGTTCGAAAAGTTTGGTAAATTTTACCATAAAAAAAAAGGAAACAAGAGAAACAAGCAAAATAGCTTTACTGGCCTTCAAAGTATTCGCCATTAGCAACAATACACTTTTGACATTGGGTGTACAATTGTTGGAAACTGTCTGCAAATGCTTCTTTCAGTATGGCTTGAAGCACCGTTGTCACATGTTATTGGATCTCAGTAATGTCGGAAAAGTGTTATTCTTAAAGATAGTCGTCGATCTGCCGCAAGCATCCGTTGAACTCGTTCCACGTTGTCTGGAGTTGTGCTTGTCGTAGGGCGCCCCGACCGCGGCTTATCTTTGACATCCTCCTTTCCGTCTGTAAAGCATTTAAACCACTCATAAACACACTTTTTACTCACTGCTTCCTGACCGTAAACTTTCACTAACATGTCATGTGTCTCTGTCGCCGTTTTGCCTGACTTGAAGCAAAACTTCATGTTTATGTGTTGCTCCATGTCACACTGACAGTCTTTCTCACACTGGCTGTGTTAAACTGCTCATAGCGTGCGCTTCCTCTTATCTGTCGTAAAATGGCTGTTAGATGACTCTAGATGACATTTCTCTCACTGCGTCTGTGTGAGTGCAAGATCCTAACCGGCACAGTTTTTTAATTATGAGACCAATCACCAAACTTTTCGAATACATCTTGTATATTCAAGCACTCATCACTAAAGAAGCACATCAAAAGTACGCAAAATTAATTTAAAAAACAAAAATTAGCAGTTGGCAGCTACCTGGGAAAAAATGTCTTAGAGGGGCGCCAGTATAAAATATATACCGGCTCTCAAAATTCAGGATTTCGCTCTAGATTTTTTTTTTTAAGTCTCAATTTTGCGTCCTTAGGGTCCATAAGTTATAGTTCATGCAAAATTTTAGTACAATTTAAATTATTTTATATACCGCCCCTCAAAGGGTTAAATAGAATGAATGGTTCTATGTAGCCAGTGTGACCACTATCAGTGCATATATATTATTCATTTGCTTATAGTGATTCTTTAGTTTTTTCAGTATTTACCTTATGCCTGCAGTAGAAATAGTTTTGGGTTTAGGCTGAACCCTAACAAAGAGCAATTACCTGTATCATGTTTTTAGTATCTAAGTACTGAAAGTATTTAGCATCTAAGCACATCTTCCAAATTTTTTCCATCATCATCTGTGTTTTATGTTTATAAATATTATAAAACTTCATTTTGATTGGGGAAAATGTAAGTAATTTAATTTTATAGATATTTAATGCCTATTATTTTAAGTAAATAAATGCAAGATCAAAATATATTTTTGCTGTTACAGTATTATTTATCAACTTATTATTTAGTAAACTAACTGTAAATATATTCTTTTTAGATTGTTGGTGAGACGAGCCCGCAAATTAGCACAGCAATATTATCTGAGATATGGAGAACCCATTCCAACTAGCCAATTGGTTCAGAGAGTAGCTTATATAATGCAAGAATACACTCAGTCGGGGTAATGAAAAAAATTATCTGATTTTACAATTTTCTTTTTCTGTATATATGTATATATACAGAAAGTTTTTTTTTTTTTTTTTTTTTTTGGTGGGGTGATGTAAAGTGCAAGTCTGAAATCTGGATATCCTGTATTCGGAATGATCTAATATCACCTGAAAAATGTATAAAATAAAATAACATAAACATTTGCTGAAATTCTTATACTCCTCAAGAGATAAAGGGAATTCAGACAAGTTGATAAAAAAAAATCTTTAAAAAAGGTTGTTATTTTGTCTGTAATAAGGTGTATGTCAACTTACTATTAAATGTATGAGAATTAGGATTGGATTACAAACAAGCACGCGAACGCTATCTGCTTAAAGGGATGGATGCTTTCGTGTAAACCTTTTTAAGAGAAAATTGCTCGCATTTATGTTCCTGGTGGAAAACTCCACATGTAATCAACCCATTCTTCGGATTTGATTGGATTAATTTTGTTCGCTTACTGAATTACATCAAAGCACATAACAATTACCTGTCTAGGGGAGGGATGCCTTCGCGGAGGACTTTCTAAGGGAAGCTGGCTTGCATTTACATTACACAAAAACCATGAATCTAACCCTTTAGCCGGGATTCAAACCCGAGCGAGCTACAAGTGTTCAGCCACCTTTGCCGCTCTACTGAAAGGCCCGTTAAAAAAAATTGATAAAGAAAAAGTATTGAAATAACCGGTTTAATTTACTAACCTATATTTCTCAATCGACAGTACATAAATTCCGCATATGAGGGGATTATTTGTGAATAAATAAACTGTATTGCACTTTTCTCCGCTGTTTCATATTATGATGGAATTATTGCATTTCAAACTTATTTCTCATGAATTAATTTTGCTCCGTTCATGCTTTTTTATATTTTCAAAGGGAAAATTTTGCACTTTTAATTAAAAAAAATACACGAGAAGATACTTTATGCAAAATTTGGGGTAAAGGGTTTTCTTAGTTTTGCTTTGAAAATATTCCAGGGTAATCGTTTTCATTACTGGAAGAAATATGAAAAACAGATTTACTACATTGTAAGTGTCAACACCCAGTATGTCCTTATTCTTTTGAAAACGTGAAAGATTACTCTTTTTAAAATAAATTAGAAAATATATTATGTGCAAATAGAATATTCGTTGAAAATGAAATAGACTTCAACCTTTCTTTTCATAGGAAATTTCTACCTATGAAAAGAAATTGATGTATAATTAATTCTTCATGAACATTTTAAACTGTTCTGAAAAATACTTTTGATGATTGCATGTATCAGATGGTCACAGATTTTTTTTTTTTTTTTTCTCTGCTAACATAAACAAAAGCCAATTTTACCAAGAAAAATTCTCGTTAAAGATATACCTCCTTTGCCTGATAGTCCAATGTAATATTTGTTAAAGTTAAATGATGAAACGCAACCAATGTATTTCGGATTTTCTTTTTTATATTATAATAACAAAATTATCAAAAAAAGCAGATTTAAAGCTCTGTTATTGTTATGTAAAGCTTTATTATTGCTGTTAAGTTCATCTCAAAATCTAATTGTATTGAATCTCATTCTAATCATCTAATGGTAATAAATAATGTTATTATTATTTAATTAAATTAGTCATTACCATTATTTTGTTAATGAAAATATGTTATTAAAAATCACATTCCAGCCTGCAGACTTACAAAGCTAGTTCGTATTTATTATATTTTGTAAAATTTTATTCTCGTTTTCTAATTTCTAATACAAAAATACACGAATATAAATGAAGAGTGAAAACAAAGTTAAAAAATTCACAAATTATTTACGAGATTGATCAGAAATAGTGAGTGAAATATAAACATTGCATGCATTTTGTTCTAAATAAATAGTGCACTGGATATGCATCCAGTAGTGCATATTTATTTATGCACTATTTATTTAGAACTTCATTTAAATGAAAGCAAAATAATCATCGAAAAAATCGCAAATCTAACAACCCATCTACTGTGGGACAGCGCCCGACAAACATGTAAATTTTACTGCATCCATGGAGGGGGACTAACGACTTTTCTCATTAGGAAAATGTCAAGGAGGGGGCAAAACTGTTTCGAAACGCGCAGGTCTGAAGGCTATATTATGAGAATTTTGGCCCAGTTTTAGAAGGTTAATTCTATAAAAAGACATAATTTCTTGTTCAATTCCACTGTTTAAGTCCTGTAATTGCTGAGTCGAGAATACCGACTAACTTGTCAATTGAAATTTTTCCATTTTTAATAACCTCTTTGTCACTTTCTTCACTATCGAAAGCGATACATCGAAACATGCTTTCGCTTTGTAGATCCTTTGGCAGCTCCAGAATCGGATATTCTATTTGACATAATCGAAAGTTCAAGCTTGCTTCTTATAAAATTGCTCTAACAATCTGCAAAAAATAATAAGCCGGATCCAGTTAGAAGATTAAGGAACAACGCTATCTGCAACATTAACTGAAATAGATAATTAGATAATTTTTGCCTAGCTTATACCGTTCGTTATACATTAAACGCTATGTGTTGACGCATGCTCAGAAAGTTTGTAGCTTTGAGGTCCAGATTATAGATCATTCCGGATTATGGACGTCCGGATTAAAGACTCTGTACTGTATATGAAATCGATAATAAAACAAATTCAAAATTTCAAATTTGGACTTGCAGATGCCCACATTCCAGTGGAAACATACGTTATTCAAAATTAGCTGGCTCTATGTACTGTTGTTTTATAACAATGCGAGAAAAATACATGCATTTATACAGATTCTTCATTATTTAATTTCTTTAAATATAATACAGGACGATAATATTTGGTGACAACAATTTGCATAGTAAATCAGACATTTATAGTGAACCAATGCAAAATGCCAAAATGAAAATACTAGTCCTTTAGCGCAAATTGCCCCTTTGGACTAAAAATATGAAATTTATGCCCAACTAAAAATTTATGATCTAAAAGGTATCGAAACTTACAAAAAAAAAAAAAAAAAAAGCTTAATATTTTATTGTTTACTTTATTAAACATTTCTTTCAATGTAAGTTTTTTAAGTTGCTTTTTTTTGTATGTTTGTGCTAATATTTTATCTTTAATTCTGTAGACAGACATAATTTCTTATTCAGTTATAAAGTTTCATTGTTCAAACCCTATAATTGCTGTGTCAAGAATTCCAGACTTGTCAATTGAAATTTTTTCGTTATCAATAACCTCTCTGTCCTTTTCTTCAGTAACGGTAGTGGTATTTTCTGGATCTAAAAACATACTACAGGTTTCACTGTCTGTTAATCGATTGATAATTGGTTCACTGTGATCACAATGAAAAACTTCTGTTATATCATCATCATTTATTACCGCATCTCCAAATGTCTTTAAAAAAATCCATTAATTGGAAAGTTTAATTTATGGTTTGCACTATCCGAAAAACTTAACGTTTGCGGCTATCGTATTCATCAGCCTCACCATGAAATATGTTAGTTGGGCATAAATTATGCCAAGCGTTTTTTAAAGTATCTGGAGACACATCCTCCCACGATCTTGCGATGGTCCACATGGCAGATTTTATGCTATAGTATTTAAAAAATTCTTGAATAGTCTAGCCATTATTCAAGAAATTTAACATGGATTTTAGAAATCCTACTTTATATTTGCACTTCAGCGGGCACACTATTCTAATATCCATAGGCTGAATGATGGACATACAATTTGGAGGAAAGAATAATACGGAATCTTTCACTAAAACTTTGAGTGAAATATGAGCCGAACAGTCGTCTACAATCAGGACTATTTTTGCGTCATCAGGTAAACCAACCAAATTCTGAGCCTTGGGTATAAAATGATTTTCAAATCCATCATTCATTAACACTTGTTTCAACCATGTTCTTTTATTTGCACAATTTATAATGGGAACTCTTTACTCCTTTAAATGCTCTAGGTATTTAAAGGAGTAAAGAGTTCCCATTATATATTGTGCAAATGTGTATTTTTTTTTTCCCCCGATTATGAAAAGTTTGCACTTGTGCGTTCCTGCAGCATTTGTGCACGCCAAAATTGTTAATCTCTCTTTGAAATCTTTGACATGAGTTAGAGCCTTTTCTATAGAGGTTGCTAAGGTATTTTGTGGTACATATTGCCATAAAAGACCAGTTTCATCAGTGATGAAAATTTGTTATGGGGATAACTTTGAACTATTAATGAATTCATCTGCAACTAGTTCAGCAGCTTCAGTATCAGCTGAAGCTTTTTCACCTGAAATTCCTAATTGCCTTATACCACAGCAATTTTTAAATTTGCTTAAACAAACTGTCGAATATGTGCACTCAGTTTTTAAGTTCATTTCTTAGTGAAATATTTTAGCTGAAGCCATTAGCATTGGACCCATCAATGGCACGTTCTCGCTGCGATGGTGTCTGACCCATTCAGTCATCACTTTGTCATGATCGTCATTTATAGCTTAACGAATCATTTTTCTATTATTCATTGCGAGCAGAGTGTCGGAATCCACAAAAAAAGTTCCTTTTTCTGTTTTGTTGTCATATACAGTTGACTTTCCAATGCCATACTCGCATAAATTTGAGACAGATATACCATACTCGCATAAATTTGAGACGGATATACCTTTGTCCATTTCTTGCAGCAGTTCCACTTTTGTTTAATGGACACTGAAACATATTTTCACTTTGTAGATCCTGTTGCAGCTCCAGAATTGGAAACTCTTTTCAACATAATCGAAAGTTGAAACTTTAATTTTCGTAAACTGCTGTAATAAAAACAGCCTGCAAAAAATAATTAAGCTGGATCAAATCAGAAAGTTAAGGAATAGTGCAGTCTGCTATATTGACTAAAATTCCTTGAAATCAGTAAAATGTAATTTTAGCCTAGCTTGATAGCATCCGCTATACATTATTGGCTATGTATCATGAGATTGGCGACGAAAGACAAGTTGTTCTGCTAAATTTTGTCTTGCTTATATCTCGCACTGAGACAATTAAATCCGATTATATTAGTTTAGTTATTTATTATACTTAAGTCTGTTTTTTGCACATGCTTAAGACTTATGAGTCCTAAGTAAATAAATTCCCACACATACTGAAGGCTTATTGAGGACCAGGCTAGGTATCTTACCACCTGAAACAGTTTCTGCAGATCCTAAGTTATGTTACCAAGTGCCCAAGTTCTAAATTTTGGATCCTAGTGCTTTCCTTAAAAAAAATATTTTCATTCCTTAAATTTATCGCTTGGTGCTTTCTAAATTCCAAAAATCTTGTCTTCCCTAGATTCTGCCACTCGGTGTGGCTATATGAGCTCTGGCGTCGGTTCTGGGTTTATGTGAAAAACAAATCTGTTATTCTTAATTCAAATAGTACTAAATGTAATCTTTTTATCATTAACAAAATTATTTTTAGTATATGAAAAGAAATTTTTGTTAAATTTTTCCTTGTCAATATTTCTTAGCACATTTAATGTAAATCTGTAATCATCACCAAGCATAAAAGGTACTGTTTGTCTACGGAAAGAACAGTTCCCACTACAGCGGTTGGCGCTTGCTATAGTAACAGGGCTAGTTTATTTTTAATAGGGGCGAACCAAGGGTTGCTTTATTGTAATTTTGTTTGGGGCAACTGTTGGCTGAGGGCAAAACAGTTTATCATTCGTCTTCAAGACATCTGTATCAATGGGTCAAGACTCGTTTCTATGGCAACAGACAGCTGCAGACTAACCGGCGAGAGCTTTTCTTATAATAGACAAACTGTATCATTTGTTATTAAATTACTAATATAAAAAAATATTGTCTGGGCATCACTGCATGAATCATTACTCAAGTTGTCATGTGGTGATGAAAGAAAAATATAATAAATAATGATTCACCAGGTTGTCGTCAGGGCTATAAAATATTAGTAGGTGTAAAATGAACAATGTTTCTATCTAGAATGTTTTGATTTGAGATGTATGCCAAGCAGATACACAGCAAAAGGGCCAAATTATCGATCGCACACATTTTTGCTAAATTATTGTTTCTTCAATAATGTGGTATTTTTTTTTAGTGGCAAAAGGAAACTAAAAATCAGAACTCTCTGCATGTTTTATTTATGAGGGAAAAATCAAATGTGCATGCGTAAAGCATTGAAAAAAAGTTATTGGTAGTTTTGTGATCTGGATTTTAGATCATTCCGGATATTGGACATCCGGATCTTGGGCTTTGTGCTGTACATGTTTTACTGCATTCCATCGAAAACAGTAATAATTTATAATCATAAAATTTCTTGGATGTTTTGCAAGTTCAACATACCACTACTTTTTCTTCAGTGAATAAAACTTGTAATTCAGACCAATGTGTAAAATTTGTGTTCTTAGAAAATTTATAATATTATGTGTCAGTGTAATTTAGCATACATTGAACAAATTAAGACAGCTTTGATTGAATTTTAAAAAATTAAGCTTTGATTCATATTTTAAAAAATGAATCTTATTTTTGAAAAGGGCTGATTTAATAATCTTTAATTTCCGTCACTGTCAATAAAGACAGTTCTTTCTTCCTTTGCTAAATATTCCAATAAATTTACTTTGTGAATCAGATTAAATTAGAGCCTTACACATCCATCAAAATATGTCAAATTTACTTAATGATTTTAATTTACATTCTATCATTCCAATTAGATTTAAATCAATTTATCATCCTCTATTCATTTTCTTCAAAAGACAGCACGTACTTTTACCTAATTATTTATTTTTGTTTCATAATAATGGGATGAAATGTGGCATTACAGACTCAAAATGGTTTGCTATTTGAAAAAGATCTGCATCTGATTCTTTTAAAATGCATGGAGTGTAAATGAATATTATGTACTCTTAAATAGAAGGACAGATATAAAAAACTATCATTTCTTTTTTGACAGCAAATGCTGCCAACTATTTCACAAGTTTATAGTATTGTTGTCAAATTGTTGTGTGTGTGTACGGATTTGTAGTGGATTGACTGCACACAGAAGCAATGATAGCTTGATAAAATTTATCCCTCCTCCACAGAAAAAAGAAAAAAAAACTTTACAGTTCTAGAACTTTTTGCAAAAGTCCAGCTCTTTTCAGTATGATAGAGCATGATCAGTAATTACCACTTAACTACAAAGAATGTTAAACACAAGAAAGCCTCATCTGCAAAGCGTGTGTTAAAATAAGTATTATTATTAAGTTTTCCATGGTTGAGTAATGCTCATTCTTTCTTAAAAAATGCTGAATTTCTCATATTTTAAGTTACAAGTCTTAATTTTTCTTTTAAGATTATGGAGTTGTGTATAATGTAATTAGCACTAAAGTTCTATCAATGGCATGGCTAGTGTGGGGCAAGGGGGGACATCTGTCCCCGGGTGCAGCATCCAGGAGGTGCCAGATTGATGCTACGAAATTTTTTAATAAAATGTTTATTATTCTTGGCATACATAAAGGGGCGCAAATTCTTCAGTTGTCCCCAGGTGCTGGAATCCTAGCTACACCACTGAGTTCTATTTTGGCAACTTATTATACATTATTTTGAATCTGAAAATAAACAAAGTATAATGCTATAAAGTACAAATTACCAAACAGATCTTAGTAAAATTAACTATGCAGTTAATTAAAAATGTCTCCTTAATTTTTTCATAGTAAGACTTTTTCCCATGTAATTGTCTCAGAATTTTCAGACTGTGCATCAATTTTTTCTATAAAAATAATTCTGAACTTTTTTTTTTTTTTTTTTTTCTTTCAAAATATGTCTGGCTTTTTGCTGTTACACAATTGGTAGGGATAATTTTTCTTTAGGACTTTAGGCATTGCAGCTTGGAAAATTTAGAAGGATTTAGATTCATAGACCCTTGATTCTAGAAGATTAAAGAAATATGTGACAAAATGAAAAATGTCTCCATGGTATTGTGACATAATGGATGGATTTTGCAGAAATTTGCGATGAATTTCTTATAATTGGAGAACTTCTGGAAGAACAATGGAAACATAATATTTGAATTACTTCTGATACTAGAATCTTTTTTTTTAACATTTTTATCTTCCCTTTATTTTCTTTACTTTTCACTAGACACAAGCATGAAAATATAAAAAATGCTTCAAATCTTATCACATGGACAGGCGTGGGATAAAAAATAAAAGGAATTTTTTATTAATAAAGAAATTGAAAACTTACAATTTAAAAGATTTCATTTAATATGCTTTAATGCATCATGCATAGAGCTAGAGAGCTAGGCATTTTCCCACCTGATGCAATCTCTGTGGATCCTAAATTCTGCTGTGTAATGCCTTTCTAAATTTTGCTTCCAATGCTTGCTCTAAATTCTAAGTTTTGACATTTCTAGATTTTGTTGCTCGGTGCGTCACTAAATTCTAAAAATTCTGCGACACCATCTCTGTAATCGGCCCTTACCATATATACGAGGGTTGGAACTTTAATAGTGGCAACTATTTATTTACAAGGAATACAAAAGTGATTCATGTCACCATGATTTACAGTCCTTCAATATAGTTGCCAGCATTGTGTCGCAGCACCCATTTCCAACGATCTGGAAGTCGCAGAATACCTGTAGCAGCACTTGTTTTGTTAATAGTTTGAATGGACCGATCTACTGCCGCAAGAATCTCAGGAACAGTTTGGAAGCGAGTGCCACGAAGTGGTTCCTTCATCTTAGGAATTAAGTCATAGTCAGAAGGGCTTAGATCTGGGAAGTATGGTGGATGGTAAAGCACTTCCCAGCCCCATCGCTTGAACAAATCAGTCACAGCTTGCGCTGCATGCGGCCGAGCATTGTCATGCAAAATGAGAGGAGCGTTCTGCAGAAATTGTCGCCGTTTTTTTCCTCAAAGCTGGTCGGGGATTGTGCTCCAAAAATGAGCAGTAATACTGTGCAGTGACAGTCTGCTCTGGGGGAACGGTATGCGTTAGGATGACACCATCACAGTCGTACATGAGAATCACCATAACTTTCACAATGCTGGGGTTCTGACAAAATTTCGAACGCCGTGGTGACCCGTGATGACGCCATTCGTTTGATTGGTGTATCAGTTCTGGCTGGTACAATCGGGCCCAAGTCTCATCCAGCATAATGATACAGCGTAAAAAAGCATCTCCTTCGTGCTCATAGCGCTCCAGGTGGTTCTCGGGCAGCATCGTATTGTAGCCATTTCTGCATTTCCGTCGATTGATGTGGAACCCATCGTGAAGCAATTTTTCTCATGGACAGGCGTTCCTTCAGAATGTGCAGCACAGTCGTATGCGCTAATCCTGTTTTTCTGGCCAGCTGACGAATCGTTTGGCGGCGATCACTGTCCGTTAGTGCGGCAACAGCTTGCACGTCTACATCGCTGACACTCGGACGACCTGGCCGCAACATGTCTGCCACGTTTTGGTGTCCTTCATTGAATGCTTTCACCCATCTTGCTACGGTTCTATAAGGCAGTGCAGATTCCCCACAAGCCTCTTGAAGCCCTTGATGACAGTGTCATGCTGTACGACCTCTGACACATTCAATTTTTATCCAACATCGTTGTTCTTGTTTTGGAAACATCCTGACAACACTTACTTTAGACCGCGAGCTAATACAAGGATTCGTTCTTCGCGTCACTCCGCATGCGCGTGACGTAGGCAGGACGAGTCTTTTTGCTGAGAGGTAAGGTAGGTATGTAGTTTACGTGTGGTATACGCGATATTCTTTTTGTTGCATAGCGTTTTTTCAGCTGTGTTGCCACTATTAAAATTCCAACCCTCGTATTTCATATTTTTCTGAATGTTCATATTACTGAAGAATTAAAATTAGTAGCTTTTTTTATGCATTTTAAATGCATTTTTTAGAATAACAGAAATCCTTATTTAAATCTGAAAATTCTAAAATGGAAAGAAAATTATTCTTCAAAGATATGTACAGTTATTATTATGTAAATTACCCTGTTGTTTATTATTTCAGTCTTTACTATAATTTCCCATTTCTGTTTCCTCAAATGATAGAGTTATTGAGCCAGCTTAAATTAAAATTAAATTGCATAGTCTTTGACCACTAAGTCCACATGCATAATGATGATCTCTTTCTATAACACAATGAATGACCACTAGTCCACATTTTTAGTTTGAATTTGACTGTTCCTGTTTAATTATATCACCATGAGCTGTAATTGATTTTGTTAGCATCAGAACATGCCTTTATTTTTAAGGTCTTTTTAAATAAGAGGCTTATTTAAACCTTTGTCTGACATTGTAGTTACTTTCAGACATAATTTGCTTCATGTCTCTCAGGGGGTTTGGGACTATTTAACTTTTACCAGATCAAGTAAACCCTCATAGGTACATTGTGGAGAAGTTGACAAGTTAGGAGATAAAGCACCCAAAAACTAGGTTTATATTGAGACAAACTTCTGATTGTTAGAAAAGATGCTTAAAGAGAAGTATAAATCGATATAAATTAGCTAAAATGTCTGGGAAGGCTACAAATTAAAGACACATAAATATTTTGTCGAGTGTTCTTTTAATGTGTAATTATCCTAATATCGTTTAAGAATCAATGTCATAAATTACATATATTTTTAACTGTGAAATTGTATTAGATTGTGATTTTAATGTCTTTTTTAACAAATATTGTTAAAAAATAAATAAAATTTAATAGTGGCCATGTAAATCCATAATGACTAAAGTTATCAAACTACCTAATTTAATTATTTATAACTAACAACTTACCCTTAAAAATTATCTTTGCATATTAAAGCAAGTTATTGAATTTCATTAATCCTTACTGTGGCCACAAGATAAAACACAAAAGTGTAAAAATTCATGTAAAACTTTATGGCTTGTTGGAGCCTTAAAGTATATTAACTAGGTTACAACCCCTGGAACTCTACACAAAACTACAACACTAACTGCGTCGGACAGAACCCAACTAACTTTCAAAACTTGCCAACCGTGCCTGCATCAGGTCTTTCAAGTTTGTTCCAATCAGCAGGTCTCTCTGCAGGCAAACAGTAGCGGTGACAACATCCAGTCTTTTGTTATGAATCATGTTGATTATGATCTTACTTCTCATTTCAGCCTATGCTGCTTGACATAAAATCTAGCTGCTATTTACTAAACCTCTAAAGAGCAAGTATGTGACAAAATGAGACATTTAAAAAAATCAACATAAAGCTAACTGTTTGTAAAGCGTAAATAAAATGTCACTTATCTTCTTTCAAATATTTCCAGCTATTATGAGTGTAAAATATTTAATGCTACTTGATGAATTTCGTAAAGTTTATTTTATTCTCAAACTTATTAATAATTATGTTAATATATGTTTAATAATAATGTAACCTACTTATGGATCTATTTTATTTTTAGGATGGTATTACAAATCTGAAGTTCAGGCATAGATAATTTTAATTGAATTTATTCAGTTTGCATTTGCTCATAGGTCCTTAATTTTTTCCTTTAATGGTCCTTAAAAGTACTTAATTTTCATGTGCAGAAATGCGTATGAACCCTGTAAAATATGTATCATAAATGGTCCTTAAAAGTACTTAATTTTCATGTGCAGAAATGCGTATGAACCCTGTAAAATATGTATCATAAAGTTAAAAAATGGTTCTATGTAGACTGTAGCTCTTTTAATCTTCTATCAAAGAATTCAGTTAAGTGGTAGATGAAACAGTTTAAACTAGCAACATGTTACATTTTGAAAGAATCAATAGCCTAGCATAAATAATGAGACGGTTCATCGTATGCATGATAGTTTGTATTGAAACCAAGTAAATCTACTCATAATGTAAGCAGGCAACTGTATATTCCAAAGGCAACAATTAATATCTTGTGCAAGAAATCAAAACTTTATGCCTATAAAATTCAAAAAGCACAAAAGACTTGAAGCAGCTTTCACAGCTACTGTTCATTCTGTAATGCTTGCATTAAACCAAGTATTGCATGAACGCATAAGCAGGGCTGTTGAGTCGGTAGGGAAAATGACCGACTGACTCCTGGAATTTTAAAGCCTCTGACTCTGACAACCTCATATATACGTAAACATATACACATGGGTTACAGCTTATTTTTTAATATAAAAGAAGTAGTAGATGCTACAGAAAAAAATAATTGATGGCATAGAAAATTATTTATATTAATTAGTATTTATTATGAAATGGAAAAATATTAGTAACTTCTAAGAAACAGTATAGCTACGACAAGATCTTTGTTAGAGGACCATAGATCCGATTTGATAAACTTCAGAGCTGAGAACTTTTCATGCTGACTTGAGTAGGAGGAAGAGCTGTTACTGTTAGGGCTACTTCTTTTAACTTTTCAGGATAGATTTTTATAAGTTCTAAATGAGGTGTCTTGCAAAAGCAATCATATTTCTCTATTTCTTCAAGGGCCATGTAGAAATCTTGTTTGTATTTTTCCATTTTTATTTCTAAAGGCTCTTGGTTCTTTATTTTTATTCGCTTTACCTTAGCCTTTTCAATATTATCCAAATTTTTCTCAGAATCTAATTCATCACTGGAAGAAGTCTGTAGAGACTTGGTTGCAATGCCTGCAGTTTGACTGTCCTGGTTTGAATTCTCCAGTTGTTCTGAGAATAATTTCATTTTTAATGAAAGTTCATAGATGACTTTCTTTGCCTTTTTAATTCGTTCGTCATCCAACAAAATTGGTATTTTGGCTCTACATATATTGAACCGAGCAAGATCTCATTGTCTAGCAAACTAGTTTCTCTTTTCTTC
The DNA here is from genome assembly GCF_044657685.1 of Stegodyphus dumicola. Lineage (NCBI taxonomy): Eukaryota > Metazoa > Arthropoda > Arachnida > Araneae > Eresidae > Stegodyphus > Stegodyphus dumicola. The sequence continues at coordinate 28,645,605 of NC_140779.1, read as the reverse complement.
ATTGAAGAAATTATTCCTTCTGCAATAAACCCTGCATTTCAGAAAGAACAAATGTTTTTCCATTCTTGCCTCCTGTTAATTCTTCAGATTTTAGCTTTTTTGTGGCTATATATGTTGTAGAAAGAAGAATTTCCAATTCTGCAAGATCATTCCACAGTCTTTCTATTAGTGAAACATTAGGGTTATCTACATCTTCTAAAACGTTCTTAATTCTAACAACCTCTTTATCAAGTATCTACTTCTTTATCACATTGCTTGATCATTAATTGCTCCTTTTCCTGCTCCCTTCCTAAGAATGGCATCAATTTTGGGAGTTGTTGCTGCTTACGTAAATTTACCAGTGAGATTTGTAACTAAATGAGTCGGTTTAATCACTAATGGCACACATCATCACATCCATCCTCCTCCCTTATATTTATTTATTAATATGTCAGTAAAATAGAAAATAACTATTTATTAATGTATGTATTCCATAAATAAAAATAATAACTCAGTTTGTCATTAAATTTTTTCAACTCACTTTAATTTCATTTCAAACTGTTCAACAAAAACTGGAGTCAAAGTCTACATGTTTTTAGCGACTCCAGCTCCGACTCCTTTTACCCCAAAATCTGCCTAACTCCGACTTCACAGCCATGCACATAAGACCAGCAAGGGTATTTCACATCATTATTTTATTACATTTTGTCAATGAATAAAAACCTTTTATAACTGTCTCTGCAAGTGTTATTTTTTTAGGGGGTAATATAATTTTGAAATGTGTTGAATAATACTGGGACACTGTACGTATAATGCATATAAGTCCCATTATGTAATAAATCTCCTTATATTTTTACTGATTTAAATTTCAAGTTTTTCTGCCATATCATTATAAATGAATATTTGGTAATATGTTTTTAGATTATCTGTAGTTTTCTTCTGCATTATTGTTATTATTATTATTACTTCTGGACTACTAATTCTGCTTTTTTCATATTGAAACATCTCTAGAGGTGTACGTCCTTTTGGAGTGTCTCTTCTCATTGCTGGTTGGGATAGCAGTAGGCCCTATCTTTTCCAGTGTGATCCATCTGTAAGTTAACTTTAGTTCTCCCCCTTTTGATTGCATGTATTTTATTTTCTCTTTTAATCGAATTAATTTTATTTATTCTGATTTAGGGTGCATACTTTGCTTGGAAAGCTACTGCTATGGGGAAGAACCATGTAAATGGAAAAGCTTTCTTAGAGAAAAGGTCAGTTACCACAGTTGTGAATTTTTAGCTGAGTGTGTATGTGTTGTGAATTTTAAGCTGAGTGTAGATGCAATTGCATACCCAAACAATTACTACTTACTGTTGTTTTTAATTAGACTGGCTAGTCCTTTCAGGAACTTGAGCTCTATTCTTTGTATAGAACTCTTGTGACGTACAGAAAATAGGGAAATTGTAATAGAATGTAAAGTAATGTAATAGAAAACAATTTTTGATCAACAGATTGGCCAGCCACGTTCAGTTGAAACTAATTAATCATTCAAAAGTGTTTAAAAATTACTAATACAGCAAATTAAATACTGATAATCCTGTTGTACCTGGATTTAGAATTCCTTGGTAGTGATCAAGTTTCTCTGCTGTTTATTTTTCCATTGAATGAGAACTACCCTAATGAGACGATTTTATACTTAACTCTCAATGACAGGAGGGAGATGATGTATAATATATATGTTATAATGAATTGATACAATGAGCATATTCAATAGAACCATTCATAAGCATCATAATTGGGGTGCTAGATGTGATATCAAATAACTAGACTCTGTGGCATCTAACGACATATAACTTTTGAAGAATCACAAAATCACAATGTTCTGAACCTTTCTCCATTACCTGTGTATTCTTATTTACATATCTTATTACATAGTATGTCTCATTACATGACACAGCACAATGGAGACAATATGCACCTCACAATTTTAAACCATGCAATTATATTTTTTAAGCAATTGAGAAATATAGCTTAACAAAAAAAAAACATGCTTTATCAGGATAGTGCAAGCAGCAAGAAAGCCGTGCGCACAAGGCAGGTGAATTATTTATGCTTGGAAATTCTTTGTATGAGTTCTAAATGATTATTGGATAAAAGCTCGCAGCAGTGACTCTATGGAAAGTGGTGTCGGTGCAGAAACAAAGAGGGTTGTCTTTTAATTCAAATTAGAAACTTAAAGGTCTATTGCTATTAAGTGTCCTTCATGTTTTATATTTTACACACACATATAAACATTTTTTTTTTTATTTAAAATCATAATTATTCCAAGTATTTCCAAACAATATGCTGCTGAAAATTTATTAGATAGACAAAAAGTAAGAAATTTAGAACTAATTTTACATAAAGACTTAAAAGAAGTGAAATTCAATACCAATAAATTTCAAAATATCCTTTAAATATGTAAAATAAGAATTAAAGAAATGTGAAACTGAAACCTAAAAATTATAAAAACCTGAAAATATATACCCAAACCAGAAAAAATATAAAAGAAGGTGAACTCAATCAAATCTGATATAATGTTATCTAGAGGAGGATACATCAACTCAATTATAATCCCCCTTCCACTTGAAAACAACTGTGTTTCTGTATCCAAAGTAGCTGGTGAATCATTCTAAAGTATTTAATTATAACAGTTCATCTGAAAATTTTGAAGTCCTCCCTTGTGCAGGGTAAAATTTCCATTGTCAAATCGAGCAAAAGAATTAAATAAGACATTTTTTACTGAATTAATTAATCTTTCTTATATTTGCAAAGTATTCTTAAAGTTAATCTTAGCAAGTCTTGTTATTTCCCAGTACCTTGGTATCAAATAAATATGTGTACAATAATGAAATTTCAATTCATTTCAGTTCATTTTTAAATGTAATATTTCTATATCTTGTTAAATCATTTGCTATCTAATTATCAGACAACAAAAAAATATCAATACCAGGTCTCAGGCACAAAATTCAAATTCTAACTCATAAGCAATCAGACAGAAACTTCTAAATGTCAAGTATGAAATACACATGCCTAGAAGCCATATTTCTAAGCATAAATATAAAGTATGCAGTAATTTGTATGAGTGTAATAAATTGCCAGATCTGTTTTCAAAGTATCCATGCATTTCGAAAGGGATTAACCATGTCATAACGAGGAAATCACACAGAACAAACACAGGGTTAAGCATTTAAGAAAAACATATTTATTAAATAATGTAATTTAATCAAGTTATAAGATTTGTAAGGCCCCTTACAAAAACTTATTCTGTAAATTATTTTCAAATCATTTCAAATTCCTACATACGTATTACAGTATCGTAGGTATGTAAAATGTATTCATCTTCTGAACATTGGTATAATTTTTATTTATTTATTTATCTAAATAGTTATCAAAAAAGATAGTTCAAACACAATCTACCTTTGTAATCAGTATTCTTACAATTGTTAAGAATCAAGATATTTTTCTACTCATGTGGTATTGAAATTTCCATCAGTCAGTAATTTAATTTACTATCCAAAGCATAATTGATTTGTAACTACCAAACTTTAAATATCAATATTCTGCTAACCATTAAAAATACCATTTTCACTCAATAGTTAACTTAAAAACCTTTCTATTAAGTAAATACAGATTCTGTTAATCATTCATAAAAAAAAAGGAAGAAAAAACTTTTAAGCATTGATAATGGCAGTCAATTAATAATCTAATAGTAGCAAGATTACGATTCATCCTTGCTTAGCTTCGCTGAAATCCAGAAGTGCATTATTATTTTCCCGTAAATATGATCTTAAAAGTCAGCATATATCTGAATTCTTAATCATTGCAAGGCATAAATCTAATTACCATAAGTTCATGTCTACTTTTCATTAAACAGCCTTGAAATAGTCACACTTTTGTATTGTAGGAGTTTGAGGAGTTCATATTGTCACAAATGTGCCTCAAATTACTTCAGCACTCAAGTAAGACCCTCTTTTTAAGGATTATGAGAGTATAAAAATTTCAGTCTCTGAACAAAATTTATCTGAAAAGATCATGAATTAGATTTATTTTCCAAACAAGCACCATTTGGGAGTATTGCAGTGCCCTGGCTTGCAAATGGCTTCTCACTTCTTTTGCTTGTTAAAACATACCTTAGAAGTAAATCAAAAACTCCACCATGAGTAGTGTCTTCTGCCTGGAGTGGGGACCAGAACTCACTGATAAGCAAAAAAGTCCCACTTCCCTTTTCTTTCTTGTATGCTTTTCACGGCACATTTCTCAACACAAAACTGACTCTCTCCAATACCCTTTCGAATTTCATCATTGGTTCATTTAGAAATTAATCTTTAACCATTTGCTGAGTATTAGGTGTTCCTTTTAACCAAAATGAATAAAGTAACATATTGCAAAGAATCCTATGTAACTAACTCCATGGGAAAAGATTTCAAACCTCTTGTTAGCAAAACGAAGAATTTTTATGACTATCCCTGCACTGCACTTGCAGGAACCTTAAGCTTACCTCCCTTTTTAGGAAATAGAAAAGAATCAGATTCCCTATTTTAACTGCTCTGCAAGGTAATAGAACAACTGTTTTCTTCCTCACTCGGTACAACTAAGGTAGACTTCTATTTAATAACACTGTAAAAAGAATTTTTCTGAAAACAGCTGTATCACCAATTAGTTTTTACATCCTAAATTCCTGAACTCTGAGAATGTTAATACTAAGGACTTGAGAAATAAAAATTATAAAAGGTCCATACCCATATAAAATCCTTAATATTAATATTAAACTTTATTTATATGCAATTTTGATTGTTAGGAAATTTTGTACGAGAAATTTAATGATAATTATTTAGCACATAATTATGCAAAACGACTTTCTAACAAAAATGCAGTATAATTATAAAATATTTGGTTTGATGAACTGAATTTATTTTAGCATTTTTATTCCATGCACTGACACTCTCTTTTTATGGTAAACGTAAATCCTGAATCTCGGCTTTCATTTTAGATAAATCATTGTTTTTGTATGTATATTCAATTTTCTTTTAATTTTTTTAAAAGAAAATTGTAAATTTATGTGGCTAATATATGTGAATAATTTATTTATCCACAAATTTTACAAAGGAGTTTTATACAACTACCGAAACAAATTTCTCATTCATTTATCCCTTCTTTTCTTTAGTGTGTTTTCTTTGATATTGACATTGTTTTCTGTGTACATAATTGACATTTAAAACTATAATAATTTTGTAGTTAAGATATTAGTATGTTTTGTTTAAGTGCACACAATCCAAATTTAATGTAAACATTAGACCTTGTAAAAAAATTCAAAAAGACACGACATATAATGTGCAGAATTCTCTGATCCTTAAAGGTGTTGGTCGTGGGGTGTGCAGATTATTGGAACTCTGCCTGATAAAAGTTACATTGAAAAATTCAATGATTTGAAAATTTAATGACTTGATTTTAAAATACGAGGGCTATCCAGAAAGTAGATTACGTTTTGGAATAAAAAAATAAACAAAGTATAGGAAACAAATTTTATTGTATACAGATGAAAGCCACACTCAAATACTACTTTTCTACATAGTCACCATACAAATTAAAGCATTTATCGTAGCGATGTACGAGCTTGGAAATTCCTTCGTCGAAAAATTCGGCCGCCTGCGCCTTCAAACACTTCGTTACCTCTTCTTGCTTTTCGCTGATGATTTCGTGCAACAAACTTCGCGAAATTTGTGGAAAACTCAAAGAAAGTTCCGTTATTGTGAAATTTCGATTTTCACGGACTTTAGCATCGACTTTTTCGAGAAGTTTGGCGGTCACCATGCTGGGTCTCCCACTTCGATCTTCGTCGTGAACATTGGTTCGGCCATTTTGAAATCTTATGACCCACTGACGCACTCCACCTTCAGTGATAATGTTGTCCCCATACACTTCACGAAGCTGCCGATAGATTTCTATCGGTTTACAGTTTTTTGCAGTCAGAAACCTTATTACTGAGCGCAGCTCGCGGGATTTTCAATTAACGCAGACATTTCAAACCGTCACAGTATCTGAACGGAGCACAGCACGAACCTCTCACTAGCACGGCTAGATGCAGACTGAGCTGCGCAACGCTCTGACCCCAAGATGGCCGCGCTAGCCCCGCCCCTAGCGGACACAGACGGAAACGTAATCTACTTCCTGGATGGCCCTCGTATCTTGGTAATTTCTGATTTTCTGGACTCATGTTGAAACTGGAGTTTGCCTTCTTTTACTTTCATTATGTTGGGAGTGTGCATTGAAGTTTTGATTTCTTCTATGCAATCGTGATCTTAGGTAGTGTACAGTGACAAGGTTATGTGCAGGGTTGACTTTGTACAACTTTTTTGAGGAGGTAGCAAATACAGAGCAATGTGTACTTAGGAAGACAAATAGTGCAAAAGGTGACACTGGATGCATTGTTTAAAAAGACATGAAGGTACATAAACAAAAGTTTCTCATTAAAGTCAACAACAAGTTTGCAGCATTTCGGTGGGTGTGCAAATAGTTAGAAAATACCGATGTTTTGTTTTTTGTTTATGCAAAGAAAGCTTTAGTAGTAGTAGACATGTTTTTGTATGTATATATATATATATATATATTAAAAACATTTAAGACTTTTCAATTACTTTTAAATTTTTTGAATCGTATAAAATTTATTTTTTTTTTTTAATTTTTAGATACCTATTTCCCCCCCCCTCTCAGTTATATTTTTTGTGTTATAAATTCAATGCATTTGAACAATATTTTGAACATTTAGGTACAGTGAAGAATTAGAATTAGAAGATGCTATTCATACTGCCATATTAACTTTGAAAGAAGGTTTTGAAGGGCAAATGACTGCTGATAACATTGAAATTGGCATCTGTAATGAAAATGGTTTTAAGCGCCTTCTACCTGCTGAAGTTAAAGACTATTTAGCAACCATAAATTAACTGTCATGTTGTTTCAACATTTATGTATGTATAATACATTTTTTCAAATGTTAAAATAATTTTTTTTTTTTATACATACAGTGTCTAAGACTCTATTTTTAATTATATTTGAGCTTATGTGGCATTACCTTTCCCAAACTGCATTTTGCTGCTTATGAAAAATGCTGCTCTCCTTGATAATATCTAATTTGCTGTGCCAGAGTTTTAGAAAGAATTTATCTTAATCCATATATGTTAAATAAATTTTTATAGATAGGTTAAGTATCTTAAACTGAAGTGGGAAAATTTAATGCCTTAACCAAACTTTTTTTGCATTTTAAAAAATTGCTTAAATAACATGTAGTAATCTATTAAAATAATAATATACTTAGAGGTATATAATTTTACAATTATTATGTGAAATGCCTCTAGTAATATCTGCTACTAGTCAATAAAAATTTAAAGAGCTACAAGGAAATATATATATAACATACCAATTAAGATATGAAGAGTTAGAAATTAAACGAAAATGTTTGATATTGTAAACATTTAACCCTCTGAGCGTTACGGGTTTAGCCCTGAAATTTCAAAGTTTCTCAAAATGTCATGAATAAGTGATATTTCCTGGATTTTAATTAAAAAATGACTCTTTCATTTTGTACCTTGATTCCTTTTCTTCCAATATACATCCAAACTGAAATCAGATACATTAAAAGCTAGCAATTTTCATGTGTAATGAAAGTGGAAGGCAACTTTCTGTACAGAATTTTCCGGCCGTAACGCTGAGAGGGTTAATATATAATATCAGGTAGTTATACAAAGTAAATAGGGCATAAGGTATCCTTTGTCTTTATTTTCATCTTACTGAGAAAATCAGCATAATGCTTTTATTTGTTAGCAAAAGGAAAATTGTGCTTTCTTAGGAGAAATCTTTGTAAGACATACTGTACAAGGTTTGAGATCCGAAATCATTGTGACTTTGGTGATTCTGGATTTTAGATTATCAGTTTAAATCTAGTAGAATGACATTGGGGCGTTATTTATTATAGATATGAAAATGCTAATTCCCTAAGTCGTCTCTACAGGACCTGTGCCATAGCAGGTGCAACCAGTCTGCCTGTACCATGTGCCAGAATATAGGTGTGGCAAAAAAAAATTAGAATTTAAAAGACTGGCAATCAGCAAAAATTAGGGGTGGCGGAATTTTTAAAAAAGGACCATGGTCTTATTTTATTTACAATTATATACACTACGTACTATGGCCATAGTAAGGAGCTAACCTGTCGTAATAAACGACTTTAGGTTTAGAATTCGATGACGTGCGGATTCGAACCACAACATCAGTCAGCCTGTTTAGGGGAGGCACTGGGTGCCAGAATTTAGGACCCACAGATATTGCTACAGGTGCTTAAATGTTTAGAGTTAGCCCTGCACACATCCCACAACTGCCCAAGGACTGAAATTGTGGTCCTAGCCGACATCAATATAACTTCAGTCAGTGCATTATTATTATCACAGTGAGACTCCCTAGTCAGCAGTGCTTAAAAGTGGCATGCAGTATTCTCAGTTAGTCCAGAGAAAAATCCCATTTACTGCACACGTACCTCCTTTTGTTAGTTTCCACTTCCAGACTTTGTAGTGCAGGTGAGGGGTTGTATTATTTAATTTTTTGGCTGGTGGTGTGGAGGTTCAGATCTTAGATCATTCCAGTTATTGGACATTCAGACTTTGCACTGTATAGATTTCTCTATATAGAACAAATGAAATCAGTTTAAATTTTGCTTAATTGTGAGAAAAACCTGCGAGTATTGTCTGACTAATTATAGCTTAATTTTGTCAAGGAAAAGGAGACAGACTTATCTTTACATTGCATCAGTATTTGAACATTTTTCAAAGGATCACAGAAGTAAGAAAATATAGGAAGTAAATATAAATCTTAAAATTCAAATGTGCGAGTATAATTTATAAGTGCATGCTGTTTTTTTTATAAAATATGGTTATCTTAAGTGATAACTTTAATATTTGCAAACAAAATAAAATTTAAATTAGAAACATAGATATTATTTGAGCAGAAGGTATGAAAAATCAGGAATGTCCTCACCGGGACTAGAACTCCCGACTTTCTGACTGCTAGCCGGACGTACTTTCCAGTCACACCACGAAGGCATACCGTAAGGAGGGAGAAATTAAGTTACAGCGTGATAAAAAAATTACTGAAGTTATTTTTAGTGGTCGCTTTGAAAGTATATAAGACAAATTTAATGGATCAGTATCAGCGAGTGAGTGTTTTAAAATTTCAAACAAAACTTGCAAGCAAAATTGTATTTAACTTTGCTTTTGTTTTGCATAAAAAACCTCCTCTCCATATTTTAAGGTAAGATTTACATACAGTAATTTTGAAAAATAGGTGTAAATTAAATGTTTTTTTAGCTCATTAAATTAGTTACATTGCATTGCTATTTTGAGGGATATTTTTCTCATTGTTTACCGTTATCAATCGGTTAATCTTATCAAAATAACAGTGGGCAAACCTGATGGCATTAAGTGGCATCTACTGCATTTTTAATGTACTCCAAAAGCCTTGATCAGAATAAATCCATTATCCTCCAAACTGGTAATCACCATCCCGTCAGCTTCGATTACCAATTATTAGAAACAAAATTGTCTGGAACTATGGGTGATCGTTTTATAAAGAATTCATTGTATGTAGATTTAAAAGTATTTTTGCATGCGTACGGGTTCATAATAAATTGAATGCACAAGTCTGATGAAAAGTTAATAAAATTTATTCTTATCGCAAGAAATAAAACAAAATGCTGAAATTTCCGCAGAGATATTCGTACAATATCTCACAGTAGTTATGTTTTAAATTACTAAAACGTTTAATAGAACACAATTCAACCCAGAGAAAGCTAATCCGATCTCACCGCAAATTCGTCACAATCAATAACAAAAACAACTGAACTGAGATGTTTTTCTCTGATTTTGCATGATTAAATGCACAATAACATTCTAGTATTTTCTCGACATTTCTGGAAAGCAAAAGTGTACATTACGAGATATCTATTTATTAAATATTAAATGAGCGTGCTCCTGTATTTTTACATTTCCGGCGGAAATTTCTCGTAAAATAAGTCTTGTGCTGCATTGTACGGGGATATAAAGCTATTTTAACACATTGAGTGCCACGTCAGCCATCTGTGGCTGACACTAGACTTTCCGTTTAGGCCACGTCAGCCATCTGTGGCTGACACAAGACTTTCCGTTTAGGCCGGGTCAGCCATCTGTGGGCGACACTAGACTTTCCATTTAGGCCGCGTCGACCACCGCTGGCTGACAGCGTGTATCATTATATAGAACTATAAAATTTACACTGTTTTATGGAATTACAGAAAATTTATTTAAAATTTACTTAATTTTGATTCATTACAGAACTAATGGATTTCATTGAAACACGGTAGATATAAAAACGGTTCTCCATTACTGCTATTACAAAATGTGACAACTCTCTTTTTCCTGGCCATTACTTCTGACCCTACAATACCAGCGCTTTTAAGCGGCGCACGTGGCTTGAACGGGATTGCCTAAGAAATACGCATGGTGCTCAACGTGTTTATAATAGTTGTACTAAAAATAGCAAAGTATATACAAAATCCATAACACTGCCCTCTTCCCAAGGACTGCACGTCCACAATTCCTGGATAGGAAGTCAAACTTACAACTAAGGCATCAATGCATTAATAAAACATTACATTAGAATAACAAACAACATAAACAATTACAATATCTAACTTAAATCAAATCCTAAATACAAATTTAGAAACAAAAAGGACCATGGTCTTATTTTATTTACAATTATATACACTACGTACTATGGCCATAGTAAGGAGCTAACCTGTCGTAATAAACGACTTTAGGTTTAGAATTCGATGACGTGCGGATTCGAACCACAACATCAGTCAGCCTGTTTAGAACAGCAATGGACCATCCCAAGGAGACTAGTTTCGGCCAGAGTCCTTTCCGTCGAGTCGGATTCCACAACCACACCTTGTCTCCATCATTGAATCTATGTCCAGTAGCTCTGGTGTCGTATCGGGTCTTCATCTTCTCCGTCCCTGAGTTGACTAGCTCTCATGCAAAATTGTGTATCACTTCAAACTGGTCCGGGAGATCTTGGATGTATTCCTCAGGCGATGAAGGTGCATCCGGAGAGCGACAAAACAAGAGATCACTGTTGGTATGCATAAAGTGATGGACTCTCACCAATAGCGCGATAAACATTATGAACTGGAAACCCTGCAAAGGAGTTAATTGTGTAACTGGCTAATTCTTTACATTTACTTTTCTCACTCCTTCAGGAAAGGACAGTGATATGATACTCTATTATATAACTCCCTTTTCGATATATATTTGTGATATACTAACAAATCTTAATCTATTTTTCACATATCCATAAAAAATGTGTTGTGATCAGTTTCAATTTCCGTCTACAATCATTTTTGAATTACAAGTTAATTAGCTATCATCTCGCTTGAAACTGCGCTGGATACAAGGTAAGAGGAAACATTTTGCTCTCTATTTTTATTAATTTGTTGTGAAATTTCGAGGCTATAAATATGTTTTACAACGAAAGATTATGAGACTGAAAGAAAAATCATAGCTAATTAAATAATAATAAAGAATAAAAAAAAAACTGTAAAGGCTAAACTGTAGTTTCATATCAAAACTGAAAATAAAGTTTTTCGACGACACAGAAATGTTGAATTCAAGTCAAATGCAAATTGCAAAACTGAATTCCAGCAATTACTCAACATGGAAACTCAAAATGCAAATGCTACTAATAAAGGAGGTCCTTTACGATGTAATCGAAGATGTTCCTCCAAGCCCTATTACAGAACAATGGAGTAAACTGGATCGGCAATGTCACGCGATGATAAATTAGACAGCCAAATAATTCACATTAAACATGAAACTACTGATAAAGCCACTTGGGAAAAACTCAGAAAGGTACATGAAAGGTCTATTAAGTAAATTATTTCTTTTGCGAAAGCTTTACAGTTTGAAGCTTGACGAAGACACATGGCTTAATTTCTAAGATTAGAAGTGCCGGAGCCCTATGGAAGACCGTCAGCAGAGAGGAACAAGAGTAAATAAATAAATAAAATGACTATTAAACTCATTAATAATTTTAAAATTAAATAGTTAATTATTACTATTTAATTAATGTTTATAAATTGTTTTTTTAATCAATTTATTGAAATAATTAAAGACTGAAGTAATTAACTAATTAAAATTAAATAAAACGTAAAGAGATAAATTGAAATTTAATACGCAATTTTAAATATAATTTTATTGTTAAAACAAAATTTTCGAGATAAAATATCTACTGAAATTGTTATTCAACTGCATAAAACAAGTGCCGCAGCCTTCATATTCAAGGCTCCAGTGCGTTCCGACTAGAATTATGTTTATTACAAAAACTAAGAAACGCTGGAGCCGAGATTCGGTGGGTACCGGCCCAATTTAAGTTCTGATCGTAAGGGGGGGATTCCTTTATCATCACAAAAATTAAATATACTTATAGCTAATGAAAATTCCAGAGCGAAATAGAATGAGGGTATGAGTGGGTGGAAACAAAAAATGAGGGGAATTTTGGTAAGAGAGAACGTTTTCTTTGACCTCGGCTCTCTGTTGATATACACTCATGTCCATAAATTAAGGATAATGCAAAATCAGGCAATAGAAGAGTTAGAAGCAAAACAAATTTGACTTATTTGTAAAGCTTATTTATTAAACAAAAGGTAAAGAGCAAAAAAAGATGCTATATGTTTGATATTATTAAAAAAATTAGCGATTTTTTCTCCCTGGAGCAAATTACAAAACCCACCTATTTACAAAATACCAATATTACATGGTTGGTATGATTGTTAATACATTGTATGTCTCCCAGACGATGCAATACGACGCCTAGGCATGCTGCGTATCAAATTATCAATCTGATCTTGGGGAATATTACACGAATCAAAAAGCAATGCTCTCCGAAGTTCCGGTAGACATGTAGGAGGACGTTGACGGGCTGCAACTCGTCGGCCAAGCATGTCCCACACGTGCTCTACTGGATTCAAGTCCGGTGAGAATGCTCGCCAGTCCATATGGGTGATATCCTCGGACTGAAGGCATTCGCTTACGATGTTTGCACGGTGAGGACGGGCGTTGTCACCCATAAACACAAATTGTGCGCCCCGAAACAAACATACATGTTGTTCCAGAATGACGTCCCGATAGATTTGGCTTGTCATGGTTCCAATTTGAACATGCAGGTCAGTTCTGGAACACAGAATAATTCCACCCCAAGCGATCACTCCTGCACCACCGTAACGGTGTCGTTCAATGATGTTTTCTTGGTGGTAACGGGTACTTGGAGCTCTCCATATGAATGTCCGGCGAGAATCAGACTGAAAGTTAAACCTGGACTCGTCAGAAAACGTCACACAAGCCCATGTTGCGGTGTCCACAATGCATGTTCTCTACTCCAGGCTAACCGCAGGCGACAATGAGTTGCAGTAAGTGGAACGCATCTGACAGGTCTAGGAGCATATAGACCAATCTGCCCTAAGCGTCTGTACACGGTCTGCCTTGAAATTGTACCAGTGGCTGACGAGACAGGTCTGAGGCTGTGCTCCGCCTGTTTCTTTTGGCAGTAACTGACAAATACCGGTCCTCATTCGGCGTTGTAACTCTGGGGCGACCTGTGCTGTAACGTCTACTCACATTACCATAATCTTGGAATCGTTGCCAAAGCCTGGAGATGACACTCTGGGCAATTCCAAGTTCGTCTGATACTTCCATTTGCCCACATTCCAGACGGCCGAGCACAGCCATTCTACCACATAAAAAGTCATCCAACTGCGCCCTTTGTGTCATAATTATTCGGTTACTGCACTGAAATGCTTATAAAGCGCCTGCGAGCAATTTTACTTCTTTGCTTGTATTCCTTATATATCACTCTCTTACACTCTCGTCATTGTGACGTACCATCGGTGTCATCTGGTTACTTCCTGAAATTTGCATATGATTCTTGAAAATGTGTGTAGTGATTTTACAAGTGATATATTTATTTTAGAGTTCGATTTCCGCGTGACTCCGAATTATCCTTAATTTATGGACATGAGTGTAATTATAGCTCTCAAGCAGATGGACGTCAGGGGTAAATGAGTCTTGACTTGGACTCCTAAATATAAAGTTGTTGGTTACGCTTCCCCCTCCCCCCATTAGTGGATACTGTGGGAAGACGATGTATACGACGTGCTTGAGCAGTTTATCTGAGTATTTCAATCTTATTGTACTCGCTGTCACTTAAAGCACATTTAAGAACACAAATTTTCCTTCCTGCGAGGATAACTAACTTTAAGCATCGATAATAATACACTAGATACAATGGCATGGCGAGAAATTTAGGCGTTCCTAAACAAACTCCTCCAAATTTATTGCTTTTCTTAAAGGGAAAGGTTTTCGCATGTGAGTGAACGGACTTTACTTGAATGTCTCATGTTCTCATGAGTTCGTACTTCTAGGGAAATAGAGTATTGCAAGGTCTGCATATTGTTAAACTAAAATGTTAGGAATTCTAAATTTGCTTCCCTGTAAATTGTGGTTCAGTTTTATAAAAAAAAAAAAAAAATCCGGACCTCATCTTATTTAGGGCTCCGGTGCGCTCCGGCTAATCTTAAAAATTGAGAAGCACCTGAGCTATTTAAGCACTGCGAAGACAGACAGAAATATGCAAACACATATAAATACATTACTGGAGTTTGATAAACTCAAATCAGTAGGTGAGAACTTATAAGACGAACACGTTTCGACACTTTTGTTTGTTCAATGCCTAGTTCTTACAATACGCTCATAACGGCTCTTCAAGCGAGAGCAGAATCGGAACTGAATCCAGAATTATTAAAAGGGAAATTAATTGAAGAATTTAACAGAAGAGTTGAAAATACGTAGGTAAGTTGAAAAATAAGTTTCCCCTGTCGACTGTGGTTAGAGTTGTGTATGAAAGTCAAAAAATAGAATGAGACATTAAAGATATGACATACCTTTATTTTATTATTCTCGTACGAGTACGTTGAGACATTTGTCATATCGCTTGATAAGCTTCAAAAAGTTCTCCAAGAAAAATTCACGCTTTGCATATGGAAGAAGCGTTGAACGGCTATGGGCGAAAGGCAACACAGCAGGAAAACGCGCAAGTCACCGATACACCATTGGGTAGAGGTTGCTGCAAATCAAGCAGATGACGCTGTTGCAGTGCCTGCGCAAAGCGGAGACCAGCCTCTCATTTGAGCCCCGGTAGGTATGGAGAGAAGGTGCGTTTTGAATTCGTGGTCAAAAGAGGAAGTGAGAGCGGTTATCCGCTCTCACTTCCTCTTTTGACCACGAATTCACTGAATGGGCACGTGGAGTATCAGGAACAGAAATTCATAACCGCTTCGTGGAAGTCTATGGGCCAGGTGTGATGTCGAAGCAAATGGTGCGAAGATGGTGTCGCACATTCAGTGATGAACGTCAGCAAGTGGAGGACATACCGAGAGCTGGACGGACGCGCACGGCCACTACAGATGCAAATGTCAGGAAGGTGGATGACATGATTAGAGCGAACCGGCGTATCACCATCGATGAAGTAGCGGAAGAACTTGGAATCTCACATGAGCGAGCTCAAAACATCATCCACGACATTCTTCGATACAGAAAAGTGTCAGCACGATGGGTGCCCCGACAATTGACCTCGACACACAAGAAACAACGCATGAGGGTCAGCCTGGAACATCTCGTGCGCTACCATGAAGATGGCAATCACTTTCTGTTGCGTATTGTGACGGGGGATGAAACGTGGGTCCACCATTTCACGCCAGAATCGAAGGCCGCATCTATGGAGTGGAAACATCCGTCATCACCTGTCCGAAAGAAGTTCAAGACAACTCCCTCTGCAGGTAAAGTGCTCCTCACAGTTTTCTGGGACACCCAAGGAGTTTTGTTGCTGGACGTTTTGGAGATTGGAACCATCAATGCTACGCGCTACTGTGACACCCTGTCGAAATTGAAAGAGGCGATTCGGAAAAAGCGGCCTGGCCTTCTCACACCTGGCGTTCTGCTGTTGGATGACATTGCCAGACCACATTCGGCGACGGCAACGCAAAACCATATTGCAACTGTTGGTTGGGAGCGCCTACACCATCCGCCATACAGTCCTGATCTCGCACCAAGCGACTTCCATCTGTTTCTGGCTTTGAAGAAAAATCCCGCGGGAAGGCTCTTTGGAAGCAATACTGAAGTGAAACAAGCCGTTCAACGCTTCTTCCATATGCAAAGCCCTGATTTTTTCCTGGAGGGCTTTTTGAAGCTTATCAAGCGATATGACAAATGTCTCAATGTACTTGGTACCTATGTGGAAAAATAAAGGTATGTCATAACTTTAATGTCTCATTCTATTTTTTGACTTTCATACACAACTCTGACCACAGTCGACAGGGGAAAATTATTTTTCAACTTTTCCTCGTAATTCATCATATCCAAAGGTATTTAAAGCCTCATTTCAAAACAAGACAAAGAGGGGAAAGTTTTGCTGATACTCTCTCAAAAATAATCATTTTAGATCAGAGTGTTGTCATCTAAAGTCGAAACAATAAAAGAACTGCGCCAAAACTCAAAGAAAACATATGCGGATTCTAAAACACGCCAAGCAAAGAATGCGTGTAACCTCGCGATGAATCAATAAGAAACACAAATTAAAACACCAGAAATCGAATCCAGATGCGGTGCCGTTGCTCTGTTTGCTGACAAAATCATACATCAATCATCGAAGAGTTTTATTTTCGACAGCGGGGCAAGGAATCACCTGGTAAATAATAAGAAATATTTCACGGAGTATCAAGCAATAAATCCGTCAGATATTATAACTGCAAATGGGCAATCAGCAGGGATAGGAACTGTCCGTTTTAAATCATTAAATGCTAAACAAAAAATAACTGAAGTTCTCTTATCGGAAGTTTTATACGCTCTTGAATTAGAAACGAATTTAATCTTAAGTAAGAAAATAGCAGAAAAAGGACTTTTGGTTCTGTTTGAAGGAAAAAAATGTATGGTCATGAAAGGAAATCAGATTAATCTAGAATGTCATGCAACTAACAATCTTTACCAAATTAAAGCAATCGACAGGAATAATGAACCATCAGCTCATGTAGCATTTTGTGCTAAAATGAGAAATGAGTTCAACTTTGGTACAGACGCTTTGGTCACAGAAACGATGACGCGATGAAACAACTTTTAAACAAAGAACTTGCTGAAGGAATTAAATTAGATAATTGTAAACATAATACCAAATGCATTCAGTGCATAAAATGTAAACTAACTGATTTCCCTTATCCCGAAGAATCGAAATTCAGAGCATCTGAACCGCTAGAACTCGTTTACAATGATGTTTTAGGACCAGTATAAACACCGTCTGTCAGTGAGTACCTGTACTTCGTAACTTTCATTGACGATTACAGCAAGTTCACAATGATTTACCTAATAAAAAAGAAAAATGAAGTAATTTCTAAACTAAAACAATTTATTGCTCTTACAAACAGTAAATTCGGGAGAAAGGTAAAAATGCTAAGAAGTGATAATGGTGGTGAGTACACAAGTAAGGAACTTGAAGAATATCTTTTAAAACATGGTATATATCCTCAGCTTACTTTACCGTATTGTCCAGCACAAAATGGAGTCAGTGAACGCAAAAATATATCTTTGACAGAGATGACGATGTCTTTCAGCTGACTCAGGTCAACCTCACAGAAACAGGGCAGAAGCAGTGCTGACTGCAAATTATTTACAGAATCGTAAGCCTACAAAACTAAATGCCGAAACTCCATACGAATTATGGAATAACAAGAACCTCAACATTTTGCTTTATTTAAAATGAAATGAAATTTAAAATGAAAATTAAAATCCAAAATTTAAAATGAAAACGAGTGTGATAAATCTCGAAGCACAGAGAAGTATCACTTTTTAACCCTTTAGAAAATGAATCAGTATTCTCATTTGCGTTTGTTAAATGGTTCACTAACCATACTAGGGTATTCTTCCTGTGATAAATAGCGCCTTCCCGCCATAACAGACTGGAGGTGAGGCTTTCCTAAATAAAAAAAGAAGGAACGGAAATATATCTCAAGGCAATGCAAAACGTAAAAAAACTCCGCACAGTAACCCTAAAAGACCGTACATAGTAGAGGAAAATAGAATAAGAAAAGGAATTGGATATAAATCAGATACGAGAATGTTTTCATTAGCACGCAGCGATTTAAAGAGCCCACCTTTGTTTACGCTTTCCCTCTGCCCCCCACCCTTGAACAGCTGATGAGTAAAATACCATGTCAAGTAGAATACATCAAACTCAAGGTCAGGAACCTAAAACTGTGTTCATTTCAAAAGTAATGGACACAGGATGCCATCTAGTGGCCTTCAGAAAAACGTTCCACCTTAAAATGCGTATACGCATCACCCGTCCTTTGAATGCGATCTTTACCGATGCGTGGATGGGACGCCCGGCTGTAAGAAACGTTCTTAGGTAATGCGTATATGGGACGCCCGTCCTAAAAGGGTTAATTTGTGTAGGAAAAGGTTAGGTTTAGAAATTTCGGGATATTTCGACAGTAAATCGAAAATTTTTATGGATTTATTTAATGTGGTTACTGAGTAATCACTGGAAATAGCAGCGACATCACACGGGACACAAAGCTGTGTTACGCCATCAATTAATTTTTTCTTATTTATATCGATAAGCAATTTATATTTGTGAAGAAAGTCAGCTTCTAAAATACCTTTTGTGACATCAGCAATAATGAATGGAAACTGAAAATCACAACGTAATCCCAAATCAAGAGTTAAGCGTTTTTATTCCATAAGTGGAAATATCTGTGCCATTAGCTGCATACAGTTTGTATTCAGTTTTACATTTATTGTGTGAAGTAGCAGAAATTATTCTTACGTCAGCTCAGCTATCAATAAAAAAGTGCAAATTTGATCTTCGGTCACGAACGAACAAACGAAATTTGCGACAATCCTTCATATTTTCTGCAGATGCGTTTTCTGCTGAACCTACTGCAGATTCGAGTTTTCCTGGTTTTGGGAATCGTTTTCTGCCCAAGCACACGGAGGCCATCATTTCTCTGGAATACATTTTGCTCAAATCGAAAGTGATAGAAACAAAATTTGGCAGTAGGGTCATATCGTTTACGAGATCGGCTTCGAGAACGTGAATTACGTAAATCCGAGACCCTGATGCGTCTTGAGCGAATGGTTATTTGATCAATTTTTTGTTCAAGAGAGGTAATTCTTTGCAACAAATCATTTGCGGGAACGGAAGGAGCATTAGCACTAAATACTTCTGGTTTCCGATTCATGTCACTAATTTTATCTGCCATAGACGCTAACTTGGTTAGGTGCTACTTTGGTAGACGGTTGCACGGATTTTGGCGATTTTCCTTTGGCGAGTAATACAAGTTATGGTAAACCCATTGTTGGATAAGTTATTTATGGTAACCGATACTTTGTTGTCATTTTATTTAAAAAATAATGCGTTTTATTGTGCATAAATTCCGTGTTTAAAATATTATTTATGGCTTTTAAATATTAAAAATCAATTTAATTTTGCATTTTTATTTGAAATAAAAATTTTATTGTTTATCATATTTTATGAAATTTTATGTTGTGGATGATGTAATCAATGACGTCACCTTACTTTAAAAGTAATTCGTTTTAATATGTATACATTTAATCTAATGTTTTAAACATTATTTATGGCTCTTAAATATTAAAATACAATTTAATTTTGCATTTTTTTAAAAAATGATTTTATTATGTATGAATTTTAAAATAATTTTAATTCTAGCCGTGATGTAATAAGCTCTCTGATTGGTTATAGAGTATTTGTGCATTAACGAGCTGTAATCAGCTCCCTGATTGGTTACTGACAATTTGTGCATTTCCGCGCCGTTTTAAAATTTAATTTATATCTTCGAATTCCTTCAAAGATGTTATCTAAATTATGATTCTGATGTTTTATTGTGGTACTTATCAGTAAAGAACAGGTTAAACACTCAAAAAAATGTAAGTACATATTTTTATTTTATTTTATAATTGTATACTTAAATTTTTGTTAAAAAAATTAATACACTACTTTCAGAAATTGCTGAGATAATTATTGTCCATATGTTTTAATGTTAATTATATTCTATATAACGTATTTTAAAGTATTTGAATTTAATAATATTCTAATTCTTTTAAATGTTTGTATGATGGTTTTTAATTCGATATTCAATTTCAGTAATATTTTAATCTAATTAAACGTTGGCCCAATGTTTTTATAGCGGTGTTTTTATTCTCTTCTTTGCTATATGAAAGTAATAATAACCTTACTTTAGTATTTTATACTCATAGTAAATGTATTTATTTACACTTGCCTGCCATCTTAAAAAACGACATTTTCAACAAAAAATTAATCCATTACTTTTAACGATATTTATTTATTTATTTTTTAAGTTTCGAATACTTTACTATGCGTAAAAACAGCGTTTTTTAAGATGGCTGACGTTTGTAAAAATCGCGCCAATAATTCGGCCAACGTAAATCGCCAAAAATCTGTGCAACCGTCTACCAAAGTAGCACCCTTGGTTACATCTTCATCACTAACTAATAATATATTTTTTATTGAGTCAGGTAGCTGCTCCAGCCATAAAGTTTTGATTAGATTTTCAGACACATCTGTAGTAGCAACTGATCTCAACTTCTGCAAACGTTGGCTTGGTTTCATGTCTCCAAGTTCGATACCAGTAATCAAACGTTTAATCCGTGCATTTTCACTTTCTTTGAATAAATGTAATAACCTAATTTTAGCATCCGAATATTTTGTGGCACTATCGTTCGTTACAGTGTCCCAAATATTTTCGACGAACTTAGGTTCAAGCTGTGAAACTAAATAATTAAATTTCGTTTCTTCTGAAACGATATTACTAATTTTGAACTGAGCTTCAACTTGAAAAAAACATATTTCCGGTTTATCAGTCCAAAAAGGAGGCATTTTTACACTCACCTTTTGAAGCTCTGGTGATTGCATCGTATCTTTCGTAGCAGTTTCAGAAGAGTCATTTGTTGACATTTCGAAAATTAGTCAGGGTAACCACGATGTGGCCTTGACTACTAAAGTTTAAAATTAATTTATGATTAGGAACAACATGAATTATAAAGAAATAGCTAAGTTTATTGCATTTTATTTTCCAGCTATCGAAATGCGACGCTACGAGCAACGTTTTGAAACCAAAACCTAGCAATCATGAATCGGAACTAGTTGCCTTGGGTCTTTGATCATAGTGTTACGAATTTGGTATTTAAAAAGCAAATGTTAGTTCAATTATAAATTAAATGGTTTTATTTCTCGCGCAGTGCAGCGCGTGACGAATATTAAAAGAAAGCTAAGCCGGAAAATTGAAAATACAAGAGCGCGTGCATTAAATAAATAAATAACTCTTTTTCATTTCGAGAAAGTACTGGAAAATTCTAGCGCGTGATTTTAAAATGTTATAAAAGGAGGAAAACATCTCAGTTCGTAGTAGTTGCTTAGTTTGTTGTTTAGAAAACTACTGTTGTTGATTGTAGCGAATTCGCGGATTAGCGTTCTTTAGCTGTTTTGAATTACGTTCTATTGGACATTTGAGTAGTTAAAAGAAAACTACTGTGAGATATTGTAATACTGCGTGATAATTTGAGAAAATTTAAGCATTTTTGTTGTGATAATAATAAATTTTTGTTCATTTTTCATCGGACTTGTGCATTCATTTAGTAACGAATCCGTACGCACGCAACAATTTTTGGTGTCAGAAGTGGGGTTTGAATGCCAATAACAAGAGCGATGGAAGAGCAGTTAAGGCAATTGATAACAGCCTTTGCCTCGTTTAAAGAAGAAATGAAAGAAGAGATGAAATCTAGCCAAGGAAAGATGGAAGGGGCCGTCAACTCTGTTAAGGACGAAATGAAAGCCGTTCAAGCTGGTCAAGAAAAGATTGAAGCAGGTCAAGAAGAAATGAAAAGAGAGATTACCTGCATAATAGAAAATAAATTTGAAGCTATGGAAGGCAGAATTGACACAGTTGAAAATAAGTTGGACTAATTGAAGAAAGAGTTTCTTCGGTGAAAAAAGAAATAGAAGAAAGAGTTTCTTCTGTAAAAGAACATATAGAAGGGAGAGTTTCTGCTGTGGAGGAACGCATTGAAGGAAGAGTTTGTGCCGTCCAACACCAAATCGAACAACAAATTGATGAGAGAGTTTCTGAAGTTGCCAAAGAAATGGAAACGTTAAAGAAATTCGTAGCGACGGCAGGGAACAAGAATGATGATTTTAAATTCTTACCGATGCCTGCTCGTCCACCTCTGAAGCTATCCACATATGATGGGAAGACATCCTGGCAAGTGTATAAGACCCAATTTTCTATAGTTGCGGATGCGAATGGATGGGATTCCCAAGCTAAGGCCTGTCATCTCGCCGCTTCTCTGCGAGCAGACGCAGCGGATATACTGCAGACGCTTCCCGAAAACCAAAGACTTGACTTCGAAGCTCTATCCGGCGCATTGGAGCTGCACTTTGGCGAGAAATGTTTAAAAGACTACAGCAGGCTCCAATTAAAATCTCGTCAACAGGAGCTCACCGAAACGCTTCAGGAGCTCGCCACGGATGTTGAAAGGCTGTCACATCACGCCTTTTCGGAGTGCCCGACAGAAACAAGGGAAATCCTGTCCCTGCAATATTTTATCGATGGCATCCGGGACCCTGAAATACAGAAAGCACTGCGAATGGCAGATGTAAAGGATGTAAAAAGCGCTCTGTTGTACGCCGTGAAATTGGAGGCAGCCCAGCAAGCAACTCTTAGGGATCGCTACCCAGTCAGAGCTGTGCGAGTCCACGACCCAGGGGACCAGTTGATGGCTCGTTTAGATGATTTATCCAGACAAGTCGATGCTTTGATACGGAGTAGCAGTGAGAACAAAGTGGCTGTAAGATGCTGGAGATGTGGTTCTGAAGGTCACCTACGACGGCATTGCAGAACACCCCAGGGCATGGATAATAAAACAGATGAGTTGACAAGACCAGTGAATGCTTTAAGACGGAATAGTGGTGAAACAAAACCGACCCTAAAGTGCTGGAATTGCGGTGTTGAAGGCCACCTACGAAGGAACTGCAGAACTCCCCAGAGCACGGAAAATAAAGCATACGATTTAAACAGACAATTAAATGCCACGGGAAGGAAAAGGACTGACAAGAAACCAAAGTGCTGGAACTGTGGAGCTGAAGGCCACGTACGAAAGAATTGCAGAACACCCCAGGGTACGAAAATTGAGACAATTTCTGAGCAACGACGCAGGAAACAAATTAATGACCATATCAAGGAACGGAGGTTGCCAGATAATGAAAACCCCTGTTTTAAAGCGCTTAAGATCTCTATAGTGAGTGGCAACAATAACGGACTGTCCATCAATGGGAATATCGATGGAGTTCCTTGCAATATGATCATTGACATAGGAGCTAATGTTACCATCATTAGGAAAGATTTAGCTGAACAGTTTAAAGATAAACTTATTTGGACGCCATCCTGTGTTACCCTTCAGACTGCGTCTGGTGACAAGATCGACATAACTGGGAAGTTAAACGTAAACATCACGTTTGGAAGTGCCGCCTACCATCACACGGCATATATGGCGGATATTACAGATCCATGCATACTCGGATTGGACTTTTTAAGGAAATACAATTTTTCCTTAGATTTCAAAAACAATAAGCTGCATTCAGCATCTGATGGCATGACTATCCATCCTCAAAAGGGATCCTCGCCTGGAAATGTCGACGCCTTGTCCGAAAGATCGACCTCGGGAAGCTGCCGAAATCATACCAGGGTCGAAAAGAAACTCAAGACTACCAGCTATTCTCCATCCCAGAAGCTCTTCGGTCGAGACCTTCGTCTGCCTTGTGACCGCCTGTTTAGTCGCCCTACGGATGCGCCTTCATCGCCTGAGGAACACATCCAAGATGCCCAGGCCCGGTTTGAGGGGATGCACCGTTCTGCACGAAAGCGAGTCAACTTGGCGACGGAGAAAATGAAGATCAGATGCGACACAAGAGCTACTAGATAGAGATCCAACAAAGGAGACAAGGTGTGGTTGTGGAACCCAATTCAACGAAAAGGACTGAGTCCTAAATTACAGTCACCTTCGGATGGTCCATATACAGTGCTGAACACGAATGACGTCGTGGTTCGGATCCGTGAGTCTTCGAACTCTTACGACAGATTAGCTTATTACTATGGCCATAGTACATAATGTAAATAATTGTAAATAGTATTAGACCATGGTCCTTTTTGTTTATAAATTTGTATTTAGTATTTGATTTGCATTTAGTATTTGATTTGTATTTAGTATTTGATTTGCATTTAGTATTTGTTTTATATTTAGTATTTGATAGCATTTGATTTGTTCAAGTTAGTTATTGCATTTATTGTTCATGTTGTTTGATATTGTAATGTAATGTTTATGCCTCAGTTGCATTTATGCCACAGTTGTAAGTTTAGCTTCCTATCCAGGGATTGTACTGCCCGGGACGTGCAGTCCTTGGGAAGGGGGCAGTGTTACGAATTTGGTATTTAAAAAGCAAATGTCAGTTCAATTATAAATTAAATGGTTTTATTTCTCGCGCAGTGCAGCGCGTGACGAATATTAAAAGAAAGCTAAGCCGGAAAATTGAAAATACAAGAGCGCGTGCATTAAATAAATAAATAACTCTTTTTCATTTCGAGAAAGTACTGGAAAATTCTAGCGCGTGATTTTAAAATGTTATAAAAGGAGGAAAACATCTCAGTTCGTAGTAGTTGCTTAGTTTGTTGTTTAGAAAACTACTGTTGTTGATTGTAGCGAATTCGCGGATTAGCGTTCTTTAGCTGTTTTGAATTACGTTCTATTGGACATTTGAGTAGTTAAAAGAAAACTACTGTGAGATATTGTAATACTGCGTAATAATTTGAGAAAATTTAAGCATTTTTGTTGTGATAATAATAAATTTTTGTTCATTTTTCATCGGACTTGTGCATTCATTTAGTAACGAATCCGTACGCACGCAACAATATCTTTACTGCTGGTTTTGGCTACTAGGAGCTCTTACCAGTATATTATCATTATACCATAGGCCATAAAGTTAAAAATTTAAAAGGTGTATTTAAAAATACACCGCGCCCAAAGGCGAGATCAATAAATAAGAGAACTCATAAAATAAGTTTTGCTAAATCATATCATGGCATATCATGGGTGATTATATCAATGGTGGCGAGAGGAGAAATGAAAGTCTAAGCTTCTGGGTGGGGCTAGAAGAGCAGAAAGACGTGATCAGTGTCCGGCATTAAGATTGGTTGAGAAGTCAGAGTTCGAAAAATGAAGTTTTTTGTAGTTTTTGGAAGTAAATAAAGTTCGAACATAGTAAAAGCAACATCTGTGAATTTAAGAGTTCTATGTCTTTTGAAACACTTGAAAATCATCTAAACTTGCGATGTAATCATTAAATGAATAGGAAACTGTAAAAGGCGAAAATGAGGTCATGTGGCTCACTAGGGCTAATGAGTGTTGACCACGAACTTTCATTTTAAAACACACGA
This sequence comes from Stegodyphus dumicola, assembly GCF_044657685.1. Taxonomy (NCBI): domain Eukaryota; kingdom Metazoa; phylum Arthropoda; class Arachnida; order Araneae; family Eresidae; genus Stegodyphus; species Stegodyphus dumicola. Next base: position 28,619,957 of record NC_140779.1, on the reverse strand, counting down.
TACGAAATAGTAAAAATAAAAATAAAAGTAAAAATCTTGGTTAAATAAGTAGTAAAACGAAGAATTCATCAATGAAAAATAAAGTCCTAACTAATTAGTTGCCGTTCAGCATAAAGAAACTTAAATATAAATATGAACTACTTGTTGCCATTCAGCATAAAAGAAATATAAATATGAATATTAACAAAATATTAAAGTTAATTTTATAAAATAATTAAACACATGAACAAATATATGAAATAAAAAATAATTATTTCTCATGCAATAACTAGGCTACTACAATATTTCGTTTGGAAAAAAAAAAAAAAAAAAAAAAGAGTCCTTCAGATGCCACACAAAAGCATCGTTAAATTGCATTCGATAGCGGTCAAAATGGATATTTTCGTTAAAATATGAAACCCGGAATTTTTCGTGAGCGGGGGTACTCGTACGGCGGAAGTGACGTTACAAAAAGAGGCGGCTCCTTTTCTGTAATGCATGATGTATTAATACATAATAAATTTTGAAAGAAATGATGACAAAATAATGGAAACAACTTGAAGCAAATAGGATGCTCTTGAATCAATATTAAACTGCCATGAATATTTAACGGTATTATTAAATGAATCAACTTCATATAGTGTATGAAAGCGATAGCAGATTAATTCTCGACAATACTTTACCTAAATGGTCTGAAAATAAAATAACATAAGCACGATCTAAAAAAAGGCGCGGGTCAGATCTGTTTTTTTAACAAAATAAAGAATATTTATAAAAATTTTAAATTTCCCTTATTAAAACTATAATAAAACATAGACAATAATAATATTGCAGAGAGGGGAATTCAACGGTACGCTTTTTTCTTGATTTGGAATTGTGTGTTTGGTACTGTTGGCGCATTTTACGCCAACGAATCTCGCCAAATTATTGCCTCCTATGATTGAGGCAAAGAATCTCTAAGGAAAAGAATGAAAGCTTCCATAGACGCAATGTAAACCTGTTTCGCCTCTGCGCCGCTATATCGAGGAGACACGGCTATGCAGTGAAACAGCAGCGCAGGGTGGAATTTAAATAGCGCAGTCCGAGGAGATAGTAAATTTTTTTACTTTGAAATTCCTCAAAATGTTTTATTTTCATACATTTCAGATAAATTGTGTAGCTGATCTTTTATCTTCTAATCTTTAATCGTCTAGATGTTTCGCATAGAACATCCTAAAATTCAATTGCAAAATAAATGAAAAAAAAGATGAATAAATAAATAAATTTTATTATTTTTCTATTCCCTATTTTTTCCCCTTAACCCTTCTTTCTGTAAACTCACATAATTGTTATTCTTTTGATATAATATCAAGCATTAATTTATAACTAACATCAGAATTAATAGAAAACAAAATTAACTACTGTCGTGTTGTTAGATTTCTAACAAATCTGCAATTAATTACATAAATAACGCTACTTTTAAAAAATATGCAATTAATTACATAAATAACGCTATTTTTAAAAAATAGCGTTAACATACAATAAAACACATAACATACAATTCATAATAAATTTTTATAACTCCATATTTAAAATTTTACAAGCAAAATTTGCATAATAACTAACCAAAACAGAAAAAAATAATTAAAAACAATTACAAGTACCCCTAAATAAATTGAAACCACTGAATTCATTATAATTATCTAACCTCAACTTAAAAAAAAAATTACCAAGATATTTTAATTATTTGGAATGACCATTATGAAAACCCAGAGTCAAAAGCATTTCATTTAAATTAACAAATACAAGATTACATTCAAAAAGTCTTATAAAAGTTGCACAAAAATTATTAAAATAACTAATTTCATTCTTTTGGTTCATAAAATATTCAATAATTCTCACATTTATTAATATAAGATTAAATACTTAACTTGAAAATCAAACCTATACGTATTAAGAAGTTTTGTAAATAATCCACTGAATCAAATTGTTGCAGCTCATCCGGATGAAGATTATTTCAAATTATGAAATTAGAACTTAATTCTTTTAAGTAGCAATTAAAAAAATGCCTACTTTCCACCTTCGCTATACATATAATAATTCTAAAAATGCTGTATGCTTGGGCTTGGATTTTACATAATTTTAATTTTGCCAAAAATCTATTTAATAAAGAATTATTCGACCAATGAGTACATTTCATTCTGTAAGCTTAAAAAAGAAGAAAACACATACCATGCAACACATAATGAATTTTTATGAATCCATATTTAAAGTTTTACAAGCAAAGTTTGCATATAACTAACCAAAACAGAAAAAATAATTAAAAACAACTACAAGTACCCCTAAATAAATTGAAAACGCTGAATTCATTATAATTATCTGACCTCAAATTTAAAGAAAAAAAATTATTTGGAATGACCATTATGAAAAAAAGAGCAAAGTTTGCAACCAAGAGCCAAAAGCATTTCACTTAAATTAACAAACACAAGATTACATTTAAAAAGTCTTGAAGTTTTGCAAATAATCCATTGAATCAAATAAATATTGCAGGTCATCCTGATGAAGATTGTTTCAAATTATGAAATTAGAAATTAATTCTTTTAAATAGCAATTACAAGAAATGCCTATTTTCCACCTTCACTATACCTATAATAATTCTAAAAATGCTGTATGCTTGGATTTTACATAATTTTAATTTGCCAAAAATCTCTTTAATCCAGAATTATTCCACCAATGAGTACATTCAATTCTGTAAGCTTAAAAAAAAAACAAAAACATATCATACGATACATAATAAATTTTTAGGAATCCATATTTAAAATTTTACAAGCAAAATTTGCATATAACGAACTGAAACAGACTCCTTAGAGATTCTTTGGATTGAGGCAGCAGACTTGAAGAAGAAATGTAACCGGTCTGACGTGAGCAATTACTCGTAACCGAAGCTCACAATTAAATTGTATTTTGCTTCACTGTAAATATATGTATATGATGTTTTTCTAAATAAAATAATTAAAAACGAAGCAGTGAAGCTGGTCCGTCGATAAAAAATAACCTTTAAAAAAAATAATAAGTTTATTCCTCTGGCTCCGTCGACCCTGGAGCCTACCTCAGCGGTATGGATATATTAATGAAAAGCAAAGCCTCCCTAAAGGGGAAAATAACTAGATTCGAAACTTTTGTGCAAACTGCAAATAATGATGTGGACTTAGTTGAACTTAAAGTTAAACTAAAAAACATTCAAGTTCTTCAAAAGAAAGTTGATGAACTACGAAGTGCGTGCTACGCACAAAGTGAAATGAAAGATGATGATCTGACCAAAATTGATGACGACTTAAACCAATGTGATGATCGTCTGGAAAAATTGGAGGTAAGAATTGAAATTCTCATTAATTCTTACAATAAGTTAAATTCTGCAAAAGCAGTAAATGTTACTGAAAGTAATGTAGATGAAAATTTTCAAATCAAAACTAAAATCCCAGCGTTAGTTTTGCCTGAATTTTCAGGAAAATATGAAGAATTTAGTTCATTTAAAACTCAATTTGATGATTTAATTACAAATAATGTTCAGCTGAGTCATTCACAGAAATTGTATTATCTAAGATCTTGTCTTACTAATGATGCTAAGCATTTAGGTAGTAACTTTGATAATTTTGAATCTTTGTACAATGCTTTAGAATCTCGCTATGATAATGAACGTCTGATTGTTGACATTCATGTGCAGAATATTTTAAATTTTGAAAAGATTCAATCCGAAAATGCGAAAGATATCAGAAGTATGATTGATTGTATACAAAAGAATTTACGCGCTTTGAAAGTATTAAAATATGAACAGAACAATGTGCAGAATATTTTAAATTTTGAAAAGATTCAATCCGAAAATGCGAAAGATATCAGAAGTATGATTGATTGTATACAAAAGAATTTACGCGCTTTGAAAGTATTAAAATATGAACAGAACAAGTTATGTGATGTTTTTCTAATAAATATTCTTCTTCAAAAACTAGATAAAGAATTTAGAAAAAATTTTGAATTATCTCACAAATCGAAAGTAGTTCCAACATTTGACGAGTTTATTAGATTTTTTGGAACAGCGTGAATCAGTTTTGTTATCTATAAATAGAAATATTACACCCGGAAGTAAAGTTAATATAAACAAGAATTCCACTCCTTCCCATAAATCGAAGGTTCTTTTGACAAATGAAAATAAAAATAAAAACTGTGTTGTGTGTAGGAGCTTTCATCCTATTTTCTTTTGCGATACATTCTTAAAGTGTTCATGAAAGATTAAAATTAATTCGTTCACATAAACTCTGCGAATTATGTCTAAAGCAAAATCATAAGAAAAGTCAGTGTCTCTCGAAATTTAAATGCGCTTGCGGGGAAAAACACAATAAATTAATATGCATGGATAATGAAGGTCATTCGAAGACTCCTTGTCGCTCGGTGACGCCACTTAGACAAAACAAAAGTGAGCTCGATGCCGCCGCTGGAAAAGGTGACTCAGAATTGAAAGCGTTGAGTGTTTTAAGTAACAAGAATAAACAAAAAAGAAAAAGTGTACTTTTTTCTACTGCAGAGATTTATGTCCGTGACGCCAATAATCGAAGAATAAAAATCCGTGCGCTTTTAGACAGCGCATCTAATATCTGTGTTCTTACAGATAAAATAAGTGAATGCTTAGGAATAAAAAGGGAGAAAATTAAAATGCCTGTTACAGGTCTTAATGGATCAATTCAAAATATTAAATGGAAAGTGAATACATTTATTTCAAATGAAGAATGTACCTTTAATGAACCAGTTGAATTCTTGATTGTAAATAAGATAACAGGACTAACTCCGTGTACTACGTTAGATATTTCGAAAGTAGAAATTCCACAATTTTTAAATTTAGCTAATAAATCATTTTATGAAGCTTCAGAGGTACATGCCCTTATAAGTGCTGATTTATTTTTTAAGGTTTTGAAAAATAATACGCATAAAATAAATGATGATTTATTGTTTAAAGAGTCTGAATTCGGATGGATCGCATGCGGGAAGCTTAACGAAATACAACCTTCTTATCAGGGACATTGTTTTCTTGTGCAAAATGACTCTCTTCAAAATACTTTAAAACTTTTCTTTGATTTAGAGGGACTTGGTATTCGTGATAATCCAGTTTTGCATGAAAAGGATCAGGCAATGGAAATTTTTAATGACACCGTTGAATTTAAAAATGGACGTTATGTAGTACAACTACCTTTTAGGAAACATTATGAAGAATTATCTGATAATTATTCCTTGGCGCGGCAGCGTTTTCAGAATTTGTGGAGAAGATTTAGTCATGATCCTGAGTTACATCAACAATACCGTGAAATTATTTGTGATTATTTAAAAGAAGGCATAATCAGCATCGTAAATCCTGATACAAAAGAAAATGCTTTAAACAAGCCTATATATTATTTGCCTCATCAGGCTGTGCGGAAAGAAAGTAGTTTAACGTCGAAAACTAGGATCGTCTTTGATGCGGGTAGTCATCAAAATAATGAACTTTCTTTAAATGACTGCTTGTGGCCAGGGGTTAACTTAAATCCAAAAATTAATTTCAGATTGAACAAAATTGCATTTTGTTCAGATGTTAAACAAGCTTTTCTGCAGATATGCCTCTCTGATGAACATAAGGATGCAGTTCGTTTTCTTTGGAGTAGTGATGATCCAAGTGTTGATAAAAGGCCCAATTTACAGATTTACCGTTTCAATCGAGTAAATTTCGGGGTCAGTTCAAGCCCATTCTTGTTAGCAGCTATTATTAGACATCATATTAAAAAATACAAGGAAGATTTTCCCGAAACAGTTGAAATTTTAGACCAGTGTTTTTATGTAGATGATCTCATTTCTGGAAGCGAGGATTTTGAAGAAGCACTTGAAGTATCTAAAAATGCCAAGAAAATTATGGAAGAGGCTGGAATGGTCCTCAGGAAGTGGATTAGCAATAATGCTGAATTAATGGAGCAATGGAAGAATGAAGAATTCGATACCTATCCTGCAGACGCTACTCTCAGCTTGGGCGCACACCAAACTAAAATCTTGGGACTTTCTTGGAAGACGCACGAAGATTATTTAACTATGGATACTAAAAATCTTTTGGAATTTCTTTCTATGGACAAAAATACGAAACGCTTCTTACTTCAAGCAATAGGGAAGATATTTGATCCTTTAGGATTAATTTCGCCTTTCACCATTCGAGTTAAATGCCTCATCCAAGATCTCTGGAATGAAAAAATTCAGTGGGATGAACCTTTACCAAAAGAAATTGAAAAGGAATGGAAGAAGTGGTGTGCTGAACTTCATCACTTAGAAAATTTGAAAATACCTAGGTTGGTTAATGATTCTGCATCAAAGGAAGATACTGTTGAAATACATAGTTTTTGCGACGCAAGTAAAAAGGCATATGGCGCTGCCATATATTTGAAGGTGAAGACACTCAGTGGAATATCGGTGAAACTCCTAACTTCAAAAAGTCGTGTGGCTCCATTAAACGGTGTAACCTTACCAAGATTAGAACTATTGGGTGCTATAGTTGCAGCTCGTCTTAGGTCTAAGGTAAAGAGAATCGTGAATCTGAAAAGATCTTCTGAATACCATTGGACAGATTCCAAGATTGCACTTTTTTGGATAAAGGGTGTAAAAACCCGATGGAAGCAATTTGTGGCAAACCGAGGGAACGAAATCACCAGCTTGACAAATCCCAACTCTTGGCATCACTGTGCAGGTAAAGAAAATCCTGCCGATCTTCTCTCACGTGGAATGAATGCTGATTCCTTGGTGACAAATTCTAGATGGTGGACAGGTCCAGAATTCTTGATGCAGCCTGACAGTTTCAAGAACTTGCAACCATTTATTCCTGAGATTGAAACCATCGAACAAGTCGAAAAAGAAACTTTGCGGCGAGAAAGGAAAATTCCTTTTGAAGATGAGACTTGTAAAGAGACAGCCCTGCTAAATGACAGCTCTCAACATTTTATTGTGGACGACCTCTTAGAACTTTCAAACAATTATTATAAAATTAACCATGTTTTGTCTTATATTTTCAGGTTTATTTTCAATTGCAGGAATAAGGTAAAAAACACAGGACCACTGTCAGTGGAGGAGGTAAGAGAAGCTGAAGAAGTGTTGATTAAGCATGAACAACGAGTTCTCCTTGAAGGAAAGAAACTGCCAAGTAATATTTCGAATTTATTTCCGTTTTTTGATGACAAAGGAATAGTAAGTGTAGGAGGAAGGCTGAAGAATGCTTCAGTGCCATATTCTCAAAGACATCCTCCTATTTTACCTAAGGGTTCAAGATTAAGAAAAATTTATTTTGAAAGTTTACACAGGAAATTATTTCATGTTGGACCACAAGGTCTGTTAAATGCAGTGCGCTTGAAATTTTGGCCTTTAGGTGGCCGTAGTCTCGCACGTAAAACAGTACATCAATGTGTAACGTGCTTTAAATGTAAGTCCACTCTTTCTTCACAAATTATGGGTAATTTGCCTAGTGAAAGAGTTAATGTTTCAGCTCCATTTTCTATTACAGGTATTGATTCATGTGGCCCTTATTTAGTGAAATTTAAAAATCAACGTAAAGGTATTCTGAATAAATTGTATATTTGTATTTTTATATGTTTCGCAACAAAAGCCATCCATCTTGAGACATTAACAGATTTGACTTCCGATGCTTTAATTGCAACACTTAAACGTTTTACAAGTAGACGTGGCAAATGTTTCAAAATTTATACCGACAATGCTACTAACTTTGTTGGAGCGAATTCAAAATTGAAAAAATTTTATAAGCTCATTAATTTCCCAGACAAAGAATTAGCTAATCATTTTTCTCAAGAAAATATAGATTGGAATTTTATTCCACCCAAATCGCCTCACTTCGGCGGACTTTGGGAAGCTGGGATAAAATCGGTGAAGTACCATCTTAAACGTACGATTGGCAATTTTCATTTCACTTACGAAGAATTCGAAACGATTGTCATTCAGATAGAAGGAATATTAAATTCGCGACCGCTTACTCCTCTTTCTAGTGATTCAGAAAGTTTCGAAGTTCTGACGCCAGGTCATTTCTTGATAGGGCGACCTATAACAGCAATTTCTGAGCCGTTTTTAACGGATTTAAAGGAAAACCGCTTAAGTCGTTGGCAAAAAACTACAAAAACTATACAACTTATTTGGAAAAGATGGAAGTCTGATTACTTGAATACTTTACAATCTAGATCAAAATGGATGGTTGAAAAAAATGATCTGATGATCTGCCAAATGGTTTTGATTAAAGAAGATTTTCTGCCAATTAACAATTGGCTTTTAGGGCGAATAACATCATTGTACCACGGTTCTGATGGAAAAGTCCGTGTTGTAAAAGTTCGTACCAAAACAGGGGACTTTAAAAGGACAATTAATAAAATAGCTGTATTGCCTATTGAAGTTTAGCAAGTTGTGAATTATGTTACTCAGTTGTTAGTAATTATACTAGCGGGCAAGCCCGCTTTATATTGCTCGTGTGTTTCCCGTGTTAAATTTCCCCGGTATACGAATATTGGACCGAAATACCAGTGTTCAGCGATTTTACCCGGGCTGCGCCCGCTTAATTCACGTATGTATCGAGAAGATACTGCATACACGTTACACATGCGTAAAATCACGAAAACACCCTTGCACCCACCCTGCTTGCCGAAAGTTGGAACGAACTACCAGTGTCTAGCGGTTTTGCGCGGGCTGCGCCCGCTGTATTAAAGTATACATCCAGAATGCACTGCATACACGACGCACATGCAAAAAATCACGAAAACACCCATACAGCCAGCCTGTTGGCCTTTATTCGAAAGTTGGTCCGAACTACCAGTGTTTAGCGATTTTACGCGGGCTGCGCCCGCTTTGTTCGCGTTTGCATCCAAAAGATACTGCATACACGTTACACATGCGGGAAATCATGAAAACATACATGGAGGCAACCCGTTCGCCGGGATCGAAAGTTGGAGCGAACTACCAGTGTTCAGCGGTTTTGCGCTAGCTGCGCGCTCTTTATTCACATATGCATCCTGAAGACACTGCATACACGATACACATGCGGAAAATCACGAAAACTCTCATGCAGCCAGTAATTATATTGAAAATTATTTTTCTCAATAATTTTGTATTCATGTTTTGTTTACTTATTTTATATTTTTCTATACATACTTTATACTTGTTTACATGAATAACTGAAACTTTAATACTGGTATTTCATAATTAAATTTATGTTAAGTTCTTGCATGTGAACATAGCAAGGCCGGGAGGGATGTTGGCGCATTTTACGCCAACGAATCTCGCCAAATTATTGCATCCTACGATTGAGGCAGCAGACTTGAAGAAGAAATCTAACCGGTCTGACGTGAGCAATTACTTGTAACCGAAGCTCACAATTAAATTGTATTTTGCTTCACTGTAAATATTTGTATATGATGTTTTTCTAAATAAAATAATTAAAAACGAAGCAGTGAAGCTGGTCCGTCGATAAAAAATAACCTTTAAAAAAAAAAAAGTTTATTCAGGTACATTTTGTGAGACTTTTTTTTTTTTTTTTTGGTTATGCTTTGCAATTCCAATATATTGAGAGTTAAGTATTAAATTCCTAGACTTACATTTTAAAAATTAATTCCAACATGCTTGATTATTAAATAATTTAATCAAAAATAATCTTAAATATGATAATAAAATATGAAAGCTTTCAAAGTTCTCAGGGAAAGTTTGCCTAACGAGACAAAACTTGAGAATAAATATTACCAATTTAGTCTCTTATTTACTAATATTTCTTTGACGCATTAATAAAAATAAACATGTTTATATTTAAATAATTATAAACTTCCTTATTTCTTATTACGGATTGATTAACTTTATGGAGTTCCAATTCTGATAAAATTTGTAGCCCTTGGAGAGAAATTATCAGACTTATCTTTTCCACGGATCGTAGATGTTTATTGGTCAATCGAGTTCTTTTGTAATTTTCTTTTTGCACTTATATTGATTATTCAGTTTGTAGACCAAATTATGTATCATTTAATTGTAAACACAATAAAAATTATCTTCTCTGATTTTATTTGACATTTGGAGAAGGACGTTAAAATAATAAAAAATGAAATCCAAGATTTTAATTTTACTTTCTACAAATTTTCTTTCTCCTAAATGTTGCTAGAATAGAAGAATGCTATGAAAATGCTGTCATATTCATAATTTACCAGGGCAAATCCTTCAACATTTAAGTTTCAAAAAGCCAAGTGAGAAGACTATAACTGAATGAAGTATCAAAACCTGTCTTACTTGGGCAACTGAGACAAGAAGCACCCACATTCACATTGTATAAGAATTTAACCAAGGGGCATAAAAATGGTTCGTATAGAGCTTTATTTCCTAAAATTACAAAAATCCCTTAGATTGGTTTTCTTAGCTTGCATTTTTCTTGGATTAATGTAAATATTATAGCTAGGGATAGCTGAGTTAAAGTGTTTATCATCTTTTTTTTTTTTTTTTTTTTTTTTTTTTTTTCGTTTGTTAGTTTTTTTATGGGTGTAGGGAAAATAATGATTTTTATTATCTGTGTATAAAAAAAAAAAAAAAAAAAAACAGCAGCACCTTATAGTTATTGAACAATGACTTCAAAAGTCACTTTAATCAGTCTAGAGGACTGCAAATTTTTTTTTCCAGAATCTCCAGATGACTGGAATTTGAATAAAAGAAAGTTAACATGATGGAATTTTAAATGTCATTAGTTATTCTCATCAGTCTTCAAATACAAGAAGAAATGTCTCAGGTTCTTTGTTAGACACTATATTAAATTAGCAGTTAACATTTAAATAGGGCAGACTTTTTTTTTAGTGCCAACTCTCAAATATGCTTCAGTGTATATAAGCATATTCACAAACACATAAGTGTTGTTATAACACAGATTTAATGAATTAAATTACACCAATTAAGTGTCATAAACATGTTTTTGAAGTTAAACCTTTTAGTATACAAATATAAAATATCTATTGATTTAATACAATACATACATAAATATGAATTGGATAAATTTCTTTTAAATTTTGTGCTTGCCGCATTTTTATTTTAAGCCATATCTCCATATTAAAAGTTCCCGAGTAAAATACAGTACTATAATACTACTATGGGCTAATAGTTCAGGTATTTTACCTGGTTGCCCATAAGAGATATGCTCTAAAAGTTAGGGGGGGGGAAATATGTTGAAATTTTTTTTATCATTATAATTTGTTAATGAATACAGACAAATATGAAACAATGACATTCTATAGAATACCTGGGCATTTTTAAGCAAAGTATGAAATATGAGAAAATTTATATATTCACTGTATATAACAGACATGGGCAAAATGCGGCTCTGGAGCTACTTGCGATCCTTCGTCATCTGAAATGCGACTTGTTTTGAATAAATATAGTTCAATTTTTTAATACAAGTCGAATTTGAAATAGAAATCATGCAGTGCCACGTTTCTTTATTAATCGCTAATTTAATTTCTGATACACTGCTCGACATTAAAAATGCAACACCAAGTAGGCGTGGTCAGAAATTTATGCAAATTTTAGAGTAGACGCACGTCACTGAGTTACGCGAATGATGTGAAATGCGCAGCTCTCCGACGCACGTGAAGTAAGATATAAGTCGTTTTTCTGCCAGACGAATTATCGAAGAAAAATGGTTTATCCCGGACGATATGTGTAATAGGAGAGAATGCCAGGACACCGTCAACGAAAGCACTTCCAGCAGATGGACGATTTTACGAGGGGTATGGTGATCGAACTGAGAAGGGCGAGTTGGTCCTAACGAGTAGGCGCTCAATCGCGGAACAAATTCTATTGTTTGCTGGAAGAGTCCAAGATTTGTAGGTATGGTATGTGAAAGTAGGGATGAGCTAAGAGGAGAAAGGAAAAGGGATTTTGAGTATAGGGAATTTCAGTCGTTCCGGAATTGAGCGCCTGCTATGAACGGACTCCTGCTTTGTGAGGGTAGCTAGCGTTTCGTAAATGTATTATTTATTATTCTTATTGATTGTCTGCCCCCCTTTTTTTTTATACAGTTACAGTTTTCTACAATACCTTAAGTAAATAAAAACTTTACAGTAATAAGAGTTCTAATAAATATTAAATTTCGTAGGAATAAACAAAATATGTAATTTCGCCAAAATTATGCCTTTAAGCAAGTTTTAAATAAGCATACAATTTTACATTGCAAACATGTATTTCTCTAAGAAATATTTTTTTTTGTTTCATAAATTGATAAAAATCAATCTGTCCTTAAAATGTTCAATAAAACATGGAGCATAAAAATAAGCAGTGAAACTCCTTCCACGGTTCGGGAATAAGTCAGCGAGCATATCCCTTTTTTCCCGAGTACCCACTGAAAGCCATTCCACGATCTAATTATTTCCGTTGGAAACCGTTCCGAAACCTTTCCTTTCTATTCCTCTCCCCTGCGTATATTGAACTCGCCCAGCTAACAATAGCAAGTGACAAGTGACGGAGGACGTGACCACCACCCCTTTACTATTAAGTTAATTAGCATAGTGTCACGCCCGCCCTTATCTTGAGTATGACCCGTGATGCCTCATGGGTGGCTCGCACCGCGCCTTCAAACCCAACGCCTGGACCGTCCGGTTGGCAGTTCTACGAATCTAATGCCACCGGGTTGACGCTCATTCTTACTGCCCAGGTCCAGTACCAAATAGTTAAGTACATGGCCGAACTGGGCTGAAATATATTTGCTTGTAACATACAATTTCCGAATTGGTGCATGCCTGTGTACAGATATTACAAATTACATACCTGTGTGTGTACACCTTACATTTTTGTACATAATACATTTCGATGCTTGTTAACAGTCACATGCTTATGAGAGTACAAATTACATAATACATTTAGATACTTGTAGCTGACACATGAGTATGATATTACAAATTACAATTAAATACATGACACGTTGGTATGCTTGTTACAGACAAATGGGCATGAGAAATGCCTTTGTTGGCTGTCAGTGTGCTAGCATGTGCATAGTTTTACCCGAAGTTATGCTGCTGAATATCTGAGATTATTACTTAATTTTTTTCCCCCTGTGTTTGATACCTTGAGGTAACGCTCTCAGTGTAAGCGAATATTGTCTTTGCTGGATGCGTTTTGCACAGACCATTTCATGTTAGATATTCATTAATGGGTTACACTTGGCATATTTCAGTGCCCATGTCCATTAGCTCTTTTATGATCTTTACTATAGCCTTGCTGTGATAGTTGTGCTTAATTAGGAACCTTCTAAAGGCCTGCTCGTTGTTCTGCGGGTACGGAAAGTGCATTCCTTCTGTAAGTGGGCACTGATACAAATAGTGTTCTGCTGTGCCCAATTCACCACAGCTACATTGTTCTGAGTTTGATATTCCAAATCTCGCAAAGTAAGCGGGAAAGGGCCCATGCCCTGTAATATAGTATACCATTTGCGGCCGTGTCATTATGAATTCAGAGTCTACTTTGGGCAGCAGTGCATGGGCTCGTCGGCCGGTGTCCGCATTGTCCCATGCCGTCTGCCATAGTAAGTGAGCTGCATCTCTCAATTTCCGTTTGAGGTAGGACACTGGCTGCGGTATTTCTATCTGTGCGGCCTACATGTTCTGGGCGGCTTCCTTTGCTAATCTATCAGCTGTCTCATTGCCGGAGTTTCCGACATGAGCTTTCGTCCATTCCAATGATATTCTCATTTCTTGGTTTCGACGTAAGGTTTCCTGTATACCCTCTATGATTGGGGAGCTGTGGGCGGGATTGAGGACAGCATGCAGGGTTGATTGACTGTCCGTAATGACACGACTGCAGGGGCGTTCCCGATGTATAATATCTTGTATTGCGTTACTGATGGCAGTGGCCTCGCTTTGGAATACGCTGTTCTGCGCTGTTAGGTGCTCCTTCCATAGATTGACAATATTATCGCCTTGAAATGCCACATATGCGCAGCCGACTCTTTCATCGATCTTGGAGCCGTCTGTATAGTAAGTATATGCGGCTTTAGTGGATCTTAGATTCTGCCGAAAGTTGACGTGTACTCCAGTGCCATGCTGCGCGGGATGCGTGTCAAGGCGATTGAGGGACTGCTCTATTTCGTCTGCCGTAAATGTTTCCTCACCCTATTGTACTACCTGCCCCAGCTGTCTGATGGATCGATATACTGCTTCCTTCTCGACACTGATGTGTAGAGGTAGCAGGCCTGCCAGGACTGTCAGCGCATTGGTTGGCGACGCTCTAAATGCCCTCGTTATGTTTAACAGGAATGGCCTTTGAAGGCTCTGCAGGTGCTTCACCTTTCTGCCTTGCATCGGTAAGGCCCAGACAGCTGCACCATACGTCACGATCTTTTCTGTGACAGTTGAGTATAATATCTTAAGTATGTGAGGGTTGATTCCCCAACGATCACCCTTCATCATTTTAAGCTGCTGTGCTATGCTGGCGGTGCGTTTTTTTAACGAGAGCACATGCGGCATCCAGTTGAGCTTATCATCAAATATAATTCCTAGATATTTTAGTTCTCGCCACCGTTGAGCGTGATACGTGGCTGTTGCGCAAGTGTGCCTCCCTTTTTCGGTATTAATAACACTTGTGATTTTTCTTCCGCTATCTGCAGTTTGAGTTCGGCACACCTCGCTTGAAAAAGGTCGCATGATTCTTGACAATTACGTTGTAACTGTTCTCTCGTGTGGCCCTGTACCAATAATGCAGCATATGCTATGATTTTTGTATGGCTTGGCCACTGCTCTGTTAAGATGCTATTAAACGTCAGATTCCATAAGAAGGGTCCCGCGCAGGATCCCTGCGGGCACCCTCTTGTCTGCTTTTTGTGCAGGAAACCTTTGTTATGCGGCAGGATTAGCTGTCGTTCCAAGAGGTAATTTTCTAATGTCCGATAGATGTTGCGCGGACAGCGTGATTTCCTTAGGGCTCTCAAAATTGCCGGCCACCACAGCGTATCAAAGGCGCTTTTTAGGTCGACTGAGATAAACGCAGTGTGGTGTCCGGATAGCCTATTTTGCACGATGGTCTCTTTTACCTTCATAAGGGCATGAATGGTAGATTTGCAAGTGCGGAACCCATATTGGTCCGCGCTCAGGTAATTACTGATGTGGAGGTGGTGCCTAAGCCTATTCATTAATAGTTTTTCATATGTTTTTCCTAATGCCGAGAGCAGACATATCGGTCTGTATGCATTAGCCTGCTTCGGATCCTTGTTCTTTTTTAGGAAGAAGATGACCTGGCCAATTTTGAAGCACCTGGGGAACGTGCCAGTATTCAGCAGCTTGTTAACCCTTTAACTGCTTAAGACGTGTTTAAACGTTTTTCGAATTTCTTTAAAAATGCTTAAGACGTCTTTACACGAATTTCAAATCTCACGAAAAATGCTTAAGACGTGTATACACGAAGCCCGAATTTCGCGAAGATTGCATAAGATGTGTTTAGACGACGCAATCTGGTCTTCCTTCCCCTACCTTTCTGCAGGCGGCTGTCAATTGACACAAAGCTCTTAATAGGGTGTGAAGTCTCTTTCAAAAGATCACTTTAGGAAAAAGTCCTTAGAGTGAAGTATCTTTGTCAGACAGCAGGTATGTATTATCTGTGTGCCGACTAAAAGTTTGCGAAAGAAGATAAATCGTTTTACAACTGTTTGCCTTGTGGTACTTTATACAAATGAAAGTCAAACAGGATCCGACGTTGTTATAGTACATTGCCGAATTTTAGTAGAAACAAGAAAAAATAAGAATTGTAACGGAGGACGCCTTTATGCCTATATGTTATAGAATCAAATATTTTATTTTTGTATTAAAAAATGATTACAATTTCTGATTCGTCAGAAAACAATATAAAATGTTGCAACCAGCTTTCTTGTTTGCCTTCGTATTTCAAATGCGCGTTATTATAATGTTATATTCTTCTTTTTACATTCTTAAATGTTAAAACTGTGCTTTCAGTATGCCTGAGTTTTGTACTCGTATGTGTGGCTCTATGCTCCGTAGAAATGGCGAACTGACATATAAAAATTATATGAATGTTGAAAGGTAGACATTCTACTCGAAACTTCAACTAAATGGAATAAATGAATACGCCGAAGGAATTTCTAGAAATATTTGTTTTAAAAATTTTATTATTAAGATTTTAAATACAAAATGTTTTGAAATCTAAAGGAAAAAAATATGTAATCCTTGAAACATTTTTGGAAAGAAATCTATCGATATAAAATCTCTTAAAATTAATGGAGTGTAAATTAATTAAAACAGTTAGTGTACGGAAGGGTTAGATATACTGCGCACAAAAAATTACAGTCAGAAGATCAATTATTTAAAGATATAAATTAATTACATTAAAAGAATTTAAAATAAATTAACATCTGTCCAAATGTCAATGCTAACAGCAATAGCACGAATGAAAGTTATTCTTTAAATTCCGAACTTAGTTCATCCGTCAGTACGCAATGATTGTGTATTTGCGATTACTTTTCTTACAGATACTACAAAAGGCCGCCAACGAAGTAGCGGTAAAATCGTTGAATACTAATAGTTTGAAGCGGGTTCAAATCCTGATGAATGGATTGCCTGCATACCAGTTTTAGCGAATGTTTGTTGCGCATGTTTAATGTGAATATGAGACAATTTATTTAGCTTTTCATGATGACGTGCCTTGACTACGAGTCCTCGCTCGGGTTGTGTTTGGTTTGGCTTGTTAAATTATTGAGCACGTGAAGGCGATCTGTCTAAGGAGAGGTATGCTTTCGTGACAGATTTTCTAAGGGAAACAATCTCGCACTGCAAAAAGTTAAAACCATAAAAACGCCCATGCAATCAGCTTGTTCACGGGGGTTTGAATGCAGGTCAAACTACCAGTATGTTAAGAGAAGCGATTCCAAGAATGTTTAATTATTTTATTTAGTTTGTCATAAGCTAAATAAAATAATTAAACATTCTTGAAATCTCTTCACATTACTGAAATGGCAATAACTTCGAATTATACAATGCTACCATTTTTCCTCTAATATGAAATTTCGAACTTTTCCGTTATCGGACAGCCCACCAGGGACTGAGCGGAGTCTAACGGAACAACTGGTGGTTTTGTCCGGGGTTCGAATCCCGGGAAACGAGCTGGTTGCCAGGATGATATTCTTAGTTTTCCATATGTGTAACCTGTATGCAAGCTAATTTCCGTTAGGCAGTCCTCGAACGAAGGCATCCTTCACCTTAGGCAAATAACCATCGAGTACTTTGCCATAATCAAATAAACCTTTATCCATAACATGCTTCAAATATTTTTATGTTGAAAAGTTCATGCGCCGAAGTTGGCCCCCGTTGAATGAAATATGTTGTTTATTTTTTCTTTGTTTTTTATAACAACAATGTTCTTGTTTTCAGAATCTGAATTATCAATAAAATTCTTTTAATAATATGCGATTCTATTCTGTTTTTTTGTTTAATGAAAAATTAATTTAAGCGACAAATATCTTACATTTAGAAAAATTTTCGATTTTCGAAACGAGTTGCTGTCAAAAGTGCATCTTCTCGTTGCTGCATATATTTATTTAAAGCAAACTGCTTGGCGCATGTGCTTTTATATTTGAAAAGATTCAGAGAATTTTCAACATGGAAATAAAGTTATTAATTTTACTGAATTTTGTGGATTCTTTGTGTTTTGAGGTAAAATTCAAACCATCAGATATGTGATAACCTTAAAATAAGGGTATATATAATCAGGATTTTGCGGCCAGACATTCCCAGCGAAATAAATTACAAAAAATTATCTATGTAGAATTAATGTATATTCCGTTTAGTATTTTAATTTATCAGTGTTATTACACATCAGTTTATCAGTGTAAGTTATGTCGAGTTTTAGTTGTGTTCGATATAAGAATTTTATTTGGTTTATATAAATCCGATTCGTTTAATAATATTATATTTATTAAATACTATTTATTAGGTTTTCAAATCTGTCAAACCCAATCAATGGCCTCCTGGCTAAGATATCTGATTATTGCTATTTCGACTCGTATTCGAACCCAAACAAACGAACTGGTTGAATTTTGTGATTTCCCCTATGTGTAACATGAACATGAGTACGTTTTACTTAGAAAGTCGTCCATGGAGACATTCATTGCCTTCGGCTGATAGATCTCGTTTCCCTTGCCATACTCAAAAAATCTAAAACTTTTTCAAAAACACTAACAGATGCATATAACAAAATAAAATTAAGTAAATGCATATAAGAAAATAAATTAAGTAAATGCATATAAAAAAACTGAAGTAAATGTATATAGCGGAAAAAAAATGAGGTAAAAACAAATTTTCAATAATTTTTCAATACAGTAGTTTTTAAATTGCTTGTTTTCAAATTTTATTTCATTTTTATGTATGTACTAATATA
Organism: Stegodyphus dumicola; assembly: GCF_044657685.1. Classification (NCBI taxonomy): domain Eukaryota; kingdom Metazoa; phylum Arthropoda; class Arachnida; order Araneae; family Eresidae; genus Stegodyphus; species Stegodyphus dumicola. The sequence continues at coordinate 28,601,549 of NC_140779.1, read as the reverse complement.
CAGTGTATGTGTGCGAAAGTGTGCTTGTTCGGCATATCCATATATATTAATTAAATAAATCTGATTTGAAAATGCATGATCTAACGCGCTATTCTCGTAATTTGAAAAACACTAAAGTATTGTCTGAGAAAAATGTTTATAAAGAAAATTAAATTTCGTCTCCTTACTCGGTGCTGTGTAAAAAATTTGAGTAAGCTTATTAATTTTTTCTTCTTTATTAAAAACAAATTAGTTTCTTTTCATCTATATATGAAAAATAACAAAATTTTGTTGTCAGAATGGAAATTCTTAAAAATATGAAGTTCGTTATTTTCAAACAAAAGTTTCTGAGAAATTTCTCTAGGTCAGCAGGTAGTAACAGGACCACTGACTGCTTTGTTTGAAAAACCCGATGAAGTGGATGATTTTACCCCCAAAAGGTTTTCTTTAACAAAGCAGATGCGGTCCAAATTGCTTTTCTGAGAAGCGTTCGTATTTGAATAGCTTGAAGCTTGAAAGCTTGAGTTGGAAGATGTTCCCGAAGTCAGACAGCAATAAAATTTGTTATAAAGTGTCTCACAAAAGTGATGGGACACTTGTGCTTTACAAAAAGAAACTGTAATAAAATAAATTTAAAAAACATGTAAAAATTTTTGTGGGTGTGTTTCATACTTAAATTTAGTAACAATTATTACGTAACATACATTTTCTCAAAATATTAAAATAGTAATTTAATATAAGTACAATTGTTTAGAATGGAGCAAAAAATGGCTCACATAAGTGATGGGACACAATTAGATACTACTACGTACTACAATAAAAATATTTTTGGGGGTTTTTATTTTTACTCAAAAGCAATTGGCAATAATTTATTAAATCGTCTGCAGTCTTTCTCTCCAGTTTGTTTTGGAATTTTTTTGTTTTTTAGCTCTGTGGAGCCATAAATGCTAAACGAAAAGAAACTTTGCCTGAAATTCGAAAATTAGTTATTAATTTGCATATTGAACGTGGAAAATCTATTAGAGAAACTGCTGAAACAGTTAACATGAGTCATTCAGCAGTTTTCAGTATCATTAAACGATATAATAAGAATCATATGATTCAGGATAAAAGAAGACCTGGCCAACCATTAAAGCTATCCAATGGAATAAAGCGAATTATTGTTCAAAATATTTTAAAAAAATCCAAGAATGAATGCTCCTAAAGTTGCTGCTGATTTACAAGCATTATATGGAGTAATTGTTAACCCTGAGACTATTAGAAGAATAATTCGATCTGCTGGAGCAGCCAGGAAGCAGGAGAGCAGCCAGGAAAAAATTCTTCGTAAGTGAAAAGAATAGAAAACTCAGGCTGGCTTTCGCAAAATCCAACATAAATAAGAACTCTGATTACTGGAATGAAGTTATATTTGCTGATGAGAGTAAATTTAATATATTTGGTTCTGACTGTAGAATCTTGGTGTAGAGAAAGCCCAGGAAAGAATTTCGCAAACAGAACTTGGTGCGAACAGTAAAACATGGTGGAGGAGGAGTTATGGTATGGGGGTGTATGTCGTCCGCTGGAGTTGGTAATCTTGTTTTTATTGACAGTAAAATGGATCAGTACAAGTATATTGACATTTTAAATCAAAATTTGAAATCTTCAGCACGAAAATTGATCCTTTGTAACGATTTTAAATTCTACCAGGACAATGACCCCAAGCACACTGCTTTGAACGTTAGACTCTGGCTGCTGTATAACTGTCCTGAAATAATAAAAACACCACCACAATCTCCAGACTTAAATCCCATAGAGAATATTTGGTAAGAATTGGAATCAAGAATTCGCAAACACACCATTTCTTCAAAACAACAATCAAAATCATTGCTTCAAGAAGAATGGGGTAAAATCACTCCAGAAATCACAAAAAAATTAGTCGAATTCATCCCAAGAAGATTAAATCGCGTTTTAAAAGTAAAAGGAAATCCAACAAAATATTAAAACATTTTAAGAAGTAAAGTTTTTGGATAAATATTTGATGGAAAAGTAAGTGTCCCATCACTTATGTGAGCCATTTCTTGCTCCGTTCTAAACAATTGTATTTTTATTAAATTACTATTTTAATAGTTTGAGAAAATGTATGTTATGTAATAATTGTTACTAAATTTTAGTATGAAATACACCCACAAAAAATTTTTACAGGTTTTTTAAATTTATTTTATTACAGTTTCCTTTCGTAAAGCACAAGTGTCCCATCACTTTTGTGAGACACTGTAGATATTTCTCTCTCTCTCTCTGTGAGTTCTTGAAATCTTGGAATGGGTGAAAGTTTATTTTGTTTTACATATATAAGGAAACTGCATGTAAAGCAAAATAATTCAAGGCACCCATTGTATGTTAATCATTGTACGTCCCCTCAGCTCTTCGGTTGGGTATTAAGAAAAGAAATTCCTATACTGCTTTTGTATTACTTGTATAGTGAAAGATTTGAAAAAAATAGCTTCATATGAAAAGCTTTTCTCCGATGAACGAATACAGCTGAAACATGTTTCTGTCTTCAAGTATACCCACAAAACATGAAATAGTATTGTACTCTTTTGTATTCTATTGCATTTTTATATTACTTCGTGGTAAATTTTTTTATTCTTAAATTTCTCTCTCTCTTTTCTTATAATACACAAGTACTCTTTCAAATATGGCTGACCTATGAACCTAAATTTTTATACTATAAAATTTTATATAAAAATTAGCCGTAATCATTAGACACAGCTTTGTGTATATTATATTCTTGAATACATGCCTGCAATTAATACTAAGAATACTATTGATAAAATTCGTGATACAATTAATAATGAAAATACTGTTTAAGCTAAAAACCGATTTGAATCTTTTTTTCATTATAGGGTAACATGAGCCAAACAATTTTCGTTAGAAATATACAATTATGCTAACTTGACACATTAGATAGAAAATATTTTATCGTCATCATCGGCTATGATAAAAGATTTATACGCTTAAGATTTTGGATTATGATAAATCACACAGGACCTATTTGTGTAAGGGAAAGGAAGTCTTCAGAGTAGATTTTATTTTTGTGGGAAACAAACTGTTAATTCACAATTCATTGTACTTATGAAAAACCCCTAAGCCTCCCATGCAGCCGCTAGAATTTACCGGTGCTCAGCTATCTTACCGCTTGGAGACTAGTTGGCTTTCTGAACTTACGCAATATCTATCTGAATTTGAATATTTGCATAAAAAACGAGCAAAATAAAATGACACATTGTAAATAGTACATTTTACTGAAATCAAACTTTCTTTGAAAAAGGAAAATTAATTGTAAGGAGTAAGATGGATGCATTTAATTAAACGGCGGGCAATAACAGCGCTGATCATATGTTTCGTATAGGAAATCATTTTCTTCGTGTTATCGTATAACGGAAAATATCCACAGATTATATTTTACAGTTTTTAAGAAGTCATGGGTTATCTTCTTTAAGAGAACACCTTCGTGGGCAATTTTCTAAATAAAATTGGCTTGAATTCACGTTACGCATCAAGAAAATCATAAATACCACAAGCAGCTAAACTGTTCGGTTGCCAACAACAAAATACCAACATCCAGCAATCTTATTCACTCAACTATAGTGAACTTAAACTAATGTTTGTATATTATTAGCAGTATTAAAATAACGAAAATATTTATTCTAATAAAAATTTTTGTTTGAATATCCTCCCTAGTAAGGTATTTCCTTTGGTTGGAGATTTGTCAACAATAAATGCTATGTTTAAACAAGACATTTATTTAGAGCATAATGCTTCAAAAATGTATGCTGGGATCCCTATAAAAAAATATCGCCGGAAAATATATCTCCGAAAAAATATTTAATTATTCATATTCTTAAGATTAATTATTAAATAATTAATAACTTTTATAATTATTAAATGAAATGCTTATTTATACTTTACCAAATGTACAGCAACACTCTTTCTTTACAAAGATACCATATTGAATAAATTATATTGTAAGCTAATAAGTAACAACATTGCTTTGTTTAATTAAGATACAATAACAAGCCGAACAAACATTAAATTGTCAAACAACAAAAATCAGCGTTATATTTTCAAATTTTCACAATCTAATTTTCATTATATCTTATCTCGTTCATTTGCGCTTTTGCAGCTGAAGATGATGGTTCGGTAAAACCATCGAAACTAGTCCTGTGAAAATTTGAAAATATAACGCTGATTTTTGTTCTTTGACTTCCAAATTAATTGCTTTGTTTGTTATTAATATGTCTCATCCTTCCTATTTCAGATAAAATTTACTAGTGTTTCTTGGACAGGAAAGCAAGAATTTTTAATTTGAATCCATAAATTTATGATACACTGAAAACGGTTTCATGTTATAATTCCCTTTCTGAATATCTTGAATGTATATGAAAAAGTAAAATGCAAATTTAACATTAATATTACCACCCTTAAAAACATCCAAATATTTCGTTTATTACTCTCTTAAAACTACGTAATAATTAAGGAAAAAAGAAATTATTTAAAATAATTATTAGTTGCCTGCAGTTGAAGAATATAGGAAAATGCAGAAGGTTTTAAAAATTTTTAATTAATGACAAAAATACAGAAAATCGGAAATAATACGAAATGTTTCAGCAATATCTCAGAAGGAATGAAAATTGCACGAGATATTTGTCAGAATATAATTTTAGTGATAGCAGTTTAATCAGTCTGCATTGAAATTCCGGTTATAATTAGTGACATACAGATTTAGGTTACTTAGGTTAAAAATGCGTAATAATTTAAAATTTAACCGGGTAAATTTTAAAACCAATTTATTTGAAAACTATCAGCTTCGCTGCGAGCCTTCGTCTGGCTTTTAAATGTACCGGAAAAATGGCTGAAGGGAACTCTAAACGTTAAATTTAAAAACTGCGTAGGATTTTACTCTGCAGAACAACTTCATAAAAAAAGTTATTACGTATAACAAAATTACAATGAAATAAGCAATGTCCCTTAATACAAATATTAATTATCCTAATAAATAAATTAACCAAATTCCCTTTGCAAAATCTTAAGAACTCAAATGGTATAAAGGAGGTTAATAACTTTGTTTCCTAAAAAAATCAGTCAAAACTTTTCAATATCTTAAAAACAGTGAAATGAGCAATAAATAAAATAAAGGAATGCAAAAAACAAAAAATTCTGAAAAGCAAAGTATAATTAATGATATTTTATCTTATGTTTTCAAGGGAAAAAATTACAATGAAATAAGCTATATCCCTTAATACAAATATTAATTATCCTAATTAAAAAATTAACCAACTTTCCGTAGAAGAACAAAAATCATGTAAAACTTTTCAATATCTTATAAACAGTGAAATAAGCAAAAAAATGACATGAAAGCAACTCAAAAAACATAAAATTCCGCGCAGAATTTTACTCCACAGAACAACTTTATCCAAAAAAAAAAAAAAAAAAAAAAAAAAAAATCAATAAAAATATATTATATTTATATAAAAATGACAATGAAATATGCCAATCTCTTAAAAACAGTGACATAAGAAATACGATGAAAAATTGTTGCCAAACCCATATTTCTAAAAGAATGAAACTATTCAAAATGATGCGATTTCATCAAAAATCTATCAACAAGAATAAGACAGGAAAATTGTTGCCCAAATCACATTTTTAAAGATGTGAGATGTGAGAAATGTACTCGGAAGCTTCATTTAAAAAATCTTTTAAAAATACAAAATATTATCATTTCTCCAAAATTCTTTTTGTAAAAGCATTCGCAAGGATGAAAGTTTAACGTGTCCAAAAATCAAAGAAAAATAATCTGTACATTCTTAAAAATAAACTTTTTTAGAAAAAATCCCATTGAAAAAGTGTTAAGCTCCCTTTGTTAAATAAATTCGTATTTAATCGATTTATTGAAACACGAAATTTATTTTAAGTTCGTAAAATAGCTAAGTGCCTACGTTTCATGACGATGTGAAAATGGAGTGTGTAGAGTAAAATCTCACTTTCCTATAGCACATTATGTTTCAAAATGACACGATTTCGTTACAAAACATGAAATAAAAAAAATTCGAATTCGAATTTCGAAAAAATCGCTTCGAAGTGCACTGGCTCTTGTGTAGATGTACCTATGTACCAAATTTCGTAGCCGTGGGTCTATTAGCTTACGCGCAGCGCGAACGAAAGGCGCGCACACACAGACAGACTTTCTTTTATTATATGTAGAGAAGATATGTAGAGATAAGATTGTTTAAGGTAAGGAAACTTTCAAGTTTCGCAGCTGTACCCCCTGCGGCATTAAGACGATCATCACGGGGAGTCTAGCCTTTTACAATTCTCTTGAGAGCTCACAGGTACTGAACAATATATAGCAATCAATCTCACTTAGCGGAATCATTGAAGTAAAATTCTGGGAGGGATGGGAAATAACAAAAGAACTGCTTGACAATTTTCAGAGGTTTAGGGTTATTTTCGCGACATTTTACGGGAAGTTCGGTCCAAAACTAGCGACAGTTTTAAAGAGATTCGCAGATAATCACTCGACAGACTAAGGGTTAAACAGATCTTCGAACAAGGTGATGTTGGTTCTCACTATAATGATACGGTAGTCTACCCCGTCCGGCTCAGGTGCTTTCTTTTGCGGCAGGCATCTTAGTACTTGTAATATCGCTTGGCTTGTAAAGTTGACATCCTCTGCCGTGTTTACCTCCGTGGTGTCTTGTCTGATTGTCTGGTAAGCCAATGTATTCTCTGAGGGATCGTCCTTTGCAAAAACTGTGCTAATGATTTCTGCTAACGTGGCTTCCGTTGGTTGTTCCGTGTGATCAGAGACAGGTAGAATATGGAAAGAAGCTGGTTTGAAAAGTTTGCTAGTGGCAGTTTTATGATGAATGCCGTAAACTTCTGTGTTGTCTGTGCAAAATCTTCTCCAGCTGTCTAGCTTGGCTTGCACGATCATGCGTTTGTACCGTGCTCTCTCTCGCTGGAAAGTAATGAGCGTATTAGATTGTATATTGTTACGGCGCTCCTGTTTTAAACGTCGTCTGAGGGCGCGACATTTTTGCTGCTGCTCTCTGAGATTTCTATTCCACCAGCTGAGACCCGTGACCTTTTTAGTCTTCGGATTGACAACAGCTCGTTACATACTGTCCTTATTGTGGACATTAGGTTGCTTGTGATGTCGTGGAGTTCTTCAGTTGTTGTTGCCTGTGCTATCATTTCATTGTAGGGGACAATTCGTGGTTTTATTGCTGATATAAACGGTCTCACTTTGCTGCCTGGTAGATTGTATCTTTTGATGATTGTTGTTGCTGTATCACTGACTATTGAGAATCTTATATAGTTATGGTCCGAGAGGCTTATGTCTTCTACTACTGTCCAGTCATGCATCATTTGCGCAATCTGCACTGTAGCGACTGTGAGATCGGGCCATCCCCTGGAGTGGATACGATCGAAGGTAGGTGCCGCGTCTTGATTGTTGACCACACTCAGATTACTGCTTGACAAAAAGTCTTCTAGCATTCTCCCTTTTGAATCTTTACTGGCATATCCCCAGGTGGAGCTATGCGCATTAAAGTCTCCAGCGCATAATATGTTGAGGGACGTGTGTCGCTGCAGTAGCTGTTGCATCTGCTGAATAGCTGTCTCTAGGTCTGCTGACGGTGGTGAGTAGAGAGAAATCAAGATTTTTCATCTCCAGGAGTACTGCGACGAAGTCTTGTTCCGCCGTAATGATAACCGGCGTCCACGCTGGGTTACAATTGATGATAATTGCTCGGGGTGGTTCGTTTTTATCTACTTTTTGATATACCGTCCATTAGAGAGGGTATCCAACTGCTTTTCCTTTTAGGCAGTAGGGTTCCTGAGCGAAGATCATGTCAACCCCTTCTGTTGCCGTGTAGTTGGCCGCTTGCCGTAGCTGCCTTGGCGTGCTGCAAATTAATTTGGAGACACCTTATGGGCGTTTCTGTAGTGATATTGTCTGCATTAGTGTCAGTTTGTTGATGTGGGCAGTTATCGTATTCACTGTTTGACAATGCTGGTGTGACCGTGGGCTGTGGCCTGTTCGATTGTGTGTTGGTGCTGCCTGATTGATTCTCTTCAGTATTCAGTAGCGCTTCTGACCTTATCGACTTCTCGTTGGTAGATTGCACACTCCGTTGCATATGCGGGATGGTGGAAGTTAAACCTGGTACCCAGCTTACAGTTTGCGTCTCCGCAATTAATACAGGATGGTTGTTCAGCTGTACAGTCTCTAGTTGCATGTCTGCCTGAGCAGAATCCGCAGAAAATCTTTGTGGATCTACAGTTTTCCTGGATATGGCCAAACTGCTAGCAGCGGTAGCATCTCCGTATTCCCAGGAATTCTGAGATGCCATGCGCCTGCCAGGCAGTGAATATTCTTCTGGTCTTAATAGTCGTTGTAAATCCCTCGGGGGAGCACTCAATGATCCACTTGACTTTTTGTGGGCGTTGCTCGCGCAGTCGGAAGAGTGCCTTATAGTTCTTGTGGGATGTACCGGTAGCTGTGCTAAGCTCTGAGATGAGCTCTTCGGGCTTGGTATTCTCTCCCACATTATGTACCGCTATTCTTGGTTGGCGGCGCTGCAGGCGTTCCGAGATTGACGGTCTAGTGTCCTTATGTCAAATCGCAGCTGAAAGCCACATGGATGCGAGCACGGTGCATCGGCTATGGCGAACATGGTTAGAACAAGGAAATGTGGGAAGAAGGAGGAATGTAGGTGCAGCCAGAGTGACGTCAGCACGCGTGGATCGACGCATCCGCCGGCAAGCTGTGGCGGTTTCGCAAGTCACTTGTACCGCGATTCTGCAGGATGTACGAGATACCCTGGATGTTCCCGTGTCCCAGAACCATTTCCCGTCGATTGGTTGAACGTGGCCTGCACTCACGGCGTCCGTCAAGAAGACTGCTATTGACCCCACAGCATAGACGCCAACGTTTAGAATGGTGCCAGACTGGAGTGATGTGGATGACAGAATGTTGAAACGTCGTGTTCTCAGAATGAGTCACGCTTCTGTTTATCCAGTGACAGTCGCCGCATACGTGTGTGGCGTCGACGTGAAGACAGATCTAATCCGGCAGTAACTGTGGAACGCCCTACCGCGCGACAACGTGGAATAATGGTTTGGGGAGCTATTGCCTACGATCTTGGGTCACCTCTAGTTCGTATTCAGGGCACTATGACGGCACAACGATACTTGGATAATTACTGCGGCCGGTGGCAATCCCTACGTTCAGGGGCTGCCTAATGCAATTTTTCAGCAGGATAAGGCCCGATCACACTGTGCTCGCATCTGCCAACATGCTCTGCAAAGTATACAGATGCTTCTCTGGCCACCGTACTCTCCTGACCTGTCACCACTCGAACATGTATGGGATGTGATTGGACGCCGTTTTCAGACTCTGTCCCTGCCTCGTTCAGAAGATGAACTGTGGCAAATGATTGAAAGGGAATGGAGACCCATCCCTCAGGACACCATCCGCACTCTTATTGACTCTATGCCTTGACGTGTTTCTTCGTGCATCGCTGTCCGCGGTGGTCCTACATCCTACTGAGCCGACGCCGTTCTCGCTCTGCATTCTGGCTATCATTTTGAAATAAAGATCACTTATTGCTGCTTGCTGTCTCCGTCTTTTTTCCAAATTTCACCGCTTTCTGACCACTTTTTCTTGGTGTTGGATTATCAATGTCGAGCAGTGTATTATGTATGTAAAATTTTGATAGATTTCAAAATGTCCACTGCTGGTTTATCGTCAGAGCAACAAATATGTAAAATTAAAATATTTGATTTCTGGTAATTACTATTCCGGTTATGTTAGTTTTTGAACAGGTAATGATCATTGGAATATACTAATATCAAGCTAATCTAAAACGCAATGCTAATATTTTTATTTAATTATTCTCCCTAATATTTTTTTCTCTCCAGTTAATTTTACTTCAGGTAGTATCTGCTTACATTCGTGTGTGATCCCATTGTTCACAGCAGTTGTGATCCACCTCGAAGATTTGCTATTCGTTGTAGGGTACTTTTATTCAGTCCTTGCATGGCGTGAGTAACTGAAAGAAACGTGTTTCGCCGTGCAATACATACAGAGCTCTTTTAACCTGTGGAAGAATTTTAAGAGGATTTTGTTTTTGGTGGAGTGAACCTTCAGCCTCTTACTTAGTTAGGAGACTTATCTCAATTTTCTGCGGAACTTCTTCAAAGTTAATTTCCTATCCCTAAGCAAATCACGCATTTTTATGCGACAGCTTCACATACTTCACAATAATATGCTTAATGAATACTTTCCCAACATGAAACTCTATTTTTCGTAATAATTCCTTGGTAATCCAAGGAAGGGATTATACTTTGTTTCACCAATGGCTGTGCATGCTGAAATATTTGGAGTCTTGGGAAGAATCACTAGTTTGGCAACGATTTAAATTTTAGTCAAAATGTCCAATTCCCAATTTATCAAATATTGTTATTTCAGATAGAGATCTTTCACCTTAATCATCAAATCTTCATATCAATAACTTTTCATCGAGCAATGAGGGATCAACAGAACATAAACGTCTCTCTTCTCCAAAGTTTCAGCCAAAACGGCATATTGATATTGGTGAAATCTCTTTAGCTTGTGACATTTACTAGTACGTTTCGATTTCTGTTTTCGCGTTAGGTTAGAGTCATTTTGCTGCCCAGCATATCTAATAAATTTTCACGCTTTAGTATTGCAGCTGCGCCGTTTGCCTGGCTCTGATGCCAGCATTGCATTTTTAATCTGTTGATATTTTTTGTCTTCCTAATTTTCGATCATCATGTACATCTGACACTCCTTTATGAACGCTTAGTAGCCAAACGAAAAACTGTGCAATGATCCACTACTTGATCGCTACAAATTTCTGGCAATAACGTGAAATTTTGCTCCCGTAAAAGTTTATGCTTGAAATCTGATCTTTCACTTTCTAAAGTGTCCTCTGCCTACAGATTCCATTTGGGATATATTTTCTTCACACAGGTTAGGTAACCCAATAGAAAGTTATACTATGTAACCGTTAGGCTGATGATAATTTACTTTAAACTTTCTTCTGAGTTATTTTACTTATTCAAGACGAGACGGTAAGTCATTTAACCTCCTTCAAAGGTCCAGCAGTTAGAATATGGTGGATCCGTTCACCTATTTGGCAAGAGCTTAGGAACTAACTATTGTGCAGATATCTGCCGTGTTACAGAAAGCCTTCACATCGCACATCTTTGCGATCCACAGAAATATGAAGACTTACGCGTTCATTTTACATCTGCGAAATAAATTCACTGTAGTAGTGACAAGTATGTTTTCTTTCTGTAACATTAGTTTTGACTTGCCACACAATTGAAAAACAGCTAGTGTTGCCTCCTACGCGGCAATATAAGTTATGTACAGCGCATTGTTTCTGCGCAATTTTTAGTTAGTTAAGATTCGAACTCCTAGCGTAGCATACATGTGTTTTGATCCCGTATGGTCGGGAATTTATCATTTTCGATTTAGATTTTTAGTTATGATACAGTCCACTAAATAAAATTGTTGTTGTTGTAACGTTGTCTTTAGTATAGAGTCTAACCAGCGACCTCAAAACAGCTAGGTTAAGAAGTTCGGCTGGTAGACGGTTGGGATATGTCCTCGACGAAGCGTTTATATAGCCTGGCAACTACTAGATTTATTAGCAATAGGTTATGTATGTCCAGAATTATCATAACGATTCAAGAGATGGTTTCAAGAATTTTCAATGATGCGCATGATCTTCGTTATCCATGTCCAAAATTATCAGGACAATTCGAGAGAGAGTTTTAAGAACTAATGCGCATGAATTTCGTTATCTATGTCCAAAATTATCGGGACGCTTTGAGAATTTTGAATAATGTGCAGTGTACTGATTACTAAAATATTCTAGCACATTCCGTTACATGCCATGCTGAAATACTGTATCAGTCAGCGCCATAATGAGAGATACTGATTATTCAAATACCAACGAAATTGCAACATTCTTTTTTTTTTTTTTTTTTTGGTGGATTCTATACTGGGCATCAATAAAAATAGTTATTACAAAGTTTTGGGAAACAAATATTTAACGATTTCTTAGGTTAGGATCCTAAGATTCAAATGAACTCAGTATGTTGGTCCTTATGTTGTGTGGAGAAAGAAAATTACTTTTTAAGCAAAAGCCTAAACAAGTTAATAGTTTATTTTTAAATAATGTCTTTTTTGAATAACAGTTTCTATGCAGTGCGCGTTGACGTATATCATTTCATTTATCCTCTCCAAAAGAAAGCTCATTTAAAAATTTTCTTTTAAATAATGATTTGTAATTTACTCAAATAAAATTTTGTTATGTAATTGTAGAACAAAAAATATGCTTCCCATTCATTTCACTTCTACTAAAATGAAACAACAATAATTATAATCGGAGAGGTATAAAGGAAATTAGAAAAAAACATTTAGTTTTTTTACCTGAAGAAAAAAAACGCTCAGTTGCCCACTACAAGAGTTGCAAATTTTTATTTTCTTGGCACTTACCTTTTCTGAATACAAAACAGTAGATACAAGATGTATATATTCATATTTATATGTAATCATGCTAATCACATATTTATTAATTTACTTAAAAAGTTTCTTTATATTTGTGAAGTTCCTTCCCCTGATGAAAGAGGAAGAACGGAAGTGACTTACCCCGGAAAAACCGGTTGAGGCAGGCTGGTGGGGGGAAGAAAGACTGGACGGAGAGGGCACTGGGAGTTGGACCGGCGAGCATGCCGTGTGAGAACGTAGAGAAAAGAAATATGTTTTAATTTCTTTTGCGCGCCTTGTATATATATATATTGTATATAGTTTATGTTACAGTGTACTCGTTGTATGGTGTATCCATAGTGCAGTTTGTGTAATAAATTAGTGAAGAAAATGTCAAAGCGGACAACTGTTATTTTCCCACTATGGTAAGTTTACACAGAAGAACCCACCTCGTGTTTGAACGAGCGCGAGGCATGAGAAATGGCGCAGCCGGTAGGATAGTGAGAAAAAAGAAATCACCAAAAATACGAAGGAAGTAAGATCGTAAAAAGTGATTTGAGTTAACGTGGTTTAAATGAAGGAAATAAGTCACGAAAGCAAGGAAGATGACAAAAGATGGTCATGAAAGACGGAAAGTGGCACGCGTAAGCCTACACGTGCAAAGAAACGAAAGGGTGTATGAAACCTCGTCGTGTGAAAAGTGATCATCAGTATTACCGTGGTGATATTATTAATTGAAATGTTCGTGCAGTGTTGAAACAGTGGCTGGTAAAAGTGATCATCCGTATTACCGTGGTGATATTATTAATTTAAATGTTCGTGCAGTGTTGAAACAGTGGATGGTAAAAGTGATCATCAGTATTACCGTGGTGATATTATTAAGTGAAATGTTATGCAGCGCGATGAGGAAATTGTACAGAATTGAGCACAACTCGTCATTTTCTACTATCGGGATCAAAGGTAAGTCCCTCTTAATTTCTTGGGAAGCACAATATATAAATGAAGAGAGCTCCCTCCCTATAATTACTATAGTAACGGAGACAATTAAAATTGTGTTAATGTCGGTTAATAACATGATGAGAATGCCAGGCGTTAAAGCCAGTAGACACTTAGAAAATATATTTTATATGCAAGTAAGGAATTATGATTAATTTTGTTATTAAGGAGATAATGTATGCTAAATGAATGTTAAAATAGTTCAAAAATATGTCAGCAGAAATTTCGAAACATTTAATTGTGTGCTCATGTTACTAATTAAGGTAGAAATTATCTATTTTTGTTGTTGCCGTGTTTTGGCAAAATGTTTTAGTCATTAAAGTTAATAGGTTGATTAAAAATTAATTAGTTTAATGATTTGAGAACAATAAGTAAATGTTTGTTTCATTTCCAGAATATGTAAAGTATTACGGCGTAAGGCCAAAGTATTCAGAACTATTTTTTTGTACTAATTCAAAAGCTAATATAATTTTTGGTATTTATGTGTTAACAATATATGGTGAAATATATGTTAATAGAAATATATGTTAAATATATGTTGTAGTAATATATGTTGTAGTAATATATGTTGTAGTAATATATGTTAATAGTAATATGAGAAAGGTATTCATGATTGTGTTCACTAATGATAATGTTTGCTAAATGAATAATGGTAGTATTCAGTAGTAGTGAAATATGTATGTTTGCCTGTAAAATTAAGTGTTATTTATGTGTTGTATGGGTAAAGCTGTGAAAAGAAATACCAGAAGTTAATATGGGTCCTAAAAGGAGAAATAGGGTGTCAGAAGAATCTGATGAAATTATTAAGAACATGCAGGCTCAAATTAAGTTAAAGGAAATGGAGCTGCAGCTAGAAAGGTGTAAGTTAGAGGCAGATGCGGCTAAAGACCGATTAAAAAAGATGGAATTTCGGGAAAGACAATTAGAGAGAGAACACGAGATAAAAATTAAAGAATTAGAAATTCAGAGTAGGAAAATAGATAAAGGAGGAAATAAATCCGGCTCAGAGGATGAAGGGGTTTCAGATGCTGAGAGCAAGGGAAATGATTTCTTGAAACATTTAAAAATAATGAAAGGAGTTATGATTGACCCGCCATCTAAAGCTGAGGAATGGCCGTTCTTTTTCCATCATGCGGAAATGATGTTTAATCTCTATAAAATTCCTGAAGAACATAAGGGGAAAATTATTTTGCAGAGTTTAAAAACTAAAGTTAAAAGTTTGATTTCAACTCTGGGTGAAAGGGATTTGGATAATTATATTAAGATTAAAGATACAGTATTAAAAGAATTCCAGATTACCCCATTGCAACATAAAAAGAATTTAGAAAAATGTGTAAAAAGATATGAGGAAACGTATACTCAGCACATAGCGAGGGTTGAGGCAGCACTTGATTTCTACTTAGAATCCAGAAAAGTTAAGACTTTTTGATAAATTAAGAGAACTATTGATTGTCGATCAAGTAAAAGATCAATTACCCGCAAATGTTAAGGCGCATATACTGTTAAAAGAGGTAGAAAACTGGTTATCTCCGTCAGAGCTTGCAAATGATTTGGATAATTACGTTGCAGCAATGCCTAGAAATTACAATACGAGTGCTCAGGAAGTAAATAAAGTGGGACCAAAACAGGAACCGATAAGACAAGGGGAAAAATTAGGACGACCAAATAAGAGTAAGGGGAATTTCAGTTCTGATTACAGGGTTGATAAGGAGAAGTACAAAGGGGTAAAAACTTTAGAACCTCAAGGAATGATGCAGGCAAATAAGAAAGTTCTAAAATGTTTTCAGTGTCAGGGTGAAGGACACATAAAGCGTTTTTGTCCAGCGATAAACCTGATAGCGAAACCCAAGAGAGGAAGCGAAAAAGAGGATACGGATGAGGTGGAAGCAAAGGGATTAAATAAAATATGCGTAGGGTTGAAGTTAGCTAACTATGCAGAAGAAATTCCGTTAACTAGGGCAAGTGGGGAATTACCTAGGATAGAGCTGCAGATAGGCAACGCTAGACTCAAAGGAGTGATTGATAGCGGAGCAGAAGTTACTGTAATCCGGAAATCGGTAGTTCCACAGAAATATTTGGAGTCTGGAGGGAAGATATGGTTACAACCCGCCGTGGGACCCCAGGTAGAAGCCCAATTAGTTACAGTACCTATCAGTATCTGGTCAGGAGAAGAGGAGGTACAGCCTTATGTAAACGTTCATGCAGCAGTAGTGCATAATTTGAACGAGGAGGCGCTGGTGACACCTCGAGATTTTAGACTTCTCAGGGAACAAGGAGATATTTATTGGGGAGAAAGTAAGGAGGAAAAACTAGTATTGGGAGTTGGTCAGGTATCGAGTAACTTGGACGGTCTAATAATTTTGTGCATCTCCAAATCAGATGACGGTGGTTCAGTGAGTTTACTAATTTTAACACTTTTACATTTTAAACAATATTTTAATTACTATATACAGAGCGTATTCTTAGGCCGCCGCCTTGAACATGAACAAACTTTATTCTCTTACAACTAAGCGAGCAACAGCGCCCTCTAGCCTTTTTCTTCAAATTACACAACACTCCCCACCTGAACTCGGTGGAGAGTTCATCTTTCAATAATATATTCTAGAATATTCAATTAATATTTCGACAATAAATCCTGGAGAAATGGTTAAATATAACAAACATGCATACATAATTATAAGCACATAAAATTTTACAAAACATTAAACGATACCTATCAGCAAGGTGAGGAGAATCAAACCTAAAAGTACAAATACAAACATTAGTTAAGTTCCATATTATATAACAATTGTATAGGCCTTTTTAAGGTACCAGTAGGTGTTTTAATTATGCAAGATCTTATTTTACCATCTCTGCCTGGCATTAATTCCAAAATTTGCCCTATTGTCCAGAGATTTCTGGGATGTTATTTGATTAGCAGGGCAGAGATAGTAATCGTCTACCAATCAGAAATTGAGAGGGCGTTAGTGGAGAAGGTTCATTGGGATCGGTAAACACGTAGGTAATTGGTCTACAATTAATCATTGCCTGGATTTCAAGCTCTTTCACAGTAAGGGATGCTCGACCAATAATTTTGCATAAGCTGGATTTTATGGTTCGTACCATACGCTCCCAAAACCCTCCCCACCATGGACCCCTCTCAGTAATAAATTTCCAATTTATGCCTCTAGCAGAAAATAATTCTTTCACAGATGAGTCACTCAAAGTTTTAAAAATATGTTTTAGTTCTTTATCAGCTTTTTTAAAAGTCTTGGCATTATCGGAGTACACGGTGGTACACAGTCCTCGGCGAGCTAAAAATCTTCGGAAAGCTAGCAAAAAACTTTCAGTGCTGAGATCAGTTACTATCTCTATATGTAAGGCACGAGTGACCGCACACGTTAACAACAGCATGTAATCTTTACCATGCCTGTCTTTCGTAAAAAATGGACCGGCGAAGTCCAACCCCGTCACAGCAAATGGAGGCGACTCTTGGATTCTGTCTGGAGGAAGTGGAGCGATATCCTGTACCCCAGGACGTGCACTATATCGTTTGCATATCACACATTTTCTGATGATAGTCTTAACACGCTGTCTTCCCTTAATGATCCAATATTTGTCTCTGATCTGAGTTAGTGTTGAATTAACTCCAGCATGGAATACACTTTCATGCGAGTCCATGATGATCAACTCGGTAAACTTGCATTTTGAGGGTAATAGAATAGGATGTTTTAAATTCTCGTGACAGTCTGCAAATTGAATGCGACCTTTCAACCGAAGAATTCCCTCCTCATCAAGCCTTGGATTAAGGGAGTAGATGGAAGAATCGAGAATTGATTTTTTATTTGATAACTTAATTATTTCCGCTTGATACGATTCTCGTTGCGTAATTTTTACCCAATAATGTTCAGCTGCTTTAATCTCAAAAGCACTTAAAGGTCCATTCCCTGTACACCTTTTCCGAAGCCTCCCAATAAATCTAAATACATAGGCAGTAATTCGAAGTAATTTTTTTATATGCAAAATTGGGGATTCGTTGATAAGTACAGGTGCAGTCAAAATAATACTTTTCCTTAACTCCAGCGATTCTGAATTTGGTTTTAATTTCTTTTGTTTTGGAAAGTTTTCAATAGGAAAACGTAACCAGTGTGGCCCATGCCACCACAGATCATTCTTAATTAGTGACCGAGCACTAATTCCTCGAGTTAGTAAATCGGAAGGATTTTGTTTCCCTTCGCAATGGTTCCACAATTTTTTGTTGCATATACTCTGTATTTCTGTAACACGATTGGCGATAAATGGTTTCCAATTATTTGGCGAATTTTTAATCCAAGTAATGGCGATTTCGGAA
Source organism: Stegodyphus dumicola (assembly GCF_044657685.1). Taxonomy (NCBI): domain Eukaryota; kingdom Metazoa; phylum Arthropoda; class Arachnida; order Araneae; family Eresidae; genus Stegodyphus; species Stegodyphus dumicola. The sequence goes on along the minus strand of NC_140779.1, from coordinate 28,583,679 downwards.
TCACTCCAAAAATAAACATCCTCAATTAAATCACCAAAAAATTTTTTCAAATATTTATACATTCGAGCAGCCATGAGTGCTCCCATTAACTCTAAACGAGGAAGCGTGATTGCTCTTAAAGGTGCAACTCTGCATTTCGACATGATAAAGGAAGTTTTAATTTTAGAATCACTCGTACAATATCTGAAAAAGCGATGGCCCCATATGCTTTAGGACTAGCGTCCGAAAATAGATGAAGGCTTATATTCATTGGATCGTCATCAAAGAAATTTCTCTGTATCGATATTTCAGTTAAATCATTAAGTTCCTCCCGCCAAATGTTGAATTTGTCCTTAATCTCTGCAGGAAGGACCTCATCCCAGTCAGAACCGGAACACCAGATTTCTTGCATAATAATTTTTGCCCGAATAACAAAGGGTGCAATAAATCCAAATGGATCGTATATTTGGGCGATGCTTTGAAAAAGTTTCCTTTTTGTAGCAAAATCGTTTCCAGTAGAAAAGTCAATTAAATTTTTTAAATTTAACTTTATATCGTCTTCAATGGAATTCCAAATCATGCCTAAGAAATTCGATTCACTAGTTAATTTGTTATCTGATTCCTTAATCCCATTTGAGACCCATAAATCGTTTAATGCTTTAGAATTAGTTCTTAATTTTCTGAAATTCATCCCAGCATCCTTAAATATATTAACCGCATCTACAGATAACCGATATGCATCTTCAACCGTTCCTGCTCCAAAATATAGGTCATCGACATAGACAGAAGAATTTAACATTTGGAAACTGTCCGGCATTTTATCTTTATATTTGCGAATGTGATATTTTATAGTGGTGGCCAAAATGAAAGGAGATATAGTCAAACCAAAAGCTACGCGACACATTTGCATAATCTTAAAGGAGTCATTTTCATTAAACCAAAGAAATTTTAGAAATTTTCTATCACCTTCAGCAATTCCTATCATCAAAAACGCTTTTTCAACGTCTCCACAAAACACTATCTTAAACTTACGAAAATTTAACATAATGTCTAGTATATTTGGATTTAGATTAGGTCCCGATTCAAGGCAGTCATTTAACGAATTCGTGTCCTCTGTCCTTGAGCTAGCATCGTACACAATTCTTACCTTAGTAGTTTCACTAGGTCGTATCACTGCTCGATGCGGCATAAAATATCCCAAATTTGTATCATTATTTGGACATTCCTCCACAATTCCTTCTAATATCTGGTTCTCAATTATATTTTTATATTCCCGAAAAATCTCCGGAGTTTTACTTAGTTTATTGTGAAGGTTTGCGAATCGTTTCTTAGCTACCTCAAAATTATTTCCTAAATTATTCGGACTGTATTTCCAGATTAAATTTGCCTCATATCTTCCGTTTTTAAACTGCAAATTTCTTTCAAACTGGTCTACTATTTCGCAGTCAATATCGAAATAATCATCAGAATCATTAATTCCCAAAATCCTTTTAAATCTTTCAACACAACAGTGTTTGTCATTACCGCTAAATTTTCAGAACAATTTTTGTTTGTTTTATTTTTCTCGATTCCTGCGGCAACCCAACCAAAGACAGAACTGACTGCGTACAACCCTTCAGATATTTTAATTCTTTCAGAATAAACTACATTCCAGAATTCATCCCCTCCAATTAATATCTCAACATCTATGTTATTTTTTCTTGCGCAATCGACGATCTGCAACCCCATATGCTCCATGAAGTCTGCAATTTGTTTACTAGGCACACTGATGGACGCCGAGGAAATAACATCCGAGATCAAACATTCAATTTTTATTTTATTATTTTGTTCCCAATTCTGAATTTCGATTTCAACGCCCGGATAGGAATGATTCATTGCCTTCGTCGCACCAAATGAATAAACAGAAAGTCTTTCATAACGGATTGGAGTAAGTTTTAAATGGTCGGCCAATTTTTTCGTTATAAAGGATCTGTGACTGCCTTGATCAAGAATTAATCTAGTTAATTTTGATTTATACTTAGAACAAGCATAAACTGTACAAGTTTGTAATAATATTTCCCTGGCATTACAGTCATTATTATTATCACCTTGAGGAACAGAAGCAATCAATTTTAAGTTTTGAACTTTATTTCTTTCCTCAGAATTCAAAGTCAGAGATTCAGTTGCATTTTCGGAATAACCTTGTTCCGAATTTTTGTTTACAAGGGATTTATTAGTACAAATCGATTCATTGTGATACATACCGCCACATTTATTACATTTAGTTTTATTTCTGCACCTTTTTGATGTATGGAATTTTTTAAAACAAGAATAGCAGCGGTTTTCGGATCTTAGTTTCTTTAATTTATCAGAAACATTCACTTCGCATTTAAATGACTCGTGCAAATTATCACAAAAGATGCATTTTCGGTTAACTGCAGTATGAAATGCAGCTGTGCGTGTATTTTTTACATATTTTCTAGTTTCATATTTTGATTGATCGACTCGCGGAGGCACAGGATTTTTCCTTCCGCTTAATACTAGATTTGAAATTTCCCTGCATTCTATTTCCGTTTTAATAAATTGTGTTAATTCCGAAACTTCAACTTTATCTTTCGATCCTCTTTGCCGATTAAATTCCAAAACTAAATCGTCCGGAATTAATTTTAATAATATTGAAATTAATAAATGTCCATATGAGCCAGAAGTTACTTCTAAAGTTTCCAAATTACGAATCGAAACTTCTAATTCGTCATATAATTTACGTAAAGCCTTTACGTTAGCAGAATTTTTAACAGCTTCTAAATTGAGAATTTTATTCATGAATGAATTAATGATCAGGTCTTTTCGACCATATCTGTCCTTTAGTAATGCTACACATCTATCATAATTACTTTCTGTTAACTCAAAGCCTGACACAACATTCGAAGCTTGTCCCGTTAAGAATGTTTTTAAGTATACAAATTTTTGTATTTTTGAAAGCGTTTCGTTTTTATGTATCGAATTTTCGAAACTATTCCAAAATTCATTCCATTGTTTGGGGTCTCCCCAAAATTTATCAATCATTAATTTTGGTAATTTCAGCGTACTACTCCCACTAGAACTGGAACTTACATGCAAAATTCCATTACCACTAGACTGGTTTAAATCAGAACTTTGGGGATTCCTCGCTGGCGGTACTGCGGTAACCGTACCTAGAAACTGCTTAATTTGACTACAAGCATTACATTTGTCATTGTATTCTTCGCTTATACTACAATCTTCTTCAATTAAGTTAACATCAATTAACTCTTGTATTTCATCATCAAGCGTTCTTAAATTATTTTTCTTTTCGGTTAATAATTCAAACAATTCTCGTAATTCTTTAATCGAATTTTCCTCCCCTTCAATTTTTAATTTATCTTCAATCACTTTAATTAACCTAGTAACAGACAATCTCAATGTGGAACGTTTACGTTTCAATCTATCTAACTTCTCTTCCATTTTATTTAATTTAAATACACCCACGACAGCAATAATAAATACTTACTAATGTACTACAAATAATCATTAAATAATTAATTTAAGATTTCCCTACCTTTATTTGGAATTCCATTGTCCCTTGAATATGAAATATCCATTGAAATCGAAACACTTGGATCGAACACCTAAAATCTTCACAAAGCCTTAATTCCTTACGCCGATGCACCATCTAATAATTTTGTGCATCTCCAAATCAGATGATGGTGGTTCAGTGAGTTTACTAATTTTAACACTTTTACATTTTAAACAATATTTTAATTACTATATACAGAGCGTATTCTTAGGCCGCCGCCTTCAACATGAACAAACTTTATTCTCTTACAACTAAGCGAGCAACAGCGCCCTCTAGCCTTTTTCTTCAAATTACACAACAGACGGAAAGGAATCGACAGAAAAAGCCAGTCACGAGGTCGAAGGTGAAACGGAAATAGCTCGTACTACACCGTTGGTAAGGAGTAAAGATGAGGGGGAAGTAGAAGTGGGAGGCAGTGAGCAAGTGTCAGCTGATAACCCACCCTTATCGCAAACTCAACGTTTTAGGCAGGAGCAAGCGGAATGTATTTCGCTGAAAAGCGCGTTCATGGATGTACGTAATAACAAGAATGGGTATTGGCTGGAGTCAGGAATTTTGTACCATACGGGAAGTGTCAATGGGCAGCGATGTAGTCAGTTAGTTGTTCCTCAAAGCCGCAGGAAAGAAATTGTGAAGTTGGCTCACGAAAGCTTACAAGGGGGGCACTTCGCAGCAAAGAAGACGGCGGAAAGGATTAAAATGTCGTTTTGGTGGGAAGGATTGTCAAAGGAGGTGCGGAAGTGGTGCGAAGCTTGCAAGGAATGCCAGCTACGAAGGAAAGTTAAAGTGAAGGATAGGGCTCCAATTACAGCAGTAGGTAGGCCAGAACTTCCATTTCAAGTGGTTAATGCGGACGTTTTAGGGCCGATTGAGCCGAAATCTTCAAGAGGGCACCAGTATGTGTTATGTGGTGTTGATCAACATAGCAGATGGCCGGAGGCAATTCCACTAAAGGCGATAACAGCGAAAGCTACATGTGACGCTTTCATTGATATTTTCATGCGAACAGGAGTTCCGAGAATGATAGCCATGGATAACGGAACGAACTTTAAGGCTAAGCTAACACAAGAATTTTTAACTAGGTTAGGGGCCTCGCCAAAATTTTCTACGCCAGGGTATCCGCAGTCAAACGGGCTAGTGGAAAGGTGGATAGGAACAATGAAGTCAATGTTGCATCACGCGATAAATACTCAAGGAAGAAACTGGGATAAGCAGTTACCATATTTGTTATGGGCTTATAGGGAGATACCGAATTCAACTACCGGAGTCTCACCATTTTTGCTGATGTATGGTCGGGTGCCAGTGGGGCCACTGGCGATACTTAAATCAAGTTGGGTAGATGAGACGGTATTACCACAAGGAGTTGGGGAATCAGTTACTGAATATTTAATTTCTCTTCGAAATAGGTTACAGGAGGCAGAGAAATTCGCTAAAGAAAATTCGGAAGCTAAACAGCAGAAATATGTTCAGCATCATAATTTGAAGTCTAAGGAAAATGAATTCGAGATAGGAGATGAGGTAGTAGTACTGATACCAACGTCAACAAATAAACTTTGCTCGAAATGGACAGGACCTGGAGAAATAGTTGCGAAAAAGTCTCCACATTCATATTTGGTAAAATTGCCAGATGAATCTGTTAGACATTTGCATCAAAATAAGTTACGGAAATATTTACAGCCTATAAATGCAGTAGGGATAATCTATGAGGCTGACACAGAATTTGGGGGAGGTGCAGCACGCGCCTATTCAAAGAAACCCTAAAGTAGACAAACTTTTAGATAGGATCTGTGTTTCAGAGGAATGGAAACATTTAGATAGGTCACAAAGGGATCAGTTGAGCAGATTAATCAAATCTTTCCATGTAGTGTTTGACGGGGAGATTAAATGTGCGAAGGTAGGATCCCACAGTATCAGGTTAAAAACGGGAGTTGAAAGAAAGCAACCTCATGTTTATAAGGTACCTGAGGTGTTGAAGCCACAGGTGGAAAAGCAAATTGCTGATTTGTTAGAAAGAGGTTTAATTGAACCTTCCACAGCAGAGATTGCTTACCCTATTGTGTGTATAGCGAAACGGGACGGAAGCGTACGTTTATGTTGTGATTATCGAGGGCTTAATGCGGAAAGTCAGATTGTCCCATTTCCTATGCAAAACGCAGAAGAGCTTCGATATAAGGCAGGGGCAGCACGTTATTTGTCTACGCTAGATATTCTTAAGGGGTATTGGGAAATCCCTATGGAGAAGGAAAGTAGACATCTGACGAGTTTTGTTTCTCCGAAGGGTCAGTATCAGTGGAAAGTGATGCCGTTCGGTTTGTCAGGTGCTGCCGCAACTTTCCAAAGAGTTATGAATCAAGCTCTTAGACCACATAGTGATTATGCTGAAAGTTTCATCGATGATATAATTGTCTATTCGTCAACGTGGGAAGAACATCTTAAACATTTAAGAGCCGTACTCAGTACTTTACAGACATTGAACTTTACGGCTAATTTAGAGAAATGCTCTTTTGGCAAGTCGGAGGTAAAGTATTTAGGTCACATAGTAGGCTCAGGCAGACATGGCCCAGATCCAGAGAAATTGCAGGTCATTAAAAATTTGAAGCCACCTAGAACCAAAAAGGCATTAAGATCAGTTTTGGGGTTATATAATTACTATCGAGAGTATGTTCCGAATTATGCAAAAGTAGCTAGGCCGTTAACTGATCTCACGAGAAAATCTATACCTAATGATATACCTTGGGGGTCTGAAGCCGAGAAGGCATTCAAAGAATTAAAGGATGCTTTGTGCACGGCATCGTCTTTATATACGCCGGATATACGGAAACCTTTTGAAATTAACACAGACGCCTCACTAATAGGTATTGGAGCGTGTTTACTTCAACGAGATGAGTATGGGAAAGCTAGACCGATAACATTTGCTAGCCAGAAATTACCTAGCGCTCAGTCTAAATGGAGCACTATAGAAAGAGAGGCGTATGCAATAATTTGGGCTCTCGACAAGTTCGAAACTTGGACATACGGAAATAAAATTTTGTTGCATACAGACCATAACCCATTAAAGTACTTAACCGAAGGGATACCCCGGAATGCTAGATTACAGAGATGGGCATTAGCTCTATCCCGCTTCCAAGTCACTGTAATGCATAAACCAGGAGCTAAAAACTCCGATGCAGACGCATTGTCGAGGATCCCTCACGAATGTATAAGTGACCAATAATCTGAACTAAATTGGAAAAAAACAAAGAAACGTATGTTGGTATCATATATTTTTTTTGTGTGTGTTTGTTTATTATTGTAACACTAGAAAGGATAATGTTCAATGCTAGTATGGCAAAAAGTATATAGATATTGTAATTTTCATTTATTATTTTTTTGTATTATTGTGGTTACTCTAGAAAAGATTGTGTTATTAGGGTATATTAGTAAACGAATTATTCCTTAAAGAAGTGTCAGTGAGTTGATATTGCAATGTTTTGTTTGTATCGCTATAGAAATTTGGACATGTGCAGTTTTTATGTTTATGTGTTTTAAGTGTTCTTTTTTGTGTTAGTGTTTATAACTGTAGCATGACCCTTTTTTTTTTTTTGCTCTCTGATTTTACTGTGATTCCTTGTGCTGTGTCCCGGAAAAGAGGGACTACCTGGTAAGTGCCAAAATAATATGGGTTTCAAATTTTTCGACTCAGTCGTAAATATTTACAAACCAGAGGGGAGGTGTGAAGTTCCTTTTTCTGATGAAAGAGGAAGAACGGAAGTGACTTACCCCGGAAAAACCGGTCGAGGCAGGCTGGTGGGGGGAAGAAAGACTGGACGGAGAGGGCACTGGGAGTTGGACCGGCGAGCATGCCGTGTGAGAACGTAGAGAAAAGAAATATGTTTTAATTTCTTTTGCGCGCCTTGTATATATATATATTGTATATAGTTTATGTTACAGTGTACTCGTTGTATGGTGTATCCATAGTGCAGTTTGTGTAATAAATTAGTGAAGAAAATGTCAAAGCGGACAACTGTTATTTTCCCACTATGGTAAGTTTACACAGAAGAACCCACCTCGTGTTTGAACGAGCGCGAGGCATGACAATATTCAAAACCTGTTTCGTTATTTTTGAAACGATATAAATTTGGACTTGCGGCTCCTATCGTCTTGAAATTTGGCCATCCCTGGTACATAATATCTAAGCATTCTACAGAGTGAAAAATGCTCGTTAGGTAAACTATGAGAAAAACGTTATGATGAGGCTATTATTTAAAAGATGTTCATCCCTCAAAAATATAAATGATATTTTGAAAAAAGAATGAGATTGCCATTAAACATTTTTATTCAATTTGCATAAAGAAAAATGAAAGGTGTATGAAACAAAATTGATGCCTTTCTTATTAAATAATACAAAAAATAATAAATTAAAATTAACCTATTTGTTGCAACTTGGTAAGCTTGAATGACATTTTGAATTCACTTCATTACATTTTTCATGGAAAGACATTTCATATTTTGGTGCTTTTACACATTCACTTGACGAATCCTTGGCTCTTCCATTGGACTGAGCAACTGCAACTGATCATAAAGGAATTTTGCAGTCCGGAATACCTCCAATTTTAAGCAAGTTCTCGGAACATAAAATAAACTGTGATCTTACATGTAGTTGTTTTAAAATTCTTTCAGAAGTTATCCAGGTAGAAACTATCCTCTGCCACACTCATTACTAATGCCATTATATAACACGAATTATTATACAGTCAAACGTCTTTAATTCGGAATGATCTGATCAAAGCTACAAACTTTCTGCGCATGCATGCGCTTACGCATGTGCGTTTAATGTATAACGGACGGTATACGCTAAAATTATCTATTTCAGTTAATGTTGCAGATTGCGTTGCTCCTTAGTCTTCTAATTGGATCCGGCTTATTATTTTTTGCAGACTGTTAGAACAATTTTATAAAAGGAAGCTTGAACGTCAAAAAGAATTAAAAAAGAAAGATTACGTCAAAAAGAATTTCCGATTCTGGAGCTGCCAAAGGATCTACAAAGCGTAAGTATGTTTCGATGTCCATCAAACAAAAAGTGGAATTGCTGCATAAAATGGATAAAGGCATATATCCTTTGTTTCTCTAACCATTCCGAAATCTGTTTATCAATTTCACGCTGCTCTGCGGGGGGGAGGGGGAACGTCGCGGGGCGCATTGAACTGGAAGTTGATCTGTCAGCACTACCTTAGCTCCAGGACAGATGTTTTTATTTTATTCGGCTTATAATTCATTACTAAATGTAGTACTTCATCTCGATGTACTCCGTCTTCGATATGATTTAAATCAAATTCCTCGTCATTATAAATATCACGAAAGCACATCAAATAGTTTTCTGGTTGCAATTTTCTAATTTCTACTAAGCGTAATGTATGCTTTACGCATCCGAGCGTTCAAAGAAATGTTTAATAAAGTAAACAAATAAATCCTAAGCGTTTTTTTTTGTAAATTTTGATACCCTTTAGATCATAATTGCTCTTTATTTCATAAATTACGGTTTCATATTTTTAATTTTATAATTTCTGTATGCTATCTTACCAGATTTAAACTGATGATCTATAACCCGGAATCGCCGAAGTCTCTACGAGTCCGGATATACAGACTTTTGACTGTATATATTTTCCCTAGGCATTGTATACAATGTGGAGATATACTTCATATTTTGCTAGTTTGTCACCTGGCATTCTATGGAGTGCCTAAACAATGCGTGAAATGGTTAATTGTTTCATGCATTGCTGGCCAGCTTTCGGCATTCTGTAGAATTTTTGGGTATTCTATAGTTTATAGAATGCTGGATTTCATATTTTGCTGGTATTATTAAATATTACAAATTCCTAAGCATGAGATTGGAGGAGGGCAAAATTTTCAGCTTTTTCCTATTCTGGAAAAATTTTCCTCACAAAATAGAACCCTCTTTAAAAAAAGTGAAGAATTTATGTAATTCAGAATTGTAGTTAGCATAATATAAATAAGCATACAGCTTATAAAATAATTGATTTCAGTTATAAATTGCTTTCAGTTCTACAGCGCTGGGATAAACAGCAAAACGAATATAATTGCCACACATAACTAAAAGAACATTAACATAAAATAATAATGCTTATTTTATACTAGTGGGCAAGTCAGTCAGATGAGCAGGCTGCGACCAAAGCACAATTTATAAGTTCTATGTATACATCAAAAGTAAATGTATAAAAACATTTCAATATGAAATGTTTTAGCTTTATGTTGGCTTGACTAACAATTTTCGGACGTACAAAGTAGGGTGGCAGCAATGTTGCCGCACAGACACTCTGTGATTATACAACTGCTATGCGGTGTACTGCTGTCCAACTCTGAATCCTTGATCATCATGAGGAAAGAAAATTACATATGTCATCGGTTCCAAGTAAAGATTTAAAGTACTGTTACGAAATGTTAAGGCGCGGTGAGATGGCTTCCCCGCAAAGCAGTTTTAGGGTTGCCATAAAATGGCAAGGGAAGACAGGGTTGCCACATTTGGCGATATACCATGGACAGATGGAGAACCTTCTGGAGCGGGTTCTTACCGGTTTAGCCAAGAATGTTCTCGAACACAAGCCGAAAGCTATATAAACCCTGCTGGTCCGCAGTCAGTAATATCGAGAGTGTGTGTCTCGAGTTAGTCCGTGCGGAGTAGATCGAGTTGACAGCCGGGCAGCGAGTGCCGAGTGGGTCGTCGAGTTCACCGCAAGAGTCTCGTAGTACATCGCGGTTAGTGCATCGTCGAGAGAGCGTGTTGAGCTCCGGGAACGACTGAACCGAAGAGTCGGGAGCTGTGCTCGTGTGTCGTCGAGTGCATCGCGAGTTGTAGCGTGGAGAGTCTCGAGAGTACGTGAAGTTCTGAGAACGACCGAGCAGAGTCGGGAGCTTATAATGAGGACCTGGGATGGAGGTCCTTCGCCCGGTGTGTCTGTCTCCACCGTTATTGCCTGACAGTGTGTATATTAAATAAAGATATCAAATCAATCAATCTTACTGCTTCATCTTTTAGAACAGTGTCCACTTCTTTCAAAGAAGTTGTGAAATATCGCCGTAATTTTGCTCTTTCCCGTTTTAAATTATCCATAGTCCTGTCCCACGGACGCCAGTCTTTTAAAGGATTTGAAAATAACTATGGATTTAATATGAAAAAACACTTTAATTGCAGATATTTCCAAAAAAAATTAGAAGCAATTAGTCTTACAAAAACGATAGAGCTTATTTTTCAAAAACATAAACAGAGTTGAGCTGTAGCTGGTATTACTCAAACACAAAGTGAAGATAAACATTAGCAGCAGTTTGTAAGCCTGACACAGCAGTTCTTATGCCTTACGTGTGATGGCAAATTAGTTCACAAAAATGGAAGCTGCAAAGACATCAGTTAAGCCATTATGCGGAAAAAGTGTTTGGCCTATTTGGAAATATCGAATTAAGTTATCCCGAAAACGCTTTAGGAGTCATGGAAAAAAAAAATGAAGAAGCTAGTGGAGCAAGATCATGCGGTCGCCGAAGAGATTCGAAAGAGCTTCAGAGATGACATGAAGGCTTTTATTGCCAATAATTGCACATCAAGCCAATAATTGCACTACGATGGTTCTTACGAACTTCATGACTGAAGATACTTTACAAAAGGTAATGAGATTCGACAGCGCAAGAGACATTTGGCTGGAACTTCACAAAGTATTCGAAGATTTGTCTGATAATCAACTTTATAACATATGTTTACAGTTCTTTCAATTCAGTTGATTAAAGGATGATAAGGCAGCTCATTTATTAAAACTGAAAAATCTGTGGAATGAACTGAACAGTGGACTTGAAAATAAGGAAGAAAACAGACTGCCAGAAATGCTGTTGATTTGTAAAATATTAGATACTCTTCTTCCCAGTTATCGTACTTTCAAATCGAGTTGGTTACTTTTTAGTGATGAAAAGAGAACTTTAGACGAATTAACCACACAATTGTGCACCCATGAAAGAGAACTAAGGAAAGATCCAAATTTTTTAAAAACTTTAGATCAGTAAGCATTGATAGCAATTTGGAATTTAAGCGGAAATCATCAATTAACAAGAAAAAGAATGGCAAGTGCAATTATTGCCACCAGAGAGGACATTGGGTTGGAACATGCAAGAAATGTGTTGGGAATGGCATCATTACGCCAACGAATCAAAGGCCAGAGAGACACTGACGTCATGGGACGCCAGAGAAAAACGAGAAGTCTTGGTTGCGGCTTAGAAAGCTAAAGACAATGTTTGCACCATGTAGCTAGATAGATATTTCTTATTCATTTAACTTGTGCAAATGTGTAAATAGACCTTTTTCTTTTAAGTTTAAAAGATTTGAAGTGCTCCATTTATGATAAGACAGCTGTTAATTCATCGGGTACATGACTTATGAATCACTTCTGAGCTAGCCATTGTTTGAAACGTAACGCATTACGTAACATAACATTTGTGGCGCCATAATGTGGGGTGCGATAACAGCTAAAATAAATTGAAAATGGAGCTTACGCAACTGAAAACTGAACGGATATGTCTAAGAACTTCCTTCACCACATGTGCAAACAAAATTGATGCAGAAGTGAAATCAGATATTCACGATTTGAAGCTACTTTCAGTTGTGGAATTAAAGACAAGTTTAATCGACTTGAAATTTGCCAAAAGGAAGTAACGTCGATAATTCTTCGATCTAAAGATGCTGAAAAGCTATATGAAGATTTTATTTCGTCTGAGTAATAAATAAATATTTTGTTATCAGATCGAAAAGCTGTTAAAGAATCCTTTACCTACTGAATTACCAGAGAAGCGCATATTTAAACTGCCGAAGATCGAAATAAAGAAATTCAACGGCGAAGCAAAAGAATTTTTGACGTTTCGGAGCAGTTTTCGAAGATCCGACGATTCCAGATGAAAATAAATTCCAGTATCTTCTACAAGCAGTTGTTCCTCAGTCCAGAGCCACAAGGGCAGTCAGAGCTCTCCGGCAATGACGTCGGATTATCCGAAAGCAATCGCCCAGCTTCGAAAGAGGTTTGGAACAGAAGACTTACTTGCACAGATATACGTCAGAGATCTTCTAAGCATGGTTATGTGTAATGAAAGAAGTGGACGTGTGAAGACGGATCTTCCTACTCTCTACGATGATTTAGAAACCAAGATTAGAGCTTTAGAAAGTCTTGGAAGAACGCAAGAGAAGTATGGAGATTTCTTAATGCCTTTAGTTGAATCCTGCCTTCCCGAAGATTCCCCGTACGCACATTACTGGGTACAGCTTCTCAGCATTCGTATGTGAGTAAAAAATTAGTAGAGAATTTAAATTTAAAGCCATTAAAGCAAATTAAATCGAAGCATTCGTTATTCGGGGTAAGAGAAATGCAAGCACAGATTCACGATGTTTATAATTTGTGGATTTCGACGCTAGATGAAACTTTCACCTTTCAAATCAAAGCACTATCAGAGAGCAAAATTTGTTGCACAGTGCCAAAAGTGAACGATAGCAAGATTCTTAATGAACTGAAAGATAGCGGCGTCAGTTTGTCTGATTTGGCTTCCTCTGATCATGAGATCGGTCTGCTTTTGGGAGCGAATATTGCCGACGCTTTATTTTACTAATAAATCTGTTCGTTTGGAGTCAGGGTTATTTTTGATTGAGACTTGTTTGGGACATGTATTAACTGGCAAGCTCGAGTCATTTGTAGATAGAGTTTAAAAATAATGTGAAAATTCTTTCGGACAGTAGATATGAACTTTGTTTACCTTTTAAATTTGACATAGCCGATTTGACAACAAATAAAGATTTAACTTGGAAGCGGCATAAAAGGATGTACCAGCGAGCACATAAATAATTTTTAGAAGAATATACTACGATTTTCCGTGAATGAGAAAAATTGAATATAATTGAAAAGGTAACTAATATTGACACGGGGCATTTTTTTACCTCATGAAGATAATGTTGATGTTAATGATGATCCAATGGTGAAGAATAATGAAGAAACTGTGCAAAATCAACTGAATCAATTTGAACAAGGATGTGCTGATCAAGCAAAAGAGAAAACAGCTTCTAAAAGTGTAGAAACTCCCAAAGAATAGAAACATAATTCAAGGAAAATACTTACCTTTGACATTCCAGCTGACACTCCGATTTTTCAAATTGCCAAACTCTTTCCAAAAGCATCTCAGATAACTCTAAATTTATCTCCTGTACATTCAAATGCTACCATCAGTTACATACAGGAAAAAGATGATGTTAAAGCTTTCGATACAACAAAGAATGCTGAAATATCTGGACGCAAAATTACTGTTTCATATTCTATAGCCGCTTCATGCCCAAAGAAACGCCAGAAAAGAGACTGCAAATATGAACTTGGAGACCAAATGCCAATGCAACTTGGACTTCGTCCCAAATTATTCTGTCCTTATGAGACCATCCCTCTTATTGTTACGAAGTATGAAAGATATGCCATGAAGGCACCATTATCCTGTCAACCTCTGCTTATCAGATGAACTGGTGGTGTACAAAGTTAACATTCGCCACCTAGACATTGATTTTTTTACACTTTTTCTATTTCCCCCCTTTCTTTTCAGATCCACCCGATCTCCGGACCCCAGTGATGTTTCGATGTATATGATAGTTGTATATGATAGTTCTAAGAGTTGATATATGATAGTTGTACCGATGTATATGATAGTTCTAAGACTACAAAGACAGGATCTGAAGAACTGCTAAGATGCCACTAAGACTGAACTTGATAGACTTGAATGTTTTGAGTAGCTATCCAGGGGGGAGTACTCAAAGGGGGAGGATCTTGGGAATGGCATCACTACGCCAACGAATCAAAGGCCAGATAGAGACTGACGTTATGGGACGCCAGAGAAAAACAAGAAGTCTTGGTTGCAGTTTAGAAAGCTAAGGACGATGTTTGCACCATGTAACTAGATATACCGGGTGGCCATAATTAAACTGACAGTGTTCACAGTGTTCTGTAGCGCGATCTATTAGCGAGAATGACTCCACATTTTGTAGGAAGATTAAACAAGACTGGGGACGAAAGATTCCGCGAAAAAAATTTAGTTACAAAAGTCACCGCTAGGGGAATATTTGACGCTGTGTAATAGAAAATAGAGTGTTAACAAATGCAAATTAATACGGAATAAAATTACTTTTTATTATGTATATGGAGGTGGATGATGCTTGGCCGTAATGGATGATCTTATGGGGAAACGAGGCCCCACTTTTACCTGAATGGAACTGTGAATACCCAGAACTGCCGAATTTGGGATGACAAATCACCACATGCAGTCACAGCAATTCCCTTACATTCACCAAAGGTAACTGTTTGGTGTGGGTTCACAGCGGAATTTATCGTAGGTCCATTCTTATATGAGAACATTACACCGACAGGACCGGAAACCTGTTCTGTTACCGGAGAGAAATATCGCCACATGTTGAACAGCTTTGTCATTCCGGCACTTTAGCAAAGACAATGCCTGGGGAAAATTATTTTCATGCAAGATGGAGCCTCTCCACACGTTGATGTTGTTGGTATTCATATAGTGATGGATTGTCGCCAATAGCGCGATAAACTGTATTGAACTGGAAACCCTGCAAAAGAGTTAATTGTGTAACTCGCGTATTCTTTATACTTACTTTTCTCACTCCTTCAGGAAAGGACAGTGATATGACACTCTCTATAATATAACTCCTGTTTTTTTCAATATGTATTTGGAATACTAACGAATTTTTATCTATTTTTCATGTATTAATAAAAAATGTGTTTTGTGATCTTACAATTTCTGTCTACACCTATTTTGGATTACAAGTTAATTAGGTATGATCTCGCTTGATACTGCCCTGGATACAAGGTAAGAAGAATCATTTTGATCTCTATTTTTAGTAATTTGTTGTGAAATTTCGAGGCTATAAAAATGTTTTACAACAAAAGATTATGAGACTGATGAAAAGATCATAGCTAATTAAATAATAATAAAGAAAAAAAAACTGTAAAAGCTAAACTGTAGTTTCATATTAAAAACGAAAATAAATTTTTCCACCATACAAAAATGTTGAATTCAAGTCAAATGCAAATTGCAAAACTGAATTCCAGCAAT
The DNA here is from genome assembly GCF_044657685.1 of Stegodyphus dumicola. Lineage (NCBI taxonomy): Eukaryota > Metazoa > Arthropoda > Arachnida > Araneae > Eresidae > Stegodyphus > Stegodyphus dumicola. Next base: position 28,568,000 of record NC_140779.1, on the reverse strand, counting down.
TACTCAACATGGAAATTCAAAATGCAAATGCTACTAATAAAGGAGGATCTTTACGATGTAATCGAAGATGTATCTCCAAGCCCCATTACAGAACAATGAAGATCGGCAATGTCGTGCGATGATAAATTTATTTATCGAAGACAGCCAAATAATTCACATTAAACATGAAACTACTGCTAAAGCCACCTGGGAAAAGCTCAGGCAGGTACATGAAAGGTCTAATCTTTCAAGTAAACTATTTCTTTTGCGAAAGCTTTACAGTTTGAAGCTTGAAGAAGACGGAAATATGCAAACACATATAAATACGTTACTGGAGTTAGTCGATAAACTCAAATCAATAGGTGAGAACATAAAAAACAAACACGTTTCGGCACTTTTGCTTTGTTCAATGCCTAGTTCTTACGATACGCTTATTACGGCTCTTGAAGCCAGAGCAGAATCGGAACTGAATCCAGAATTCTTAAAAGGAAAATTAATTGACGAATTTAACAAGAGAGTTGAAAATAATTCATCAGATTCAAAGGCATTTAAAGCCTCATTTCAAAACAAGACAAAGAGAGAAAAGTTTTGCTCATATTGTCATAAAAATAACCATTTTAGATCAGAGTGTTATCATCTAAAATCGAAACAAAGAAATGAACCGCGCCAAAACTCAAAGAAAACATACGCGGATTCTAAAACACGCCAAGCAAAGAATATCGGAAACCTCGCTATGAATCAACAACAAACAAAAATTAAAACACCGGAAATCGAATCCAGGTGTGTCAGCCTCGCTCTGTCTATTAACTACACCGTACGTAAATCATCCGAGAGTTTTATTTTCGACAGAGGAGCAAGTAGCCACCTGTTAAATAATAAGAAATATTTCACGGAATGTAAACCCATAAATCCGTCAGATATTATAACTGCGAATGGGCAAAGTATTAAATCAACGGCGATAGGAACTGTCCGTTTTAAATCATTAAATGCTAAACAAAAAATAACTTAAGTTCTCTTATCGGAAGTTTTATACGCTTTTGAATTAGAAACGAATTTAATCTCAATTAAGAAAATAACGGAAAAAGGACTTTCGGTTTTGTTTAAAGGAAATAAATGTATGATCATGAAAGGAGATCAGGTTATTCTAGAATGTCATGCAACTAATAATCTTTACCAAATTAAACCAATAGACAGGCATAATGAACCATCAGCTCATGTAGCATTTCAGTACAAAAATGAGAACTGTGTTCAACTTTGGCATAGAAGCTTTGGTCACAGAAACGATGATGCAATCAAGCAACTTGTAAACAAAGAACTCGCTGAAGGAATTAAACTAGATAATTGTAAACATGATACCATATGCATTCAGTGCATAAAATGTAAACTAACTGATTTTCCGCATCCCAAAGAATCGAAATTCAGAGCATCTAAACCACTCGAACTTGTTCACTCTGATGTTCTAGGACCAGTACAAACACCGTCTGTCAGTGGATACCCATACTTCGTAACTTTTATTGATGATTACAGCAGGTTCACAATGATTTACCTAATGAAAAAGAAAAATGAAGTAATTTCTAAACTAAAACAATCTATTGCTCTTACAAACAATAAATTCGGGAGAAAGGTAAAAACGCTAAGAAGTGATAACGGTGGTGAGTACACAAGTAAGGAACTTGAAGAATATCTTATAAAACATGGTATAAATCGCCAGCTTACTGTACCGTATTGTCCAGCACAAAATGAAGTCGGTGAACGCAAAAATAGGTCTTTGATGGAGATGACAAGATGTCTTTTAGCTGACTCAGGTCAACCTCACAGATACTGGGCCGAAGCAGTGCTGACTGCAAATTATTTACAGAATCGTATGCCTACAAAACCAAATGCGTGTGTGTGTGATTATGGCAAAGCCTCGAGGGCTATCTGCCTAAGGGAAGGGATGCCTTCGTGGAGGACTTTCTAAGGGAAGCTGGCTCGTATACACGTTACACATGGGGAAAACCACGAAAACGCCCATGCAGCCAGCCCGTTCGCGGGATTCGAACCTCGGACCGAACTACCAGTGTTCAGCGACTTTACCGCTCGGCCGCTGGTGGGCACAAAACCAAATGCAAAAACTCCATACGAATTATGGAATAACAAGAAACCCAACCTCTCTCATCTGAGGACTTTCGGGTGCAAGGCTTTTGCTTACATCCATAAATCTGAAAGAGGTAAATTGGATGATACTGCTATAGAAGGAATACTCGTCGGCTACGACAGCAGAAGTAAAGGCTACAGAATTTTAATTCCTGGAGACAAAATTATAATAAGTCGATTTGTACGATTTATTGAAGACACTGAAACTAACGAGCCTGTAAGCATCTCTTTAAACCAGGATGAAGAAAATTCTAAGGAAGAAAGCTCAGAAGAGAAGAAATAAAAACAGAAGAACCCGAAGAGGAAGAAACATCAGAACACGAAGAAGAACTTTAGGAAGCCAGAAAATCGAACAGATTCACAAAAGGTAAACCTCCTGATCGGTACGGATTCCATGCCAAATATCCAATCTCCTCCGAACCCAAAACTTGGAAGGAAATTCAAAGTTTGGAAGAAAATGAAAAAAGAAAATGGCTAACAGCTGTTCGAGAAGAAATTAATTCACTAGAAGAAAACAACACTTGGGAATTAGTTGATTTACCAAAAGGAAGAAAACCAATAGGATGCAAATGTTCTTTCAAGACAAAGCTCAATGCAGAAGAAAAAATTGAAAGATACAAAGCCAGATTAGTCGCAAAAGAATTTAGCCAGAAGTTTGGATCTGACTATGATGAAACCTTTGCTCCTGTACTAAAATACACAACGCTACGAGCCTTCCTATGTGCAGCTTCGTATAAAAACATGTCTGTCAGACATATTGTTGCGTGCGTACGGGTTCGTTACGAAACGAATGCACAAATCCGATGAAAAATGAACAAAAATTTATTATTATCACAACAAAAATGCTTTCTCAAATTATCATGCAGTATTACAATATCTCACAGTAGTTATCTTTTAACTACTCAAATGTCCAATAGAACGTAATTCAAAACAGCTAAAGAAAGCTAATCCGCTACAATCAACAAGAGCAGTTTTCTAAACAACAACAAACTAAGCAACTCCTACGAACTGAGATGTTTTCCTCCTTTTATAAGATTTTAAAAATCACGTGCGAGAATTTTCCAATACTTTCTCGAAGTCAAAAAGACATATTTATTTATTTAATGTTAAATGCACGTGCTCTTGTATTTTTAATTTTCCGGCTTAGGTTTCTTCTTTTAATATTCGTCACGCGCTGCACTGCGCGGGAAATAAAACCATTTAATTTATAATTGAACTAACATTAGCTTTTTAAATACCAAATTCGTAACACTGCCCCCTTTAAAGGACTGCACGTCCCGGGCAGTACAATCCCCGGACAGGAAGCCAAACTTACAACTAAAGGTATAAATGCAATAATAAGCAATACATTACAATAATAAACAACATGAACAATAAATGCAATAAATAAAACAAATCAAATGCTATCAAATACAAATCAAATACAAAATACAAATTTAGAAACAAAAAGGACCATGGTTTTACACTATTTACATTATGTACCATGGCCATAGTAATGAGCTAACCTGTCGTAATGACCGACTTTAGGTTTAGAGTTCGAAGACTTACAAAGACGTCATGCAGTCTGTTCAGCACTGTATATGGACCATCCGAAGGTGACTGTAGTTTAGGACTGAGTCCTTTTCGTTGAATCGGGTTCCACAACCTCACCTTGTCTCCTTTGTTGGATCTATGCTCAGTAGCTCTTATGTTATATCTGGTCTTCACTTTCTCCGTCGCCAAGTTCACTTGCTTTCGTGCGAAACGGGGCATCACTTCAAAACGGGCCTGGACATCTTGGGTGTGTTCCTCAGGCGATGAAGGCGCATCCGTATGGCGATCAAACAGGCGGTCACAAGGCAGACGAAGGTCTCAACCGAAGAGCATCTTGGGCTGGAGAAGAGCTAGTAGTCTTGCGTTTCTTTTCGACCCTAGTATGATTTTGGCAGCTTCCCGAGCTGGATCTTTCGGACAAGGCGTCGACATTTCCAGGCGAGGATCCCTTTTGAGGATGGATAGTCATGCCATCAGATGCTGAAAGCAGTTTGTTGTTTTTCAAGTCTAAGGAAAAATTGCATTTCCTTAAAAAGTCCAATCCAAGTATGCATGGATCTGTGATATCCGCCACATAAGCCGTGTGATGGTAGGCGGCACTTCCAAACGTGATGCTTACGTTTTACTTCCCAGTTATGTCGATCTTATCACCAGACGCAGTCTGAAGGGTAACACAGGATGGCGTCCAAATAAGTTTATCTTTAAACTGTTCAGCTAAATCTTTCCTAATGATGGTAACATTAGCCCCTGTGTCAATGATCATATTGCAAGGAACTTCATCGATATTTCCATTAATGGACAGTCCGTTATTGTTGCCACTCACTGTATAAATTTTAAGCGCTTTAAAACAAGGTTTTTCATTATCTGGCAACCTCCGTTCTTCGATATGGTCACTAATTTGTTTACTGAGTCGTTGCTGGGAAATGGTTTTATTTTCCGTACCTCGGGGTGTTCTGCAGTTTCTTCGTATGTGGCCTTCAACTCCGCAGTTCCAGCACTTTAGAACTAGATTCTTTTCACTTCTGTTCCGTCTCAAGCCACTGACTTGTCTGTTAAAATCATCTGCTTTATATTCCGTACCCTGGGGTGTTCTGCAATTCCGTCTTAGGTGACTTTCACTACCACATCTCCAACACCTTAGAGCTACGTTCTTCTCGCTCCTACTCCGTATCAAAGCGTCGACTTGTCTGGATAAATCATCTAAACGAGCCATCAGTTGATCCACTGGCTAATGGACTCGCACAGTTCTAACTGGGTAGCGATCTCTACTAGTTGCTTGCTGGGCTGCCTCGAACTTCATGGCATACAACAGAGCGCCTTTTATATCCTTCACATCCGCCATTCGCAGTGCTTTCTGTATTTCAGGGTCCCGGATGACATCGATGAAATATTGCAGCGACAGGATTTCCCTCGTTTCTCTCAGGCACTCCGTAAATGCGAGATAGGACAGCCTTTCGACATCCGTGGCGAGTTCCTGGAGTGATTCGGTGGGCTTCTGTTGACGAGATTTTAATTGAAGCCTGCTGTAGTCTTTTAAACATTTCTCGCCAAAGCGCAGCTCCAATGCCCCGGATAGAGCTTCGAAGTCAAGTCTTTGGTTTACGGGAAGCGTCTGCAGGATATCCGCTGCGTCTGCTCTCAGAGAAGCGGCGAGATGACAGGCCTTAGTTTGAGAATCCCATCCATTCGCATCCGCCACTATAGAAAATTGTGTTTTATACACCTGCCAGGAGGTCTTCCCATCATATGTCGATAGCTTCAGAGAGGGACGAGCAGGCATGGGTAGAAATTTTAAACCACCCGAAGTGCTCCCTGCCGTCGCTACGAATTTCTTTAAAGTGTCAACTTCTTTAACGACGACAACAGAAATTCCGTCTTCGATTTGTTGTTCAATATGTCCTTGGACGGCAGAAACTCTGTCTTCAATTTGTTGTTCAATATGTCCTTGGACGGCAGAAACTCTTTCTTCAATTTGTTGTTGGAAGGCCGAAACTTTTCCTTCGACTCGTTGCTCCACAGCCGACACTCTATCTTCTATTTCATCTTTGACAGAAGAAACCTTTTCTTCAATTTGCCCGACTTTATTTTCGACAGCTCCTATTCTGTCTTCCATAGCCTCAAATTTACTTTCTATTACGCAGGTTATTTCTCTTTTCATTTTGTCTTGACCTGCTTCAATCTTTTCTTGTACAGCTTTTATGTCTTCTTTAAAAGTTACTTGACCAGCTTCCATTTCCTTTTTAACGGAATCTTGGCCCAATTTCATTTCTTCCTTAACGGATTCCTGGCCCAATTTCATTTCTTCCTTAACGGAGTTGACGGCTCCTTCCATCTTTTCTTGGAAAGCAGTAAATGCAGTCATCATTTGCCTGAATTGTTCTTCCATCGCTCTTGTAATTGGCATTCACAACCCCACTCCTGACACCAAAAATTGTTGCGTGCGTACGGGTTCGTTACGAAATGAATGCACAAGTCCGATGAAAAATGAACAAAAAATTATTATTATCACAACAAAAATGCTTAAATTTTCTCAAATTATCATGCAGTATTACAATATCTCACAGTAGTTATCTTTTAACCACTCAAATGTCCAATAGAACGTAATTCAAAACAGCTAAAGAAAGCTAATCCGCTACAATCAACAAGAGCAGTTTTCTAAACAACAAACTAAGCAACTCCTACGAACTTTCCAAGTTCCAAGTACCGCTGGATGCGCCGCTGATTAACTTGCAGGATTTGCAAGTTTTGTTCCGGCTGTCTGAGTTAGTTGCTATAGAGCGCTGAAAGTAGGAGAATACATGAGTGAGACCTAAGTCAGGATTGCAGATGTTGAGAGGGCGTGACTACCTTGTCACGTGAGGTGTGAAGAAGTCGTTAATACGTTGCGAGATTTCAGGTTAGAAATGCTGAAGAAAACCTTAAATGTACAAATTTGCAGAAATAATTACATAAAAGGGAAATTTTTCTAGTAATCATCAGAGTAACAACATATGGAATAAACCAAATTTCATCACATAATACAGTCTAGCAGTCCTGTAAGTTGAAATTCTGAGTCCATGATAACGTGATGGGGGTGGTGTAAACAGAATCATGGTTTCATTATAACAGTCGAAGATGCTTCAGGAAAGCCATAATTTTAGTAAGAGTTACAAAATAACAAAATAAATACAGAAAAAATGTTAACACAAAATACATATATTACAAATTCAAAATGTCTATTCCAGAGTATACTTAGAATAAGTCACATATCACGTGAGCGGAATCAGGCATTCTGATTCGCTTAGCGTAAACTTGTCCAAAACTGATGAAAAGAGTAAAATAATTAAATAATGGGTTGCAATAGCGAAAAATCACTATTTTTCTCATGTTCTTCAATATGATAAATATAAGGAATACCAGAAATTTCAGTCCTAAAAAATGCAGAAAGTCCTACAACAAGGCTGAACATAGAACTCAAGTTCTTAGGTCACGTGGGAGGTCACTCTCCCAGGCGCTGACTTTTAAAAGTGCTTCTTGAATATTGAAGAAAAGCAGTATTCTGGAGTAAAGTAAAGGAAAATAAGAGTAAAATCACTACGTACAGATCAAAATTTCCACTAACTTGGTATTAGGTGGGGAAATCTTCGTTTCCACTGAGTATGTAAGCTGCGAAAGGTCGAAGAAATCGATCATCGGTGAGAACTTCATAATGAAACATGTTGAAATGATTCATGAAGTTACATTTCTGCGCATTTTTGAAGAATTTATCGTTAAGTTTCCGCAGATGTACCGCGATGGTATCAATTTTGAGGTCCTCATGGAGGGTCTTGTTGCGGACATAATAGTGTGCGTTCGTGATAATACGCAGGAGTTTATTTTGAACGATTTGGAGTTTGTTCACATCTGAGTCTTTGGCTGCCGCCCAGGCAGGAGATGCATAAGTCAAAATAGGTCTAATTGTGGAGAGATAAACAAGTCTTTTCTTCCCCAAATCCATTCTAGAGTATTTACCGAGTATAGGAAGCAAACACTTGATAATTTGTAGTGCAGTGGTTCGAACATTGTTGATATGGTCAGTCCAAGTAAGGCGATCATTAAGAGTGACTCCGAGATATTTGGCACTTTTCACTATAGGAACTCTTTCATTAAAGAGGAGAAGGTGATTCTTCAGTTGCTTATTTCTTTTCCTTCTGCGAATGATCAATAATTGAGATTTTTGAGCATTAATCTTCACTTTCCAATTCGCGCACCATGACTCTATACTTGGAATGAAGGCTTGTAGTTTCTTAATAGCGAAGTTAATGTTCGCAGACTTAACTGCCAGGGCAGTATCATCTGCGTAACGTGCAAAGATAGAGTCGTTACTGTTGGGTTTAGGGAAGTCTGCAGCATAAAATAAATAGAGTACAGGGCCTAAACAAGACCCTTGAGGTAGTCCACTTTGCATATTACGTTCTGAGGAGTAAGCTCCTTTCACGTACACTTTAAAAGTCCTGTCCGAGATGAATGAGAGGATGATCAGAAGAATTTCTCTTTCAAAATTAAGGTTGATTAGTTTTGCAATGAGTCCCTCATGCCAGACGCGGTTGAAAGCTTTCGCTACGTCCAGCATGAGGATAACAACATTCAATTTGTTATGTAAAGCAGCTCCAGAATACTCCGTAATACGAAGAAGTTGTTTTGCGCTCGAGAGCTTCTCTCTAAAGCCAAACTGCTCCGGCGGAAGAAGTTGAAGATAATTTTTCATTCGGCTGAGAATAATTCCTTCAAATATTTTACTTAATACAGGCAGTAAACTAATGGGCCTGTATCCGTCAGCTTGTGAGTGGTTTTTTCCAGGTTTTGGTATTAAGATGACCTTAGCAGTTTTCGAAGTTTCTTGATAATTTCTTTAATCTCAGCTGGGTTGGTGAATTTAATTAAGTTTCTAGCAGTGGGGGAATATAACCAGTCTTTGACATGTGTCAATGTGCTATGTTCAAAGTCCTTATTATTTGGCCATTCATTGGGTGTAAATTGTTCCTCTAGGTAGGTCGCAAACACATTTGCTGATGTGTGACTGATGAGTGACTGCGAGAGCTCCATTATGGGTAAGAGGGCGATTTGTAGTATAGTGAGATTTAAGATTCTTAATTAATGTCCATAATGACCCATCTCTAGTGTTAATACTAATTAATTTCTCGTACCATAATTCTTCTCTATAATTTAATATATTTTTAAAAATATTTTAATAATATAATACTTTTCTAATACATTTATTTTATTATCCAAAATTATTTTCTAATTAACAGAAAGGTACGGCGTAAGTTTCAGTGATTAATTATCAGAAAGGCTTCTTCTGAATGGTTTAATAATAATAATACAAGGAAATAAGCTTATTTTACACATGCCTTATGGCATAAGGAAAGGAACTTTTGAAATATATTAAAAACTAAAAAGATTTACATATACCATAGAAATGATTTTTAACTCTAAACAAAATTACTGGTTATCGTTTCGGAAACAAAATTCAATACTTGCCCATAGTAAGACCAACTTGTGAAAGATTTTTTGCCAAACTGCAAACATTGCGTAAGGAAGAAAATTTCCAAAAGCCATTTTGAAATTTTTAATAATATGACTAATAATCATGATACTACTTTTTGATCCATAACATGGGATGTTTGAATTAACTAAGAAAAAACTTTAAATTGCATCAGTATTATAACGAGCTAATAAATTTTAAATCACAAAATACAGTGAACCATATGTAAGACAGCCAGACACAGCTGCTATAAAAATATTTCTACGGAAGTGGTTGTCTTAGGGAGGGGATAATTGAAGCCAATGTTGTTAAATTACCACTTTTGTCGTTCTGGTACAGTTTTCTGTCTACACATTTTGAATCTGAAATAATGCATTTATCACGGCATGCACACTGGGTGTAAGGAAAGAGAAGCAACAGAAAGAAACTGGAGAGTATGGTTAAATGATAAAAACCAAATCCTTAATACCACTATTGACAGAAAGAGACTAAAATGCAAATAAGAAGCAAATTTCCTTAAAAGCTAACAATGAAGAAGGATTAAAATTAGAATCAATGGTTAAAACCACGGGATTTTTATTGATATAAAACATCAAATGCTAAATGAAGTGGTGTCTCCCCCCCCCCAGTATAATTTTTCGATGTGGAGAAATGGAAAACATGATTTTTTTTTAACTAGCAATCGTAGGCAATGCAGAATTTATTAATTTTTCTTTGAACATAATTTTGTGTTATTCAGTACAAAATTTAGGTTACGCATCTCTGCTGTTTGGGGGAAACTTAAAAAGAACTCTGTGAACATAATTAAAAAAAAAAAAAAAATACGGGTCACTAAAATAAATAAAAATTCAGATTCTTTTCTTGTGTTCTAACATATGTAATTATTACTTCAGTAGATTCTAATATTTATTTTATAATCATGCATTATTACTACTTAGGCAACAATACAGACATATATAAATTTTCACTATTTTTTACTGTCATTACATGCACAATTGCTGTTTTTTATTAACAAGAGAATTGAACAAAGCATATCAATACTTTTGTATCAGCAATATGAGTAAGTTTCTGTTTATTAAGACTTTTAAAGTTCTCAAGATGAATTAATTCGAATAATGGAAATAATTGACTGCAGCATAGAGATTTATTCATATTGCGTCCACTCTCGTATACAGCAAGAAAAAAAAAATTAAATATGAAGAGCGGCCCTTGTCAATTCCGCAAGATTTTCCATATACAATCTTGCCACAATTCCACATAAAACGTAAACAAAGTATCGAAGCTTCGTAATCGATTACAAAGCACAAAGTTATCAGCTATTCGTCATCGATGAGGAAAGGACAGTCTGGGCCATCCGAAAAAGCGGCGACCCATCAAGTAGGGGTGTTGGTATGCATATAGTGATGGACTGTCGCCAATAGCACGATAAACTGTATGAACTGGAAACCCTGTAAAAGAGTTAATTGTGTAACTCGCTTATTCTTTATACTTACTTTTCTCACTTCTTCAGGAAAGGACAGTGATATGACACTCTCTATAATATAACTCCTTTTTTTTTCAATATGTATTTGGAATACTAACGAATTTTTATCTATTTTTCATGTATTAATAAAAAATGTGTTTTGTGATCTTACAATTTCTGTCTACACCTATTTTGGATTACAAGTTAATTAGGTATGATCTCGCTTGATACTGCGCTGGATACAAGGGTAGAAGAATCATTTTGATCTCTATTTTTAGTAATTTGTTTTGAAATTTCGAGGCTATAAAAATGTTTTACAACAGATGCTATGACAGAAATTCACAACAGAAAGAGTCATTAGCCGCTACTTTCCAACTGCATGGCCACCTCGGTCGCCTGATCTTACCCCATGCGACTTTTGGCTATGGAGTTACCTTAAGTCCAAGATCTATCAAGGAGTGGTACAGGACCTGGCTACGTTGCAAGATAACATATCACAGACTGTACGGGAGATTCCTGCAGACATTTTACTTTCTGCTGTTGTGCACAGAATGCAATATGTCGTCCACAACAACGGCAGCCACATTGAACCTCAGTTGAATGCAAAATAAAAGGTAATTTCCGTATTGATTTGCATTTGTTAACAGTCTATTTTCTATTACACAGCACCAAATATTCCCCTAGCTAATTTTTTTTCGCGGAATCCTTCGTCCCCCGTCCTGCTTAATCTTCCTACGAAATGTGGCGTCATTCTTGCAAATCGATCGCGCTGTGACGTTCCGACAGATACTTCAACTTCTATTCATGAGATGGCGCCACGTGTAAAATCCAGTTCTTAATCGGAGCAGCAAAGCGACATCTTTACTCACTCAGACTTCTCGTCACACAACGGTACGCGAAGGTAGCATGAACTGTGTTGATCTCTTCAATGTAATTTAAATTGTAATTTAGTACTTAATATATTCTTTTGTTATAGGAGATTGTCTATTCTTATTTTCTTTAATTATATCATGCATTAAGCACACACGACCACCAAAAGTGGTGACCTTTTGACTGAGCACGCTACTGAGAATGGATTATCAACGACTTTAAGCCACGTGCATCCAAGGCATTCTGAAGAACTGACTAAAAATAACAACGAATATGGACATTAAACGTATGCTACAACGTACCCCTTCAATTATTTCTAGAAGTATTGATATATATTGCTTGTTTTTTTTTTAAAGTCGTGCATATCATCGCAAGGAGCTTCAGCAAATCATCAATGTGATCTGTTCCGTTCCGCTGACTTCGCCGTCGTGCAATAATTCTTTGATCATTCAACTTTTGTGACAAATGTGCTACAACAGTGATTTTCGCGGAATGTGCTACATCAATAATTTTTCTGCAACGTGCTACGGCAAAATTCTTCCCTCAGTGTTCGAAAGTAGTGAATTTCTTTCCCACGTGCTACAGGAGTGATTTCCTTTTCCTTCGAAAGTGCCTTAGCAGTGTGAAGTGGTGATTTTGTGTGTGCGCAATACAAAATGAACGCATAATTTTTTTTTCTCAAATAAGGGTTCCTTTTCAAATGCATTTCGGTAAAATATTATTTGTGTGTGTAATTGCTGACCCTGTATTATTTGTGTGTGTATCGTTACATAAATTTTTTCTGCATGGTTAAAATATTTATTGTTATCATGGTAAAATATCAATAGTGTATCCTCATGCTACAATATTTGTGCTGATAAGTGTTTATTAATTAAAGTGAAAATTATCTATCAGTATGCCTGACGATATTCCACCAGAGCCACAAATCACACGCGTTGCGGTGAAGCCACCGCCTTTCTGGAAAAATAATCCTTCATTGTGGTTCGCTCAGATCGAAGCACAATTTTCTATCGCTCGCATTAGTGAGGATTCTACAAAATTCAACCACGTAGTTGCAGCAATTGAGTCTGATATTCTGAATTCAGTGCATGACTTAATTCTCAAACCACCTGATTGTGATAAATACTCCAAACTGAAACAGCGGCTCATTGAAATCTATTCAGAAAGTGAATCTTCAAAAATACGTACTTTACTACAAGGACTTGAACTTGGAGATCAGCGACCTTCATACTTGCTGTCACGAATGCGTGATCTGGCAGGAAGCCATTTTAGTGACGACTTGTTGAAGTCAGTATGGCTTTCGCGTCTCCCTAATAACATACAAATAATTCTTGCTGCTTCCAATGAAGATCTAACCCGTTTAGCAGCAATGGCTGACAAAATTAATGAACTTGTTACTCCAGCTTATGTCAGTGCTGCTAATGCTGCACCTTCCAGTTCATCCCTCGAACAACAAGTGGCTGAATTGACCAAAAAAGTATCTGAACTCTCTACAAGTCTTCATGCTTCACGGAGATACAATCGATCAAATCAGGGCCCACGTAATAAATTTCGTGCCCGAAGCAGGAGTCAATCTCATCATAATACTCGAACGCAGTACAAAGAACCCACAAGCGGCATATGTTTTTATCATATGAATTTCGGCTCTCAAGCTCGCAAGTGTGCCCCTCCATGCACTTTTGTACAAGCGGGAAACTAAATGGGCGGTCTTCTGCTGGCCAACAGAATGTCCGCCACATCGACAGAATAGTACTGGCTGATCGTTCAACTCAGTTATGTTTTCTAGTAGATACTGGAGCTGACATATCAGTGCTCCCGAGAACTAAAACAAATGCTCACCAACTTAATAAACTTGTACTGTATGCAGCCAATGGTACCCAAATTGCAACCTACGGCACCAAACTATTGACACTTGATTTAAACTTGCGCCGGACTTTCATCTGGCCTTTTATTATTGCGGATGTAACTCAAGCAATTATTGGTGTCGACTTCTTGACACATTTCCACCTTCTAGTGGATGTCAAGAATAATTGCTTAATTGATGCTACAACTCAGCTGACATCACAGGGCCAAGCTTCTCACATATCGAATGTACCTACCAACATAAGTGTTTTATCGGGCAGCACATGGTTTCATTGGTTATTAGCAGAATTCTCTGACATTTTAAACCCATCCAAATCAGGGCAGCATACTCATCAGCCAGAAGTGTATCATCACATTGAAACACATGGCCCACCTGTATTTTCCAAGCCTCGTCGTCTTTCCCCAGAGATGCTAAAAGCTGCTCGCAAATAATTTGAATTCATGCTAGCGCAGGGAACCATTCGCCCATCTAAAAGTCCATGGGCCAGTCCACTTCACATGGTTAAAAAGTCTAATGGTGACTGGCGGCCTTGTGGAGATTATCGTCGACTTAATGCCGTCACAGTCCCTGACAGATATCCAGTCCCACATATCCAAGACTGTACCCATCTTTTTCATGGAACAAACATATTTTCTACCCTCGATCTTGCCAGAGCATATCATCAGATCCCAGTGCATGCTGAAGATGTGCCCAAGACCGCAGTGACTACACCATTTGGTCTCTTTGAGTACTTATATATGCCATTTGGCCTTCGCAATGCTGGCCAAACATTTCAGCGTTTCATACACCAAGTACTGTCTGGCCTCGATTTCTGCATCCCATATTTTGATGATATCCTGGTTGCATCTACAGATGCGGAAGAACGTTTTCAACATCTGCGTCAGATTTTCAATCGCCTTAAAGATCATGGATTAAAACTAAATCCATCCAAATGTGTACTTGATCAACCCTCAGTTTCCTTTCTTGGATGTCTTATCACCCAGAATGGAGTCAAACCTTTACCAGAAAGAGTCAAAGCAATTAACGACCTACCTCAGCCCAAAACCATCTCTGAACTGAAGCGTTTTCTAGCAATGTTAAATTTCTACCGACGCTTTCTGCCAAATGCCGCAAAAACACAAGCCTGCCTACATGAGTTTCTGAAGAATAGCAAAAAAAAAAAAAAAAAAAAAAAAACACGATGATCGACGAGCTGTCATTTGGACTGAATCTGCATCTGCAGCATTTATGCAATGCAAACACGATCTGGCAAATGCAGCCACACTTTCTTATCACTCACCTAGTGATCAGCTCTCTATTATGGTAGATGCACCTGACACGGCCATAGGAGCAGTGCTTCAAGCCCATACCACTAAAGGACTTTCCCCAATGGCATTCTTCTCCAGAAAACTTACTACTGCAGAAAGGAAATACAGCACATATGACAGGGAGCTACTTGCTGTGTACTGTGCTGTTAAATACTTCCGGCACAACTTGGAAGGACACGACTTCATCATTTTCACCGATCATCGACCATTAACCTTCGCTTTTAGGAAAAACTCTGACTCATGTTCTCCTCGTCAGCTTCGACATCTGGATTTCATCGCCCAGTTTAGTACAGATATCAGATATGTCTCTGGTACTGTCGACACTGGTAATTGTGTCGCTGATGCCTTGTCTCAGGTAAACAATATCAACCGGACTACCCCAGATTTCTCTGAAATTGCAAAAGCTCAATTGCATGATGAGGAACTCAAGAACCGAATCTCAAATCCACAAACCTCCCTTCAGTTACAACCGCTGCACATTGATCCAACGCTTAAAATTTACTGTGACATAGAGAACAATAGAATACGTCCCTATATTCCTGTCAATTTTAGACGTGAAGTGTTTAATGCCTTGCACAATTTGGCACATCCTGGAATCCGTGCCACCAAAAAGCTGATCGCAGACAGATTTGTCTGGCCAGCAATGAATCAAGACATCACAGAATGGACTCATTCATGTATTAGATGTCAACGGTGTAAAGTATCCCGTCACACTCACAGCCCCATTCAACAATTTAACCTTCCAGCAAGACGCTTTGATCATGTGCACTTGGACTTGGTTGGCCCATTGCCTCCTTCAAATGGTTACACTTACCTCCTCACTTGTATTGATCGGTACACAAGATGGCCTGAAGCCATTCCTATTGAAAATATATCCGCTGAAACTGTAGCTCGAGCATTCATCTCCCAGTGGCTTTCAAGATTTCGCATGCCTACCACCATCACTACTGACCAAGGCCGACAATTTCGATGTCACTTGTTCGCATCCCTCACCTCTCTTCTTGGCATTCACCATATTCGCACAACACCATACCATTCATCTGGAAATGGGATGGTGGAACGCTTTCACCGATCTCTCAAACAAGGTCTGAAGTGCCACAGTAGCACACACTGGACAGAAGCCTTACCCCTAGTCTTGCTTGGTCTTCGCACAGCATTCAAAGAAGACATTGGTAGCACTTGTGCTGAAATGTTATATGGTGCAACCCTCCGTCTGCCAGGTGAATTCTTTCACCCAGAATCTACTCCAGTTATCGACCCTCCAACATTCCTTCAACGTTTACGTGAGACCATGAGCAATATCTCGCCAACCCCAGCATCTTCGCATAACCAGCCAAGCTATTTTGTACATCCTGCGCTTGAGACATCTTCGCACGTATTCGTGCGCAACGATGCAATTAAGCCAACTTTAACACCTTCATATGATGGTCCATTCAAAGTTGTCAAACGAACACCGAAACATTTCACCATCATCTGCAATGGTAAACAATCAGTGATTGGAATCGATCGTCTCAAACCAGCATTTCTAATGCAAGATCCAACAACTTCCTCATCAACATCACTCCCGGAAGAAAGCTTACATCCCGTTAAAGAGCAACCTAAAACTACCAGATCTGGGAGAAAGGTTAAATTTAACCCAAAGTACTTATAACGTACCGATGGTACTTGGGGGGGGAGCACTGTGGCATTCCGACAGATACTTCAACTTCTATTCATGAGATGGCGCCACGTGTAAAATCCAGTTCTTAATCGGAGCAGCAAAGCGACATCTTTACTCACTCAGACTTCTCGTCACACAACGGTACGCGAAGGTAGCATGAACTGTGTTGATCTCTTCAATGTAATTTAAATTGTAATTTAGTACTTAATATATTCTTTTGTTATAGAAGATTGTCTATTCTTATTTTCTTTAATTATATCATGCATTAAGCACACACGACCACCAAAGCGCTACAGAACACTGTGAGCACTGTCAGTTTAATTATGGCCACCCTTTACATTTCTTATTCATTTAACTTGTACAAATGTGTAAATAAACCTTTTTCTTAAGCTTAAAAGATTTGAAGTGCTCCATTTATAAGATAGCTAATTCATCGGGTAGATGACTTATGAATCTCTTCAGAGCTACCATTGTTCATAACAAAATAGATAGCTGATGGAAAACAACCAAAACCTAGTCCACAAACCAAACAAAGGAGGTAAGAACAGTGTTGCTGCAAATATGACACTTCTAGCTGTAGATGAGGCAATATTTTCTGCAGAAACAAATTCTGATGATTGGCTTATTGATAATGGAGCCTAAAAGCATGTTGTCAATAACATTCACTACTTTATAGACTTTGAAAAATTTAAGCTTCCCCATAGCATCACTGTATCAAATGGAAAGTCATTACCAACAATTGGAAAAGGCATTATCAAGATAATGACTATTGTAAATGGGATGAACCAAATCAAAAATCTTGGAAATGTCTAGTATGTTCCAGAAATAAGTAAAAATTTATTTTCCATGTTAGCATCTCAAGATAGAAACCAGCACAGTGTGTTTGAATCAACATTTAAGGATTGCTATTTAAAAATAGATGGTGAAATAGTTCTGCATGGTACAAGAAATGTTGGTGGGGGTCTCTTCAAAGCCGTGATGAAGACCTTAGTTCCTGAAACTCACACTGACTTAAACATGACTGAGAACAATGAATCAACTTTCCAACTTTATCATGAACGTTGGGGTCACCAAGATAAAAAGCAGGTAAAGGCCATTGTTGAGAAAGAGTTGAATATTAAGATTAAGTCTGATTTGAATTTATGTGAAGCTTGTGTATATGGAAAAGCTCACCGTTTAAAGTTTGGAACCAGGAAAGAGGCTACAAAAGCTGGAGAATTGTTCTTGACAGACATTTGTGGGCCATTTGATCAATCATTTAGGAAATACCATTACTTTGCAATCTTCCAAAATGCCTACACTAAATTTCAATACTGTTTCTTCTTAAAGCAAAAATCAGAAGTAAAAGATGTGCTTGAAAATTTTATAGCTCATGCTAAGAACTTAGGGCATAAAGTTAAAGAAATCCTCAGTGACAGTGGTGGAGAATTTGACAACCAAGCCATTCGAAAGGTCTTGAACAAGCATGGAATCTCCCAGAGCTCACAGCTCCATATACACCAGAACAGAATGGCAGTGCTGAATAAGAGTGTGTGTGTGATTATGGTAAAGCTTCGAGGGCTATCTGCCTAAGATGAGGGATGCCTTCATGGAGGACTTTCTAAGGGAAACTGGCTTGTATACACGTTACACATGGGGAAAACCACGAAAACGCCCATGCAGCCAGCCTGTTCGCGAGATTCGAACCTCGGACCGAACTACCAGTATTCAGCGACTTTACCGCTTGGCTGCTGAATGAGAGAAAAGAACAGTTCTAGAAATGGCCAGAACTCTCAAATACTCAAATGAAGTGGACTTTCCAGCTTCCCTATAGGTAGAGTTCATCAGTACTTCAGTTTATATAATGAATAGGATAGGCAAGTCTTCAGTTCCTAATTTAAGTCCTTATGAATTACGGATGGGAAAGAAACCCAGAATAAAACACATGCATATCATTGGATCGACTTGCTATGCTCACGTTCCAGTTCAGAAGAGGAGAAAGATGGACAAAAAGGCAACTAAGGGCTATCTGCTTGGGTATGATAGAGATGAAAGGTACCACATTTACATCAAAGAAACCAGTACAGAAATCTGTTTCCGATATGTCACATTTGAAGAGAAACCTTCCATGACAGGAAACATTACAACATTGCCCCTGCAACAAGTTTCTGTGTTTCAAGATGATAAAGTTGAAAACAAAGTAATAGACAAAGGCTCTCAACAGGAAAAGAAGGAAGTGGAAGAATACATCAGAAAAGAAGGCTCGGCCCAGAAGACAAATTTCAGTGCCTAAGTGGACAAAGGATTATACCATGGAAAATTCAGAGATTTATGAAGAAAATCCTCCAGAAATAAATGGAATTACAAGTGGAAAGCAGTGCAGCTGACAATCCAAGAAACAGAAATATGAAAGCTCAACACCCAAGAAAGCTTTCCAGAATGATCCTGAAACTTTATAAGAGGCATTAACTAATCCAGATCCAGAAAATTGGAAGTTAGCCATGGAAGAAGAGTTGGAAAATTTAAAACAAAATGACACAGTACCAGAAGAAAGGAAAGTCGTGAAATGTAACTGGGTCTTCAAGAGAAAATTTAACAAAGATGGACAAGTGGAAAGATATAAAGCTTGTTTAGTTGCTCGTGGCTACACCCAAGTCGAAGGAATTGACTATGAAGAGACGTTTTCTCCTGTAATAAAAACAAAATCAATTAGAACTTCATTAGCATTCTCAGTTGAGCAAGACTGCAGGTTCATCACCTGGATATTACTGCAGCCTATTTAAATGGAAAATTGAGTGAGACAATTTTCATAGAACAGCCACCAGTCAGTCTGCATAAGAAAAGACATAGAGACGTTTGCTTGCTAAAGAGAAGACTTTATGGACTTCATCAGTCTGGGAGAGAGAATATCTGCCTCGATAAATTTCTGAAATCAGTGAACCTAAGAAGATTCAGAGCAGATGCTTGTGTTTACTTCAATAAAGAAAAGGAGTTAATTGTAGGTGTGTATGTGGATGATCTCCTTGTAATGTCCAGCAAAGATTTCATCATTCAGAAATTTAAGGACAATATTGCAGCCACATTTAAAATCAAAGACTTGGGAGAAGTACATCACCTTCTTTCAATTAGGATAAGCAGAAAGGAAGATGGCTTTGTGACCCTTCACCAAAGTGTCTAAGCTAGTTAGCTGTTGGAAACAACTAATATGCAAGACACTAAAGGAGCATCAACACCATTAGATCCAGGTATGAAATATGTAACAGCCCCTAAGGATAACATGTTGAATGCTGAAGGAGCATTAAAATATAGGCAGGCTGTTGGAGGGCTCTTGTACCTAGCAGGAGAAACAAGGCCGGATTTAGCTTTTGCTACTACTTACATGAGCCAATTCAATAATTGCCCAAGCAAGGAACATTGGGCTGGCATACAACATATCCTTTGTTACCTAAAACAGACCAAGGAATTAAAGCGGACTTTCCAAAGGACTGGAAAGGATTTGGAAGTGTTCTGCGATTCTGATTGGGCTGGTGATAAAATTGATAGACGATAATTTATTTAGTGGCTATGTGGTATTACTAGTAGGTGGAGCTGTCTCATGGAGCAGTAAGAAACAACCGACGTCTGCATTGTCAACAGTTGAAGCTGAGTACCTCTCGATGTGCCACGCAGCCAAGGAAGTACTGTGGTTCCAAAACTTTTTAAAGGAAATTGTGGGAGAATTTTTTTTAAATTTTCCACAAAACTTATTTGTTGATAATCAGGGTGCCATTTCTTTAGCTAAAAACTATGTCACTTCAGAGTGCAACAAACATATTGAACTCAGGCACTTTTTCTTGAGAGAGAAGGTTGAAGATAAGCTGTTGAACTTTACCTATGTGCCTTCTAATTCAAATGCAGAAGACATGTTGACAAAAAGTGTGCAAAAGAAAGCCTTGTTCAATCAAAGGTTCAGTGTAGGACTGAAGGAAATTTAATCAAAGGGGAGTGTTGCAAATCACTTTTAATTTGTGATTATATTTTCCATTTGTATTTTGTAACATGTGTGGCAACATGTTTTTTTTTTGGCAACGTTATCAGTTTTTGTCACTTGTTTACTTTGCCATGCTTACCATGTAAAATTTACTGTGCCTATAATGATTTTTTATTTCAATATATGTTAATCCAGATGAATTTCTGCTTATTTATTTGTCTCTATTCCTAACCCTAGACTTTATTAGAATGTACTAATAAAATTCACGAAATGGAATTTGAGAAACGGAGACAACTTCGTTGTTATGAATGTGGATCCTAATTGCATCTTCGACCTCAGTGTGATAAACTAGAGAGAAATTTAAAAACTGTAGCATCCAATGAAACTGTACCCTCAAATGAATTTTCCAAAAATAGTTTGAAGGATATTATGTCTCTATATACCAGCCTAGGTAAAGTAAATGACTATAAAATGCCCATACTTAGAGATACCAGTGCAAATTTTGATTTACACTGCCAAAAGTATGTACAGCCTTCCATGTATACGGGTGAGACTGTGTGGATACTAACACCCCTGGAAGAACATCCAGTGTGCTTACTTTTGGCTGAGGTAGAGCTTGAATGTGATCTTGGTCATATAATAACAAAGGCTGCAGTGTTAAGAAATTCATTAGTTCAAGGAAGATATCTTCTAGGTAACAAATCCGCTGCATTATTTGAAGAAGCAAAACTAGATAAAGTTCAAATTCATATGATAAACGCCATACAAACTCGTGCTCAACAGCAACAACTAAGAGAAACGGAAAATCTGTTCTCAACAGATGAGTTAAATTCTGAAATTGAACTTAACGACAAAGACACCTTGACTGAAAATGAAAGTTTGCCTCCTGTGAATATGAACGTTCAGAATTAGATCTGATAAAGGTCTCTCCAGAAATATTCATACAAAAACAGAAGGAGAGCATTGAATTGAAGCCACTTTATGAAGAAGCTAAAATAAAATCTTCGAAAAGTATGAGGTATATGTTGAAAGGCCAAATGCTCTTTTCCAAACATGATCACGATGGAACGCAAAGAATACAAATTGTTGTTCCTGAAAAATATCAGAAACAGTTGATGAATATTTGTCATGAAGAAACAGCAGCTCATCTTGGTGCAAAAAAGACCAAAGATGCATTATTCAAAAATTTTTATTGGCCAAATTGTTACAAAGAAATCGAGAATTTTGTAAAAACTTGTGATAAATGTCAAAGAATTGGAAAGCCGCAAGATAATACAAAAGCACCTTTGAAAATTGTCCCTGTTATCGATGAAATATTTCCAAAAATTAATGTTGACGCTTGTGGACTTCTGCTCGTGACATCTTCGGGAAATAAGTATTGCCCATTGAAAAACAATTGCCAGGCAGTGGGCTAAACCACATTTCAACCCAGAAATTTACTGAATTTTTTAGAACAAGTTTGCTAATACCAATTGCCAAGTTTGTTTATTTCAAGGAGAAATGGATGTACGAAGTCTGCCGTTTTAAAGCCAGGTTTGAAGCGGATCATTCAAAGGTTATCTTCTGTGCTTCTGTAACTTGCGTCTGAGCAAAAACTGTCAAAAATAGGATATTGCTGATCTCTGAAGATAAGATTAACTTTTGGTTTTCTTAAAAAAGATTTTATTGAATTTTGATACTTTGTTTCAGAATTATAGTTTATCGTGTAAGATTTTGTTTAAAATAACTGACACTAAAAATATTCAGCTTAAATTTATAATTGATATTTGTGGTAAAGAAGTATTTTAAAATTATTATTTATGCCTTACTTTTATTTGTATTAAATTTTTATGTTGATAATTGATATGTGTAAGCCATCCCGGCATTTATAAAAAAAAGAACTGCTAGTTGAGTTTTGAATTTGTTGCCAAGCAGGCGAGTGAAAAATAAGTAATAACGTCAAACTGACGTAGTGTGATTTGATTATACTGCTGAATTGGTGAAGATTTTTTCTTAGTTCTCGCCATCCAGGCATGTGATAGATAGTAACGTCATCCCGACATATTACAGATTGTATATTCTAAAAGTTGTATTGCCAAACTGGCAAAAATTGTTTTTGTTATAGCCAACCAGGCATGGAGATAGATAGTAACGTCGTCAAACTGACGTGGGTAAAATTCCATTGTATTGCCTAACTGGCAAAGGTGTTTATATAGTTATAGCTAACAAGGCTTGTGAACAGTGAGTTAAAACGTCAACCCGACGTAGTATTATAGTATTTTGTGCCAACCTGGCAAAGTTGTTTAAATAATTCTCTCCAACTGGTTAGTTGGTAATTTCGTATTTGAGAAATTAAGTCTTGCCAGAAATTATACATTTTTGGTACAAGTACGATCTTTTAGATTCAATTTCAAAAGGAAGCCTAATAAAGGTAACTTGTGTCAACATGTCATTCTTAGCTAGGAGTAAAAAACAGGATTTAAAAGTACTAGCAGAAGAGTTAGGTTTAACCGTGA
Organism: Stegodyphus dumicola; assembly: GCF_044657685.1. Classification (NCBI taxonomy): domain Eukaryota; kingdom Metazoa; phylum Arthropoda; class Arachnida; order Araneae; family Eresidae; genus Stegodyphus; species Stegodyphus dumicola. Next base: position 28,545,242 of record NC_140779.1, on the reverse strand, counting down.
AACGTGAATTTCAGATTGCTCAGTTGCATAAACTGATTACTGAAAGTCCCGATTATGATGAGGAGTTTACTCGAGAACTATTGGCTGCAATTAGAGAATAAAGGGAATGGAAAGAAGAATGTGAAAGAGAATAAAGAGAAAGAGAAAAGGAACGCGGAAGAGAAGAAAGAGAAAACGAACGCGATAGAGAAAGAAGAGAAGAACGCAAAAGGGAAGAAAGAGAAAAGGAACGCGAAAGAGAAGAAAGAGAAAGAAGAGAAGAACGCGAAAGAGAAGAAAGGGAAAGAAAAGAAGAGCGTGAAAGAGAAGAGCGAATTAGAGCCTTTGAGCTACAGAAGCTTCAGTTGGAAGCAATGGCTGCAACAGCACAGCCGGTTAAAACTACGCAGTTACCTGAGCAGCCTTAAAAATCAGAATTCACGATGTCATGCCACGTTTCAACCCTAAAGAAGATGAAATAAGTTTATTTCTGGTGTTATTTGAGCATCAAGCTAAAATAATGAATATACCTGCTGAAAATCAAGTGACTCAACTTATTTCACTGTTGCCTCCTGACATTGTTCAGCTTATTGCTAGAGAACCAGAAGAGGACGCGAAAATGCATGAATATGTAAAAACTTTACTGTTACAACGATTTAAATTGAGTGCAGAAAAATTTCCACAACTATTTAATAAACACCAAAAATCTACTGAAAGTACTTGGTATGATTTCTACTATGAATTAAAGAATTATTTAGAAGGATGACTTAACGGATTAAACATTAAAACTTTTGAACAGCTAAAAGATCTCATGCTGGTTGATCAAATAAAAAAGCGTACTTCTCCTGATTTCAAAGAACATTTTATGGATCAATGGACAACCATCATTTTACCTACTGAAATGGTTAAGAAAATTGAAGATTTTGAAGATGTGAGAAAAACAATAAAACCGAAATTTTCTGCCAATCAGACTGAGAAAATTAACAAAGGATCATTTAAACCGCGTTATGATAATTTTGTGAAAAAAATAGAGCATCCGCCTCATTTTAAGCATTCTGATAGATGGGATGATTCAAAATACAAGAAAGATCATCAGCAAAGGAATCAGTTCCAAAACAAAACCCAAGAAAATTTATATGACAAAAGATATCGACCACGTTGTTTCGAGTGTGGATCATATGAACATTTTAAGTCTCAGTATCCTCGCTTAAAACCAAATGAAAAGGTAAATTGCGTATCTTCGAATGATGATTTGTTAGAGACATATACAATTAACGGTTTAGTGAATGGGTATGAAATGCCTATTCTTTGAGACACAGGAGCCACTGTTGATGTTATTTCTTGAAAATACATTGATAACGCAAAAATGACTGGAGAACATGTCTGGGTACAATATCTCTTAAATGACCATTTAGTGTGTCTACTGTTAGCGGAAGTTGAAATTAATTGCAAACATGGTCATATAAAGAATAAGGCGGCTGTTGTTACAAATGATCCCGAAAGATATGTATTGGGTAACAAAACTGCACAATTGTTCAAAAATAAATCATTCTTAAATTTAGAAAAAATAAATGCAGTTTTGACACGATCTCAAGTAAAAAGATCTCATGAAGATGATCGAAGCAGAAAAATTGAAATGGAGAAACTAGAAGAACTGAAGTTTATTGAAACTGACGAAGATATTTTACCTCAAGCTGATGAGGAAGACAAGGAACTTAAGAAAGAGATTATTGTTAATTCAAAGGAATTAATCGAATCTCAGCATCAAAGCAGAGATCTAGCGTCATTGCTTAACGAAGCTAAAATTGAAAATTCCAGCAAGACAAATGATTCTAAAGTTGTTATTCCTGAAAAATATAGGGATCAAATAAAGTCATTATGTCATGATAGCACATCTGGACATTTAGGCATTGTCAAAACTAAAGATAGATTAACAAGATACTTTTACTGGCCTAATTGCTATAAAGAAATAGAAGAGTATGTTAAAACTTGCGATCCATGTCAAAGAGTGGAAAAATCTAATGATAAAGCCAAAGCACCTTTGACTTTAGTACCAATTATTGCAGAAGTATTTTCAAAAATTAACTTTGACGCATGCGGTTCTTTACTAATAACACCGAATGGCAATAGATATTTAATTACAGCTATTTGTGTAGCTTCAAAATATCCGGATGCTGTACCTGTTCCTAATATTGGCACAACGTCAGTAATTGAAGCCATGTTACAAATATTTAGTAGAATGGGTTTCCCGAAAGAAATACAAACTGATCAAGGTACCTCCTTTATGATCAATCTAGCCATTGAATTTTTAGAAAAATTTGGAATAAAAGTAACTAGAAGCTAAGTACACCATCCACAGAGCAACCCTGTTGAAAGATTTCACCGAACAATCAAACGAATTTAAAAAGTTTTATGTATCGAAGCAGCCCCTGAGTGGGAGAAGCAAATTCCCACAGCTCTATTTGCTTTAAGAACAGTAACGCACGAGAGTACGGGATTTACACCTGCAGAATTAGTATATGATCAAAATCTTAGAACACCTGTAACATTATTATATGAACAATGGATGAATCCTGAAGACGAAGGAAATAATGTTGTTGAATATGTTTTTCAATTGATAAATCGGTTAAAAAGATGCAAAGAGCTGGCTACAGATAAAATGCTGGAAATGCAAACCAAAAGAAAAGTGTGGTATGATCGTAAAGCTATAAAAAGAGAATTCTCTGAAGGGGATTTAGTATTAGTTGTATCAACGAATAAACCAAACAGACTAGCAGTTGAATGGAAAGGTCCTGGGAAGGTTGAGAAGAAATGATCCGAAACTAATTATGTTGTGAGTTTCGAAGGAAAAAATGACTTTAACCAAGTCTACCATGTTAACATGATAAAACCTTATCATAGATGAGCAGAATCGGTTAACCTTATGATTACAGAAGATCAATCTGAAATTGATGATATGGAGGAAAATTTCCCAACAATTGACTCTGAACCAACATTGTTCGATTTTGAGGACATTGAAGAAAACAGTTCCTTAAGTGATAAGCTAAATGAACAACAGATTCAAGAATTGCATGATATGCTGCTTAAGTTTTCAAAAATCTTTTCTAATAAACCTGGAAAAACTCATTTAATAACGCATGATATTCAATTGACAGAAAACACCCCAATCCATTGTAAACCATACAGAATGTCTCCTAGACAAACGGACATATTAAAAACAGAAATCGATAAAATGCTTCAGCATAAAATGATTGAAATAGGAGATTCAGATTACACTTCTCCTATGATTTTAGTAGAAGTAGCAGGGAGGGATCCAAGACCTTGTATCGACTATAGAAAATTGAATAAATTGACTAAAACACAATTCTTCCCCTTGCCTAACATCGAACAACGAGTAGAAACGGTAGCAGGCACAAAATATATAACTCTTTTGGATTTAACAAAGGGATACTGGCAAATACCTTTAACATCTAATGCTCAAAGATTAGCCACTTTTGTTACAAGTTTTGGCACATTTAGACCTCTACGGATGCCTTTCGGACTTTAAATGCATCATTTTCATTTAGTAAAATGATGGCCGAAATCCTTCACGGTTGTGAAAACTTTGCTGTTCCATATTTAGATGACGTGGCAATCTTTTCAAACACCTGGGAAGAACATCTAAGTCACCTGAAAGCCGTTTTGTCCAAAATAAAGGACGCTGGTTTAACTATTAAACCAATAAAATGTAAATTCGCTCAAGATAGAGTTAAATATCCAGGACATATTGTAGGTCGTGGTATATGAATACCAAGTGAAGTGAAAGTAAAAGCTATTTTTGATTTTCCAGCACCATCCACAAAAAGTCAAGTCAGAGCATTTTTAGGATTAGCGGGATATTATAATCATTACATTCCCATGTTCTCATCTATCGCAGCACCTTTAACAGAAACTTTGAAAGGAAACTTAAAGAAAGGGAAAATAAACTGGACAGAAGAGTGCACAAAAGCATTTGAAGAGCTAAAGGAGAAACTGTCTCAAAGGCCTATACTACATGCACCTGATTTCAATAAGGAGTTTATTTTGCAAACTGATGCTTCAAACTCTGGTATGTTTGTCATTTTAGCTCAAAAAGATGAACGAGACAATGAATATCCCATATTATACCTCAGTAAGAAGTTTACAGAAAGTGAAAAAAAGTACTCTACCACAGAAAAGGAATGCGCTGCCATAATATTTGCTGTAAAGAAACGTCAATGTTATTTAGACGGGCATACTAAATTCCTCATCATGACCGATCATAATCCCTTAGTTTGGCTCAAAAATAATGTGAGTCTAAATCCACGACTTATGAGTTGGGCACTAGTACTACAACCCTACAATTACACGATCGTTCATCGAAGTGGTAAAAACCATAAAAATGTAGACGCATTAAGTCGTACTTCCTGGCCTGATTAAATAATTTGTTTCTCTATATAGATAAAATAAAATATTTTGTTCCTTCCTCTCTTCCTCAGTGTATGTTATATCTTGTATTTCAATTCTGTATTGTGCTGACATTGTTGTTTTGAGGGAAAAAAAAAAAAAAAAAACGTAAACTTTAATTTATAAAAATATAAATTAAAGTTTATCTGGAGGGGAGAGAGATCGTAATATCTTGTTATTTAATAAATAAATATAATTATTGTTGAAGTGGCAATGCCATATTTGTATTAAACGGTTACTCAGCAACGTGAGATATTGTTTTAAAAAAGAGGAGAATTCTGAAGATTTTACCAGCTAGGAGTAGTATGAAAATTTTGCCACTTAAGAATTGTATAAAATTTGTCTATCAACGTGACTAGAAATAAAATTTATGTTCTACTAAGATTGTCTGTTTTGTAAATTACTGCAAAATACATTACAGTATCTTATAACTGCAATCTGCATGTCTTCAAAATATCTGGATGCAGCAGTTCCTGTCACAAATCTTTGTTCAACCACGATTGTTGACATTTTCCTTCAAATTTTTAGTCGAATGGGATTTTTAAAGGAGGTCCAAACCGACCAAGCCACATCTTTTACGAGTGCACCGAACATTGAATTTCCTAGAAAAATTTGGAATTAAAGTTGTATGAAGTTCTGTTTACCGCCCACAAAGCAATCCTGTAGAGAGGATGCATAGAGCTTAAAAAAGAATTCTTCGAGTTTTATGTCTAGAATCTGGTGCGGACTGGGATAAAATCTTATCTCGGGCTTTATTTGTTCTTCGAACCACTATTCACAACAGTACCGATATCTCGCCTGCAGAATTAGTTCACAGCAGAAATTTAAAAACTGCAATTAAGATATTGTATGAAAAATTATCTGGTAAAGAAGAGGAAGAAAATACAGTAGTAGACTATATTTTTGAACTAATGAATTGAATGAGTAAATATCAAGAGCTTGCTGTCCAGCGTATGGAAAAAGCCAAAGAAAGGCAAAAACTCTGGTATGATCGCAAAGCCATAAAACGCAAATTTCAAGGAGACTTAGTTCTAGTTGTAGCTCCATCGGTCCTGGAAAAATAGTTAACAATTATCCGAGACGACAAGTTATGTAGTCGTATTTCCCCGAGAAAAATAAACTCAAGTGTATCAGATTAATATGCTGAAACCGTATTTTTAACAAACAGAAAATATAAACTTACTATGTTTAGAAGATAGGATAAATGGCTATGAAGATGAAATATCAAGTTTAAATTACAGCACAGATACTGAAATGTCTGAAGTTTTGCAAGGCATCCAGTTGAATTCACTATTATCTGAAGACCAACGAAAAGATTTAAAACAGTTGATATACAAGTATTCCTGTATCATCACTAATGAACCAGAATGTACTGACCTTACCGAACATGATAAAGAATTAGAAGCAGAAAGACCGATATGTACAAAACCTTAACGGATGTCTGCCAGACAAACTGAGATTTTAAAAAACTGAAGTAGGAAAGATGATAAAACTTAAAGTAATAGAACCAGGTGAATCGGATTTTACCTCTCCATTCATACTGACTGAAGTTCCTGGAAAAGAGGCAAGATCATGTATTGATTACTGTCGCTTGAACAAGGCAACTAGGACATAATATTTTTCCTTGCCAAACATTGAATATTTAGTGGAAAAAGTGTCATCTGCCAGATATATAACTGTTCTAGATCACACTCAAGGTTACTGACAAATCTCACTAACTAAATGAGCACAGTGTTACACTGCTTTTGTGACAAGTTTTTGAAACATTTAAACTCTTAAGGTTACCTTTCCGGCTAAAAAATGCACCCTATGATTTTAGTCGTTTGATGGCAGGGTTATTAAGAAACTGTAAGAATTTGCTGTACCCTATGTTGATGATGTTGTAGTATTCTCGCAAACCTGGGAACAACATTTGAAGCACTTAGATTTTATCTTGAAGATGAAAATTGCTAAATTGCATATTAAGCGTTCGAAATGTCAGTTTGCTCATACGACCATAAATATGGTCATGTAGTAGGACAAGGTCAAAGAAGACCAGCAGAAATAAAAATCCAAGCCATAAAGGACTTCCCTAAACCTACCGCACAAAAACACAAGTTCGGTTATTTTTATGACTTTTGGGGTATTATTGAAGGTATATTTCTGAATTTTCTGTGATTTCTGCACCACTGACGGATTTGTTAAAAGGAAAATGTTGCAAATCAATCATAAATTGGACTAATGACTGCCAAAACGCTTTTGATGAACTCAAGAAGCGGTTAACACAAAATCCAGTTTTATACAGTTCAAACTTTTCTCAGCCATTTATCGTTCAGTGCGACACTTTGAATATTGGTATTGGCTTTGTATTATCATAGATAAATGCTAGAGGCAAAGAAAGTCCAATAATATTTCTTAACAAAAAGTTTTTACCTACTGAACAGAAGTACAGTGCAATCGAAAGGGATTCACTGTGAAACAAAACCTTGTCAAATGTCTGTCAGCAAGCCAAGATTTTAAAAACTGAAGTAGGAAAGATGATAAAACTCAAAGTAATTACCTCTCCACTCATACTGGTTGAAGTTCCTGGAAAAGAGGCAAGACAATGGCATTGATTACTGTCGCTTGAACAAGGCAACTAGGACACAATATTTTCCCTTGCCAATACTCCCTTTTGTACTGCCATTGTCTTAGCAGTACAAAAGTAAAAACCTAGATAGACCTCATAAGTTCATCATTCAGACTGATCATAATCCTCTAGTATGGTTGGATAAAAACACTGGGAGTTTAAAACTTCATTGTTTAAATTTTTGTAATATTAGAATATTACATTTTATATGTTTATTTAAAATGCTTTTTTGAAAGCACTTGTACTCATTTGGTCAGGTATGTAATTGTATTTGTTATATAGGCTTACAGATATCCTTGAACATCTTTCTCTTGTAAAAAAAATAAAAAAATAAATAAAAAAATAATGTATTTAAATTCAAAATTTTTCGTGAAAACTCCATCAAACTGAAAGTACTTTTCTTCGAAAAGTTCCCTGTGAGGGAAGGAATTTAAGACTGAGACGTATTTGTGTTGCTACGCTACCGACATAATTAAATCAGTTATTCTGTTAAGTTTTGACTAATAAAGTTGTTTGTTTGTCCAAAATGGTGAGATTTCTTTAAAACTTCATTACACAATGTATTACTGATAGATACATGGTACTATTGTATATTTATATATGACTTATATGTCATTATACATGAATTTCAGATAACAGATGAAGCCATGAGAGAAAAAGAAAAAAAAAAAAAAAAAAAAACCTTCTTATCTTTAGAAACTTAATATGCATGAAGCAACCTGAGGTAGGAGATTACAGTAATAACAGCACCCTTAGTAAGTGTAAAGTAACAAATAATTAATTAAAAACTTTTAGGTTGTGAATATTTTACATCTTCATAATGCTTGATTTTGTATTTCAAATAAAAGCGAATTTAATAAGCTTGTTACTAGAAAACAAGTTACAATTTTCTTTCTTCTTTCTGTTTATACATTGCAATTGAAAGCTATTACAATTTAACATATTTATTCTAAATTACTACAGATTTTAATACTTTATTAAAGTATGAAATAAAAATTGTATAAATAAGTACAAGATAATATGTTAACAAAAATCAATGGCAAAAAATAATCAATATTTCTTTATACTCACATACTAAGAAAATCCAAGGTACGTAATTTTTATAATGTTAGGATGAATAGCTTGAAAAATTCATACATACACAATTAATATGAAAAAATGATTCCCAAACTATGTACAAAAAACCACAAATATGAGTAGATAGGTAGAAAACAATAATCCAGTCAAATGTTAATATGTTGATCAATCAATCACTTTCATCTGAATAAATACGATGCTTACGTTTATGAGTGTGTTTTTTCTTTTTCTTTTTTTTCTCTTTCCTTCTCTTGTGTGAAGAACGATGACCAGAACTGTTTCTTTCGTCACTGCGATCAAATGAAAAATGTGCAACTACACTACGCAATTTCAGAGTCTTAACTTTTGGAGTTAACTCTGAAAAATTTTCAAAACCTGAGCAACTTTCAGTTGAACTTCCATCATCATTTGTTGGTGAAGGACTACGTCTTTTACGTCTGGCATGTGGAATCCAAGCAACAGACTTATTTACTACCGACAGTGGTTTAACCACGGCAGAGGCTAAAGTTGGACTTTTTTTCACTTCTGTGAACTGATTTCTTTCAATATTTTTTCCACCTGAAGAGCTTGGCTCAGCATTATTACTTCCGGATACATTAACATCACTTTCTACTTTGTATGTGACATTTTCAATTTTATATGAGTTAGATGTTGAAGGTTCATTCCAAGGAACATAAACACAATCACTTGAAAATGGCTCATCAATATTTTTAGAACTCTGGACTTCTGAGGGAGCTTTTACACAAGAGCCCCTCTCAGTATCAGAACAACTCTCATTACCAGATGATACAACAATAATTTTTGACTCATCATCACTTGACAACAAATCAACAATTTCAGGTGTTCTCTCTTTTGGAGGTTTAAGCACATTTAATATTTGGACATCATCATCATCATCATCATCATCATCATCATTATTATTATTATCATCAGAAGGTTGAACTTCTACCGATGAGGTATCATGCGGCATTCTGAACGAAGATGAATTGAAACCAGATGTGCTAGGTCCAGGATTTGAATATAAAAATGGGACGCTAGACATACTGCTGTAATTATGAAGCAGTGACACTGGTGGTGCAACATGCTCCCAAGAATCATTTTTACTGTTTCTTTTCAGAACCAATTTTTTCAGACGTTTATAAGCTTGTATGTGTTTGTTCCTTTCAGAAGTAGATTCTTCTGCAGTTACAGATGATGCATCTTTTGATCCACTACTACTAGAAAGTGGAATGACATCACTGTCAGATGATGACAGATCATGAGTTACTTTGTTTGTATCTAAAGAATTATAAGATGCATGTCTGTCGTAGCTTTCCATGTCATAAGGTGAAATAGCAAAATTATAAAATTCATGAATGAAATGGCTTGTACGAGAGTTAAAATAGGGTTGAATATGGAGAAAAAATTCTTGACTTGTAATTTCATAACGTGTAATCAAAGCCATGATTAATTCCATGACAAAAGTCACTTGGTTTTCATTATATAACAAAGCAGTTAATTCTCTGTAAAGCCATCGATGCAATCTATGTGTGCAACCTGGATTATTTCTGTAAAATTCTGGAGTTATAAATCTAATTCGAACTCCGGCATATGGTTTTACCCATAAGTTTTCTTCATAAATTTGTCTCCTAAAACTGCATGGCATACGCAATACAGTTTGAGATGCAGAATAAAGTCTAACAGAATGGGGTGCGTATCTCATTCTGTGAGATGCAATTTCATTATTAAGAGTATCTTGTAATGAAATATGATTTCTTTCAACAAATCTTTCAGCAGTCATTGTAGTACGAAACCGAAATCTCCGATCTCCAAAGTAAGTCCACATATTCTCAGACCCTCTAATATAGTACTGATCATAATCTAAATCTGAGCGAACATTATGCACAATACTTTTAAACTTTTGCTTGCATAGAGGGCATTCAGGTTTTACTTTTGACCATTCAACCAAACATGTAAAACAAAACATATGAAAGCAACTATCAGTAAATGACTTATTTTGAAGCTGCTCTAAGCATATAGCACAGCTTGGTTCTGGGGAATTTCGGCCACGGCTAGCAGTCCCACTTGAGGAATTTCGACCACGGCTAGCAGTCTCACTTGGGGAATTTCGACCACGGCTAGCAGTCTCACTTGGGGAATTTTGACTACAGCTAGCAGTCTCACTTGGGGAATTTCGACCACAGCTAGCAGTCTCACTTGGGGAATTTCGACCACAGCTAGCAGTCTCACTTGGGGAATTTCGACCACGGCTAGCAGTCTCACTTGGGAAATTTCGACCACGGCTAGCAGTCTCACTTGGGGAATTTCGACCACGGCTAGCAGTCTCACTTGGGGAATTTCGACCACGGCTAGCAGTCTCACTTGGGGAATTTCGACCACGGCTAGCAGTCTCACTTGGGGAATTTCGACCACGGCTAGCAGTCTCACTTGGGGAATTTCGACCACGGCTAGCAGTCTCACTTGGGGAATTTCGACCACGGCTAGCAGTCTCACTTGGGGAATTTCGACCACGGCTAGCAGTCTCACTTGGGAAATTTCGACCACGGCTAGCAGTCTCACTTTCTGATTTTTCTTCCTCAGTTTTAAAAGAACTACTACTATTTTCCATTTTTGGTTCTACAGGACTTCTATTATTCTCATCACTGGATGAAGCAACTGTGTCTTCACGTGGTTTATTAGGAATAAGTCTTTTCGGTTTCATTTCATCATCTTCAATTTTTAATTTATGCGGTTTTCTTTCCATGTTCAATTAACTTATGAAACCTGAAAAACAAATATGAAACTTTTTTCAATACTTTTTCCCCTCATTAAAGAGAAACGAATAAGTTCACAACTAAAATTTCAATACATTGCTTCATGATTACAATACAAAGTCCGAGATCCAGAATCATCAGTTTTTCAGAGATTTTGGACCATCATTTTAAATCTAGTAAGATAACATGTAGACAATGCCACAGTAAGTATCACTTACTGTTTATGTCAGATAAAAAAATGCTAACATTTCCACAAAACCCAGAGAGAGTAACAACTGGAGCGGGACCTTCATGTGTCAGAACTTTTTCCTTGGGGGGGGGGGAGGGCAAATATTTTAGAATTTAAGACAGGTATTGGGCTGTAGAAGTCAAGGGTGGCAAAATTTTTAGAATTTAGGAATGTACCAAACAGCAGTATTTAGGACCTGTAAAGATGACAATAAGTGGTAAAATGCATATCACTCGCTCTGCTTCTGCCAACCACAAAACTGTGATCCTAGACAACATTAATACAATGTCAAGCCAATGCACTGTTATTGACCACTGTGCGATTCCTTAGCCAGCACGTATTTGAAAGTGACATACAAGAATCTCAGTTAGTCCGGAGAAAAATGACGTTCATGGCACATCTGCTTCTTTAGTTATTATACTATTCCCCATTCCTAGAATTTGTAACGTGGAATTATTTATTTATTTGTTTATTTTTGGCTGATGGTCCAGATATTGGATTATTCTGGACATGGGACATCTGGGTTTTGGACTTTGTATAGTACATACTATCATATACACTTTAATTATAATTTTGAAAATAAATTTCTTCAATATTTATTTCTGCTAACAGAATTATACAGCTTGTAAGCAATCAATATAAGTTAAACATTACTTAACGTGTAAAAACTGATCATTTATAGATAAGAACAAACAAGAATTTTGCCACCATAATCTTGCATGCCTTATCACAATATGGAGATGAAATGGATTTCTTGCCTTTATGAGCAGCATCATTTCTTAATGCAGCTAATTAAAATGCAGCAAAGCATAACTCAAAAGCTTCTGAAAATTATTATTATTGTTGCACAATTTTAAGAAATCAATTTAAAGTCTTACTTCTTTAATATAATAAAAGAAATAAACAAAGGATCAGAAGTGAATGAACAGCAGGAATTTTTATGGAGTAGAAGTTTTGATCCATAATGAATAGGAAATTTGGGACGAAGGCAGATTAAATCTTCATTTTTTATTTCAGCAACATTTTGCGACCACAAACAAACATTAAATGTGCCTATTCTAAAAAGTTTACATTTTACATAAATTTGCAGTAAGATAGAAGAGCAGACAGACTGTAGTCAAGATAGGTCAAAGGGTAGAAAGCAAGTGTGTTATGTTCAAGGTGAAATCTTAATTCAGACTGAGTTAGTTTTGGTTCTCAATGCAGTTTGACTGAATAGTTAATATTGCTGTAAAATTAGTATTGGCCATTTGAGTTTTAGTTTCATTTACATCATAAGAAATACACAATAATATGACACGGATTAATCTCAAAATGATGCAGTACAAATAGAGGTAACTCTTTTTAGAATACAGAAGGGAATTTAAGCTGCTAATTTAATCTTTTACATATTCTTTATTTTTCTTACATATATATGTTACCAGCAAAGTTTGAAATCCGGCATTCTATAGATTACCTAGGCATTGTATATAATGCCAAAAACTAGCTGGCAATGTATGAAATTATTCATACACATTTCCTAAGCAATCTATAGAATGCTATATGATAAACCGGCAAAGTATGAAATACATTTTCAGTTTGGCTCGAAGAACCGAACTACTTACCAGAAGTTAATAAATGATGTAAAAAGGCCAAAATGACTACGAAGAAGGAACCACGTGACTACTGCTGAATCGCTAGGATTAAGTGTTTGTGGGAAAACAAAATTACATTAATTTATCCTGTTAAAGAAAGCAAAAGTACTATGCAGTATTACGTCACGGATGCTGGGTTATTTCTCATACTTCATGAAAACTCGTTTGACATCAAGTACTGCACAAACGACATGATAGAATGTTCAAAAAAAACTTTCAACCAAATAAAAAAAAGTTGCACCTAATGATATTGAACTGTACAACCACTTTTGTGAACCCTGCCAGAAAAAAACAAAAATGTATTAAAAAGGGCATTGTTGTGAAACTTATGATTGTTTCTGAATTTAATTTCCATTGTCAGGTAGAGCTTACTGATTCCCTGTCTCAGCCAGATAGAAAATACAAATTTATTATATTGTATCAAGATCATCTTGCAATACTTTTTTTAATAATAGTTTTTTAATGGCACCATTTCAGTAGTTTTTCAAAATAACATTTGTATTTTTGAAGAAAGAATGTCTTTTAAATAATAGCCTTATTCATAATTTTTTTTTATACTTTGCCTAAAGAGAATTTCCCATTCTACAGAATGCCTAGGTAAAGTATGTAAAAATTCTCATATTTCATACTTTGCTTAATAAAATGGTCCGGCATATATATAATGCCTAGGCATTCATACTTTGCCGATAACATATACATAAGGTCACTCAATTTTTAATTTACTGCTTTCTACTTTTACTATATATATAAATATATATATGGTTCCACATTAAAAAAATTGGGGAAGTTGCAGAATCTCACACTGCTTGGCACGTTTTTAAGAATTGCACATACTCTGTATTCACGTACACATCGAACTATTTTCACTTAAAAAAATCTCAGAATTGCACAAAAATAACATTGCGCACATCGACCTATTTTCACTTAAAAAGTCAAAGAAAATTGACAAAAATTCATCTTACTCTTGTAAATAGTGCCAAACAAATGCAAAACAAATAAGTGGGCGATTCTGCACTTTACCCAAAAAATTTTCAAACAGCAAAAATAGTATTAATTCCACTACCAAAGAACATGAACATTTTAAAAGTCACGATTTTACTCATATTACTATCAAAATTTTAGATATAGTACCTAATCTTAAAACTAGACTTTTTAAGGAATCTCAATATGTTTTGCAGTTACGAACACTTTATCTATATGGATTAAACTCTATATATATCTATATGGATTAAACTCTTCTATTAATAGTAAATCTGCCTTTTACGCTACCGTCTACGAACAATTCAGTCTTTTTTGTAAATAAACGCAAAGAGCTACCAGAGGAAATAGCAAAAAAGTTAAGTCAAAATTTCAAGATTTATTTGAACAGCCAAATTAATAACAACAACAACTTAAATACCTTCATTTTTTACCTCACAAACATCTTATTATCATTCAAAAGTTTGTCAGAGATAAATTCGAAGGTAATAAACTCATTAAAGATTTAGTAGTTGATTTCATAAAATTCAAATTCAACTGTGCTTCTTCTATATATATAAAAAAATTCTGTACCATAAAATTTCTACGTAAAAATTATGATGATCTTCAAATTCATAACATTTTTAAAAAAGCACAACAAAAATTTCCTGCAATAAATTCTAAAATTTAAGTTTCTTTCAAGCACACACACACACACACACACACACACAAACAAACAAAAACAAAACAAAAAAAAAAACACTACGTAGTTTTATTTTTAACCATAATGCACCATGCGCAGCGCGCAATGAATTGGAAGTTGATCTGTCAGCACTATCCTTATCTTCAGGGCAGATGTTTTCATTTTATTTGGCTTATAATTCTTTACTAAATGTAGTATTTCATCTTGATGTATTCCGTCTTTGATATGATTTAAATCAAATTCCTCGTCATTATAATTCACTTCCGATAGTGAAGAAAGTGACACAGAGGTTTTTGAAAACGAAAAAATTTCGACTGACAAATTAGTCGGTATTCTCGACACAGCAATTATAGGACTTGAACAGCGGAACTTTGTAACTAAACAAGAAATTCTGTCTGTTTAATAGAATTAAAGAGAAAGTATTGTCACATGAAACGAAGCAACTTAAACAACTTACATTGAAAGAAATGTTTAATAAAGTAAACAAATAAATATTAAGCTTTTTTTTTTTGTAAATTTTGATATATTTTGATAGATCATAATTGTTCTTTATTTCATAAATTACGGTTTCATATTTTTAATTTTATAATTTCTGCATGCCATCTTACCAGATTTAAACTGATGATCTATAATCCGGAAAAATCGATAATCCGGAAAGTCCCGACGAGTCCGGATTAAGGACTTTTGACTGTATAATGACGAGGAATTTGATTTAAATCGTATCAAAGACAGAGTACATCGAGATGAAATACTACATTTAGTAAGGAATTATAAGACAAATAAAATAAAAACAACTGCCCTGAAGATAAGGATAGTGCTGACAGATCAACTTCCAATTCATTCCGCGCCGCGGCGTTCCGGATTATGGGTGTCCGAATTAACGACTTTTGACTGTATATTTTTTAACAAGCTGACAAGAACTTCTGCTGGATTATCTACAACTTGAAAATCATAGATGTTAGAAATCTTAAAATTTACAATATTAACTCCTATGACTTTGAAAACCTCTACACATCTCTACCACTCAAAGAAATCTACGAAAGTCTTTTAGAAGCGACAAAATGTTTTCCTGAAATACTTAATATTCTGGATTTACAAAAATAGAAAGAATTTCTACATTTTTGCTATACAATAACTATATTAAACATTCAAAATGCCTTTACTTGCGAACACAAGGAATTCCAATAGAAAGTTCATATTCAGCTCAACTTTGTAACTTATTTCTATTTTCTAAAGAAATCAAGTTCCTAGAGAGGTTTTCTGATAACAATTTCAGTAAATTTGAACACACTTATAGATAGATATATTGATGACATTATTACTTTCAACAATTATAATCTTATCAAAAATAGCAACATCGACCCAAACCGTCTAAAACTTAATAATAAGACCAATAGAAAACAAACAGAAATAGTTTTTTTTTTTTTTTTTTTTTTTTAATCTAAGTAAATTTTGAAAGAAAATGAAATTCCTATAAAATTCATTAATAGTCTTTAAAAAAAATCTGGAGTAGTCTACACCCTATAATACTTTTTAAAATCATGAATTTTTTATCGGAAAGCTCCATAAGAGAAGAATAAAGAAGGATGTTTTAGGGGGGTTTATAGGTTTTTATTTGTTTTTTCCTCTTAATTTCTATTTTATAATTAAAACAAGGGCCTCCAATATTCAAAGTCATCATGATAAGCCAAGACTTTTTACTTTTCTAACAGTAGTAACTTTACTTCTTTTTCAAGCTTTCTTTTACTTTTTTCTGCAATTTTAAATAAAAAAATCTAAAATTCAACTTTATGCATTTTTCTACTCATTTCTACAAAACTATTATTAAAAACTTTTTGAGTATACTAATTTTAAAGAATAACTGATTCTAAAATTTTACACTGAATGATATTCTTTATTCCCTTTTTGCCATAAAGGAGGGGGGGGGTTAGAATTAACTTACATTTCATTTTAATTAGTAATATTTTTCTTTTTCAAAATTAAAATTTTAATAGAAGTATTAGAGTTTTTCTTTTGGTTTCAGAATTCTACTTTTTGTTCCAATTTTTAGCCTTTTGAGAGATTACTTTTTTGCCACAGTATTTTTGTTTCACCAACGAAGCCAAAATGGCAAACCTAAACGTCACTACTGTAACGATCTTACTCATAGTTTCGATTGTGTTTTAAATGAAAGTGCTCGAAGTTCTTAAGTTACTTCTTTTAAGTCTTTTCACTAAGGTTTTATAATTTCACTTATGTTTTAAATTCTTTGGATTGTGTGCTCTTAGTTTAAAGGTAAAACTTTGATTTGAATTTTTCACTAAAGGACTTTATTATTTCATTTATGTTTTCAATTCTTTAAATAAAATTCTCTTTGTTCAAGATTTTAATTTGAATTTACTTTGTTTATCCCTTGCTTTGGGGAGGAGCCAGAATTTTCAGATAAACTATTATAATTAAAATACACTGAAATGGTTCATTGGCTAATTCTGGATACAGAAAAGCAAGGATTTTTTTGGAAAAGGGGATTTCAATGTTTCTCCTCCTGAAAATGTGGCATTGAGAGATTGATTGAATTCCTCTTCTACTATGTTCTTTTTTCTTTAAAATTCATTCATTTTTTGAATTGGGGAATTGCTTGTTTGAAAAGTTTTGAATATAATTAATTTTTTTAAGCTTAATTTCTGAAAATTTTAGACATGATTATATATATTTTTTCAAAACTGTTTTGTAATTATATATATATATATATATATATATATATGTGTGTGTGATTAAAACAACTCAGACGTAATGACCAGCAGGAATTTTGACGGCGTAGATGGCTTGAAGGTAGGGTGGGCTGAGTGGAAAAGCATTTATGATGACTCATTTAGCATAACTGAATTTGAAGAATCACAATCTTTATTTTTTACATATATCCAATCATCCTTTTAGAATATTTTGTTATATCTTACATATATATCATATATATGTAATAAAAATGACTTAACGTAAACTGCAATGGACTGACAATAGTTCACTGCATTATAGCTTGGAGAAACTTTACTGCATAGTTAGAAAGATGACACTCAATTTGTACACAGACGTGGCATAATGAACGTAATTTTTACTGCTGGACACGAAGTAATTATCAAAAATATATTTTTTGTTACACATGATAATGGGCACAATATGCACTCCACAATTTTATACGAAGTATCATATTTTAGATAATGGTATAGTTAGCAGCATGCCAAAGCAAAAAGAACAAAATAGCGTCTTGACCGCAAGAGAGCTGAAGCGAAATTGAGCAATTATCAATATGGAACCTAACCAAGAGAAGGTTTTGGCTTAGATTGGAAAGGTTTCAGTTCTCGAAAATATGAATAGTTCCGAATTAGTTACATCATCAGTGTAATGTAAGCCATGCAAGATAGTTTAATCTGAAAATGACACAGTCCAGAAAAGTTATGATTTTTTGCTCTTTAGAATAGTGAGGGGAATTAAGGACTACTGCTAATTTAACTTATAATTTTGATTTGCAGAGGTAAAGACCTGGCGAGAAAAAAAACCTTTTAAGAAGATAGCATTAACAAAACAGAGAAATGGAACTGGGAGGGGGATCATAAAACTGATCTAAATAATTTTTTAAAATAATCTTATAGATATCATTTTTAACAGCTGTCTTCACCATTATAGCCCAAAGGCTGTGTTTCTGTTTGTTTCAGCATGCTTGTCGTAGTTTTTTGACAAATGTAAATGTGTTTTTGGAGCTGTCCTGAGTAATACTAGCTAATAAATTGTATTTTCATTCTTCATCAAGAGTTGTCATTAATCACATCTAATCCAAAAACCCGTACAGAAAAGCAACACTATTTATTTCATTTACAACAATAATCATAATTATAATTTAACTTTAATTTAGGAGTTTATTCATTGTATATGTATTAATGACCTCAGCTAGCCCTAGTAATATAAATTACGGTACTATTCGGTTTCGAGGGCTGTAAAAAATCGCAAACTATTGTTGATGCCAATGCTGCCAAAAGTAATTGTGGCAACCCTAAGGCAAGAAAGGAAGTATAATTAAATAACTAGATTTAATCCTAGTATCCGGTGCATACAGGATTTGGCTACTTTTGGTGACTTTATGATAGGCAGCAAAAACGGAACATATACGATGAGTAGTAAACGGGTCATTCAAAGAATATACAGTCAAAAGTCGTTAATTCGGACACCCATCATCTATAATCCGGACCTCAAAGCAATCTTTCTGCTCATGCGCCGTGTTGACGCATGCGCATAGGCGTTTTACGCGTGCGTGCAAGACATTTAAGACTGCGCATATGCGTTTGCGCAAGCGCAGAATACGTTTTCGTGTGCACGTTTAATGTATAACGGACAGTATAAGCTCTAATTATCTATTTCAGTGAATGTTGATGATTGCGTTGTTCCTTGATCTTCGAATTGGATCCGGCTTATTATTTTTTGCAGACTGTAAGAGCAATTTTATAAAAGTAAGCTTGAACTTTCGATTATGTCAAATAGAATTTCTGATGCTGGAGCTCCTAAAGGATCTACAAAACGAAAGTATGTTTTGATGTCCATCAAACAAAAAACGAATTGCTACAAAAAATGGATAAAGCCATATCCTTTGTTTATCTAACCGTTCCGAAATCTGTTTATCAATTTCACGCTGCTCTGCGCGGGGGAGGGGGGGAGACGTCGCAGCGCGCAATGAATTGGAAGTTGATCTGTCAGTACTATCGATATCTTCAGGGCAGATGTTTTTATTTTATTCGGCTTATAATTCCTTACTAAATGTAGTATTTAATCTCGATGTACTCTGTCTTTGATATGATTTAAATCAAATTCCTTGTCATTATAAATATCACGAATACAAATCAAATAGTTTTCTGGTTGCAATTTTCTAATTTCGGCTATGCTAAGGTATGCTTTACGCATGCGCGCGTTGAAAGAAATGTTTAATAAAGTAAACAAATAAATATTAAGCTTCTCTTTTTGTAAATTTTGATACCCTTTAGATCATAATTGCTCATTATTTTATAAATTACGGTTTCATATTTTTAATTTTATAATTTCTGCATGCCATCTTACCAGATTTAAACTGATGATCTATAATCCGGAATCGCCGAAGTCCCGACGAGTCCAGATTAAAGACTTTTGACTGTATATAGTTATACATAGTATATACTATGTATATACACACATAGTATATAGTATATTGGTGTTCTTTGGATAATTTTTGGTGTTGGCGATAATTTTCAAAATCGAGCCAAGGCTGCACCGTATACTAGGATTTTACCAATAACTATCTAATATTGATGTTTTAATTTAGATGAAAGGTTAATTTCATATAATATTTTGCTACCGAGTTATCACTAAAGCATAATGTCATCTCGTTGGTTGTTCAAACATAATTTTCTACAATGAATGATGCCTTTTCTTTGAAAACATTCTCGCTAAAGTGCAAAATTGCCCACTTATTTGTTTGCCGCTTTTTACAAGGGTAAAAAAAATTGGATTTTTGTCAATTTTCTTTTACTTTTTAAGTGACAATAGGTCGATGTGTACATAGATAAAGTCAAGGGCGTGTGCAGTGCCATTTTTGTGCAATTCTGGGATTGGTTAATCTTTGGATTATGGTAACTTGGCGATTTTTTGGCGAAAATTCGGCAACCAACCCTGCTACAGCAACCTGTTAGTTTTTGTTTGGATGCCATTTTGTTTTCATAAAGTAAAGGCTTTTTTTTTTTTTTTTTACTCAACATTTTTTTCCAACAATCTGTTAGCCGAATTATGCTTATGCTAGAACTTTTATGGAACAAAAGTGCTTAATCATGACGAAAATTAGGTGCGAAATTGGGAGAAAGTGCAGAATCGCCCACAGCTTGCCACGTTTTTAAGAATTGCACATACACGGTATCATCCATGTACACGTCGACCTATTTTCACTTAAAAAAACATCCCAGAATTGCACAAAAATGGCATTCCACACACTCTTGACTTTATTCACGTACACTGCTAAAGTCCTAGTTTGTAACCTTTATCGCCTTACCAAAATGTCGCCAAACTACCTGTTACCATATTCCAAAGATTAGCCCTGGGATTTTTTTAAAAGTGAAAATTAAGTCGATGTGTACATGGATACCGAGTATGTGCAATTCTTAAAAACGCGTCAAGCAGTGGGTGATTCTGCACTTTACCCAAAATTCTAGCGCATACTTTTCATCATGGGCAATTCCCAAATTGTTAAATCCATAGGATATCAAAAAAGGAATTAAAAATTAAACTAGTATTTCAATGGCATAGTAAGAAATATAGAACTATATAAACTTATGCAATCTGAAATCAGCGCGTACGCTAGATTTGGCACGCTGTTAAATTGCTAGATTTGGCGCTTTCTCGCATACATTTTCGCTGCAATTTTTTTACAGCCCTCAAAACGGAATAGTACCTAAATTACTTATCAACTCCTGCAACACCAGGCATAAACTAAACAAAGCAGTCCTAAAAGAAATTTTTGACAACTACGAATTAGGCTTCATTAACTGAATAAGGTCAATTAGAGCAAACTCAACAGCTTCAAAGAGATACTCAACAAAAGCTTATTGACTTATTGTTAAAACAGATTGAATCCCAACAACAGGACTTTAACCAGCTACTTCAACAAATATACAAGCTTCTACCATTTCTTCAATAGAAATACCTACTGAACCTGAAAAACCCTCATTTTTGCTGGTACAATAAAAAAAAAGGAGACACCTTCTAAGAAAGCCATCAGAACATATTCTGATCATTTCCTCTAGACTCCAATAGCTAACCAAAACAGATACAGAGAACATCTAGCAGAACAGCTCAAGCCAATCAAAATAGGAGTTCAAATTCAGCAAATCAAACCAATTCACAACTAAGAATTATTAATTCGTTGAAACTCCAAAGAATGCATCATTATGCTCTGTTTCTGAGTCTAGATCCCCAATGTACCAGTTATTACATAACAAACCAAAAATCAGAAAATTCTCTTGACAGCAAACACACAGGATTTTTTAACCTACATCCTACATACAAGATGGAACTTTAAAGGCTTCAGAGAAATCAAATCTAGACTCATGTTCTTCTTTCCTTATATTCAATAATCTTTCATTCATTCAATGTAATTTGCAAAATTCATCCACCACAACGAGTTATATACTACACTGAAAACTGGAAATAAGAACAGTTCCAGTTATTATTCGTCAAATTCCAGTCAGGATCATTTCAAGAACCCTATATTAACTATAAGAATGCATTATCCAATTCTTCATCATTTAAAAATATATATTATTCTTACTATGTCTAATTTCTAAATTATGTGCAAATTAATCAGTGATATAACTTGTACAAAACACCAGAAATTATACAAAATATGATTTTTGAGAAAACTAAGCAAATATATCAATATTCACAGATAATGATCAAATAAAGTTTTCAATGAAAATTATTAAATGCTGCAATATTTTTGGCTTTACTACTAAACAATATTACTATAATTTTTACTAACCTAGATGATACGAATGCATTTTATTTTAAAAATAATAACTACAGCTAAGAACTTATCCAAGATTGAAGTAACACAGAATGCAAATACAGGTGAAATTTTTTTTTAAATTAGATTATTTTCAATTAAATGTAATGCCCATTAGAAAGAAAAGTGCAGAATCGTGCACTATTTGGCACATTTTTAAGAATTGCACATACTCGGTACCCATGTACACATCGACCTATTTTCACTTAAAAAGTCAAAGAAAATTGACAAAAATCCAATTCTTCTTACTCTTGTAAAAAGTGCCAAACAGACAAGTGGACAATTCTGCACTTTACCATAAAAATCCAATACATAAAAGTACTTAAGACAGAATGGTTATCTGTGTATAATCTTGTACAGTGGAGGCTTTTCAAGCACTTGTGAAGACAAGAGTTCATTTTGGAGCAGGGCACTTGAAAAATGAACAATGCACTTGCCAAAATTCAAAGTCCGAATTCCCTGATGACCAGCGCAGATGTGCCTCCAATTACACTCCAAAAACACATGATAAGAAAGAATAATTCCTCACAAACTATAAAGAGTCCTATTCAAATTTTATTCAAGATAAGACTGCTCCATTTTCTTTTAGAGTATTGGCATTTATTCACACTCTAAAGCTTTTCAACAAAAATATAGATAATAATCTGTGAAGATTTCATTACTTGATTAATTACCTTTGATTATGGATAAGAATAATTAATAAAATCTTAAATTTTGATAATCCTAAAAGGTAAAATAACTTCAACAAACTATTTTCTACAATAAAGACTTAATTTATCAGGGCATTTACATATTAACATAACCACCTTAGTAGGAGAGGCAAAATTATCAAAATATGACCTCAGTCTTGTAGCACTCCCTCAATCAAGCAATGCAGCCATTTTCGTATGCATTCTTTTTTGTTGTATTCTAAGTTCCAATGGTTTTTATAAACAAACCATGATATGTTTTGCCTGAAAATTACTTTTAAGGTATGAGCTTGTGGAATTTGCCATCAATGGTAAAATTTTTGCATGAATACAAAATTTTGCTGAAAATTTTCTAAAGAGAACATTAAGGAAATTCATTTCCTAAATAGCTGCTATTGCCTAGATTTGCATAAAGTCAATTCTTTGCAATTATCTGGCATTTTTTTAAGTGAAAAAAGATTGCAGTGTACTTCGGGAGAAGAATAGCTAAAAAAATTACAGAAAGATTTGAAGACATTAAGAGTTTTTATTTCTTTTAATGTATCATGTAATCCTTATTTGATAATTAAAATTTGTGTTTTAAATTGACAAAGTATGTTTCTTTTTCATGTGTTGATGTTGTTTACCGACTTAAGGTCTGTATTGATAGTTTGGGAACCTTAAAAAAAAGGGGGGCATGAAAACCACCAACTTGTGCCCAATTAAAAACTTCTACCTTTTTATGAGTAAAAAATCGCCAAGGTGGTTGCAGTTGCATTATTGAAACATTAAAAGAACAAATGAGAATATATAGATAAACTGAGTAGTATATTAATATCAAAGATCATCTTGATTTCAAAACGCACTGAATTTTAAAGCTGAACTGATTTTAGAAAAAGTGACAAACACTGAGACACTTATTTTCATGTGGATATTCTCATTCATTCATAAAAAAATTCTATTTATTTACTCACTTTTCCATTTTCTTATAATTTTTATAAAACGAATATTAACACAATAATATCAAAATATCAAGAAATGCCGAAATTATGAGTTTATAGTCAAGATGAAGCTGACTTTAAACGCATTTCCTGAAAACTCTGTTTTTGAAACTGGTGATCATAATTATCATACAAATTAATAAAGATAATGGAATTTAACCCTTTGAGTAACAAAGATTTGTGGATAAGCTCATGACAATAAATCTCATGTATAGATAAAAGTTGGCCTCCCACTCAACAATTCCACTCAAATTTTTATATTAGGTCGAGATATGGGAAAAATCTAATTATAACTTAGCCAATGAAAGTTGGAAAAAACTGGTCATTTTTCAGTCACATTTTAATGTGTTTCAAAAATCACCCCCCTTTTTTATACAACTTCATTTGAAATATTCCAATTTGGAAGGCAGCAACTAGCTTCCTAATAATAAAAATGCTCTGTTTTCCCATTTGAGACTTTTACTTATCCTGTTACCCCAGTCATCTTGTATATATACTGCATCAATCTGAATACTAAGACTAGACGGGTTCGAGTCCCGATAGAATTGTTTATGTACATACACCTCTACAAAATTGTTTCTCTTTTTTGCAATTTATTTTTATGCTCTTTACTGTATTTATGCCAAATAGAACTTGTCTCAAGAAACTATCACAAGGAAAATCTACTTCTTCAAAGTTATATCATAAATATGCCATCGCTTATGCTTTATCCCATGGAATCAGATGGCACCATATGAACATCACTCTAAAGATATGCCATTAGTGAAGATTCTACTCAAGTCAACAGATGGAGTTGTACTTCTTTCTCTTACGAGATCCGAACCCAGTGGTTTAAGACTTTCCGCTTGTTCGGATTTCCCCCCCCCCCCATCTTTATGGCATTAGGAACTTGGGAAATATAGATTGGAAAAGGCCTCAAGCCTTTTACATGAATGATGGTCTGTGAGACTTAAGACTACTAGAATTCTGCTTCTGAAGTATAAATATGCAGGGAAAAGGCAGAGCAGTATAGTTTTTTTTTTTTTAAAGTAAAAAAAAAAAAATTCTATTTTTTGTGACCTTTAGATGAGAACTTGTCTCTGATATATTGATCTTCAATTCATTAATATACTATTCTTAAGTATTAAGCAATGGGAAAAAAAAGTAAGATGCACCTGGTGACAATAAATTTCAGGATGAGATAAAAGTTGGTCTGCCTCTCAGAAGTTAAATATGTCAAAACAAAAATACAGAAAAGAAATATACCACTGCTAAAAATCAAGCGTACCTCTACACTGGTTTTATAGAAAACTACTGATTAAACTGGAAGGAGAGAACTATGGCCCTTTTCTTATAGGTTTAGTGAAGAACTTAATTACCCAATTCTCTTACGATCAATAGTTGTGGATAAAGATATAAATAAAACTCACTAACTTAAGGCTCTTTTTTGTCCATTTTACTGATATATAATACATTTATTTAAATTAAGAAAACGTACCATTACTTAAATATTGTATTCGAATACCATTTTTACATCTGAGAGAAATAAAAAAGTTACTAATTTATAATATAAAAAAATCTGCTCATATATATATATATATAGAATATACATGTACACGCATATATAAAGTTCTAGTGATGTTGCGCAAACTTAGCAGCCGATTAAAAATATTAGTCTTATCTAAATATTTTTGTTTACTATGTGAGTCATTTTTATTTATTTTATAAAGTGTACTTACTTTGCATACTCTGCAAAGATCTTCTTTTTCAATGAATGATAAGCGCAAAAAATGTCAAAATTGAGTCAGTTTGACGTAAAACGCTTTATCGAGTAACACTTACGAGTACTAAGAATTTAAGTGACATATTTGTAGAATCCTAAAACATACAACAGCCATTTCTCGAAATAACAGAATACTGTAAAATCATCCAATAATAACACGTAACGTTCAAACACAACACTTAATACGTTAAGTGCCTCAAAATTTCCTTTAAAAATATGCACTAATTGGTGCCACTTCACAATTTTATTACCATACAGATCAACAGCTTCTTAAGATGCTACATAGGTCTCGCTAGCTTCTTTTCTACTACTTCAGAGAATCTCGGAGAGTTTAGTTGGTCAAAGCATGTATTAACCACCGCGCGAAAAGTGAAAAAAAAATCCTGAAAAGAAATAAATATTTTACAATATTTTGGATTATCTTGATTTTGAATGATATTTTAAATGTTTTCCTACAAAGAAAACAAAAGGACAAACTAAAAAATATCTGTTTTCTTTCTGTTTCTAAAAAATATCTGTTTCACATTTATCAGAATTGAAGTGAAAACAAAATTCGACGTGTTTAGTTTTGGGAAGGAGCTGAAGTGAGGTGTTGTTATTAGTTACGTGTCGGCAATTCTCATTGAATAATGTTGACTAAATTCGAAACCAAATCAGCTCGTGTTAAGGGCTTAAGTTTTCATCCGAAAAGGCCCTGGATACTCACTAGTTTGCACAATGGAATTATACAACTGTGGGATTATCGCATGTGCACACTTTTGGACAAATTCGATGAGCACGATGGACCGGTCAGAGGAATTTGTTTTCATAATCAGCAGCCTCTTTTCGTTTCTGGTGGAGATGACTATAAAATAAAAGTAAATTTTATATCTAATTATATAGCTGTTGAAATCCAGAATTTAACTCTATTTCATATCAGAAAAGTGAAGTCATGTAACTAAATTGCATTTTTTATTAAATGTGTGATAAATACTTTAATTATGTACGATATTATTTTTTTCCATAATTTTGTTAATTTTTAGGATATTTCCAAAGCTCTGGAATATTTAAAATAAGAGTAACAAAGCTATCTTAACAGCATTTTTAGCAGAGAAACCATGTTAGGTTCTATAGATATAGGGGAATTATTTTACTAGCTTTTTGTTTTCACTTTTTCTAAAAATGCTATATGACAGGCGTATTATTTTAGAATAGTTTTTCATAATAAAAGCACTCGTCTTTATTATCATTTATTAGTATTGTAAGCTAATGGGAGTAAGCTTCATGTGATAAAATGCAATGAACTCCGAATTGTGTAGAGTAGACTTTAAGGTACCACTTGTATTATGGCGAAGTTGTTTGATTTATCATTAAGTTGTTGTTTCATTTATGGTAGCCTGAGTAGTTGGATGTTATGGAAACCCTATTGTGACGTAATCTGGTGCATGATTCTGGGAAATTTTGAATCGGGATGTTTTGTGGTGTGTGTTGGTTTGATTCTTTAGACGGTAGAATGACCGAATGTAGTAAGATTAATTTGAAGTTTCTCTACAGTTTGGAGCGAAAGGGTAAAAGAGCTTTAATTGACTGGTGTGTAAATGAAGGTTTACTTAGCAGCTATTATAAATGTCCTGTATGTAGGAAGGATATGTCTCTAGTTGAACATAAAAACCGTTTAGATGGGTTTGTAGGGAGAAAGGTTCAGATGGTCACTATGTGAAGTGTTCGATCAGAAAGAGTACCTGGTTTGAAAAAAGTCATTTGATTGATATTTTGATTTTTACGTGGCTCTGGGTGTACGAAGCGAACTCAAAAATCATAGTAAGTGAATATTTGCATTTTGTAGTGCGTAAGTGTATAACATGTTTTTCCTTTTTTATGTTATTTTATTGTTTGATTTAAAATTTATTTTATTGAGATTATGTATTTTTTGTTTGCCTATATTGTAGAATTTGGTGCTCCTTAGACTTTTTAAGCGAAAATATATCGATGTGTACATGGACAAAGTAAAGGGAGTGCGCAATGCAAGTTTGTGCAATTCTAGGATTTTTTTTAAGTGAAAATAGGTCGACGTGTACATGGATAAAGTTAAAAGAGGTAGCAATGCCATTTTTGTGCAATTCGGGGATTGTTTTTTAGTGAAAATAAGTCGATGTGTACATGAATAAAGTCAAAGGGGTGCGCAATGCCATTTTTGTGCATTTCAGGGATTTTTTTTAAGTGAAAATAAGTCGATATGTACATGGATACCGAATTTGTGCAATTGTTTGTCTTGTTATTTTGGCTTTGTGTAGCAAAAATCGCCGCTTCGCAAGCCAAAATAACTAGTCAAAGAATTGCACAAAATCCGTATCCATGTACTGCCAAAAATCGTCAAGAGGTACCCTTAACTATACTTTTACCTACGAATTTGAGCTATCTTAACAGAAATGTTTACCTACGAATTTTACCTTAAATTCATTAAATATGACACTTGAATATAAGATTCTTATGAGAATCTTTGAAAACTCAGTACACACATTATTGTTATAGAGTATGTTAAGCATAGCAAAATGAATATAGTTTTAAATTTTATATTCTAGCGAGAAGAAATGCAAAGTAACTGTGTTTGCATTTAACAACCAAATTGGGTGAAATTTTTTTTTCTACTGAGGCCAAGTTAAATGCATTAACTTGTGAAAAAAAAGCATTATAAAAGTTATTTAGATATTAAAATGAAAATTAGCATTTGGAATTACCTAATATACATAGGATTTTTTAACCCTTTAACCGTCGAGTTATTTTGATGATTTGGGTACACAAATTGTCAATTTTTTTTATTGGAAAAATCAAATGTTTAGTACAAAATAAAATATACTTAAGTAGTTAAAAATTGATATTTTGAAGTACATGGGTAAAATTTTTTAAGTTTTGTAGCCACTGCGTATTTGCTTGAGGCGACTGCCACTCAACATGGCAGTTGTAAAGTTCGCTTCTAGTGGAGCATTATGTTCTAAAAATGAAAGAAAATTAATTATTTTCTAAAAAATAAATAAATAATAAAATAAATAAAAGTGAATATGTATTAGTCGTTCAGTAATTCAGTCTTATATGGTACAAATGGAAACACTTTTCCAAGCACAAAACAACTCCACAATCACTACACCAGAACCGTGTTTCCTTCCTTACCTTTTTCCCATTTTTATCCTTTTTCGAACAACAGACTTTGTCTTGTAGGCTCACGTTTCACAGGAGTAGGAGGAATATAGGAAATAAAATGTCGTTCAGTAAGACGGGCAGGGTTATCTATTGTAGGTGGTCTGCCAACATTCTTTTGTCCAGAAGCTGCATCATTATATTTATGTAAAAGCTCTTCTACAACTTGGATTCGAAATTCTAAAAATGTAATACGTTTCCCAACTACATTTTTATAGAGTAAATATGAGTTCCAAAGTACCTTGTCTAGTAAATGTAAAAATATCTTTTTATAATATTTTTCTGACGTTTTCGGATTGTTGGATGAAAGGATATTTCCTGATCACAGCGATCTACACCACCCATATTTAGACTGTAGTCAGAAACAATCTTCGGCTTGAGTATATCTTCATTTTTTTTTTTTGAATTTTTTTTTTTTTTTTTTTTTTTTTTTTTTTTTTTTTTTTTTTGAGGTTGACCGTGGAAATATCATGAATACTGCACATCAGACACACATCTTTCATCTTCGGTTGAAGAATCTAAATCATCTATATGACGTTTCAAAGAACTGGACGCCATTTTACAACAAAAAGATCCCGTGCACTTTGAACCAAAGAACTTATAACCTCTAACCTTTGAAATCTTCAGTAAAGTGCTGTCATCTATTGAATTGAGCGTACATTAACATTTCCCGACATATTGTCGTGTCTGAAAAAGAAATGAAGCCGAAATAAACGTCTCCCGATATATATTCGGGTATAACAATACGATGCACTCAAAAAAAAGTTACCCCGAGTAATACTCCGGCGTGACATTTTCGAACACCAGTGCTGTGCCCGAGATTAACTCGGGCATGACAGTTGAAAGGTTAAAGCACATTTTGAAGATCTGAACATGCCTCTGTTTATTACCGGTTTCAATTACTTGAAAGTTATTTTTTCATTTCATCTTATCAACTGAAAGCGTATGTAAAATTGAATTGTCACAGCATGGAGTGTATGATAGGAAAGTTGTAATTGATTTCTTTAGTAAAGAGAAGTTTATAGCAGCCCTGATCTTATTTGTGGATAATAGGATTGCAGCTATGATTTCGCCAAGCTCGTGAAGCTTAAATGTAAAAATAAATGATACAATGTATAATAATAACAATAATACTCACTTGTTGCTTCCTAAGAATTTTTTTAATAATCATTATGACAAACCCATATTTCTGAAATTGCTTTCAGCATTTCATCAGAAAAAATTTTTCCTGTGCACTTTCTCCACATAAATTGCAAAATATATGATTTGAGGTGATGCCCCATTGTTTTTTATTATGCCACTTGGATAAACGCCTTATGTTGGGTGTGAACATCCGTTATTACGTCCACGAAATTGTACTTGTTCACACTTAAGTGACTATAACCAGCTTCTTCAAGTTGCTCTGTTTTATAGCCCTTCAAGCAATCTGAATAGATTGTTGATCCATTTTGCATATGTTGAATAATTACAATTCAAACCAATTTCAATTACAATTTCAAACCAAAGCCAATTTCAAACACGGAGGCCCTTCTTTTTTTCAATTTTTTTTAACATTGCACCTCCAAATGGTTTCCTTGTATATATGATTTCATATGTTGGCCATTTTTGCATACTCATTTGTCAGGTAAAGGACCTCTTTCTTGAAAAAATTATATGACATCCATCTTTTTATTTGTGAATTAAAAATTTGTAACTGTATATTTACAGTAAAACAAGGACTTGAGAAAACCCATGCGAATTTGAAAAAATTAACAAAAGTGAAACACGATGCTAATATAAGAACATGTGGTAACAGCAAAAATGTAACACAATGTTGATATTGCACAGTGCTACTCGTAGTGATGATGTGACATGCGTTGAGATATCTTGACATGTGTGAGCAGGCAGGTTGTGCAGCTGAGCTGAACTTCGGAAAAAAATTTGCATAAATTTTGTCATCCACTTGTTTCAATTTTAGATGCATTATGAGAGGAGCATTAAAATAGTTAATAGAACTAATTTTAAAACTTTATCATTAAATTTTCCTAAACAGATTTATAAAATAACCAATCTCGGTAAAAATATGTTTGCAAGTACCCCTTGAAAAAAAATTGGTGATTTTTGGCGGTACATAGATATCGAATTTGTGATTTTCAAAAACTGTCGCTACACAAAAACAAAATAACAAGTTGAAGAATTCCACAAACTCAGTATCCATGTACACATTGACTTATTTTCACTTAAAAAAAAAATCGCAGAATTGCACAAACTAGGCATTGCACACACCTTTGACTTTATTCGTGTACACATCGACCTATTTTCACTTAAAAAACATCAGAGAATTACACAAACTTGGCATTGCACACTCCTTTTACTTTGTCCATGTACATATCGATATATTTTCACTTAAAAAGTCAAAAAAGCACCCAATTCTACAGTAGAGGCAAACAAAAAATACATAATCTCAATAAATAACATTTTAAACGAAATAATAAAATAACAAAAAAAAAAAAAAAAAAAGGAAAAACCTCTTATGCATCTAAGTACTACACAAAGCAAATATCCACTCACCTTATTTAGAAATTTCTTCATCCTCAGTCTGTGGCACACAAAATTCCTTAACAGCATCCCAAAACTTCCTAAAGTTATCTGAACTCGAATCCATATCTCGACGTTGCTACATAAATTCACAAAAATAAGAGTAAAAAATATCCTCCGTAATTCCGGACTGTCCGGAAAACGGCTACTAAGTAAACCTTCATTTACACACTAGTCAATTAATGCTTTTTTCCCCTTTTGTTCCAAATCGTTCAGAAACTTCAAATTAATCTTATTCCATTCTACCATCTAAACAACAAAACAAGCAGTGTACTTCCTAACCAACACACAGCACAAGCCCGTACAAAACATCCCATAATTCAAGATTTACTGCAATTGTGCAACAACCGATTATGACATAATAGGGTTTCCATAACATTTAACTACTCAGCTTACCATAAATAAAACAACAACTTTGCAATAATACAAGGGATACCCTTTAGTCTACTCTAACCCCGATCTCCAGTATGTATAATTTTTGCTTACTTCAAATAAATATATATGGTACTACTTTGGTAGATGGTTGCATGGATTTTTAGCATTTTACATTGGTACAATTGTTGGCGCGGTTTTTATAGTCATCAGCCATCTTGAAAAATGCTGTTTTTACGTATTTTACGCATAGTAAAGTATTCGAAACTTTAAGAAAATAAATATCATTAAAAATAATGGATTAATTTTTTGTTGAAAACGTTGGTTGTTTTTTAACCCTCTGAGTGTTACGGGTTTAGCCCTGAAATTTCAAAGTTCCTCAAAATGTCACGAATAAGTGATATTTTATTGATTTTAATTAAAAAATGACTCTTTCATTTTGTACCTTGATTTCTTTTCTGCCAATATACATCCAAACTGAAATCCGATACATTAAAAGCTAGCAGAAATTTTCATGTATAATAAATGTGGAAGGCAACTTTCTGTACAGAATTTTCCGGTCGTAACGCTGAGAGGGTTAAGATGGCTGGCAAATGTAAATAAATACATTTACTAAATGTATGAGTATGAAATGCTAAAATAAGGGTAAATTATTACTTTCATGTAATAGATAAAAACACCGCTATAAAAACATTGCGTCAAAATTTAATTGGATTAAAATATTACTTGAATATTGAATTAAAAACATCATGTCAATGTTTAAAAGAATTAAAATGTTAGTTAAATTCAAATACTTTAAAATAAGTTTTATAGGATATAATTATTTAACATTAAAACATACGTGGCGATAAATATCGATGGAATTTTAGAAAACAATGTATTAATTTTTTAATAAAAATTGAAGTATACAATTATAAAATAAAAATATGTACTTACATTTTTTTTAAAGTATTTTACCTGTCGTATTTTGATAAGTACTGAAAAAAAAATCTTCATCTCGTATCCACATCTCTCGCACTTCATTGAAGAAGCAATTAGCAAGGTTTCCTCCAATAATTTAAAATAAATTTCCTCTGATTCTTTGTTACAATTTATAAATAAATCTTTGATTAGGAAAGACAGGTTGGCCAAAATAAGGTCTCAAAGGGCAATTTTTTTATTCCGATACCAATAATTCTTGGTAATTACAAATAACAACATTAATCTTCAAAACGGACATATCCATTTGCTTTGAAATCTGAAGAATTCGAAGAGATGAATAATAAAATTTTAAAATGGCGCAGTAATGCACAAATATTCAGTAACCAATCGGAGCTGATTACATCACGTATAGAATTAAAATTATTTAAATAATCATTCATAATAAATCATTTAAAAAAATTGTATTTTAATATTTAACAGCCATAAATAATGTTTAAAACATAAGATTAAATTTATAAATATTAAAACTAATTACTTTTAAAATAAGGTGACGTCATTGATTACATCATCCACAAAATAAAATTTCATGAAATATCATAAACAATAAAATTTTTATTTCAAATAAAAATGCAAAATTAAATTGATCCAATTCTGCAAAAATGTTGTGAGAAAGACTTGTTAATCTTTCGTATATAGTCTTCTTCTGTTAAATATTATTTTCGTTTTTCCATTTAGGTGTAAAAATATTTTGCTAAACAATATAAAAAATCCTCCGTAATGCTAGAAAAAGTGTAAGTGCAGTAAATGAAATAAAAAGATAGAACATCCATTCCGCTGTGTTGGCTCTCCCAAAAAATTCTGAGGTATCAAGAATATGTGCATTTGTTTATATTGTTAAGTGTGTAAA
Organism: Stegodyphus dumicola; assembly: GCF_044657685.1. Taxonomy (NCBI): domain Eukaryota; kingdom Metazoa; phylum Arthropoda; class Arachnida; order Araneae; family Eresidae; genus Stegodyphus; species Stegodyphus dumicola. The sequence goes on along the minus strand of NC_140779.1, from coordinate 28,511,907 downwards.
GATTCCTAATGAATTTGAATGCACATGGAACCAATGATAGCTTGATGAAGTTTATTTTTCCAAAGGAAACACTGTAAAAATCTCGTATTTTTCACAAAAGTACAGCTCCATGTCAAACAACTAAGGAAACCTCAAATGTGAAGCCTCAAGAAACACAAGAAAGCCTCAAATGTGACAAGAAACTTAAAACACAAGAAAGCCTCAAATGTGACAAGAAATTTAAAACACAAGAAAGCCTCAAATCTGAAGCTAGTGCAGTTATCTCTCCATATTCTGAGCTGGTCCTCTCTATGGGCTTATATAATTTCCCGTGGATGCCGAGAAATTTTCAGTGCCTTCGTTTTCTTGAAATTGCTGGAGCGCATATAAGGTCAGATACAGTTTCTTAGAGGCATTAGAACAGTTACAGTTATGTAGGGATCAGACCAAAATATTGCCAAGTTTGACAATTTTTAGCTGTTTCTTGCCAAATTTGGTAACAGAAATTTGTTGCCAAAACCATCGTAGGCTTGATGCGATCTCACCAAATTGGCTAGATAACCATTTACCTCAATGTTAAATGGACTTGTCCTTGTCACTTTATTTTTCTGCCAAAGATTCACATTCTTGAGGCCTTTCATGCTACATTTTACAAGCCATACTACAAATTTACATATAATTTCACTAAAATTATTTACATATATATATAATTCATAACATTGACTCCTTCCAAAGGACTGCATGTCCCAGGCAGTACAATCCCCTGGACAGGAAGCCATACTTACAACTAAGGAAAATGAATGCAATACTAAAGTAATAACTTCAATAAATAACATATAACAAATCAAATACTAAATCAATAAATAAATGCATGGATTTGAAGATTTTTATACATATAGGACCATGAGTTTTGTGTATTACATTATGCACACTGTAGGGACAACATACTATGGCTATAGTAAGAAGGTAGCTTGTTGTAATAAGTGACATTTAGGTTTAGAATTTAATAACATACAAATCTAAACTACCACCTTGTTCAGCCTGTTTAATACTGCATAAGGATCATTCCACTGTGACTGTAGTTTAGAAGGAATCAGTTTATTTAAAGAATTTTTTACACTGGTAAAGAAGATTTAATTTTAATTAAATAAAAATAGGTTATGCATTTTTTAACTCGAAAAACAACTTCTTTATTGAGTAAAATGTAAAAAATTAAAGTAAAATGATGTATTTATTTGAAAGCCTATATAGTTAAAAATTACTTTCTTAGTTTAATATTAATAGAAATACACTGACTACCAATAAGTATTTGGACACCTGTGATAGAAAAGAAAAACTAACTTTATTCAAAATCAATAATTGGTAGAGCCTCCACGAGAGGTAATTACAGCGTGGACCCTCCGGGGCATACTTTCCACAAGTTTTTGTATGACAGCTAGTGGTATTTTCTTCCACTCGGCTTGGAGAAGACATAGAAGTTCCTTCACCGATTTTGCACGGGTAGTGCACCCCTGAATTCGGCGATGCAACTCGTCCCAGAGGCTCTCGATAGGGTTCAGGTCTGGACTCTGGGCAGGCCAGTCCATTCAATGAACTCCATTGGCACCATACCAAGCCTTGGTTAACGTCGAAACATGACAACTGGCATTGTCGTCCTGAAAGTAACAGTAAAACTGAAAGTCCCGTAAAACTGCCACAACGTAGGAAGCACATTGTCATCCAAAATAGTGCAGTAGGCATCGGAGTTGAGCTTACCATGAATGGGGACCAAGGGTCCCAGCCCATACCAGGAGAAACACACCTAGACCATAATTCCACCTCTGCCGAACTTGACTGTTGGCACAATACATTCTGGCGGGAGACATTCTCCAGGTAGACGCCAGATCCAGACCCTGCCATCCGAACGGTAAAGGGTGAACCTTGATTCATCACTCCAAAGAACCCGTTTCCACTGATCTACGGTCCAATTTCGATGGGCTTTGCACCACATTAACCGAGCAGCGCGGTTGGACTTTGTGATCAAAGGCTTATGGGCAGCAGCATGACCATGAAAACCAAGCAGATGTGCTTCTTTAGGGATGGTATTCAATGAAATAATACTCCCGGATGCCTGTTGAAACTCCTCGCGGATGAGGTCCATCGGTTGGTTGCAGTTCTTCCTAATTTCTCTGGACAGCACTCGTCGGTCTCTATCTCCCAGTTTCGCTGGTCTGCCGACTCGGGGCACATTCCAACAATCACCGCTCACCTTCCACTTCTTAATCACATAGGCCACTGTCGATTTTGGGTACTTCAGATCGCTAGATATGTCCCTTAAGGATCGGCCACATTTGTGATACCCGATAATTATACCTTTCTCGAAATCAGAGAGCTCCGAACTGCGAGGCATCTTGCGTGCGACTTTCCACAAGCCGATGCTGTTTCCTACACGATATATACCGGTGGATTCCGTGACGTACCTTAGGACCACAGATATCGTCATTTGCACAGGTGTCCAAATACTTATTGGTAGTCAATGTAGAACTTGCTATATGTTTAGGAAAATTAAAAAAGAAAAGTAATAAGTAGGAAATTTTGTTGTTTAATTTGGTTAAGAAAAGTATTTCATATTTTGTTTCAGAAACATAAAAGCTGTTAAAATATGTGATAAACAAAGAGTGCATTGTAGTGTGCATGTTTTGGCATATACAAAAGATTGCATAATTATCCGGTTTTTTGAATTTCTGGTGTAGACTAATTTGGATATATGAAAGTGTACAGTTTTAAAAAATGCTATATGAATGTTATTATTTTTTGATATGCAGGTGTGGAATTACAAGCAGAGACGATGTATCTTTACCCTGATGGGACATTTGGATTATATTCGTACCACAAGTTTCCACCATGAATATCCTTGGATTCTCAGTGCTTCAGATGATCAGACAATCAGAGTATGGAACTGGCAGTCACGAACTTGCATTTGTGTGCTAACAGGACATAATCATTATGTCATGTGTGCACATTTTCATCCAACAGAAGATCTGGTGGTTTCTGCTTCCCTTGATCAGACTGTTCGTGTATGGGATATATCTGGATTGAGAAAGAAAAATGTAGCACCAGGTCCTGGTGGCTTAGAAGAGCATTTAAAAAATCCCTCACATACTGATTTATTTGGTACATCTGATGCTGTAGTGAAGCATGTATTAGAAGGTAAATCATATAGTATTTATATGGGAAAATATTAATTCTAAGCATGTATTTTGATTAGAAATTCCGGTACTTTTCTGTTTTGCCAGCGCAGGTGGTAAAGTTGCCAATAATGGTACAACTGATACCAAACAGAATATCCTCGATGGTAACCTTTAATGGCTCATTTTCAAAACAAGTTGCAGCCATTTCTTATCAGATTGATTGTTTCTTTCAATATTAGCATGAAATTACGTAGAATTTTTACCAGATAGTTCAATTTTATGCCCTAAGGCCATTCGCGGTATCACATTGCTCACCCGAAGGCGAAAATATAGAAAAGGAAAAGTCAAAGATTAAATTCATCAATTCTAACTGAGCACTGCGGTTTTACAGAATTTCTGAGCAAAGTATTCATACAAATTGAAATAATTCTTTCATTCAAACTTGTATTCCAAATTAATATTTAAGTTGAAATTAATGTATATAATTACCGAGAACATTAGATTTTCGTAGTGTAGTTTACATGAGATGAGATCACTTGGTCACGTGATATGAACCAGTGAATCAGGATGTTGAACCATGGAAGCATAGTAAATTCTTAAATTAATGTCTTTTTACAAATTTATTGGCTTTTTACAAAATTTTAAAGGATATTAAAATGTTTATGCCTTCAAAATAAAAATTCTTAGAACTGACATTTGTTAATGGTTTTTATTTGTATACTGTATGTTGTCGCCAATAAAGTCTGCTTGGCGAGATTTGCGCTGGCAAAATAGAAAAGTACCAAAATTACATGAACATGAATCCGAAATTTACATTAATTTTACAAGAATAATTAATTGAGTTTCTGTTATTTATATGTACGAGATGTATCATCTTTTTTTTTTTTTTTTTCCTTTTAAATGTCTTGTACATTACCTGTCAGTGAAAAGATAAGTTTGCTATATGGCACATTAAATATGGGCACCATTTAATGCAGATATATAAGGCATATATACAAAAGGATAGCATAGTTTCAGAATTTTTCTCACTTAACATGGGGGAACAAACCACAGTTAGCAGAGGCAAGTGTTTAAATTTCTTATGCATTACTGGTGTTTTACTTTATTGTGGGACCAATTCCTGCCCAGCAGCAGTAGACTTTCTGTATACTTTTTTTTTTATCAATATACACCCCCCCCCCAAAAAAATTTTTTTTATTGTGATTGTAATTGTGATACCATCCAGAAGACAGTATCTCTTGTTTCAAAATTATGTGAAGTGGCAATTTTTCATCCTGAGCAAGCTCTGCCATTTCTAATGTGCATTGTAATTTCTTTGTAGTTCTTTTTATCAAAAATGATGCTCCTTTTTTCATTCATTGTATATGTCAGAGTTGTAAAATATTATCAGAATATGAGTAGCCTTTCCAGCTTGATTGAAGTTTTCTTTAGATCACAAACTGAAGTCCAGTATCTCTTGTGTAGCCATGTTAAAATTGCTCTGCTTAGGTTGTTTTTATCGTAACATGCATTCATACAAATGATCTTGACTGAAATTTTGAAATAGTCACTGAAAACATATATGCAAAAAATGCCGACGTGAGAAACTTCCATGATCTAGTTATTCTTACATATCTAGTTATTCTTATAAGTTTTTTTTTTTTCCTCTCTAGAAAGGAAAATGAATATTGTTCAAGTAGATCAAAAATTTTAAAACTGCTGCTAAAAAAAGGCTATGGAAGAAAACATGAGGAGAGAAGTGTATAAGTAATTAAATTATAAAAATTTGGCATACTTTAATAATAATTGAGTATTGCAAATAAAAGTTAGAAAAATTGAGTTTCATCTTTAAAAGCTGCTGTATGTTTCTGAAGGTAAGACAAGAAAAAAGATTTTGCTGCAAAAATTCAGCTAAAGTGAAAAACCATAAAAAATATAAGTGGAATAACCATTAAAGTATAAATCAAATTTAAAATTGCCGTCCAAATCTATAATATATATCATTGAAAGTGTAAATAATTGTCTAACTTAGACAACAAACATTAAAATAGTATTGTTATATTATGTACTTTCTTTCTAAAATGTTTGTTTTTATGTGCAAAATTGCAAAAAATTCTATTAACTGATTGCTGTTATAATTTATATTACTGAAATTTCATACAATTTTTTTAAGATGATTTTTAGGTACTATTCCGTTTCGGGGACCGTAAAAAATTGCAGCGAAAATATACGCGCAAAAGCGCCAAATCTAGCGTACGCGCTGATTTCAGATTGCGTAAGTTTATATAGTTCTATATTTCTTAAGACGCCATTGAAATACTAGTTTAAGTTTTAAATCTTTTTTTGATATCCTAAGGATTTAACAATTTGGGAATTGCCCATGATGAAAAGTTTGCAATAGAATATTTGGGTAAAGTGCAGAATCACCCACTGCTTGACGCATTTTTAAGAATTGCACATACTCAGTATCCATGTACACATCGACCTATTTTCACTTGAAAAAAAAATCTCAGAATTGCACAAAAATGACACTGAGCACATCCTTGACTTTATCTATGTACACACCGACCTATTTTCACTTAAAAAGTAAAAGAAAATTGACCAAAATCCAATTGTTTTTACCCTTGTAAAAAGCGGCAAACAAATAAGTGGACGATTCTGCACTTTACCGATAATTTTTTTCAAAGAAAAGGCATCATTCATTATAGAAAATTATGTTTGAACAAGCAACGAGATGAAATTATGCTTTAGCGATAACTCGGTAGCGAAATAGCGATGGAGGCATCCATTCAGTTATGTTTAGCAATTTTTATATAAATTATAATCTGAAATAGTTATATACTCTTATGCTTCCATTCAGTCATGTTTAGCCTTTTTTTATATAAATTATAATAATAAAAAAGTATTATATGAAATTAACCTTTCATCTAAATTAAAACATCAATCTTAAATAGTTATTTACTATTATACTTCCTTTCTTGCATTAGGGTTGCCGCATTTATTTTTGGCAGCACTGCCATCAACAATAGTTTGGCGATTTTTTACGGCCCTCAAAACCGAATAGTACCGATTTTTAAAATATAGCATTGGCATCTTGTAAACTCACATAATTTTTTCTTGGCTATATTCATTAAGTATAATATCAGTGTAATTAAAGACGTATACAAAGTTATATATATTTATTATAATCTATAGATTGATGAAGATACAGTCAAAAGTCGTTAATCCGGACTCGTCGGGACTTCGATTCCGGATTATCGATTTTTCCGGATTATAGATCATCAGTTTAAATCTGGTAAGATGGCATGCAGAAATTACAAAATTAAAAATATGAAACCGTAATTTATGAAATAAAGAACAATTATGATCTAAAGGGTATCAAAATTTACAAAAAGAAAAAGCTTAATATTTATTTGTTTACTTTATTAAACATTTCCTTCAATGTAAGTTGCTTCGTTTCATGTGATAATACTTTCTCTTTAATTCTATTAAACAGACATAATTTCTTGTTTAGTTACAAAGTTCCACTGTTCAAGTCCTATAATTGCTGTGTTGAGAATACCGACCAATTTGTCAATCGAAATGTTTTCGTTTTCAATAACCTCTGGGACACTTTCTTCACTATCGGAAGCGAATTATAATGATGAGGAACTTGATTTAAATCATATCAAAGACGGAGTATATCGAGATGAAATACTACACTTAGTACGGAATTATAAACCAAATAAAATAAAAACCTCTGCTCTGAAGATAAGGATAGTGCTGAGAGATCAACTTCCAATCCGCAGCGTGAAATTGATAAACAGATTTCGGATTTCAAAATACTTTCGCTTTGTAGATACAAATTACATATTAGTAAATATATATCGGAAATTCTATTTGACATAATCTTTCTAATCTATCATAATCTAATAATGACGTTTCTGCCCCCCCCCCCTCTGCCGCAGAGCAGCGTGAAATTGATAAACAGATTTCGGATTTCAAAACATACTTTCGCTTTGTAGTAAATATATATCGGAAATTCTATTTGACATAATCGAAAGTTCAAACTTACTTTTATGAAATTGCTCTAACAGTCTGCAAAAAATAATAAGCCGGATCCAATTCGAAGATTAAGGAACAACGCAATCTGCAACATTAACTGAATTAGATAACTTTAGCTTAGCGTATAACTCCGTTACACATTAAACGTGCATGCGCACAAACATATTCGCAGCTGTAAGGGTCTTATGCGTTAGGCGTTTACGAGTTTGCTCTCGTCGTTACGTTTGCTCTCGTAAACGTGAACGCGACGCATGCGCAGAAAGTTTGTAGCTTTGAGGTCCGGATTATAGATCATTCCGGATTATGGGTTTCCGAATTAACGACTTTTGACTGTATAAATAATGCATATTTATTCAGTGTAGTAAATTTATATGTGCATCAAGACATAAAATGTATTCCTGACCATTTTAGTGGGTTGTTCGAAAAATAATTTCTTTTTTTCCCAACAGAAGGCTTAATTGTATTTTTACACAGCCAACATCACAGTTAAGTCACGTAATTATTATATATTTTGGCAGCTGATATAGCAAGGCTTGTTTGTGAAAAAGTTCTATGCAGTAGTTTTTGATTGGTGCCCTTTCAGAAATAGAAGGTGAAAAGCAGCATTTTTGGCATATTTTATTTTTACCATCGAAAAGGTAAAAACGCTGCCCAAGCAAAAAAAAAAAAAATATTCAATATGTATGGAGAAGATATACTGACAGTACACCAGTACCAAAACTGGTTTGCAAAATTTTGATCTTGAAGATGCATCACGTTCTGGAAGACCAGTTGAAGCTAATGAAGAGCTTAAGAACATGAGAAACCCATATATTGAGCTTCATGATTAAACCTAGGTATTTCAAAGGATCTTGAACTATCAAATTCGATAAATTTAATCCCTCGGTGATCTCGCGAGTTGTTATTTGCCAGTTTGCATTAGTAAATGGCTTTATTGTGTCTTCATCATCTTTAACTGGCCTTCCAGAATGTGTTGCATCTAGGTCAACACTGGCAGATTGAAATTTTTAAACCAGTTTTGGCACTGGCTTTTCTGTCAATACATCTTCTCCATACACTTGGAGTTGTACATACATTTGTGTTTTGCCATATTTTTCTCCCTTGTACATCATTTTTACCTTTTCAATGGTAAAAAATTTAAATGGGCTGAAAATGCTGCTTTTCGCTTTCATATTTGAAAAGGCATCAATTAAAAACTACTGTGTAGAATCAATCAAACTTTTTCACAAACAAGCCTTGCTATATCTGCTGCCAAAATATGTAATGATTATGTGTTCTAAGTGCGAAGTTGGCTGTGAAAAAATATAATTAAGCTCTTTGTTGGGGAAAAAAACAAAATTACTTTCTGAACAACCCAATAATTTTCTTATAAATCATTTAACTGCCAACAGTTTCATGCCAGCTGTCATTTCATTAGGAAAACCATTAATGTCTCGGAGGAAAATAGGATTTCACTAAATTAATTTTTGAGCTATTCATTTGACTAATTGTTTATCTTAATTATGTAAGGGAAGGATTATCGAACAACAGGCACATTCTGAAAATCATAAATTGTATGTATTAACTGTTTTTCACTTACATACAATTTTTATGCTGATTTTTTTATGTTTATTCTGTGCTAAATGAAAGAAGTACATACTCTGTTAGATTAAAAAAGAATTAATGCATTTAAATCTTACATTTTTTGCAAAACGAAATATGGCAGGTAACCAGTGGCCAAGTGATAAACTACCTGAATGTTAGTAGTTTGATCCAAGTTCATATACTACAGAGTAGACTGGCTACATAGGCATTTTTGTGCTTTTTGTATGTGTAATGTGGATACGAACCTGTTTCTCTTAGAAAGTTCTCTTCCACCTCTTAGGCAAAGAGTCTGTTTGTGCTTTGCCATAGTTAAAAACCAAAATAAGCCAAATGTAGGCCAAATCTTTAAGTGCATGAAGGAGGACTGAAGAACTGTGATCTTGACCTGTTTTTGTTTGTGTTCAACAAGACACCTGCAAAAATAATAATCAGAAAAATTTTTGACAGGCATGTTTTTGAAATACTTCAAAAGTAAAATTTTCTGAAGATGTACATGCAGTGAAAAAAAGTAAAAAGTCAAGGTAGCTACATTCATTGCTGATAGATTTTTGTGGGTAATAATTTCATAGAAATCAAATGGTACACAATTTTTTTATTTATAATGGAACTTGTGAAAATAATTATTGGGTGTAATTCTTATAATTTTTGACAGACAGATGACAAACACATAAGATATGTAAAAGTTTGTCTATTTTGCAGCAAAAGTATAATAGAACTTAACGAAGTTATGCTTAAGGTTAAGAGTATTTTCCAAACAAAAGGCTAAAAAATTGCAATAGAATATTGAAAGATATAGCAAATCGTTCAGAGGCCATCAGCTTAAGAGGAGAGATACCTTTATAGTTGTTGAGGAGGTTGTTTACAGACCGAGGAAGAAACCAACTCATTGCTTCAAATGTGTAAGATATAGAGATCTCAAGAGATATAGTTATCTCCTGAGATGCACAAAGACAATTGACTCATCAGTGTACATTAGACAAGTCTGAAAAAAATCAAATGCATTTCTGTTCTAGAAACATACCAGCTCGTATTGTGAATGTGCAGAATGTGAAAAGCAAATAAGAATCCTTAGGAAAAGTGCAGGGATGAGTATAGGAAATCTACTTGTGAGCAGAAAATCCAAACAGATGTGGACTTCCTGTATCTTCCAAAATCTGAAAATCTACAAAATATAGGAAATTTCAAACTGTTTAAAGCAAGTAGGGAAAAATATAGTGACTTTTTAAAACACAGGCCAAATTGATCAAAAAGTTTAAAGCAATGAGGAAACTTCTCAGCCTTGCCTGTGAGTTTAAAGAGCAAAAATCTGCCCCATTAGTAAATTAAAACTCTGTAGATATCATGGAACAAGTGCCAGAAGTTACCCGAACAGCTTTTTTTGCTATTTATGACATTTCATAGCATACATGCTCTGACACGGTACTGAGTTAACACCTTTTTGTACGGACCTGGTGATTATGTATTTTATTCCTGCTGGCTGATAGTGCTGTAAATCACCAGATTTTGTGTAAAAAAAAAAAAAAAAAAAAAAAAAAAAATTGGATTCCTTTTTTCACATTGATGGGATCAAAGGAAATATTTTTATTTTTATTTAACTTCACATCTTCGGCAGAGTACTTCAGACTATTAATTCTTTGATTAAAAACAATGCCTCAGCGCTAAATTTAATATTCATAAAAGCTCTATAAGCTAAATGCGAATTCAACCCCCAGTTCATCGTCAGGGTCATATCGAGGACAATGTAAGTGAAACTGATTCAGCATCACTAATAGTAAGATCATATTCACCATTTAAGATCATTCATGTACTCAAGTTTTATTGTTTTAGGAGGGTTTGTTGTTATTAATAAACTAAACATCTTTTCATTTTATGTGTACTTTTTATATTTATTCTTCAGTTTTAAGCAAGCTAATTTAAACTAAATACAAATTGCATTTGTATATAATTCTTTTAATCTCAATTTGAACTAATTAACTGTAAATTTCAAGCTAATCCAGTAATTGTCATACATGATATTCAAATGTTTTCATTCAGTGTATTGTGACAATGAAGTTTTAGAATTATTCATAGGAAAATCAGAAGAAAAATGGCAAATTAGAATCTTTAATAATTTTTGTCTTAAAATTTTATGTCTTTTAGTCACTTTTTTAAAATAAGTTCTATATTATTTAAATTTAATATTATTTTTGTTTCATCTCCCATAATAATTTTATTAAAAAACTCTTTTACTTCAGAATATTTTGATTTATTGCATTGTACCTTTTTTAGGTCATGATCGAGGAGTTAATTGGGCAGCATTCCACAGCACAATGCCACTCATTGTATCTGGTGCTGATGATCGATTGGTTAAACTATGGAGAATGAATGATTCTAAAGCATGGGAAGTTGATACTTGCCGTGGCCATTATAATAATGTTTCCTGTGTTCTTTTTCATCCTAGGTAAATACTTTTCTTAAAATAAGCAGAGTTGAACTTTTCCCTTTTGTCGCATAGTATGTTTATGTCGAAACATATATTTTGATATTTGTAGCATGTTGTAAAAATTTCTGAAATATATTTTATCAATATTGAAATGTGATATGTTAGAATGCAGAGACAGGTCCCAAAATCTTCACATCTTTATATCATTCACTTTATTCATTAGATGTGAATTGTATCATCAGGTATTGTTTGTTTTCTTCAATGCAAGTTTCATATCTATTCATGATGCCATTCAATAAAATTTGAGGCATATCATCTGGATAATGTATGCTTTTTTTGCTATCGCAGTAACCATTATTTGTACTAAAAGTAGAATTGCTGCAGGAATAAGTTGCAGACATAGTATTAGTTAGATTTTGTTTATTATTTTGATGAGATCATGCATCATAAATATCTCCAGCTAATGGAAGTAAACTATTCACCAGAAGGATCACTTGTTATAATGTCCTCTTTCCAAAACTGTAAAGTGTTTTTTCTCGGGGGGCGGATTAATTTTATCAAGCAGTCATCAGTTTTGTGTGTATTCAATTCATTATGAATCCGAGTGTATGTAAGTTTTTTTTTTTTTTTTTTTTTTTTTTTTTTTGTGGCAGGATAGCAGTTATCCTCTTCCCCCCCAAAAAAGTTACTTGCATACGGGTTTGAAATGAATTGAATGTACTCAAAACTGATGATAACTTTGGTAAAATTTATTCCCCTCAACCCCCCCTAAATTCTCGACCCCCCCCAAATTACAGTTTTGGAACATTTCATACAAAATTACTCATACAGCTTTACTTAGTATGCTACAACATAACCAGTAATTACACTTCAAACTACTGAGAATGCTGAGCACAAGACACTGCAAAGCGAAAGCTCACTCGGTAATCTCTCAATACTCTGAACTAAACTGAAAACTGATACTCTCTCTGGTCTTATATTGTTCTCCTCTGTCCGTCAAGAAATTTCCAGTACCTTCAATTTCTTGTAATTGCTGGAAGGCATAGATAGTTACACATGGATCAGACTAAAATGTCATCAGGCTTGGCGACATTTGGAGGTTTCTCACTTAATTTGATGACAAAATTAGTCACCAAAATCATTGCGAGTTTTGTGCCTAGTAAATGACCTTATCCCTAACCCTATTTTTCCAATGATGCTTTGCATTCTGAAGCCTTTCATGTTACATTACACAGAATATACTGCAATTTACATATAATTTCACTCAAATTATGCTTACAAAATTCATAACAATATAAAAGCCATTTTATATATAAGATGGCAGTTAGATGTGGGTTTAACTAATGTATTTTTAATCATGCTTAGTGCTAGTTATATTTGTATAGAAAATTACAAGCCAGAATACTTTCTTTCATAAGATAAACATTGTGATAGTATTGATGTCACTTCTAGTAATCTGTAAGCAGCTAAAAAAATTCCTATTTACAAAGATTTTTGGGTAGTGGTGGCATAGTTAATAAGCGTTTGAGATTTACTTCGTAATTTTTAATAACGATATTTTGATTTTTTATGTATTTTTGCCTTCTCGCGAAGTGAGAACTGAATTAATTAAATGAGAAATACTCAATCGTCTGTGGAAAACTGTTTCTTTTATGTTTTGTTTGCTTAATTTCTTTTATACATAATTCTAGCTTTATTATAGTATTTGAATAGAACATGTGGCAACGATTAGATAATTCTTTAAATGATATACATTTTGTGCATTTTGAGTTATAATATGAATGAAATATAATACTGTTAAGTACATTGAACACTTGTAGTTTAATCTGAATTCAAATCACAACGAACAGGCTCATTATGTGGGGGCTTTCATGGCTTTTCTTCCATGTGTAACCTAAATTGCTAGTGATTTTTTTTTTTTTTAAATCCACCACAAAAGCATCTCTTTTGAAGCAGTGCTCATATACTGGGCTGTATTCAAATTAACAAACAAGAAAACTCTGATGTGTACACCACATGACTTCCTTGTACGGAATATTAAATTATACGCATTTTTTCTTGCATTTTATTTAAACTTATTAGATTGAATTAAACCTACTTCGCCGACAGCGCATAAATCACAATAGAATAAATGCATTCTTTAAAATTCACTTTGTTTACCATAGTGACACTCTGGCGCTAGGTTTACTTAACAGTATTATATTTCATTCATATTATAACTCAAAATGCACAAAATGTATATCATTTAAAGAATTATCTAATCGTTGCCACATGTTCTATTCAAATACTATAATAAAGCTAGAATTATGTATAAAAGAAATTAAGCAAACAAAACATAAAAGAAACAGTTTTCCACAGACGATTGAGTATTTCTCATTTAATTAATTCAGTTCTCACTTCGCGAGAAGGCAAAAATACATAAAAAATCAAAATATCTTTATTAAAAATTACGAAGTAAATCTCAAACGCTTATTTCCTCGAAATAATTCCAGAAAGAATTAAGCATGATTTAATTGGCAATAGTAAATGAATGCGTTATCTTTGTTGTTGCGAAGCTAAGTTTCTCTAGATTGGCAACAAATCCACTAGTCTCCTGTTTCAAATGTAAACATCAATGGCCGCCATTAAAAACAGGCTTAGCGGCAATTAAACAACTTTAAAATTGCTGATAATTCTAAAAATATTGCACACCGATTTACTAATGGCATAAAATCCTTAACCGGAAGATAAAAACAACATAATTCAATCATTTTTAAAGCAAAACATGTACAATTTACAAACATATAAGAATAAAGAAACTGAGATCACTGAGCCGGGTAATAGAGTATATATATAAATATATTTATATACGTTTGGTGCGGCCGATTGCAACCAAAATACGAGGTGCACATCTACATGTTACAGCAGTCCTATATACAAAATTTCAACGTTCTGAGGATACTTGTTTTTGAGTTATGCGAGATACGTATGTACGTACGTTCGTACAGACGCCACGAAAAATTCTCTTCAGAATTAATTTTAAAGCAGTTTTATAATTTTTTTGAAGGAAAAGAGTATTTTACTCTGTCCTTATGTACAGATGTCTTGCAAAAACATCGTTAAATTGCATTCGATAGCGGTCAAAATGGATATTTTCGTTGAAATATGCTGCCTGAAACTTTTCGCGATTACAATACTTCCTTTTTACTTCGTACAAGGAAGTAAAAAACAGTACTCGTATTAAAAATGAATAAAATAATTTATCATTCTAGTAAATTCTCTCTATATTTCTGTTAATTTGCGAATTGTGTTTTTTATGGTACTGTATGTAGATATAGTTTGTATTTGATTCAAAACTGGGTGCTTCTTTATCAAAAGTAGTCCCTCAAGAATGAATTGCTAATTAACCGAAGTATCTGGCCAAAATCTCACCACATGTTCTTACAGCTCGCTACATGTTACATCTCTGTTGAAGCCGCTGTAATAAGGAAGGACCAAAAATTGTATATCTACTTGATTGACATTTTATATATGATCTCCTGAAGTAGTGCTTAACTACATATTCTTTGTTGTGTATAAAGAACAATGCAGCTACATTCAGGTGACAGTAAAATACTTTTATTTTTTAGACAAATGAGAAGTTTGTGACCTTTCCAAAGCCTTTTATGCAATATAAAACATTATGACCTCCAAGAATTGATAATTTGTATTTTTGATAAATATTATTGTTGTTTGTGTCTTTTTGCAACTGTGTGCTCATTGAGTTTTATTTTCTTTTATTTTGGTGAATATTCTTGTTGTGTCTTTTTACAACTGGGTGCTCATTGAGTTTTATTTTCTTCTATTTTATAATTTTGTTTCTTCTAGGCAAGAACTGATTTTAAGTAATTCAGAAGATAAAAGTATTCGTGTTTGGGACATGGTCAAACGGACTAGTCTTTATACTTTCCGTCGAGAAAATGATCGATTCTGGATTATGACTGCACATCCAAGCTTAAATCTGTTCGCAGCTGGGCATGATAGTGGTATGATTATATTCAAACTGGAAAGAGAACGTCCTTCATTTGCTGTTCATAATAATTTACTATATTATGTGAAAGATCGTTATCTCAGACGTTTAGATTTGAATCATTCCAAAGATGTTTGTTTGTTACAGTTGCGTGGTGGAAATCGTAGTCCAGTATTTAGGTAAGTTTTATATTAGTTTCTATATTTAAATGTTGAAAAATGTTTCATGAATACAGTTTAATCAATATCTTATGTTGGTGTTGTGGTTATGATAGCATGTGATGATTGATTTTTCAGTTTATTTTCTTATTATTTAAATTTTATTAATTGAAATATATTTTTATTTCTTAAAAATCATGTACTTATTTTTTTATATTGCTTTTTATTCCTGGAAAGATTATAAATGTTAATTTCTGTACCTTTTTTTAGAATATGTTTAAAAGTACTATAATTAAGTGCAAAATTTTTTAGCTGTTTGATAGCAGTGGGTAGAGCAAAATTTAAAACAGTATTAAATTGTATTCATAATAAAAATTGTGATTTTTTTCTTGCAGGTTTTGTGATTGATATAAAATATTACCTAACAGCCATGATTAATTGGAAAATGTTTCGGAGTCAAACTGTTGGCCGTACTTGTTTTAGATGATGTACGTTCCGTTGTTTAAATATAGTGGACTGTAAATTGACTTGATATTACTTCAGTATAGAACCCAAAAAACCTCAGACTCATAACGTTGACCGAAACTTCTTTATTGACTTTCAAAGAGTAAGTTAGTTGAGGAACTGCGAAGAACACACAAACTCCGACTTCAGTAGCGGCTTACCAACACAAACTCAGAAGAACCTCTGCCTAGTTGAAACTCCAGTAATTCACCGCAACCTCGAAGCTCTAACCGCAAGCTTTAAAAACCTAACAAATTTGCGTCTGCGCCGCTCCTCGGTACAAAGAAAGAAATACAATTTGCATAACATCGAACATACCCCCAGCCTTGAAGTCCCAAGGGGGTTCAAACACTAAATTTAAACTGTTGAACTGCATAAACCTGAAAAATAAAAATTAAAGTCTCTAAATCAGGAATTAAATGGCAAAGCGCATAGCTTTGCTATAGGTCGTTTTATTTCACCATTGGACGTGCGCAAACTCACCACTCGAACTTTCTCATCCAGACCGGGATACACTTTAATAATTCTACCTAATTTCCAACGTAGCGGAGGTAGATTTTCGTTCTTAATAAGAACCATATCACCAATCTTCAGGTCTTGTTGTACCTTGCACCACTTGGGTCTCTGCTGCAATCTAGATAAATACTCACTGCTCCAACGATTCCAGAAATGTTGAAATAACCTTTGCACGTTCCTCCAACGGTCACTGCAGCTCATGGTTTCTTGAATTTGGTTAGATTCTGGAATAGCGCTTAAAGCCGCACCGGTTAAAAAGTATCCTGGTGTTATCGCCTCCAAGTCGCTACAATCACTTGAAGCTGGTACCAAAGGCCTAGAATTAAGACATGATTCAATTTGGGTTATTAATGTCAAAAATTCCTCGTATGTTAAAATAAGTGTTCCTAAACATCTTTTCAAGTGATGTTTCATAGACTTGATACCCGCTTCCCAAAGCCCTCCAAAATGAGGGGCAGAGGGAGGATTAAATAACCATTTAATATTTTCTGAAGAAATATAACCCTGTAGCTGTTCATCACGTTGAACAATAGAAAAGGCTTTCCTTAATTCTTTATTAGCTCCTATAAAATACGTTGCACAATCACTGTGAATTTCACACGGTTTGCCTCTACGAGCTATAAACCGCTTAAGTGTTGCGAGGAATGATATTGTTGAAAGATCTCCAACTAATTCTAATTGTATTGCTCTTGTAGTTAAACAAATAAATAGACATACGTAACACTTAAAGATTTTGACTCCTCTACCCAGCCGATATTTAACGTTAAATGGTCCTGCTAAATCAATCCCTACACGAGAAAAAGCTCTACTTTGAGTAACTCTTGAAGCGGGTAAATCTGCCATTAGCTGAGTTGCAGTTTGCGCTTTAACTCTACGGCAGATAACACATTGGTTTATACACTTTCTTATAATATCTCTAGCATTCACAATCCAAAATCTATGTCGTATGACAGAAGTGAGTAGCTGCGTACCTGCGTGAAGATATGTGTCATGATAATGCTTAATAATTAAACGCGTAATATTGTGATTCTTAGGTAAAATCATAGGATGTTTCTGATTATTTGAAACTGTAGAGTTTCTGAGCCTTCCGCCTACACGCATTACTCCCGCGGAATCCAAGAAAGGACTTAAAGACAGTAATTTACTTGATGTCTTCAAGGGTTTACCAGATTCTAAACAGAATAATTCTTCTGGAAATTCGGCTCTTTGCACAATCCTAACAATCATAGAAGTAACTTCACAGAATTCTTCAGTAGATAAATAACCCTTTATACGCTCTGTAGGTAACTTACTACAATTATTTCTGAATCTTATACACCACGCTAACACTCGACATAACTTTAACCATGACGAAAATCTTGAAAACACACTAGGCTCTTCAAATTTGGAAATATTTGAACTGAAACTCTTTTTCAATTCCTTCAACATAACCTCACCCTCTAATTCTACACTTGAATTTTGCTGTACATGAATTACGGATTCGTTTAACCACTGCGGTCCCTTCATCCATAACTCACATTGTAGGAATTCTGATGGAATAAAACCTCTGGTCCCACAGTCTGCAGGATTTTCTTTCCCAGCAACATAATTCCATTGAATACCTGGAACAGTTTCCTGGATTTTTGCAACTCGATTTGCCACAAAAGGTAGCCAACGGCGAGGTTCGGACAAAACCCATGCCAATGTAACCCGCGAGTCAGTCCATGCGTAAATATTGTTAATAGGCAGTTCTATGCATGATAATACTGCATGTAAGAGGTTGGTTAAAAGTAACGCAGCACACAACTCTAGTCTCGGAAGAGACTGGGTTTTTAAGGGCGCTACTCTGGTTTTCGATGTCAGAAGGCTGACTTTGACTGACGAATCAAGGTCGATTGTACGGAGATAGATGACTGCACAATAAGCCTTTTCTAAAGCGTCGCAGAAAGCATGGATTTCTATAACTACTGCCTTCGGACTCAAGACATACCTCGGAAATTGTAAGCTTGAAAGTAAGGGCAATTCTAGATAGAAACGCTTCCATTTTCTACCTATTCTCTTATCATCGAGTTCATCCCAACCCAGCTGTAAGTTCCATAACTCTTGTAATAATATTTTCGCGTATATTATTGTTGGTGCTAACCATCCCATTGGATCTAAGATTTTGGCTACTTCTGATAAAATAGTCCTCTTAGTAAACTCTTTATCACTTATGCATACCGAAAAATGAAACGTATCACTAGAGTTGTTCCAATTAATTCCCAATACTTTTACTTTCTTGTCACTGTTTATTTCAAGAGAAATACTGGATTCTCGTAAGCACTCGGGAATATTCTCTAAAATAGCTGAATTGTTTGAAATCCACTTCCTTAAGCGAAATCCACCCCTTTTCATCATTTCATTCAACTGCTGAACTAGAACATTCGCTTCCTCTTCACTTTGTGCCCCTGAAAGCAAATCATCAACATAAAAATCACGAAGGGCAATTTTTGATGCTGAAGGAAATCTCACTTGTTCATCTAATGCAAGTTGTTTCATTACTCTAGTAGACAAATATGGCGCACAGGCAGTCCCATATGTAACTGTCATTAATCTAAATGTACTCAAGGGCTCACTAGGACCATCCCTCCAAAGCATTCGTTGCCAATTTGTATCTTCTGGGTGGACACGAATTTGTCTGAACATCTTCTCTATATCTGCACATACTGCAATTTTGTGAGTTCTAAACCCTAGAAGAATTGGAAACAGCTCTTGCTGAACTCTTGGCCCAACCATCAAAATATCATTCAATGAAAGACCCGATGTCGTTTTAGCTGAAGCATCGAAAACAACTCTCAGTTTAGTCGTAGTACTTGATTCCTTTAATACGGCATGATGAGGCATGTAATACGTAGAGTCAATAAGAATCTCCTCAGGCACTCCCTCCATATGTCTCAGCTCAAGGTATTCCCTCATGAAATCCTTATACTGTTCATATATCTGAGGCCTTTTTAGAAGTGAATTTTCTAAAGATTGGAATCTATGCATAGCTAATTGTCTGGAATCTCCAAGCTGAGAAGGCGGAGAGTGAAATGGTAATTTCACAGTATATACCCCACTTTCCTCTCTCGTATATGTAGATTTGAAATAATCTTCACATGCTCTCTCCGATTTAGTAAGCATGTCAAACGTAGGTACAGCATCCAATTTCTAAAAATCAGACAGCATTTAATCAGATTCCTCTTGTATATTATTAACATAGATAGTAGGATTAATTTCTGTTGAATTATTCACACTACCTGAAATAATCCATCCTAGTTCAGAACGAGAAGCTACCGGTTTACCTTCTTCGCATTTAATTATTTCTCCCTTTAAAAGAGGTAAGGCAATATCTACGCCTAAAAATATATCAACAGGCCCACTTTTGTAAAATGTTGGATCTGCTAACATTAAATCATTATATTCCTCAACGTACTTCTTATCCAATGTAAAATGCGGCAAAGTTCCAATAATTCTATTGATGATAAATACTGGTGTTTTAAATGACACTTTCGCCGGAAAATGCGGAACGAAGTTTATTTCCGTAATCCCATTAGTTTTCGTATCCAAAGACCCTAAACATGAAATAAAAACTTTGGCATTTCTTCTTGCTAACCCTAGCCTTTGTACACAATCTTCTGAAATCAGGCTTGCTTGACTGCCAGGGTCAAGGAGGGCTCTACACAATTGGTATTCACCTGATGAATCTAACACTTTAATAACAGCCGTACATAATAAAACTTCACTCTGAAAATTAAAGTCTGAAACACAAGATTTAATTACTGGACTAGAACTTGCGATATTCTTCCCTGACCCAGCCGATTGAGCGCGAGGTTCTGGCCCAGGGAAAAATGGCTTAGCCGTCACTGATAATTCATTCGAACTGTTCGTAACTCCTTTACGTGCCTTTGGCTCGTTTTGAACTCTTTCGAAATGCAGTAGTGTGTGATGATTTTTAAAGCACTTTTTACATTTATGTGTACTTCTACACTCAAAAGCTTTATGATTTGATACCAAGCAATTAAAACAAACGTTATTTCTCTTGACAAAATTAACGCGCTCCTGAACATTCAGATTTAAAAACTTATTACATTTAAAAACTGAATGACCGGCTTTACAATACATACACTGCTCGCAAATCTCTGAAGCCAATGAAGTTAATTTGTCTTTTGTAACTTGTTTTTTAACACCTTGCGTTTTACCTGCTTGCAAGGTTCTGGCATGAGATTTCAAAAACTCTAGTAGATTATTAAGTGTTGGTATTTCCTCACTCTTTAATGTTCTTTCCCACCATCCTCTCGTCGAAGAATCCAATTTAAACTGTACTATTAACATTAAAATAGTATCCGCGAATTGCTCCACTTTGAATCCTAGATTTTCAAACGAACATACACATTCTCTTACAGTGTCTACTAACGCTAATATCTGACTAGGAATTTCAGATTGTAAATTTGATAAATACAAGATTTTCTTTAATAACGATGAAAGTAATTCTCTCTTATGTGAAAATCTTTGACACAATAAGTGCCACGCTATTTCGAAATTCCTGTCACAAATAGTTAAAGCTTGAACAATCCGCAAAGCATCTCCTTTTAAAGAACCCTTTAAATATTGTAGCTTTTGTGCACCTGATAAACGGTCATTATCAACTATCGCCGTTTTAAATAAATCAAAAAATGATAACCATTCTTCAGTACTGCCACTAAATACAGGAAGAGTTAGCTTAGGTAAGCGTATACTCGCTATTTCACAAGATTTAGTTTCCACACTAATGTCTTTAACATTCTTAACTCTGGTTAGCATTAAAATTAACTCATCAACAGTATCTTGTATGACCTGTTGTTCTTCTATAAATACATCAATATCTTTTTCTTCACACACTACAAATATGTTACTAAAAATATCCGAAAGTTCGGTCATTAAGTCATTTAATCTAGATTTAAAAAGTTCCAACTGATCAACATCAGCAGAATCGTAAGTCACTGCAATTTTCTCTTTCAGTTTACTTAGCTTTAGCTACACGCTTTTTAGTCTTAAGCGTTGTAAATTCCATTATCTAATAAGAAAGATAAAAAAACACACTGACTCACCAAATTTATTGCGACTCCGTAGCTGACGGACCATAAAACATGTACGTTCCATTGTTTAAATATAGTGGACTGTAAATTGACTTGATATTACTTCAGTATAGAACCCAAAAAACCTCAGACTCATAACGTTGACCGAAACTTCTTTATTGACTTTCAAAGAGTAAGTTAGTTGAGGAACGGCGAAGAACACACAAACTCCGACTTCAGTAGCGGCTTACCAACACAAACTCAGAAGAACCTCTGCCTAGTTGAAACTCCAGTAATTCACTGCAACCTCGAAGCTCTAACCGCGAGCTTTAAAAACCTAACAAATTTGCGTCTGCGCCGCTCCTCGGTACAAAGAAAGAAATATAATTTGCATAACATCGAACAGATGAATATGTGAAAAATATTGGCAAGAAAACTAAGAGTAAATAAAACTTATTTTGCAAGTTACGTATTTGCGAAGCATATAGTAGAAGTCACTATATTTTCAAAATGCACAAACTCTGGCAGCCATATGCATAAGGGCTACCACTTCTTTAATTTTAAGAAGTAACACCTTCATATGTGTTTGTTTTTGCTCTAATCCAAGTTTCAATGTCTTTTATTGACAAATCATGATATTTTTTGTCTTTATTACAAGTCAGTTTTTAACTATGAGCTTGTGGGATTTGCCAGCACTGGAAAAAACTGCAGTAAAATTTTTGCAGGAATACAGTATTGTTCAAAATCAGTAAGGGGAGTAATTGGTAGGAATTTATTCTTAAACAATTGCTGCAAAATTATCACAAGAGAAATGAAAACTCTGTTATAAGTAGGTTTAGTGATTGCCTTTTGGAATAAATACTTAATTAAAATGTAAAGAAAATACAAGTAATAAGTGATTTTTTTTTCTTTTAATAAATTAACAATCTTATTCTTTTGTAATAAATAAGCAAACTATGCCATGGTGTTGTTTTAATACGTAAGTGCCTTAATTTTTAACTAAATGAAAATTCTCATGCCTGTAACATATATGTGTAAATTTTATTACTTGTATCATTGACAAGCTATATATATGAATGAAATTTCAATAAAAGAATTTAATATGCTAAAAAGTATTTCTATCCTGTAATTAATAATTTAAATAGTACTAGAGCTTCTTAATTGAGCACTTCCCCAGGATGTTTTTGCAAATAGAAATTTTAGAAATTTCTATGACCATACGAATATGCTTATGGCTGTTATGAGGTTTTATTGTTTGCATGCAGATCTAGAAGCCTATAAAGATTTCAGAAATTTATGACATTTGTACAGCAGAGTAGAACGGAGTACAGTTTACATGAAAATATATCACAGAAAGAGTAATTTTCTTTTAAGCAGATGTAAATATTTTGTTTAATCAGTAGTGTCAGTTTAATTAGTATTTAATATCAGTAGGAAGCACTGTTCCATGTCAAAAGCTAGTATTAAAATTATTTGCTGGTAACAAATCCATTGCATATTTTAGTAATTATTCAAGGTTCTTAGTAACAGAAACTATTCTGTATAATTTTCAAAACCGATCTTTGTGTGATTATTACTGCCCATCTCTGTTACTGAAAATTTAGACTAAATATTTACCCTCTTTTTCTCTTGATTCTTTTTCTGTTAACCCCCAAAACTGGTATTTTAAATTTAGAGAGTTTGCAGGAAGTAAATAACAGCATTGCTTTTCTTTTTCCTGTTTTACAATTAAAATAATTTTTTCAAATGTTAAAGTGGAAAAGAAATGGGGAGGATATTTGAAAGTAATGCTTACAATCAAAAAGGAGTTTTCTTTCATTTTAATAAGTTTTTTTAAAACTCAAAATTTCACCATTTTAATCAATATATAGTCAATATTTATACGTAAAATTATTTTATTACCTTAATTTATATAAATTATATAGCTTTCTTTGAATATTTCTTTCAATATTACAGTTTACATGCTAGTTGAGCATAATATGTGTAATATGTGTGAGCATAATATAAAGAGAGAGAGAGCAAGAAGTTTATTTTGCTACAATACTGGAATTCCCTAAGAATTAATGCCAATAAATACTATATTTAAAATTTTCTCATTATATGTAAGTAATGTAAGTGATACTGAAATGTTTTAATTGATTTTAAGGTAATCTCATTAATTTTCCTAATCTTTGATTTAAAATTAAGATACAAAAAAGGGAGAATGGAAATTGTTAGTATGCATGCAAGTTATTTCATTGTTCATAAAGTTACTGTTTGTAATTTTCTTTTAGAAAATGAGTATAATTGAATATGATTATTAATTAATATGTATTTTTGGTTTTAGTTTATCTTATAATCATGTGGAGAATGCTGTACTGATTTGTACTCGAACCAGCAATGTTGATAACAGCACATACGACTTATACATGATACCCAAAGAAGTTGATGCACAACCAAATGAGGCTGCTGAATGTAGACGTTCATCTGGTCTAACTGCTGTTTGGATTGCTAGAAACAGATTTGCTGTTTTAGATAGAACTCATACTGTAAGATATTCTTAACTGACCATCTTAAGTATTTAGAAATTTTGTTGCATTAGTACATGTTTTGAAAACTACTGTTTATTATACAGAATGCTGGGCTATTAAATGTTTTCCCATAACTGAAAATTTTTTAAAAAAACGTTTAAAAATTTAATATTAATAGTAGTTGTTGATGTATTTATTGGTATGAATTCTGTCTTTTAACGTGCAATAATTTTGTTTTGATTAAGTCTTAAATTTTATAGGCTTTGAAGTGTGAAAATTAAGTGTTTGATCTTTTAGAAATTTATTTATGTTTATACATTTATTTAGGCTTAAAGGTCAACTAAGTTTAAATAGACTAAAAAAAGTCAAGTGCATAAGTATACAACATTTCATGATCATAGATCAATTATGAAGATATTAAGCTTGTTATATTTTTAGCTTATTTTGACATTTTACAAATACTTAATCCCCTAATGCAATTTGATTACAGCATTATTACAGGATTATGCTGTTATTTTCAGTATTAGTATTATTTAAAGAAATTAAGAGTATTTTCTTGAATTTTTGTTAGTGTGCATTTGTTTGCATTTGTATAATCATTATTAATATATTTTATAACAGCAGGAGAAAAAAAATCATGTACATTTTGTTATAGTAATGAAGGTCTTGGTACAGCGAATAATCACAAACGTGTTGTAGTGAAAAAATAATTAAAGTTTTATAATTCTGCATTGTGATTAACAGTTTAATGTGTATTTTTGTAATTATTCTGATGGCTGTTTAAAACAAGCTATAATGTATATGCTAGTATCTCACTGGAAGTTAATGCATATAAAATCAGAGTTGCCAACTCTCCCGATTTAGGCGGGAGACTCCCGATTTTTGACCGATCTCCCGCCAACCCGCTTTACAATATATTTCTCCCGACTTTTTCTTATTCTTAAAATTTCTCATGATTTTTATGGAACTTGGCTTAATACTTTGTTATATGAACAAAAGTGATTTTGGATGTCTGAAAGCAATTGAATTTTCTCTAGATTATATCTAAAACAAAACCTTACAAATCAGATAACTTATGCTTTGTGAGTGAGAGCATTATACATATCCCAGAAACGTCATTCTCCAGTTCTCCAATGGGCATCGAACTCCACTGCGTGTCAGCTGGCATATATTAGCCAATGAGGACAAGGCAAGCTGTTATTTGGATGTTCTTTAGTTATTTCGTTCAATTTGTGCTGAGTTGTGTGAGTGCACGTGCCTTCGGGAATTAGTTTTAGAAATTATCATCTTTTGTTATGTCTGCGAGAATGAAATACTCGTGTACGTTTCAAAAATCGTACACAATTGACTTTCCTTCCATTATTTCCTCAAGGAAATGTAATAAATTTGCGATGTGCACCGCCTGTCGTTGCGATTTTTCGAATTCGCAATATGGAAGGGCAGATGTTCTCAAACATGTGCGAACACAAAAACACAAGGATAACATGAGTTGTTTTTTAAAAAAACGAAAAATTAAATTTTTCTTCGGAAACAAAGGACCAAAAAGTTACTAATGCAGAATGTCTGTTCTCTGCCTTTTTACTGGAGCACAACCTGCCACTGAATGCATCGGATCACGCTGCAGCTTTATTTAGAAAAATGTTTCCCATTAGTGAAATTGCTAAGAAATACTCAAGTGCAAGAACCAAAACAGGTGCAATTGTTAAAGAAATTAGTTTGAAAAATAAATCTTCAGTTATTGATTGCACAAAACAGCTCCGTTCTGCCTCTCTACGGATAGAAGCAATAATACCGATTCAAAACTGTATCCAATTGTTGTTTCTTTTTTTAATCCAGATTCTTAAGAAATTGAGTGCAGTTTACTTTCTGTCCCCATTTTAGAAGGACATTTGACAGGCTTCAATATACCACAGCTAATTATTAAACTTTAAAAGAAAATGCAGGCCCTCTGGATAATTGCTTAGCACTTGGTGCCGATAATGCACCAGTATTGGTAGGCTTGAAGACTGGTGTTGCAGGCATCTTAAGAAGGGAAAATTCAGATTTGCAGATTATGAGGTGCACCTGTCACCTCTTAAATTTAGCAGCTGAAAAAGGGGCAGCTTCTTTACCAATAAATGTGGATGAACACATTGTTGATATTTATTATTATCTTGAAAGGAGTTCTAAAAGGAAGGAAAAATTGAAACAATTCCAACAGCTGCATAACAGCAGTTTACAATTAGAAAACTTGAATGCAGTTATAAAATCAGCTAGGATTGACACTCAGTGGAGTTTAATTGGAAAACTGAAAGGTGCTGATGGAATTTTAAAATATAGCCAACTGTCTAGAATTGTGTTGGCCATCTTGACAGTTCCCCATAGTAGTGCAGAGTGTGAGAGGATTTTCAATGTTGTTGCGTAAACGAGGACTAAATTTAGATCTAATATTAGTGACGATACATTATAAAAACTTTTCTTAGCGAAAGCAGGCCTACGTGTCAATTGCAGTGAACAAAATTAGTTCTTTAACAAAGAAACTTCCTAATTTTCTAAACTAAAATTCCCCCCCCCCCCGTAAACGATGCAAGTAATAAAAATGTTTTTTTATGTGTAAGGTATTTTTGTGTTGCTTGCATTTAAGAATTAGTTACTATTAAAGTTAATTCATTATTAAAAACCATATTTTTATCATTTAAAAAGTCTTTTTAACATTGTGGAAAATCTTCTGATTTCTTAAAAAAATCTCCTGATTTTTGAGTGTCATAGGTTGGCAAGTATGTAAAATGTTCAAGGCTTAACATATGCACATTCCTTGAAGCACCAAAAAAAAAAAAAAAAAAAGATATCAGTTATGTTTGGAATTCACAACAGCACTCCATTTCTCATAAATGATTTTATCTAAAAGTAACTTATATATGGTGCTAGACATTTGTGAAAACTTAATAAGCTGATTGATAGTCGTAACTGAAATGACTTCTGTAATACACATTAAATGAGCTGTGCTAGTCAGTGTTTGGAAAGTAGTTGAAAAATTCCAAATGATGAAGGATAATTTTTTTTAAGTGTGATATTGTATCAAGAATGTACTTCAGATTTATAAATTTTGGTAGAACATTGAACATAATGCAGTGCAGTTTTATGAATATCCAAAGAGTGGGTGATTATAAACATCAGCATCTGGCAAGCATTTTAATCAACAGGCATGCAACATTGTATCAAATAACACAGCAGCTTAAGGATGGAATCTTTGTTAACTCCATTGTGAGAGCTATATGTAATAGTTTATGCATAATTGCTGATAACCTGTTTAAATGTTATTTCTTTTCTCATGGTCCAAAAATGTTCATCAAATATGCCAGTTTGTATACCTAGGTTCTGCATTTATAACCGTCACCAACAGAGAGTTATGGACCATAAAAAATAAATAAAGTTCATTAATAATTTATGAATAAATGAGAATCTGTACTCAGTATTTGTATTATTCATTGACTTTTGATTCTGGTTCTCATTTGTTTTTTTGTTCACATTGAGGTCAATACAGAATGTCCTTGGAATATCCTCTGGACAGAGGAAGCATATTTTCATTTGTATGGGGCATTGAATGCTTGCAACTGCAAACTTAGGAACCACAAAATTTGGTCCTATCTTAGAGGTACTGTTGCATTCACCAAAGTGATGGATGCTATGGTGTGGAATTTCTGCATGATTTATTCTCAGTCAGTACTTCTTCGAGGAGGTGGGCTCTACAGGTCCAGTGACATGCTCGGTCACTGGGCAGCAGTATGCATTGATGTTAAAGAACGAAATTGTTCCATTTCTGCAATCACATCTGTGCCTTGCATGCACAGTCTTTATACAAGGTGGAGCTCCTCCACACATTGCACAGTGTGCTACGAATGTTCTTAACCGTCATCTTACAGAAGAACATGTCAGCTGGCACTTTCCTAATATGTGGCCTTCCCTATTTCCAGACCTCAATCCATGTGATTTTTGACTTTGGGGGCATTACGAATATCTCGTAAGTCATGACAATCCTAGAACTTTACTTGATTGTAAAGCAAACATTTCACGGTAAATGCTCAAAATTTTCTAGCATGCACTTCACTCAACTGTGGGACATGCCATCTTGCAATTTCAGATGGTAATTGAAAATGATGGCCATCGTGTGAAAAGTGTTTTCTTGCAAAAAATTGTAACATTATAAAACTATTGTAAGGATGGGGCTAAATGTGTAATATAAGGGGCAATCAAAAAGTTTCCATTTGAGGTGATTGCTATAGCATTTATGGAAATTAGTGCATCACCAATGAGGGTATATCAGTACCAGTATCTTGACATGGGATTATTATGGCATTCATCTATTTCCAGAGAGTATGTTGAAAATACTTGAACATTAACAGTTGCAGATGTTATTACCAAATGTGCCCAAACAATTGTGAATGTTATTGCCAAAGAACCATGTGCAATTATTCTCTTTTTGCCTTTCAAATCTGTAGATATTCATCAGAGAATGAAGGATGTTCATGGAGAAGCATTGTCAAAAACCACTGCTGTAGAATGGTGCTGCTTTAGATCATTGCTGGATGTGATTCAACTCAAGATGCAATATATGGAGGCCCTCAACTTCCATTACAGACTACAACAAGTGAGCAGTTGATGAGTGTGATTAGTGTGGAATGTTGCATAATCCATTTGTGCACTGCCAAAAGATCTCAACTTAAACTTCGATAATGTGCAATGCATTATCTGCCAGGAGTTAGGCTACCATAAGATCTGCAGCCAATAGATACCTTGGGCATTGGATTCCGAACAAAAATCGATCTGGATGGCTGTTTGTCTGAAGCTCCTGATGCATTTCGGTGTTGAAGTCAACTTGAGCGTATTGTTGCAGGTGACGACAAGTAGTGCCATCACTGGGAACCACTGTGTTGAAAGCATAGACTATGCACTGGTGTCATCCTTCGTCCCCTCATCCCAAAAAGTTCAAGAGCAAATCAACTGCTGGAAAAGTGATGCTTACTCTGTTCTTTGGTTTTCAGCGCCCATTTCTTATTAATTTCAAGAATCCAGGTGTCTCTATCATTGCAGAATGGTACTGCAGAACAGTGGACAAATTACAGTGTGCAATTAAGGTGGACCATCTGGGAGAACTGTTCATGGTTATGCACATCTCCATATCACAAATGTCGTTATGCAAAGTTACACACACTAAAGTGCAAGATATTTAGGCACCTCCTTGCAGGCCTAAACTCTCCCCTTGCAATTTTCACACCTTCGGTCCCTTAAAAACTCCTTGAAAGATCTATAGTTCCGGTAGGATGGAGGAATGCAGGAAGGGAGGGACTTCTTTACGCTGCATAAAAAGGGGTTTTACGTAATGGGTATATTCAATTTGGTGAAGCCATTGATGATTGCCTAAATGCTGAAGATGATTTTGCATGATTGGCATACCAATTCTGGATTGTACAGCCTTTGAACAGAAACTTTTTGGCTACTCCTTATCTGTTAAAACAGTGCTCTATTGTTGCAATATTTGTAACCTGCGGAAAGACTTATCCATCCCTTCATTAAGTATGTCACAACATTTTCTGATAATTGGTTTTGCCTGTACTTATATTTTTTCTGCATTAAAATATTTGAATTAATGTTATCTTATTTGGAAATAGGTTCTCTAATTAAATTTTGTTTATTTTGTAAGTTCTAATTAAATTTTTTGAATTAATAGCTTGTGATAAAGAACATGAAGAATGAAATTACGAAAAAAGTACAAGCACCAAATTGTGATGAAATATTTTATGCTGGCACAGGAATGCTTTTGCTGAGAGATTCAGAAGGTTTAATTTTGTTCGATGTTCAACAAAATAGGTAATTTCTTTGTTATTATTTGTTAAGGAAATTTTTTAACCTAATGAAAGTGAAATATGCTAATTTCCCATGCTAGGAGAAAATTTTAAATTCGTGCTTTTTTTTAAAAAAACTAGTGTGATAATTGGAAGTCCTTTGTATTTTTATGTTTATTAAATTATTATGTTTGCTATTTAAATGTGTTTTGCTCTGTATGTAATGCAAAATTAGTGATAAAAGTAAAGCAATATTAATTGTGAAAATCTCAAATGACATGTATTTGCTTCACAAAATTTAAAACTATTAAATTTGAATGTTTTTTTAATTATTTTCATTAAATATGCACAGTATTCTTTAAAAAAATAAGTGAAACAACTTGGCAAGCATGTAGTATTATAGTCACAATATAAAGAAAATTGATATAATTATATCTGTAAAAATTTTTTTAAACAATCTTGTTTTTGTAAAATTGGTATAAAATGCAATATCATATAAACATTAAGAAAAATGTAATGCAAGTTACTGATGTTATGTCACATAATTAAGCTTGTGTCTTATTGTAAGATTGTATTATTATTTGAATCTTATATGATGTCTTATTGTTAAAAATGATATTTTAATTTGTACAGTGGTATGAAATTTAACACATTTTTAGTTTTATGTGATCACAAAGTAGTAGTATCTAAAATACAATTTAATATTTTTAAGTTAATGTCAACTGATTTTCTTGTAATATTAAGTTATGCACATTTTCATTTAATGAACTTACAACATTCATATGGAACTAATTCTCATTTTATTCTTGCTTGCAGATTACTAGCAACAGTAAAAGCGGGTAGAGTAAAATATGTTATCTGGAGTAGTGACATGAGCCATGTTGCATTCTTTAGTAAACATGTCATCACTATTTGCAACAGGAGATTGGATGTGCTTTGCACTGTGCAAGAAAATAACAGAGTGAAAAGTGGTTCATGGGATGACAACAGTGTATTTATTTACACAACATCTAATCACATAAAATATGCTTTGACTAATGGGTAATTATTTTCTCTTTCAAGTGACCTTCCAGTTTTATTCATTTAAAATGTTTATTCTAAGTACAATTTCTGACAATAATATTTTGTGTATTTTAGTGATCATGGTATAATCCGAACATTAGATGTTCCTATTTATATCACGTGTGTCAAAGATTCAAATGTGTATTGCCTGGATAGAGAATGCAGGCCAAGAGTTTTGACAATTGATCCCACTGAATATAGATTTAAGCTTGCTCTTGTGAACAGAAAATATGAAGAGGTATTTATTTATTTATTTATTTTATTATTATTTTTTTATGTGGGAATTATACTTTCTGGCATACTATGCAAATTTCTATAACATCAGTGAACCCAATTATGAAAAGTTACATTTAAAAGTATACAGAGGAATTTGTTATTTAAATTATTTGCTTATTTATTATTAAAAGTTTATAGATGAATTTATTACTGAAGTTTTCCTTCTTCCCTATAGTAAATTCTTTCTTGCTCTTAAAGCATAGCATCTGTGGATGCAAAATAAATATGAGAGTCAAAATAGAATACAAGAATTTCTGCATTGTTTATCACCGAAATTATTTAAATTCGCTTTATGAAATTTATTTGATAAAGTTTAAATGGAACACATTTATACTTAAATTTCATGTTCTTTTGACTCGCACTACTGGATTGTATCAGGCATTCCTAAAGACATGAAAGTTTTCTTGAAAAGGAAGCAATCAATTTGCTTAATATTGGCTTCTTTGTACTGAACTTAATATTGGCTTCTTTGTACTGAACTTAATATTGGCTTCTTTGTACTGAACGAGGTAGTTATAAAGTGTTTGGTTTCACTCATTCACCAGAATTCTATACAGTTCTAGGAGGTCTTAAAAACAGTGCATTTGCATATGTGTAGCTGCGTGTCTGAAAATTAAGAGGAAAAAAAATAGTCTTACATATATATTGTTTGTTTATGTACTGAAGTCTGTTATTTTTAATTTTCGAGATGCAAGTCAAAATATCAACAGTTTGAAGCCTTGAGCAACAGTTTATGTTGTTATTGCTATTTTGAAAGAAAGATGAGTTTTCTCTCCTCAAACATGCAGTAGGGATGCAAACAGTATTATCAGAATGAAATATAAATAATGATTCTCATCTTGTTACTAATACATTTTTTCTTATACAGTCAAAAGTCGTTAATTCAGACCTCAAAGGTACAAACTTTCTGTGCATGCGTCGCGTTGACGCATGCGTGTAAGACCTTTATGGCTGCGAATATGCGTGTGCGCATGCGCAAAATACATTTACGCTTGCGCATTTAATGTATAACGGACGGTATAAGCTAAGATAAAATTATCTAATTCAGTTAATGTTGCAGATTGCATAGTTCCTTAATCTTCGAATTGGATCCGGCTTATTATTTTTTGCAGACTGTTAGAGCAATTTTATAAAAGTAAGCTTGAGCTTTTGATTATGTCAAATAGAATTTCTGATATATATTTACTAATATGTAAAGGATCTACAAAGCGAAAGTATGTTTTGAAGTCCATTAAACAAAAGTGGAATTGCTGCAAAAAATGACCTAACCATTCCGAATGCGGCGGCGGCGGGGAGGAAACGCCGCTGCGCGCAATGAATTGGAAGTTGATCTGTCAGCACTATCCTTATCTTCAGGGCAGATGTTTTCATTTTATTTGGCTTATAATTCCTTACTAAATGTAGTATTTCATCTCGATGTATTCTGTCTTTGATATGATTTAAATCAAATTCCTCGTCATTATAAATTGCTTCCGATAGTGAAGAAAGTGACACCAAGGTTATTGAAAACAAAAAAATTTTGATTGACAAATTAGTCGGTATTCTCGACACAGCAATTATAGGACTTGAACAGTGGAACTTTGTAACTGAAGAAGAAATTATGTCTGTTTATAGAATTAAAGAGAAAGTATTAGCACAAAAAACAAAGCAACTTAAAGAACTTACATTGATAGAAATGTTTACTAAAGTAAACAAATAAATATTAAGCTTTTTTTTTTTTTTGTAAATTTTGATACCCTTTAGATCATAATTGTTCTTTATTTCATAAATTACGGTTTCATATTTTTAATTTTATAATTTCTGCATGTCATCTTACCAGATTTAAACTGATGATCTATAATCCGGAAAAATCGATAACGACTTTTGACTGTATATGGATCGAATGCAATAATTTACATGCATCATAGTTATATCTGATTGACTGCTACTCAGACATAAATATTTTAAATTGAGCTGCTGTTACTTTTTCATTACATCTTGTTACTACTGTGGTATTGGTTAGAATTGTCTATTATTTTGTTCAACATTTTATTCTTAAATATATTTGAAGGATTAAAGTGAAAAAGGAAATTATGGTTTAATGATGTAAAGGAAATACTGAAGTTACCTTTTTATATTTCTTTTCTGCTAGTCTTGTAGTGCTGTTTTGTGTAACAAAAACATTTTTTTTTTAAATAAACTATAATAGCTAAAAAATTTAAATTGGCCTCTCAAGAAGATGTTATTGAGATTCGCTCTTTAATGGACTAAAAATTAAAAAGCAAATTTGGAAGTATGCACAACTCGCATCTAGATTAACAAAAGATAACAAGATATTTATACAAATGCTAATAAAATATATTTTTCTTTTGATATTTAACTGAAAAGTTTGTTATGGTAAATTTTTCATTTTATTAGTGCTAAAATATATTGCTTTTGAATATTTTCATGATTAATATCTTTGTATTAATTTTAAATAATTTTGTAAAATAATTGTAATAAATCAGAACAAAATAAATAAAAATTTACTCTTGAAATTTTCATTTATAATTGTT
The DNA here is from genome assembly GCF_044657685.1 of Stegodyphus dumicola. Classification (NCBI taxonomy): domain Eukaryota; kingdom Metazoa; phylum Arthropoda; class Arachnida; order Araneae; family Eresidae; genus Stegodyphus; species Stegodyphus dumicola. Next base: position 28,478,305 of record NC_140779.1, on the reverse strand, counting down.
TGCATTTCTCCTTTGAAAATGCTTTTTAAGAATAAATTTCCTTGAAAGATAAATTGAAGGTTAACATAGCGATGTAAAATAAAATAAAATAAAAATATATTGATTGGAAATTTTATCTCTCATGTTACTTGCTGTAATATAGTCGCTTTGATTGACAAACTTATGTAGTATATGCATTACTGAGATTATTATTTTCCTTTTCTATTTCTTATTAGTATGCATTTGCTTTTAAAGTCTCTGGTAAATTTGAAGAGTTTAGAAAAAATTGGTAGGCTATAAGATGTACTTAATAGTAGCCATAAATTTTGTGCTATTATATGTTTGTTATCATTGCCACTGACAAGAGCAACACACATCTTTGAATTAGCTGATTTCACTCAAATTTTGCACAGTTATAAAAAATTTTCAACTGGATATGTTTGCGTTTAACTCGGACTGTTCGGAAATAAAGAAGAATATTGACTCTAAAACATTCTCAACACCATTTGTGCTACAAGGTTGCCACTCATCAATGAAGTCGATGCTGAAATTTTCTATAGAAAGCTATGTGTGGCAAGTACACTGTATTATTTGTATGTTATTTGATTCTGTTTATGTGAATTTAAGTGGAGAACCTGAAATAAAGGCAAAACCCATTTGAAATTGCTGCCAGCAAACCACCACTGACTCATTCCTGTCTTTTATGACAATATATTCTTGTTTGAAAAGTATTATCAATAACACTTCTCAAAGTGAATCATTCTATTTTAGTTCTTTATTGAAATAACCACAGTTAACCCCTGATTAACAGAGGGCAGATTAACCAGTTTGGAAATTGTATGGGTCTTTTTTTGCTTTCCCTCTTTCTTTCTTCAGTTGTAGTAAATGATGTGATGTTTGGGAGTTCTTTTTAGTCACAACAATATGTAACTTAGTTGTATGTAATATGGCATATATGAACAAAAATATGCTACATGCAGCTATCACTTTCTCTGAGTGAACAGAATTCACCATAACTTTCAGCAGTTGTACAAGTTCAGTATGAAAAACAGGAGGTGGATTGACAATACATCATTGTTTCAGATATGGAAAAGTACTTGAAGATGAAGTATTTATTAGTAATCAAACAGTGTAAGCTCTTCATTGTGATATTCTTTGTTTCTTTCAGAATATTTTTTAAAAAGTACGTAGAATTTTTTGTTATATGGCAGCATGTATTCAGAAATTTCACTTCAAAATTTATATGGAGTTTATGTACACATTTCAAAGTCAAACCATAATCAGTTAATATTTGTGTATGCTAACTAACTACATCAGTAATTAATTCATTTTTTCCTTTGTAGGTTTTGCATATGGTGAGGAATGCTAAACTAGTTGGGCAGTCCATAATTGCTTATCTGCAGAAAAAAGGTTACCCTGAAGTTGCTCTGCATTTTGTTAAGGATGAAAAAACTAGATTCGCCTTAGCCCTTGAATGTGGTAATATAGAGGTAATATTCATTCATGTATCACTGAATACCTTTTGAATGGTTATTAATAGTTAATAGTTGAATATAGAAAGGAAACTTATTTTTCAAAATCTTCAATTTTGATTTTGAATTTGATTTTGATTTGAAATTTGAATCAAAACCAATAGAAATTGGTTTAATTTTGGGTGAAGAGAAGTACAGTGTAAGTAATATTTTTTTCAATTTTTCTCATGTAAAGAAGAGAATAAATTTGAAGCGACTGGCGTTTTATAACTCAAAGCATTATGATACAGTACAAGGTTTGAAATCTCCCCCCTTTTTGTGTATGTGGTAAATTTTCATTCCATTAAGGTTATAAATGTTTCATTATTTCATAAACAAGTATTTCAGATTTTTAATCTTGTAATTTCTTTTTGTCATTTTACTAGATTCAAAATGATGATTTAAAATCCGAATAATTTCTGGACTCGCCAATATTCTGACGAGTATGGATCTCGTTCTTTGTACTATAGTTATAATATATGTGTAGTCAATTACATTAAAAGCAAAGTATTAAAAGCATTAATTTGCTAATGAAAGTGATTATAAAAATATTTATGATATTTCTGTACAATGAATTTAAATGTAATATTTGTATTCATTAAAATCCTGTACTGTTTGAAGTTTGTATTATCTTTATTAATGTTTCTCATTTTATAGTTGCATATAAATAGAAACATGTGGTATTAATTTACTTTTGCCTATATTTGAGTGATTCGCTGGATATTTTTGGAAGTTGCAAGTGGCCTTGCAGTTTTAGTTTATTATATTAACATGATTTATTTCTCTAAATCTGATGATAATTATCTGTGCCTTCATGTATTGCATATTAGAGATTTCTGATGAAAGTCCCAGTCATACTTAAATTTCTAATTTCTAAGTATTTTATCATGCTGATTATATTTAGTCTCTAATTTAAAGCTTAATTAAATTCTAAATTGAGCAATTCAAAATTGTATTCTTCAGAAATTGTCATTTGAAGCAGTTGGAATTTGCAAGCATTAAAAATTCATCTTTTCTTGCCTTTTGAAAGAAAACTATTGGAAATAATGTAAATCTTTTTGTGATATTATTTGTAGACTTTTTAATATTATATATATGAAATGTTAATTAAGACAGGGTTGCCACGCTACCTGGAAAATCGGAAAAAGTCAGGGAATTCGGAAATTGACCAAAAAATTCAGGGAAAAGTCAGGGAATTTAAGTGTTTTAGTCAAAATCTGGAAAAGTCAGGGAATTTCATACAACGATCCCGCCAAAAACGGCGAGTTTTGCGCCGACGTCGGAAAAGATAACTTTTTTGGCGAATTGTGTATCACGTGAGTGTCATTCGGGCAGCTGGCATAGAGCCAATTTTCGCAGCTCCAATCTGATTGTCTTTTAGAAAGGCAAAGCAAGTTTCCCGCAACTTTTGGTTTCCAGTAACCTCGAGAATCGCATGTGCAGTGCATGAACTAAAGAAAATACCTGTTCTCATATAAAACAAAATGGGTTTAATCCTAGTATACGGTAGTATGAAGGTTAGAATAAAAAAATATGTATTGTAAAGAAGAAAAACTTCTCTGCAACAGACGTGGCTCTGTTCCATCATAAAGGGAAACAGCTGTGCATGCGCGATATATCTGTCGCCAAAGCTCGAAACCGGTGTCGAAGTTCGAAGGTCACGTTATCAAGAGTTCATAAAATGAATATCGTTTAAAATTTCTTTAAACTCTAAAGGAAAAGAAAATATTTTTTGGCGCAAGTAAATTCATGAATTAGTTATTTTGAGGGGGGGGAAACTACGAAAATCCGTTTTTAAAATTATTGCGAAAAATCCAAGAAAAAACGTTCTTTGATAAAACGTTTCTTCTGGATTTTTCTCAATAATCTAGAAATGGATTTTCAAAGTTTCCTTTTTTGTCAAAGAACGTTTCTTCTTAACACGTGTTTCTCAATTTCCTGTACACATCGCGGAGAGGGAAATTCTGGCCGCCAGGTTCCGTCGGCAAATCTCTTGGCAAATTTTCCCTCTGCTTTCTAGCGACGTAATAGCACTTACGTGTATGGAACCTTTTCTTCTGTACATAGACGTTCTTTGGTTAAAATAATCTCCATGTATGGTGCAGCGGGATTTGGCGACATGGTGATGAGCAGTGAACGGGTCATTTTGTTCTTGGCGACAATTTTCAAAATCATGCGAAGGCCGTACCATATACTAGAATTTTACCGCAAAAACTTTTTTTGTTTCTTTTCTTTTTAATAAATACCTTGTCATTTTGCAGTAAAATAAAAAAATAATAATCAGTCATCTAGGCTAACTATATTCGCTAAAATATCGTTGATTATTCTAATTCAATTTTTAAGTAATTATCCTTATTTTTATGTTATTCATATCATTTAATGTTTCTTCTTCCCTCTAAATTTATTTATCATTAGTAAATAATATTTCCAAATTTCAGAAAATTTTCTCTGGCATAATCCTGAAATTAATTCTAGCAGTATGATGACATCACGAAATTTAATGCACATATTTTTCCCTTATGTATGCTGCGAAATAAATATAAAATACATCAATTTAGTAAAAAAATATCATTAAATAGATTTCTTTCTTTCATTTAGCTGCAGAATGTCTGCAAAAAAAGCCTTTTTTTTATTCCAGATTGGGCAGATTCTAATCTCAATCTTCAGTGGAGAAAACAACTCCTATTATAATTATATTTGTGTTTTTAAGTGTTAAGGTGCCTTTTAAGAAGACACCTCACACAAATTAAATTTACCTAAAATTTAACCTAACTTTTAGCATTGCGTTGTGATTTATAAGAACCAGATTAGTCTCATGTTGAACTGGTGATGATCATGAGTAATAATTAAATAAAACGTACAATTGTTATCCAATATATATATCTTAAATTTTATTAAGTTTCTTAAGTGGAGAAGTAAACAAAATTATCAAATAAAGTGTACCAAGAATAATTAAGAATAAATGTCCTCTGGGATTTATTGAATAATTAAGTGAATTTGCTATACAGTACAAGTAATACCATAATTAATTTACCTCTTAGCACAGCCAACGTACATTACGCGAATAGACTGGAATTTTCTCGAAACATACCTGGAAAAGTCAGAGAATTTCATTCTCCTGTTTGAGTGGCAACCCTGTTAAGAGAATTAAGATTAGTTGCACATTTATTTGTCACATGAGGATACTAATTATTCTAAACTGCTGTAAAGAATTTTATCATCATATTATTACAAAATGCCAAAATATTAGTAGTTGTAATAAATACACTGGTTATCATAAATTAAGAAAAAATTGCAAAAATAGCGATAACTCCCTCAAAAATAAGCCAAACCGTGTAAAATTTGAATATGCTGTCAAGTAAGAGTAGCTGAGTGAAACTGCGATATGCAAATTAGTGGCTCTGCTTTTGGAATACGTCATCTGCGAGAAGCATAAAAGTCCATGTTTGAGAGCAAGCCCACATATTGCACTATGACAGTGACATCAGAAATCTGAGATAGCCAATTCGTAATAATGACCTCCAGGCATCATTTGCCTGCAGAACTGTGATGGAGAGCTGTTTGGGAGACTAGAGGCAGGATAAAGTCGAACAGAAGTGGCCAGATGGCTAAATGTGAGTCCTTCTGTGGTTCATAGACTTTGGAGGCAATTTCAAACCACAGATTCAGCATCTAGGAGGTTCAGCCAAGGATGGCCAACTGCTACGACGAACGTCGATGGCCGATATTTGACATCATGTGCACGCAGGAATAGAACCGCTACTCCGACTCTTCTTAGATCCTCCCTTGCTGCAGCCACCGGAAGGTTCGTGTCAATGTCAACTGTGCACAGAAGGCTTCACAAAGGTAGTCTGTAAGCGAGGTGACCAGCCATTTGTGTGCCGCTCATGTCACACTACAGGAGGGACCGTTTTCAGTGGGCACGACAATATGTCCACAGGACGCCTGATCAATGGAAGGCAGTTCTCTTTACGTATGAGTCCAGGTTTAGTCTAGAAAGCGATAGTAGGCGTTATTTGATATGGAGAGAACCTGGAACCTGTTATCATCCGTCAAACATCCGTTAAAGAGATGCATACGGAAGAGACAGCGTCTGTGTTTGGGGTGGCATCTCTTTGGGTGGACGCACAGACCTCCATGTTTTTCCAAGCGAACCATAAATGCTCAGATTTATAGAGATGACATCCTTGATGTTTTTGTGCGCCCATATGCAAGGGCAATAGGTGATGCTTTCCTGTTACAGGACGACAATGCAAGACCACACAGGGTTCGCATCGTAGATGATTACCTTCAACAGAAAACAATTATGTGCATGGAGTGGCCAGCTCGATCCCCGGACTTAAATCCTATCGAACACGTTTGGGATGCTTTAGGGAGACGTCTAGCTGCTCTCAATTCGCCCCCTCAGACTCTTGTCATGCTTGCAACTGCTTTGCAAGAGCAATGGCTCTCGCTTCCTATGGAAATGATAGACCACATAATTGAAAGCATGGCACATCGCTGTACGTGCTGTATTGCTTCTAGAGGCGATCATATTCCATATTGAAGGTACTTTACCTATAGCAAACTGAGACCTTTGATTTGTTCATTTTATACATGTGCTAATTTCTATACTACTGTATTTGTCTGGTAATTTCATTTTATGTTATTTGATACCTTACTATGTGTTGTATATTGTGAGTACGTTTCATTAAATTCTACATGTAACTTTTTCAGTAATCGTGATTTTTCCTTAATTTATGATAACCAGTGTATGTTTTGTCATATTTCACAAAAGTAGTTTTAGAGACTTTATGTATATTATGTGTTATTACATCATTTGAATCAAATTCATTCAGCTTTAAAAGTTTATATAATAGTGTTTGAATGTGTTGAGCAATTTTCTGATATTGTTTTTGTTGTTGTAGTATTTCATTTGTTTGACATATTCAGAACAAACTCGTGAATATTTTCGTGGCAAGGAGTGCATTTTTTGCACCTGTCATTTGGCATGTGCCTTGAGCACCATACAAGTAACAGCACATTTTCTGTTTTAGTTCTATTCCAATTTTGAGAGAGAGCATCCAGGGAAAACTTGTCTGAGGATCTCTCACCTCTCCCCTTGCCATTAAACCATACGAGAGGCCTTCTGGCTCGCCATATATTTAGAGTGCCCTTATGCCACGAAGACATTACAACATCTGTGCAATTTCCAGGATTTGAACCTGGTCTATTCAGTACAACTGTCAGAGTTGCTAAACACTATAGCATCTGGGCAGTAGTTATTCTGAGTTACCTATTTATACTGTTGATTATCAATCCTGTTGTACTTTTTCTTGCTATACCCTTGCAAATGAATTTAAAAGAAGGAAAATCCAGTTTATCTCTACCTGCAGAAAATGTCACCATGGTAATTTCTTTAGAGACTTACCAAAGCTAAAATTCATTGATTAATTAGAGCAATAGATTTAAAATGCCTGTAGTAATACCACCCGTCAAAGACCACTTACAAAGATGGCAATAGTTCTAGACTAAAAATTTAAAAACAATATAGAAACTGTAAATATATGACAACTGAGCTTTTGAGATCTTGATTAGAAAAATGCTTTTCTACTTCTACTAAAATCTTATGTATGTAAAAACTTCTACTAAATCTTCTACTAAACTTCTACTAAAATCTTATGTATGTGTATGTCATGATGCATAAAAAATTAAAATAGTTAGTGAGACAGGTCTTGCATGAACTCAATTTGCATCATATGCTTGCATGCATATATTATTTAAGATACAGGTTAATGTGAAGAAAAACAGTGAACTTGTGCGAAGCAAGAGATGTCCTAAAATTCCATGTACAGAAAGATTTGGATCCTAATTCGTGTTGTTGCTATGAGCACAGTATGTTTATACATCAGCAGAACAACTGGTATGAGTATGCTTACTATTAAGAGCCAAGAAAAACTAAATGAATAAGCAATATTAAGATTTTTTAAAAGACATCTTCATCCATGTGAAAACGTTCTATTGGGATTTCTGGTCAATGCAAAGCATTATTGACATAGACCTGTAAAAGCCTGGATTGAAAGAAACAGCATTGAGCATCCATCTTATCATTCAGATATAAGTTCGCGTAATTTGAATAGACCTCATGTGCTTTGCCTTGATTAGTTGCCAACTTTTCAGAAAACTATCTTTCAGAAATGATAATGTAATTGAGATGAGTTGGTGTCATATTATATGCTGTAATAAACAGCTATGTTAAACATTCTCTTTATCTAGTGCAATTTTTAGCTCTGCGGTTTTATTTTGAAGCATCACAGAAGTATTATATATATTATAAATTATGTGTCATTATAAATTTATTTTACAGAATGTAATTCCCCCCCTAGATGAAATGTCTGTTTTTTTAAAATTCTATTTAGTGCATGATTTAAATAATATCTTCTGCATATTTTTTTTCATTGCTTCACTAATGAGTAAGCTGCAAATTAAATTTTTAATGTTTTTGGTTATTTCCTTTTATTTTGTAATAAATGCTTAATTTTTTTTTAACATTCATACTTAATTTGCTTACTAGTTCATCATATTTGGTCAGAGAAATTCTTAAATTTATCATGGAAAATCAGGGAATCTTAAACTTGAATTTTAGTGGAAACCTGTTATAGAAGCTTCTGCAGGTCAGGTAAAGTCCCGAATTGTCTGAAATGGCAACTCTTTATGGGAAAATGCACATTTCATAAATTATGGTAGGATGCTTGCTGGATGTCAGGATGTATAAAATGAGATGTATCTGCGGAAATGGCCGTAGTGAATTTAGTTTCTTTCTTTTTCCTCATCTTTGTCAAAGGAGTTTTGAATTCCAGATGGGAAACGTAAAATTTCATCTAGGGGAGAAGCTACTAAATACATTACAATTCATTAAAATGTTAAATGATGTGCATTTTCTGGATAAATTCTTATCGCGAAATAAATCATCAAGTTTTATAATGCACTGATAAATTGAAGTTGTTTGATTTTCTGAAAGGAAGACTAATTTTCAAATTTCATGGAGTAAGAATTTTATAGAAACTGTTTTATAATTAAAAAATAGGCAAGAAAAAACATGTCAAGATTGAGATACTTATATAACATCATAAGATTGTTTAAGACCATAAGATCAAATATGTAGAGAGGAAACTGCTAAATTTGTAGTCCAATTAAATTCACAAGGTGGTAAACTGTATTATACAAAATTTGCATTTTAAATTAGAATGCCTTAGATATAAGAATTATATGATTTATACATATATTTTAAGTAAAAATTCTTGCTTATCTGACATATTGACATTATATAACTGTTCTTTTCAGGTAGCTTTAGATGCTGCAAGAATATTAGATGATAAAGCATGTTGGGAAAAACTAGGTGAAGCTGCTTTACTTCATGGAAATCATCAAGTAATTTCGAATTATTTTCTTCAAATTTAAAATTGAGTAAATGCTGTTTAATTAGCATTATATTTTCAGTTTATATGCATTTATGTATTAAGTCTATATGGGAGCTACAAATAGCATTAGAAACTTCCGTTTCTGTATAAGCATTTATTTGAAACATTTACTAGTATACTAAATTCTCAGAAAGCTGTTTATAAGTTACGTATTCTTAACCATGACATATTCTTAACAGTTAAGAAACATATCATTAATCTTTCATTTCTAATAACTTAAGCAAGGAGAAATAATATTATTTTTAACCTTTTTAAAATGTAAACATAAAAATTTCATATAGCAGCTATATACATTACAGTTCATTAAAATGTTAAATGATGTGCATTTTCATGATGAATTCTTATCGTAAAGTAAATCATCAAATTTTATGATGCACTGATAAATTGAGGCTGTTTGATTCTCTAAAACGAAGACGGTAATTTTCAAACTTCATAGAGTAATAATTTTATAGAAACCAACTATTTTATAATTAAAAATAGGTAAGAAAAAACATTTATGCTTGAGATACTTGTATAAGATAAGAAAAATATTGTTTTTAACCTTATTAAAAAGAAATAGTATTTTTTTTTAACCTTTTCAAAATGTATCCTATATTCTATTAAAATTAAAATTGTTAATCATTAGAATTTCAGTGCAATGAAGGACAGAAGATAGCAAAATCAGATTTATTTTACAAATATCCTTTGATGCTAGGATAAAATGATTAAAATTTCAAATAGTTAAATGTGTAGAATTTGCAGAGACCACTACAGCGTGTATCTTCTATAGGTAGCAATAACTGCTGCTCCATAGTTGGGCATAGACTGCAGATATGTTGATATTAGCTTACAATATTGCAGATTGTTAGTTTATCTGTTGTTGATTTCAAAAGTCTAGAAAATTCTTTGGGCTTTCCATAGAAACAAGAAAGTGAAAGTTTAGGGAATTTAGTTCTGTTTTCTAAAGGCACAGTTTTTAATTTCTATGTGCGCACTTTCTGGATTTTCAAATTGATATAATATTGTTTTTCAACTTTAATTGGTATTATGTTTTCATTATATCCATCTACCATGTTAATTTCATCCTTAATTTTGTTTTTTTCCCCTTCAACAATTTATCAATATCATTATTTAGTAGGCTAACAATTTCAATTTTACTATTCAACTGTTCTAAATATCAATCACATACATCTATGTTGGCATCAGATTCATTCAAATGTTTGTTTATTTTTCCCACTTAAAATATTTGTTTATTTTCAACTTTAAATATTTGTAATTTTTCAACTTTATTTGTTTATTTTTAACTCAAATATTTGTTTATTTTCAACTTTAAAGTTTGCTCTGTATGTGTGTCACATTTAGTTCGCAATTTAGTTTTACAATTTAATTTTAAATTAATTCAATTCAATTTTACAATTTAGCCATTTTAATATATCAGTACTACAACAACAAGACAATTCTATACTGCCTAATAACACTTCAAGATCATCTAATCAGTTCAAAGAAACTCAAATAATGATTTCACAACCCAAAACCAAAACAAATGATTTCAAAACAAATGAAATTTGTTGACAAAACATAGTTTGTCAACAAATTTTCAAAACTAAAAAATTTTACAAACCCTATCATGCTGTTGTTTGAAAAGACAAAGTCAGCAGCCATCTGCGAATTGTATTTGATGGGGCGGCTCATGAAGAAGGAGAATTTTCGCTCAGTGTCTGTCATCATATTGGAGTGAACTTGTATAGACCTAATTTGTTTGAACTGTTATTGAAAGTTAGGCAAAGTTCTATAACGTATACATCAGATGTACAGCGAGCCTTGCTACAAATTGAAATCAATCCACAAGATCATTGATATACTAAATTTTTCTGGATTGATGATCTAAGTTCTAGAACATCAAGTGAAATAAAATCTATATCAAGTGAAATAAAAGAGATTGATGATCTAAGTTCAAGGACACATTACATATCAAGTGAAATAAAAGAAAGCTGGTAATCTAAAAATTTCCTTCCTTATGATAATCTCTAACTGAAGGGTGTAACAGAATTGATAATGGTTAAGAATAAAAGTATCCAAGTTAGAAGTTTAAATTAAATGCTGACTCTATATTATGAAAATTTTTACTTGTTTATGAGTTAACTGCAAGTGATTTATGTACTTGTTTTACCAATATTAGTTGGAGAACTCTGCCATGAACTAATTAAGTTTGTTTTATACCATGTTAGAAATATTTCTTCACCTTTTTACTTTTTGAACAAAAAAACTCTGCCTTTTAGTCTTAACCAGGATTAAAAAGAGAAGGGCTAGCTCATAGAGCTTTTTTCCCTGAAACAGGCAGTGGGGAGTGATGACGTAGCCATGATGACACCGAGTGCAGAGATGCAATTGACAACATAGAAATTAGCGTTTTAAATCTGAAGAACCAGCGTTTAAAATGAGCTGTGTATGAAAGATAGCTATAATTTAGAAGAGACAATGCTACTGCAGTATGCATTTTACTTTGAACATTAAAAAATTTAATAGTACTTACTCAATTTTAAAATAACAGATAAAATGCACTACTCTTAGCATAAAGTTCCTTTTTTTTTTATTATTTTATTTGGAGTGATTTTTTTTTCTTTAAATGCCTGTTTATTTCTAATCATTTCTTTATCTGCATGTTAACTAAGAGAACTGTACTACTGCTTCTAAGATAACTATAATAACAGCTATTTAAAATTAATCAAAAAACAACCTTAAATTGGCATAGTTTTGAAAATTTCTGCTAATCAAATTTTGAGTTTCAGCCTAATTGTAAATTTTACATTGGCATATTTTTCTCTCGATTCAATATAATAACATATATTTTTTAAATAATTTTGTAACTTAGGCTTACATCAATATTACATTTAAATAAATGCATGTAAGATTGTTATCTTAATTTAGACAAAACAACTTTACTCACAGTACCTAAAAAAATTATTTACTTATTGAAAAGTGGGGGTTAAGGAGGCAGATTTTCTTATGCCAATTACTTTAATATTATACTATTATATTTTATCTAGAATGCTAAGCTAGCACAAAATCTAATCAATAATAACACAGGATACAATAAAAATAACATTAACAATAACTTAACAAAATGAGTTCTCATTTGAAATATGCTTTAAGCTATTAACTTCTAAAATGTCATCTAGAAATATTTCAAATCAAAACATGTTATATATGCTTACTTGTACAATCACAAAGCAACTACAAGTTGTTGAAATATTGTTTATTGGCTACTACAACATAGAAAGAAAAGCAACCAAAAGGCAAAAAAGCAATCCACTTTTTTGCCTTTTGGTTGCTTTTCTTTGGGAAAAAAACATGCATTTCTATTTAAGAAACGTATTCTACAGAGCTCTTATGACAATGCAACGTGAAATATCTTCACTAGTCCACCTGATTTTTTCCTTCTTTTCTAGCAATGCGTTAATCTGTGTCTTTGTAAAAATATGCTTTAGATGTTTTTCCAAATTCTCCAATCTGTGCTGTTTTTTCCTAAATTTTGCTGTTTGGGATTTTAATTTCTGAATTTCCGACACAAATTTCTTTCTAGCTGTCCTCCACCTTCTTTGTCGCTGAGCAAAATTCTAAAATTTGTCTTTTCTCTATTTTTTAATATTTTATGACAATTTTCTAAGGATATTATTTTGTTCTTCAAATTTATCAATACGTTCCTGTTTATCTTTACACTTAGGGCATTCAGGGATATTGTCACTTGTGAGTTTTATTTCAAAATCATTCACATTTGATTTATTATTGTCAGCTTCAATTTCATTTTTGGCCTCAAAATAAATTTTCTTTGGGCTTAATTCATGTAGTCTTTCAAAAGCACTCTCCATTAGTTTTCTTTTCAAATGTCTCCAATTTCTCGGTGTTATTTCGTTTACTGCACACGATAAATATACTTTCGGCACAGTATTGCATTTCAGCAGTTTCTTTTGAGGCAATCCAAGCAAGCGATTTCTCATGTCATCTTCATAATCACTGCACAGAAAATGTTCGCCGCAAATTCTTGCGTTTTTCACTTTAATAGAATCCTGTCTTCGACATTTATGTATGCATTCTTTCGACAAAAGCAAATTGTCCTTTGGGAAAGCATGAAATACTATCTCTCTTCCTTTCATATTTCTATAAGTGTTACGGCACGTTGCTACAGCTCAAGAAGTCATATTATGTAAAGGATACTTTGAATATAGAATTTAAAAGGAAAACGGACTAAAACTATATATATATATATATATATATACACAAATTATTTGAAATATTTGCATTATTAGGAAACAAATATGTATGATTAAAATTAATTTGAGATATGCGACCACTAGAAAACTGTCTCGCAACTGAATGAAACTACAGTTTTAAACGTGCAAAATCAGAGCAGGTGTAACACGGACACGTCAGATTACTTCCAGTTAACCCCCTTCATGAGGCTCGCATCGGCGAGGAGTCGAAGAAAGGAATAACCTAGCCCTTCTATTTATCCTTGGTATTAACAGGATTTCGCTCTGCAAATTTTTCTTATCAAAAAGTTTTTATTTCAATCCAACGGGCCAGCTCTTAATTTTATATTTAAATACAACTTTCAGGTTTTATTTTTCATTTCAGGAAATCCCTGAATAATTTGATTTGTACATTAGCCCAGCCACTTTGTATTTGATGTTTCTTTTAAATATGTTTAATTCCTAATTTTTCATTTTAATTTTTAGTGTTCATATGCTACTTAGTTTGTTGATGTTTTATTCTGAGTGTGTTAAGGCACGCAAACACGTTGGGAAAAGGGACAACTCTATTGAGACTTATGTTGTTTTAGTTTGAAAAGAAAATAGATTATGATTAATACCATTTGGAATCTCAATATATTTGCTCGATGAAACATGTTTGCATGCTCTTAGTTAACCCGCTCACGACGGGCACCTCTGTTATTGAAGCGTTCTCTTGACATCTTGTGGGGATGGGCAATTCGCTCTGCTAAGCGTAACTTTGGAAAAAAATTCATATGAATTAAATTTTTTATCCAATTGTTCTAGTTTTTGGTACATTATGAGAAGAACATTCAGGTAGTTGTCAGAATTAATTTTAAACCTTTAGTGTTATATTTTCCTTAAAAATTTTATAAAATGCTCATTCTAGAATAATATAATTTTTCCTTTATCCCACAATTAAATATATATGGAAAAATATCTAAACAATTGTAGATTTTGTTTAACACAACACATAATTAAAATTAAAAATAATAAAACTGTGTTTCATAAAAATTCAATGTGAAAACAACGAAAAGAAAGCAATATTTCAAAAAAGAGACAGTGTATCTTTGAAACATGGGTGTATGCAAAGTCCAACATTGCAAATGTCACAGGGATAGAATATCAGCAAATTTGACTCATTTAACATTTGTGTATCTTCTACGGTCAGATAGTGCTTTCGTTTTGTCATTAAAAAAAAGAACGCCAACAATAGAACATTAAAAAAAAAAAAAAAAAAAAACTTTCGGTAAGCGATACAAAATATTCATCTCAATGCCAGAAAAAATCTAAGAGTAATAAAAAAATCTCTAATGATAAAACATCTATTCCTCTATATGGGGATTAAAAAAATAATAAAATAATAATAATAATAATAAAATTAATTAAAAAGTATTTCAGAGCATCGAGAACATGTTCGTTTGTTTGTAGTAAGAAGCATCACATTACTCAACACTAACGAATTATCATTTGTGTATATTCTTCCACGTTCAGATACCTATATCATAAAAATAAAAAGTACCTCAAAGCATTGAGAACACATGCATTTGTTTATATCAAATGACGCAGTTAAAGAGACATTACTTGCTCAACACCTACCCACGAATCTCCCTCTCATTCCGAAACAAAATACCAAAAATAAAGAACATTGCATAGGAATGAAGGTACACATACTTAACTTTCGATATATTTCCCCATAACAGACATACAGCTACATCTAGTGGCAAGAAAAATACTAATTAAACATTCTATCTAAAAAGTCAAATGTGGTACGCCCAGCCATAGAGTGAATTAAATGGTGATTCAAATATGACACACCTGACCGTGAGGTAATGTTCGCTGCAGATGCACATATACCGCACATATATTTCCGTACTGAACGAGTTCATCAACTTGGTTGAAGGCTTCAAGCACTTTTCTCTTGATAAGTTCTGTTTGAGGCTTTGAATGAGGAAGGTTGACTTTGTTATTTCTATGTGCATATTTTTAATCTTTATGTAGATTAGATGGGAATTATCACATTTTTTAAATATGATTTGTCACTGTTTCTCATAGCTATTCTGGAATTTGATATGTTGATTTGATCTATAATTTTACAGTAGTAATGTAAAATGAGGACTTGCTATATTTTGTACATCTATTTTATAAAATATTTTGAGATCTTGCATTGCAGAATATTTTTTGTTACTCTTTGCATTATGTGTATTTGTAGTATATAAGCTTTTTTTTTTTTAATTAAAAGTGAAAGATTTATGTAAAAGAACTTGCTCTTTTGTAATTGCAGGTTGTGGAGATGGCATATCAACGAACAAAGAATTTTGACAAATTATCATTTTTGTATCTGATAACTGGAAATTTGGAGAAATTGAAGAAAATGATGAAAATTGCTGAAATACGAAAAGACACTAGTGGGCAATTCCAGAATGCATTATATCTGGGCGATGTTGCTGAGCGTGTCAAAATATTAAAGGTATTTCGTATGTATATATTTTAAGTTTATTTTTTATGAATTTGTCTCGCATGGCATATTGACCTGTAAATTGTTTACGACAATTATTTTTCACCAGTGGTACATTCTTATAGGAGTAATTTAAAATGTAGCTATTCATTTTGTAGAGTTGTTAGGTTATTTTAAAGCAGGAGACATGAAAAATGAGCAGTGCTGTTGTCAGGACTCGAACCTGGACCTCTCTAATAAGTGCTAAGTGTGCTACCGTTACACTGCAAAGGCAGGGAAGTAGGGAGAAAATACCTTTTGATAGGTGACTGGAAATTAAAGGAACCCAATTGCCAAATCCTGGTGGTGACAAATTATTGCCCACCACCTTTTAGTTCAGGTGCCACTGTAGAGTCATTAGGTTATTATGAAGCTGGAGTACATGAAACATGAACAATGCCTTCACCAGGAGTTTAATCTGAACCTCTCAAGTATGTGCCAAGTGTGCTACTGTTACTCCATGAAGGCATGCTGGAAGGAGGGAAAGATACCTTATAATTTGTTTGATTTTTGCAGTAAAAATGATTTAAAAAAAACACCACTTATTTTAAACCCTTTAATTTTAACATTTTAAAATCTTTCAGAAGTATTGGAAAAACTGATCATAAAATTATATCTAGACAGATATCGTGAAGCATCAGTTAGAGCTAGACTGTCAACTATGCACAAGAAAGTGAACATTCTTGCAGAAGAACAGATTCATGGAGAAAGAAATTTCCAATAAGGTTAAAATATGCGGAGAAAAAATTAAATACGAAGAATCTTATCTCGTTTCCTACTCCATCTTACAGATTTCCTTTTGAGGAAGGAAAACTGCGATAAACTGATGTCCTAGAAAACTTTATTTTGGGACAATGAATGCTTTCATAAAAAACTGGGATGTCTCATGATCCTATTCCAAGGCATACATAGGAATAGCAAATTAAAACACTAGAGATTTTATCAACCAAGTTAAATAATAAAGCAAGTTCACAGAAAATATGTAATTAATTAACCCTCTCAGCATTACGGCCGGAAAATTCAGTACAGGAGGTTGCCTTCCACATTCATTATACATGAAAATTTCTGCTAGCTTTTAATGTATTCGATTTCAGTTTGGATGTATATTGGAAGAAAAGGAATCAAGGTACAAAATGAAAAAGTCATTTTTTAATTAAAATCAAGAAAATATCACTTATCCATGATTATTTGAGGAAATTTGAAATTTCAGGGTTAAACCCGTAATGCTCAGAGGGTTAAAAGTGGTGGTTAGAGATTATATAAGGGTAAAATTATATTTGTATATGTCTGTAGAAAGTAAGAAATATTAGTATTAGTTTTGTTTAATAACCATAGTTTTCAAAAAAAAATTTACTCGTAATTTCTTTTAAAATTGCTAATGTTTCCTCTTGGATTAATAGCCTTTCAGAATTACTATAAAATATTTATATTTTTTATTTTCATTTGCTGTTTGTTTGATTTTTTACTGTCAAGCTATTGTGTGTTAATTTTTCCTTTCCTTGCAGACTTGTGGTCAAACTTCTGTTGCCTATCTTTGTGCAGTGACTCATGGTTTAGAAGAGGAAGCTGAAAATCTAAAAGCGAGTCTGGAGGGTTCTGATGTCAGTTTACCTCAACCTGATCCAAGTGCAGTGTTATTGCAGCCACCTTGTCCCATCAATAAATCTGAAGAGAACTGGCCTCTCTTGAGTATATCAAAGGGATTTTTTGATGGCACTGTCGGATCACGTAAAACAGCATTAACGGCAGAAGTTGCAGATGATAATTTGGCTGAAGGTGATAATTTAGTTGAAGGTTTATTAGAAATAGTTCTTATGAATTATTCCTGATTTTAAAAAATATTTTTGTTACTGGAAATAAAAAAACCAAATGCTGCTAAAAATCTTATCCTTTATGGAACAAGAATTTCTTACCTCTTGAAATAAAATTGTGTTTCTTGCAATATATTTCATGAAGAAAAAAATGTTCAATTCTAAAATATTAAATATTTAAAAAAAATTATTTTTGATATATTTTCAAAATTCTTTTAAATAGTATAGCAGCTTGTTAAGAATATTTATATTCTTCCTGTGTCTCTCTTGAAAAAGCTTCAGCCTACTTACTCTCAAGCAGCTCAAAAAACGATTCATCTATTAAAAATTTTTAAAATGTTAAAACAATCAAAATTTAAAAAAGGGTACAGGTATTTATATTCTTGCTACCAGGTAAAAATAGCCTGTGCGTTACCAGCTCATGAAATTAAATGTTTACATTTGAATAATTTTTTTTAAAAATTAAATATTTACATTTGAATAATTTTTTTAAAAAATATCAATTTTAAAGGTTGTGCAGTTTGTTTTTGCATTTCTCTTTTGAGTGTAAAATGGTATAAATAGGAAAGCTTCAAAATAATTGGTATTTATATGACATATTAGGATCTGAATAAGTTAAAGAAATAGACATAGAAATTTGTAATTTGTATATTACTATGAAATCTCATTGTGACCCTCTAACTTTATTTTGTTTGATGGAAATTTTGTAGAGTTGGGATTTTGTAATTTATATATTGCTGGATACTAGAAATTTATTTTGTGTCATATTTAACATGTAAAATAATACTTCAAAATGTTATTTAAATGTATAGATGAAATGGCTTTTAAATGACTCATTTTCTTACATTAATGAATATTATGCTTTTATAATATCAAAAACATTAGAAAGATCTTATGTACTGTCATCTAGCAAAAACTTATTCCATGTACCTGAGTATTGTCTGTAAGGAATAGGTTTTTATCTTCTAGCTAATAATAAACCTACTGAAGGTATTTAGAGAAGGGAGGATTACAAATTTAGCAAATACAATTGTTAATTTTGATTTTTAGTGTTCTTCAGTCTCTTTTCCAGTAGTGGAATTTGATCTATAGTTGTTAAATTTTTATAATTAATTACTAGCATGATTAAAAACTGCAAATCCATTATGGAAAGTCAGTACACTTCTTTGTGTGCAATTAAACTAAACGTGAAATTTTTATTTATTTTTTAATGGGTAACCAGTTTAAGACGTTATTTATAATGCAAAAAGCGCATGGGATCGGTGATGTGATAAACAATATTGCATTCTACATAACATATATAAGGTTTCAAGTAATAGAATTTTAAGCAAGTTTGCACTGGGCTATAACATATTAAGAATCAGTGTAAAAAAAGGTAACTGAAATTAATTATTTATTATACATGTTAGAAATGATACATCTTTCTGACTTTTCATTGAGTTTTTTGCAGACCATACGTAAATTTAAAATATGTTTACTGAATTTTTAAATAAATTCTTTTTATAGTTTATTTATATGTAGAAATATATTAATGTGGAAATATATTAAGTGTTGGAATAAATCTGTTTTTCAAACATGAAAGATTTTGCTGAAATATAATGTGAAATCATAAATTAAACAAAAAAATTATTGGCTAAATATTTTAAGATCTAAATTTTTCTGCAAAAAAGATATAAAGAATTAACAGCTGAACAGTCCAAAACAAAACATGCTAAAAGCAATATAACCATTGCATTTTAATGCATGTTAGCAACTTCATCAGTTCTTAGTCTTATGGCTAGTTGAAATAGTATTGCTGGCTTTTACTGAGAAACTGACAAAAATATTTAGAAAAAAGTCTTGCTCTGGTATTAAACCGTAATATGATTTTTTAAAGCTTTAAATGACTAATTTTGTATCTAAATTTTTTTCTATCTAATGTTTCATTTGTTTATCAAATTATAACATGCCCATGATTTTCAATTATTTTACTGAATATGAATAAATTAATATAAAACTGGGATGGATTCGTTCCCATAATGGTTGTTTGCATTTTAATAACAAAGACAGACCCTCGCAAACTACCTGTGAAGGCCACGCTAACCCTTTCCCATCTAATTGTTGAACTTTGCCAGCATAATACAAGACCTGATCAATCACAGCAAAGAAACATGAATTGAGGAGTAGCAGAGATAGTACTAAGAATAAGTTTCTTTTGAATAAATAATAATACGATAGTTTCCTATAATTTATCCTTGACTGCTTCTCAGTTGTTATCTTCTTACTATAACTGCATCCTTCAGAAATGAAATTATTCACATAACTGTCTCCTCTTGATTTTCGGACAATAAAATTAGGAATTAGAGGGGAGAAATATGCTAGGAAATATATTAACCATTGTATTATTATTGTAGTTTAATCATCAATGTCTGTAGTCCCCTTGCCCCTATAAATATTTTACTATATTTTTCATTGCTTTTTTACAGGATGGGGTGATGATGCTGAGCTAGTCTTGGATGAAGAAGGTAATGTAGATTCTCTCATGGAAAGTGATAGTAAAGAAGGTGGTTGGGATATTGAAGATGAAGATTTGGAATTACCACCTGAACTTGAAGCAGCAACAGCTGTTACTGTTTCTGGTGAAGAAGGTTATTTTGTAGCTCCCACACGAGGTATTCCACAAACACAGACGTGGGTTAACAATTCAAAACTTCCTGTTGATCATATATTAGCTGGATCTTTCGAAACTGCATTCCGATTACTTCATGACCAAATAGGGGTTGTAAATTTTGAGCCATTTAAACAGTTATTCATGATTTCTTTTGCCAGAAGCCATACCTCATTCCAAGGACTGTCAGCAATTCCACCATTGAATGGTTTTATACTTCGTAATTGGAATGAAGCTGGAATGAAAAATGGTGTACCAGCCATTGGTTGTAAATTGAACACTTTAATTGAAAGACTGCAGTCTTGTTATCAGTTGACTACCTCAGGAAAATTTCAAGAAGCTATTGAACGTTTCAGAACTCTGCTTTTGAGCATTCCGTTGCTAGTTGTAGAAAGTAAACAGGAAATTTCAGAAGCTCAGCAACTTCTTGAGATTTGTCGTGAATATGTTCTTGGTTTGTCACTGGAGCTTGAAAGGAAAAGTTTACCAAAAGATACTTTAGACCAGCAGAAGAGAACATGTGAAATGGCTGCATACTTCACCCATTGCAAACTAGAGTCAGTGCACCAGATCTTAACTCTACGCACTGCTGTCAATTTATTTTTCAAGCTAAAAAATTTTAAAACTGCTGGGTCTTTTGCTCGTAGACTTTTGGAATTAGGTCCAAGAACAGAAGTTGCACAGCAAACACGGAAGATTCTTCAAGCTTGTGAAAAAAATCCAGTTGATCAGCACCAGCTTCAGTATGATGAACACAACCCATTTGCTATTTGTGGGCAGTCATATAAACCTATTTATCGAGGAAAACCAGAAATTAAATGTCCTTTGTGTCAAGCTAGTTACTTTCCAGAATATAAAGGTATTGTCTGCAGGGTATGCAGTGTTGCTGAAGTTGGCAAAGATACCATTGGACTGAGAATAAGCCCATTACAATTTCGATAATTTATGTTAGATTTGACTTTTTCTTATGTATCCTCTATAGGAAAAATTATTTTTTGAACTAAAAATATTATATTGAAAAAATTTACTATTTAAAGTTTCATCACCAATTCAGTTTTTAGGGGTAGAAATGTATTAAGTTCAACATTACTTAATATTTTTGCCATTCTGTAAGGTATAATTTGAGAATTGCTGATTTTTATTAATGCTTTTATGTATTTCAAGTATATGATTAAATAAATAAAGCAATATTAAATTTGATAGTTTTTCATGCATATAGTTTATTAACAGTGCAATTTTGAAGCATTCCTTCAAAAATCACTAATCATCAATTCTTTCCATTATTGCAGTATTCTTTCCTTTGGATGTGCATGATTTTGAATTTTTCACTGTAAATATGTTTTCATATACAGTGGCAGATTCATGATTTTGCTGCCTTTAGGCTGTCTAAACTATAGTTACTTTTTTTCAATTTACATTTGTTCACAGATATTATTTAGAGTAATAATTAATCAGATTGAAATTTCACATAATTTTGATGTAAATAAATACGTGACTTATAAAGTGAAAATATAAAATTGTAAGAAATTACACTCGCTCCACTTACAAAACAAAACAAATAATAATAATAATTTACTAAAATACAGAAAATCACAATTCAGTTTCTTAATTGTTTTTTTATGATCAGTGTTCATGTAATTAATTTTTAAAAACAGAAATACTTTATTTGTTTTACAATTTTTCTCATTCTTTTGCTTCAGGAAATTTTTTAATTTTTTTCATCAACAGAACAATTACATACAAGGTGTATCAGTACAGTAGTGACAAATTTTCAGGAGAAACAGAGTACACCTAGATGATGCGAAATCACATAGCAATGCATGGTCAGAAAAGCTTTTTTGGCACGGTAGTGATGACACAAAATGCAAAAAAAGAAAGGAGACAAACAGTGAAACGAAACATGTTTTTATTATGTTAGTACAGCAGAAACCTACAAATAAGAACAAACAACGATCATCATTAAAGAAAGTGTTCAAAATTACGACCCCGGATAGTGATGCAGGCTTCACTTCTCTGGCACATGGAAGATCTGCATCACGAATAGAAAATGGCATGGAAGATGCATGAAGCACGGTTCCTACATCACAGTCCAGGTTGTAATTTCGAACACCTTCTTTGATGATGATTATTGTCTTTTTATGTTATTTTTATGTTGTACTCTGACTAATAAACATGTTTTCTCACCCTGTTCATGTATTTTCTTTCTTGACTTTTGTGTCATATCTGCCGCACCAGGAAAGCGTTTCTGACCATGAATCATTCAGATGTACAGTTTCAAAATGAGATATTTTTTAGAATATATAATGCCACATCACTATTTGGGTAAAGGATTTTTTTTTTTATGTGCAGATGCATAAATTACATAGTTTTATTTATAACATTTTATAACAATAAAATTTTTTACTAAAGTCCATGAAAGAATCTCTTAATTTTTCGGTATATAATTTTTTAAAACCATAGTTTTAAAATTTATTATGTATTGGCTCATGTATCAGTTTTTTTTTAATTTGCTAATCAGTCAGATTATAACAATTATTAAGAAAGTCTGAGTTTGATATTTATCTTTATTATTTAAACTTGTTTACCTGATTAATTTTGGAGAAAAATTTTTGACTGTTCTTACGAATTGTGTTTATGCCAGTCAAAAATCTTTACCTTTTCTCCTCATGTTTTTTAAGGAATCAGAGATTTACACAATTTTATTATTGGGAAGGTATACTTGTCAGTATTTCATATTTTTTTTCTTTTCATGTGAATTTTCTTCAAAAGATATTCCTGAAAAACTCATTAAAGCTGTTTGCAAACCTTCTAAACGAGCCTGCATTTTTTTTTCATGCTGTCATCTTTAGTGTCTTTTAAAACATCATACCTCTCTCTCTTTGTGATTATTATTAAATTCCAACAAGCATCATCTATTGAAGACCAATGAATTATCCAAGGTCTTTTTGCAGATGCACTTCAACTCACTTTTAAGTTTAAATTTTGTCATCAATAATTAGAGGAAGAAAGTTTATCATACAGTTTTTATAACAAAATAAAATAATATATTGCTTCACTAGAACTTGGTGATACTCAAAATTCAACTAATTTAAAGAGAGAACAGCGTTAGTTTCATATTCTGTGTAAGAGTCAATTTCCATAATATGTTTTTGAACACCCTACTAATCTCTGTTATTGGCATTGCCAGAGTGTTGACTTTGTTTAATATGCTTATTCTAAAAATAGAAAGAGTGTCCTTTGGGGCTTTGATGTAGTCATCAGATGTATGTCTAGCACTTGGTAAAAAGAAAAAATCGCTTCACTGGAATGATGTTCTGTTATCCATATCTAATTACTAAAAATTATTAGTTCACATGGGACAAATTAGGTAAAGAATCAGCAATAGTTGGGGAATATTTAGCAAATTTAACTTTAGTAACAATGGTTTCTCACATTTTTTTTAAACCATTAACAAAACATCTTCCATATTCAAATAATTTGTATGTCTGGAACCAAGGTTATTATGTATTTATTTCTAATATAATTAGCTAAAAACAAACAAAAAAGATCAGCTACAGCAGTTAATTCTTTTGTCATTAATTTCCGTTGTTGAAAAAATCGGGCATTTCATCATAGCTTTCTAATGAAAGATTACAGCTTGTTGACTTTTGTGTTACTGGAACAACTGTTCCTAAATTTTTCTATTAATTGGTTTCTTCAACAAGACCCATCAGTGGCTGTGTGTTTAAAACCTCCATACCCAAGTGGCACAATCTTGCTATAGCAGTGTAACAAGTGTGTCTTGTTATCTTTAAGGTGCCCAGGTGTCTGCAATATCCCACTGTTTTATGACCATTACAAAGACTTCAATTTCATGTCTTTACGTATAACATTTTTGACTTTAAGACATTGGTTTTGCATCTTTATGAAGAACACTTTTGATGCAAAATAATCATTTTTTGTGTCTTTCCAAACAATTTTTTTTTTCCTAAAAAGATAGGATGCTATGTTGTAACAACATCATACTGTGACATTTTAAAGATTTTTTAATGTAATTTACCATTTTGGTTAATTATCTTTGCAACAATGTCAAAAACATAAACTGCAGAACTAATATCTTATTAGTTCTATAAGTTGGGATTGTTGCATAGGCTTATTATTATTAAAAAATCTTTTGCAAATATAATCTGTTTTACTGCACCATTGTACTTGCTAAAATTTTATTTAATTTTTTATTCACTTTTTTCCTAAATTCTGATATGTCTACTTGCAATTAGGAATGAATTGCATATTTAACATAAGACGTGCAGTTTATTCTGAGTAACAAGTAAGTAGAATCCGAATGAAGTTCAAATTTAATATAAAACTGCATATTTCAACAGATTCCTAATTAGATAAGAATGATTTATAAAATAATGAATTTGTACAAAAGCTGCAGACATCTTTCAGCATACGATATTATTGAATTAATCATATAAGCATTGTTATGAATAGCTTTTTATTGCTTGATTTTAATTATTTCTGTACATAAGAAGCTAGTTAAGTTTGGGAAATAGATTTCTGGGCAGTCCTCTTTCTTTCAAAAGTCTGTTATGAAATACAAATTATGTAAGTTAATACATATGTTACATTTGAAGTTTTGTCTACAGATTTGTATAAATATATTCAAAATAATGCTAAATCATTGTATTGTGAAATTTCATTATTTTTGCTGAACACGTATTGTTTTGTACATGTTGAGTTTTAAATATTCATTTTATCAAACTCTACCTTTTAACTGTTATTCAAATTTCCTGTCCTTTTCTCTAACGTTTACTTGCAATATGAATTCTGAGTGCGTTCACTATTTTAATTATCTACTGCTATGGAAACTTTATACAAATTCTTAATTTTTATCCTTTTCAAGATGTACAGGAATTTTATTAATTAATGGCACTTAAAAAGGCAAAATAAACAAAAAGTATTCCTTTAATAATCTAAAATATTCTGACTCAACAGTTTTTATTACTTACATTCACATATTATTACATATATTCACATATTAAAATAATGGTGTTGACCAATGAGAGAACAGGATTTTCTATTTCTGTTCCCCCCCTTTGTAGATATATTCTTAAATTTTTTATAATAGAAGTGCTGTGGAAAAGGTGTAGCAAAAAATTCCTTTTTTACTGAAAATTAATGTAAAAGAATAAACTTTAACTGAATTGAATAACTTGTATTCAATTTTAATGTAAAGGAATAATCTTTAATGTCACTGTTATGCAACATTAAAGGTTATTACAAACTTCAGATTAGTCCAACGCTTCAAATTTTCTGTAAACCAGTTATTGAATTCAAAATGAACAAAAAAATTTCTAAATCAGAAACTTTCTATTCATTATTTACAAATTAAAAATTATCTTGAATTATGAAAAATCTTATCAGTTAATATAAAAAATTATATTTGCAGCTTGTAAAATAAATGAAAAAAAATAAGCAGTAGGCATTTAATTAATACAGTTCCTTCTTATGAACTTGCATAATCTTCAGTGGCATGCTTTAAATGCTTTTCTGATAAATCTTTTAGATTTCATTTATAAGCAGTCAGACTAGAATTCATATTTATTACATGTAGCTAATAAAACTCTCTTTAAGATACGCTGGTTTCAGTAAATTCAAATTTAGAATGCCCAGTTAATAATATGAATTGGGCTTAATTCTGTTATCAGTTGGTAACTTTAAATTACTCTCAAAGAATTATACATAAAATAAAAATTATAATATCAAGTAAGATTTTTAAGTGCACTAGCTAATAAATAACAAGAGAAAATGAGAAATATGAGCTTTATTAATTTTTCTTCAAATGTTTAAAATAGTTGCTATTTATTTTTGAGGGTGTAGTTTTAATATTTTACCATAGCTGCAACATTACACTTTAAGGCTTTTCTTATTGTATTTTGAAAGGCTAATATAATATGACACCTTCTAAGGTTACTGACGGCAGAATTCATACTGTGTTTGTAACTTCACAATGCACACATGAAAGAAAATATTTTAAGCACAAATTTTTAAATCACTTTTAAAGAAATATTTAGAATGAAACCCTGATATAATTTTTTTGCATTTCACTACAGTGTGCTCCCTTTTATGTAAGAGAATACTTACGAAACTCAAAACTCATTTTATAAAAAATAATTCCATTTCTAAAATTAAATTTCTAAATTAAATTTAATCAGATGGAAAATTTATCTTTTAATTATTTCAGTGAACGTTTCTTTATGCTGTTAATCCTTTGAGTAAAATTTTCATAAAATGTAAAAAAAAAAATATACCATAAACACACCATAATATTCACAACATTGCAAGGGTTGTCTTATCGATGTTAAATATGTATTGTTATAAACATTTTCTATGGGAGATACAAGGTTTTTATTCAATTAATTCTAGTTTTCCTCTCATTCCTATTTTTCAAAGTTGGATAAATTTGATTTTTTATTGTCATTAATCTTTAAAATGCAACCATGATTTATTCTTGAAATTCTATTTGGAGTACAAAATAACAATGGTAAGATTTTGATGCTGCAACAGTTTGCTTGGTCGTTTTTTTGCTGTATATAATTTTTTTGAAACAATCTGAAGTAATTTTGAAAAAATTTAAATGCTTTTAATACAGTTTTATTTCTGTAAGTCTCTTTAATCTTTTGTTTAATCAGTTCGTTTTTCATATACCTGTTGTATTCTAGTGGAAATATGTTGATAACTTTGTATTCCAAAAATAAATAGTGGTAAAGATTATTTCTCAAGATAGATTCTGAAATGAAAAGCTTAGAATTACTGATACAATCTTTATATTTGCAATTCAGTTCTAATAGGTCATTTATTTTTTTTTCCAGCATTTTACTTTGTTTATCCTTCGCTACTTTTAGAATACTGTCTAATAAACTTAAATGCAAAATATTCTTGAATCTGAGGTGAATTGTAAATGCACTTTTTTTAAAAACCTCACTCAGACTGAGTCTGTTATTTTTGTTAAGAGTCCATCTAGTATCCTTATAAAACAAATTGAATATAACAATTCCATCATTATTTTCAGACAATTTCTGAAGTATTAGAATTTGGTTTAAAGTGAACTGTAAGAAATGATTTCCTATATATATATTATTATGACTTAATTTTTCACAAGAAATGCAATTAACAATAGGTAAAATTTTCCCTATTTTTATTTGATCTCGTATTAAAGGAAGTATATGCTCCCTTTTTTGTTTCATAGTTAGGCATAAAAACCTTAGGCTGAACAATTTTTCTAAAAGTTGCTCTGTATTATGTTTGAATAGATCATTATTTAAAGTCAGTTTGCTTTTCTCAATTAAGAACATTGGGTCATGAAAAAATTTAATATTTTCCTTTTGCTTCTGAAGAAAGCGATCATATTCGGTATCCAGCAGCCGTATTAAATTTATACTCTTTTTGGTTTTCAATTCTTGACAAATCTGTAAATAGAGATATCGAAGAGAGCATGAAAAATAATATCTTAATCTAAGCCATTCAGAACTTCCAGAAGATTCCCAAGCTAGCGGTTCCAGAATGGAAATTAGTAATTTTAATCTTACACTTTGCCCTTTGCGACAATAATGCATCTGAATCAAATTATCAACAAGAAAGTTTAAAAACGCATCGTACAAGAGGGCAATTCTTTTTTTATCCTGATTAGAAACTAAAAATTTTATGATTAGACTAAGAATCCAAAGCACGTACAGAATTAGTATTTCTGAAGTAGAATGTGAAAGGAAGTTTTTTATAATCGAAACCATCTGAAAACGAATCTGTTCGATTTTTGAAATATCCTCTTCAGTGTCTCGTCTGGCTTTCGGAATTTGAATATATCCAAATGTGGACGGTATAAAAATGCTTACAATACTTTCAAGCAATTCTGCGTTAGATAATGTATCCAACAGCTTCCCCATTAGAAATAAGCTCATTTTGCATGATGTTTCATTGTTTTTACTATTCCACTTGTCGGTCGAAATAGCTGGTAGAAATTTTTCGACAATCACATCATTTACCAATGCTTCCTGTAGTTGAATATTGCAGCTTGCAAACCCTAGGTTCATCAAGTCATCAATAAATTCTAATTCTTCTTCATATTTATGACATGCAATTCGTATAAAGGCCTTACACTGTTGTGGAAAAATCTGCATTTTTGCGATTGTTTGATTGAGCTCAATAAAGACCTGATCCAAAAGCTGAGGAAACGCAACTTCTGTTACGTAATCCCTTACTTTACCATCGCATATTTTAAATATTGTCAGTAAAGCAATTTTTGCTGAATTTTTTATCATTATTTCTTCATGATGGCTTAAAAGTAGAAGACATTTTAACAAGGGGAATTCTCGTGTTTTAGATACATAAAGAGAATCTAAAATTGTAGATCCATGCTTCCGAATCAATATTTTTACTTGAGAGACAAAGTATGCTATTAATTCTATTTCATTTTCTGTATCAGCAAATTGTTTAATTTTATTTAATTCTATGTCATGTTTTGTATCAACAAATCGTTTAATTTTATTATCCCTAAGAATCATTTTTCGTCTGTTGTCTAATGCAGTGACATCTGTGGTCAAGAGTTTGTCTTGTCATCTTTGTTATTCAAATTTTGGATGATTCTTATTAATCAGTAAAGTTCTCACATTTCTCATAGCACTCCGTATTAAGGTAAAAAAACTATGAGTGTATGTGGAAATTTTTATTCATTTTAAAATTCTTTCAATTATATAGAAATTTAAAAATTAAATAAAATTTACAGTGAAGTTTCCTTGCTCATTTGTGAGATAAGATTCATAACAATTTCAAATAGATTTTTAAACATACATGATTTCTGAAAATATTTTCTTACCAACTTTTGATATAGTTAACATCCTCAGTTTTCTTTGCAGTAGTTGCTGCCACCTATAGAAAACTTTTTTCTTTCATTTTCTTCTTTTATATGTAAAAGAGAAATGTAAATAGTAATAAAATAAATTTAAAAGCGAAATGTAAATAGTAATTAAAATAAATTATTTGATTTCTTTTAATTATAAAATAAACTGTTTAGCAATATGACACTTTTTTATAAGAATATGAAATGCGGTTTTTAAAATGGATTTTATATAATTTTAATATTTTGGCGTAATTTGATTTCTAGTGGTGAACAACAATTCAACTCATTCACAGTTTCTTGCGTCATATTTTGAAATTATTCAAAGTTTTTCTTATATGTTTGTAATCATTGCTTTGAAGCGTGAAAATCTGAAGTTACGTGAGTTAAAGATGAATGTAGATAAAGCAAGTAAGATTCTTCAATAAATTTTGTACTTTTTCACTAATTCATTATGAAGAATGTTTATTAGTGTTATAAAAGCTTGTAGAAGAATGTTTATTAGTGTTGTAAAAGCTTGTAGCTAAATATATTTTGGACACATAACAAGGAACGTTTTTTTTTTTTTTTTTTTTTTTTTTTTTTTTTTTTTTGGTGTGTGTGCGTGTTATATACTATGCAAGAATGCCTTACAATCCCGGGTTTTATCCTAGTATACGTTACACACGAAAGTTGGCAATATGATGATGAACAGTAAACGCGTCATTTTGGTGTTAGCCACAAATTTTCAAAATCGCGCCAAGGCTGTACCTTACATTAGGACTTTATCCAATCCCGTGATATGTGATTAAAGCTTTGATTTTGGGGGAAATTCATTATTTTACGAAACGTCTGTGTTCACATTCAAATATATTACCACATTCATTTTCAGTCTACTTTACTGATGAGATTACAGGGAGGATTTCTTGTCTTTCTTCTCAGTCGTAATTTTTCGTGGACATTCTTATTTTAAAATTTCAAAAATTAGATTTTTCAGTTTAATATTTTCTTGCGTAAAGTTTAAAACGCCTACCTATGTAATATAGAAACAACATCCACACGGAACTGCGTGTATTTATGCTTATAAATAAAAATATAATTTAAAATTAAAATCTAATTTAATAACTTCTTAATTTTTCAGATTTTGATAGTTATCTTGATTGCAAGTTAAAATAAATAGTGATCTGTAACTTGGAAAAAACCAATATTTACAAAAAATGACATCAGTTTGCCTCTAAATACACTTATATAAGATAACTAACATGCAAACATTAACACGAATAAAGCGTAAAAAACTTGATCATAGTTAACTTCGAAAGAGCCATTGCAAAGTTTTTCCAAGACTGAATTGTATGTAAGTATTTTCGGTACTTTTCCATTTTGCCGGCGAAAATCTCGCCAGGCAGACTTTATTGGTGACAACACACAGTATACACATAAAAAATGTTAATTCTAAGACTTTTTACTTTAGAGGCATAAATTTTTAATATTGTTTAAAATTTTTTCAAATGGGTCTTTCGTTTCCCTTCTCCACATAATTCCTCGAGATAACTTTTCAGATGATGACGCGCTGTTTCTCTGTGTTTCTTATTTCGTCGTTTATAGCTAGCCCATAGTCTTTCTGTTTTTTGTGTTAGTTTTCGGATTGACAAAATAGTATTTATAGTTCACTTTGAAACGATTGAAATTTTCCTCTTCCAGTCTTTCAGTGCAGTATGATTTCTTCGTGAATCCGAATATATTACAGTTCCTTTTTTCATATTTTCCTTAATTGATTCTAATATAGTACTCATGGATCGGTTTGGCAGCTTCACAAGGAAACATTAGTTTGTTTCACGACAAGCTCCACCAAAGATACACTGTTGTGGTAGAATCCGCCCCGCATTGTTTGGCGCTTCGTGAACTTCATCCACTTCGGCGATCGTACCAGGCCCTCCTATTTTTCGTTGTTGAAGTTTAAGCGAAGAATTTATACAAACCTTGCACATGTAGTTATTCCAGTCATCAACTCTTCTGGGACTGATTTCCAACTGACTGATTTTCACAAAATTTAACTGAAGTTAATTCGCCGCTCCAACCATAAATAAGCCTCACACACTTCAAGAAACTGAATTTCGATGACTCAAATTATGCGCCTTTCCGGATACTTCTTTTACTGCAACAAATTGAAATGTTGCAGCTCCACTAAATTTTGTTTTCATGATTAGTATCACAAGCAGCAATTTTAAGCAAAACGCCGTTCGCTTGAAAGAATTAGACATATTCTTCCTCTATTCTGGGCAAATCCTCAGATCTCTAGTGATTACTCCTATGGGGATTTTGTTAAACACAAAGTGTTCCTTCATTTCCCCAGCAACTGAAGCATCGGATAACAAGTGCTCGAATCAAAGGATATTCTATCACGAGTATGGCAGGAACTGGAACACCACATAGATATTTGCCGTGTCACCGGAGGGGCACACATAGAACATCTTTTAAAACTTGGATAACTATAGTTTTACTGTAAATTTGATTTATCAAAATAAAATAATTACAGCATTCACAGATATGCTTTCTTACTTTTGTTTCGGAGATCTCTTTCTGTTAGAGCTAGTACTGCAATACAGGCAAATTTTAATTGACAAGGCCAATCAGTAGGAAATTCTTTTTGTGAATTTTTATAAGCCACACTGTTTTTAATAAAATGTACTGAGCTCATTTTTTTATTTTATGAAATATGAAATTATTTTTGAACAGCAAGAAATGAAAGAAGCTTGATTTAAAAATAAAAATTGGAGATGAGTGAAAATTTATGCAATTTTCTCCATCGTTATAGAATAAGTTGTGTTTTCTATATGCAGTCTTCTATTGCAGCATTAATAAAGCGTTTATTTTTCTAACGAAAGCTGTTGAATTTTAGGAAAATAATGAAAAGTTATAAATCTTTATCAGTACTAGAAACAGATCTGTTTATCAATCTGATGTGTCTTTTAAATTAGAAGTGTTCCAAAACAGCTTCTACTATATAGCAAGCCATCTTGATGGGTTACTTTGGCTTTCGCTTAAAATAAATGAGTAATTTAGAAATACAAAACTCTTTTTGAAAAAGAGATGTCAGGGAGTATATTGGGTCACCGTGGTATGAAATCAAATCTTTCTTTCATAACTATTGTTATGAAAGAAAATCTGTACAATAATGTTTTTTGTTAAAACTTATATATTATTTGTTAAACTCGAATATCTGTACAATAATGTTTTTTGTTAAAACTTATATATTTGAAATGCTACATATGTTTGTTAATGAATCACGGCGTTCATTTAAATTGCTTAATTAAGAGGTAATTTAACCCTTTGAGTACGCATTTAATAAGAGAAAAATTACCCCGTTTTGTATCCAAGTAAACAAAATATGTCATAAATAAGATAAATTTATCATTTGGGGAAATTTTTTGATAAGCGGTTTTCAAGCCAAAGTTTGGGACACATATGTCCCAGCCGTAGTTAATGGTGGGACACGCATATTTTACACGTAGCGATCGACTTACTATAAACACATCTATTATTCTGGAAAACTTTATTATGTGAGATAAATTTTACATCGTATGGTACACGGTAAAGCACTCTTTGCATAACTTAACATTACACATTGGGCAACTCAGATTTGTACTTTCTCTACGTTCATTTTTGTACAACGATCAAAGCGGCTTCTTGATTTCCTAAGTATTGGAAGACGATCCCCAGTATTCAGGAGATTCTAAGTACTTTTTAACCCAGGAGTAATTTTTAAGCTTTTAGTGGGACATATGTCCCGTTAGTAGTCAATGGGTTAAATATAAAAAGGCTTTTTTTTCGTCAACTTATGTATATATCCATTGTTTGTTAAATATGTGCACTTTTTAGGTGTGTCCAGTGATGCATCATGTACTGACTCATCCTTCGAATTTGAAAGTTCAGGGAAAAAGAGAACGTACCACAATATCTTGGAAAGAAAGCGGAGGCATCATATCAAAGAAGGTTACTTAAAATTGAGAAATGTCATTCCAGAAATAGCAGGTAAAAAAGTCTCACGAATACAGATTTTGAAAAGTGCAATTGAACACATTCGACTTCTTCGAGAACAAATCAAAATGAAGGAGAACCTTGCTCGACAACTCAAAATTCGGATTCGCTTCGCAAAGTCAGGAAAAAGCATTCGAGATAATATTTTTTGAAATTTCTTCAGATTTTTTAAAAGTTGCGACTCTGCTGATCATTTGTTTACACTTTTTGACTTAACACAAAATTGACAAATGTGAGGAAAAAATATTTGTTTGCTCACTGTAAAAGTTGCCATATTTTTCATTTTGTTTCTCTAAATTTGCTTACAAGTGCAAAAACTAACAGTATCACTTACGTGTTTCGTTTATACGATAAAGCTTATGTACTAGAATGCTCTTTGAGAGAACCATCGTGTTGCTTTTACAGAAATAATAAATAAGTTTCCGCTGTGGTGACTACTAATAATTTTAAATAATTACATTTAAATACCATAAGTATTTCATATGATATCTGAAAAATATTCATCTGTTGGTATATAATATATCTTTATTTCAGAACAGGGTACTTTTCCATTTTGCGGGCGCAAGAGATAAAGTCGCCAAAAATGGTACAATCGATTCCAAACGGAATTTCATCACTGGTAAACCTTTTACGCCTCCTTTTCAAAACAAGTCGCAGCCATTTCTTATCAGATTTATTGATTATTTCAATACTGGCATACAATTACTTAGAATTTTTACCAGATAGTTCAATTTTATGCCCGAAGGTCATTCGCGGTAATTAGGAGGCTATCATACTGCACAGCCGAAGGCGAAAATATAAAAGAGGCAAAGTCAAGAATTAAATTCATCAATTCTAATGAGAATGCACTATTGAAGTAAAGCACTGCGGTTTCACATAATTTCTGAGTAAGTGCAAATTGA
Source organism: Stegodyphus dumicola (assembly GCF_044657685.1). Taxonomy (NCBI): domain Eukaryota; kingdom Metazoa; phylum Arthropoda; class Arachnida; order Araneae; family Eresidae; genus Stegodyphus; species Stegodyphus dumicola. The sequence goes on along the minus strand of NC_140779.1, from coordinate 28,444,356 downwards.
AATAATTCTTGATTTAAACTTGTATTCCAAATTAAGAAACTTTATTATATTAAATTATTTAACTTGAAGGTACTTTTCCGTTTTGCCGGCGCAAGCGATAAAGTCGCCAGTAATGGTACAACCGATGCCAAACGGAATATTCTCGCTGGTAACCTTTTACGCCTCATTTTCAAAACAAGTCGCAGCTTTTTCTTATCAGATTGATTTTTTCTTTCAATACTGGCATATAATTACATAGAGTTTTTATCAGATAGTTCAGTTTTATGTCTAAGGCCATTTTCGGTAATTAAGTAAATTAGGATGCAATCATAGCGCTTACCCGAAGCCGAAAATATGGCAAAGGTAAAGTCAAGGGTTAAATTCATCAATTCTAATGAGAATGCATTAGCGAAGTAAAGCACTGCAGTTTTATATAATTTCTGAGTAAGCTATTCGTACGAATTGAAATATTTCTTGCATTTAAACTTGTGTTCCAAATTAAGATTTAACTTGAAGTTAATGTAGATAATTACTGAGAGCATTAGATTTTTGTAGAGTAGTTTACGCGAGATGAGATCGCTTGGGGTCACGTGATATGAACCGGCGAATCAGGATGTTGAACCATGAAAGCAAATTAAATTCTTAAATTAATGTCTTTTTACAAATTTATTGTCTTTATTTATTGGCTTTTTATAAAATTTAAACGATATTAAAATGTTTATGCCATGAAGAAAAGAATTCTTAGAACTAACATTTTTTAAATATTTTTTATGTGTATACTGTATGTTGTCGCTAATAAAATCTGCTTGGCGAGATTTGCGCCGGCGAAACGGAAAAGTACTAACTTGAAATTAATGCAGATAATTACTAAGAGAATTACATTTTTTTAGTGTAGTTTACGTGAGATGAGATCATTCAGGGTCACGTGATATGAAACGGCGAATCAGGATGTTGTACCATGAAAGCATAGTAAATTCTTAAATTAATGTCTTTTTACAAATTTATTGTCTTTATTTACCGTCTTTTTACAAAATTTTAAACGATATTAAAATTTTTATGCCTACAAAATAAAAATTTCTTAGAACTAACATTTGTTAACCTTTTATTTATGTGTATACTGTGTGTTGTCGCCAATAAAGTCTGCTTGGCGAGATTTGCGCCGGCGAAAAGGAAAAGTACCCAGAACGGACAAAAAGTCATGCCATTAACAGTCATTGTATCAGTACACCTGATACAAAAAATAGGGGGGGGACAGTTCTATATCTCTCGTTCTACTGAGCTGATTGCTTTTTTCATGTCTCGAAAGCGTGACTTCTTAAATTATGTCTAAATATCAAATTTTTTAAAATTCGGTCAGAAATTACCGAGAAATTTTCGCACTTTTTCAGTTTGCTCCAAGACTAATTCTTCACTTAGCGAAATTCTTAATTTATTAGTAACCTACTTTCCTTTTCCTTTTTTTCATTGCGCACGAGAGGAAAGAAAGGTGCATTGCATCGTTCATTCTTTCAAATAACTTTCAAACACTTTTAACAAAGTGCGTAAACCACATTTGGCTTTATTATCGTTTATAATAACTATGTCGAATTTCAAAATGCGCTAATGTATAATTTCAAGTATATCTTGGGAAATTTTGAATAAAATACGCTGATGTTTTGCAGGTATGCCTAGAAATACATCTACTTTAAGATGATGATGATGATAGTGAATATTTTATAGGAAAAAATTCAAACAATTTTTCAAAAAAATTATAAAAATTACTAAAAAATACAAATTTGAAAAATAAATAAAAAATATCTGCGAATTTTATTTGTATTGAACCTAAATTTCGAATTGTGAAAGAAAAAATCATGTAAGTTTAATGAAAAAAGAGATATTTTTAAATACATAACAAATTCAATGAACACCGAGGAGCTAAAATTTTGAGAGCTAATTTTTTGAAAACTACTCGTGCGATTTTTACAAAATTTCACGCTTTGGCATAATTTGAATTGCAGAATTTAGACATGGAAAAAAATAGGTGTGTCATTTCAGAAAATGTCAGTTTTTTTTTTTTTTTTTTTGGTCAGAACGCCTATATTAGAACAATGTTATATATAAATCTAATATACTTCTTATATCGCATTTTCGAGACTTGAAAAACGCAAGTTAAATTTCGTCATTCGGCCTAGTAGAACGGGAGATATACACTTGCCCATTTTTAGTCCAAAGGGGTAATTTGCCTTGAAGGACTGCTATTTTCGTTTTGGCAATTTGCGTTGGTTCACTATAAATGCCCGAGTCCCTTTTCAAATTGTTGCCACCAAATATTATCGTCCTGTATTATATTTAAAGAAATTAAATAATGAAGAATCTGCATAAATATATATATATATGTAAGATAAAAATGTATGAATCAGAATTATAACTATAAACATGAATTCTTCCTCTTTATTCTAAAATCGTAATAACTTATCTGCATTGCGTCATTAAAATTAATCATGCTATCTTACGTAACCGTTAATACCAGATGCCTCTTGACGACCAATCACCGAATTGTAAACCAAAACTTTTCTCTTCGCTTGCTTCCATCTTTCATAACTACGCACTTCACCTCTTGCTCTCTACTGTGCTAAGATGTAATTTCGTACGTAGAGACATGGGTATCACAATTTTGTACAATCCCTGTTTTTTAATAGTTAAGACATCATTCATTTTCCTATACTTAGTATTACAAACATTATCTAAATTTTGATATTCTTTTATTTCTCCTAATGATAATAAATTAACTTGCAATCTTAAATGTTGACACATGGGATTTCTAGAAAGCATGTCAGCTTCAACATTAGTAGATCCTTTTTTATATTTTATATCAAAATCATCCATAGATAATTTTAAAGACCACCTAAATAGACGACCAGTAGGGTGTTTTATATTTTTAAGCCAAACTAAAGCAGCATGATCAGTATGTACAGTAAAATGGTTACCATGTAAATAATAATAAAATTTATCAATTGCATCAATAATAGATAAACATTCCAGCTCAGTAATGGCATAATTTTGTTCATAAGATCTTAATTTTCTAGAATGAAAAGCAATTGGATGTAAACTACCATCAGGATGTTCTTGTTTTAAAACAGCACCAACAGCTTCTTTGGACGCATCAACAAATACATGACAGGGATATTTAGGATTAAACAAAGTTAAAATAGGTCTAGAAATCAATGCATCTTTTAATTTTTGAAAAGCTTTTTGACATTCATCAGTCCAATTATAAGGAGTATCTTTCTTAAGTAAATTTGTTAATGGGGCTCTAATTTTAGCATAATTTTGAATAAATTTATGATAAACATTAATACTTCCTAAAAATCTTTGTAATTCTTTGATATTTTTAGGGGGTTGCAATTTAATAACCTCTATATTTGCATTACTGGGCTGGTATTTACCTGCTTGAATTTCATATCCTAGAAAATTTATTTTTTCTTTAGCAAAATTACATTTAGATTGTTTTAATTTTATATTCTCTTTCTCACATATATCAAATATTATTTTAAGATGATTTAAATGTTCATCAAAATTTGGAGAGAATACTATAATATCATCAAAATAATTTAAAGCAAATTGAATCTGATATTTGTTTAAAATTTGTCTAAGAGCTCGTTGGAAAACAGCTGGGGAATTTTTCCAACCCAAAGGTAATCTAGTAAACTCATACAGTCCAAAATTTGTAGTGAATGCCAATTTTTCAGTATCCTTTTCATTTAATTTTATATGCCAATAGCCTGATGCCAAATCCAATGTAGAAAAGATTTTTGCATTTGTTAATTGATCTAATACAGCATCAATTCTAGGAATAGGTTCAGAATCAGTTTTAGTAATTTGGTTAAGCTTCCTGAAATCAATACACAATCTGCTTCTGGACTGCTCGTCTCGCTTATAAGCTAAAGTTACAGGAGCAGCATAAGGACTATAAGAAGGTTTAATAATTCCAGCTTTTAACAATTCATCTATTTGTTTTTTAATTTCACTATTATCTTTAGGAGATGCTCTATATGGTCTATAGGCTATTGGTAATTCAGAAGTTAATATAACTCTGGGAGGTTCAACCCTTATACAACCAACATCATATTTACTTTTGGCAAATATATGGTTATAATTAAATTATTTTGCGATGTTGCTGTTGAACTGAGTTTTACGGTTTAAGTAAAAGGAACATGATATTTAATAAATAAAGGTAACACACAAAACGTTAAAAAAAGTCCCTTTGGACGTAATTTAAAATCTGAAACCTTTCAGACATTTTTCTTTTTTTTTTTTTTTTTTTTTTTTGTGCAAAATGTACATAACCTCTACATATGCATAAAAATATAAAGTACTACCACCAGGAAAAGCGTGCAGAAACGCAAGCCGTCGTAACTCATAAACAGACTCAAATAATTACTTTAAGAAAGCACGTTAAGAAAATCGGAAAAAAATATTTAAATTAAAATATATTCAAAGTAACTACAGTTTCGTAAAAACATCGTGTTTAGCAGACACCGTGATCAACATATATTCATTTAACATTTACGTTTATATGTAATTGTTTTTCTGTTGTTCTTTGCTCATGCATCGCAGAGCATTGAAATAATACTTGAATAACAGAATTGCAAAATTTAATTCCAGAGATACATCATCAAAACTGTAATAACTAAAAAAGTTAAACATTACATATTAGACGGAATAATATAATTTAGGACTAATTCAATTATTTAATTTGCCTTATAGCATTTTAAAAGTCCCTTAAATAAAACCAAAAATAATACAAAAAAGAATAATTTGCTGTTTCAGATCAGATATTCAAATTGAATTCCGATGTTCTCAAAAACCACGTGACTAATGTATAGCTAATGCGAATAGACAAGGTAGATGACCTCAGAGATCACGTGACTTACGTATAGCTAATATGAATAAACAAGGTCATTCTTCCTCTTCTTCTCTTGCGGAATATATTTCATTAACTTAATATCACAAAATGTTGAATGAGGAATAATAACTAAATTAAAAGAAGCGAAATATTTTTCTGTTGTGCTAAACTGTCCAACAGATAGCTGCCACAGAGTTAAAAAATCAATTATATTTCCTATTTTTCTATTAAGACCTCAAAGGCATGAGAGATTCTTAGGTGTTAGTATGACCAAGTTGGAAAATAATAGCAAAATTTATTGAAAAAGTAATGAAATATTAACATACTTATTGGACGAAATTCACGTGCATCTCATGGCATTAAAAATGTGTGAAGATGATTTTCAAAATGTTATTTGATTTTAATAGGAAGGCAGATTAAGCACGTAGCACGTTGCCTACTGACTATGGACCTGTCACTTTGGCCTACTCGTCTTCACTCAGGAAACAGTTTAATCGGATAATTATTTTTGATACCCATGAAATGTATGCTTTCCATCAAGAATCAATGCAACCAAATATGCTTTTTTTATTTGATGAAGATCGACCAGAGGCCAAGAGGAACACCAGCGGATCAGTGGTGGTTCTTGTATTAGTGTTTCATATTAGGAGACAGAACGCGTAGGCTGAATGAGGTTTTCATGGGTTATCTGATGTTAAGGTAAATACGAGTAAAAAATAAGGGTGGTGGTGGCAGATTTACTTTCTCGAAAACCTCCAGGAAGGACCATTTTCTTATAGATAGTGTGCTTTGCCATAATTAAGTAATCCAATCGAGTAAAATCATGTTAGATAAACCTGAGAAGGCATGGCAATTAAAATATGAAAGCGAGAAATTTACGGAAAATAGACGAAAGGAATGAAAGCAAGAAACAGATGGAATTCAAGTGTAGAATATTTTATGGCATGAATCGCATTGTCATTGTATATTGCATCAGTTTCACTGGCCATTATCCACAATGTATGAAAATCATCAATGAGTTTGAAATTGTGAAGTTTACTGTCGATGGCCATGTTGAAATTAGTTAATGAGGAAAACAATTGCTATATATTAAAAATTGCAATATATTAAATTATCCACAATGTATAATATCCATAATGTAAATATATGGCCATTATCCACAATGTATGAAAATCATCAATGAGTTTGAAATTGTGAAGTTTACTGTCGATGGCCATGTTGAAATTAGTTAATGAGGAAAACAATTGCTATATATTAAAAATTGCTTTTGAGTCGAATGTGATGACACGACCTTTTTTTTTTTTTTTTTTTTTAAATTTTTTTTTAATGGTAAAATATTTTGATTTCTTATGGGATGAATAATTTATGAACATTCTGTACTTCTGCTTCGTAATTTTTTAGGCTTAACAGTTAAACGAAAAGTGTGCAATATTTTTTCTAAATAATACACATAGTGTTTCGTACTTTCGGGCTGGTAATGGATTAAATGCATACAGAACCGATGATATAATTTGATAAAATTTTGGTAATTTGATAAAATTTATTTTACAGCTCTTCTCAGTATTCTTAGTATCACAAAGCACAATCAGTAATTACACTTCAAACTGCTAAGAACGTTAAACACAACGCATCTAAAGAACGAACATCACATGGAGATAATCTCAGTACATCGAAGTCTATTTTGAACTGAAACACTCAGAGAAGATGCTGTTCTCGATCGTATACAGTTTTCACTCGTATATAGTACTCGTATCTCGTATACAGTTTTCACTCGATGGCGAAAAAATCTCTAGTACGGTTACAGCTACATATAGGGATCAATTACAGTTATTCAACTACAGTATTAATTAGTTATATAGGGATCGGACAGAAATGATGTCGAACAATCAACAAGTTTAACCACTTTTGGCGGTTCCTCGCCAAATTTGGTGACAAAAACAATCGCTAAAACTATCGCCAGCTTGGTCATATCCTCGTCAATATAGCGAGATAGCCATTTTCTTAGTGTTATATAGATCTGCACCTGTAATCTTATTTTCTCCAGGCAGAGTTTCGTCTCTTTCAAGCATTTCGTGTTACACCATTATACCAAAAAATACTACAATTTTATATATAGTTTCACTAAAATTATTTATATATATAAAAAATCCGTAATAATAGATATATATTGAAATGAACATATTATTATAAACTAAAAAAAAGATTTCAAAATATTATATATATTATTAGTCCAAAGGGGCTTTGTCCCTTACAATATAATAATAATATATATAATATCTTTGTTTTCGTTTTTCGATTTTGCGTTGTTCACTATAAATGTCCGTTTCACTTTTCAAACTGTTGCCACCAAATGCTAGAGTCTTGCATTATATTTGAAGAAATTAAATAATGAAAACTCTGCATAAATGTATGTATATTTCTTGCATTGTGATAAAACAACGGTAAAGCCATCGAAGTTTGAATGACGTAATCCTACTGCGAATATGGGCATGTGGAAGCCCAAATTTGAAATTTGGAATTTGTTTTATTATCGATTTCACATTTTGTAAAACTTTAACGAATTTTTGCTTAACAAATTCAAGGATTTCAAAGCAAGCAATGGCAACGTTGTACAGAATTTTTTTTTTTTTTTTTTTTTTTTTATTTTTATTTCCAGCGCGCGAGACTCTATAGGAAATTCTAAAACTATTTTGCGATATTGCTCTTGAACTGAATTTTATGGTTTAAGTGCGAAGAACGTGATATGCATTCATATAAATCGCAGTTAATTGAGAAAAGTACTGGAAAAAGCCCATCATCTAAAAGTCTGTGAAAGTTAAGAAAATCGGTATACTGTTCAGCTAATGTATATTATCTGATTCTGATGAAGTGTCTACATTGGAAAATTAGGCACAACAACCTTTGATTAGTTAAATTCATATAAAACGTTATCGGTTTCGAGGGCGACAAACATAGGTCTCTTCTTAGGAGCAAACAAGACATAGATTTTCATTCATACGTATTTCACGTAGACTGTGGGTTGTTTAGACATTTAGCTTATTTTAATTAAGAACTTCATAAAGCAAATTGAATAAAAATTTCTAACAATATGTACTATAATAAAGGATTATAGTCTTACACAGACTTTATTTCTAACATTTTTGTATACGATTTCAATCCTTGGAATTATACGTTTTACATTCTTGTTTAAAGCTTCTTTTATTCAGCTGAAATAAAGATATCCCAAGCATCCTACTCCGAAATTTTTAAATTTTAGCTTTTGCTTTTCTGAAAAACTTTCGCTCAAAATATATCTAAAATGGATTGGAAGATAAAAATAAAACCTGACAGAATGAAAAACACGAAACACCCACAATATCATCCCTGTATCTATCATTCCCAGTGGGTCATGCTTTTGTGTTTTATTAAAATTGACAGCTTATTTTTGCATTCTAATTATGTAATTTATCAATTCTGAGTACAGTGCTTGCAAACCATTTTAATACATGTAGAGCAGTTTGCAAAGATTAATTTTAAACGCTGATGAATAGAAATTCAAATATGTAAATGCGAATTAATAACTTATTAATTACAACTTTGAATTTCATGCGCAAACAATTATGTTCAGTCATGATAACAAGTAGTATCTGTGTGCAAACATATCTTTTCATCTGAAGGGTTAAAGTGCCTGCTAACTCTTAACAGCAATGACCTTCAAGAGGTTACATTAAATCATATACACCAATATTGAATTTTCTCATGACCAGTAATGAAAGGTACCAGTAAAATCAAGATTTTACTCAGTAACTCAGCTCAGCAACAGCTAACGTAGAAGTGCATATCGCTTATTTGTCTTAAATTAATTTGCCTGGTTCTAAAATGAATAATTTAAAAAAAGATAAGAATGGGAAAGATTTATCGTATAATGATGGTATTGTTTTAGATTATGATGAAGATTCGAGGGCTATATGTCTACTGGGAGTGACGCTTTCCTGGAGAATTCCTTAAGGGAAACTAGCTTATATTAATTTTACACATGGAGAAAAAATCACGAAAACTCCCATGCAGTTGTCCTGTTAGTTGGGATTTGAATCCGAGTAGAACAGATAGGTGTACAGATAATCCATTTAGATCCGTTTAGGTGTACAGATAATCCATTAGGAGTTTTTGTGTTCAGAGATTTTACCGCGCTGCCGCTAGTGGTCAATTATATAATGAAACTGAAAATAGAAGTTGCGAAATTACCAGGAAAACCCACACATCCTTTTATGACAATGATTTTTATTCCCAAGTTATTCTGGATGTCGTTCATTTTCATGGCACATTTTTGTGTTTACTTGTATCTGATATTATTATATTTCACAGATGGATAAATATTAATGAGCAAAGAATCTTGAAAAAATAAAAAAGACTGTGCTTTCGCCCGGAATCGAACTAAAGGTCTTCAGAGAACTGGACCATTCTGTTAACATTTGCACCAAAGATCACATAAGATGCATAATTCAATACATTTTCACCAACTGAAAATTGACTGCTAAGCGTCTTTAGACGCAAACTCAGTGGAGAGAGAATAGTCGTCCTCTCTTTTAATATGAGACGTTAGGTGTACAGATAATACATTAGGAGTTTGAAAGACAATAATTGTTGAAAATAAACAATAGTAATGCTGAAAATAAGTTATTCTCCCGGAGTCGGATACTAGATCTCTTATGTATCCTATCAATAGGCAAGCCGATGCACCACAAAAACACATGGAAGATATGTATGCCTTGATTTCTCGTATCATAATTTCTTATATAATTCTTAAAGCTTAATTTTTAGCCCAGAAGGGCTGTTGCTCTCAAAACGGCATTTTGTGGCGTTTTGCTATAAATTTCACTTTTTAAATCAGGTCACTTTTTAAATTGTTACCACCAAATATTATCGCCCTATATTATATTTAAGGAAATTAAATAATGAAGTATCTACATGAATGTATATATGTTTTCTTGCCCTGTGGAAAAATGACGGTACCTAGACTCATCAAATTTTGAATAACATAATCTTCCCCACGAACATGTGCATCCGTTCAGAGGTCGAATTTTGAATTTCGAATTTGTTTTATTATCTATTTCGTATTTTGTAAAATGATTTTTGATTCAGAAACTCAACGGTTTCGACGCGAGCAATGGCAACACTGTACGGGAAAAAACATTTTTATCTCTAGCGCGTGAGATTGTATATCAGAAATTCTAAAGAGAGTCTGTTTCTAAATATTTTTCGCTCAAAGAAACACGAGTCCAAATGCTCTCAAAACGTATATGTGCATGTAAATGAAAAAAAAACCGCCCTTTGAGCGCAATAGAAAATCTGAAAGCTTTCAGATTTTTTTCTAGCTAAAGATCTGATATAAATCTAATGTATTTAAAAGTCTCCAAACGGAATTATAATACAAGTGTGGATAAGATTTAAATAGTAAAATGGTCGCTGGCGCCAGTGTTCTAAAGCGCAGTCTGAATTACCAAAAAACTAAAAATGGTATAAAATTAAAAACGAAACTGAAAGAAAAATTTCGGATTTCAATTTTGAGCTACTTTTGCAATTAGTAATAATTGATTAACTTGCTAACATTTATAAGAAAATAAGCATATAAGCTTATGAAGAAATTTCGCCTACACTCCTGCTTGCATTCATTATGTACATGGTAGCAATCCGACTAGTAGTCGGAAGATCAGGTGTTGAAATTTCGACGAAAGCATAGGTAATTTTTGACGTTTCTTGCTTCGAAAGCCTAATAGACTCTAAAAATTTGCAACGTAATTCTTGATGAACTTTAAGCTAACAAGAAGTTCACAAAGAGAATATTGGGAACAGAAGTCTTTAATACAATTTGAAAATTTTAATGTTATAAAGTAAGAAGTTACTGAACACTTTGCTTTACACAATTACTTTAAGTTATTAGAAGATAAGATTAATTGCAGAATAAAATGATAACTGTAAGGGCCTTTATTTTCGCGAGGCTTTAATTTTCACGTTTTTCGTGAGCCCGTCGTAATCGCGAACATTTAAGCCTCGCGAAATACTTTTTTTTTCTCCACCTCAAATAATAATAAAAAATCAGAAATTTTTCACTTACCCGAAATTTAATGATTTATTGCACAGTTACAAGCTTTTTCTTAACAACTTTCATTCTTATAACTATTTTTTGAATAATATACAACTATATTTCTCGAATATAAAACAATAAAATTAATAGAAGGCAACTCATTCACTTAGACTACTATTTATACCAACTTCTTTGAAGCCATTCAAAATTATCTCATGTTTGGCTTCAATACCGTTAAATACGCTCACAAGCCAAGAAGCATGAATCGGTTTTAGTCGTGACATTCGCAAATCCACAGATTCTTTTCCTCTAGAAATTGAAGCTCATTAGAATACCACTCACTAAACTAATTCTTGAGCAAACGCTTGAACTCGCCATTTACAGTTAAGTCCAAAGGTTGGAGCTCTCCTGTGCAGGAAGCGGGCACAAAAACTGGAATAATATTCCTCTTCTCTAGTTCAGTCAGAAAAAGAATATCTTAGTGTGCCTTATAAACGTCGAACAATGCTACACCAGGTTGTTCTGGAACTAACCCGAGAAGCTCTCTCTGCTTGTCGTAATAAGGTACAAGAATATTCTCGATATATCGAATCATTGTGTCAGTATTACTCCAGTGCGAATCGGTGTGCCACACGTTCCAGTCCGCGGGAAATGTAAACTTTGGATGAAAATTTATTGTTTTTCCAGCGAACAACAATTATGGTTGGAAGTAGGTTTCCAGCAAGGGAACATGCTAACAAAACAGTCACCTCTCTTTTATTTTCCAAAGTTTCCAAAGACAAAGGGAAGTTTCTTAAAATGCTTTATGCAAAAGATGTACTTTTGGAATTTTTCAACTTTCTCAACTTTACTTAGGTACTTTTGAAATTTTTCAACTTTCGGTTCTGTTTACATAAAATTCGCGAAATTTTCAACTCGCGAAATCACCGATATATTCATTTTCGCGAAAATTACGGCCCGCGAAAATAAGGGCCTTTACAGTAATTTGAAAGGTCAAAAATAGTACTAAACTGTAAAATTTACGAAAATTTAATAATACTAGTATAAGTACGGAAGAAGCAGATTATTTAGAAACCGCAAAGGAATTTATTTAATTCGAACCAAATTCGAAAACATGAATACAAACAGTATTTTGTGTGAAATAAAAAAAGTTAATTAAAAAGGAAGTTCACTTAGTTTTAAATTAAATTTTATAATTAAAATATTGCAAGGAAGCCACTTATTTTAAATATAGAAATAAGAATATCCTATACATTTTTCTCGTATCGCATACTATTTTGTTTACCGTTTTCTAGAATTTATGACATAATTCCGAGAAAGCTTTTCAAATCTAATATTTTGCGAATAATAGATATGTTTATCAAAATGTTACCAGTTAGAAGATTAATCCTCTTCCAAATAATGGTTAAAAGTGATATTATTAACTCAAATTCTACAAATTTTTTACTCTGTAAATAACTTACATAGTGACAAATATAGATGCGCAGTAAGAAGATCGGATCTACTGCTGTAACGAAACGGATGCAATTCATTGTATTTTAATGAGTAAAAAAAAACATATCTCAGCTTTATACTTTTTTCTTCAGAATTTCGATATTATAACCTTATTTCAAAGAAACATTACCAGAGTTCATATTTCGCAAAAATTGCTTGCCGATGTATTACCGGTTCTCGGAACTGTTTACTTAGATAAAAGTTTTCTGATTCAAGCTCAAATTCTAAAAATAGTAATTAATTTATTTTGTAAATAACATTCTTTGTAAAGGGATTGGATCTTAGTATTGAAGTAAAGAAATGAAAGTCATTATACGTTAAATTTTAATGTCTGGATAACAGAAATATATGACACCAAATATTTTTTTTCAATTCTATTTCGAAAGATTTTATGAATGTACATTCTATGAAACCCTAAGGGCTATTAATCTCAAAATGGTATTTTGCATCGTTTCACTTTCTGTGTTGGTTCACTTTTCAGACTGTTGCCACCAAATATTATCGCCCTGTATTATATTTAAAGCAACTAAGTAATTAGGAATTCGCGTAAATGCATGAATGTTTCTCGCGTTGTAAAAAACAACACTACCTAGAACTATCAAATTTTGAATAACGTAGTCCTCCAACCGCACATGGGAACTTGGAACCCCGAATTGTGAATTTGGAATTCATTTTATTATCTATTTCATATTTTGTAAAACTTTAACGAATTTTTGATTAAAAATCTCAACGATTTCAAAGCAAGCATTGGCAAAGCTGTATGAAAAAAAAAATATCTCTATATATATATATAAAGATGTGCTGTTTTCAAATATTTTGTGATACTGCTGTTGAACTGATTTTTATGTGATTTAAGTGCGAAGAACATGTTATTTAGTAAATAAAGGTAATACACAAAGCGTTAAAAAACGCCCTTTTCAGCGTAATATAAAATTTAAAAGCTTTCAGATTTTTTTAAATAATTATTCTTAAAAGTTAGGTATGAGATTTTCGCAAGACTAAATATTTAAAAATGAATAAATACATAACATTTGAAATAACGTTTGTAAGTGCATTTAAAGCTTACAGAATGGAGAAGGCAGTGCTCACAAAGGGGAAGAGTAGAGTTGGTAGTTGTGACGAAGGTACACTAAAAAGTGATTCGCCGCAAACTGGATAAATGGAAAAACAATAGACAAAAATAAATTTAAGAAAAGAAAATGTTTCAGAATTTAAATTACGTCCAAAGGGGCGGTTCTTAAAGTTTTGTGTGTTACCTTTGTTTATTAATATCATGTTCTACGTACTCAAACCATAAAATTCAGCTCCAATGTTCAATTTAGAATTTCCAATACAGAGTCTAGTGCACTGGAGACAATTTTTTTTCCGTACAATTTTGCCATTGCTCGCTTTGAAATCGTAGAGTTTGGTAATAAAAAATTCGTTAAGTGTTACAAAATATGAAATGGATAATAAAACAAATTTCAAACTCAAATTAGGGCTTCCACATGCCCATATTCTATGGAAGATTACGTTATTCAAATTTTGATGGCTCTACCGTTGTTTTATCACAATGCGAGAAATATACATACATTCATGCATATAATTCATTATTTAGTTTCTTTAAAAGTAATACAGGGCTCTAATATTTGGTGGCAGTAATTTGAAAAGTGATTCGCCTTTTATATATAGTTTTCAACGCGAAATGCCAAAACGAAATTAATAGTCGGGCCTTCAGGGCAAATTGCCCTTTTGGACTTATAAATAAAATGAAAGCTTTCAGATTTTATATTACACCCAAAGATCTTTATTATTATTATTATTATTTTTTTTTTTATTTATAAGTCAGTAAAAGGGCTACAATCATTTTATAATACAGACATTGCTTAGTGATGTTTATTCTCACACTATAATATTAGAGAATTCATGTACAGAATAGTCTGATCATAATAAACTTCGAAGGATAAATGACAGATTTTTATTGCCAGGCAACAAATTAATTGTTTTATTTAGATAGATTTAAGAGATAGAAATGAAAATAAAAACTCAGAGATAGAAATGAAAAGGAGGAGAAGAAAGGATATAAGGGACTTCTGAATAACCAAAGGAATTTAATTTATTAGCTGGTAGATTTTGATGAGTATAACATACTAACATACTTTCAGGAAATCTAATTTATCATCCTGTAAAGTATTTTGGATTTGTTTGACGAAAGAAAATAATCTGATGTGTACCCCACATGACTTCCTTGTACGGAATATTAAATTATACGCATTTTTTCTTGCATTTCATTTAAACGTATTGGATTGAATTAAATCTATTTCATCGACAGCGCATAAACCACAATAGAATAAATGCAGTCTTTAAAATTCACTATATTTGTTTACCATAGCGACACTCTGGCGCTAGGTTCACTTAATATTTCGTTCATATTATAACTCAGAATGCACAAATTTATATTGTTTGAAGAATTATCTTATCGTTGCCACATGTTCTATTCAAATACTATAATAAAGCTAGAACGATGTATAAAAGAAATTAAGCAAGCAAAACAAAAGAGAAACAGTTTTTCACAGACGATTTAGTATTTCTCATTCAATTAATTCAGTTCTCCCTTCGCGACAAAGCAAAAATACATAAAAACTCAAAACATATGTATTAAAAATTACGAAATAAATCTTAAACACTTATATCCTCGAAAAAAATTCCAGAAAGGGTTAAGCATGATTTAATTCGCAATAATAAATGAAGGCATTATCTTTGTTGTTGCGAAGCTAAGTTTCTCTAGATTGGCAACAAATCCACTAGTCTGCTGTTTCAAATGTAAACAATCAATGGCCGCCATAAAAAAAGGCTTAGCGGCACTTAAACAACTTTAAAATTGTTGATAATTCTAAAAATATTGCATTCAGATTTACTAAAGGCATAAAAAAACTAAAGTAACTAAAGAACTGTGCAGCAACTATTCGCTGATTTCTTTTAACGTAAGTAACAAGTCCACCCTTTATTCGAACTCAAAATGAATGAATAGATGTCTCCTCCCGGGCGTAAAATAAGCCTCTACTTAGGCATTAACTCAAAATATAAAACTAACACTAAATAAATTTAATCAGCCGTAGCTGCACAAAATCAACTAAATAAGCTGGCCGTTATTTAAATATCCCCGACGTATAGCAGGCACGTAGTACTGTCGTATAACAGCTTACACTAATAGCAACAACGTGGGCAAAAGGACACTTTGTCTTATTGAAGTGACCCAGACGTCAGCTTAAATACTTGTTTCTACCTCATTTACATAAATCGTAATTCTGTAAACTCATTCTGGCAGGGAAACGTAGGTGTGAAATTAGAATATGTAGGGAAGGGTTGTTGCAGAATAACAGTAACTGTTAGAAAATTAAAGAAAAACCCTACAGTGCAACTTTAAGTCTTAACGATTGCAAATAGTACATACTGATAAAATTAGGAAAGCAACAAACATGTGTTTAGCATAGATTTTAGTCAAGACTTTTGAGACTTTATGAGCCTTGACTAAATTCTACACATAACGCAAGATTGTTGCTTTGCTAATTTTGTGTTTTACTTTGGAGTGTTTCTCTTCTGTCCTGAATGCGTAATGATCCACAGATTTTGTTAATAAGAAAGAAATTGAACTGTAGATAATGCTGTTAACTTTGCAAAGAGGAAAAGGTCTGAAAATAAGATAAATGAAATAGATTTTCATAGAAGAATGTCGATTAATATTGTAATAAGTAATAAGAGAAATTTTTTAAGTTTTGGGAAAAATAAAAACATATGCCTTCAGTAACAGCTCTTTAAGTAAATGAATATTTAAGTTGTCGACTGGAAAAACACAAGACAGAATTTCGCACAAAAAATAGTTAAAAAAGAATTGAAAGATTTCAGATTTTAAATTACGTCCAAAAGGGCGTTTTTTTAACATTTTGCGTGTTATCTTTTTTTATTAAATATCATGCTTTTCGCCCTTAAACTATAATATTCAGTTGAAGAGCAATATCGCAAAATAATTTTAAAATGAGCATAGCTTTAGAATTTCCGATACACAGTCTCGCGCGCTGGAGAGATATATTTTTTTTTTTTTTTTTTTTTTTTTTTTTTTTTTTTGTACAGTGTTTGTTAATCAAAGATTCGTTAAAGTTTTACAAAATATGAAATCTATAATAAAATGAAATTCCAAATTTCAAATTTGGGCTTCCAGATGCACATATTCACAGGAGGATAACATTATTCAAAATTCGATGGCTCTAGGTACCTTCGTTTCATCACAATGCGAGAAACATACATACATTTATGCAGATTCAGATTCTTCATTATTTAATTTTTTTAAAATATAATACAGGGTGATAATATTTGGTGGCAACAATTTGAAAAGTGAATCAACGCAAAATGCCAAAACGAAATTAATAGTCCTTCTGGGGAAATTGCTCTTTTGGACTAATAAACAACTTTTGTTTAGTGAGTGACAATACTCACATGAATAATAAGACAAATCAGAATGTCGCAATCTGAACATAAAGCGGATTTATTGCATTTAATATAATAACTATAAAGAAAGGCCTTAACCAGTTCGAGTTCAACGGTGAACTGAAAACTGAAAATGGTTTTAATAGAATTTATAACTGAGAGGATGCTTGCTAAATACCGTTTTCTCTCATCACAAAGAGAAATGCCAGAAAAGATTTATATAGCAAGTCTAAAACAAAAAAACAGTTAACATAGAAAATGTTGCATGCAAATACTGTGAACACTCTTCTGGTGATCACCATTCTGCTGTGACTCTCTCTAAAAACGATCAGTATCTCTTACAATATAAGTAAATATCGGCAGTGAATATAACATTATTAGATTCCTAGAAGCCACCATGTGTAATCTGAATACAAGTTAGCTTTCTTTAGAAAATTCTCCACAAAAGCTATCCGTTCTTTTAGAAAATAGTTTTTTTTTTTTTTGGTACTCTGCATTAATCAAATAATCTATTGAAATTCAACTTCAACAGAAAGCTTTTTTTTTTTTTCTTTGCATTAATCAAATAATCTATTGAAATTCAACTTCAACAGAAAGCTTTTTTTTTTTCTTTGCATTAATCAAATAATCTATTCAAATTCAACTTCAACAGAAAGCTTTTTTTTTTCTTTGCATTAATCAAATAATCTATTCAAATTCAACTTCAACAGAAAGCTTTTTTTTTTCTTTGCATTAATCAAATAATCTATTCAAATTCAACTTCAACAGAAAGCTTTTTTTTTTCTTTGCATTAATCAAATAATCTATTCAAATTCAACTTCAACAGAAAGCTTTTTTTTTTCTTTGCATTAATCAAATAATCTATTCAAATTCAACTTCAACAGAAAGCTTTTTGTGTTTTTTTTAAATATATATTTTTAAATATATATTTTATTTATTTTTTAAATATATATGCTCATCTTAGAAAGATTTCATTCTATATGCGAAAATAGGCCGAAAATGTTTATTAGAAACGGATTCTGGAAATCATCTAACAAGGAAAAATACGATGACATAGACTCAATCTTTCCAATTAATGACTGTAAATTCCAATTAATGAGTGATATTTTTAATTGAAAAACTAATTTCTAATTTCAGTACTTTGATAAAGAAATGATACTTTAATCTTCTCGCATGGCTATTCCCTTATATGCATCCCTATATAAAAAGCAATATTATTTACCTATGTAAAAATGTACTTTCTCATGTCTATACGTTTCGTGAATATCTTAGGTTTGGTGTGGTTTATTTAGTTATGGGCAAAACACTCGAGGGCTATCTGCCTAAGGGGAGGAATGCCTTCGTGGAGGACTTTCTACAGGGGACTGGCTTATGTACACGTTACACATGAGGAAAACCATGAAAATGCCAATTCAGACAGCCCATTCACCGAGATATGAACCCGGACCAAACTACCAGTGTTTAGCGACTTTACAGCTCGGTCTACGTGTGTGTGATTATGGCAAAGCCTCGAGGGCTATCTGCCTAAGGTGAGGGATGCCTTCGTGGAGGACTTTCTAAGGGAAACTGGCTCGTATACACGTTACACATGGGGAAACCACGAAAACGCCCATGCAGCCAGCCCGTTCGCGGGATTTGAACCTCGGACCGAACTACCAGTGTTCAGCGACTTTATCGCTTGGCCGCTGGTGGGCCTTACAGCTCGGTCGCTGATGGGCCAAATATCTTAGGAGTAGTCATACGAGAAACACGATGGCTATGTATTTAATTTAAATTCTATCGAAACTTTCTTGAAAGAAATTAAATTTCGATATTCCAGAATTATGGTCACAATATTCTTTCAATTACTCCGAAGGTTTCTAAATTCGTTGTTGTTGTTTTTTAAATTTCGAAGTTTTCAAAATTTATTGTCACTTTTTAAACGGTATGTTTTCTGAATTATTTCCATTATATATTTGAATTAAAAGAATATTTATTAAGATCAAATTTCATTTGATCTAGATTGAGTTTGTAGTGGAAGGGAATGTTTTCAAATTTAAATTACATACTTACTTTAAACGAATCATGGAACACCGAAGGGAGCATTATATTTAAAAATAACATTATTTATGCTCTATGAATAGGTAAAATGGACGTTTTCTCTACTAAAAATCTTAAATCAAGTAATATAAGAAAATTGTTTAAGATTTGTGGAAGATAATATTTAATAAAGAAAAGTAAATATAGGCAGAATTAATTTTAATAGTATCAATACTGTGCAAAAATTTTAATTTCATTAAAACCATTTATAAGTATTTCAGAGTATAGTTCTTAGTGGCTAGGTTTAGGAATGACATGATATATAAACCTGATTGTTATAGCTAATTTTTGACGGTTAATTCTAGGAATGATATGCTATAATATTATATAGATCTGAGCAGTTTTGGCTCCAATTAACCAGAAATTGCGGTTTGTTTCTGGGAAATGGGTGTATTTCAGCTAAAATGGCATAGTTCCGGGAACTAACCTCTCAGAGGGTATAAAAAGGGCTCATCGAAGGCAGTCAACTTCAGTTTGTTCCAGATTCCGGATTTGCTAACAGTACCTAGCAATGTTCGTGTTTGCCTTCCTTTTAGTGACGGTATTCCTTTCATCCGTACAGTATTGCGAGAGTGGTAAGTTGAACTATTCATTATGAATTATAATTTATTAATTGAAATTTTGTCCTATGGAATATTTTTGCAACACATATTTTAAGATGCTTATGGAATTTTACAGAATGATGTTTGCTAGAAGTAATAACAACGGTTATGGAAGTTGGATTTAGGATCTTAAGTAAATGTTAAGGGGCATTCACACTGGGATTTATCTGAGCTAACGGAGTCAGTTCCATGTGTCGACTAGCTCCGATATGCTTGTAGTTCAGATATTTTAACTCCCTGCGTTATGAGAAAAACTGCTTTTGGAGATGGGTCGGCTATGTCAGTTGTCTCCGTTAGCTCAGATAAACCCCAGTGGGAACGCCCCTTTAGAGTGCATGGATGATCTACTTCGTTAAAGTTGAAATATTATTTATAAATGAAGAAATTAAAGGATTGCGAGATAGAGCTAGGATTAGGATTATGGATTAGGATTATTCAGTTATGGCAAAGCACACGAGAGCTATCTGCCTAAAGGGAGCGATGCCTTTCGTGGAGGACTTTCTAAGGGAAACTGGCTCGTATACACGTTACACATGGGGAAAACCACGAAAACGCCCATGCAGCCAGCTCGTTCGCGGGATTCGAACCTCAGACCGAACTACCAGTGTTCAGCGTCTTTACCGCTCGGCCGCTGTTGGGCAATGGAGCTAGACATAGCGGTGCAGTAGTTCCGAACTTTTCGGAGATTTATTGTTGATGGTATTTATGGTTGATTTATTGTTGATGGTATTTATTGGTTGATTTATTGTTGATGGTATTTATGGTTGATTATTGCTGATGGAATATTTTTTGCCTTGTTGGTAATAAGAATATGCAGTTGATGTTATGATCATGCTTAATGAACAGTTGTCTATGTTAAAAATGTTTTATTAGTATCTATTTAAATGCTTATACTAATTGCATGTATTTTAAAGTTTTGAGTTGAATGAAGTTAAGTGACTCTGTATTAAAAATGTGTATAGTAGTAACCAAATCTTCGAATCTTAGGGCATCTAAAGTGAAAGATATAATTTATTTGAAATTTTTTAGTTCCTATGTATAATAAATATTTTCTTACAACGGTATGCAATTCTTGAACATGTACATAATTAAATATGCAGTTAACATTTGCTTCAACTAGAGAAGTGCTCGTCATGAGTATTAGCTTTAAATTTGTTAGTATAATATCCGTATAAAGTTATGTGAATCAAATCTGCTGTTCTTCAATTAAAATATGTTTATTTTAATTGAATTAAAATAAAATAATTATTAATCATAAATTAAATAAATCAACTAAATATGTTTACCTGAGAAAATTTTAATATGCTGATGAAATTACAAGAGATTACGGAATAAGCGATTTTTATCACAGTTAGCAATAATAAAAATAAAAGCTTTGGAAAAAGAAATCCTCAAACACAAATTCAATTCTCACCAACTTAAAAAACCTGCTTTATTAAGGATATCTTAGGCACATTGCTAGCCCAGACTTTTATGATTTTCTTTCATAACTTTCCCAATTTGTTTTAAATGAACTTTTTGATAGTAAGTAAATTTGTAATTTCCGGAAGAAAAGGGGAACTGAAAACCCAATAAATTCTTTAAATCATTTTCCTGTCTAATAACTTTATGAAAAAAGATTTAGTCAGAAAATTAAGTGAAGTTGGGTTTTCCTTTATTCATAAAAGGTTTTATGTTAATTAACCAGTTATTACGATTTTTACTTTTGCTATAACTTTTTTCCGTAGTCCTCACCAAAATACAAATTAATTGCTTGTGTATTTAACCTAAGAGTCTGAAAATTTAGTTACAGCTTCTGGTAACTTCGTCTTGCTGTTACTTACTATCGTCGGATCTGCTTGTTTCCGGCTTTAGCATTTTGCTAGCCGACGTTTAAAATACGAGCCGTTAATTATTTTGAGCAGCTTCAGTAGTCTACTTCATGTGTACTCTCAGACTGCGTTATCTACACTAAAATTTAAACCCGCCGACCAACCGGTATAGTGGTTAATGTCGCTGACTGCCGTGCCAAAGGGCCCGGGTTCGAATCCCGGAGAAGACATGGATGTTTGTAAATGTATAGTGTCGGTGCGGCATGGCGGTGCTCTAATTATGTGGCGAGCTGAAAGTCCTCTCGTGGGTTTGGTGGAAGGGAAGGGGGTGGAAGACCCTCAGACCCGTGCTCTCCCGGGGTTCTCTCTATCAAAATTGGGGGCGGAACTGAGCCAAGCCACACTGTTACCTGTAAGGTGCTCAAGGCTGCTACCAACGAGATGCTTAATCTTGCGCTCTAGCCACGAGAATTTCGTGGGCATGAGCTGACTACGTCAGACAAGTGAGTATAAGCAACAACAACAAAAGTTAAACCCTCTGTTTCCCAAATCTGTAGCAATTGTACATACAGCTGGTTCCTGTAAGACCATGTTTCTCATCTAAATCCTTAAACTCTTCAACAAGCGCTAGATAGTGGTTAACGAGGGTCATGCACATGTTTACCTCAGGTAGACGCCACGTGCCCCCGTTCTGCGTCACCTAGCGGAAGTTCATCTCTTGCACAAGAAGTTCCATTTAGTTCATTTAAGAGTTAAAAAGGTTACCTTCTCAACACCTTATGATTTGTTTCAGATTAAGCGATAACTCATCTCCAGTTTAATAGGGTTTGAGGAACATTAAATAGAAGTTTCTGGATAGAACAGAATCCTTCATTTGGCACCGAACTATATCGCGAACCATGTCGCAAGACAACGCCATTTTTAACTTGTTCCCCCCCCCAAGATTCCGAGTTCCTACGTCACCAAGGTGTCCGATGGAATGATACGGATTTATTGTGGATCCTATGCGAGCATCAATGAAACCATCTAGTAGTTTCTAACAGGTATGTTTCTCTTGAATAAGCGTACGTTTCTCTAGAAACATAGCGTGACTATGTGTTTTGAATAAGAATTGTGCTTGAGCATTCTCCTTTAATGCAATCCACTTTTCTTGCATTTAAATATCGAGATCAGACATATCACAATTCAGTGGCTCTGTGAGTCACGTTGACGCATTCAAATTTTCAATGTCTTGGAAACAGATATTAAAATATTTTGGACTATCAGTTCCCTTTTAATTATACTTTATATCAGTGGTATTCAAGCTGTGGGTAGCGAACCACTTTGGGCTCTCGCAAGATAGATAAAAATTCTAAAATATCTGAATTGATGGTATATTACTAGAAACTGTATTTTGGAGTCATTTTCATTTTTATGGGATCGCACTGCAATAAAGTGTGAATACCATTGCGATATATCAATCAACCGTTAATTATAAATTTTATTAATTCTTTTTTGTAATCACTGCGATCTTGTTTATGCCATTGTCATAAGGTGGCATAAAGGTTCTTTGTCTAGAACGGGTGATTTCAGAGTGCAATAATTTTCATCAGTGGTGAAATCCCGTGCCCTTGTTAATAATTCCGGTTGCAGCCTCGAAGGTCACTCCAATGGACAAAGAAGTTTTATCATCAGGGTCAGGAGATGGACACCTTTGTTAGGTATGAGTGAAAGAATCTTCCCCCCCACACCCCTGGAAGTTCAGCGCAAGTAAACACAAGGAGATATATAAGGTGGTTTCCTGAGAAGAGAAAAAGAACTTTCCTGTTTAGAGCTATGGACATGTTGGCCTGCTAAGAAGGATCATTCCTCGTGTATAATGCGTTAGAGCATTTACTGTAACAAAATTCTGAAATTAAGGGACTAAATATACCCAAGTCCCATGTTGTCAAGATATGCAACTGCTAAGGTTTTCGTATTATTAAAATTCATGTTATTGTTAAAACTTGAGTTAGAAGTTCATTTCAATCCTGTGTCACAACCCAGGGTTTGCGTAGCGGTTTCGGCCACTACACACACCATACTGGCCTATCGACCTCAGTCGAAACCTTGATCATCAGTGATCGCCTTTAAAATTACATCGACCCCCATAGGGTTAATATGACTCCCACTGAGAAACCCTGCTCTAACCCATACTGTGCTGCATGAAAATGAAAGTGTAAGATGTAGTGTCCGAGAAGGAATCATAGCATGTTGACAAGCAACGAACATTCTATGATGAACTGCCTAAAGTGTGAACCAAAGGTGAATATATCGCGAAAAAAAATAATATTTTCCTATTCAAAGTACTCACCGAAAATTAATGAGGGAAAGGTCAAGATGACGCTAAGAACAACCACAGGGGTTGTTGAATCTCTGTGATGTGATGTTAGTAGATGACAAAAATAAACCGATTTATCCTATTAAAGAAGGCGTTAGAGGTACCTTTTATTGAATAAAAAGCTTTTTCATGGCACTCCTATATTACTTTGCCTAAATGTCATTCTGTTCAAGCTTAGAGATTACATTATATGCATAGGGAAAGTATATAAAATTAAAAATAATTCGGATATTTCATACATTGCTCCAAAACAGCAGACATTCTATAGATTTCATAAACATTCCACAGAATGTTTGTTTTCAATACACTGCCGGGAACATAGGTTTGTGTGGCAGCCAACGTTCTCGAGATTTACGTTTTTTCGACAGATTTATTTTATTTACAGCATTTTTCGTACGTGATATGCGATACAGTTGAAAGTTATGCCCTTGTTGGAAAAATTCAGAAATTCCATAAATAAATTTTTCTGCTTTGTTAAAGTTTGTGCAAGAAATAACAGAGATTTATGATTTCGTACATTTAATATTAAAATAATTTTAAAAGTTGTGCCAAGTTAAACGTAATCCTAGAGATTTAGGAACTAATCCCGTAAATTCCATATTCAGAGAATTATTAAAGATATATCAAATCAAACGCTTAAGAAATAGTATACGTTAAAATAATCACAGCAATAAAACTTACAATGTCGTCTATAGAGAAAAAAAAGGGCTCAGCAACTGTTTGTAGAAATAAAGGAAAGAAAGGGAACATATAGCGAAAATAAAATCATCGAAATAACGGAGTGAAAAAAAAAAAGGAGAATCAAACTGCAAAAATTAACTGAGGAAAAAAAAAACTTTTTGTAGGTACAGAAATATTTTAGGAAATATTATAAAAAGTTTTCCGGAAAATGTGTGCAAAAGACACTTTATATGAAATCAGGTTATTGCCAGTTTTACATTCTTTTAGTATTTCATAATTCATTTAATAACATCCGTCTTAATTTAAAAAATATGGCATCTTATTAATGTCATCTTAATTGCTTACTGATGAAAGCGATTGTGAAACATATATTTTTATTTTTATAATAAGGCATTAATATTTATTTAATAAATGATTCATGATCCAAAAATATAAAATTCAAAATTCTACGACCTCTGGAACTAGACAAAAAAAAAAAAGGAATTCACATTTTTTACGTGTAAAAATATTACGTATGATGAAGATTTATTCCATTATTGTTTTTCTGAACTTTAACCTAAGATTATTTACTTATTTTTAGGATCAAATGAGCTGCGCAAGTATAGTAATTCATATGTGAATCAGCTGTTGTTCGAAGATTGCGTTCGAAAGGAATTGATGAAAAGTCATAAAACTGTCAAGACTGGCCCTGTTTCTCAGCTATCGCAGTAAGTTCATTACCATTTAAAGGACACGCACAAAACTATTCCTTCAGTAATTTAATACAAATGAATTTGAAAAGAGATTACTTAACATTATACGTTTTACGTTTTTTCCTTTATCTTGCCAAAAGTGCAAAGAGTTTCTAATGAACAGAAATTCCACGAAACAGTGGATAGCGAAATACATATATGTTTTTATACTGAAGTAAACAACTGGAAAATTATAACTTCAGATATCCAAACTAAATGAGACTTTAACCCATTCGGGTATTTGAAAAATCCGATTAACTGGATAGAATAGGCGGCCTTTGACATTCGCTGATAGTTGATATCTGAAAATTGTGAATGCTGAATGTTCAAAAGTAGATCGATGCAAAAAAAAAAAAAAAAAAAAAAAAAAAGGAAAGCTTTTAGATTTTATATTACGCCCAAAACAGCGTTCTTCACGGATGATTCAAAACGGGATTTGAAAAGTTCTACAAACATTCAAAGTCATTCGACTCAAAATACCGTTAGACATTGTAACGTCTTTCCGTTGCTGCTCTACCAACATAATACCAGTAAGAAATGTAAGAAACCTTGCACATAAAATACCCGTGCTTGAAGATGCAAACGATGTTAATCTTAATCAACGCATTAAAATGGTTGAGTTTGTTAATCAAAAATGCGTTAAAGGTTTATGAAATAGATAATAAAACAAATTCCACATTTGGGCTTCCAGATGCCCATATTTGAGTGGAGGACTACGTTTTTCAAAATTTGATGTCTCTAGGTACCGTTATTTTTTCACAACGCGAGAAATATACATACATTCATGTAGAATCTTCATTATTTAATTTCTTTAAATATAATGCAGGGCTCTAATATTTGGTGACAACAATTTGAAAAGTGAAACACCACTTTTAGTGAATCAACAGAAAACGCCAAAACGAAATTAATAGCCTATCTGGGCTAATGCTCTTTGGGCTCATAATTTAAAAAGAGCATATCTTTAGAATTTACGATACATAGTCTCGCGTGCTGCTCTTTTCTTTCGTACGGTGTTGCCACTGCTCGCTTTGAATACGTTGAGTTTATTCATCAAATAATATTTGGGGGCAACAGTTTAAAATGTGAAACAGCATTTATAGTGAA
This sequence comes from Stegodyphus dumicola, assembly GCF_044657685.1. NCBI lineage: Eukaryota > Metazoa > Arthropoda > Arachnida > Araneae > Eresidae > Stegodyphus > Stegodyphus dumicola. Next base: position 28,418,103 of record NC_140779.1, on the reverse strand, counting down.
CAAAAGCAAAATGCCAAAACGAAATTAATAGCCGTTCTGGGCAACTTGCTCCTTTGGGCTAATAATTAAGATTAAAAACTATATTTTAAAATTTTTTGTTTATTAATCATATAGTTTATCAATATACACAAATAAGTTAACAATGTGTGTTTTAGCGCTTTCATATGTTTTGCTTTATAAACTTGTCAAGAATTAGTTGATAACCACCCCTTCTTTTTATTTTCTTGATAAGGTGTTCTATAACGTTTTTCGACTGTTTCATTTGCCCTGGATACTTGGAATATACGTTCTCCATTGGGATTGTATTCTTCCATCACAGTCAAAAGTTTACCAAGGTGAATGAAGTTTTCATTCATATTTTTGATTGTCATATTCTTGACGATTTCCTCAGCTTCTTCTTTGTCATTTTATCTGTGCCTCTAATTTAATTCTTGTCGCCTAACTAAGTTTTCATTTGACAGAGGCACTGAGTGAGACTCAATCAGCTCTTTAACATCTTCGTTATTGACGTCCAAATTTAATTCATTCATTAGGCTCATTGGGATAGTTTCCGGCCTTTCTTTAGAATTTATAAAATTACTTGTCATTTGCGGGCATAAACTCTTTCAATATTGACATTTTCTCAGTCTACGATTCTCCAATGTTTTTTATTGAGTTCTATACACTATAGTTCTCTCAAAAATCTGTCAATATAAGCTCACCTTCCCTGTCAGTTACCTCGATGGCCTGATTGTTGTCTTTGTATAATATTATTTCAATGTTGCTATCACTGTTTAATACATGAGGCAAGTAACATTGGAATTGAAAACAAGCATTAACTTCCGGAATATAAATTATCCAGAGATTTTGGGTGTTCTGGAAATGCTTTAAATTGTACATTTTTACATTTACTATATTAAACCGCATTTTCAACATTTTATTTTAATTTAGAAAATTTGGTTTTTTTTTCTCAAAACCGTTGTTAAAATTAAATTACTACTTAAAGCTGATAACAGATGGCAGCACCAAATCTTTCTGGGCATCCATTAATTGATACAAATCATTCAAAAATAGCTTCTTTTCCACACTACTCTTTTTGACCCATTTTAAAAACAAAAAACCCAAAAATTTTTAATTTTTCCACAATATATTTTATAAGCAGGCATCAATGAGTTATGAAATGTCCTTAGTTCACAAAAAAAGTAATGCAACCCTTTTAATTTTGAATGTTTTCATTGCGGTTTCAGTATGAAACCACCACCCCTCTGAGACATCGAAGAAAGGATCAGATGACGCAGTCGCGAGATTTTTTGCAGTTGTGTTTATTGCTTTCGGATGACTGCTGTAAACAGTTACACCATATCTTCATTTGAGTGGCTTCAAAGATGAGGATTTATGGAGCTTTTGAGAGAGGGAAAGCATTTCGTATTTTTTACAGAGACACAGAGCACACTGAAAATGAAATGAAAGCGAAATGAAAAGTGAACCAAGCTTTAAATATTAGCGTCGTAATATTTTCCACCTAAAATAATTTTGGACAATGATGAAATAATGTCCTTTGCCGTATCTTTATCTACATCAATAAATTCTCCAGCGAATTTAATATCTCTTCTTTCAATCTAGTCTTCCTAGTCTTCATGCAAACTAAGAGCCTTAGCTTGAATAATCGAAAACCTCAAAGGGCATTGCTTTGGTACTGACCATTAATCCATAATCTTCAATCCATTAATCCATAATCTTCAATCCATTATGCCGTATCTTTTGGAAACAATCTTTGAAGATATATTTCCACAATTTTCGACAAATTCCTTAATTTTATTTTTGTTTTTCAAAACTGAACATATCGTAAACCTGTTTATGTAATTCGATTATGTTTATGTCATTAAAGCAAAGATTCACCGCTTTCAGAACGTCTAATTTTTATTTCCATCTTTGTCCCAGTCGTATAAAACGTATGAATGCTCAATTTACTTTTGCATGTATCTTCAATTTGTTCATATGAACACTGCAGTTCCATCGTTCCTGATCATGTTTATAAATTTATAAGAGAGGAAGTTTTAAAAATAAACAAATAAATTCGCAAAACACACAGTGCATGCACACGTCGCCTAATACAAGGCTGAACTTGTAATACATTGCATACATTCACGGCTTACAAAACTAAATTAAAGATTCTATCAGATTTTACATAAAATAACTTTAAATTCAAAGATGAAACTAAAATTTACATACTAATTAAAGATTCTGTAAATTAGATAAAATTTCATCATTTAAGGAACGGCTAGCAGTTTTAATTCGAGTGTGGAAGATTTCTCTGTCTTCCTAAATAATAAATATTTTTGGCTTAACAAATGTTGTTGCTAAAATTTATATCAATGCAGTAAGAAATTTATTTAATTAGTGATAACAACCATACATACTTAAGGCACGCTGTATTTGCTTATAATATGTTATCATATTTTATTTTAAGGTATGCTGACATGTGGGTTAACTGCGCTGAATCTACTGGAGGAGAATTTGAAGACAGTAACTTGATTTTCTCACCACCCTTAAAATTCAGAATTATACAACTGTGGAAAAAGATGGGTGATCTACTAGACGTTTCGAGTAAGTTTTATAAACACATTTTTTCAGAATTGTGTATTTTTATCATATTATATTCAGAAGTTTTAACCATCTTTGGTTATATGCTTCCTTTCTTACATTCCTGACCATGTTATAAATGAGATAGAACTTGAAATGTTTAAATTTGAAAATTGACTGACTGCTATAAAAAGAAATCGGCTATATTTCATTTCTTCAAAAATGTAAGAAGTGCTGAGTCTTGTGATCCCTTTATCTAACTATCAAGCTTCTCCTTAATTTTCGTGCCAAAGAGGTAAAATTAAGAAAATTTTACTTAGGGAGATTTTTCCCCAACTCATTTATATAGTTTTCCCGAAGTCCAAGTTTGAAAATGTCATTAGCAATCCAGAACCGCAACAGTCCATCGGTATGCCAACAGAAGACATTTTTCGAATATTTGAAAAGATTATAAGATATTATCTTGCTCCTTCAGCATGCTTTTGGGGTGTAAAGGTAGTACACTCGGCGCTTATTTGAGAGTTCCAGGTTCGAGTTCTGGAGACTGCATTGCTCATTTTTCATGTCTCCTCTTTCAAAAACCTAGTGATCCTACAGTGAAAAAGTGTTGGGAAATTAAATAATTCTTCACCACCAGGACTTGGCGACTGAGTTCCCTAATTCCCAGTCGTTCTTTTAAAGGAGGTTTTTCTCTCTGCTTCCAACGTGCCTTCGCAGTGTAACGGTTGCATACTAGGTGCGTATTCGAGAAGTCCAAGTTCGAGTCCCGGCGAAGGCATTACTTAGTTGTCGTGTTTCCTGCTCCAAAATAACCTATTGACTCTACAAGGTATACGCTTTATATAAATCTCCTTTCTGCTGTTGTATAGTGATTAGGATTTTTGAAGAAGGAAACGCAAAAAATGAGCAATGCCCACATGAACCTCTCGAATACGCGCCGAGTGTGCTACCGTTACACCACGAAGGCATGCAGAAAGAAGAGGGGGGGGGAATACCTTATATTGTGTCTGGGAATTTAGTTGTAGATGTTAAAATGTGACCCGAGGTTTTGTCTTGGAAGAAATCAACTTCTTTTACGTGGAATAAGAAATCGAATACCAACAAAAAATTGTTTTTAAATAAAGGAATCAAAATATTATTTTCATGTACTTTATTTTTATGTTTCTTTTCTACTATCTTAGCGTTCCATTACATCAAAAAACAGTATAACTACAAACGTTTCACTGAAACTTTCTTTAGAATTTTGAAAGCAAGTCTTCCTGTCTAATTTTATGACAGTAGATTGATTCTTTTCTATTCGCAATTATTAAAATATAGCTATGCCTTATTTTATATTCATAACAAATTTCCATTCATCATTCATAAAAAAATCCTAAATCTGAATTACGTTCTGCCGAGTGCTTCAAAAGAAATTAATAAGCGTGGTATTTGTTTGGGATTCTACTAGTTAAATTGTTGTGTATTATTTTAATCGAAGAATTCAAACAAAGATTTTTAAAGCTGATGGTACTGTTCGTTGAGTAAGTGGGCCCTCTTTAGTTTTTGAAATATGCACCATTTTTGCGGATAAATATTTGGATTTCTATTTAATGTAGAAAAGAAAGATTGTTGATTTTTGCTTCATTAGGAATGTCATTATTTATTATACCGTAGATATTTTGATACCAAGATTACTACACCATTTATATACTGAGAAATGAGAAAAATTTTCTTTGGAAAGTGCAAAAACATAACCTTCTATCTTACATTTATTTTGAGCCATTTAGAGCTTATAAAAATTTTAAATAAAGCAGACAATAATTTCTTCCAATGAATTTTTTATCTTTGTTTATTTGAGTTACTTACTTCATGACGATTGTTCAAAATATATAGTTCCCTTCACTCAAATGTTTAAATAAATATTTATTGTTATATAAATATTTAATAAATATTTAATTCCCTTCACTCAAATGTTTGAATAGAACATTACTTTACATTACTTTTGCGTATTGTTGAAATATTCTGTTTGCATATTTTTTTTTATCATTTCCGAGTACCAGTCTATAAAAATAAATAAATAAAATAAAAAGATAAAAGGGAAGAGCTTAAACAGAACTTTCTTTTACTGAACACTGGTAGTTCAGTTGGGGTTCAAATTCCGGCGAATGGATGAGCGTTACCGATATTTTCCCCACATATGACACAAATTCCAGTTAGATCTCTTAAAGAAGATCCTCCACAGTGGCATCAGAGTCTCGTTTGCCTGAGTTAGTTAATTTAACTGAACCAAAATACAAACCAAGATTATGATATATGAGTACATGAATAATAACGCTGAAAATTTATTGAGATGTAAGTGTGCATTTTTTATATTTGTTATGTAACTATATAATGTGTATACTAAGATATTAGTCGTCATCTGCCATTACACCGCTACTAATAAGCTCTTTTACGAGCGTTGCGGCAGTATTAAAAGGTGCTTCAGTTTCTTTTAGAAATATATGAATTTTTATTTCTTGTGCTTTTCCTTATTTTGGTCGATGCCTTTATTTATTTGTGTCTTCGACTTATTAAGAAATGAAGTAAGAACAATTTATTATTCCCAGGCATGTGGTATTTTGCCGAAAAGTCACGAAAGTTTCAATTCTCAAGCAATCGCACTGTACAAGGTGAAAAATGTAGGTTGGAGAAAAGAAGTTAATAACAGAAGAAAACATTACAAAAAGATTTTACTGGCAACTGGTTCAAGGATCTCTCTTATCTTCTTAATTATCTTTTCCGGTGTCATTTAATGTGCTGATTAAGACCAGTATTTAGACAGTCTGGGCTCTAAGGATATTCTAAACCTATTTAAAAAGCAAATAACTTTTATGACTCAGACTCCTTGTAACGCTTCATGTTATCAGCCAATGGAAAGGAGAATTACCTCATTGGAGGCTGCGTCTTCTTTATTATAAAATTCTTATCAGCAGGGCACTGCCATAGCCTCATTTTCGTATTCGAATGCCGAAGAAGTCATTGATATTTGTAAGCATACAATATCTTTGCGGCATGGGAGCATTTCACATGCTGTCCAGACGAAAGATCTGTCCAGATGGTAGTGATAGGCGATAGGATGGGAGATCCTGGGATCCGTTTTCTCGAAGAAATTCTCGTTCAAAATTGAAGTGAAGCTGGGCAAACTCATATTGTCACCTATATTTGTCACTCATATTGTCACCCAAGGTTTAAGCCAACGACAGGTGTAACACTTGTCTCATGGCGACGATAAAATTCCTGAAATTGGTCTGGCTGTAGGTAAGATCAGGACTATTAGAAACTAAGTTCATATTGAAATAGAAACACTATGCGGAGAACACAGTCGGAATTTGATGAGATTGCTAGATAATACAGGCGGAAAGTTTAAAAAAACATATTTCCTCTGTCCAAAAAGTAATGCTGAAGCCGAAAATATACTGTTACGAAATGTAAAGGCGCGGAAAGACAGCTTCCTGCAATTCCTGCAAAGCACCCGACTGAGCTTTCCGGAGTACAACACCCTTCTTTGCTTGGTCGTTCTCGGAACTCCACGTACTCTCGAGACTCTCCACGCTACAACTCGCGATGAATTCGACGACCCAACTCGGTACTCGCTGGCCGGCTGTCAACGCGATCGCCTCCGCAGGGATTGACTCGCTAGACGTGACACACTCACTCGATGAGATACGCACACTAACTGACTGCGGACCAGCAGGGTTTATATAGCTTTCGGCTTGTGTTCGGAAACATTCTGGGCTAAACCGGTAAGAATTCGTTCCAGAAGGTTCTCCGACCGTCCAGGATATATCGCCAATTTTCCAATAATTCCGCCAATGGTATTCCATCTAGTAATGCTGAAGCTGAAAACATAGTTCATCCAAAAATAGACCAACAGATTGTTGCTAGTGTATCAGCGGATTCGGCTGGTACTCGGGTTATTTTATAGAGTTTATTTTATAGAGTTGTTTACTTATAATTGTTCTTTATTTTCAGAAAAATATGGTTTGGATGTCAGTGATGAATGCAAGAAAATTTTGTTATATCGATCTATTCGTGCCTGTTTGCCGACTATCCAAGCTTATTCATTAAGATATAGAGAAGGTGATGTAATGTAAGCTGTTACTTGTTTTATTCTGAAAAATGTATTTAGATTGTTTTATAATACTTATGGCAGTTTTATGGTATCAATCTTTAAATTCACTTTCACATAGCTTATATCCGGTAAATTTTTGTATGGTAGTTGAAGAATAATTTTACATATTTTTGTCTCAGCAGCTTTACTACAGTATATTTTATATTTTAACTATACAAAATGACATAATGTGTACTTTAATATTAACTTTTGTGAAATACACGTGGACCAGTTCCTTAAATATAAGTTAATATATTTAGTGCAAAATAAGATGTATATTTAAAAATTATTATGTATAAAAGCTTGAAACTTAAAAATTAAATATGTAACTATGATTCGCTTTCTTCCAATCAGAAAGATGCCAGAAGATAAAGCAATCTTTCAATACTAATGAGCAAAATAATTAAATTATAAAATTTTTGATACAGGAAAACGTTTTGGGGGCAGAATATGGCTCTTTGTACCTCTCCAGGTACGCCATTGAAGAAGATACATTAACACTTTTTATTATAAAGGAAAAATTATTTTTGTGGTAAACGGTATTCGTCACTTTCGAATAATTACATTTATTCTTTCTGAGTAGAATTTTATCCTTTCCAGTGTATTACAGGGTACTGTGATTTCACGGTTAGAATACTGCTATATTGTTATTCATTACTACCATGGTGTTACTTGCCACTAAAAATGCATTATTTATTATTTCAGAGCTTTTGTCCCTTTCGTAAAATGTATATCATCGAGTCTGATCCCGTGTGGAAATGAAACAGGAAAGTTTTTTACGAGTGTGATCAAGAGAAATGTGAAGTATATATTTTATTTGTCAGGTAATTTCTCATTTATATATATACACATACCTCTCTTTATGTTCTTATAAACTTTTATTAGTTCACACATAATGTTTGTCACTGTGGTCAAAAGTTCGAGATTGATTTTTAAACTATTTTCTGATAAACTGTGTGGGCCCGTCAATACCTCAGTAAAACTCATAATTAAATAAATCACTTTACACAAAAACTCAAATATGGACTGTATACTAACATTTATTAATTACTCAAAAAGCCGCATAGTTAGTTCACATCTCTCGGCGGCGTCTCAGAACACACTCAAAAAACGCAATACAAGTGGCCGTCAGGTGGCGCTATAAAAAACATCAGCGTCATCGTTTTAGAACACAAATATTACATATTTTTCATAGATGGCGCCTCTGGCGTCAACACTGTGGAATTCAAATTTTGCCCACACGTGGTTTGTATACAACATTGTAGAATACAATGTGGTAAAGCGATCTTCTTACAATTCGAATCAGTATGGTTTTGAAATATAATGGTGAAATGAACATATATTCGTTTAGCGAACAAACAAAACAAAATAAACAAACAAACAAAAAGAAACTACGATTTTTTTTTTTTTTTTTTTTTTTTTCTTCATGGTATAAAGCGGAAAAAGTACTTATCACATTTACAATTTTTTTTTTGTTTGAACCAAAATTAAATGACTTAAGTGAACTAAATGTTAGTAATATTTAAAATTTTGACAAATATAAAATTTATTGTAAGTGTTTTGCAAAACTTAAGAAAATTTATCTGTAACTTAATATGGTAAAGGAAACATTTAGAAATAAAGACAAACTCTTTCTAGTTAAATATTCATTTAAATTTCTGTAAAACTACAGTTCATCTTTGTAATATAAGTTATTTGTCATTCTTAAATACATTGTTAATTTATATTAATTTATTTATCATATTTTTTAGATGATAAAGAGGAGAAGTTGAAAGAATGTTTGGAAATGGTGAAAGAACCCGAAATAAATGACTGTGCTGCTGGACTGTATGGATTACTTAGCGCTATTGCATTGGGCAAAATTGTCTTTGAGCCTCAAGTCCGCTTTTCGTAAGCATATAATTAATTAATATTAGTTTATTAATACCATATTTAATAAATATAAGCCTTTTTAACACTAGAAGAAATACCAATTCAGAAGTCAAACAACAAAAATCAGCGTTATATTACAAAATTTTCACAAGACTAGTGAAACCAGAACTAAAACAAATTTAGTTCTGGTTTCACCAACAGATGGCGCCACTTGCTTATTCTTGCCCAGGCTTTCTTATCTTATCTAATCATTATTTCCTATCTTGTTCATTTGCGGTTTTGTAGCTGAGGATGGTGGTTCGGTTAAACCATCGAAACTAGTCCTGTGAAAATTTTGTAAATATAACGCTGATTTTTGTTGTTTGACTTCTGAATTGGTATTTATTCGGCGTGTTATCTTGTCGTAATTGCTAGAAGAAATACCATCGTTTGTAGTTTTTAAATAGTAATAGTGGTAAAGCTATGGCAACATTAACAATGACAATTTTATGCGACAATTTATGTGGTAACAATGACAATTTTGTGTGGTAATAATGGCAATTATATGACAATGACAATTTTATCTTGTGACAATGGTGTAGTTAAATTATGACAGTGACAGTTTACGTTATGACATTATTATGTGGTAATGCTATGGCAACCGAAGATGATAGAGAAAGATTGAGATTTATATATTTATGCCTTTTATTATATATTGAATAAAAACAGAGGTTACAAAATATCTCCGAAATTTTCAAGCTGTCCCCAGATAGCATGATATTCTGTTATTGTTTGTATATTTTTCAAAGTGTTTATTTCAATTAGCTTCAAATCATTGGAAATTAATTATGAACAATTTTTATAATTATAGCTACATTCAGAATAATTTTAAATCATTAGTACTAAAAGTAATTAAGTTATACTATCGAATTGTATAACTTAATTACCGTACTGCATATGCATAGTTATCGGACTGCTATTAAAAAAAATTAGGAAACACATTAAAAATAGGCCCATCAGCGGCCGAGCGGTAACGTCGCTGAACACTGGTAGTTCGGTCCGAGGTTCGAATCCCGCGAACGGGCTGGCTGCATGGGTGTTTTCGTGGTTTTCCCCATGTGTAACGTGTATACGAGCCAGTTCCCCTTAAAAAGTCCTCCACGAAGGCATCCCTCCCTCAAGGCAGATAGCCCTCGAGTGCTTTGCCATAATCTAATAAACCAAACCATTAAAAATAAAGCCCTTTCTAATGTTAAAATTCATCCAGAAGAATAATTTAAAATTTCAAACAAAGTTTAAAAATTAAACTTCATTAAGTTTAGTCCTTCTTCTTCGTTTGCAGTGTACATTTTGCACCGAGCTAGAATAAAGTGGCTAAAGTAACTTTTTAAAGCGAATGTTTGCTTTGACATAACGTGAAGAATATGTACATGCGTTTTCTTTTCTGTTTTTAAAATTTCAATTGATTTTGATTTCATTTGTTTCGTAGATGCAATTTTTTGCCTAGTTGTTATGTTAATATCGTAAACTAATTAGTTAAAATTCAAATAAATATACAAATATAAAAAAATCTGAAATCTTTCAGTTTTTATTTATTACGCCCAAAGGGACGTTTCTTTAACATTTTGTGTGTGTTACCTTTATTAATTAAATAATATATTCTTCGCACTTCAACCATAAAACAGAAATATCTAATATAGTTTCAACAGCAATATCACAAAATATTTAAAAAGAGCATAACTTAAGAATTTCCGATACACTCTCGCACTGGAGATAAATTTCTTTTTTTCGTGCAGTGTTGTCATTGCTCGCTTTGAAATCGTTGAGTTAGTTTACTAATGAAAAAATCGTTAACGTTTTACGAAATATGAAATAGATAATAAAACAAATTCCAAATTTGGGCTTCCAGATGTCCATATTCGAGTTGAGGACAACGTTATACAAAATTGGATGTCTTTAGGTACCGTCGTTTTTTCACAGTGTGCGGAACATACATACATTATGCAGATTCTTCGTTATTTAATTTACTTAAATATAATGCAAGGCTCTAATATTCGGTGGCAACAATTTGAAAAGTGAAACGCAGTTTTGTAGTGGACGACGGAAAATATCAAAACGAAATCAATAGCCCTTCTGGGCAAATTGCCCCTTTGGGCTAGTAACAGCTATAATAAGTGAAATGTGCTCTACATTTTTGCAGATTTCTTTGCTTTCATGTACTTGAGAATTAATTCTGGATTGAAATTCATATCTCAGTTACATTACGTCAAATTACTCTGCGGAGTACTAAGCAAATATTGAAATATTGGGAATTAATGTGAAACTGCAAAATTTAAAAGATTCTTAATTAGTTGTTTTAAATTTTTATAATGTTTGTATTTTCCCGCATATTCATGCAAATTGTTTTCTCATTTCTTTCACATCATACACAATTTCTTTTCCAGATTCTGGTCTTTTTTTTTATTACTTCATGAAATTTACTTTCTTTTTGCTTCTGCGTATCTGCAGCCACAGCTTCCTTACCGGCATTTTCTTCTTTTAATGTTCCAGTTTTACAGACTCATTATCTTACTTCATTTTGCGCGGATGCGAAAAAGGTTTAGTTTGATGTGAAAAGATATTTATAATTCTACGAAATATTTCAAAATTTCATAATAATGGTATTGATTTGTAACACATAAATGCACATTCACTGAGATTATTTGCTTGAATTTAAGTGAGTTGAATAAAAATAACAATTATTCCTCCTGTTAAAGAAACAAATGTAAGTCTGATTATCAAAGAGACCATTTTCGAGAATATTGGAGATAATATTTCAAATAAAATTTGCCACAAAGGCAGAAGCTATTTGCGGAAGTATCCCAACAAAAATGCATCACGAAGATGGATATGATGAGGAGATGATGTACTAATGTGGCGATCACTACAGTCTTTGGATTTAATCTCAGGATACTCTCTTTTGTGAATAGTTGTTAAGGATATTGTCTTCGTACCTTCCCCCTTGGAGGGGGGAAATTGACTCTGGAGAATTCCTGGGAAGTACTGGCTAGGATCTGTACTTAGGCAGTCTCAACCACGGGGGTAGATAATTTGACTTCACAGGACTAGAGCCCTAGTTTATTCTAAGGATGGTTCGGGCTTGGCAGGGACCGTACTGGTGCTGTCGTCTCCGTTCCTTTGGCTGTTGTGGAGCTAGGACGGAGATCACCGACCATTGGGGATTTTGCTTCCTCAGTTTCAGTGACGGGGACTGATAGAGTGGGCGAGGCACGAAGACAATTATTCGATGCCGATGGAGGGGTGCCCGGAGGCAAAGATGTCCTAGCGTTTTTATCTTCGTATTCAGTAGTTGCAAGCGTTTTTATTCCTTGTCCCATACTTTGTATAAAGCCGGGCACGGACTGTGGGGTCTGCGCCGCCGCTGAAGGGCTCTCAGAAGCTTGGGCGCATTCACCCCAATATGGCAGGCCCTAGAGGTTCCCGGTACGGTTTTTGCGTTCTGTCTTTGTCGTGTAACAAAGCTTTTCTTTGCAACCGCTGAGTTTTCTGATTAAATTTGAAACATAAATATCATACGTCTTAATGAATGGTGAAATATAAATATGGTCTTGAATATGAATATGAATATATTGTCTTCTTAAATGATGAAAGATGCCATAACTTAACTTTCCCCAGAATACTGTACAGTTTTGATATTATTCTGGTGAAAGTCATCTTAAGTTAATTCAAAATAAGGTTGCAAATTACACCTTGTTAATTTTCACTAATTAACAAGAAACTTGAGCAAATTGATTTCGATATACGTAGAGCATCTCTAAATCAAACTTTTTCGTAGCTTCTTCTTTCCATTTTATGCACAGTTAAGTAAACTGTCTAAGTAAGTAAACTATCTAAATCTCTAATTTCAGATTAAATTTTACGTTAATGTGTTATTAAATAGTGCTGTAGTTTTTTATATGTATCCACCTTGTAATTTAACTACAGTTGAACTTCCTTTAACGGACACTTCCCATTAACGATCAGCTTTTGAATGCCCAGATCCTATAAGCAGAAGCCCAGCGTGCTTCCATTTAGATTTAAATCCTCGATGATGGGCAAAAGCCCTGATAATCCGCTAACCAGAGGTTCGACTGTATTTGCTAAGAAAAAATTGTGGTTACTCAGACTAAGCATTTGTATTTCAGTTCTGATTTCAAGTGCATCCATCAAGCATTTAAATATTGTGATTCTGAAAGCGTTAAAATTATTACTAGTCTAGTTCAAGACTCAATGAATGTGACTCTTTTCAATTCTAAAGAAAGTAGGTTTAAGCAGTACTATACATTTTGCTCCATAAAATTTGTTTCCATTAATTTTATATTTATTAAGTTAAGCGAATTGTAATTTTATCAAAATTAATATGCTGTTATTTTTTAGTTCTTCGTCGCTCTTCACAACCAGATGTTTTTACTTGTATGCCAGGTAGAATTTAGTTCTTTACTTTAGACTGTTGAATGCTAGTTTTCTAAAAATGAATTCTGCGTATGTTCATTTATGACTACAAATTTTGCAGATGACGTATCTCAAATACAGAGTTGCTTAACACTAAGTTCACTGTATGAAATTAACGAATGTTGTCCAGAATTAGCATGCATCCTAGAAGGTATTGTAAAAGATACACCTGTAACAGAATTATCATTTAGGTAAGTCCAGTATTTCTAAAGTTAAGTGATTCTAATGTTGCTATTGTAAATGCGGCAAATGTTAGGAGGCAACAGAACCTTTGTTTTCTAAACCTAGATTAATTTAACATGTAGCGTTGCCCTAGTTAAAATTCTATAACTGTGTTTATATTTTGTTCTTAAAATTTTTTGAACATTCGAATTTATTTAACCTTGAGATGCACGATGTCTTTGCTTCTGTAAAGCTTGGACGACAAAAGCATATTATTTCCCAAAGGTGAAAGAGGCTTTAACGTAATAAAGATTGATGATAAATAGCGAAATATTTAGCTTCCTTTGATACAACAAAATGCTCACCCATTTAATTTCTGTTGAAATTTAATTGGGGAACGTTGAGAGTTTTGGCTTAGCATGAAACTTGGTTCCTTAATAAGAGCATACGTGCTGTAACTTAAACATCAACTTTAATGGGTGCTTTCCTTGAACTTTACAAAATCGAGGAACAGTATATGTCAACCTATCACACGTGAGGAAAAACATAACATGGAGAAGATGGGAGTTGGATAACGGATAATTAACTTGATTGCTATGTCGTCAAGTTTCTGACAGCAACATTTTCATACAGTACTTCATATTAATACTGTCTGGGACATTCGATTTGATTTCTATTTCCATTGTAATCTTCGACAGCTCTCTTCCATATCAAGATTCCATAAATCAGATCTTCACATCATGCTGAAGAGAATTACGCCTACTGCCCATGCCGGTAACCAGGACGTCGGGAAGGACACACAGACACCTTCTTCGCTTCTGCCGCGAAACTTTATAGTGTTGATCTTTGCTTCTTACGGACTGCGCAGCCGCGAGAGAAAATGCAAATTTCCTAACACTTTCAAAATTTAGTAGTTTTAATCTTTAGATTTTAATACGTATTTTTGTCTTCAGAAAAACTATCAGTTTCGTTAATAATACTAATTTTAATTGATGTTCAATAATTTACACCAAATCTCAAAACTTTCTTTTTCCTTTATAGGAGCATTATGTTTTGAATGCATCACATCTACAGAATTTGAACTAGTATGTTCCCATGGAGCAATACATTCTTTTGAAGAATGAACATAGTCATTTTTTAAAGTATATTAGTATCTTATTTTGATTGAAGTTAGCACGTAATGAAGGTTTGTGCCAACCAGATGGGCCCACCAGCGGCCGAGCGGTAAAGTCGCTGAACACTGGTAGTTCGGTCCGAGGTTCGAATCCCGCGAACAGGCTGGCTGCATGGGCGTTTTCGTGGTTTTCCCCATGTTTAACGTGTATACGAGCCAGTTTCCCTTAGAAAGTCCTCCACGAAAGGCATCCCTCCTCTTAGGCAGATAGCCCTAGTGTGCTTTGCCATAATTAAATACACCACACCACGCCAACCAGATGGTAAACGATTTAATAGCATTCAGTGAAATAAGAAGAGAAATACTTGAATCTAAAATTTAAAATTATTAAAAACAGAAACTTCTGTTTAGCGTAAATTTTGAACAAAACTCTACCGGTTTCATTCTTATTGTTAAGGCTTTCAAAACTCTAACAGTTTTTCCCGTTTTGTTAAAGGGTATCAAAGTAATGAATGAGACGTCTGAAATACTTGATTGAATCAACTGATGATTTACTAACTTGGCATGATTATATTTTGCACATCAAATAGAGTTATTGCAAACACTCCAACTCCCTGAATAGAACCACAGCTGTCAAGTGTGTGTGTGTGGGGGGGGCAAAACGGATGCTTAGAATTTGGTATTAGTGTGGAGCGTTATGTACAGCACATCACAGGACCTCTGTGTAGGGTCCCCATATTATTAAAAATATGTCTCAACAATTCATTTCTGCTCATCATCTTTTTCTTCTGTACATCTGTCAAGGATAATAGTAATAATTATATCTGCATGTGTTCCGCGTGTTTTCTAGGACAAACTACGTGGCTTGCCATAATACTCATGGAACCACGTACTCATGGAGCCACATAATACTCATGGAACCACATTTCTCCCTACCCTGACTTTAAACCTATTGTACCGATGTTATCATGCCATTTGCCAATTTGTATTAACAATTTGCCTGTGTTTGATATTACAACAAAACTCTCAGCACCCTATCTTTTCTAAAGGCCTATGCTATGCATCTGATGATTCGAAGGGGTAACAGGGCATAGGCTGTGGTTTCTGTGGGCTAAATAGAGACAATGTGCTGGAGCATTCGACACGGAGAACAATGCGCTGAAATTCATACATTCGACACGGAGAACAATGTACTGGAATTCGTGCATTCGACACAGAGACTGGATGTAGTATTATGGCAATACTCCGGGTTCCAGACAGAACATTTCAGACTGACAAGAGGCTTCAGAGCGCTGTTTTAAAATTGGGTATTCCATCCTGAACTTTATTTACTAGCTTGCATGCCATTCAAGGACGGCAATGAAAGAACAATGTTCTGAATTCAAGGACGGCAATGAAAGAACAATGTTCTGAATTCAAGGACGGCAATGAAAGAACAATGTTCAGAAGCTACTGCTCTCTCTGCCAGGTAATATAAGACCGAAATTTCAGTGGCTCTGCAAGCACACTGGAGTCTTTGCTAATGAAAAAGCAAACGAATTTGCGAAAGCAACTGCGCAAAATCTGAAAACAAGGACTATATATATATATAATATATAATATATATCATTTCCTTAAATAACATATGAAGACAACTACAAATGCTCTGCTAATAAAACAATTTCAAAAGATCTGAGATCATGCTAACTTAGACAAAAGAGAATACACTTTTGTACCGAAAAACCAATGGAAAGCTACGTATTGGTACATCTGAATTCACATACATTTTAGCAGATCATAGTCCACAAGTGAGATATTTGCATAGTTTCAGCTTTCTGATCAGTGATAGATGCATATGTATCGAAGTCGGTGACCCTGACCACTGTATATTTGAGTGCCCTAAAACGAGAGCGCTTCATCTTGGGAAAACATCCACTGAGAATTGCCACGCGTCGGCTAAAAAGTATCTGAAGGAACTCACCCATAATTAAATATATTAAAAAATGCAGGAATGTAGCTTTCTTGATTTTAAAGAGGTTGCAAGAATAATTCAAATTTACCGTTAGGATCTCAATAGTACTTTGAATACGCTACAATGTTTTACGAGCATGCATATGCTTTTCTGACTATGCAGCTTCAATAAACCCAGTTTTATAAAATATGCAGTATGCATGTTTTTCAAGACAGTGGTAAAGTTTTGTTCATAAAAAAAACAACAGTTTTGTTCTAACCTATATATTCACTGTAAATTATGTAGAATCACCAGCAGGGTTTAAACATGCTGAAAATCAGATAAGCACCATTCTCAAGTACTCTGTCGATGGAGCTGTTCTGTCGGTGGAGTCAAATATTCCTCGCCAGATGACGCTACGTTTGTGTTTACTGTATTCCTTCCCTTTATTTTGATATATAATTTTTGTGCTGCTTCTATTGATTGCAAAATGTTTTACTGCTGAAGAATAAGCACCTGCGTCTGATCTCCCTTGGACTCGACACAGTTTTATTCCGAAGTCTACAGTTACTGTTTATTCTAATTCAACGATTGAATAAAATTATGAGCATTGGAATAGCTTAAAAATAGACATCTATGATCGATGACAATGGCCAGCACAAGCTAACGCCATTCATCGTTGCAGTAAGCCTGAGTACTATATAGGTGACAACCTGACTTTAGCTTAGTTTCGCCCCCAATTTTGAGGGAGAGCCCTCGGGGGGAACGGGTCCGAGGGTCTCCCACCCGCTTGCCCTATCACCAACCTCTCGAGAGGACTTTAAGCTCGCCGTATATTTAGAGTGTCCCCATGTTGCACAGACACTATACATTTACAAACATCCACCTTCTCCGGGATCCGAATCCGAGCTCTTTGGTACGCAAGTCAGCGTCACTTACCACTTTTCCGGTTGGACGGTAGTCTTTAAATCGAAAATCATTATTACACCGATCTTCTTTTTTTGTTCATGCGCATCGGCAAAGGTAACTTTTTTCTTAATTTTTATTCTAACTGGTTTAAAATGTATTTAACATTTTAAGTAAAAACTGGGTTTTGTCAGTATCAGTTAAACTGTATTAACAATTTTCTTTTTTATTTTCAGTTAATTGATTATAAAGCTTTTGGAACCAAAATTCTAATTTATGCGTTCTCTAAGCTACAAAAAAAAACGGGGTTCAGCCTAGTGTATGTAAATTTATAAAAAATGACTGATATTTATGTTGCAACTCGGTTTTCCGTTGATAAATATCAGTATTGGCATGCAAACAATATAGCGAAATTTTCCGATATTTATTTATTATTTGGTAATAACAAATAAATGAAGTGAGGATTGGCGACAAATATATTTACTCGGCTATTAGAACCTTTTATTTGCTGTCTGAGTCTTATACAATCCTAACTTTTAAACAAACTGATAAATTTAATTGAAAAACAAAGATTTTTTTTTTATTTCTATATTTCTGTGATCAAAATTACTCTTTTTTTTCTTTTCAATTTAGCATAAATCGTCAGTTCAGTGGTTGCCTTGGATACGCATTAAGAAAATGTTCAGGGTCTATGCGTTTCGTGATCAATAAAGTCATGTTAGGATTATATGGAATAGATCTGAAAATTCCATTTAACAGGAATAGCATTCTTTCGCTACCAGGTTCGTAGTAAATTTTTATTAATTTGTTTGTAATATGCGAAAATTTTTAGTTAGACCTACTTCCTATTTTTAGCTTTCTTTATAATTTGCAGCAGGTATTAAAACTGTTAAATAATATGCCATGTTTATTTTCAAATTCATATTACATTTTACAAAACAAATTCTGAAAATTACGAACCTGTTCAATCGTCACGCGAATGCATAAAATTATCAGAAATTACATCAAGTGCATGGGCTATATTTCTTAACATTATTGTGTTAAAGGAGAAAATATATAATAAATTATCATTTACTAAGTTTTTTATGTAGAATTTTTAAAATACTTTCTATTTTGAATTAAACTGTAAATAAAATAAATAGAATACAAGTTTATAATCATTTGCAGAGATGAATGACTGATCATACTGTCTAAATAAATGCAAATACTTCACGATCAAATTAATGTTAATTCAACATTTATTATCTTACATGATTAATTTTAAATGAATTCTCTGCATTTAAAAGAAAAAAATTATTTATATATAAATATTATAAAATTTGTTTTATTATTTTTTCGGATCAGCCAGAGTTTAGTGATGAATTTTACCCAGTATTTAGTGATACACCAGAACTCGATAGATCAAAACAGAAGACGAAAGAACAGCAAAAATATTTTAAATAAAACAAGGCGTTACATTCTCGTAACATCTTTCATTCATTTTAAAATGAATAGGTGTATTATTTTTTATGTGAGCTTGTTTTAAGTGTAACATGGGTTTGATTTAAATGTTTTATTTTTCAATATTAACAATAATTATTAGAGCTTACAGTGCATAACTGGATATTGGTTTAAAACTACTTAATCTGTACTGCATTTATTATCATTATTCACAGCTGTTCACTGCATTTTTTGTATTAGCCTCCTCCAGGTTGAATATATATTGGATATAAATGTTTTTACTTTACATACATATGCATTCTAATAATCATATATATATATAATATAATGATTTGGGAATAGCTGGAATGGACTGGCGACGGCTTTTTGTGTTGTAATAATTTGGAGAGGCTATACTGCGTAGTTAGAAGAATGACACTTGAAGACAAACGTGGCTGTAAATTCGCCACTCCTTGAGAACTAATTCTTAGAACGCATATTCCTCTTTAAGGCCCGTCCACACGAGTACGCTCGAAACGTAGCTGACGAACGCGCTGTTACGTTACCAGCGTAAAAGCGTCCAAACGAGTACGCTTGCGAAGACTGCGTTTAACCAATAGAATTATTTTGCGCAAAAATCACGTGACGCTGTGATATAGCGTCAACAGAGCTGTATCTTATTACTTCGCTGTTCTTCTGTATGTTTGCGGCAAGTTGTCCGAATCAGATGATTTTTTTTTTTTTTTTTTTTTTTTTTGTAGCTGAAACTTTACTATTATGTGCAATTATTAAGCAGAGGCAAAACCGCAAAAAATGGCAAGAATGGGTCCGAAAGATTTATTTAGAGCGACCTGTTTTTTTACTGCCTTGTTTGCGAAAGGAATATCTGGAATTATTAAATTCCTACTGTTAGCTCACACTCTCCCTATATCTTGTTCAAATTTTCAGTACATAAAATGCTTTTTATTCATCCACTCAAGTTCAAATACAATTTTTTAAACTTGCAGTGAATGACACTTGAATTTAATACAGCTTTTTCACATATTAAAATTTTTTTAATTTTTAATTAAAAAAATTATGTTTGTATTTTTATTTATTTATTTATTTATTTTTGTATTTTAAAACTTTTCTTTGTGGACCTAAGTAGGAATTGACTTCATTTTTTTGGGGTAGGGGGTATATTACTTGTTTTTTAATTCCTTCAGGATGAGTATCGACCTGTTTGACAGACTTGCAGATTCTATATCGTATGAAAATTAGGATTTATAAAATTTGTTTGGAATACAGTATATAAAGAGAATTAAATTACTTAATTCTCTTTATATACACCATCCACCATATAATAAAACCAATTTCATATTTTTTAACTCGCTCTCCCTCGGTCTTTTGTTTTTCTTTTTATTTATTTTTGAATTTAGAATGAGGTTCAAACTTTGGACAGTTTATGAGAAATTATGTGCATGATAAAATATGCAATAAAGTAAAAATAAAGAGAGAATTTATAGATGATATATGATAAAGAGATGCTGATATATTTTTACATAAGGATTTCTATTTGCACTGCACATTTTTAAACTAAATTAAAAACAATAATAATAATGAATAAAATAAGAAATGAAAACAATAATAATAGGTAAAATAAGAATATAATGATTCATGATTAAATATAAGAAACACGTTTCAAAATGAGAAAAGCTAACTCAATTATACCGCCTACGGGTGAGGTACGAACTTGCCACCTTTCCACTCCTCCGCCACTAAAGCAGCGCGTTGACCACTCAGCTATCTGTGATAGCAGTGTTTGTGAAAAATAATGTAACAAGTAGAAGTCGCTGCAAAGGTAATTTAATTAAACTTCAATAAATGATTGCTGTATGAGACAAGTTGTAACTTTCCTCCAAAATTTCGTAATTGTATTTTATTGAATACTCTTTCACAGTCAACTGCTTTATTTTAGAAGTTATTATATTGCTGAAGTTAGTTTTTGGTGTATTTAATATTGGGATATTTATAGAGCTTTTTATTACACATGATATAGCCAATATTTATAATAATTAAGGAGAATTTTGTAAGGCAGAAACTTTGATTTCGTAGAAACTGTAATTTATTTAGGTTCCTATTACTTACGGTGTTATAAATAGATGAAGCATATGGATATACTGGTCGGATCATTGCTTTATAAGTATACAGTTTTTCCCTTTAATGAAAATTTTAAATGTACACTAATATGTACGGTTTGAGAAATCTGAAGATGGCGTGAACAATGCTGATTATTTTATTGCTGTATACAGTTATATTTCTAAGCAAAAACTCATCTCTGTGTGGCTCTGACGCCATATTGAAACGGGTAAGCAATAAGGTTTTCTGATTATGACACGTGATAAGAACTCGGTCGGCTATTGGCTATACGCGCGCGTCGCGGGCGAAAAAGCTGAACAGGAGCGTACTCAGTTTTACGTCTTCTGCGTCCTGCGAATTTACGCCGGCGTCAAAAAAGTTACGTCAACTACGTTGGGAGCGTCCTCGTGTGGACAGGCCTTTACCCATCATCATTATGCGTTGTTGTGACTTATCTCACTTGTCTTGGTAACATCAGAAAAAACTTACGAAATTCCTTGTTGCAAGGAGTGCAAGATTGCTCTTGTCGTTTTGCAAAGGCTTTGAATACCATACAGCTGACAGTACAGTTTTGCTCAAATCAGCCCCCAATTCTGATGAAGAGCACTCCTGTCCCCCAAACCTCTAGAGAGGATTTTTGGTTCACCGCGTATTTAGAGTGCCCCCATGCCGCATAGACACTATACATTTACGAATAACTGTGCCTTCTTTGGGATTCGAGCCAGTGCCCTTTAGTGTGGTAATCAGCGTCACTAACCACTATCCATGTCGGGCGGCTCCATCATCGTTAAGGGTGTGCTATGCACCCCACAATTTTATATAGTTTATTACACCTTTAGACAATGGACGAGGTAACGGGGAGATGGCAGCACATATTAGCAAACGCAGCAGAAAAACAAAAAAGTGGAGAAAGTGCTCATTAACGAAAGTAATTAAAAGATTCAGTTAAAATTACACACCGAACAATGATTATTGGAGGAGTTAAAGCAACAAGAATCAGCGTAATATTCATAAATTTGCAGGACTAGTTTCGAAGGTTTAAATATTGAACCTACTTCTTCAGTTGCAGAAGTGTAAATGAAGAAAAAAAAGCTAGTGATAAGATAAAGCAGTAAAACTGAGAGGAAGTCAAGGTACCTGCGCCACCTATTGATGAAAATTGAAAAGAACTATGATATAACTTCCTTAAAAGTTAAAGGTAAAAATGATTGGAATATAAGGGACGTTAGCTAGAACTGGAGGATTTTAAGAATGTGAAGCGATTCTAGAAAACATAATTCGCCAACGGAAAATGTTGTTTGAATAATTGTGACTACAGGAAAATGGAAATGTGATTTCTGTCCAACAGTCTTGGGGAACAGAGGATTTTTGCGTTTTTTCCTTTTATATACCTCATGCTATTTAACGGGAAATTTCAAGACTTTTTAGTCTAACCAGTATGAATTAAACCAAATTGGCAAGAAATCCTGTATCTATCTAGAAGTTTAGATTCGGAATGTGGCCGTTAAGTATAGAACTACAAATTTTATTGACAGAAGAGGAATTGAACCGAAAGTTGAATTTCTGTTAAATACGTGCCCTTTCATAGCAAATCGATGGAAAGAAAGGAATGACAACAGAAGTCTTATAATCTCCTAAAGCGAAAGGGCATAAATATAAGTATACAAACCGAAGTAACGCATAAAAATTTAGGATTCGTATTTTTATACAAAATTAATTTTTTAAAATTTAAAAATACGAAAACGCGAATCTTTGCCTCTCTCTATATAACACTGCGCCATTATTGTAATAAGATGACCGAGTGAAAGAAAGCTGCAACGGTTTGGCGACGGTTCTCTGCATTATAACTTGAAGAAATTTTACTGCCTAGTTAAAAAAACCGAAAACTTCCAGATGTGGACGTTTGGAAACATAATTTTAATCCATTATAATTCACATCAGATTATTTTTGTAGACAAGATATGTTTTCAATCATTGTTAAATATGACAATTTTTATGTACACCAGTTGAAAGAATACGACGTCATCCTAGACAAGCAAGCATAGCAGCGCAGAGATGTTTGCAGGGCAGAAATTAAGAGAAAGAAGTGACATGATTGCTCGCGAAGCAGTATTTATACTAGGTAGGTGCATATGCATAGTCAAGCCGCTATTGGTTAATTTTAGGTTTTAGTTCCCTTTGCAGGCAGCGTTATATAATTTGGAAAGATCTCGAATCTGGGAGAAGAGATAAACTTAGGGGAGAACATCAAATTTAGATAGTCAGTTTTGAGCTCGCCAATCATTTGTTAACGTAGCAATCATATTTTATTATGTCTTATATATATATATATATATATATATATATAATAAAAAGTTTTTTTCATGATTTACATTCAAGTTCCCTTTATAAAAAGTTTTTTCGTGATTTATATTCACGTTCCTTTCATAAAAAGTCCCCCCCGCATGATTTACATTCAAGTTACTTTTAAAAACCAATTTTCGGAATTAAACTTCCTACTTCTGGGTTCCCTCATTTTGATACATTTTACTAAATTTATCTTAGGAGATTAATACGAGTATAATCAATATTTCTTTAGTAAATAAATAATATATATATATATATATATATATATATATATATATAGAAAGAAATAAGTAATTTAAGTTTTTATGTATAAAGAGTACTCATAAAATATCGACTAGTGTATTCGGGAGTTTAGAAGGCCTTTTTCTAAATTTATTGTACTTACACTGTTACATTTGTCCAAATTATTTTACTATAGTATGTATATATTACAGTTATTTGAAATAATTTGATATTTATTTTTTTTCCTTTCTAATTAATTTTGGATAATATGTGTATATAATATTAAACTGTAGACTTTTAAAACTGCGTTAGTTTAAATATATTTTGAAATTTCATAGGGTATTATGAAGAACAAGCCTTTGAAATATTGTTTCCGCCTTATTCTGTACCTGGTAAGAGATTTTTTCCCCATTTCGGATATGTTGTCAACTTATTGCAAACTACAGTAAAAATTACTAAAAACTCATCTGGAAGAAAGAAGATAAGAGCAGAAATAGATTAAAAGTTCTAAATATGCTTGTCATTTTAATTTCATGCTATTGTCATATAAAATAAAACTTTCGGTTAATATTATAAATAAATATATTATATTATACTATTTCGATTATATTATAAATAAACCAAAATTAATTTCTGAAATCAAAAAAGGATTAACTGCTTTCAGATAGATTACATCAGAAAACATATAATTATTATAAATTAAATCGAATTATGCATCTAGAATCTTAACCTCTACAAGCTGGAATCGAAACACCATTTTGACCAAATTTAATGAAAATTAGACTGCCAAACCAAAAATAGAAAAATGCAGGACGAAGAATAATTTAAAAACATTCAGATAAATGCCTATTACAGATGATTCTCTGCCGAGCTGGGACCACAGAATTACTATAAATTACCCGTTTGTATAGATTTTGAATGTCCAATAATTGTACAATTTCTTTACTATTTGTCACTGTATCAGTAATTAGAAATTACACCATTTGAGTATGAATGTATATTAATCCTAAATATCCTACACATATATATATATCCTATTATATTTTAGTGTTAGTGATATAGCTATTTTTTGTGCAATAAATTCACAATAAAATACATGTGAAAAAAGCAATAACGATTATATTTCAATATTATTAAAAAAAAAGATTATTTTAAACGTAAAGATGCAAGATACAAACATAATACCAAAAATCAAAAAGAAGACAGTTATGCCATTTGAATGGAATATAGTGACTATAGTAGTTTAAGCATAGTATCAATAGTCTTCGTATTTTTTCATTTTAAATGAAAAATTTTCAGATTTTTGTTTTCAGACTTATTTTAGGAATTTGTGTAGTTAAGTAATTTTATGTACATCTTTTTAACAATTCATTCATTCAGATTATCGGTTGTTATAAAACTGTTATTTAGTTCATTCATGACGTTCTACATGGTCGCACTTTAGTCATCGATTTTTAACATATTTCCAGCTAAGCTATTGAATTCAAAGTTTGTGCACACCCTGTTTTTCAATAACAATGTAATACAATGAAGCAATTTTCTCAAAGGCCGATTTAGATTTGTTTTAAAATTTAATGTTAAACGATTTTTTCTTCTTTGCACGAAGTAAAGGAACTACTGTAATCGCGAAAAATTTTGGGTATCATATTTCAACAAAAATATCAATTTTGATCATTCTCGAACCCATTTAGACCCTTTTTTTTTGCATGACATAGAGACAGAATAACGGACTATTCCTTCTCCAAACGGATTGTAAAATGAATTCAGAAGGGAATTTTTCGTCAACGTTTGTACGTACGTATGTACATATCTCGCTTATCTCAAACTCGATTAGTCGTAGAACGTTGAAATCTTATATGTGGAACTTCTATGACATGTAGCTGTGCACATACCTTTTTTGTTGCAAACAACCTCACCAAACGTTATATATATATATTATTTTATTAAATATTATTTTATTAAATATTATTTTATTAATTTATGCACATTTTTTCTGCATTTCATTTAAAGTTATTTCCTCGAATTTCATATGTTTCTCATTCAATTAATTCAGTTCTCATTTCACGTCAAGGCAAAAATATATATTAACTTAGAGCATCTTCACTAAAAATTGTAAAATACAGAAAAACATAAAACACCAAATACAGTTAAAACAAATTTAAAAAAAAAAAAAAAAAAAAAAAAAAAAAAAAAAAAAAAAAAAAAACAGTTTAAAATTAGAGGTTCTACGCAAAAACAAACAATTTGGTGAGCGAGCAATTAGGCAGATTTTTCGATGCAGAAAGCTCAAAGTTTACTTTTGGTCCCATTTGGCAAAAAGACACTGAAGGTGTAGAACTTACTTACTTCACTATTCTACTAAGAGTTTGAAATGTAAACAAATGGCGGTTTTGTTAGACTTGTAGCACTTAAACAAATCAATCACTTTTAAAGCAAAAAATGCAAAATTTGCCAACATATAAGAATAAGAAAAGCTGAGCTCACCGAGTCAAGTGATAGAGTGGGTGTACATATATGTACATTTATATACCTTTGATGCGGCAAACAAAAAGGGAGAAGCACAACTACATGTTATAGTAGTCTCTCATATAATAAAGTTTAGACGTTCTGAGGACACTTGGTTTTGAGTTATGCGAGATACATAGTACGTCGAAAAATTCTCTTCTAAATCCATTTTAAATACATTTTCAATCCGTTGAAGAAAAAGAATCTTTTATTCTGTCCGTATGTGCAGATGGCATGGAAAAACATCTTTCAAATGGTTTCAAAAGTGGTAAAAATGGATATTTTCTTTAAAATATGAACAAGAAAATTTTCGCGATTAGAATACGAGTATTTCCTTTACTTAGTACAAGGAAGTAAAAAAATCTTTTATGACTTACTTTTTTCCGGTCATTAACTACTAAAGAGTTTTTGCCAGTAGATCGCATTAAAGTGCACTAGGCAAAGATATTTTCAAATAAATGGTACTAGGGAAGTACCAACACCCGTGGGCGAAGAAAATTCAGCTGCGTGAGCAGGCATATCTTAATACTTACGAAAGTAGGCGTTTATCATAAAAATTGTGCAGTGGTAAGCAATGGCATTAAATTGAAGCATGTAGGCAGGTTCAGTGAGTTGTATGGCAAATGCAGGTGGTGAGCTCTATATAGCTAGTAAGAGTGCAGGATAAGCAATAGTGAGACATCATGAAAATGGCGCGAAGACAGTTTGAAGCTGTGAACGGCATAAGAGTTCAAAGTCCTTCAGAAGTATGCAGTAGTTAGATAGGCCGTAAAAAGTTCAAACGTTCGTAGAATCATACGATAAAGTAAAAATTCATACAAAATAATTTTAAAAAATGAAATAGTAACATAAAAATCTTGAATAAAAAATTTTCTTGATTAACATTAGTATAAGATGCAACACAAATAAAAGGATAGAGTCCAATTAGAGTTCAAGTAAATTTTAAAATTAAATTTTACAAGTTACCACCATAACGAATTGTGATGAATTGTCCTTGGGTGTTTGACAGTATATTCAATTGTTGGATCATAATCCAACATTTGTTTAATTGCGTTATACTGACTATGCTTCATCTTCTCGAAGAAGTTGTGAGCTGTCATGAGTATAAAGTTATGCACAGATGGAATATCCAGGTCGTTATGAATTATAGAGTTTCTCACGTACCAAGGTGCATTCACAATGCTACGTAGAATTTTATTTTGAAGTATATCCAATTTTTTGCGCTCAGTTTTATTGGCGATTGCCCATGCCGGCACTGCATATAGCATGATCGGTCGAATTAGAGATATGTAAAGCATTTTCTTTATTTTTAGACTGAGCTTCGATTTTTTGCCGATAATAGGATAAATTGCCATGTAGGCTGCATTTGCTTTGTTTAAGATATAAGAAATATGATCTTTGAAGTTGAGAGATTTATCTATGTAAACACCTAAATATTTATAGGAATTAGCTACAGGGATTAGAGTTCTATCTAAGTAGATATCAGTATTAACTCTTAATCTTGTTTTGTATCTCCGATAGAGCACAATACAACATTTAGAGGCGTTGAGCTTAATTTTCCAAGTCTTGCACCAGTGATTGATCATATTGAGATGCATTTGTAAATTACTTAGAGCGAGCTGGGGACTTCTGGATTCAGTCAGTACTACAGTGTCGTCAGCATATTTGAGTACTTTCGTGTTGAATGGGTGCGGGAAATCATTGATATAAACATTATAGAGCCAGGGGGAAAGAACGGATCCTTGCGGCACCCCGCTATGAATTCTTTTTCTGACAGATAAGGCGTCACCGCAGCGAACTTGAAAAGTCCTGTTTTTCAGATAGGAACTAATGAGTTTTACGAAACTGTTTGGAAGCATAAAATTATTCAATTTATGCAGGAGGCCTGCATGCCACACTCTATCAAAGGCCTTTTCGAAATCGAGATAGCATGCAGCCACCCCGTTTTTCTTAGTAAAGGCTTGCGAAACAAATTCCACCAAATTGAGAATTTGATGAGTCGTGCAGTGTCAACTGCGGAAGCCGAATTGCAGATCATCTATTAAATTGAGTCTTTCGAGATGGTTAGTGAGCCTTGAGCAGAGGATTTTCTCAAATACTTTTCCTAATGAAGGTAAAAGACTGATAGGTCTGTAGGAAGTGACGAGTTTAGGATCTTTCTTTGGTTTTAAGATATTGACTATTATGGAGTGTTTCCATTGCTGAGGGAAATAATTATTTCGGATGCAGGCATTAAAAATATTGACTATGTTAGTAATACAACGTCTAGGAAGAGCTTTAAGTGCTTCATTGCTAATCTGATCATAGCCTTTGGCTTTCCTTGGCTTGAGTTTGTGAATAATTTCTCTTACTTCTTTTGGTGAAGTAAAGGGAATGAAATTTGTTATAGGATAATTGTTAATACTGTCAATAGTAAAATTAACTTCTTCTTCTTGGGAGTTATTCTCAGGCGGGTGAGGTTGAAATATTTTCTCTAATTCATTAGCCATTATATTAGCAATCTCGTCCTCAGATTGATAGGAGATTCCCATGTGATGAATTGCATGAGTTTGATTTGGTCTGCTATTTCTTAGAGATTTAGCAATTTTCCATACTGCTTGATCTTGAGGATCCAGGTTTGATAGGAGAAAGTCCCATTTTTTGTTTCTGAATTCCATAATTTCCTGCTTGATTTTCCTGTTTAAAAAGTTGATGTGCCTTTTGGCACGAGGGTCTGCGGACCGCTGCCATTCCTTATGTTTTCTATTCTTCTCTGTAATAATATCTTTTATATATTTAGGAAGGGAGAGAAAATTAGTGCTTTTGCAGGGATAAGTCGCATTATTGATTGAATCTTTCATTTTAGTGGTGAATTTATAAATTTCATCTTCGATATCACCGCAATGATTATAATTATTTCTGCAATTATAGTCTTTCATAGTATCAGAGAATTGGGTCCAATTTATCTTAGTTCTGTGTTTCTTTAACGGGGGATAAAAGCCATAAAAGTCGAAGTTCACTGGAAGATGATCAGAATTTAAGTCCGTTATTACTTCTAAGAGAGGGGTATGAGGAATATTTTTAAGAAGTACAATGTCCAAAACTTCGCCGTTTCCGTTAGCACCAAATCTTGTTGGAGAAGTGGGAGCAGCAAAATTGAGGTCGTTGCTAATTAAAT
This sequence comes from Stegodyphus dumicola, assembly GCF_044657685.1. NCBI lineage: Eukaryota > Metazoa > Arthropoda > Arachnida > Araneae > Eresidae > Stegodyphus > Stegodyphus dumicola. The sequence goes on along the minus strand of NC_140779.1, from coordinate 28,389,191 downwards.
AGTTATGTAAAATGTTTCCATTGCTATTAGATCCTCTAGAATTCCAAGCATTATGCTTTGCATTCAAGTCCCCTGCGATGATAGTCGGGAAGTTGGTGGAGGTTAAGATATCCAGGTCATTATTAGTCATCAGATTATTAGGAGGATTGTAAATAGAAATAAATAGGTAGGCTTCATTTAAAGCAGTATAAATGATAGCTGAAGTAAATTCGAGCAGACTATTGTGAGGAAGATCATATTCAGTATGCTTCAAGTGATTTTTAATGATAATTGCAGTACCACCCCATCTACTTCGGGTTCTGTCTTTCCTTATAATATTGTAGCCGTTTATTTTAAATTTATCGCAAGCTTTAAGGTGAGTTTCACCTATCATCATGACATCAATGTTGTACTTATCCAAGTAATCTTTAATTTCTTGATATTGTTTTATGACACCGTTCGCATTGAAATAGGAAATTTTTAAGAAGCTATTGGTAGCTGAAATCATCGCGTTTATATTGCTATGAGGTCTAAAAGTCATAGTCTAAAGAAGTGAAATATTCAATTGCGGCCATTCCGACCTCGAGTTTACCCATGATGTTTTTTGCTTTTTTAAATTCTGTAAAGAATTCTTTCGCTTTTAGGAGTTGTGTTTTTATCCACTCAAAAAATGAAACTTCTTTAGCTTCGCTTTCTTGTTTATTTTTGTTTTCCTTTTGAGTTGTCCAGCTTGGTTGATTTTTAGTATTTTCGTTTTCCGTAGCTCCAGGGAGAGAAGGAAAATCTTCTTTATTTAATTGAAATTGTTTCTGTTCATGCTTTCTCTCGTTTTGATTGCTCTTATTGAAGACTCTTTTGGGTAGGTTATCCGGATGGTATTTACATTCCTTCGAGTTGCTCGGGTGGCAATCGCCGCACAGAACGCAGAGCGCTGGTAGTTTGTCCTTGTTCTTCTTACAGGTGTAAGTTTCGTGCAGTTCGGCGCATTTAAGACACCTAGGTTTGTAATGACATAGATCTCGAGTGTGTCCGTATCTCTGGCACCTGTGGCATTGCACAGGGCCAGGTCTGGATTTGTAAGCACGGACTATGACGTCTAATCCACGAAGTTGCTTTATTTGGTAGATTTGTTTACCCTTTTCGTTTCTTTTGACCTCGACTAAGAATATAGGTAGTTTAACAATTTTTCCTTCTCGGAATCTTTCGAGCTGACGTATCTTTTCTACAGGAATTCCGTGTTCAGTGAGTTCTTTGTGAATTATTTCCACGTTTGAGTTTCTAGGCAGTTTCTTAATTACTACTTTGATTGGTTTTTCGGAATTAATTTTGTATGTGTGGAATTGCACACCTCGTTTGGCCAGAATCTCCGTGATTGCGCGATAGTCATCTTTATCCCAGACTTTGATGTTGAGTGTATCTCCTGTGAGATTGCCTTTGACTTTTTTTACTCCTAAATTTTCGATTTCCTCTTTTAACGTATCCCAGTTGGCTGTAAAATCTGAGAGAACAATTGGGGGAATATGTCCAGTGCTTTTTTTGGCGAGAGTAAATCCTGCGGACTCTGAGTTCGATTCCTGCTCCATGCGGTCATCGTCCTGTAGGTCACTGAACTTATTTTTCTGTACGGGTAGTTCAGCTTCCGATGAATTTGAATGCGTTCGTTTATGCGTGATGCGGGGGGTTTTAAACCCGTCGCTGTCAGTAGTAATTTTCATTTTCTTATTCTTAGATATAGTCGAACGCTCTATATTTTTTGCATCGCTTTTTTGTGTTTTATTAGATGCTTTTGCCTTTAACATAGCATCGCTTTCGTTGTTATTTTCCATAATGGAATTGTTTGTTTGATTTTTATGCATGACGGCCAGATTTAAGAATGCGTCGTAATCTTGAATGATGCGTTCAAGTTCCGCTATACGTTTGAGATCATCGCTAGTTTTGTTTTCAACTGAGTTGAATTTAAGGAGATCAGCAATAGCTTGCTTTTTTAGGGTTGTGTAAGAGCTAACATTGGGTGGGAGATTAGCTCTCTCTAAGTGTATATTAATTCTACCGAAGGCTTGTTCGGCGGCTGAGATTTCATTATCTAAATTTGCGGATGGCTGACACTCACTCATATTTCACCGAGGTAAAGCATAGCGAGGGAATCAAAAAGCAAAAATATCTTACCTAAATCCAGAGCAGCAGCTTCGGTGAAATACCGGAAGGCTTACTCCAAAGAAAAGCAAAAATATCCAAATGGATGCGCAGACGATGCGTTGAAAAACCCGATCTGGACGCGATTAAAAAGGCAACCAGCTCAAAGCAAATTCCAACTCAGAATGAAAAAAAAAATCTTTAATCTGGCAACGTCATATTATAGACAAATACCTCGAAGATTTTACCAATAAAGTTTCAAAAAGTTAAAAATAATCAATAATTTATTGAACATTATTATAATTTTTAATAAAATTATTATTTTTAAACATATATTAAATATTATCAAAGCATTAAAAAATAAAATATATAGGACTAATAAAACAAAAAGAAAACTGCAGTCTGATTTTGGTATATAAGTTTCAATTCATCACATGAAAAATTTAATTAATTAAGATAGGCTGACAAATTTAAGAATTAGTCCTGAAGAAATTAAAGATGTAGAACATAGGATTTTGAACTGAGAATGAGTTTAATTCTACCAACTGACAACAATTGCTTAGAAAAATAGACGAAAATTTCAGAAATAAAAAATGTACAAAATATATAAATAAATATGCTCATTCTCAAATTGCGATATAATATTGATGAATGTCACCAGTATTGTCAATTTAATGATAAATGATTAAAAATGTAATTTTGCTTATTTTCCTTCATTATTTTGTTGTGACGTTGTTTTCGCACTTTAAATAAATATCGTTTGTAAAAAACCAAACTGCTAATAGTTTTCATAGGCAGTTTTTTGGCATGTCTGCTCAACTCGACAGAACTTTTTCGCAGTCTGAAAGTTATTTTTTGAATTCAGTTGCTTTTTTAACTCTTCTCCCGTTTATTCTTTTATTATTAAAAATAGTTAAAAAATCTTATTAAATCACTGGTTAGTTCATAGGTCATCTAACAGATTTTAAAAACAAAATAACGGCATAGAAGATAATTAGAATCATTGTTTTAAAATATATATTTGGTGAAATATGTTAAAATTCCGGTTGTCTGGCAAATGGAAGTTAAAATTTTTTAAACTTTTAACGCTTCTAGGAATGTTTTTATGATTACAAATGTTTTACTAAATATTTTATTTAAAAGAATTAAATTAAATTCCAGATGCGTAATTTATCTTTTATCATTTTAGCTATTATTTTGAAAGAAATTAGCATATGCCTTCAATCAGATGGATACATTTTAGAAGACTGCTGCGGACAATTAGTTGACGCAATAGTAAAAGTTCTTAGGGATGAAAGCTTGCCATTTCCTTTTCAAAAGAAAAGGTAACTTGATATAATTTTCTTCAAATAAAGTTAACAAATATTTTGCTAAATATTTTAATCAGGTTATAATCTTTGCTAGGAAATGTATGCAACATTGCATTAAGAAAAGCATTTATCGGTGCTCTGAAGCTGCTAGAATATGGATAGAAAAGTTAATCTTTGGTATAAAGGAAGCATATGACAAACTTTCAAGTATGAAAAAACTTTTCCTCAATATTATGTCCAAAAAACATCTAAATAACTTAAGTGAATTTTGTTGAGACTATAATGAGAATTTTTATAAAATTTTAATATTAACTTCAGGAAAAATTTAATATTAACTTCAGCAAACAAACTAATATTATATTCAAGAAATATTCCTAGAAATTATTTACTTTGATTACGATATTCAAATTTTATTACTTAAATAGTTACAAACAAGACCAAGATTTTGATGACATGTTAATTTTTTTTCAGTTTTTGAACATTTTCTTTTTTTAAAGCATTTTTTTAATTTTTAGAATATTTTGGGGTTTTTTTAGGGCATTTTTTAGGCACTTCAGAGCATTTTGAAGCATATTCTTGTAATAAAACTGAAAAAAAAGTTGCCCTTGAAATAACGCTGTCTCCACAACTATGTACTTATTTTTACTAAGCAGGCATATCCTATTCACAGATAATTGATTATGCATAGTCCTATCTATCAGGACAAACTTTTTCCACAAGGTACGAACGAGTTTTATTTTATTTTATTTATTTATTTATTTATTTATTTTTTTTTTTTTTTTGCGAATTTTTCCATAACGGCATTTATTAGTCGTTATAACTTTTTGTGCACGTTCAGTTGCATAGGATTGTATGCAAAGGTATAAAATCTAGGTTACCTGAGGGTTATTATATACAATAATTTGAAAATAATTGTTAAATAATTTGATGCAAGAAAATAAAATTGGAGATTTTTCAACTTGTTAAAAAATTGGAGAAAATTTCCTCGTTTAAAACATGTATACTATGAATTTAATTTACGTACGTCAATTTTTAACAAATTAGTTAATGACAACAATGAATGCAATTTGTTATGAGCTTTTTATTTATAAACAGTCCCCCCCCCCCCATTTGAGGTCCATTTAAGTCCATTTAAGTCCTCAAAAGTATAAGTTTTGTTAACTATAAAAACGATCAAATTAGAAAATAAAATCAATATAATATTTAGAAAACATATAATAAACGTATTAACATATAGCAATATTTTTCAAATCAAATACAAACCCTTAATTATATCCATATAATATAAAATGGACTTAAACACTTTCAAATGAAACTGCTCATTTGTTCTTTGCATTGCTCTTGTTTTGTGAAACCTAATTATGTCAACACATGCGCAAATTCTAACATTCGTAAAGATCCCATATTACTTATGTATTTCATGAATCTTAGAGGTATTAATAGTTTTGTGTTATAGATAATCCCTGTGTGTGTGTCTATATCTGTCCATAATATTGATTCTATCTGTCCTTAATATTGAATCGAAATGAGAAATCAAATGATGCTTCGTTTATAAAATAATACTACATAAATAATATATATACATACATACGTATAATAAAAATTGTACTACTTTGGTAGACGGTTGCACGGATTTTTGGCGATTTACATTGGCGCAATTGTTGGCGCGGTTTTTACAGTCGTCAGCCATCTTGAAAAAATCTGATATGTACACCACATGACTTCCTTGTACGGAATATTAAATTATACGCATTTTTTTCTTGAATTTCATTTAAATTGATTGGATTGAATAAAATCTACTTCGTCGACAGCGCATAAACCACAATAGAATAAATGCACTCTTTAAAATTCACTATATTTGTTTACTCTGAATGCATAAAATTTACATCATTTGAAGAATTATCTTATCGTTGCCACATGTTCTATTCAAATACGTTAATAAAGCTAGAACGATGTATGAAAGAAATTAAGAAAACAAAACAGAAAAGAAACAGTTTTTCACAGACGATTTAGTATTTCTCATTCAATTAATTCAGTTCTCACTTCGCGACAAGGCAAAAATACATAAAAACTCAAAATATCTGTATTAAAAATTACGAAGTAAATCTTAAACACTTATTTCCTCGAAAAAATTCCAGAAAGGATTAAGCATGATTTAATTCGCAATAATAAATGAAGGCGTTATTTTTGTTGTTGCGAAGCTTAGTTTCTCCAGATTGGCAACAAATCTACAATTCTGCTGTTTCAAATGTAAACAAATATGCCCGCCATGTTATTTAAAACTTAACCGCACTTAAACAGCTTTTAAATTGTTGATAATTGTACAAATATTGCTTCCAGAATTCCGAAAGACATAAAAACCTTAACCGGAAGATAAGAACAACATAATTCAATCATTTTTAAAGCAAAAAATGTACAATTTACAAACATATAAGAGTAAAGAAACTGAAATCACTGTGCCGTGTAACAGAGGGGATATATGTATATAAATATAGTATTTATATACGTTTGGTGCGGCCGATTGCAACCAAAATACGAGGTGCACATCTACATGTTATAGCAGTCCTATATACAAAATTTCAACTTTCTGAGGCTACTCGTTTTTGAGTTATGCGAGATACGTACGTACACACGTACGTACATACGTTCGTACAGACGCCACGATAAATTCTCTTCAGAATTAATTTTAAACCAGTTTTATAATTTTTTTGGAGGAAACGAGTCTTTTATTCTGTCCTCTCGTACAGATATCACGCAAAAACATCGTTAAATTGCATTCGATAGCGGTCAAAATGGATATTTTCGTTGAAATATGCTGCCTGAAACTTTTTGCGATTACAATACTTCCTTTTTACTTCGTACAAGGAAGTAAAAAGCTGTTTTTACGTATTTCACGCATAGTAAAGTATTCGAAACTTTAAAAAAATAAATATCGTTAAAAATAATGGATTAATTTTTTGTTGAAAACGTTGTTATTTTTTAAGATGGCTGGCAAATATAAATAAATACATTTACTAAGAGTGTAAAATGCTAAAGTAAGGTTAAATTATTACTTTCATATAATAGAATAAAAACACCGCTATAAAAACATTGCGTCAACATTTAATTGGATTAAAATATTACTTAAATTGAATATCGAATTAAAAACATCATGCCAACGTTTAAAAAAATTAAAATATTAGTTAAATTCAAATACTTTAAAATAAGTTTTATAGGATATAATTATTTAACATTAAAACATATGTGGCAATAAATATCTCAGGAATTTTAGAAAACGATGTATTAATTTTTTAATAAAAATTGAAGTATACAATTATAAAGTAAAATAAAAATATGTACTTACATTTTTTTAAAGTATTTTACCTGTCGTATTTTGATAAGTACCGAAAAAAAATCTTCATCTCACATCCACATCTCTCGCACTTCATTGAAGAAGCAATTAGCGAGGTTTCCTCCAAAAATTTTAAATAAATTTCCTCTGACCCTTGTAACAATAAATAAATCTTTGATTAGGAAATCCAGGTTGGCCAAAATAAGGTCTCAAACGACAATTTTTTTATGCCGATACCAATAATTCTTGGTAATTACCAATAACAACAACGGAGACATCCATTCGCTCTGAAATCTGAGGAATTCGAAGAGATGAATAATAAAATTTTAAAATGGCGCGGTAATGCAGAAATATTCAGTAACCAACCAGGAAGCTGATTACATCACGCCTAGAATTAAAATTATTTAAATAATCATTCATAATATAATCATATTTATAAAATGTAAAATTAAATTGTATTTTAATATTTAACAGCCATAAATAATGTTTAAAATATTAGATTAAATTTATATATATTAAAACCACTTACTTTTAAAATAATGTGACGTCATTCATTACATCATTCACAACATAAAATTCCATAAAATATCATAAACAATAAAATTTTTATTTAAAATAAAAATGCAAAATTAAATTTATTTTTATTATTTAGAAGTCATAAATAATATTTAAAACATGGAATTTATGCATAATAAAACGCATTATTTTAAAAATAAAATGACAACAAAGTATCGGTTACCATAAATAACTTGTCTAGCAATGGGTTTACCAAAAGTCGTATCGCTCGCCAAAAAAAATCGCCAAAAAATCGCCAAAATACGTGCAACCGTCTACCAAAGTAGCACCATAAAAATTAACATTGTGGTTTCTTACTTAATATAGCGGTTTAATTGTTAATATTAAAAAGTTAGAAGTTAATATTAACATTTTACAAACTTGACTTACGTAAATTTAAAGTCGCTTAAATATTTATGGAATACATTACTTACGTATTTCGGATGATTACTGTACTCGCATTTAATACCCACTTTCATAATTCTTTGCAAATTTTATCGATATAAATTTTAATTACTTTTCTTCTGACCAATCTCCATATCAAATTTCAAGAAGTTGCAAGAAATTATTATTTGAATTAGTAATTTATTTTCATGAAAAAACTGACTGCTCAATTATTATCTACTTCGAGTATTAAATTAGATATTAGATTGTTTTTATCTTTAATATGTAACTGTGGTATATCAGATAGGTGTAATACAACTATCAGGTGCTTATTCTGACAGTAATCTTCCTTTTCATTTCCTCTAATGAGTAAATAAAAAATTTGTTTCAAAGTAAAAGTAAGTGAATACATATATCATATATTTTAATGTATACTTACTTTCTCCATTTTTATTTAGAACTTTAGGTGTATTTAAATTAACTTCTAAAATGTTATTTTATTTCTTACAGCACTGAATGTTCCATATTTTTCTAAAACTCCACCATATGCTCTACCAAGTAAGTGATTTCATCATTTAGATTTAATATTTTGTATCATGTGAGTGTTTAACATTATACTGAAAAGGAAAAGCATTTATTTTTTCTCTTAAAATATTGCTAAGGGTGGAATTACGCGCTAATACATGTATACTATGTTTAAATAGTATAAAAATGTTTAAATAGTGCACTAAAATGTTTAAATAATGAGAGTAATAAATATATGTTTTTCATTAAAATTATGCTAACAGAATGTAGAGTGTTCGGTAAAGCACTGCATACGTAAGTTTGACTTAAAGTCAGAAATGATGCCTACAGTCGTCATCTGCCTCAATTAATTTTATTTTTAGAAACGTTCTGTAAACAGTCTCTGAGAAGTTTCTTCCGTACACAATAATTGCAGTATTATTTCAGTAAGTGCATATTAATGAGTAGCTCTGGAAGGCGGGTGCCCATAAATTTTTAGAAGTAACACTTCCTCTTAAAACACAATGAAAAGTAACATAAAATTTTTTATCTATATGTACAATAACGCTATCTTCTTGAAAGACGACCTCATCATTTGCTAAGATGTTAAAATCATGTATTATTAAACTGTGACTTTCATTATTTTCTTAAAGAATATAAAGATAACAATCTCCATAAGACAGTCTAGTATAAAACTTTAGTTAGTTTACACTATCAACACTGTCACCCATGAAAATTGTTTCTTGACTTTTTAATTGGTAAAAGGATTTAATATGTAATTTTTTACATATTAAATTAAGAATTTAAAATGTAATTTTAAATTGACAAAAAAATTTCAAATTAATGATAACATCAAAAGCAACTGTTTGAATAGAATTTAACTCATATTAAACAAATTTTGATATAAATTCAAATACCATATTAATATGAGAAAATTATATGCATAAAAATAAGTTAAAATTAGAGCTAGAGAATTAAAATAAATGTAACTTAATACATCAGTTTAATATGATTACTTTAAAGGAATTAAATTGCATAAGTTTAACTAAAGCTATATTTTATTTACTACTGTTAAATATTAAAAATAAAAGCTTCTGAATTCATTTTTTCCTCCCTGCATTTGTAGCGAGCATATTTCAAAAGCTAGATTCATGCATTGAGACTATAAATCCAAATGCGATTGAGACATGTTGCCCAGGAATTCTTCGTGTTATTAACGCATACAAGTCTAATGAATCACTTTCCTTGGATTGTCTTATACCCAAGTAAGTATTAGTTTCAATTTTAACGGTTTGAACTGAAATTTATAAATATTCAGCTTTTCCCAATATATCTTTTCATTTTAGGAGTTGCAAGTACGAATGTTTACTGCATACTACAGATGCTTGTGAGTCAAAATCAGCAGTACTACTTCAAGCTTTCGTAGCATTCGCCATTAAAGTATATGAAGAAGGTATGCATCTTAATTACGAAAACTGCTTTTCTTCCTAGTTGCTTAAAGATAATTAATATACTATTATGCAACTGTTTACCTATTTAAATTTCTCCATTTCTTTCGTAGTGCCCTTGAAGATTTATGCATTTTTAAGCGTATGAGAATGTTAAGAATTTTTCCATGAATATATGCTATCATGTACGAATAAACTGAACATGAAACACACTTTGAAATTTACACCATTTCAGTGTAATATAATCTTGCACTGAACTATGTAACCTTCTTCTTTTTCCCTTTCAGTTACGTTATTTATATTACTGTAGTCACATAGTTTTTCACACGCATTTATATATTTTCGCATCAAGTTGCTGTTACAGTATTTTTCTAAGTGAATTTGTTAGCCTTTGTGCATGCAACAGATACCTAAGCTGTGTTCAAGACAGGACGTGATATTTCAAAACTGAATGAAAGATAAGCAAAATAATTTGCCTATCTTTTTTATGGATTCTTTGTCAACAGGGTAAATCTTCTGGAATCGAGTGGAAATAATTTCTTTAATAAACTCAAAACGCAAAGCAACATTTAATGAGATCATTCGCAAATGTACATTACATAAAGGATCACATTTCGATTAATTGTTAGGCCTTATTACGTTTTACAGTATGTTTAATGAAACTTTCCAAATACACAGCACAGCACATTTTGTCTTTTCGCTTCTTCAGCGATCTACTGGTAACTCCATTAAACAAAATGTTGTTGTTGTTACCAATTTCACTTGTCTCACAAAGACCAGTAGAAGCTCACGACATTCATCATGGCAAGGGGTCATATACGCCTGTCTTTGGCAGAGCCTCGAGCTTCATATAGGTGACAGCCTGACGTTAGCTCAGTTCCGCCCCCAATTTCGAGAGAATTCCCCGGGAGACAGTTCGAGGTTCTCCCACTTCCCAATCCTCTTTTCCACGGTCCGAGGTCCTTCTCTTTCGCAAACTATCATCAACTTCTCGAAAGGAATTTCGGCTTGCCGCATATTCAGAGTATTCCAGTGCCGCCGCACAGACACTATACATTTATAAAAATCCAGGCCTTCTCTGGAAATCGAATCCGGGTCTTTCGTTAAAAATGTGCATTTATCTTGCGGTGACGTCATAGAATATCGAAAACATATGATTAATTGTTTAGCTGTGATGTAACTAGAGCAGTGCGTTTAGAACTAACAGCAGATCTATCAACAGAAACGTTCTTACTCTCATTCAACCGCATTTTCAGAGAAGACAAATAGGCAAAGCGGTCCATATGGGGAAACTTAAAATAGTAGAGAAAGAATTAGATTCATTAATCCAGATTATGAAAGATAGCAAAATTCAAGATGGATCCTTTAAATATGTTGTGAAATGAAAATTTGGCTTGGTTGCTCAGATTCTGGTAACATATGGTTCAATCTCTCAAAACATTTTTGGAGAAAATCTTAAGCAGATGATCTCTGATATTTAGGAGCTGCAGACAGACACAAGAGAAGCGATGAATATACTGAATTCTTGACCTTCGATATTTATGGTTTTATATAATACCGTTTCATCCTTTTCACGCCTTATTATAGATTACCTTCAGAAAGGATAATGATACATGCTTCTGTCCAAGTTCACACAGATGAGGTTTTGCATGTATTTGAAGTCTTACTTAAGTTTTAAAGACAGCTGTCGGCCATGCTAAAACTTCTGTTTATTGATTTTTACTCATTCCTCCGTTTAGCATAGCAGTTTCAAAATTATATATGCTACACAAACTTAAATGTTTTATTCGTGCTTATACCTCTTATAAAAACAACACCATTTCTAAAAGCTATACTAACATGCATTAATCTTGGGTAAACTATGATGTGATTCTTCACACAAGGTCTTACACCAGTTTCTGTTTCATTCTTCTTACCAAATTCCAGTTCTAAGCCCTGGAGTTTCTGGCAGCCGAAGTTGGGCACTCATGCATTCAGAAGTAACTTTGTTTATCCTCAGTTGAATGGAACGTGAGTACGACTGCAACAGGAAACATTCATATGGATGGGGAAAAGGATGCATCAAACTAAAAAGATCTTCCTATATTTAAAACAAATGAGTTAACATTTTAGGCAGAAACAAAACTCTCATGTTCATATCCTAAGCAATGGAAAATGTATAAGAGCATATTTCTTAACTCTACATGTTCCTTCTAGAAAGAAAAGAAACCAAATGTTTTATAAGATGTTAGGTTTATTTTAGAGTGATCATCACATTCTCATAAATGCCAACATTATGAGCAGAAACAAAACTCTCATTTTCATATTTTAAACAATGCAAGATGTATCAGAGCTCATTTCTCAATTCTACACGTTCGTTCCATGAAGGAAAACAATCAAAAGTTTTATAAGATTACAGGGTTATTATTATTTTATTTAACAGGTAATTTATAATTATTTCAGACTGTACTACCACTTCTCCTTTCCGTTTGCTTCCGAATACAAATCATGTTAACAGTGTTTAAGTCGATGGTTTTAGAATGTAAAACTGTGTTTTTACAGCTCGAGGCCACGTTACAAAGTTTCGCTATCTCTAATAAGATTGTAATTCTTCGGCTTTGCATTATTTGCTGCCGACGTTTAAATTGTCAGACCAGTGAGAAATTTTGAGCCAACTTAGCGTTTAATCAAATGTGTAGTCTTTGGCTACTAGGCTTAGTTTCAAATTTCAATTATTTACTGTTACTATAAGTTTCATAGCCAAGTGGTGGTTGTTTGTTGATCACAAATCATGTGTTTATGTTAAAGAAGTTCTGATTTAATATAAGGTTTGTTTTAAAATCTTTTGAAGGACTCTGTTTTTATTCCAGACACAGAGATAATTCACTTTGTGTCTGATATTAGTTTATGATACCACAGAACAAACTCTATAAGATGATTGGAAGGAAGTTATTAAAGTTATTGCAAACGTCATAAATATTTATGGAAAAATTTCCCAAACACCAGAATTTGCTTAAAATAGTTTTAGCAGGGTGAAATAGTTGCAAAACAGATAACAGCAAGCAAAAATATAAGTCATGAAATCTCTAAAAATAAAGATATTTAAAGTAATTTTAGGAAATTATTTTTCGCAGTTGGAAAATAAATTTCAATAAACTTTTAGTGAAATTAAAACTTTCGCTCTGGAATTTTTAGAACGCATTCTTTATTATGGAAGAAACGTATGCCAGTCATAAAAGAAATACAATTTACTAGTTTTATTTTATAGTGAAATTAAGCTTAGTGCAGGAGTGCATGTTAAATTTGCTTATCAATGAGTGTACTTTCATCTTTGTCTATCTAACTATCGATTAAATTATCGTTGTTCGAGTAAAATACACTAATGCTTTCAAGAATTGTTCTCTAAATTTTGATTTTCTGACTGCTGGACAATTCATTGGAAGTTGATCTATGAGGATTCGTTGAAACTTAAGTTTAGTTCCCAACTATTCCGGCTTACAGCATCCTTTATGGATCCAAGAAATAAATCTTAAGGAAACAAGGCATTTTGTAATAAATTGAAATCTTGAATCATGGATTTCATATGTAAACACATATATGTTTGCATTTTCTTTGTAATAAAATTTAACTCTGAAATTAGGTATGAAGTATTAAAGTTACTTGAAAACTTCTTTTATTTCGACTTAAGGTGTGTTTTTGGAGCTAAAGTATACATAAAGCTTCTTTAAAGAATGATTCAAACCAAACGCATTATTCGTGATTATTATATTAATTAATACATAAAACTTTTGAAATTAAGAATACTTTTTTGTTAACGCGGAAATTGCATAAGCTTTGAGTATTTCAAATTTGCGGATTAAAGATTTTGGCGACTGAGCGTGATGACTACTTCAAGAAGGAAGTACCAAATAAAAGTTAAATAAACGTAAAAGTATATTTAAAAATAGTTTATGAAGATTAACTTTAAATATAGGGCGACTCTAGAGGATTTTCTGCGGTATAGCATTTTTTAGGCTGAGGCAAAAATGTTCATAGTATCCCTTAAAATAATCTTTTTACAGATTTGATAATTTATTTTGGAATATTCTTATGGGAAAAAAAGAACAGAACGGTTTCAATTTTAATACGATTAAAACACTTTTCATATTTCAGTTTTAGAACTCTGTAAAACTAATTTAGTCCTTAATCTTACCACATTATTAGTGAACAATTATAAGCATTTTTTAAAATTTGTAAAATTAATGTAACGCAAAAAATACGTACAAATTTATGTCTTTGTGTTAGTTTTGTTTCCTTTACATCATCTAGAGTTGATGGCAATTTATTTTATTTATACAATATAGAAATTAAAGTCCCGCTGATTTTACAGCCCAAGCCCCATCAAACATCCTGCTATATCAAAATCGATATGCTGCTGCTCTGACTGAAGGAAAAAATCTTCATTTTATTTCGCATAGAAGTGCAAATAATTTAAGTGGGAGTTCCACGTTCTCACAAATAGGAACTGCTCAAGTATTCAGTTCAAATCCACAAGGGAGGATTATATTTATACCCTGTAAGTATTTCATTAATACAAATTTTCTTAGTTTACTTTTTTCCCAATACGTTTGAATACGTGGTATAACAGTTATCATCAATGAATATGTCATTGTAAGTATGTCATTTATACTTATATCATAAAATTTTTTTGGGGGACGGCATATGTTAATTAAGTAAAGTTCATAAAGTTCATTGTACTTTATGGCCCAAGAAAAGGTAAAATTTAGTTCAATACTTTAAAATCCACCCATGCATACCGGAAAACAAATGAAAAGTACACCACACATTGCTAAATAAAGCTTCTTTGCATGAAAAGAAAATAGACATACTGCAACATAGCTGCTTAGGCTGTGTCAGAGTATAAATACTTGTTGTTATTAAGGGTTCGAAAAGTAAAAACAAATAGCTGTATTACATCTAATATGCAACATTTTACTTCCTTGTACGAAATAAAGGAAGTATTGCAATCGCGAAAAATTCGGGTATCATATTTTAACGAAAATATTCATATTCACCGCTCTCGATCCATCTGAACGATGTTTTTGTTTAACATCAGTATGTATGGATAGAATAAAGGTCTCTTTTTAACAAAACGTATTAAAATGAATTTAAAACGCATTAAGAAGAGATTTTTTTCGTGACGTCCGTACGTAACTAGACGTATGTATCTATCTAGCGTAACTCAAGTACGAGTAGCCTCAGAACGCGGAAATTTTTATATGGGACTGCTATAACATGAAGTTGTTTGCAATCGGCCATATATACCTATTCTGTTACTCAGCTCGGTGAGCTTAGGTTTTTTTTTTTTTTTTTTGTACATTTTTGTTAAAAAGTACCTGAATTATGTTGTTCTTATGTTAAGGTTTTCAAGCCTTTAGTTAATCTGCATGTCATAGTTGGAGAATTATCAACAATTTAAAACTTGTTTAAATGCGAGTAAGCCTAACGCAGCAGCCATTTGTTTACATTTGAATCTTAGCAGAATAGTGAATTAGTGAATAAAAAATTAGAATAGCATTTCGTGCCGAGGGGACCAAAAGTAAACTTTTAGTTTTGTGCACCGAAAAATCTACCTTTTTATCCACTGGCCGAGTGGCTTGTTTTTGCGTAGAAACTCTAATTTTAATAGCAAAAACAATTTTTTTCCAACCATTTTAACTGTGTTTGGTATTTTATGTCTTGCTATATTTTTCAAATTTTAATGAAGATGGTTTGAGTATTCAAGTATTTTTGTTTCGCCGCGAAGTGAGAACTGAATTAAGAGAAATATATCTCTAATGAAATTCGAGGAAATAAGTTTAAATGAAATGCAAAAAATGTGAATAATTTAAGGCCGTACAAGAAAGTCATGTGATGTCTATATCAGGTTTTCTTCTTTTAATACTTAGAGCCCTACCAGAGACCGACCTGTTAAAGACTTCCTGAATACTGGTAATTTGTCCCGGGTTCAAAGTATGAGTTGTTTGTACGTTTTTCCATGCGTAACCTGAGTACAAGCCAGTTTCCATTAGAACGTCATCCTTGAAGCCGACCTTCTTCTCAAGCAGAGAGCTCTTTCTATATTCAAATAAACAATTTGATATTTCCAACCTATGATATTGTTACAAAATGTACAGGCGTGGTAAAATGGCTTCCCAGCAAAGCAGTTTTAGGGTTGCCATAAAATGGCAAGGGAAGGCAGGGTTGCCACATTTGACGAGAAATCGCCCATTTGGTGACATTTTGCGACAAAATTGGCGATATACCATGGACGGATGGAGAACCTCCTGGAACGAATTCTTACCGGTTTAGCCCAGAATGTTCTCGAACACAAGCCGAAAGCTCTATAAACCCTGTTGGTCCGCAGTAAGTATCGAGTAGCTAGCTGGCAGTTAGTATCGAGTTGGTGTCTCGTCTAGCGAGTCAATCCCTGCGGAGTCGATCAAGTTGACAGTCGGACAGCGAGTGCCGAATGGGTCGTCGAGTGCACCGAAAGAGTCTCGTAATGTATCGTGGTTAGTGCATCGTCGAGAGAGTGTGTTTAGCTCTGGGAACGACTGATCGGAAGAGTCGGGAGCTCTGTGTTTCGTTGAGAGCATCACGAGTTGCAGAGTGGAGAGTCTCGAGACTACATGGAGTTCCGAGAACGACCAAGCAGAGTCGGAAGCTGTACTCTGGTGCTTTGCCGTGAAGCTGTCTCCACCGTGATAGCCTGATAACATGAAAGCTGTGTCGCTGATCGGGTCAGCGGGTTTATAACAGTTCGACGACTGTAAAAACGAGATTTTGGAGTTGTCCTGATTAATACCGTCCAATAAAGTGTGTTTCGATACTTCATCAAGTGTCGTCGTTATTCACTCCAAATCCACACGAACCCCGTGCGAACGTGAAGGAGCCCACCAGCGGCCGAGAACACTGGTAATTCGGTCCGAGGTTCGAATCTCGCGAACGCGCTGGCTACATGGGCGTTTTCGTGGTTTTCCCCATGGGTAACGTGTATACGAGCCAGTTTCCCTTAGAAAGTCCTCCCCGAAGGCATCCCCCCTTAGGCAGATAGCCCTAGTGTGCTTTGCCGTAATCTCAATATACCATACCCTACCGAACGTGAAGGAGCAATATAACGTAACAACTGGTGTCAGAAAAGAAAAACGTAACAATATATTTTCCATAGTAGTGCGCGCCGTTTAGCTTGCTAGGAAGACTAAAATTGTTCCCCAGTGGCACTAGGCTCTTCCATTTTTGGCAATGTCAATTTTCATTTAATTTGTACATAACATTTCGAAACATTAAAAATCATATCATTTCACCTTTTTTGAGAATGTGCAGCTTTTTTTGTCAGCCGATCTCTCATTTAAATCTGACAAGTTTTGTAGGAGATTTTAATTTTCTCATAATATTGCGTTATGGTTGATGCTATGTTGTGCTTCAGCCTAACATCAGTTGTGCCTTGAGAGGAGACAAGAGAGAAGGAGAAGGACTGGATTGGATTACTTGAATTAGAGCAAAGTACTCGAGAGGTGTCTGCTTAAAGGAAGAGTTGTCTTTTCGAATGGAAACTACCTCTTATTTATGCTGCTCATGGGAAACCAATAAGAAGTCTTTTGCATTGGCTGGGATTTGAGCCCGTTAACCGGAATTTGAATTCAGGTCAATTTTAGCATGGAAACAAAGCAAGTTGAAATGTCCCTGTAAAGGTTTTCGAGAATGGCACATACATCCTATGTTTTAAAATTTTTATATACTTCAAGGAATTCATCATTCTGTCAATAGGAACTGGATTTCCAGTGCCTACTCAATGAAAAAACCCTCAAATTTTGTTTTTTAGGCAGTTAACGATTTGGATATGTTGAGGTCTTATTGATTAAATCTATGCCTCATGTAGCAACATTAGATGTATAACAGAGAACACATACATGAGTCTCATCGCTGTAAAGGGCATATCTTCTGTCATTTATTGTCCACGATTTGTATGTTTCGGTCCACAAGAATCCCCTTGTTTCATTTGCTGCGTCAAAAGTTGTTTTTTAATAGTCTTCCGACCAACAACTTCCGACCAACAGCGAGAAGTCTACGCGGCACGTTTGAAGGATGACTGTCAATAACATTATACAACAGATCTCTTTTAAGGTCTTTGTTAGTTTTTGTTGGATGAATAATGCCATTACGGAAAAGGAACCGGTTAGATTTTAGAGTTGTGTTTCCGTTCGTTCCATATTTTTCCTTCCTTTCTGAAAAAAAAATGATCTAGTTTTATTTTATCGCCTCAGAATTCAAGAAATACTCGATTTTCCAGCACCAGCTGCGGAAATAATATTTCTTAGGATTATGGATGTGCGATTGTTAAGTTCAAGAATCTTTATTCTGTTTATTCTGTTTCTATCCACCTATCTACTATATTAAAATGGAAGAACAAAAACGTATTTGAAAGGTACGCAAAAGTAAGTTCCTCTTTTCGCAAAATAAACTTAAATATGGCGCAATAATCCTAATTTATTGTCTAAGTCAGTTTTAAATAGCCAAAAGCAGACATCCGGTTGATACTAAGGCAGATAAAACTGCTTTGAGGAACCTGCTGTCGCCAGCTGGCAACCAGCTTAAAATTTTAAGAAAAAAAAAAACGCTTTATTTGTACACTATAGTATTTGAAGCCTTCGCATATTTTCAATTTCTTACTCTACATGGAAAAAAGACATTTAACATTAATTTTTCCATTTACTATATTTAGCTTGCATATATATATATATGGTGTTTTAACAAAATTAAATTGCACTATTGTTACCGCTTGAACGATTAGTCTTAGGGCAGCAGGTATAACTAAAATAGTAAATAAAGTAAGATGATCTTTGTAGACTGCTGTAATTATGGTCATTTAATACCTTACAATAAACATGTGGGAAATTAAAGTTTTTTGTATGTACTGTGGAAAACATAAAGGGTGTCAATGACGGAAAGGTTTCGCATAGCCAGATTATTTTAACAACCTAAAATAACATAAAAATATGGTCTCCTCATGTAATTAAAATCGTCTAAGATATCTTTAGTCAAAATGTTTTGGGGACCGTTTATAGGTATTGCTCAAGAAAGTTAAGTATTTAAATTTCCGATTACGAATTTCTGAAAGATATCTTTTATATCAGGAAAGCATAATTATGTAAGCAGAAGCTTTAAATACTCATTTTCAGTAAAGGTGCAATTCGAAGACTTTGATATAACGTAATTGACACTTATGACATCCATAAAAATGACTTAAAATGACATAAAAATGAAGCTCTAAAGCAATCACTAATGCTGGCAAGCATAGTTCAAGCCATATAACATTTTTAGTACCATTAGAGGATATTAAGAATGGTGTGTTTAGAAAGTTTTAGTAAAGTAAAGAACGATTAGGTAGTTGGAACTTTCACTATAAAGAATTCGCATAAGTCTTAAATTACGTATATTTTTATTAAAAGTGGCATATGACTAAAATTATCATAATTGGGAAACTTATTTTATTTGATTCGTTCGTGAAACTGAATCGGTGGTTCAGCAGTCTACCAGTCGAATGGTTCAGCAGAAATTTAGCTGCGCGCACTTGTTGAAGAATCTAAGTTTTTAAATATTTATATTTATGCAGTGAATCTCTTTCCGGAACCATACCTCTAAAGAAATCACCTTTGAAATTGATCCATAAGGCTGAGAACATTAATGAATATTGGCAAATATGATTATTTTTATCAGATGACAATCTCCATAGAAGAAACAAATCTGATGTGTACACCACATGACTTCCTTGTACGGAATATTAAATTATACGCATTTTTCCTTGCGTTTCATTTAAATATATTGGATTGAATTAAATCTACTTCGCCTGCAGCGCATAAACCACAATAGAATAAATGCATTCTTTAAAATTCACTCTAGTATTTGTTTACCATAGCGACACTCTGGCGCTAGATTCACTTAACAGAATTATATTTCGTTCATATTATAGCTCACAATGCACAAAATTTATATCATTTAAAGAATAGAATTATCTAATCCTTGCCACATGTTCTATTCAAATACTATAATAAAGCTAGAACGATGTATAAAAGAAATTAAGCAAACAAAAGAAAAAGGACCAGTTTTCCACAGACGATTGAGTATTTCTCATTCAATTAATTCAGTTCTCACTTCGCGAGAAGGTAAAAATACATAGAAACTCAATGTCTGTATTAAAAATTACGAAGTAAATTTTAATATAGATATTTATAAATTTTAATATAGATATTCCAGAAAGGATTAAGCATGATTTAATTGCCAATAATAAATGAAGGCGTTATCTTTGTTGTTGCGAAGCTAAGTTTCTCTAGATTGTCAACAAATCCACTAGTCTGCTGTTTCACATGTAAACAATCAATGGCCGCCGTCAAAACAAGCCTTTTTAATTATCAACAATAGCGGCACTTAAACAACTTTAAAATTTTTGATAATTCTAAAAATATTGCACACACAGATTTAATAAAGGCATAAGAACCTTAACCAGAAGATAAAAACAACATAATTCAATCATTTTTAAAGCAAAAAATGTACAGTTTACAAACATATAAGAGTAAAGAAACTGAGATCACTGTGCCGGGTAACAGAGTGGATATATATATAAATATATATATATATATATACGTTTGGTGCGGCCGATTGTAACCAAAATACAATTTGCACATCTATATGTTATAGCAGTCCTATATACAAAATTTCAACGTTCTCAGGCTACTCGTTTTTTAGTTATGTGAGATACGTACCTACGTACGCACGTACGTACATACATTCGTACAGAAGACGCCACGAAAAATTCTCTTCAGAATTAATTTTAAAGCAGTTTTATAATTTTTTTTGGAGGAAACGAGTCTTTTATTCTGTCCCTTACGTACAGATATCACGCAAAAACATCGTTCAATTGCATTCGATAGGAGTCAAAATGGATATTTTCGTTGAAATATGCTGCCTGAAACTTTTCGCGATTACAATACTTCCCTTTTACTTCGTACAAGGAAGTAAAAATAATTTCAAACCATGGATAGTCATCTAAGAGAGGGTTCCCTGTATATTTATCATAAATTAAAGACTTTATTTAATTTTTCTTCTGTGCATATATATATATATATATACTGTGATTAGAAATAGGGAATCTTATTTGTTTCAAGTTTTTTAGTGTGTAATTGCAATTTGTTTTCCTTAGCATTTTTAAGCGAACAAATTAGAGTATGCATGTATTTAATGGAGAAGAAACTTCTGGATAGCTGCTGGGAAGGAATGTATGATTTTATGATTTCTATAAGCTATGGGCTAAGACCTTCTCCTCTTGGTCCTGTGTAAGTCGTTTTTATTCATTTTGTTTCTAGTAAAAAAATTAATTAATTTTATTTTTCTATGGACATTTGTATTATATATAACTATAACAACTCTGAGTTCATAGAAATTCAATAGTTTGAAGTAAATGCCTTCTCATTTGTGATAGGCATGCGCAAGATATCAGATTATGCCTGAGAAGTGCCTTCCAGCCATGTTACTCAAGTTCGGTTTTAGTTATAAACAATGTTCTAAAACCCTTTGTTAATGGTTTTGATGTGATTATTCCTTCAAGACAGAAAATTGTTTCAATGAGTCGAATTGATGGTAGGTTATTAATTTCTATTTCTGTCTATAGATAAAAATATGTTATAAGTATTTCCAACTAAGTAAACGTGAAGAAAGGTACACTTCAATGTATACCTTTTTTTTTTCTTTTATGTAATCTAATTTTAGAAGAAAATTCAAAGCTGAATTATTTACAGTGAATTTAAATTAAACAATCGTCCGATATAAAGTACTAAAATCTTTCATGTATAGGTCAAGTCTTTTAAAAACAACTAGTATTTGGGTTTAGCGTATTTAATTTAATATCTCATGATTTGTTTATTATCGACCAGGAGGATTGCAGCACTCTCGTATATTACATTGCATCTTATGATATGTGCTTTAAAAATAATACTGACTTAATGAAATATTGATAGATATATGAATTTGAGTTCTTACCTCTGCACCCTTTTATTTCTGTAAATTCAATTGACGGGAAATATAAGAAGTCTCTTCAGAGATCCTAAAAAAGAGCTTTTTTCCCCTTTCCATGTTCTTCTGCCTTCGATGGTATTGATTTTGATCTTGTTTTGCCTCATGCATCACTGTCATCACTGATGGGAAATATTAATTCGCTTCTTTTCAAAACTCCAAAAAATGCATAGGAATGTATTTATTTATATTTGGATTATTTTTTAATATGTTTTATAAATTGAATAACCAAAAGTGCAGAAAATGTCGATAAATACTAAAACTTGAATAAAAATAGTTTTTTTTATATGTGTAAACTAAAGCAAAATACTCAGTAGCTAATTAAAAGGATTACTGTATTCCCCCCTTAAACTATGAAATTACCCCCCTCTCCCCAGGAAAAATTCTACCCTGGTTAAAAATTTGTACTCTGTGGCCTTCTAAAGAAAGGGAAGCAGCTTCTTCAGACAGGTTAATGAAAAGAAAATATAAATATACTGAGAAATAAATGTTTATATAAAGATGCACAGTTTCGTTGCTCTTAACATGTCTATGCATACGCAGACTTCACTTGAAAAAACATGGATTTTGCTTTGATGTTAAAAATAATAAATTCTACTAATATTATAAATATACCAAAGAAATACCAATGTTTAGAGAGAATGAAAATAAAAATGTGTTGCAGGTTATCATTGCGAACAAAATGAGTCATTAAATGTTCAGTAGGAAGTCCAGGTGTGCATAAGAGTTTTTATTTCCCGATTACAAATGTATGAAAGGATTTTCAATTGCGTATGGATGTAATAAGGGCAACCGTGCCTAACAGAGGCACCGACATAAATTGCAGGCCACTTACTTTTTTAAAGACGAGGAAATTTATTTAATTTATTTACAATAAGAAGAGGAAAATATATCTACATTTATTTACATATAATTAAAAGATAAAATTAAATCGAAATTAAATAAAGAAAGGTGGATTATTCCCTAAAAGGAAATACATAATCTAAAAAAAATACAAACATTTCAAAACATAAAAACAATTCAAGAGAACTTTTAAAATTTATAAAATATAAAAATATAAAGTTATAAAAAACTGTTAAAAATTTCTTGGTCTTTTTCAAAGAGTAGCCGAAGAAATTTCAACAGAGCCAGGTTTTCAAATTATATCTAAATGATTGTATATAGAAAATTTATAGAGCAACAAAAAAAAATTTAATTGGACTTAAGATAACTTAATAACGTCTAATTTGAATTAATTAGTGCTTTAAATGTAAAACAAGGTACATTCTTTAATTTTATAATCATCGAGATATAACCTTCTCCGACATGACACCAAAAATTAAAAAGATAAATTCTTGAATAAGAAACTACAAAAACCATTGATTAAATAAAAGTAATCTGATCACGTCGGAGAAGGTTATATTTTGACAATTATTAAATTAAAAAGTTAAAAACATACATTGTTGTCCTTTTAAAACACATTAGTTATCTTAATTCAAACTAGAAGTTTTCATTGACTTTTCCTATAAATTTCTTTATTGGCATTTTCTATTAATAACCATATAAATATAATTCAGAAACTTGACTTTATTGAAAAATTCTTCCACTGCTGCTTGAAAAAGATAAGGATTTTCAACAGTTCTTTGAAATTTCATATTGTTTATATTTTATAATTTAAAAAATGTTTTGAATTGTTTTGTATTTTGAAACGTTTATAGCTTTGTTTTAATCTGAGTATTTCCTTTTAGTGAGTAGCCCGCCTTTCATTATTTAATTTCTCTTGATTAATTAATGAATTTCATAGCATACTACGCGACTTTTATAATATTTATCAATCATCACCTTAATTTGAAATTTTTCAAATCCTTTTTTATTAAATATAATATACGAGTATATGTGTATGTGTATATGTGTGTATATTATATATATATGTGTATGTGTGTATCTGTTTTTGAGTTATGAAGCATGGCTACATTTTTATTATTTTATTATTATTATTTTTTTATTTTATTTTTATTATTATTACGTTTTACATACGGTCGCATGCCATATGCAAAAACAATTGTCTATGTAAAATACCATCGACTAGTAGTAGACTTAGAGTCCGCTATCGGATTTATTGATGTTGAAATATTGTTTTTATTTTAATTGATACCAATTTGTCATCTGTTTTACTTGTGCTGCTCAGTCCGTGTCTGTATAATACATACAAAAAAAAAAAAAAAAAAAAAAAGGCGTTTTTCATTTTGAACCTATTCTTCATTAGTTTCGTGATTCCTTTATTGAGGCAATTTTTAAAACTAAATAAGTATCATTTTGTTTAAATCTCTGTATATTTTTAGGAAGCTTGCACAAGCCCTTTGTTAAATTTGTCTCTAATTTGCAAGCTTCTTGTTTTCTGTTTGCTTGTTTGTTTACAGATTCTAATAAAAACATATATCTTGCATATCATAATCATACTCTCTCTTCTTTCTTTCTGTTCCCAAGAATTAGAATCTTGTCTGCGTACGTTCTGTGAAATACCTAAAGTATAAATAGGTGTTAGAAAATGCCATCTGTTGTCAATATATTTATTGTTAATTATCAAATTTTTAACATCAAGAGGATGAGATAATCTTGTCCATATAATGTTTCACTAAAAGATACCAATTAAGATAATATTTTCTTAAAATTTAGGGGAAAAGCATTTAAAAACTATCGCTTGGCGATGGAGCCCCCTAGAAGAGAAAATTAAATCAGAGAAGAAAATAATAGGCGATAACTTCATAAATTATGAATCAGAATTAAATTTATTCATTACTTTATAATAGTAACGTAATGAATACATTTTAATAATATAATAATAAAGCAAATAACTGCTTTATAATATATGTAATTTCTGTGGTATATTTTGACATTTTTTTATTTTTCCAAATTAAGAACTTAAAATTTGAAATTAACTCTTTGCTTTAAACTTAACACTTTACACTTCATTTTATTTTTAAACGTTTTAATTTTAAAACTTAAAATTTTCTTGTTCATGTAAAATTATTTGTATTTTCTGTTTCTATAGAAAATGTTGATAAGCTGTTTAATTCATTTTGTTTTACAAGATTAAGTTCGAACTCTTTGTTAAAAGTTTAATCATTATTAGTAGAGGAGAAATTTAAATGAACTAAGAGAGATTCTTTCCAGTTTTCTTTGAAGTATGTTAAAACGCTTAAATTTATCGTTTCAGTAAATTTATCTTTCAAAAATATTAGATGGAAGAAAACACTTGAAAATCCGTGAAAAAAAATTCCCAAACTCCTAGCGCATTTATGCTCTCTCTGTAAGCTCTCTATACCTGTTTATCTTCTCCATAAGAACATTAGAATGAAACTTTAAATTTTCCCAGTTCCTCTCACTAAATTATTTAAGAAAATTTCTATGAACCCGCAGCTGCGTAATGTATAGTATAAAATACATAATTATTGCGTTCCTACGTTTCTTTTAAAAATATTCCTTGATTATAATCTTTCCTTTCTTTTAACTTTAGATGCATCCAAAGCAAGTGTTAAGACTTGCTTGAAGAGAATAATGGCTGAAAAATTGGATAATTTTTTCGAATATGTTTTCGATAAGATCATAGAGATTTTAGAATCGGAACAAAGCAAAAGCAAGACGTAAGCTATTTTATTATTTTTTTCTGAAGTTCCATATAAATGGAACATTCTTTATCTTAATGTCATTTTTAAATTTATTCATTTCAGAATCGCAGGAGCTTCTAGAGATAACCATTTAAAAGAAGTTTTTAAAGTTTGTTCCATGAAAGCTAGACTTCTTATTTCAACGATTGCTTTTGACCATCTTGGAATTATATTGGACATACCTCTTTTTTATGAATCAGCACCCATAAATATCATGGAAATGCTACCCAGTATGTATTTTTAATTCAGACTGAGGCATAAGTTTACGTATTGTTATAGATAACTCTTTCAATTCAATAAGTAGAGCAAAAGAATCATTTTGAATTAACATTTTTAATATTAAGTTAAGAATCATAACAATTCATTTTGTTATTGTTAAAATTGTCTAAATATAAAACATTCATGACTCATTAATACTAAGGAATTTGCGTGAACTAGTGTGGAACGCTTGTCGAACATAATATACTTCTTTTACATAAGTTATAAATCTGTATTTTTTGCTATCAGTGTTTTAATGTTAAATTTTGGAACTCTTTTGATTTCTAAATTGGTTAAATACTTTTTGAAATTCATTAATAAAGCTGGATTTCATTCTAACATAATGCCCTGTTTTAAAAGTAAAACTATTTCTTTCTTTTCTTGCTATATCGAAGATATCAGGATATGGATATTATTTAAGTTATTCATGTCCTACATTTCACTCAAAATGTTGATTGATTTAAAATGTATCATAAATGATCCTAATAAATTCATTTCAATAAAGTTCTTGTTATGAAATTACTCATTAATGCGCAGTTGTGGGTTACCTATCTTTTTAACTTCCCTTATAAATTTTGCGATCTAGTGCATCTTCCAATTTCTCACTAAAATCTTTTGTAGTTTAATAATAAACAAATGAAGTTAAGCATAAAATGTAGCGCAAATAAATAAGAAATTATCACTGCGTCCAATGTCATTCTATTAATTCCAACTTTATCAAAGTGTTGCTGTCATGGCAAGCACATTAGAAGTCTTAATACGTAAATGCAGAAGCTGGACTATTGCGTAAAGCCTCTCAATTTCTAGCTTAGTCACACTTCGATAAAGTTAGACTGGATTGCGACGAGACTGCAGTCAATAAACTGCATAATTGCTTACGTATTAATTTTTGCATTGAACGTCTTTATTTTGCCTTGTTGTTAAACAGTACAATTATTCTTTTCTTCATTACTTTATTTTAGATTATTATTTTTTTATCCGACTATCTGGGGTGGCTCTCTATTAAAACTTGGATTTAAGAAGATGAGCTTTATTTAAATAACATTTTCCTGACCTATCCGTGTCCTACAGTAAAGTTATCAAAATGATGTCATGAATGTTCACAATTAGGACCATAGCTTGCTTTGTCATCGGCCAAAGATGTTGGGAAACTGTGAGAGAATTATTTGACTAGCTTGAACCCAGTTTTCATACTCAGCAAGCAGGAAAATGAAATCTGACCTGATACAGTTCTCTTCCTAGCACAAATCTCTGAAGTACTTTTTAAGAAGATCGAAAGAGTTTTGTTGTTTTTCTTCCGCAAGGATTCTATATGGTCACAAAATGTAAACTTATTCAAGATTCGATCCGAGCAGAAATGTCTGACAATCAGCCTTGCCTAACTTAGATACCTTCCGTGTCACCAGGTTCTATTTCTCACTGAATCAGAAATATTTTATAGCCAAAGCTATTAAATTAACGTGAGAAATTTCTTTTTGAGTCTGTAATGTCTATGTCACTAATTCTACTTTAATTAAAAAAAATGCCCAATATATGACTAAGAAAGCTTTGAATTCAATATTCGTATCTATGAAATGCACGGTTGGTAAATTTTAATTACAGAAGTAAAGCGTTTTCATTTTCTTGTTTTATAAACAATAAAACATTTTATGTGAAGTGATCTTTTGACAAATATGAATGCACATGCTTTTGAAAATAAATAGTTATAATGAGTAATATAAAGGGAACTTGGCTAGCAGTTTTACACATTTTCAGTGGAAGTAAGTTTTTTAAATTTTGGAAAGTATATTTTAAAAGCATTAAAAAATTAACAGTGAGTATTCTGAGAGAAAACCAACAGTCTGAAGTTTCTCACTGAAGTTATTCAAATTCTTAATATAGTAGTTTGATGGAGATTTTATGATACAAATTGACTAAAATATATTTTGCAGTGATAAATTACTTTACAAGCAAAAGCAAATCTTGTTAAGATTCAATAAGTTCAAAAACACATTTATGCACTAAATTTTAGTATTACTAAAGTTTGGTAATAGGTCACAGTATTTAACAATGTTTAGCATTTCTTGTAAAGCGACAGGCAAGTTCATAACATTAAAACACATTTTACATGAAAATATTTTTATATTTATTTAAAGTATTTAAAGGAAGGTCTTTAAATGCGTAACAATATAAAAAGAACACATTAGTCAAACTCTGTATTAGTATTCAAATTGTGTATTAATAATATTTACAAACATATTCAATAATTCATATTAAAATTCAATTCCAAATATAAGTTTTAATTTAAATAATGAGTGCACTTTTAAAAATTAAACATAATTAGCGATTAACAAATAACTTCTGAGTGTTAAAATGAGATAGTTTTCTTTGATTTGTAAATGTTCATAATTTAAAAATTTAACCCTTTTTTTAATAGGTGTGTAATACTGTAATATGCATATTTTGAGAGATAATATTGGTTTTGTTTATCATTCCACTACTTCCATTTGAGAATCTCTTATATCTTGCAAGGGAAAAACGAATACATTAGCTAATAGTTAAAATCTCGAAAATTTAAAATAGTGACGCAAAAAGGAAATACATTTATTTACACAAACGCATATCATACACAACCTAGCACTTCATTCGAAATAACGAGAAGTAAAAAAATATTTCATTTATACAGTTGACAGATTAAAAGGAAGCGTGAATGATTCATCATATACTTATCGGAGTAGTCTTTCGTAGAAAAAAGCCAAAATTGAGTACGCCAGAACGGAGTTTGGAAATAGGGTTCGAGACGTTTCATTGCAGCGTAATGTAAATGTTAGTAACAAAATCTTACCAGATTGTTAAGCTTTATTTTTTCATAATCATTTCTTTAAAAATTTTATTTTTTCTGCATCTGTTAAAATTCAGGATTGTCTTTCAACTTTCTTATGGTACAAGATAGGCCTACACTCATGTGCGGAGCATATATATATATATAATCTTTAAGTAAGCACTTTATCACATAATAATTGAAGTTATATATTTGTATCTAATTTCCATTCAGACGATGAAATGCTTGAACTTCAAACTTGTCTTGCTTCTCAAAATGAAGATGAAATTGATGCTTGTGAACCTGGTTTATCTCTCATACTATCCCAGATAGCAAAAGGCTATGCGACAGTGTTTCAACAATCCTTGTAAGTGCTTTATACATAGCTGATGAAATTTAAATAGTGTACTTTAATTAATTTGATTATTTTTCACAGTACCCTCAAAATTATTTTTCAATGTTTTCTTTAAAAATGCAACGTTTTTTTATAGACTAATTTAGATTTTAAACTTAGTTATAAGAATGTAACTGATTGAAACAAAACATAAAGTGCTTAATATCAACTAAAGAGGTGGAAACTTAATAGGCGTGACTTTTGATGTAACATTTTATGGTTTTAGGAACTGGTTAAAAGTCTAAGAATGCAATAAAAGTCTCAAAATATTTACGAATAAAAGTCCTTCCAAACACGAAACACGAAAAGGTTGCTTTATTTTCAGGAAATTTGTTGCTAAACTCTTTGATACAAATGAAAGAAATAAAAATAATATAACCACCTAAAAAACTGAATCATTTTGAATTTTAAAATGAAAGTAGCTATATTTCAGATTTTAAACAAGACTTTTTAGACTACTAAGTAGTATTTAGTTACTGCAGAAAAACTCCTTTTTGAAATTAACAGGTTAGATTAAGTTATTCAAATGTGGCAAAATCACTCAAGGGGTCTTCCAAGAGGGTTGGATTGGATTGGATTATTTAAATATGGCAAAGCACACAAGAGGTATCTATAGTACTCCAATGAAATACAGAGACTGGCTGTTTAAAATCTAAATTAAGTTACATACATGACCTTTGATTTTCTTAAGAAAATAGTAAAGTTAAATTAAACTTAAATAATTCTCTTGCGTCATTGCTGCAAGGAATGAAATTTGAATTTAACAAATATTCTCTATTCGTATAAAGCAAATATAAAATTAAAATTTAAAATTTAATTAAGAAATTTTAATTGCAAAAAAATAAAAATAATTATTAAGTTAAATTAAACTTAAATAATTCTCTTGCGTCATTGCTGCAAGGAATGAAATTTGAATTTAACAAATATTCTCTATTCGTATAAAGCAAATATAAAATTAAAATTTAAAATTTAATTAAGAAATTTTAATTGCAAAAAAATAAAAATAATTATTATTGCTCCGAACTAATTTACAATATCATTTAATTTGATTTATTATTTAATTTTTCTTTGATTTTCTGATGATTTCGACTGTATTTAATTATTCGTAATTAAGTTACATATCTAAGCTTTACTTTTCTGATGATGATCATAATATGTACGAATTAATTTAGACTATTCCTTTTTTATGTTTAGGTAAAATTTGTTACTTGTTATAGGCATACGTGTTTTAATAAGTGAGAATTTTTTTGTGCTTATGATTCAATTATACTTAACATTTTTTAGGAAACTTAACCGGCATTGCTTGGAAAACATGTTCAAGCACTGCTCCGTCCGATCTCGTTTGTTAATCATGGATGTAGTTAAATTTGCTACCGGCATTGTAATTGATATACCTTTGAGACTTAAAAATAGAATCCACAGAAATATATATGGTATGTTTATTATGTATCTGATTTATGTTAACTTATTCATTTCTGTATAAAATAAAATTTAAATTTCATGTTTATGTTATATATCAGTTAAGAAAAGTTAAATATGTTTTTGGTATTGTATAAAATGCTAGTCATCGTATGACGAAGTTATAAACAAAAAAATTTATATTTATTTATATATAACTGAATTTACTAAAATGTTAAAGTATATTTGGCCTTTATATGCTTTTTATATAATTTTTTCCCAAAAATTATAGCAGAAATCTTAGGATATGATTCATCTTGATTCTTTATATTGCATTATTTTACTAATAATATTTTATTAATGTAGCTTTAAAAACACATTTAAATCTAACACTTATAAAGAATTTTTTTTATTAAATGTGTCATCACAAAATATTCAAATGACAGCATCTGTTCTATGCAAGAATGTTGAAGAAACGACATTATGATAATTGTACATTTATCTTGCTGTTGCTGTGTTCATTGAGCGTACTAATTCTCAAGAATCATTGAGTGGGATATTTATGAAATTCATTTTATTGATCTTTAATACTTAACCTAAACTTTTATAACTATAAAATATTTATAACTATAAAATTTCTAGAAACAGGGAAGAAAACTCCAGCAAAACCATTTCAGGTCACTAAATGACAGATTTCTGTAAATAAAAAGTCTGAAAGTTTATGCGGTCCCTTTGGAACCAAATTAACAGTTAGCAAAATACTCACCGAATTTACTCACTGGAAATAAATGTATATAGTGAAAGATATGTGGAACAATTACTGGTCCCCAAATTAACTTTTTTAATGTTAAATAAAAAATGCTTTACAGAAATATTTTTTAAAAAGTAAAATTCGTACACGTGTTAATCGCAGATTTGTTGTTTAGTACTCATGCTCATAAACTAAATTAGATAAATATTAAATACTGAGTTTAGATTATTTTATAAATTCTATATTATTTTAATTCTTAACTATTTTTAAAGCTTATTTTTACTCTTTTTTTCTTAGTGCAATGTTATGCAAATAAAATAGATATTACAAAATAAAGTAAATAATAAAAAATATATAAAACATTTTATCGGTTCTAGCAAAATACATAAAAAGTGCAAAATAACTTTATTTTAGCCAAGACAATATTCTTAGTCGTATATCACTAAAATGGAATTGTGGCTGGTTAATAAGAATCGATTTCAAAACAGGAAACTAAAGTTGTACAAGGAAATTCTAATTGAATTATACATAATTATCTTTAGTACTCGTCATTTCTACGCTTACAGCTTTGCTATTTCTTGAAACTCTGCTAATACCCCGATACGGTTGCCTCACGGGTTTACTTTTAATCACACAACCAAACTTGCAGGCATTTCTTTGGAGATTAGGTGCTAGGGTAAAAATGAAAGGCTTCATTTGAAGTTCCCTTATGAGAAATTGTTAAGCGGTATAGCGAGAAAAATAAAAGGCTATTTAATATTTTCTTACCATTCCTGTTTTAAAAGAGGGCGATATTTTGGTTTTATAATCTGTGAAAGTAACAATATTTTATATTTCGAAGAAATCAAAAGATTATTAAAAAACAAAATTTGATTAAATTATTTTAAAAATTTGGAACGAATTTCATAACAAAGACTCATTCCAATTTTACTAGTCCATGTTTTCAAATCGTGAAGAATCTGTATGTATATGCGAATGTTATACATGTTTTTCGCATTGTAAAAACGGTGTACCAAATGTTGAACGAACTTACCAGAAATTCACCGCAACATTTGCACCTTAATTTTTAAATTTAAGTTTGTTTCTTTATTTATTACATAGTTTATGCGAATTTAATAACATTTTGATTAAAAAAAATTGAAGATTTAAAAATTGCCGATTGGCAAAGCATAAGGTATATAAGTTTTGAGTTTAATCAGAAAACTCGACGATTTAACAGAAATGTGTTACCATTGTCCGAAATAAAATATTGTTAACTTTGTAAAAGCAATAAAAGCAGTTATTTATCTTTATAATTATTAATTGCTAACTGAAGACGTGGAATTATGCTAGCTGGGCTCATTAATATCGTAGCATATTTTTTCTTTTTTTATAATAATTATTTTAAGCAGCTGGCTGAGCGGCTTTTTAATGATATTTTTATTAACAAAAATCAGCAATTTAAAAGCAAGCAGTATTTTGCCCTTCGACAAAGTATTAGATATTTATGTTTCAAAATTAATATGAAAATGCAATGGTTTATAGGAAATGTGTTGCCATTGCTATAAATAAAATATTTTTATACTCCAACAAGCCAGTGTATTGCAGTTCGGCAAAGCATAATATATTTAATTTTTCTTTTAAATTAATTTTCCTGTTATTAATTAACAAATTAAGCGATTTAGAAGCAATAAATGCAATTTTTCATCTCTATTGTTATTAATTACTACCTGGACCTATGAAATTAGATTAGCTGAACTCATTAAAATAATTATGTATTTTTTATAACTACTTTAGGCGGCTGGTCGCGTAAGCGGCTTTTTGAATAAATATAGATAAACCCAATTTTGCTTCTCTTCATCATTCGGACCATGGAGGTAGGAAAGGGAGGAGGGGCCAATCCGCGCTAAAAGTGAAGCACTGCTTTGAAGCTTGGGTCACCAGATGGGGTGTTCTTTGTTTACATTCAGAAGCTCGCTTGACAAGATTCTGATAGTATTTCGACACACGACAGTTCCATAGAAATCGAAAAAGAGACACTTTCGCATGAAAGAAACATTTATAGTGTGATGGATAATAGCAATTTGTATAGTTTAGTGACATTTACGCAAAAATCACATCTTGGTTATTTTTCGATAACTAACAACAGCGATTTTGATTATGAATTTGTTTTATAAAATTCTAAGCTGTTGCACTACAAAAATATAGATTTTAAGAAAAATGTTATGCTTAAAGAATACTTATAATTTAAAAATAATACTTATAATTTTCATTCAAATTATTATCAATATTTTTTATGCAAAACTTTCGGGTGTATGCTAAATTAGTGTAAATTACCTTACATGAAAAATATAGTGAATGCACAGAAATTAAAGATTTGCACATGCCGGAAATGAAAAATAGGAAATATGTATGGGTATTTATGCTTGTGCTTGCAAAAAGCATGTATCTGCCTTTGACAAAATACTTAAATATTCATTAAATTATTTATAAATGTATTTGAAATGAAGAATTTATTCACTTATAAACAACTGTGAAAGTACTGTGAAGAAATCTAATGATTAAATGTATCTAATTTATAATGATTATAAATGTTATCTATGTATATAATAACCTTAATATTGAATTGTAAACATAAATTGAAATCCTGTTGACAAATACGTTATAAAACTATTTAAGCAAGAATTGTTCGTATTGGAAAGCAATCTGTTAAAAGGTATTGTAAAGCAAATGCTATGAGATGCGCACTTAAGAACGTAATAAAGAGTTTTGGAATATGTATTGTTGAAATGAAGGGTAAAAAAAATCTGATAAGTAAAATTAAAAGAATTATTCCCTTACATTTTATAATAACTCAGTTACAAGTTTTAAATAATACTTAAAAAAAAAAAAAAAACTTATTTTATTCCCTTTCAGAAATGTTCAGAGAAAGTCAAGTACTATTTAAAGTATTTCGCTAATTCCTAATAATTCTATAATTTAAAATGAACCGAATAGAGCATTAATTATAAATTGACTTACATTTTTCGATTTAAAAGATGCCTCAGAAGCCAAAAAATCATGTCATGTTTAAGAAAGTATTTTAGGAAGAAGCTCTATAAATAGAAAAGAAATAATGCATAATTTTAATATTAATAATACAATAAACTTTGATCTTAATTTTTGTACCTTAGCCGAATAAAATCGAATTACCTTAATTTTTTTTCTAATGTAATTAACGAAAACTTGTGAAAATATTTCATTCAAATTAAACCATTCTGAGAAAACTGTCCTGTGAAAAGTATAGCATTTAATTCCCTTCAAAATGAAATGTTGTTTAAAAATATGTTGTTTTCACATACTTAGGACTCTGAAGTGTTGTAGAAAAAGAAAATATATACATTTATATGTATATTTACGACGTAATTACAAAATATTTACCTCCGAACGCGTCAAATCCCATAGAACTCAATGGTAAATGACCCAATGTTTTGGTCACCACGTAGGGATCGCCGGTGCTTCAGAGCAGGGTACGGCAGAAACTTGTTTAGGGCGACTCCATCTTACTTCCTACCTCCATGATTCGGACAACGTGTGCACCACACTTCTCATAGCTTTGGACCTGTTCGTTTCTGAGGTATGAGGTACACACGCACACTCGTATGTATACAAGCTTTTCTGCTTTATTATTACAGATGAAAATTTTTTTGTCAGTTTAAAAATGAGGCTTATAAAGGAAAAATTCACATTAGTATGATGAATATAAAAACTATAAAGTTCTACAGTATGCAGCGATTCGGAAGAAAATGCAATTTGTTGTTTATTAGCCCAGAAACAGAGACAGTTATTTTACTACATTTTCAAAGGTGAAGATTTAATCCTCAACTTAAGTTTTGAATGCGCACTTCTGCAGTTTCAAACAGCTGTTTCTGTTTTCTACAGCTTTATAACCGACACTTCTGTACATTGTAATATTCTCTTTGACGTTCATTAATTTCAAATGTGTGATTTGCGAATTGATTTTATCAAATAAGACGTGAACATTTTAATGAATAAGATATTGATTCCTTTTCAGAGCCTGAAATTTCTGCGATAGAGTCCTGCATTGGGAAAACAGTACCAAATGATGTCATCGATAAATGCTTACCTGGTTATTCATATGTAATGAATGAAATATATAGAGGTCAAGTTCCTGACATGAGCGATATTCCGTATGTACGAGCCTGCATTAGTGTTATTGATTTTGCATTTTAATTGAGTAAATTTTTCAATCAAAAATGTTTTAGTGCCAGTTGGCGTTCTGCATATCTCTTTAAAATAAATCTTGATGTTTCGAAGATACTACAATGTTTCCTTAAGATATATATGCCATGAAATATTTGAAAATTTTAATATTTAACTTATTTTATTTTTATACGCTTTATAACTTTTATTTATTTAGTCCAACTATACAAAATCTAACCTGCTTGGAGAGTACAATTTCTTCATGTTCTCCTGACGCACGTATGTTAATAACAGAAATTCTTCTTAATTATACGGGAAATTTTGTGAATTTCCTTTTTGCCGCTTCAAGTGAAAGGAAAATACAGTGTAAGTAATTTTTAATTCTCTTTTAACCAATTTTATTGCTTTTGAATATTATTCGATAAAATGTGAATCGTCTTTCATCTGTCGTTAAAATTAAACTAGTGTATGCAATTAATCAAGAACAGTAAATTAGAAGCTTCTAAATTACTCATTTAAAATTGTTTAAAGGATATTTTAATGTTTAAATGTACGTAAACTTAAAAATTGCTATTTTTAACATTTTTATTTCCTTTACTGCACTTTTAGCTCTGCCTTTACTGCACTTTACTGTACAGTTCTAATAGAATGTAGTATCTCAGTAGCAGAAATACTAGCTTGAAGAAGGTGTAGGGTGCATCCAGACAATGTGAATTTACATAGCAATGTTAGAACGGAATGACATGTGCATGTCAAAGTGTACACAAACATACCAGAAGTGACAGGACCCCCGACATAGGTGAATATGCATTTTTTTGATAACAGTGCATTCACAAAAAAGTAACAGTCAGATAAATTCATTCTGTGGATTCACAAAAGTAAGAGATCAAAGAAGGTGTTTGAAGTGTCCTCTACTAGCTGCAAATGCAGGCCTCACAGCTCTAGTACACTGAATTACTAATATTTTGGAAAATTTTGGGCATATCCCGGACTTCTTTAGCAGCTATTGCGATGCTTGTGACGAATATCTCGGCGCTGTTAATACACCAGCGCCGAGGTGTAGGTGTCACACACCAATGTTTTCGTATGCTCCCAGAAGAAGTAAGACATCGGGAAGCCAAACACTGAAACATTACGCTCGATACGCTCTTAGCCGAATGTAACGTCTAAGTTTTATCAAGGTAGTGGCTGAAACGGACAGAAGCTCCATCGTGCTAGAACCATAATGAAGGATCTCTATACCGATGCAGAAAGCTGTTCGCCATTTAAAAGTTATTGCAATATGTGCAGAAATTTAGAAATGTCAAGTAGTTGCTACTGTCAGCCAAAAAGGCAGCGGTAGTGGGATACGATCAGGTGATACCGTAGTGTTGGCCCAAACATTTGCAGCATAACGTCTTTGCCATGGGGGGTTCACCACTGCCTAAGCATTGGCGTTATAGGAATGAAAGACCCCTTCCCTTGTGAAGCGCGACTTATCAGTGAACAACACAGAAGCAAAGGAAAGGGGATTTATAGCGCACCGTTGCAGCAGCTATTGTATAAAAGCAATTCGAGGTACATAGTCATCTGTTTGAAATGTATGGATGCGTTGCACTTGGTAAGGATGTGTTTCGTTTGCTCTGAGTATCCTCCAGATGCTGCTACTGGAAACCTGGAGTTCATGCGCTACATTCGTGTCCTCGAGCTTGGAATTTCCTATACATGATATAGCACAGTCTACTCAATATCCGGAGTTCGTGCCAAGCGTTCCTGACTCATATTAGCTGTGTGAAAAGAACCCGTATCGGCTAACTTATAGTGCAGGGGTAAAAAGAGTTTATGGCGTAGCACGTTGTCATCGGATAACATTCTTCTTACAATAGCTGTATCGCTGGGTCATTATACTCCGCAGCCCCTTATACCAGATGCACGTCAGCTAGCTTCGTGTTCGTAATATCACATACCGTCATACCTCTGTGAAATGAAGCTAAGCTTCCCTGTAAGAACGTTCATTTGCCATCTGCTACGTCAGGAAAGCATTTCAGACCCTGCACTGCAACGCGATTTCGAGTAATCTGGGTGCATCCTACACCTCCTACAAAACTGTAATCTTGGTATTTGACGCACCTTGTGTGTATGTCTTTTGTAATGCATAGACTGAATTGGCACGTAAAAATTTCAGTATACAGGAAGTTCGAAAATGAGCTAAGAGCTTTACGTACTGAAATATTAGATTATAGATTTGTATTTTCAGTTGCAGAGTTTCTTAAAATACAGTAGTGAATTTCAAGAAAATGTTTCAATCCTGTGAATAGAAGGATACTTTAGAAATAAAAATCTAACTTTTCGTGTGTTCTTAATAAATATGAATTCAGTTTAGGAAAATATTCAACTCACTTTATTAAATAAAATGCAAAACATTCCCCGCTTGTATGTTTAAAATTTGTAGAAATAGAGAAATTAATATTTTTTCATATACCAGCAAGAAATTTAACAACGAATACCATTAAAATCAATGTGCAACAGTTAATAATCGAAACAGACAATTTTTGTTTTGTAGTTGTTTCTTGAATTTAGTTGAAACATTTTAAATCTTTATCTGTGATAGGCATTAAAATGATCAAAATGAGATGATTTTTCATCCAGTAAACATACTATATCACTGATCAGAATTTTTATTTTAAGAGGTTCACATATATTTATTTTAAGAAACTTTAATATTTTTAGGATTCTCCCGACGGAAAGGATGAAGGCTGTATTTTAGAAACTTTGCAAATGAAATGCACGTCTAAAATTAGCATTGAAAGAAATAAAATCTGTAACCACATCTTGCCAATTCCCAGTATAATATTACGGAATTTTGTCTTGCGATTTATATTTTGCATTTGATATTTCTACAGCTGGAATGGAAAAAAGAGTTCAGGGATGTTTCCAAACTATTGAAAAGATAACAGCTGATAACTGCATTCAAGGACTTTATGAAGCCTTAAGAATGTTTTCAGAAGGCATACTTCCACCTCCAGAACATATACTTAAAATGTATGCGTTACTTTTGGTTCATTAATTCGTGAATTTTATTTTGGGTGTTATGTACATATAACGTTTTAAGTCTTTCACTAATGAAAACTGTAACAATCTTTTCTGTAGATGTTAAGCGACTTATCGCTATGTCTGAAATACAACAGAGACTTGCTAAGTGTGTAAAAGACCCTTTATTTAAAACTTAATAAGATGAAGAGAAGACAAGCCTGGTACTTACAAGTCTTCCAGAATTTATGGCGAGAAACGCAAAGTAGAAATGCAAATATAAAGCTAAATTTAAATACCTAGTAGCCAAAGGCTT
The DNA here is from genome assembly GCF_044657685.1 of Stegodyphus dumicola. Lineage (NCBI taxonomy): Eukaryota > Metazoa > Arthropoda > Arachnida > Araneae > Eresidae > Stegodyphus > Stegodyphus dumicola. Next base: position 28,350,726 of record NC_140779.1, on the reverse strand, counting down.
CTCAAAGCAATTTAACGCGAAGTTAGTTCGGATTCACCGGCGTGAATTTAACTATCGACAAGTATAATGCAACGCCCATGACTGGAACTCTTATTTTAAAATAGCAAACTTAGGGACTTGGCCTTCCATAGGCAGAAGACGCTCTGTCTTAACAATCTGAAAACCTCACTTTAAATACATGCGAACTCATTTGCATTCTGGCAGGAAAATGGAAAGAGAGAAGTAAGAATATAGATTCCAAATATAAAACAACTGGTTATTTTAAATAAAGAAACATCACATTACCTTGAATATATACTTGAAATAAAAGTTATTTGGCTCATATATACTACTTGTCACACTGAAATTTATTGATTACTACTACCTTGAACCTTATTATCTACTACCTTGAACCAAGTTCAGATTGCATAAATTTACGAGTGTTAGAGGAAAAAACAACAATAGGATGTTGGGTTTTAATTTTTGAATTTAATAGTTAAAAATACTTTGCTTCTTTGCGTACCACCTATTTTTCTCTTGCGTACCACCAGTTGTACGCGTACCACCGGTTGAGAACCCCTGTTTTATAGTATTATTTTTGGATTTTGTTTGATTTTTCATAGGACATATTTCCGATTCCTTCGCGTGAGCATGGAATGTTGTCCAGACTTCAGTGCCTTTTCAGCACTACCAAGTAGTCTACATTGCTTTACAGTATAAAAGATAGTTAAACGCTTTACATAAAGGATTGATTGATATTTCAAATACTTTTATTATATTTTGAGAGACGAAGTATTAAATTTCTAACAGAATTAGGTTTTAATTTGTAGCATATTGCCATGTTCATTCAGATATAGAAATGTTTATATACTTTGCTTAACAAACAATATTTTCCAACGATACAATCCTTGCGATGATGATAATGTATAGGACAATTCTTGCGATATAATTTTATTTAAAACAAAAAATCTATGGAAAAAAACATCGTCTTGCAAAATAGCTCAACAAAACTTTCGAGTTTGCGAATTAGTATGTCAGCTACTGATTAACACTTTTGCAATAAATTATTTTATTATAGAGAATATTTTGGTGATACTAATTTTATAACAAGCCAGTTTTAAATTAGAGAAAAGAATAATGTATTAAGAGAATATTTTGAGTCTGTATTTCAGAATTTAGTACAAGATCTACGGAAATAAATTTCAAAAGTACAATTGTTCGAAAACAAATGTGAGCCACTGTATTATCTTGCACTAACAAATTAATGGATTCAAAAACAAAATTCTCTTTTGAAAAGATGTGACGAAAAATGGTTCCCTTAGAATGCTCAGTCGATGCTGCAATTGGAAACCTGAAAATGAGCTGCTAGAACTTGTAGATCATCACCTACGAATGCTTAAGAGAAAGCTTCGTCACTTTTTTGATTTAATGAAGACAAACAAATTAGTTCATTAGATCACATGTAATTCGATTTGTGAATGAAACTGAAGCAGGATTTGTTAGACTTTAAACAGGATTGAATATTTGAAGCGAAGTTTCAGGATGTTCCATTCCTATTCTGGGCAATTTAAAAAATTAGTTTAAATTCATCGGCGAAAAAGCTATAACATTCTTTTATCATTTGGTGCAACATACATTTTGTGAACAAAACTTCTCTTTTGTGCCTCCTATCAAGAATTTAAAAATATCACCACTGAAGTCTTGATCTTGAATTGCGTGTAGCCCATATATAAAAATTTAATGCGGTCAAAGTTTTACGTAGAGTCTTTCCGCCAATTCCATGTTAACACATTGAGTAACGACCATTAATTTGGCTATCACTTCCGGTTGATCGCTTGTAAATAAAGTCTTATGTGTTATAAACTGTATACCTCAATGTTAATTATAAACACTACTAATTTTTTCCTTCTTTTATTCTTCCATGCAACGGACATGATATAATGATATAAAGGCTCATGTACACTGAAACGAAAAGGGGGGGCAGTTCTATATTACGCGCTCTACTGGCCCGATTGATGAAATTCAAATTGCGTTTTTCATGTCTGGAAACCGCGACATAGGATATATATTTGATTTATATATAGCATTGTTCTAATACAGGTATTTTGACTCGAAATCGGACTTTTCCTGAAATGAGATGCCAATATTTTTTCCATATTTCAATTCTACGACTTAAATTATGCCTAAATATTAATTTTGTAAAATTTCGTGCGAAATTTACGGAGAAATTCAAAACATTTCCTTGGCGCATTTTTTTCAGTTTGCGCCAAGAATAATTCACTTGGAAAACTTCTTAATTTATAGCAATATATTTTCCTTTCCTTTTTTTAATGTAAACGAGCGGGGGGAAAATGTCATTGTTCATTATTGCAAATAATTTTAACAAAGTGCGCAAACCACATTTGGCGTTATTATCGCTCATTACAAACATGCCAAATTTCAGAACGCGACAATATGTAAATTCACGTATATCCTAGGAAATTCTGAATAAAAACTCTATTTCTCTGCAGGTATGCTTAGAAATACACTTACTTTCAGATGATGGTAAAAATTTCATAGGTTATAATTGAAATTTTTTTTCGAAACATTTATAAAAATTATTTAAAAATACAAATTAAAAAAATAAATCATAAAAAATAGGCGAATTGTATTTGGAATGAACTTAAATTTCGATTTCTGGAAGAAGGAATAAAGTAAGTTAAAAAAAAAAAGATATTAACAAATATATATCAAATTTAATTTACAGTGAGGCGCTAAAATTTTAAGAGCTAATGTTTTAAAAACCACTTGTGTGATTTTTGCAAAACTTCGCAATTTGGCATTACTTGAGTAGTAGAAACGAAATATGGAAAAAAATTGGCATGTCATTTCAAAAAAAGTCTGATTTTATGTCAAAATACCTAAATTAGAACAATGCTATGTATAAATCCTATGTATAAATGCTATGTATCTATGTACATGTCCTAAGAAGCGCTTTCGAGACATGAAAAGAAGCAAGTTGAATATCGTCAATCTGCCAAGTACAACGGAAGATGGAACTATCCCGTTATTATTATTTTTTTTTTTTGTACGTATGTATGTATGTTGCATAACTCCAAAATGTGTAGCTGTAAGACGTTGAAATTTTGTATATGGAATTGCTATAACACGTAGTCGTGCACCTCCGTTTTTCGTTGCAATCTGGCTGCACTAAACGTATGTGTGTGCGTATGTGTATATCTATCTATCTATCAATATAAACTTTATATATATATATATATATAATACTGCTGCACTGTTAACCGGCTTGGTGAGCTTAATTTTTATTCTTATATAATGGATAATTGTACATTTTTTGCATTAAAAGTGATTGAATTATATTATTCTTATGTTCCGTTTACGATTTATATGCTTTTACTTAATCTGCATGCAATAGTTGAAGATTTATCAACAGTTTTAATGTGTCACTAAACATTACGAGGCTGTCATTTATTTACATTTGAAACTCTTAGCAGAACAATGAATTAAGCTAGTTGGTGTACCAACTTCAGTGTTCTTTTGCCCAATGTCACTAAAAGGTAACTTTAAATTTTGTGCACCAAAAACTCTATCATCCTGCCCGCTGGCCATATTGCTTCTTTTGGCATAAAAACTGTAAGCGAAAAGTTCTCGATTATATTTTAATATAGTTGTCTATTAAAACTATTACGGGCTTCAAGTAAAGCTTCACTTTTCTTTGTCTGTTAAAGACTGTTATAAGCTTCATGTGAAATACTAATTCCAGTTATCCACTTTTATCAAAAATCTAATCAACTTTTGATATGAACAAAAAAAAAAAAAAAAAAAAAAAAAAAAAAAAAAAAAAAAAAGAGAAAAAAAACTTAAATAACGGAAATGGAAATATTTGGAAGAGTCATATATCATACAAGAGGTATTGTGGACGAAAAAAATGATCACACACCCACAGATAGACAGATATTGTTTTTAAAATAACAGAAACATGGTATGGGGACCCTAATTCGTGTTTATTCACGGAAAACTCTCTATCAAATTTTTGGACCTCCCTCTTCTATATATATATAATTTAAAGTAAAGTAGTAAGAACAAACGATAAAAGACCTATGTGGTCAAAAATTTTGCGCATTGTGCTGCAAAATTAAGGAAATTAGAAGATAAATTTTAGTACGCACGCTAAAAAGTTGCTAAAATCTGTGGCTCCGCGAAAACTTCAACATAAGCAAATTTAGTTGCAATGAATTATATATAGAGAGAGTGAGAGATTGGCGAGAAGTAAAAATGTTGTGTTTGCAGGAACAAGTCTCAGTATCTCACTGAATTTAGGAGGTCATTTAGTATAATAATTAACCGTGGCAAAAAAATGCTGTAAATATTTGTGTTATTACTTAAAATGCTTATTTTATCATAATATTGTTATTACTAGCATTTTTTTTGTGTTGCTAGAAATTATTGTATTATAATTAATTTTTTTTATTATTTCCAATGGCAGATTATGAACAGTTACAGGAAAAATGTATTATAATTACTTTAAGTTTGCATTTTCACATCACATTTTCATAAAATTCATGCTCTAAAAATTTCATCAAATTTCGAGGATGTATAGATAACATATTTCCATTTCTTTTTCTTTTTGTTTATTTCATGATTGCATAAGAGCTCTTATAGGAAACAAATATCTAGCTAAAATTTTTATGCATTGTAACAGAAAAATATTTGAAAACAAGATCTTATTTATTGAATCCCTATTATGAAATGGAAACATTAATTATACTAATAGAAAAAATATTCGTTTATAATATGTCGTTAAACTACTTATAAGAGCTAAGTCTGCTTCATTACATATTTATATGTGTTATAAATATGAAGAAGCTAAAACGCTTTATACTTTTGTGTATTATAAATATGAATTTCATATATGATAAATATGAAAAAGGTAAAACGTTTCACTTTACACGTTTCATAACAATAATTTTGTTTTAAAAATAAAGCAGTTTTTATTTAAATGTTTTTAATTTTTTCCCTCTAGTTTTAATAAAAGGTTTTTGTTGCTTTCTAGCCAAGACACATATAAGCCAACTTGCATCAAAGATGTCTTTAAAAATTGCATTGCATCTGATCTGATTTTGATTGATGAATTCTTGAGACAAATAAATTTACATTATGTCGGTTCTTTAGTAAATGAAGTGCTTGACGCATATGCTATGGATGATGCAGGTATTGTTTTTCTTATGAATCCAATACGATATAAAAATTACTTATCATATTCTATTCCATAATTTAACTTCAAAATGTATGAGTGTATGTATATACAGCAAAAGATATTAGCAAAAAGCCCATACGTCTGGCTTGCTATGTGAACTGTATTAGACCTCCAGTCAAAAGGGCGCAATGACTTCAAAAACAAGTTTTTCATTTATCTATTGCAATAAATCAAGGATGAGCTAAAATTTTGGCTACAAATCTGAGATAAAAAATAGTGCTTTACGTATATTATTGAATAAAATGCTGAATGCTGTATTAGATCTTTCAATCGCATTTAAAAATTTTTTGAGAAACGAATTTTAAAATTTTAAACTAAGCCCACACCCCATCTTTTCACATTAAATTGCTTTCCAGCACTTACGTCTAGATGATATTGAACACGCAGCAGCCAGTTCCAGTTGCAGCCATCATAGAAGTATGATCGTGATGCCATGAGTCTGACAAGATGTGGTTTTAGTGTAAACTGGGAGAAAATGGAGAAAAGACTGCTTACGACTGGAAATATCCAGAAATGAGGAATACTTGAAAAACTTGCAATAGCATCGAAGCAGCAACATCAATAACGATAGCAGAAGTATTCGCTAAGAGCCCAGAAAAGCAGAGTAGTTTGAAGAATTTGGTTTTCAGAGGCATAACGTTAATTCCCTTTGCCATAATGGTGAGGTACGCGCGAGTAACATGTGCCTACAAAAGTATTGATAACATAACCTAGAAAAACAGCAATCGTAATTGAGATAGGCATATACAATTAATAATGTAATTTAATAAGGAAAGGTGACATGGATATATCGTAACGACTTAAGAAAGAGCACGGCACCAACACAGACACGGATGCCGAAGTTTACACATCTCCGATGGAGGCACAGATTAGACCTGCCGGAGGAAAACTCGTCTCTTTTCGTCAGCTCGTAGGGGTGCCATAGAGATTTACTTTCTTTGTTTACTGTTTCGCCAATTGGCGGTTTTCTCTAGAGATTTTGAGTCTGTATCGCCTGTTTGGCGCCGCCGCTGAAATGGCTACACGTTTAACCACTTGTATTCGCAGAATGAGATCAAACGTCCATGCATATTTCCATCTCTACTCGTGGAGATTTCATTTGCTATCTGAATGACTTGCCATGGTTTTCCTTTTCTATTTAAATTTGTCTCAGCTTATTAAATTATATTAAAAGCCCTGCAGTTAAGAAATATGTTAATTTTTATATGTAATCAAAGGTACAAAAGCAAATGTACATTTACACAAAACTGTATGCATCGCATAAATTTTTTATACAGTTGTTCTTGACATAAGAATACAAAAATAGTTTAAAATATTGTTATATACTGTTAAAAAACACGGCGAATAACCAAAAGAAATCTGTTAATAATTTTCTCTCGAAAAGACTTGTGTTTTTTGAAATAAAATTTAGCAAAAATATTTCTCAAGTTTAAATGTTATCCTTATGCAAAAATTAATCAATTATAATGCCAAATTTGCTGTGTGTGTATTATGTGGTGTAGTGGCCGAAACCGCTACACAAACCCTGGGTTGTAATACAGAGTTGAAATGAACTTCCAACAATAACATGAATTTTAATAAAACAAAAACATTAACAATTCCAAATCATGACGATGTGGGACTTGGATACATTCAGTCCCGTGTTAACAGGAAGAATGCGCTATCGCTACTAACATTATACACGAGGAGTGGTAGTTCTAGCGGGCTAATATGCCCATAGCTCTCGCAGAAAAGTCCTGGCTCATCTCAAGAAAAATACCACCTTCCTTACTTCGCTGTTCTAAAAGCCCGTTTCCACTTCTACCAAGGACCAAGAAAGGGTTCTATTACGAGGCACTTAGGCTTATAGCCTTTATCCCCACATCATCAAAGAATTATTTTTATCGCCAAAAAGAGGGTTCCACAAAGAGGTAAAATTTAGTGCCAAATGTTAAATTTAACAAAAGAGTATGTGCATTCCACAGTGAGAAAAAGTAAAAACACTGAAGGACTTAATTTAGTAATTTTTTTGTGTCGAAAAAGGGCCAGAATCAATTTTGAGGGGGTTACATCATGAATTTTGAATAGCATCGACGTTTCCTTGATCAGTGGTCATGTGGTGTTAACAACACGAGAGCGGAAACACTCGCGAAAAATTTCATGTCGCAAGTGCTTGGGGTCTGGGAGGGGAAGGAGAAGCGGGAATTCGTTAGGCGAGTTTGATTTAAAGTTAAAATTGAATAAAAATAATAATCAATGCACTAGAACCCTTTTAAGAAGCGAAAAAAAGCGTGCTTAAAGTCAGTTAACAACCGCTTACGGTTGAAAGAAGTAAGATTGCCCAATTACGGGACAAAGAGAGAGTGACCCTGAGGGAAGCTGAAAGTTCAGCGAATTCACTCAGGCGGGGAGGGGGGGTCACGCGAACGAGTGTAGTGAAACCTTCGAGGCGCCTCGTCTCCATAGCAACGCCTCTTGGGATCAGGAAGCGCATTATATGCGTTTGTCTCTTTCTTGATGATGCAATTCCCGGATGATTAACAGGCAGGCAGTGGAGTACGGGGTTTTCGATCGAAGGAATCTTTTGGAAAAATTAGCCGAAAGTCGCTGCATAAAGCGATTCACAGGGAGAATTTTGGCTGCATTATGAATGTCCTCGTTCGTAACAAACCAAGGAACTTTATAAATTTGCAGTAGCATAATATTCTAAAAAATTTGGATATGTTTCCTATTAGTAACTGCTTCTGCGCCCCATACGGGACTAGCATATGTCAGAATTGGCTTTATCATTGATTTATAGAGTAAAATCCTGTTTCTCGTGGACAGGTCGCTATTTCTAGCGAAGAAAGGCAGTAATTAGGTTTTCATAACCTCCGCATTGGAAATCGTTTTTTGGATGTGAGTTTGCCAGGTTAATTTTGAATCAAGTATCACTCCTAGACACTTATAATTAGGAACCCAGGAAATTAAGAAGAACTCCGAAGAACTGCATGTTAGGTAAATTTGGGAAAATACTTCGGATAAATAAAGTGGCAGCACATTTAGCGACATTTTAATTTTGATCTTCCACAGTCCGAGCCAGAGCTCTAGACTTGAAAGATAATTCTGCATTAATTCTTCTATAAATGTTTTTGAATATTTTATCAAAAAGTCATTTATTTAGATATTTTAAAATTTTATTTTATAGGAGTTCATGAGCATTCTATTGTTGATCAACAGTATGTCCAACAGTGCTTTAAAACATTACATCAAGATAACTTGGATTCTTGTACTCCAGGATTGTATAATGTTATCAAAGATCTGGCAGAAGATAATCTTCCATTAAATATTGTAGCTTTGTAAGTTGTTTTTTATTTGTATTTTTTATATATGTATATTTGAGAAATTAGGAGATATTTTTTACTTATTTTATATATTTTCATTGTTTTAGGAAAACTGTAGAACACAATTGTTTAGAAAGTAATTTTGCCCAGTGCTCTTACATGTCTCGTCTTTTAATTAAAGATTTAATATACGATTATGCACGACTTGACGTTGTTATACCTCTTCTAGATGCTCCTGAAGGCTTTACGGGTAATTAAATTAATCCCTCTATAGTGCTAAATTTATATCATATTATTATGTTAGGATTCGTAATTTCTATTTAGAATTCTAGAGATATCCAGAGTATTTATTATGTTGACATTAATTTATTTAATGATCAAAATTAAAGAAAACTGTGTTACTTCACTGAACAGAAGTTTTTTAAAAATAGTACTTTTTAGTGTTCAGAAAAGCATTTAATCATAATAAATGAATTATATACTTAATATTCAAAGCGTCAACTCTCAATTTTTATCAAACTTTCAGTTTGGACATTTGAAAACATTCCCTCTCCCCATGTCACTCTGCTCAATTTTCAAAAACATAAAAAATTCATTATTTAAGACTGCTGATCAAGGTTTTCATTTCAGAATCCTAAACTAATGTAAAAAACATAGAAAACTCAGAGAAAATTTTTGCTTTCTTATATTACTGCTTCTATACTGAAAAAACTTTTGAATCTTTCTGTTGTTGTAGTAATCTCTTTCTCTTATATTTTTGAGTGCAACAAAAATTAAAAGACTTAATTTTAGCAAGGTATATTCTTTATCTTATTTTTGAAAATTAATGAAAATATTGCATTTTGCATTAATGTGGATTAGGTATCTTTCTTATTTGGTATCTTTAGTTAATATATATGCCTTTGTATTTTGTATTTATAAGAAATGTGCATAATTAACTGATTACGTACAATTATTTTAGAATATTTTATCGTGAAAATACTGTGTGTATAGTCTGTGGAAGTTTCGTGAATAATTGCATTAGACTTTCAGTTATAGTCTTTTTGAAATAGCTCCAAATTTAGTGGCTAGAAGAGGCTAAAAGTTTTGCTTGGAAGATTTGAAGTTAACAGGAAGGCATTTACGGGAAAACTCATAAAACCTTTTTCTTCTTACAACGGAGAAACTTCAAAAGAACATGCATTGGCAAGGGGCAGAGTAGAATAGCCACTGATTTACACAAGAGTTTAAAAAAAGTAGAGAAAAATATTTGTTTTATTTCTGCTTTTTTAATCCGAATTTTATTCAGAGCTAGAATTTTAAATTATCTTCTGTGATCATATACTTGAAACTGATATTTTGACATATATTTTGGTCCAGCTTGATAGTGTCGAATTTTAGTTTGAGTTCTAATTTTAAATTATCTTTCCTTCAGTGATCATATATATTTTGGAACTAACTTTCATAAATTGTTCCTGTTTATCGAAAGAATTTCGCTGTTACCCTCAGTGACAGTAAATTTAAATTTTATTAGCAGCAGTAAATTAGTTGGCCAGCTACTTAACAGTCAAAAGTTTTTTATTGTGCTTCTTGTGCTTAGGTGTGAGATAAAACGTGAACCATGATCATAGGAATGCGTTCGATATAATTTGTACTCATGCTGCTGTTCTAGTACAAGAAAGATTTTAACGTCGTGGGTGGATGTTTGTTTCAGATAGTAATGTGAGTTCAACATTCCTCCGTAACAGCTTGTCTATTCCCAGTATAAGAGCAGTAGTGAGTTATAACGTGAATCACAATGAAAAAAACCGTGGACAAGTGTATATGTATTTCAGTAGAAGGTGATGTGCCTGGTCAAACGCAGATAGTATGATTTCTTCAGAAGGAGGGACAGCCAGTTACACAAATTCACAGGTGATTAATGGCTATATATGATGAGCAAAATTTTGCCCGAAACTCTGTTCTTAACTGTATTAGGAACATTAACATGAGAAAGTGTAGTAAAAAGAATCAGCGTTGGTAAATCAGTAAAGAGGCGTGCATTAGCTATTATACAACAGGTTTCCAACTTGATACTGACATAACTAGGCATTTCATTCGATGAATGCAATTCTTAATATGAAACAGGTATTCTCAGAACACTCTACCCAATAGTGCAAATCTGAAAATGACTATACCTTGGGGTCAGTATATGGCCCACAATCTCACTGATTTTCGTAATCAATAATGTGGGATAATGTGCTAGGAATTATTACATTGAACAATGCACTTTTCTACAAGATAAAGAAGCACCTTGAGTAGTTGACATTTGTTAGTAAGGCGAAACTGCAACAGACTAAATATGAGTTTTCGACAGACTAAATATGAGTTTCTTAAAGAATGGTTTTCAGCAGCCATTCCGCAACGTCCTGGGACATGAGAACGCTGCATCAATTATATGGGAATTACTTGTAATATTCATATATGCAGTCCGAGAATTATGTTCTATCGTTTTTATTCGTCTTGGTCCAAATGGTTACTGAAGGATCCTTGTACATCACAATTGGTTTTATAAGGAGGATCACTTTGAATGCCCGTTGTTAGAAATTTTGTAGCTTCTATTGAAAATGATTATGCATATTAAAGCGGTAGGTCAGAAATTGACGATTATAACTGTTGCTTCTAATGCTGAGTAGACTACGTAGAATCAGTATAATATACAGCTATTAAAATCATGAAAAAAGAAATAAGATATACAATTTATACAGAATTTTTCTTTAATCTACATTACTTTTGACAAAAGACTTGGAAAAACAAATGAAGTAAGATGTCAGTTATTTGAAGCCAAATGTTTTGAACGAAATGAATGAGAAACATACGAAAACTTTGAAAAACATTTATTATATAAAATATAAAAGTCTCTATAAATAAATAAGTCTCTTCTAGTAGTGAAGAAGCTGTAAATAGTTATAGAGAGTTGCGATTACTGGTACAGCCTGTGTAAGAAAATTCAGAAATTAGAGAATAGAAAACTCTAAAATCTCTTGGTCCTGCAGTAGCTCAGATCCTCTTTTCAAAACTCTTAGTTTACTGTTAAGCTGCCGTTATACAATAAAAGCATATCTTAGAGAGTATGGTAGACTAGAGAGAAATACGACTTACATGAATGAGTAAATTATATGGAGAACAGGAATTAAATATTATCTATGAGTCAGGATGTAACTGAATATTTTTCATTAATTTTAAGTAACTTGATTAAAAATGTGTGAGCGATGAAGAAATGATATTGTTTCAAGTATAATTAATGTATATTGCAAATTAAAATGCACGTTTATTTCAACTGTGGGTTTGAACCACCAAAGTATTTTTTAGAGCTGATAAATCCTATTAGTTATATTAAATTCTAGTCATTTTTATATAAATTGATTATTAAAATTTAAGTTTCCTTCGGTGATTATGCTTTAGCATTATTAATTCGTATTTTAAAATATTATTTAATTGATAACTAGTTCTATGACGCCTTAATGACGTATTACACTTATTATTTCACGAATTCGTGCCGATAGAAAATCGCATTTTAGGAAAATAAAAACATTTTCCAGCAATAATTTATTTTGGTCGAACTGGAGCTCAATAAATGATGTTACAGGTGGACGAACGCTTCTCACCAACTGAAGAATAGGTATATGTCCCTGTAAAAATATATTTCACGTTTCAAAATTCGAAATTTCATTTCGAAATTCAAGTTTCAAGTTACAAAAAAGAAAGCAGGTGAATTTTAAAGCAGAAATTTATGTATTTTTAATCGAACCTAAATATAATAAAGAAATCAACTTAAGTTTTGTTATGAATAGGAGATGGAAATATTTATTTTTCATTTACATATTGTTTCCTTTCAGCTGTTCAAAGATTATTAAAACTGCTTTTGTGATATAACACTACAATTGTTTTTCTTTTTAACGTAGGCAGTTTAATGATTTTAATTACATGCACGTATAAAAGGCCTGCGATATTTTTATAAAATGTAAAAATTTCTCATTATGTCATAAATAAATCTATAATAACTTTCGAATGCTAGGCTAACATGTGATGAATTAATTTGCGAGCTTTTTAATAAATATAAGCAAGTTTAATTAAACATCAGATATTAAGTATGGTTTATTGTGAATTGTGTTTATAGTTTTATTGGTTTATCTTGCCACAAATTATTATGTAAATCCTGATATGGGCACTGTCGTTTATACATACGGAAAAACATATAAAATATTTTTTTCTTTTCTTTAAAATTTAATGTTTCACGGGTAAAATTCAAATAATTTTCTGTGTCTATGCTTTACCTCAAATTCTTGTATTTTTCTATTCAAGTGCTTGTTTTTGTTATGCATTTATATTTGTTTTTAGGAGAATTTGGGCCACCTATTGCAGCTATTCAGAATTGCCTTTCTACCATTGATTTCAAAAATGCTGATAAAATTATGCCTGGATTTCTTAGAGCTTTTCATGAAACCTTCGTTAGACAAGTGGGAAATTCTGGCTTCAAATTGTATGCAAAAACCAAAAAAAATTTGAAAATTTGTATAAATTATAAAATTGCATATTATTATTATATTAACATATGCATATAATTATTATTCATATCCATATAAGGAAGTCGGAAGTCTAGAGAAGAGTTTCATTCAAGATTTTATAAAATAGCGTATAAAATTATCATATAATGCTTTTGCATTTTGTTTAACTTAATATAGGAATTATTACTCAATACACATTTTATAGAACTTTAGAGCTGAGGTGGTATAGCGATATTAGAAGTTCGGAATTCAAGAATAGTGTAAAACAAAATATGCTTCTCCTGGAGTTAATTCGGTGTACCGTATTGATACGTTAAGTGCAGTGCAATGATAAAACAACACAAATGGCATAATTAAGAAGGAACTTTGGCTGAAAATTGCCATAGATAAATCGAAATATCTTATTAAGAAAATCAAATGTATATCTGCAGTTTTTAATAACTTTATAGAACAAATTATGCACGTATCAGTGACACGTATGTCAATATGAACACGCATGCCAGTACGACGTATACCGTTATGAATTCATATCATTGTCTGTTCAAAAATTTGCGAGGTATGTTTTAATTTTATAATAGTTATTTTAAGTTAATGCATCTTTCCTATCTCATGTAACTTCAATTTACAACTCCCTACTAGAATAAGGTTTTAGAATCGCGTTAAATGCAAATGAGAAGGAGAATAGTAATTAAGTAAAGTTCGACAGAGAAAGAGTTAGAATTCCTGGGAAGTGCGTTTGTGCCTTTGAGCTAGATCTCTCTAAGCTGTTGTTAAGCTCGGGCGTATTACGTGCCTTTTGATAGTTCGCTGTCTAATTTAATATTACGGTCCAGCTACTTCAGAATTGTGTTAGCTTCGGCTAAATCTCTTTTCAGTCATTAGTTAGTTCTTATTTCTTACAATTTGCGTTTAACCCTTTGCGGCATGGTGGGTCAATATATGTCCCACCTAATTAATATTTATTTTCTCAGTTAGAAATTTCCGTTAGAAATTTTCTAATCTTTTAAAAATAATCTATTTTAGTTATTATTTTTCTCAGTAGATGTCACTACTATACCAGGGCTTCAGTTTATAAGCAAAAAATATTCAAAATAGGATCACAAAAGTGATATCCATGTATCTCGCATTTTACAATATTTTAAACATTTTGGTATACAATTTAGGATATGCATGATTCTTTTTAATATTCAAAGGTATTTTATTTTCAAAAATCTTAATTGGATTCAATATTTTATAACATTAATTTTGCAGTTGAAATAAGTGGGTTAAAATTTGTCCCACCACACACTTGAATTTCCGCTCAATAGATGGCAGCACTCACGATTATTTTTTCTTTTCTTTTTGCATCTACTTTTTTCGTGATTGCGCGCGCTTTTACATCCGTTGTATGCTCTGATGTGCTAAAATGTCTAGAAAAAAATTAACAACACAGGAAGCTTTGGATCTTTTTGCTGAATTGCCATCCGATTGCGACTCAAATGCTTCAGATGTCAGTTCTGATTCAGATGAAAATGAAATTCAAGAGAGAATAAATGAGGTTGAAGTTATTGCTGAAGAAGAAAGGAAAGTAGTTATAATTTGTTTCGCTTTTTAAAGACACAGACCCATCTATGCGTGTGGCTGCCATCTATGCATGTGGCACTGTAAATATGAATCGGAAGTATCTACCCACAAATTTATGTCAAGAAAATATATAGACTTTTCAGTTAGAGATGATTCAATTTATTGCATAAAATGGAAGGATAAAAGATCCGTTTCTATCCTGTCTTGCTTGGAAAAGGCAACTCAAATGAAAGAAATTAATAGAAAAGAACGAGATGGAAAGATAAAAAAAGTACTGTGTCCAAACAGCATTATTTCATACAATAAGAACATGGGATATGTCGACTGATTGAGCAACTGAAAGGACTATATGAAATAGACCGCAAAAGCAAGAAATGGTGGCACATTATTTTTTTTTATTTTTTTTTTTTAACTTTTTAGAGGAGAGTATAGTAAACGCATTTATTCTATTTAAGTTTGTTCGCAAACCGATCATGATGTAAACACAATGAAAGATTTTCTTCTCTCAGTTATAGAAGGTCTAATGGCACTTGCAGGCAAGAAAGAGCAGAAAAGAAAACTGAAATCCCCAGTTCAAATAAAAACTAAAAACCCGTTCGTACAACCAGAAAAGAGACTAAAAAATATAAGTCACATGCCAAAGTGAACGAGCAGGAGAAAGATGTGCATATCGCAGCACATCGAAAGAAGAACGACGAACATTTTGGATATGTGAAACATGTGAAGTGCCTCTATGCTTACAAAAGAATGAAACAACATGTTTTTCAAAGTTTCATGAAAAATGACTGTTTTTCAGTTTTAATTATATATAAATGTTTTTGAATCAAGTGCCAATTTCAATATTTTATTTAGTATCATTTGTACGTGTATCAAATTTTAATCTTAAAATAATATTCAAGAAAATATTTTCTTTTGTTCTTAAAATTTAAAAATATTAAATATATATATGCAAAACGTGCATATTCAAAATTTTACAAGTCATGCATATATGCAATAAGTACAAAATGCATTTTAGTGTGTTTATTATGAATATTTTAGAATGCACGCTTTATTTTGTTTATTCATTCCACATATTATTTTTTTCCCTGCTATACACCAATATGCTATAAGACATGTGCTAGTTGCATGGTGGGACAAATGGTATCCCACCTTCCCCCGTAAAAAATAAAAGCGCAGAATTTTTTTCAAGCCTTAAAGGCACTTAAGTAAGTCCATCTGACTTATTCTAAGGCATTTTTTTTAAGATTAAAATATATTTTAAATATGCGTGTCGCAAAGGGTTAAGCCCAAGTGGAGGCTTTGCTGTACGCTCTAAAAAAGGAGCGGACTGTTCAATCTTATGTTGGAGTGAATAACCATCAAACTCAAGAATGGTTTCTTAAGTTTTATGTTTTCTGTTCTTGGACGTAAGCGATTATTCGCTTAGCAGTTCACTAGGATCACATAATTGTATACATAATTTAACAGAATAAAAGTGAGAAACCCTATAAGTTCTTTAAAGAGATTACGATTAGTAGAAAGAGGGCGAAAACTCTTAGATAGCATCAAACTGCAGGCATCATGTGAATCAAATTATTCGCATAAGTACGGCTAATTATTCATAAAAGTGCTGAATTATAATATATAAATTTAAAATAACTCAAAATACAATGCAAATGAGCAAAGATTTAGAGTTACATAAAATGCAAACACATATTAAAAAGAAAAAAGGACAACCAACTGCATTGCATTTAAATGTGCAATAATGCAACCCCCCCGGAAAAAAAAGGCAAAATGCAAACAAATATTTACATTAATTTAGGAAATCTAATCTATCGTTGCTAATGTTTTTAATTTTAGATAATAAATAATTTTTCAAAAATTCTTTTCTTTTGTTCTTAAAATTTAAAAATATTAAATATATATATGCAAAACGTGCATATTCAAAATTTTACAAGTCATGCATATATGCAATAAGTACAAAATGCATTTTAGTGTGTTTATTATGAATATTTTAGAATGCACGCTTTATTTTGTTTATTCATTCCACATATGATTTTTTTTCCCTGCTATACACCAATATGCTATAAGACATGTGCTAGTTGCATGGTGGGACAAATGGTATCCCACCTTCCCCCGTAAAAAATAAAAGCGCAGAATTTTTTTCAAGCCTTAAAGGCACTTAAGTAAGTCCATCTGACTTATTCTAAGGCATTTTTTTTAAGATTAAAATATATTTTAAATATGCGTGTCGCAAAGGGTTAAGCCCAAGTGGAGGCTTTGCTGTACGCTCTAAAAAAGGAGCGGACTGTTCAATCTTATGTTGGAGTGAATAACCATCAAACTCAAGAATGATTTCTTAAGTTTTATGTTTTCTGTTCTTGGACGTAAGCGATTATTCGCTTAGCAGTTCACTAGGATCACATAATTGTATACATAATTTAACAGAATAAAAGTGAGAAACCCTATAAGTTCTTTAAAGAGATTACGATTAGTAGAAAGAGGGCGAAAACTCTTAGATAGCATCAAACTGCAGGCATCATGTGAATCAAATTATTCGCATAAGTACGGCTAATTATTCATAAAAGTGCTGAATTATAATATATAAATTTAAAATAACTCAAAATACAATGCAAATGAGCAAAGATTTAGAGTTACATAAAATGCAAACACATATTAAAAAGAAAAAAGGACAACCAACTGCATTGCATTTAAATGTGCAATAATGCAACCCCCCCGGAAAAAAAAGGCAAAATGCAAACAAATATTTACATTAATTTAGGAAATCTAATCTATCGTTGCTAATGTTTTTAATTTTAGATAATAAATAATTTTTCAAAAATTCTTTCATTTGATTAACTTATAACAAACGTCTGTTTCTATACCTAAAAACTGTTTTAGTGCAGAATTTCATTAAAGCAAAAAAATTCAAGAAGAAATTTTAAGCCTGTTATAACCGGGAAAAAATAAATTTAATGGAAATACTAAAAGAGAGCAAATGATTGACTTCTCCACGCCAATTTCCAATTATTCCAGAAAAAATTCCTGAGCTGAAGTTTGAGAAAGTGCAACTCATTATGTAGCGTCTTTAATGAGATATCACAAAATCTTAGTTTTTAGACTAATGCTCTTTGTTGTCAACAATATATAATAATGTAGATTAAAAAATCTGATGAGTACATCAAGTTACTCCTTTGTGTGGAATATTAAATTATACGCATTTTTTGCTGCATTTCACTTAACATATTTCCTTGAATTTCATTAAAGATATATTCCTCATTCAATTAATTCAGTTATCACTTCGCGGCAAGGCAAAAATACATAAAACCTCAAAAAGGCTTAAAAATTGAAAAATATAAAACATCAAACACAGTTAAAATAATTTTAAAAAAATTTACAATTAAAATTAAAGTTTCTACGCAAAAAAAAGCAACTCAGCCAGCAAGCAGGAATGCAGATTTTTCGGTGTTATCAGGCTTAAAAATCAGCTTAGCCGCACTAAAATTTTAAATTGTTGATAATTCTAGAACTATTGCATGCAATTCAACTAGATTTATGACTGAGGCTTGAAACTTTTAATAAATTTCAAGACTCATTCATAAAAACGCTAATGACGGCTAAGTCGTTACATTAATATCGACTTAAAAGTTAAGTCATTATTAATATAACGACTCAAAAGCTCTAAATAATTTAAATGGAAAGATTTTTGAAATTTATTAATGTTTGTTTGTTAATAATGATTTAAAAGTTTTAAATGAAATTAGAAATGCTAATGATTTATAGTTTTAATTATTTAGTCAGAATGATTATAAAACAGTTTAAAACTTCAGCTTCCAATTAATACATACTTAGCAGGATATTTTTAAATAAATATATTTTGACTTTTTAAAATATTTTAAGTGAAAATTAATATTTAATAGTCTTATATACTTTTTATTTCTTCAGTAGGCTTCCTGAAAAAGCAATGTCTGCAATGGCGTATCTTAAAGACCTGTTTATTTCTTGTGAAGTGCCAATAAAGATGTATCTTCTGCAAAAAATTGCTGAAATAAATAATATTAAGTTGAATGTGCAAATTGAAAAGCATTCTCTGCAAGAAAAAGCACCAGAAGTTTGTTTTCCGTATTTACTTCAGGCTGACCATCTTCCAGAAAAGCCTGTAGAACTTGTCGTCATAATTAATAATTCTGGAATATATAATCGAGATGAAAATGACCGTTTTCCAAGAGAAGCAAATTCTGGTACTAAAGATATTAAGACGTGTGAGTAAATTAACAAATGTAGATTGACTAAAATGTTTTAACACAGATTCTTTTATTCAGGATTCACATTACATTACAGTATTCACAGTGTTTTATAAACAATCAAAACACGCGAAACATTCTTTCGCAGTATCACCTCAAGCATTACTAGTGTGGTGGATTTCATTTTCTCACCTGAAAAGAATATTTTCTTGCATAGTTGTACTTCCAGTTTTGACAACATTCACAGATCACATATCAAATAATCTTTGGCTATGTTGAAAGTTCGACAATGCTGGCAGTGCAACAGCAGCAACTTGCAACAAAACCACTCTTTTTAAAGCAAATCAACTCTTTCCTTCCTTCTCCGCAAATGTTTTTTTAAGATGTTTAGGTAATAGTCCTTTTATTATATGCCACTGGGTATACAATGTTATCATCCTTAATTTCAGTGGATTACTCACCAGAATTTTCTTCGTCTTTACTCGCGTTTTATCGCCATCATTGAAATATTGAAGCATGGCTCCATAGTTTATCGCCGTATATGTACCGTAAGAATTGAAGACCTTACCATAAGAATTCAAGAGTTCCGCAAGTCATAATGAAACTCTTAAACTGTTATGGGATATATAGTGCAAGGGTACATATATAAGTTCATAATACGGTATGAAATATGGTATATATACGATTTATTATACGGTATATAATAATTCAACACAAAATTCAGTTACAGATATAAAACGTTTTACTCACTTACAAAGATAAAATATATCTCCTTGAGACTAAATAATGAAGGTTTCCAGCAGCATGTTTACAAATTTTGGGTATCAGTGTAAAATCTAATAATAGTAAGACGAAACAGAGGCAATTTTAAAATTTTTCATTCAGCCTTTGGAGTTTACCTTTCTCTTTCGTAACTGTTATCAAACATATTTATAATACAGTATTAAAAATGAAAAATTAGTTGAAATTACAAAAACGATTAGAAATTTACATAAAAACGAAAACAAATTGATAAATATATATAATTGAAACAGCAGTTAATAAATATTTAAGTACACAAGGGAAAACAACTACTCTTCAAATAAAATAGAATAAAATAAATTTCTTTGTTAGACTACTTTTCTTGGTTAGAAAAAAAGAGTCACAGCTTCGTAGCTTTCTAATTTTCAGTATTTCATTTAATGCCAAAGTTTGAAGCTAATGTCTTAATATATAATATTACAATTACTTTTAAGTGTCTGATTTTCTTTTGCTTTTATTAACTTACATCTTCAAGGTTGTTTTACCTGCTTATTTCAACATTTAAATCTTGTTTTTATTAATGGTTTATTTGTACATTCCTTTAACACAGATCCGCCAGTAATCTGGTATTATTTATTTCAATTTTTTAATTTTTATTTATTCTCTTTTCAATTAATTTACTAGATGCAACTTTTAGCTGTTAAAGTAATGTTAAACTCAAATTCAATTGCACATACACAGGCTACTGAAAAACACACTAGATTTCCAAATACTGTAGTAACATTGAACGCGCAATAATAGTTGATGCATGAAAGAGACCAAAAAGCTATTAAAAGGTTTTAGAAAATTACAGATGTCCTCGTATGCTCCATTGGTTACAAGACATTCATTCAAGCACAAGAGGTATGGAAACAAATTAAACTACCGCTTGCATATTTATTGTATTAACCAACAGGAGACTCATAAAATATTTGAAGCGCGTGAGGAAAACGTGGCGATATTTCCGTATTTTTCTAATTTTAAGTTTTAGAAAATATTGTGTTATGAAATTCAATTAATCATTTATGGTAAATAGTTCTGCATTATATCTTAATTATTACTGCAATAGGCCAATTATCAACAAAAACGGATATTTATTTTAAATGCCATTTAAAAGCAAATAATATCTTTTAGCTTGCTTTAAAATTTCCTACATGGAAAGAGAAAGGGAGAATGAGCAAATATCTCCCATATAATTAGAGACAGTGTGAGAAATCTTCTTTTACACAAAAAGCCGACTCTAAAAATTTTCGTACGCTAGGTCTTATGTCATTTAGCCTTGATCGGTCGTCGCTCTTAATTATTTTCATTGCGGAAAATCATAGCCCGCTAATATAATAAGTACTTTCCGTAAGTGTCATGACTTGCCTTGCATGCATCACTAATTCCGGAAATTTTTCGAAAAATCGCGCAATTCTGATAAAATTTTTGTATGTCCATATTCTGAAATTTATTTCTCAAATCAGGTTAGCAATTCCATTTATAAGTCTTATGGATCTGTTTCTACGTCTCTATTTAATGACGAAGAACAAATATTAAAATTACGAACCGTTTTTCCTGATCTAAATATTTGAAATTGCGATCCAAATACGGTTAGTAAGTTTTATATTTTGTTGGGTGTTGGTGTTGTCGTTGGTGTATTTTAATTATGACCTAAGATTAAGCACACGAGGGCTATCTGCCTAAAGGGAGATAAGATAAGATAAGTTTGGGCTTCCCTGCTCCCAGAACTCAATTCCACTGCAGGTCCACTCCCCCTTTGGGCACATCGTGGAAGTTCAACCTCCACTATTACCCTCCAAGAGAGCAGCGCACCACCTGGATGACACCAGGCAGCACCGGTCGTCTAATGCTCCTACCAGTCGCATGGGCGAGCCCGTCGCAGCGGGACATTACCCAGCGACCCCGGGGGAGACCCCCGGGTTACTAGAACCACGCCGCGCTAGGACGTGCCAGACTCCGGGGCCGGCCAATAAGTGACCTTTCCCAGAGCCTTCAGAACCACCAAGTTCATAAATTTTATACCCCCGTGGCCGAGACTGCCTAGGTACAGATCCTAGCCAGTAGCTTCGCAGAGTTCTCTACGTCGACCCCCGGGGGGGTGCCTAAAGGTAGGGATGCCTTCGTGGAGGACTTTCTAAGGGAAAATGGCTCGTATACACGTTACACATGGGTGTGTGGTGTGGTGTGGTGTGTTTAATTATGGCAAAGCACACTAGGGCTATCTGCCTAAGAGGAGGGATGCCTTTCGTGGAGGACTTTCTAAGGAAAACTGGCTCGTATACACGTCACACATGGGGAAAACCACGAAAACGCCCATGCAGCCAGCCCGTTCGCGGGATGCGAACCTCGGACCGAACTACCAGTGTTCAGCGACTTTACCGCTCGGCCGCCGTTACACATGGGAAAAACCACGAAAACGCACATGCAGCCAGCCCGTTTGCGGGATTTGAACCTCTGACCGAACTACCAGTGTTTAGCGACTTTACCGCTCGGCCGCTGGTGGGCTATATTTTAGTGATTTTGAAGGTGTTTCTTTTCTCAAGTATGGTAAACGTCACGCGTTGTCTGAAAGCAGTTTTTGTTCCAAATTATAAGTTTGATTTCATCATGTATGTTGCGTTTTATCAAGCATGTTGCGTTTTCTCAAGCATGTTGCGTATAAACTACCTTTGTTTTTGTAGTTCCATATTTAAGTCATTCAGGTACTGAATTATATCGACGAGAAAAGCCAAATCATACATTCATGCTTAATCGTTAAACTAGAAATGGATATTCTTTTATCTCCTCAAACAGTTCAATTCATTTTTTCACTTATATACTCTTTTTAGTAAAACACCTCTAATCAACTGGGATATTTTTGTGTTTTAAATTAAGCATCATATTCACAAAAGCAAATCTCTTAAACATTTTTTGAATTAGCGAAGATTTATGCTGTAGATTTGAGAAAATAAAAAAGTTTTATTGCCGGCGTCGTGACATTTAGCATATTTAGAGTTTTTATGCAGTGATTCTTCTGATAAATTATGTAATGACTAACAGATAGATAGACGGCTGATTCCCTGAGGAGTACGACCAGTATATATTTAGGTCTCGCATCTCTTTGAATTTACCGCGGGTGGCACGAAACCTACAGCTGATGAAGCATGGTGGGTACGAAGATAATGCAATCCTCGTCAACAATGCCGAGCTTGAACTTAAACGGTTTGCATGAGGTCCGTAGTTTACTCACCCTTGAATTAGAGCTCTTAAAACCTTTCTGTTTTGAATCCAGGAAATCCTGCTTTATTGACAAGTGACACATTGTAGGAAAAATGATGATATGGCAATATTTAATCAAATATATTAAAAGGAAATCAAAAAGGTATACATTGTTAAGTATATAATAAATAAGGTAATGAAGTAATAACAAAATTAAACTAAATGTACGAATAATATGATTCATAAAAAAGGCAACCATTCTATTCAGGCTTCTATTCATAAAAAAGGCAACCATAGATTTTCTTTGCTAAAGTATTCATACAATTATATGTAATGAGAGAAGCGTCTTGACCATGCAGATGTTATTAATGTGTAATGTTTTATAGTTTATAATGTGATTTCTACTGTGTTTTCAGGTATAATGGTGACTTTGTCAGAAAAATTCATTCTAAAGTTATAAAATATTTTGATATTTTTATTACGTATTTTTTAAGTATTCAATATCATATGCTCTAAATGCAAATTATTAAGGCTAAAAGTCTATATTCTTCTGCTATAGGAAATAAATATTTTGAGTAATAATTTCAAATAATACCTGTATCAATGATAAATTATGTATATTATGTAATGTTGTAAATTACTGTTATTTCTTAAAACTATTAAATTTAATTTGCTTATATTTTTATATTTTAAATTTTATGAATATTTAAAACTTTGTTGCAACTATTCTGTTACAAATTATATATTCTTTTGCATAACCTTTATGGGACATTTGTTTTAAATACAAACGGATTTTCATAGTTAAAATTTCCCTTTAGTAGTGCATAAGGATGATGTTTTTGGGAGAAAAGAAATATCTGGTGGACTATCTATGTCAGAATTATCTAATCGCAGATCTGCTGATTCTCATACCTCTAATCACAGTGAAATAGAAAATGCCGAAAATCCAAATAGTGAGAACAGTAGACATGGGACAAGGAAAGAAAGTTAGCGGTAAGTATTATATATTTGCATCCATATATATCTCATGCAGTAGAATATTTAATAAATAACACAATGCCTTCTTTTATGAAATGAATCTCTCTAAACATTAAAACATTAATGAGTATTATTTGGTAATTTTGTAAGTAATTACCAAATCCTCCTTGCATGCTTTTATAGTGTAAATGCAAACTACATACAAGTATGAAGGAGGAGATTCAGGGTTGAAACCCTATAGTGGGAACACAGTTGATTTTCCTTGCTTCCCAACTCCGACAACTCTAATAATTTCTTTGAGGAGCCTGAGCTAGAAAGGTGGTGAAGACAGCTAGTCAGTACTTGCATTTTTCCACTAGGTTTGGTGGCTCTTCCCGGTTGCTCTTTTAAATGGGGATGAATATCAGAAGTTCCTATGTTATCGTAAGTACTTTAGTGGGACAAGAGGTTAGCATATCCAGATACCAAATGGATGATCCTGCGAAAGAATAATGGATTCCTTGTATTTTTTGATTATGGCAATGGTGAGTTTGCGCAACTTAATGGTATTTAGATAACAGTACATTCAGTTTTCTTAATAATATTTAGTATTTAAAGATTTGGTCATAAGTGACTTCTTATTAGGATTATTTTAGAAAACTTAAAAATATTTAGTGAGTATTAAAAGTATATCGCGCTTTCTTTTTTTCTTTTGCCTATTTAAGTTTTTTCCTAGAAAGTCCTATACATTCAGAATGGATCAGCCGAGTAGCAGAACAGTAGAAATTGAAGTAGAAATTTTGCAAGTTTTCTAGCTTTCAGCTATTACAATTTGGCTGACTAATCATATTCAGTTATCAAACAGTTTAGAATTTTCAGTCATCGATGTAGTCACGTGTATGCTGATAAGGCTGGCTTAGAGTCTTTGTGTTCACTTTGGGAGCATAAACTGTTGTCTCCACGTAGAAGACGAAGTAGCGAATACTCGCTATGTTTTTGAAGAATAAATACTGCAGAGAAGGTTTAAAGAACCTTTTTATTCGAACCAAATTTAACAAGATGCATGCACTCGGTGCTGACAGTTTACCGCCACTTGTGGCTAACCTAAATTTAATAGAAAATAAAAATATAACAAATCACTAATAAATTTGAAGGGCCAACGACTGGCTCCTTAGCTTATCTAACTTGCTAAATCAGCTGCACACAGCAAAGCCGAGCCTCGAAATATCAGTATAAACTAAAAGCACCGACTAGAGAGCAAATTTCGAACGAGCAGTATAAACTCGGAACTAACTGCGCTACTACTCTTTTCGAACTCTTCAAACGCAGCTTAAATACTGCTTCTGAAACACGTTTAGATAAGCATACTAGATCATTTAAAAATTTACATTCCGGCAAGAAAATGAAATCAGGAGGGAAAGAAAAATAAAACTAAAAATAATTGGTTAGAATAAAATAAAGTTTTTACTATTTTCTTTAAAATTTTAATGAGGTTCAATACACAAAACTAATAATGTACCAGTAAAAATTATGATTATGCGACTGATCTTCAGTTAATCCTAAAAAGGAAAGTTATGTTAAAATTATCGATGTGCTTAGGTTTAGCGTATGCTTTCTTATCCTTAGTACTTTTATGTTTATATGATATTTGTGTTTATGTTATAGCGTAAATACAAAGTGTGACATTTCATGCAATACGTTTGATCGATGTCACTAACGTCGTAAATGCTCCTGTTCTAAATTTACTACAACTTTCATTAATGTTTGCTATTCATTTTTAAAGGGCAATGTAATTAATGATTAACTTCATTTGTACTACAGTTGAAAATAAAAGTTTTGTTATCATGTCGTTCAATCTGTTCTAGTTTTGAAAAACAACGTTTTATTTACATCTGAATATTCTGTTAAAAAGGGGCAAATGAACATTCTTTCTCTCAAAAATATTATTTTCCATCACATTGACATCACAATTTTTTTAAATATGTTTATAGAAATTATTCTTTAATATTAAGTATAATTTATTAATTTTGCTTACAAATATTCATTATTAATTATTGACAGCTGAGAATACTTTTAAAAATTCTGGTATGGCATAGATAAGGAAAAGAAAAGCTGAAAAAAATTAAAATCAAAGGTGCAGTATGTAAGATATATGCATGGCCGAAACATTAATGAGACATCATCGTGCAAAGTTATTGCCACAGAATTCGACGAATTAACTTGTTGAGATTTGCTTAGTAAAAATACTTGCAGTAGAAAACGGTTAAGAAAGAAATTTCTGATTCTTCTGTTTAGCAATCAGGTGATTAATTTAAAATTAGGTGATAAAAAAGTTGGCATTATCTGCATACAAGTGCATATTTTTACATATTGTGAATTTTGCTGAAAGTTAAAAATCATTATTATCAGATTGTCTGCAATGATATATATAGAGTTTAGTCTGTAAACTATTAAATTTCATTTTGTTTCCAGAAATTACCCGACTCATTTTATATACCTGATTTTAAAATGTGGAGCGTCTACCTCGTTTTAGAAGAAACAATTCTCCATTATTTTTACTATCTTCCTCTGCTACCAATGCTGCTATTTGAGCGTTTTCATTGATATTCAAGTGTTAGCAGTTCTGAAGGCTGGAAAACTCATGTGATGAAATCCTGTGTTTTCTTCTTCATTTTCCTCTATTTTATCATTTACTAAAATACTGAAATGTTTAAAATAGTTCTTATTGCTTTCATTCAGCGATAGTGCCAGCATTATGTCATGCAGATGCATTGCTGTGAAGAGAATAGTTTCGCTTGCTGACTCTCTTGCTTTTACATTTATATTCATGCATAAAAGCTTCCAACGCTCATGTCAAAAAGATATCCTTTCCTCTGCTGAGTCTGAATTATAGGTGTAATATTTGCTAAAAAGAATAGAAATTTACTATTTTTTAGGTATATAATATACGTAATTGCATGTAATAGCGTTTTAATCACTGAAATATTTTCAGATCATTACGCATTTTGTTCTCTTCCATATTTTAAAAATGCTCAAAAAGAGTAAAAGTGATTAACTTTTAACATATGGTCGTTTTAATGAATAAACCACCCTTTTTCTGAATTTACTTTGATTCAAAACCCCCTCTTATATTAACCACGAATTTCAATTATACAAGCTGACCGGATTCCTAGATTCCTATAATAGTATATCTGAATAATGAGATCAATAGCGATCACCTTAACCAGCGACTATTGTAAAGATATTGCAATGTTTATTAAAATTAAGAGTAAAATAAAAAAATTCATTTTATTTTTATCATTTTCGCTACAGATTCAGTAATCTCAGAAAGTTTCTTTTGTGATATCTTCTGTACTATTTATATCCTTACCTCTTTTGCATTTATTCAACGTCTTTCATTTCAGTTTAAAAATAGTGTGCTTTTAAAGGCTTTTCTTTTAGAAAAACTAAAGACGCTTTAGTTCTTTTTCAGTTTGCTTTAAAATATTTCAAAAACGTGTTATTTCATTTTATTATTTTCTTTTAACTGATTAAGCTTTTCTTCTTAAATGTATTTTGTATTCCCTTTTCATATTTTTATGTAAGTATCTTTATTACCTTTTCATATTTTTATGTAAGTATCTTTATTACCTTTTCATATTTTTATGTAAGTATCTTTATTACCTTTTTATGATTTACAGTTGATTAAGAGAAAACATAGAGAAGGAAAAGGAGAAATTATTTCGAAGTTTGGTTAAATAAGAAAATATTAAAGAAAAGGAGTGAAGGATCTAATATATGTAAAAGACCTCATTTTTTAAAAAATTAATTAATTTACTTCATTGTTATCATTTTTAATTAATTATTTTTTTTAGATTAGATGCATATCTTGGGGTAATAAATGTTCCTTCATGGACCATGAAGTATTATTGATTCACAGAAATTTCATACTTTCTTGTATCAAATAATAAAAAACATTAAAAAATAGTTTTCGACGATATTGCTTCCTTTTTAAAGGCATTTTTTAAATATCATTTCAAAATTGAGCTTCAACTTTGTGAGGTGAAGTTTTCTTTCCAGTTCTGTTTATATTAATTAAAATTGCGGAAAAGGGAATTAAAAACAATTTTGAACCATTGTAAGATTAATAGTTTTCTTATTTTCTTTCATTATTAAATAGAATAATTTTTATCGCTTCTTGATACACAGCATAAGCCAGAAAGTTTCATTAACCCTTACTTCACTGCAGTTGCTTTATTCTTTTCATGTGAATATGGAAAATTGTTTCACAGATATATAATACATCAAAGATTCTGAAAAATCACGTAGTCTAATAGATTTCTCACAACGTATTAGAAACATGAGAAATGCTTTGAAGAAATTTAGAAGATAAGCGCTTAATTTTTATTCTTTACGTTTTAAAGATTTTTGTAAATCGTATTTTTTCGAATCTGTTTCTTTTTTATTAATAATCCTACAGTGAAACCTAGTTAAATTTTTCTTAAACGTGCAGTTTTCCCTTACAAATCTTCATACGTTCTAGGAGAATGCAATGATAAATTAGTTTAATGAAAATAAAGATAGTAAAACTCTAGCTTTGTATATTGTTTTATTTTATTTAACTTACTGAATAATCCTCAGATTAGTTTATATGTAGCGGACAATTAATTTCGGGGGAAGTATATCTGTAAAACAGTATTTCAAAAACGATCTGAAATAGTTTGCTACTTTTTGTTTGTAACTATAGAATACACTTTATAATGAATGGTAATGAAAGATAATATACCCGTTAATATGAGTTAAAAACAGAAAACATTTAACATTACACAGAGATACAAAAAATAATCAGCAGTCTACCTCAAAATCTATGGAAATTTTTGCTTCGGAATTTTTAAATAACTTTTTTTTTAACAGCTAGAAAGAAATATAAAAAGAAAGAAAGTAAAAAGAAATAATTTACGTAGAATTTCACTTTTATGAAACTTCGTAAATACTTAAATGAATATATGAAAAAGAATAATTTTGTATGCCTTCAAAAAATTGTTTACTAGTTTGCAGAAATTCTTAAACAGCATTTTATGCCAAAAGGTATGTATACAATGAAGTTTAGTTACATTATTTATAGGAGATTTTTCACGAGGTTTGGATATTAACGATAAAATCTTTCATCAGAAAGTTATAGAAACTTCATGATTGTACAAAAACAGAAACATTATGATTATAGAGTAGATAAATTTTTAATAAGATATTTATTCCTAAAAGCTACCGCTTTAAATGCACCTTAAAAGCAGGTTTCATTTTTCTTGCAAAATCTAATTAATTGTTGATTAACTGAAAATTCGTTTCGATAATCATTGTTTTGTAGTCATTTATTCTTTATATTTAAGGGGATGATTTTACATAGCCCTATATCTAGAATTATGCCTGGGAAGGATGAAATATCATTATTGCAGGTACATTAGAAGGCTCACAACTTGTACTTCTACTGAAATGATGAAAATCAGATAACTGATCAGTAGATGTTCTCACGTTCCTACGCTTATGAAGTGAATTTCCTCTATACCCTTCTCAGCATGTGCCACAAGGTATGGTATTTACGATTATAATAAAAATCGTAAATACCGTAAACTTTGATTTTCAGACTGTATGATGTTTTTTCCCATTTAAATTCCATAATTAAGGAAACAGTATTTATCATCTAAGAAACGTATATTGTATTTTAGTTCTTGTAAAGTTCATGTAAAATTGCTTCTACTTTATTATTCCATCAGCTTTTGGCAGTGTACATTTCAATATTTACGCTATTCAAGTGAATAATTCAAGATTATTTATGTTATAGCATTTAAATTATGCATTTTATATGCAACAAATGAATGTTACATGCTTTTTTGGTAATTTATAAATTTATAAATTTTTTAATTTATTTATAATTTGTAATTTATAAATTTTTGGGCTATATTTTGTGTTCCTTTTTCAACTGACATCAATATTATTTATGCATTGACGTATGGGATACATAAAATTGAAGTTAGATATGTAGCATAAAAATCTATTTAACGGGACTGTGTAAGTTAAAGGTTTATTTTAACTACTACTTTATTTTTATGTTAATTCGTTTTTTCCATCTCGTATACTTTTTCGGTACCTATATTCAATTTTTTATCCTTGAGATGTCCTTCTATGACCGAGCAGCGTTTTGGCGAATAACTTGTATACTTGCAAGCGCTCAGATCTAGAAATAACGGTAGCTGATGGCAAATGAATTAATCTTTAGAAGTTAGGTTCGTTGTTTTAAGCATAAACATTCGAATTCCTGATATTCCGCAAATTAGCAGTGGGTAACTGTTGCTAATATTTTAGCTGTACTACAAGACGCAGTTTTTACTAAATCTTTTAGTTAAGGTTTGCTTCTTATTTGTGTTTTTTAAGTATAACAATGAGTAACTGTAACTTAAACTAAAGGCGAATGCGAAAATTCGTCTAATCAAGGAAGGGTAAGGAAGCGCAGTGAAATAGTTATTTGGTTTAACATTTTATATTTACCATATAAAATATTTTTAGTGCTACAGAATATTCCTTGTTTATGATTTCCATTTCTGATAGAATTATTTATGAGAGCAAATATTTTATTATATAAACATACAAAATGGGAAATAAGAGCAAAGATTTCTTGGTAAGGTATTAATTACAGTCTTCATATTTATTAGCAAGTTGCAATGACATTTTATGTAAGTTAATTTTAAAATATTACCTTTATACTTTTCCCAATAAAAATAAAACTTTGCGACTAAAAGGTAATTTTGTTAGACATAATAGCAGCTGAAGTATATTGCGATTAATATTATACAGTAGTAGGCATGCCGTAGGGTCAGCAGTCCTCTTCTGCAGTGTAAAAGTGAAAGTAGTAGGCATGTTGCAGTTAGGTATGCAGTATTTGACACATTTTTGCTAGGTTCTGACGAATGAAACTTCTGAAATGTTACGCTCACAAATATTTTTATCATCGATTTTAGAAATTCTTTTAAAGTTCTCTTAAATGCTTTGCATGTCAGTGTCAAGCTGAGGATTACAGTTTACTGCTTGTTTAAGTATGATTAATTTATATCTATCTACTAAATTGTCATTCTATTTCTCATAGCTTGACTTTAATATATGAATTGTTGCAAAGATCTGGACATTTAACTTTTCATATGATTCTTAACATTACACGACGTGGTTGAAAGAACTTCATAATCTTTGGAGCGCATTGTTTTTTCTGAAAATTTCTCAATCTATTGTATTTCGCTAATTTTGTAAATTTTTGAAAAAAAGCTTTCATTTATAATTTTCTGACACAGATATTTAAAAAAATGTACGTAAAACAAGAGACGATTATTTCTAATTATGGATGACTTATTTTTTTCAGCTTGCTGAGATATTTTTAGTATACTTAAGAAATTAAATACTCAAAAATTTTATTTTTTTTTGAGCAGATATATAGAAATGAGTCATACAAGACTGATAAAAACAGAATTGAAGAAAGTCAACCAGAGTTGTGTAATAAGAATTTCTAGAAGATTTTAACTGAGATGTGCTTTATCACATTCTGCAATTCGTTTAGACTGCATTCTGCGGAACATGTAGAAAAATTGCCGATAAGGAATCTGTATCAGTAGAAAAATTGAATTGAAAGGACTTTTCCTTTAAATAAGCAAAACATTTTTACTGCCAAAGAATAGATCCTAGTATCTTTTGAATACTATAAGTAAAATTTTTGTATTTTGCAAAGTCGTGAGAATTTCACAGTGGAATTCAAAAAGTATGCTTTGAAATGTATTTTTATTGAAGTCCATCTTTGAGTGCATGCATATTCCTTATCTTGGAGTACATTTAAATGTGATATTTAATAAAAAATAAAATTTGTAATTTTTTTTTCTTTCAGGAAATTTTCGATTGGAAACGAACATTCTAAGCGATCTCTCTATGTGGGATGTTTCCCGTCCTTGGAATAGCTTTATTGGGAAATATTTTGCTTGAATTACTAATTTTTACTAATCTGCAATAATAACCCCTGTGAAATCTAGCTATGGTGTGATAACCTATGTTTACTAAATTTACAAAATACAACATGAAATATTAAAATTAGAAAATCGTTTAGTATTAAAGGATTATTCACAATCAGCGACTTGATAATTTATGAGACGGACCAAAATTTTCAAATAGCCTGGCATAAAATGAAAGAAAATTCTCGAAGTTTCACTTCCCGAGTTCTGTAGGACTTCCACCAACATCAAACGAAGAAGATGAAAATCAAATTCTTACCATATTTTTATGTCCAATGTATTATTTGTTTAAAATTAATGAGACAGCAACCATGATTTGGCGTAGAATCTTATTAAAACTCTAAATTATACCACCTCTCTATTCTGAGAACGATCAGGCCTCGAAATCGACAGAGTTTCTATTCAAGATCTACGCAAAACTGAAGCTTCTTCCTTTCCTAATTTAAATTTTATATTGAAGTGTTTCTCTTGAATTTGGTATCATTTTTTTATTGTATCTTTATCAGTAACAATGCATATTTTGAGCAAAAGCTTGCAGACAAAGATGACACAAATGTATCACATCTTAAACATATTTTCAAAAGGAAAAGTTACATAGCGCTCCTGTGATCTTATAGGCTATCTAAGAAACAGTCAAGGCCTCCAGAATTTACAGCGATATTCAACTATCGAGCCTTCATTATAGCGTCGTAATGATTGAAAGATATTTCTGAATACCGTAATCAAATAATGTATGAATTCCCTAATATATGTGAAACTGGTGCTCAAGGAAACTGCTATATTTGCATAAAAAAGAGACCTTATATGTAGTTGATATTTTTTCGAGAAAGTTATTTTTTGTGGAGCAACATTCCATTAACTGACGAACCAAAACATTATGACCATCCCCACGTTTTTCAATGAACTCATTTGGATGACGTGAATGACACGTGATTATGTGGGAATGGTATTTAACTGTTGCTGGTGAAGGTAAGAAATCATTCTTACAGTTACGTTTGCGAGTGATGGGAAAGGCTGCTGATCTAAGCGAATTTTATAGAGGGCAGAATGTAATGGCCAGAAGACTGGGAACGAATATTTCCGAAACTACGCGACTGGTAGATTGTTTACGATCTGCCGTCGTTAGCATTAATGCAAAGTGAATAAATGAAGGTGAAACCAGAGTAGATGCCAAGGTGTTGGAGGTTCACGCGTCGTCAAAGAAAAAAGACGTCGGACACTGTTGTGTTTGGTACACCAAAATCGCGCCAGGCAGTGGCTCAGCTGATAGCCCAATACAATGCAAGTGCAAGTGTTTCGGAACACACAGTTCAACAAACACTGTTGGATATGGAAGCAACTCTTGTGCCTCTGCTGACCTCCCCACTCTTGTGCCTCACTTTGTGCCTCTGTTGGCCAAGCGTCATTGTTAGCTAGGCCTACAGTGGGCCCAGAAACATCGCGTTGGACCATGGATAAGTGGAAGACAGTTGCCTGGTCGAATGAATCACAATTTCGCATTCATTACGTCGATGGTCGTGTCAGATACGCCCTCAATCCAGACGAAAGTTGCTTCTCCCCTGTATAGCAGGTCATACACCAGCTGGTGGGGGGGATATTATGCTTTGGCTGCGTTCTTATGGCCGGCTCTGGGACACTTAGCTGTGGTAGAGTAGACCATGAAAGCTGCGGGCTATCTGAACATCACTGCCGATCGGTAGCCCCTTACGTAAAGTGTTTCTACCCAACTCGAAATGGAATCTTCCAGCAGGACAAGTCACAAGGCTCGAATTGTGTTGAACTGGTTCGAGGAGCCCAAAGAGGAATTCCAGTTAATATCCTGGGCACTAACTCACCGGATCTTAACCCGATAGAGCACATTTGGAATATCATGGAGCGGCAGCCCTGAGCTGAAACGCAACAATGTCAGAATATCTCGACTTTGTGTTACCACTGTTTAGACATTTGGTACAACCTGTCTCTAGTAATCTATCAAGAACTTGTGGCATCCATGCCAAGGCAAATTGCAGTTGCTTTGAAGACCAAAGGTCGCGCAATGCGTTATTGAATAGGTGTCATAATGTTTTGGCTCATCAGTGTATGTAGTTCTCCCAAAATTCTATATTTAAACGTATGTTAAAAAGCGGTGATTTCTAATATATTTAGTGCATATTAAATGAATATTATTCTGTGAAACAAGGTAAATCATTTAACGGTTAGTTACTTCGCATTAGCAAAGCATGCAAAGGTCAGCTATACCGTTGTGATGGCATTCTAAACGAAATTGTAGCTCGCATTATCGAACCTTAAGAAAAAATCTAGGGAAATTCATGGAAATGTTATGCAGCTGTTCTAAGGTTAACTGCCGGTAATATAATCATGAACAAATTATTTGTATTTTGTGGTTTTTATCTGACAGTCTCTAGAGAGCCATAATTTATTTTGAATAACTTTTTATTTAAACTTCATTGAAGCGATAAACTGTATACTACCTAATGAAGTTAAATTAATTCTTCCTATCGTTAAGAAGTTATGACTATCGTTAAGAAGCTATGAAGATCATGACATTTTATTTAGAATTAAAATTTAAATTCTTTATGCTTTGTACATAACAAATAAATTCTATATAGAAAGGAAAATAAATTACGTTTGAGTTAATCTCAGTTAAAAGAAATGCATGACTAAGGAATATCTGATACAATCATATTTAATTTACATTACATCGTTGACTATGTAATGTAAATTAAATATGACGATGATCAACATTACATCGCTGATTTATCATGTCTTAAAAATTTTTCATCCTATTGTTCCGTTAATTACATGCCAGTTGGAAAAGTTTGGATGATAAGTTTATTATTTAATAATTTATTCTTCAGGATTATTAAGAATAGTATTTATAATATTTGAGGAAAAAGTAATAATAATTTAAAAATCAACGATGTAACAGCATTACATGGTTGATTCATGATGTCTTAAAAAATTTTCATCCTATTGTTTCGTTAATTACATAACATTCACTGATGATTTTTACTGTAATATCAGAATTAAAATGATGTTAATTATTATTAGTATTAATAGAATTAAGTATGCATGCGTTGGGGTTCCGCAGAAAACATCACTGACGATACCGTAGCGGAGGAAACAAGGCAAGGCAAAAACGGGGTGGTGCAAAGCATCGTGGGAGGAAAGAAAGCAATGAGAAAACATAATCTTTGAAAGTAAAGCTGTTCAAAAACATCATCGTAGAAAGTATCGAGATAAAAAATAAAACATCTACAAACTATCGCATGACGACATCGTCGCAGAAATGTATCTTTCAAGCTTTTAAAACTATAATCGCATAACGATTTATGAGCGTAAGGAAAGAATGAGGAATAGTTTTCCCTCCATGTATCTATTTTTTTAATTAACTGATAGGAAACGTTTTGGAAAAAACAAGAAGGAAACTTAAATATTAAAAAAAGGAAAATTATTAGAAAATTAATGCTGCGTTTAGCTGCTAATAAAATTTTTAAACGATACATTCTACGACAATGCTTTAAAACAGTGGTCTTCAAACTGTATTCCGCTGAACCCCGGGGTTACTGGAACCATAAGTTAAACCCTGGGATTCCAGAAGTCAAAATGAAAATTCTAAAAAAAAAATTATAAAGTAGTCACACAATATTAGCTACTATTTATTAATTAAAATATGCATTTAGTTGTCTTTGAAAATCAATCCGAAGCTTTGTGTGGGCTGCCGACGCCAGCAGTGACGCACGGGCGACTGTAGCTCCGGTTTTTCGATTGTTCAGTCGATGTGCATGCAAAAATGTTTCTCACATAATATTTTAATTCTCATTGGGAACAAAGTATTTAAGTCAAAAATCTCTTTCAATGTATGTGGCAACAAAAACCAAACAGAAACTAATTAAATGCAGAATATGAAATGCGACTGCAGATAACATCAATACAGATAGACCTCGACAGTTAGGGCAAAAAAGTGAAAGTACACTAGAATCTGTCACTAAGTATGACACAAGAGTATGTGACACCTGATGCACGAATTAATATTATTAAAGTGTAAATTACATTAATTTTGTGTTGAAAGTTTTTAATAAAAATGCAACACTTTTCTTTAATCGTCTTTACATAAAGTACTTATGGCCCATCAGCGGCCGAGCGGTAAAGTCGCTGAACACTGGTAGTTATGTCCGAGGTTCGAATCCCGCGAACGGGCTGGCTGCATGGGCGTTTTCGTGGTTTTCCCCATGTGTAACGTGTATACGAGCCAGTTTTCCTTAGAAAGTCCTCCACGAAGGCATCCCTCCTCTTAGGCAGATAGCCCTAGTGTGCTTTGCCATAATTAAATAAACCAAACACCATAAAGTACTTATAACATATTAAGAGCCTGCCAAGTTTGAAGACCACTCCTTTAACTATAGACCACCGCTGTAGTTTCAACAACAATTGTTTTAAAATTGCCCTGTTTTCTCCCTGCTCTCTTTTCTCACAATATTTCACACTATGTTTTTACCTTGCGTTATTTTTCGCGGGGTTTTCACCTGTAACCAATACTCAATGTATGAAAGTAAAGGATATGTATTTATATAAGGTTCCGGAACAGATAGACGTCTTTTAAAATCCTTCACATTTTATTCGCAAGTAATCAGTATAGATATAGAAAAATTCGAAATTTCTAAAAGTAAAGAAAATTTTCGTGTACTCAAGCTAATCATTGGGAGCTACTGAAATTTAGAGCACCTTCTATTATAATGTATTGTGTTCAGAAAATTTTAACATATCTCTTTTCACTTTTACATAGTTCCAGTGAATGTGGATGCTGCACCAGCTGACGTCTTTTACAGAAGAAATGGTAGCTACATTTTAATTATTTTTGCCCTTATAAAATTTTAATTAAAACACCAAAAATTTGACTAAAAAAACTTCATATTTTTTATTAATCAGTAAAACAGCGCAAAATTTGAAATTAAATAATAAGTTTTCATATTCTGTGATTTTTATATAAAGCTGCAAATAACGCTGGACATCAAAATTAAAGGATAATGAGAAAATCATGCTCAATAAGTTAATGTTGCAACCAGTGCACAATGCTGTAATTTTTCATTACTTATCAGGTTACATTTTATTTCTGTCATTATCCTTTAATTTTGATGACCAGTGAAAAGATAAATTTTTAAATACTCTGTTAAGCATTTTTTTTTTGAAAAGATAAAAGAGTTTACACTCAGATCAATCTGTTGTTTTCTATAAATTTCCATTTTGAATGAAGTTACTATTATTTTATGAAATAGGAAAAAGGGAATATGTATTCTTATATATATAAATGAAAAAAGCTTTACTTTTATTTAAATTTACTTTTTTATTATTGCTAAATTATAGAATTTCATTGCATTTTTGCTTCTGATTTCTTTTACTTCTAGTCACATTTATGTTAATGAAATGTATGCGGTTTATATTTCCTTCGCTTCCTTCTTTTACTAAGTTTGAATAAGGTTTTATTCGCAGAAAATAGACATGAAACATAACTTAGCAATATATGCTTTGCAAGAATATGTTCTAAATGGTAAATCATTAAGTTATGAAAATTATGACTGTTTCTGTTATTAAGTCTTAAAAATGTGTAATAATGCAAATAAAATTCTTAAGTTTGATTGTTTAAAGCAGAAACACAGAAGAGGTCCACATTTTGCCCCTAATTTATACCAAATGTTTACTGCCCTGTTATAAGCAGTTTAATTAGATTCCAGTTTCTTGTGAGATCGTGTTATGTTTCGAAATTTTCTCGAAAAATATAGTAGCCAGAAACAGTTTTGTATCAGAATGAATATTGCAAAATTTCTGTAATAAATAAATTTCGAAATTTCCGTCACTGCTGTTCTCCGCTCACGAACGCATAACTGTCAAGGGCCTAACTTCATGGAGCTGGAACACGTCATACCAACTGTGTGATATCACCGGCATAAAGTGGAACTTAGAACTAAATGTCGAAAACTAGAATTAAAAAAATTGCTTTGAACTTCTAAGGGCATTTTAACTACGCAAAACTTGAAATTTGGACATAATAAAGAAATTTAATTTCCGAAAAGTAGTTTTTAAAGATTTTCATGCACTTTACAGAAGATTAATAGCATTTTGAAAAAGTTAAGAATTTGTGATCTAAAGGATTTATATCTTCTGCAAGGATGATAAATTGACAATTCATCCAATATTAGAGATTACACTTCTTACATTACCGTTTAGTTCAGCTTTCATTATTAGCTAATAGAACGGGAGGATTCAGTACATTTTTGTTTTCATTAGTACTCGAATGTGCATTAAACATAGAAGATAAGAAATGGCAGAATTCCATAACAACTACAATGCAAAATGCTTATATCTCATAAGATTACTTTACTTTAGTTTAAAATTTTCTTTATTATTAACTGTCAACTGTAGGTATAATGTATTGGTTCTCTAACAGATTTAGTAGAAAAACTCTATGTTTTATAAATAGGTACCTTACTAAATCGAATTAACGACATAATTATATGAAAAGCAACCAAAAATTCGTATTAAATATGTAGCTATTGCATAAATAGTATGTAATGTTGGCTTGACTGAAATTTTATTATACATATCGAGCATTTCGTAAATGATGACTACTTTATCCTAGACGTATTCCAGTCATAATGTTTCTAAAAGTAACATAAACCATTGTTTGCAAATAATATTGCTCCAACTAATCTTTTTGAAAATTGTTTGTTGACATGTTAAGGATACTTTTCAAAAAACCTAATGTCTCAACAGTGACGCCGGAACTAGAAAATGGTGGTGGATGATGATTCTTCACCACCAGGATTTGACGATTGGGTTCCCTAATCCCCAGTCGTCTTTTAAAAAAGGAGGAGTGCATAAAGTATTTTCTCCTTCCCGTCTGCATGCCTTCGTGGCGTAACGGTAGCACATTCAGCGGGTATTCGAGAGGTCAAGGTTTGAGTCACGGCAAGGACATTGTACATTTTTTATGTCTCCTGCTTCAGAAAACCTAATGACTCTACGCTATTTACTGTTTTTCATGTATTTAAAAATATTGTACAAAGTACACCAAGATATTGTTTACTTAAATCCATAGCCTAAAAAGCTAGCACTTGCAGATAGTATGAAATAATTCATTACACCACCATTCATTTAGAAAAAATAAAAGAACTATAACCCGCTTTTTAGTGTCTGATCTACGTTTCATGTGCTTTATACGTGGCTTTTAATTTATCCTTCTTGGACATTTTGCTTTGTTAAGTGTTTCACTATTTTATGTTTTATTATTTTTAATTTTACATAAATATTTGGCATAAAACAGGTTGACTTAATTCATAAACCACCTCATTAAAAATGTTCTACTTTTTTCTTGCTTCCGTAGTCAATTATTATACGTATTCAGGTACATGAGGGGAATGTCGCTAATATTCGTTCGGTAACAGCTTTTATTTGGGGATATATTTCTCGGATGACTTTTAAATTACAAAACTTGGCATACCCGTGTGTTTTGAATAAGAATTTCTTTTGAACATCCTTCTTTAATGCAGCCGTAATATAAATGCTTCTTGCACCGTAATATAAATTTTACGGGATTCTTGCATCGTAATATAAATTTATAAATTTTTGGTTGTATTTTCCTGTGCTTCTGCGCTTTACTTTTTTATACTGCACTTATTAAAAAAACATTTTCATATTAAAAAATTATCGAACAAAAATATATTAAGTTTGTGTATATTACAAGCGCCTGGACCCAGACACCACCCCTGTTCTTATTGGTTGCCGTTTATGACGTCAGGCTAAAAAGATCATGGACCTTATAAGAGATAGACTAACCCAGTGGGCGGGGCGCGCGTCACCGACATGTCGGCAAGAAAGAGTAGGGACGATGTGGTTTACTTTAACACTGAAACCTATGGCGTTTGTATCACATAACTCTTTTTAATTATTAAATGTGATACGTTGTATAGTGATGAGATCATGAAAGCCACAGTTTTATCCAAATAGGATACAATATATCTCATTAAAGCCCTTTTTACTTTTTACTTTTTACTTTTTACATTTTGCTTTGTTAAGTGTTTCATTATTTTATGTTTTATTATTTTTAATTTTACATAAATATTTGGCATAAAACAGGTTGACTTAATTCATAAACCACCTCATTAAAAATGTTCTACTTTTTTCTTGCTTCCGTAGTCAATTATTATACGTATTCAGGTACATGAGGGGAATGTCGCTAATATTCGTTCGGTAACAGCTTTTATTTGGGGATATATTTCTCGGATGACTTTTAAATTACAAAACTTGGCATACCCGTGTGTTTTGAATAAGAATTTCTTTTGAACATCCTTCTTTAATGCTTCTTGCATCGGGCATTTGTTTCACGCGTAATTCTTGTACAAAAATCTTTACTTTGGTAAAACGGTAAAAACTCTAAGCACAAAATTTATGAACTTAATTTTGCGTAAAAATAAAGTAAAATTAAATAAGATTGATAGTACGTGATGCTTTGAAATAAATAAGGTAAAATTAAACAAGATCTGATAAAAACTTTTTTTTAATTTAATGAACATTTTCAGGCAGTGATTTTCCAAACTATAATAACATTACAAAACTATCATATTTATTTGATTATATGATCATTAAATTATTAACATTAAAGTGGATTAGTTATCTTAATAATTCATAAAATTCGGAGCATAAAATTTTCTGAGCGTAATGAAGGGAAAAAAAGAAGGTAAAATAAAATCTAGAAGCACTCAAATTTTATATTGCGCCCAAAAGGAATCTTTTTTTAAAGTTTTGTATTATTTATACAAAACGTTAAACAAAAACCTATATTTATTGAATATCATGTTCTTCGCCCTAAAACCACATACATTTGAAAACAGCATATCTTTATTATTTCTGCACTGGAGATAAAGCTGTTATTTTCCGTACATTGCTCGCTTTGAACTCGTTGAGTTTGTTAATAAAAATTTTGTTAAAGTTTTACAAAATATGAAATAGATTAAAACAAATTCGAAATTCGGCTGTCCAGATGCCCATGTTTGGGTGGAGGATTACATTATTCAAAATTTGGTGCTCTAGATACCGTCGTTTTTGTCACAATGCAAGAAACATACATGTATTCATGCAGATTCTTCATTATTTAATTTCTTCACATATAATACAGGGCGATAATATTTGGTAACAACAATTTGCAAGGAAACACGGACACTTGTAGTAAAACAGCGCAAAATGCCGCTTCGAAACTAACAGCCTTTCTAGGCTACCGCCGCTTTGGGCTAATAAATTAAATTAACAGTAAATAAAAAAAATCTTATGCAGAACTAAAAATAAAATAAAAAAATAATCACTATAAAATACAAGCAAAATTAATTATTACGGTTAAATACAATTTTAATATTAGAATTAAATGTATAAAAATTTTTAAGGAGTCAAAAGTGTTTATCACTATGATGTATTATGAAATATAATTGAAATAAAATTCCTTTATAGAAATTGAGCTATTATACTCATCTATAATTTTAAAAAAGCAACACGATTTAGAATTTTTAACAAAACTTTCAAAAATTCGTTTTTAAATATTTTAGTACTTTTTACTTATTTACACCAATAAGAAGCATAAAAATTGCAAGAGAAAATATCTTGTTTGAAATTTTCTATTAGTTCAGATTTAAAATATTATTTTCTAAAAGAAGTAGTTTCAAATTTCCCTAGGAAAAGCTAAAAAAATATCCAGTCCTGAAAGCATGCAATAGCTTTATAATTATTTAGAACGTTAATTATGCTTGATAAATATGCTAAATTTTTAAAAATCTATCTCAATCTCAAAAATAAAAATATGTAGAAATTCTAATTTGTGAAATGAGGCGCTACAACCAGCTTTTTCTTGACAATTATACACGCTGCAATAGACAACCACTGTTAAATTTCTGCAAGTCGTCCCTACTCCTCCGGATGTGATCAAGGTGACAGCCGGCAACGCCTCAGACGAGGGAGAAAACCCATTTGGATTAGTCTATTTCTTATAAGGTTCATGAAAAAGATTCCATTATGTGTTTCGTTTGAGTTATGTCAAGGGGAATTTATATTACTTTGGCCTTGGTTATGTCCTGTATTAATATGAATTTGTGCAATGTAACAAAATATTTGCAATTAAAACAGACATAACAATATAAGAAAATATGTCGCCACTTTTTATTTAAATTGTTAAATGTTAATTGGAAAGTATCTTATGTTGCGTAAATACCGTTTTGCTTAGCATTTGTATTCAGTGCAATTCGTAGCGCTGTACTGATATTTAGGAAATACATTGTATAATTTCATATAGCAGGAGACATTAAAAGATTTGCTTCTTCAGACACTTAAGTCTTACTGTGTAGAACATTCGTGTCTGCCGCAGTTTTCATGAACTAGCGGTTTATTTTACAAAAAGGTGTTTTCAAAAGCGATATATAAATGTAAAAGCTAGTTATTTCTTCATAAAAATGAACTGTTTATTAACTAAATAACCTTCCTTTCATTTATTAATTGTTTGCTAAACAGAGATTGTTTAGAATCAGAATTGTTCGTAGTCAGATTGGTGTTTTACTTTCCTATTCTAGACATTAATTTCTCTTCATCTATGGTAAAAATTAGATAAAGTGATAAGATATTTTTAAAGCACTTATAACATCGTTTATTTGACTTTGTCAATTGGAGTTATCATGCTTTTTTTATTCATTATTGTTTTGCTTCTTAACTTTTTATTTTATGAAAAGTGTTTATTGCCAAATAACTTCGATATTCATCTAATAACAAAAAATATTGCTAAACAGTTATCGACTGCACATCGAATTGTACCTTTTTTTCTAATACCATGTGTATTAGCAATATGTTTCTAAAGCTGGTTTTTATTTTTGTAATTTTTTCGCAAAATATGGCAAATTATTCTAAGAACATATAGTGAATTTGAGTATCCGTCACCTATCGCTTCGCCCGTTTTAGCTCTAAAATGGTCTCGGGCTCAAGCTTTTGGTGCGCAAAAATGCCGCGGAGAATTCTGTTCGTCACTATGTGACATCACAAGTCGTGTCCAATAAGAGCTTGGGGGTGGTGGCTGGGGCCAGGCGCTTGTGTGTATATTTGTGTTTATAAAATATACTTTATATAAATGTTTGTGTATATTTTCCCTTATATTTATTTTATACAATTTTTTCTTTATTAAATGAAGCGCTTTAAGTGCTTTATATCAGTATATCAATATTTATATTATAAATCAATATATTAATATTATCAATATTTATATGCATTACTGCTGATTTTTTCTCCTACCAGTTTCTCAATGGTGATAATTTAATTTACACAAATGTTGTCATTTCCTTTATATTCCACTGTATTTTGCAGAAATAAATTTTCCCCTTTGGCTTGGTTTCTCTATGATACTTTCGTGTGAGATGTTTTCACTTACAATCAATGAAATAGTTGCTTAATTAATTTTTCAACTATGTATTCGAATTTGTTTGAAAGGAGATATTTTGTTTTTCTCATGTAGATGCCCCAAATCAGGCTAATGCACAAGGTTTTGAAGTTTCTGAAGAAGGTTTGCCTGTTGCAGGTATAGAAACATATCAAGGCTCTGGAGATCCGAGAAGGTTTCAGAATTTCAATGGTGAAAGTGCCTTTGGAGCGCCGCAAAATTATGAATACTCTCAAGGCAAGTTCAAAAGAGTTTTATTCAAAATGATGCGTTTGAAAATATTTATGTGATATGTACGTACAATAAGTGAAATGTAATTACTCTTTTACTCTTGAGAAAGTCTGAGAGCTATGGAGTATTACTATTAATGCAAAAACTACCAATATTTTCACTGCATTCTATAATCTCTTAGATACATAAAAATAGATAAATGCGTTTGCAGTTCTAGCATTCCTCATTGCCGCTTAATAAGTAACGGAATATCGAAGAAGATTCATCTTTCTTTAGTGCCATTCGGCCACATTTTTATGTTGAAACATTTCAAGTTAAAAACAAAAAGTATGTTCGAACAAGATTAGTTATATGTAGATTGAATGCTGTTTATCGTATTGAATCTGAAGGATTCGAGTTCGTAAGAAGACTGAGGAGCGTACGAAGCTTATATGAATTCAAAGTAAGCCAAAGCTAAAACGAAAAATCTCTGATTTAATTACAGCTTTGACATACCTTCAGAAGATACACGTACATTCAGAACATATCAGAAACACGTAAATATTCTTCATACTACTAATTGATAATACTACTTACTAATTCTTCATACTTCAGAATATAATTATTCTACAGAAAATAAATCAAATGTCTTTTTAAAAAAGCGATTTCCACTTTTGT
Organism: Stegodyphus dumicola; assembly: GCF_044657685.1. Taxonomy (NCBI): domain Eukaryota; kingdom Metazoa; phylum Arthropoda; class Arachnida; order Araneae; family Eresidae; genus Stegodyphus; species Stegodyphus dumicola. Next base: position 28,306,568 of record NC_140779.1, on the reverse strand, counting down.
CAAAGTTTGAATTCCAAACCTGACTCATTTAAGTTTTATGTGAATGTATTGCACAATTCTCTCTCGCTGCATACCCAGATATTTATTTTATATTTGATAAAAATTTTGCAAAATTTTATAGTGTTAGCCTCACTGTCAAAACAATTTTTGCATACCCAGATATTTATTTTATATTTAATAAAAATATTGCATCATTCTGTAGAGTTAGCTTTACTATCAAACCCATTTTCCGGTAGTGAAATGTACAAAACATACGAGGGCTATCCAGAAAGTAGATTACGTTTTGGAATAAAAAAATAAACAAAGTATAGGAAACAAATTTTATTATATACAGATGAAAGCCACACTCAAATACTACTTTTCTACATAGTCACCATACAAATTAAGGCATTTATCGTAGCGATGTACGAGCTTGGAAATTCCTTCGTCGAAAAATTCGGCCGCCTGCGCCTTCAACCACTTCGTTACCTCTTCTTGCCTTCCATCTTGCACAAAACTTGTGGTAACCAAGCTTTTCGCTGATGATTTCGTGCAACAAACTTCGCGAAATTTGTGGAAAACTCAAAGAAAGTTCCGTTATTGTGAAATTTCGATTTTCACGGACTTTAGCATCGACTTTTTCGAGAAGTTCGGCGGTCACTATGCTGGGTCTCCCACTTCGATCTTCGTTCGTCGTGAACATTGGTTCGGCCATTTTGAAATCTTATGACCCACTGACGCACTCCACCTTCAGTGATAATGTTGTCCCCATACACTTCACGAAGCTGCCGATAGATTTCTATCGGTTTACAGTTTTTTGCAGTCAGAAACCTTATTACTGAGCGCACCTCGCAGCTCGCGGGATTTTCAATTAACGCAGACATTTCAAACCGTCACAGTATCTGAACGGAGCACAGCACGAACCTCTCACTAGCACGGCTAGATGCAGACTGAGCTGCGCAACGCTCTGACCCCAAGATGGCCGCGCTAGCCCCGCCCCTAGCGGACACAGACGGAAACATAATCTACTTCCTGGATGGCCCTCGTATAATTCAGTTTTAAGTATTAACATTTATTTCATCTTTATTTACTCCTTTTTGAAATATAGTCTGGATTTGTTTTCATACAGTTATCTTATTACTATCGTCTTATACTGTTTCTGTATACTAGAATAGTGGTATGACGTCCTCAAATGTGTCAGGCTAATTAATGTTTGCGTTTCTTCAGTCCTTGATGTATAAGATAGGAATAAATGAACTATTCATAATCTCTTATTTTCCCATTGTAGTTCATTTGAAAAAAGAAGGCGAATTAACCTTTTATTTGAAAACACAATTGCTCAGTTGGAGAACTGATGCAATAACCACACAGTATTTCAACCAGAGTATACTGTTGCGTTTTGCTTAATTAAATAATTAGCTAATTGTCTGTTGTGGATGATAATGGAGGATAAAATGCAAAGGAAATGAAATCTGAAGTGAAACAGGTTTCGACGTGTAAAATATAATAGTAAATAAAAAATAATAGTAAGCTGAATATAATATATTACCAATCAAGAAGTGTTTAGGGCAAATAAGTAAACTAACGTTCCAAAAATATCTAAATACAGATTGGTAACATATATTGAAGCTGCTATTTCAGTACGGTATAATTATTTTTTAGTTTGTTACAGTAGTATGCTGAAAAGAAAGACTGCAGTCAAAACAAAACTGATATAAACAATATTTTAAATTATATGGATAATACTGAAATGAGTATTTGTAGATTCTATAAAAAATGTGAAACGCTAGAAAACGCACATTGTTATATTTTTTTATAATAATTTAATTTTAATTTCTAAAACAGTTATATTTTTGATCATTTAAATTTTTCTTGCATTTAAAAATAAACGCCAGGCAAGCAGTCCTAAAATACTTGTAAAAGTTGTTAAGATTTTAACTAAATTAAAGTTACTTTGTTGGCTAGCTGTTTAATTGAACTGTGAAGCGTCTATTTAAAGTGTATCAATAACAAGACTTACGAAAGGTGAAAAGACCCTTCTATTCAACTCAAGAAAGGATTTACAAACGGCACTCCTGGTGCTTACGAAACTAAGTCAGTACTTTTGGCTATAACTGAAAACAGAAGTATAAAATTAAAACTAAGTGAAATAATCAGTGGTAGCTTCACGCGAGTTGGCTCTTAGCCCTATCATGGGTGTAGCCAAACCGGCAATTAATATGCACGGTCGTAAAATAGCAAACTTAACTATCAAAGAAACAACGTGTCCGAAAGGCAGAACATTCTCTTTTCTAAAGTAACTCAGAGACCAGGTCAAAAATGAATATAACAGAATTCTACTCTACTTTGCATAAAGTGCGAAAATCTAATATCATTCTGGCAAGAAAGCGTGGGTTGAAAGTAAGAACAATAGCAACGGTTGCTTTAAAATAAAATTAGCTGTTAAGTAAATTAAGTAAATTGCCACAAATTTCTTTTATTTAAATTCAGAAAAATATGAATAGTATTTACCTTATCCCCTCCAAATGCACTTTATTGAATAGCATGCGACATGCAAGATTTAGCAACTTGTATGCCAATTTGGTTCTTAGAATATATTCACACAGCACCATATCATGAAATTACCTTTAAAATAGTTCCCTGAATTTTCATGAGTAACATATTTAAATAGTCTACTTTTATTTATTTTTTCCGTTTTTGCAAAGACTTCTTTTATTTTCATCATCTTAAGAACGATTGAAAGAATAATAAGAAAAAGAAAGATGCTTATAATGACTAATATTTATGTAAATAAGAAGTACAAATAAATATATTTTTAAATGTAAATTTGGGCAATCTGAAAAATCTAAAAATTAATACAATAATAATTACAAAAATCTTGGCCTTATTAATTATAGATACCATTCATCAAACTGGCAAATTTTTCGACTACAGTTCCCTAGTCCGATAAGTCCCGTATAAAATTTTTCTTTAAATTCAGACTCTAGACTAGATGCAGCCAAATTCATACCAGAGGAGTTTCATAATGCATTTCAGAAAAATTCAAAAGCAGCAGTTAAATATTTGTATTATTTTGAAAGTAAATTAAAGTGATTTTTGAGCAGAAAGAAGCGATTGAAGGGAATAAACAAGGCTTTCATATTTTTAATTAATCTGGTTATTTGTAAACATACATGAATGCAATTCTTGCTGTTCTTGCTTTATATTCAAGAAAGTACTTTCTTACATTACATACATTCTAATGTTTTCTATAATGCACTGTAAGCTCCCATAACAGATATAAAATCAAGAATTAGTTCTAAGTTATAAGGTCATTTTTGTGATTATAATAGTCAACTGATTTTAAAGGAAATAAATTGAGAAGTTAAGTGAACTTAACGCGCATTTATAACAATGTAGAAGCTTTTCATTTATACAAAGAATAAAGCAGTTAAACGAAAACGGGACCAATAATTTCTATTGATACTTCATCTTGCACTTTCGCAAAAAGGCAAAGGAAAAGAGAAGAAAAAGAGATGCTTAAAAAGAACTGCAGTTCAACGTACAAAATTTATTTAAAAATAAATCGAGATTTTAAGAATTTTCAGTCCAAAGGGGCTTTGTTCCTGAGAGACTATTGTTTTCGTTTTGGCATTTTGAGTTGAAATCTTTAAAAAGCTGTATCACTTTTCAAACTGTTGCCACCAAATATTAGCGCCTTGTATTATATTTGAAGAAACTAAATAATAAAGAATCTACATAAATATATGCATGTTTCTCGCATTGTGGTAAAACAGCGTTACCTAGAGCTATCAAATTTTGAATAACGTAATCCTACTGCGAATACGGGAATCTGGAAACCCTTCGGAATTTGTTTTATTATCGATTTCATATTTTGTAAAACTTAAAGGAATTTTTAATTAACAAACTCAAGGATTTCAAAGCGAGCAATGACAACGTTGTACAGAGAAAACAGTTTTATCTCTAGCGCGAGAGACTGCGTATAAGAAATCCTAAAGATATGATCAATTTAAAATTATTTTGCGATATTGTTCTTGAACTGAATATTGTAGTTTAAGTGCGAAGAACATGATATTTAATAACTAAAGGTAACAGACAAAATGTTAAAAAAACGCCCCTTTGGAGGTAATTTAAAATCTGAAACCTTTCAGATTTTTTTTTGTTTTATCTTTTTTTTTTTTTTTTTTTTTTAAATCTTTTTTTCTTTCTCTCCTTTTTTCATACAATGGTTTAGATTTTAGTACACAAATAAAATAAGATGCAACATGCGAAGATCAAATCTTGCCTTAAGAATTTTAATTGCTTCATTGAATAATAAGATGATTAAAAATAATAAGAACAGATAGGCTTCCATTTTCCAAATATATGTTACATGTATACATATCTGTAGAACCGTTTAGTTAAATTTAATGTGGTTCATTAAGGCAATTAGTTGTCAAAGAGTATTCTGCTTTATCGATGGGCATTACCTATTCTAAAAGTAGAAAAGAAACGATAGTAAATCGCTGAAAACAAAATATTACTTTTGTTATTATTTAAAATGTTTTTAAATTTTTGTACAATTACTCATAATATCTGTTAGAAAAATAAGTTACTGATTGTTAAAAAAGTCAAGAGTCAGAGAAGGATTCAAATTGTGATTTTATATTCCAAATATAAAGCTACTGCTTATTATAAAGCAAGAGCAATTTAAGAGTTTAACAGTCTCCGTTTGACCATGCTGCTGCAAGCGGAACATGCATAAAGAAAGCAAATGATTCTTCAGCTCTTTCGATAACGAACTAATGGATATAAATGTAGAATAGACAAAAAACGTAATGATTAATAACGCACCATTACATATGCTGTTTAGGATGAAAGTGGGATAATGTTTTCCATTTCCTTATATAAAGTAAAGGAAGTATTGTAATCGCGAAAAATTTCGGGTATCGTATTTCAACGAAAGTCTCAATTTCGACAGGTCTCGTATCCACCCGAACGATGTTTTTGCGTACATCTGTGCGTACGGACAGAATAAAAGACTTTTTATAAAACGGATTGTAAAATGGGTTTAAAATGAATTCAGACGAGATTTTTTTGTGACGTCTGGACATATGTATGTAAGTATGTATGTATCTCACATAATAAAACGAGCAGCCTCAGAACTTGGAAAATTTTGTATTGGACTGTTATAACATAAAGTTGTGAACCTCCCTTTTTGGTTGCAATCGGCCACACCAAACATACATAAATATACATATATATATATACTAACTCTGTTACCCGGCTGGGTGAGCTCAGATTTTTCATTCTTACATGTTGGTAAATTATGAATTTTTTGCCTTAAAAGTTCTAGCGTCTTTAGGTTATTTCGAAGCAGGAGCATAGAAAATGAGCAATGCCCTCGCCGGACTTGAACCATGGATCTCTCGAATACGCGCCGAGCGTGCTGACCATTGCATGCTAAGAAGGCGGGAGAAATACCTTATAAAGTGATTGAATTAGGCTGTTCTTTTGGTTTTTATGACTTAACAAAAACCAGTTAACCAGTTAATCTGCATGAAATAGTTGTAAAATTGTCAATATTTTAAAAGTTGTTAAATAAGCCTAACGAAGCCGCCATCTGTTTACATTTGAAACTCTTGGTAGAACAGTGAATTAAGTCAGTTTTTGCACCAACTTTAGTTGCGTTTTGCTGAGTGGGACCAAAAATAAACTTTCAACTTTTTGCATCGAAAAATTTGTCTTCTTGCGGCTGGCGGAATCGCTTGTTTTTGCGTAGAAACTCTAATTTTAGTTGCAAAAATTGTTTTTGTTAAATGTTTTAGCTGTATTTGGTATTTTAGGTTTATCAGTATTTTACAATTTTTAATGAAGATGTTTTGAGTTTTCATGCATTTTTGCGTTGTTGAGAAGTGAGAACTGAATTAATTTAATGAGAAATATATCTCTAATGAACTTCGAAGATATAAGTTCAAATGAAGTGCAGCAAAAGTGTGTATAATAGAAATGAAGTAAAAGATGGAAGAAAGAGGTACAAGGAAGTCATGTGGTGTCCAACTTTTATATACTGCTTAAACGCATCGAAAATATTAAACACAAAACTAATATAACAGGATCCATTCAAATATTTTTACCGTGGTCCTTATGAAACAAGATAATTTGTTTGTGGAAATGAACTCTGCAGCAGCTGAGTAGCAGTTTTCACGGTATGAGCTATAAAAAATAGAAACGGGACCTTTTCAATATGTTTTAATTGCTTTATTTTTAAAAATTGAAATTTTAATATAATAAGGAAAATAATTTATTCATTTGCATTTCATTAATTTTAATTAAGACTATCACAGTTACGAGAAAGCATTTATTACTTGGAAATGAAAATTATTAAATAATAATAATAAAAAAATTGTGCAAAGATATTATTGTTTTTCGCATTACGAACACCGGGTGCTTCCGCTTGCTTTCTGCGTTTTTAAACTGCAAATAACTTGACAAAAATACAGCTTATAAATTAAGAGATTTTAAATTAACCACACTGATTTATTTAGATTCACCATGACCCCCCCCCCCCGAAAAAAAAAAAAAAAAAAAAAAAAAAAAACTGATCGATTCCCTGTCTTGCATTGGCATATGTTTATAGCGTTTTCCAGACTTGAATGCTTTCTTCAGTAATATGAAACAAAATAGTATACACCACTTTTCTATTAGATACGGATTAATAACTTCATAATTAATTTAGATGCTTCAAAAGAAGTTCACTTATCGTGATGGTTTTTTAGAACCAAAATAAAAATTGCATTTGTTCTTTAAAACAGAACTGAATTGAAGGCAGGCAAAAAATAAAGTGAATGTGGTCTGGATTCATAAAATATATGGCACAGTACGAATAAAAAGCACTCATCATGTGCCTGAATTTGAATACAGTCAAATCTTTAGTTAGCGGACGCTCACGAGACAGGTTTTTGTTCACTATTAGTGAGTGTTTGCTAAATTGTCTCTTTTCACAGCCCGAAGATTCAGGAATTATTCGTTAATGCAAAGTGCCCACTAAATCGGAATTTTCGATAATGGAACCGCAATAGTCTTTGGCATTATTTATGGCTTTAAGTATATAAAACAATCTTTAAATTATATTTATTAATTTTATAATAATTTCATTTTAGTGTACATGGAACATTTTCCGAAATAAATTCATACAGCTTTACAAGAAAAATTGCAAAACAAGCGGTGTAATTCAATAAAGAATAATTCCAAATAAAATTTGTCGAATTTAATTTATATTTAATAAATATCGTTAACCGTATATTAAAAGTATAAGAATGTTTTGTATTTTAATCTAATTAACTGACATTACTAAAAAAGTTTAATATTTTTTATCATATTTACTATTTTTTTGAATAATTGTGTCATTCATTATTATGCAGGACAACCGGATGTAGATGCTTCAGAAGAAGAGTCCCTTTACAACAGAAGGGGTAATCAAATCTTAGTTCTTGTTTGTTCTTTGAGAATGAATTTTGAATTTTAATTATTAAAAAATGTATATACACACCTCGCTTATTTCAGCTAATCCCTAAAAGGTCTTAAAACCTGTCAATGCTTGTATCTCTTTGGCATTAGGTAATAAAGAGAGAGAGAGAGAAAAAAGAAATTCTTTCTGTTGTACCTCGCGAGATACATGCGCGCCAGAATAAGAAGATTGCGATGGGCGTGTCGCGTGTATAATTAATAATATTTTATCTCATATTTTCAACTGTCAGCAGTCAGTGTACAAAGCATTGAATGAAAAACGGTTGCCCAAAATACATTTCTAAAAGAATGACACTATTCAAAATGATGCGATTTCATCAAAAAAGATAAAATAAAAACAATGTGATTCGAATTTTGAAAAAAATCGCTTCGAGAGGTGTACTGGTTCTTGTCTAGATGCACCTGTATCAAATTTCGTAGCTCTGGGTATATTAGCTTACTCACAGCACGAACGAAAGACACGCACACATAGACATACTCTTTCTTTTATTTTATATAGACATTATCTGAAAATGTCATTAAAAGCCATTGACAGAGAATTACTATTAAATTATTAGCACATATTTGTGCAACTCCTAAGAAAAATTATTCACCCTTTTACCGAAGAGCCTTTAAAGAATGACTCTATATAAAAAGAGAAGGAAGAGTTCAATAATTTAGATCCAAAACGCTAAAATTAAAAGATTTAGATCCTGGAAATTATTATCTGGTCTCATTGGAAAGAATTCAAGCAAAATATAGAGCTTCTATAATTGCGAAATTAGACGTGGTTAATGAGGCAAAAGAATATTAGCTTGCTAAAAAACATGGTGAACTTTTTGATAAAGCCATAAATGAAATCTATAATGAAAATTAGGTATTATGCTATAAAAAAAATTAAAGATGGGGAATATGTATATAAATTAGATGAATTAGAATAATCTTTCTTGTATCTTTATATTGTTATTTTAATTTTTATATAAACTTGTACAATTTTTCTTCTTTTAATTTTGAATAAATTATGTGACCTTTTATTTAATTTTTGGAACATTTCCTTTTTACATTATTCATTTATAATTGAAGCTATGAAAATAATGAATTTCAATCATTTTTAGAAACTTTTCTAAATATCTTTATAGCCAAAAGGCTTCTAATCCGAAGGATCTATAAATGATTAAAACTTATTCCTGAAAATTTTTTCCTGAAAGTTTTTTTCCTGAAAATATTGAGGCGATAGCCTTTCGGCTTTGAATTTTGAGACCATAGCTTTTCGGCTTCGAAAAAACATGAAAATTGATATATTCAATATTGAAAATATTGATTTTTGAAGACATTTAAGAAATGATGAAAATTTATATATTTTCGTGAAAATATGAGTTTTTAAAGGACTGTTCTTGGACACTTTTACATATCTCTAGGTTTAATTTTGTACCATCCAATAATCAGAAAAGCACTACGGTGAGGCTAGATATTTTGTGATCTGTTGTTTTTATGCGAACCGTTTTTGTTCTTTTCATTGTAAAGTTATTAGGTTATTTTGAAGAAGAAGATGTGAAAAATGTGCAATGCCCTTGCCTGGATTAGAGCCTGGACTTTCTCGAATATGCGCCGAGTGTGTTACCGTTACCCCAAGAAGGCATGCTAGAAGGAGGGATAAAATACGTTATATACTCCTCCTTTTACAGTGCGATTGGGGATTAAGCGAACCAATCGGCAAATGCTGGTAGTGGCAAATTATTGCCCACCACCTTTTAGTTCGGCTTTTACTGTAAAATCATTTGGTTATTATTTTGAAGCATGAGACGTGAAAATATGCAGTGCTCTTACTGAGTCTCGAACCCGAACCTCTCGAATACTCGCTGAGTGTGCTACCGTTACACCACGAAGGCATGCTGGAAAGAGACAAAAAGTACCTTATAACACAATTGTTTTATTTCTTATCGCATCACACATTACTGGAGTTTCATCCATCTTTCCAATATGTGAGAATAAATAGTTTGTTTTTCCTTTGTAGGTTAATAACGTACTTCTGGAAACTTATCAATTTGTTGTTTAAATCTTTCGAAAGCCTTTGCAAAACTTTTTTTTCTGATAGAACTAAATTATTCAATACTCTAAATCGAGTACATAACTCAAAGTTACTTTAAAGTTTTACTTTTATTCGGATTCTTTTTTTGTCCTTTTTAAGGCAAATAAGCGTAATCTCTTTCTTGTTACAATTTATCCATTCTAGCGATTTTCTAGGACTCAATTCGCAACACTCTTTTCTGGGATAGGCTTTACTCCTTTACGCAAAGCACATTTAGTCTTTGGCATATTAATTATTGTGACTACATTTTTCTTCGAAAGCCTGGGAAAAATCGCCGAATGAATGTAATGGAAAAAAATCTTCAAAAGATAGCATGTGTATATTTTAGGTTTCTTCCTAAAGAAAACGGCGTGCGTTATACACCGGAATACAGGGTAATAAAATATCCCACTCATACAGAAATTTATAGTCTAATAAAATATAACACATGTTTGAAGTTTATTGCATTTGTTAGTTTTGATTTATTTATATGTTGTATTAAGTTTTTTTATTATGTGCACTAATATTTATTTTATTATCCATTTTATTTCAGTTTATATGCTTTCAACGGACGGTAAATATGAGTTTATATTTTAAATAACATTTATTGTTTTCATTGGATAACCAACCTACATTTATATGCTGTTGTCTTTTATGTTATGAAATGTATGCAGTTGGTGTGTTTATTCTTTATGTTATGGATTGTATGCTGTGTTGGCGTGTTTATTGTTTCTCATATTCCTTGAAGTGTATTCAAGTTCTCTTTTTAAGTTTAAAGTTAATTTGAGAACATATCCTATATCTCAACAAATTTAAAATAACAATCATCTTAACCAGTTAAATAAAAATTCGCTCCCTATATTCATATTGCAGCATATTTTCCCCACACTGTTTTTTATTTCAACGCCTCTTATTTGTGATTACGTTTGCTCAATGCTCCCCTGGAACTTCTTCAGCGCCACTAATACTTGAGCCAAAAAATTGTCCTCTAAATGTTGTCTATTGACACTAGTAACTAAATATCATTTAAATGCTTAGATACTTATTGCAATTACATTGTACCAAATTAAAAACTAACCTTACCACGCAAAACAGAATGGAATGATTAAAAACATTTTAGAACGTTTATATTAACAATAAACCAGAAGAAATGATATATGAGTATGCATTTAGAACAGATAAAGAGATGTAATATTCAAATGTCATTTTATGTGCGCATTATTATCAGTAAATCTTATAGAGCACGGATGTTTAAAATCCACATTGTGATATCGAACTGAAAAATGCGTCTAATAATGAATCTAATATTGGGTACGGTTCCCTCTCACAACCAGACTGGTCGTGTATGTCACACAATATTAGACAGGAGGAAGCTGACGATATTGAATAGGAAGTAACATGCCATATTGGATAGGTAGCACACCATCCCACTTCTGCAGCAAGGCAGTTTTCAACTCCAGGATGATTCTCGAAAGGAGATTGTGAGATGAAGGTACCCTCACAAGAGCGTGCTATACATGTTTTATAGTGTTAAGGTCAGGAGATCTAGCTGGCAAATCCATACGCCGAATATCATCACTTTCCAGGTAATCGTCGATCAGTTGAGCAGTTGAGCCCTATGTAGACGAGCATTGTCGTTAATTAACAAGAATACAGGACCAATTATGCCTCTGAAAAATCGAACGTAAGGCACTCAGATCTTCTCTCTGTACCTCCTAACAGTGAGCGTTTGTCAAACACATGCAGTGGTCTGCACCGTTCAATATAATGCTTGCTCAAACCATTAAAGCTTCACCACTGTAATGATCCATTTCTCTGATAAGGGACTTCATGTTCCAGGCTGTCTGCAGATAAAAATACGCCGAGAATCACTGTCCCGGCTGAATCTCGACTTGCACGTAAAACGTAAGGTGCTCCAGTGTATTCTGGTCCAAGACGCATGTGTTCTGCACTAACCTAAACTTGCTCTTTTGTGAGCTACAGTGTGCGAGACGCAAACAGCGAGCCTTCTGGCATACTGCTTATACGATGAAGCATCCAGCTGGAGACAGTAAAATCAACTACTGTCTCCAGTTGGTTTCAGTAACTCCTCCAACTAGAGAAAGTAAAACTCAGGTTCCATTAACACGTAACAGCTGAGAAGCCGCAGCAGTCCTCTGTCGCAACGCTAAAAGTGCCAAATAATGATCCTTATTTCGTCATCGTGGATCTTGTTTCTCTTTGTTCAGGTCTTTTTGATATGGATTTAGTGTCCTGAAAAGTGTGTCCCCAAACTGCATACGACATTGGGCATGAAGCTGAGCTCTGTAGACAACTGTGCTTGTGACTGGCCTGCCTCCAATCTACCGAAAATTTTACATCTTATTCTGTCATCCATAAGTTCCGGGTTACTCAATTTACGTCAAACTTTATAAAATTTACCCAACGTTTTCGAGTTCGAGCACACAAACCGCTGAAAACCGCTCGTGCGCTTGTATCCTCTCGGCCGTCACAGCTGCTCAGACTCGCCACGTGTACACTTATATTCGACTCATTGCATAATTTTTCAGTGGCATAATTAGAACTTTTGGTTCTGTACTTTTGTTAGAATAGACATAATTTGCAAATTCCCTTCATTTTATATAAAAGTGTGTATTGAAAGACCACACTATTAACGCCTATTGATTACTACTGCAAGTTTAGACTTGTATAATATTGATACAGTTGATAAACGTTATAACGATAGCTTGCTATAGCGACCATTTCATTGCAGTGAGAGCTAGAATCTTTTTATGAGAGTGTGACAAAATCCACTTATAAATGTTGTGACGATCATTTGCTATAACATCTTTTACTAAATTGATTTTAGAACTAGCATGTATAAAGGTTGACGTAAACGATTTGATTCTATAACGATGCATGAAAGTAGTTTTTAAAAAATTATTTGGTAATCAAATGTTCAAAAAGTCTGTTTATGAACCACTTGCTTCCCAATGCTCGTTTACTGTCCTTTAAGACTACTGATGCCCCCTCAAATTTCTTCAGCATCCATTTGGCAAGGAGTTTTAAAAAAAAGGAATAATTTTTATTCACATTTAATTAAGTAATAGTATCAAAAGTTTTACTCTTGAAATTATTATGCGCATTTGAATTTAATTAGCTTACAATATTATTTAAGTTTAAATATTTTAGCTTAAATACAACTTATTTTATAATGCAATTTATTCTGATGATAATTTTATTTTGCAATTTTATTTGCAAACAACAGGTCGTAGCCCAACAAAATGTGTTAATGGAATCATTCTAGTTATAAAGAGGGGAAGTGTCGGCCTATAAGACGTTCATCGTTAAATGTTGCCTAAGTAACTGTGCGGCACACGTGAGGTGGGGCGCAGCCTGCATAAAAATCGTAGCATCTAAAATGTCACGTTACTGCAGTTCATGTATCACGGAACATTTTAACATTTACTCTAAGTGAGCTGCAATCACAGTGGTCCAGCTGTCGACTGCTCTTCAGAGAAAAATGGTTCAGTTATAAAACTAGCTGTCATTCAACACTAAACGGTGTGGAATGACTGTTATGCAATCGAATGCAGTAGGAGAATGCAATGGAACTAGATAGATAACATGAGGGATTTCTTTCGCCCAAATCGATTAAAAGCGTTTTGAATCAGTATCTTCATGTTTTAGGGCCGAATTCAGGCTTCAAAAATTACAAATTAGCGATCTGTAAGAAAACGATTTCCAGATCGTACGCACTTGTTCAAGTGACTTGCGATCTCACATTTTCTAATCGCTAATTCGTGGTTTTCACGGACGAATTTCTCACTTACGCGGATGACGCACTCGACTTTTATCGAATTTAACGCCTTTAAATGGTAATTTGCGTACTTCAAAGTTTCTTCAGGGTATACAACATATTAAACGCGTGTAACAAAAGGTTAAGTTAGATTCCGACCCATATTTCGTTTAACAATATTGCATACAGCTCCATTTCTCCCCTGGTGGTGAGGTTTCGAACTTCCTTTTTATCGCGGAAAATAAATTCCCATGACCTCCTTTACACGATTACCAAGTTTGATGACATTTGATCCAGTACTTTTCCTTTTATGACCGTTTCAGTGTGGAACTTTAATTATAACCACTCTGTATATTATTAAATTTTAATTTGAAGCTATGCGTTATATGTTACCATGCGTAAAATTTCCTCTTTTATGGAAAAATAAACAATCGAAGCAAATATATTTAGGATAATGGACCAAAACTGAAAAATTTTCCCTTCCCTCCGAAAATAAAATATTGAAACTTCGACCTTGAATTTATTGGGTTATCGAAATATTTAATTTTTTCTTATCTTCTCTGTCCTAGTTCCGACAACAATTCCGTCAAAAATTTCGAATTACTTAAGCTGAAGTAAAAGATTTAGTAAATATTCACTGTATGTTAATAAAGTAATCAGAGTGTAATAAAAATAAGTTATAGAATTTACTCTGATGCAACTTTTTGTCGGACTGCACAACATGTAATAGAAGAGAAGGCTTGTAGAGATGTGTTTTTGACATCTGTTTTGACTGTCCTCTAAAAGTAGATGTCATACTCCTTTCGTTTCTTCAGTGTCAAAACACTTTCCTTTGAGAGGCAACTTTAGTTTTTGGGAAAGAAAAAAATGCAGGACGATTGAGTACACATACTTATTTTCGGAACACAAGCGGTTATCCGATTGGTTATTGAATAATGAAAAGATGCATTGTCATGCAATACAAAACATTTGGAATACGTTTTCTGACTGACGTAAGATTAAAAGTCATCTGCTTAATTCACAGCCATTTACAAGTCAACTACTCGGGCAATTGCAGAATCGTTTTGATTTTGAACTTGTAAGACAAACCTAATATCACTAAATTTAAACACTTCTTTAATCTTCGCAGAACATTCCTTCTTTAGCTCATATTCCAAGAATATTAAGTGAATACAATTATTGCAAAAAAAAAAAATTGAATATTTATTTGCACTACGGCTTGGCAGTTTACTAACGAATTAACAAAACTTAAATTCTGATTTTTGTGTCTAAGAATACAACAATATTTTAAATGTTTAGAAATAAAATATTAAATTGGAGATTTAATTGGAGTCTCACCAGTTACCTAGCATTTGATGATTGTTAAATACTAATTGTTTGTTGCGAAGTCTAACCCAGGCTGCATGAATGGTTTTTGTAGGTTTTTAGGTTCTCTTTACAAAGGTTCTCTATGAAAGCATCTTAACCAAATGGCTCCAATGTTCTTTCTATGTTCAAATAACCAACTAACCTAGTTTAAGCGCGATTTCCAAGTGAAGTTACTAGAAAAACCCGAATGCTCATCAAAAATTATATAGCTTGCCAATCAGGAGTAACATGAATGATACGGCGCCAATAATTGAATTGCTCTTACGGTATGCTATTTCTAAACTTAGATGGTCATTCCTTAATTAAATATAATTGATTTGTAACTTCTAGTAGTGCTGACGATAAGAACTAATGTGCAAATAAATAATATCGTGGGCAACCTTGATTAATATAAAATTAGAAATATTTGCATTCAGACAGAATGTTTTTTGCAATATTTGCAATGACTTTATAAGAAGGATTTATTAATAACCGTAATAATTACTTATTATATTACTGATGATTAGGATTCAGTTCTTGACAATTACATTCTAAATTAGAATTTTAAGGATGTAATGAAAATACGCAGCGCACGAAAATACATTTTAGGATAAAAAAGGAGTTGATTTTTTATGTTTTAAAACTTCTTAAATTCGTTTAATAAACATCGTATCCTCGTTGTTAATTGAATCCGTAATGTTAAGTGTCGTTTATATAATTATTATTACTTGTCCACAGAACCTGCTGACTTATCCAGCCATTAAGTAGCTGCAGATCATTTCTACATAACCATTTAACTTCCATTAATTCAGTCTCTAGAGGGTTGTATGTTTATATCATAATTTAACTTTTATAAAAATGATTATTCTAAATCTTATGTTTCTATAAAAATGTACTGTGCTTTAAAAATATGGATGATAGTATCAGCCGCTCTTTCAGGAACTTCATAAGCAACAGTTTGCTTAGAAATAAATTATGCAGTTAATGTCATAAAATATTTTCGTAAAATTCAAATAAACATCAAACGAAAATTCTCCGTTTTAGACAATTCGATTTAAACGAAGTAAAGTAGCAGAGGATAAAACGGCGAAGGTAAAAATTTACTCTTACAAAAATTTACTCTTATTTTTTTTTAAAAAGGAAGAAAGAGAGAAATTAAAAAAAATAGTTAAAAATTTGAATATTATCATCTATAATTTAAAAAAAAATTTGCTTTTCATATAGTATTAATAAATATTTATTACGCATCATTGAGGGAAAAAATTCATATAATTAATTCTCCGTAGAATTTTACTTGAAATTTACGGTTAAAAATAGCTGTGGCAATTCAATGTAACAAAAATCCATAAACCACATTTGGCGTTATTAGCCCCCCCAAAAAAAGATGCCAAATTTCAAAACGCGAAAATATGTAAATTTGTGTATTTCTTAGAAAATTTTGAATTAAAAAGTCTAATTTTTTGCAGATATGCTTATCAAAGTAGTAATTAAAAATACACCTACTTTAAGATGATGGTAAAAAATTTATAGGTTATAATTTAAATTGTTTTTCGAAAAATTTATAAAAATTATTTAAAAATAGAAATTTAAAAAATAAAACACAAAAATGGGTAAATTTTATTTGGAATAAACCTAAATTTCGAAATGTGACGGGAAAATAATAAAAGTTTAATAAAAAAAGAGATATTAATAAATATTTACTAAATTCAATTAACATTGAGGAGCTAAAATTTTGAGAGCTAATATTTTAAAAACTACTCGTACGATTTTTACAAAACTTGGTAATCTGGTATAATTTGAGTCGTAGAATCGAAATATCCAAAAAAAATGATATGTTATTTCAGAAAAAGTCCGATTTTGTGTCAAAATACCTATGTTAGAATAGTGCTATATATAAATCTAACATATATCCTAAGTCGCGCTTTCGAGACATGAAAAACGCAGTTTGAATTTTGTCAATTGGCCCAGTAGAACGGGAGATATAGCACTGTCCCATTTTTTTCTGAGCAGTGTACCTCTTAATATTGTGTTATAGATTTAAGATTTAATTATTACTAGTGCACCAAGAAACTCATACTACTTTGCCTATTATTTATACGAATGTTTTTTTCTGCATCAGGCTATAGCCAGCTCATTCCTCCTTTCTCAACCTTCCCAGATAGCACTTCAGGTCTATTGAAACTTGACGCACACTTTAGTCTTTTTAGAAATTTATCTTTTATCTTATTTCTATTCTTATAGTTTAAAAAAAAATTAAAAATATGATTTAATTCTATATATTTTTATATATATCTATACATATATATAAAATTCTAAATATATACTAATTACTCATGGCAGTATTTGAAATAACATATCTGTTCTACAAGGGGTAAGGTCCTTGATCCAGGCACCCTGGTGCTACACCATTTCCCCAGTGCGTTTTTGATGTATATATGTAAATATCTCCAAACTAATTAGCCCTTTTTGCTAATTTAATACTATCATACTCCAAACATTGTAAGTTGGAGTACCTAACAAAATTAATGCACTAATGTTAAATATATTTATTAATAATATGGTTGAAAAGATAAACAACCAAAAAGGGTTGCTGGTGCAACGATCTGAATAACATGACTGACCTGTTATGCCTATTGAGAGGTGAAGCAGGCGGACTTATAATAAATAAATAAATTATCCAAATATAACGAATGCAAATATTCCGGAGGAAAAGATCAAAGAAAACCTATTATTTAGAAATTAGGCAGTCGTGGAAGTTAAGCAATTCACCAAAACTGCTGACGACACACTAATTAGATTGCTTTTGCATTTCATTGAACACACAGCAGAGGGGCGTGAGACCTACAATAAGACTCGTGTTATACTTTGGGGTTAAATCACTATATACAGACCAAAGAAACAATTACCCTATTGCTTCAAATGCTTGAGCTATGAACATCTACAACACTTAAGTTTTGCTCTGAAATACGTGAAGTATACACAAGGCCACTAGATTCCTAACTGAAAATTAGACAAGTCTTAAAAGTAGAAATATGTGTTTTTGCTTTAAACAGTCTGTCAGCTCATACCATGAATGTGAGGAATATAAAAATTAAACGAGAAACACTTTAGAAAAGTGGTAGAACGAATTCCTCGTGAGTAGAAAACCCTGTAATTGAAACTTGCTCCTCTCTCTTGATCCGAAAATTCTAAAAAGAGAGAAATCCTGGAGCAACTTGTCAACTAAGTACTACATCAGCCTCGAAAGCCTTTTCTGTCTTTCTGAATATGGTCCACGAACTGCGCCTTTTAGCCTAAACCCACAGATCTCGGATCTTATTCCCGCTGGCCAAATAAATTACAAAATTTCAAATTTTCAAAAGTAAATTAACTTTTGCATTACCCACGTTATATGCCTTTTTTGGCATAAAAAATGATTTTTTATGTTCTTCCCCCTTTGTGCAACTCCTTAGGGCACCAGCCCATATAGTGAGCAAAAGCCTTAGTTGGTTTAAAGCTAAGGGAAGATCCACTATCTGTGTTGTGCATTTGTCAAATACGTCACTGAGTTGGAATGGCAATAAGCAGGATTGTAAATAGTACAAAACCTAGTCTTTTTTCAACATTAAGGAGACAGATAGAGACAATAATAAAAGTTTCAAAATATATCCTCTTAGACTGCACTCAAAAAGGAGGATATAGAATTTTAAACTAAAGTTGCCACATATTCTCCCTTATATCGCAATTTGTAGCTCTTGTAAGTAATGATTAGAAATGTAAATCATTATACACTGATCACAGTAATCACATGAATCACAGTTACCATCCAGATGTTTATGATTTGCTTAACTGCTAATTCATACCTTTTATGTCCGGCTATTACGGCTTTAACCACTTTACTAGTCGACGTTAAAAGATTTCATCCAGCTTAAGTAGACCTAGTTTGTGTAATCTACGTCTGAATTCTGTTTCTAAACACAAGTGGTGCCTTCTGTTAAATTTGAAGAGTTAACAAAAAAGATTATTTAACCTTCTGAGAACTCTGTCATATTCATTTAGACTAGAGCAATAACTTGCTTGTTGATGTAGTAGTGTTTGAAGGACATGACTTAAGCTTTTACACAAATAAAACCCTGAGCAGAAATGGCATAAGACTTTTTAAATATTAATTTTATTATCTTAAGTTATTAATTGCTGAATATGATAGTCATACCCTTTAAAATCGTATGAATTCTACATTTTTTAAAAGTATTTTAAAATAATTCAGAAAAAGTGGTGAAAATTATGCATTCGAACCAGAACTCTCTCGTAATCATTTTTTAATTTTTAAATAAAATATGTGAATTCGTTGTCTATATTTTCTTGTAATTTTGGACGTTTAATTAAGATATTACCAGTAGTTTTGAATGCGGAAAATATGAACATTTATTTTACATTTAAATATGCCCTTTTTTATGAATTTCCTTTTGAAATTGAAAAAACGTTTTTAACCGTCCTATTATAACTGGGGGGGGGGGTATCTCTTAACAGTATCTATATGGGCGAGAAGTCCAAGCTTTGTAAAAAGGTTTTCATCTAATTTATTAAATATTTTTTTCATTATTGGTCTTTATTAGTGTTTTAATGAACAGAGTCTTGAACTTATTACTCGTTAGAAAAGAAAACTTTGCCTCTGTTTCTTGGGAAATACTCGTACAGGCAAGCAAAATTATAAGCCGTCCTTATTTATAAAATAAGACAACTTTGATTTATCAGAATAAACTGTGGGAAAATGGTTAACAAGTAACAAAGGTTTTTAAGAATACTAAAACACATTTTATGCTCTTGTCTCATATAAAATTCCAGAATTATTTCTTTCTTTAGAGTTTAAATGTATTTTTTGCAGTAAATTTGTAATCGCAAAAAGAGCTTCATGGGAATCTTGAACTTGTTAGCTTCTAAAAAAGATTATATTAACCTTCTTTGAAGCTCTGCTTTATTTAATATCTAGCCGCTATGCAGTCAGCCTTCGTCTGTCTTTTAAATGTACCGGAAAAATACCTAAAGGAAACACCAAACATTAAATTAAAAAATTGCACAGAATTTTACTTGGCTGAACAAACTTATCAAAAAAAAATCAATAAAATTGTATTACATATAAAAAATTACAATGAAATATAAAATATCCCTTAATACAAATATTAATTATCTTAATAAATAAATTAATCAACTTCCCGTTGCCTTCTCTCGGCAAACGTCCAGTATCCAAAAGAAACATTAAATTTAAAAACTCCACAGAATTATCGCCTTCATTTTTCCGAGTGGCAACATTGATATGTCAGCAACAATGGTGCGTGCCTTTGTTGTTGTTATAATGAGAGAGAATCATCGATTTGATGCGATTTCATCAAAAAACATAAAATAAAATCTCATTCGAATTTTGAAAAAACTCTCTTCGAGATGCACTGGCTCTTGTCTAGATGCACCTACGTACCAAATTTCGTAGCCTTCGGTCTATTAGCTTACGCGCAAGCACGAATGAAAGTCACACACACACACAAACAGACAGACTCTTTCTTTTATTATACGTTTGGTGTATAAAACCTTCCTTTTATATATGATTGAATGTTTGAACTTGCGATGTGTGGTTGTGACTGAACTCATAATGATGATGTTTCATTATTGAAAGATTTCTTCTTGCTATTTATTTTTGTATGATTGCGTCTTTTAGAAGTATGATTTTACTTACAGTTGTTTTCTCATAAATGTATTAGTACACAGCGTTTCAATTTGTAAACTACGAAAAATTTTTTAAAATTATTTTTATTAGCTTATTTTTTTAGTTGTTTTCGAAGTAAAATTGATTGGTATTCTTCTGCAGGTGGACAAGATCAGGGGATCAGACGAAGAAGAGCAGGCGAAGGAATATATGGAATTTATCCAAACCATTTTGCAGGTAGTTCTGCTGCTGCAGCCGCACAGAGCGCAGGTTTTCCAGGCTTTTTAGGTCATCCAGGCTATGCACCTTCAGGTAATGAACAAATCACGAAATAATTTTACTAAACCAATGCTTTAATTAATTGGGAAATAAGGATTTTTCAATTAAGCAGAAATATCCATTTATTGAAAGTTCTCTTAGATTAAGAAAAGATACTAAAATGTATTTTTACAGTTAAACCGTACTTTCTAATTCATGTGTTTGAAGAAGTATCCTTAAATTACTGTCTATGTTTTAACTCTCTGACCGATCAGGGATTTCGCAAAAAAAGAACAAATTTTCTAAAACTGCTATGAGAAAATATTATTTTTCTATATTAATGCAAACATTCTCCTGCGTTTGTGAACTTGCCTTAATTGTTTTCACATACGCACGTATATATACGTTCTTACAGACATCACAAAAATATTCTACGCCGTATATATATATATATGTATATATATATATATATGACGTAGGGAAGTTGAAGATACTTTGCTAGGGTCAATTAAGAAGTCCAACCTTTTCCACACCACAGAACATTTAATAACAGAAGAAGATACATTAAAGTGCACAGTGGCGTTTGATACAAATAGGATTCTGGATAGCTTTTACCAATTTTATAACATATGAGTATAGTGCCTACTCCCACTTTGTCGTATTATGCAGATCAATATACCACCTTTATGTGGAAACATAGAGTTCATTATTTAACACCTTCACGCTTAGACCTACGTCTTACCACCTTCTCGTGGAGACATCTTACCACCTTCGCATGGGATAGAAGACTCTCTGTCTAAATGTCCTACACCTCTTTGACCTCGCTCTCGCTGCTGGCGCATAGGTGAGACCCTCTGGTGGTTGTGTTACACTTACGGATACCACAACTCGTCCGTCCTGATACTTTTTTCGTTCTCGCAAACACGGATCAGCGGCACTGGAACTTCAAGACAGCACCTGGAAATAAATTAAAAAGAAACAAACAAAAGAAAAAAAACAAAAAGATAGAAGTTCTGTATAATCCTATATCGTAGCTGTCCAATATAGTAGCTTTTAAAAAGAATTAAAACAAAAGAAAAAAATCTGATGTGTACACCACATGACTTCCTTGTACGGAATATTAAATTATACGCATTTTTTCTTGCATTTCATTTAAACTTATTAGATTGAATTAAATCTACTTCGCCGATAGCGCATAAACCACACTAGAATAAATGCATTCTTTAAAATTCACTTTGTTTACCATAGCAAAACTCTGGCGCTAGGTTTACTTAACAGTATTATACTTCGTTCATATTATAACTCAGAATGCACAAAATTTATATCATTTAAAGAATTATCTAATCGTTGCCACATGTTCTATTCAAATACTATGATAAAGCTAGAAATATGTATAAAAGAAATTAAGCAAACAAAACAAAAAAGAAGCAGTTTTTCACAGACGATTGAGTATTTCTCATTCAATTAATTCAGTTTTCACTTCGCGACAAGGCAAAAATACATAAAAACTCAAAATATCTGTATTAAAAATTACGAAGTAAATCTTAAACGCTTATTTCCGCGAAAAAATTGCAGAAAAGTTTAAGCATGATTTAAATAATAAATGAAGGCGTTATCTTTGCTGTTGTGAAGCTAAGTTCTATCCTGCTGTTTCAAATGTAAACAAGAGCAATGGCCGCCATCAAAAACATTATTAGGCTTAGCGGCACTTAAACAATTTTAAAATTGTTGATAATTCTAAAAATATTGCATACAGATTTACTAAAGGCATAAAAACCTTAACCGGAAGATAAGAACAATATAATTCAATCATTTTTAAAGCAAAAAATGTACAATTTACAAACATATAAGAGTAAAGCAACTGAGATCACTGAGCCGGGTAACAGAGTGGATATATATATAAATATATTTATATACGTTTGGTGCGGCCGATTGCAACCAAAATACGAGGTGCACATCTACATGTTATAGCAGTCCTATATACAAAATTTCAACGTTCTGAGGCTACTCGTTTTTGAGTTATGCGAGATACATACATAAGTTCGTACAGACGCCACGAAAAATTCTCTTCAGAATTCATTTTAAAGTAGTTTTATAATTTTTTTTGGAGGAAAAGAGTGTTTTATTCTGTCCTTACATACAGATATCACGGAAATACATCGTTAAATTGCATTTGAAAGAGGTCAAAATGGAATATTTTCGTTGAAATATGCTGCCTGAAACTTTTCGCGATTACAATACTTCTTTTTTACTTCGTACAAGGAAGTAAAAAACAAAAAGATAGAAGTGCTATATAGTAGCTATATAGTCCTATATAGTAGCTGTTCAAGGCTTCATGTGATCAGCTGCTGTAGTGGTACATCCAGGACCTTTCCACTTGGTAACGATCTTTGCCTTTCCTCGCTGTTACACGATATGGACCGAAGAACTTTGTCCTTCTTTAGACCACCTCCATACTGCGTTCTTTGTATGGCAACTAGGTCGTTAACATTGTATACCTGTGTACCTGTGCCTCTTTTCTCTTCTTGTTGTATGATTTTCTATTCTCTTCCTGAATTTTTTTTCATTGCTTCCTCACTCATATCTTCTCAATCTTTCATCATGATATTTCTTTCTTCTTCTTGGAGAATTTCCATAATCTTTAAGTCTTCTCGATTTCTCATTTTAACACCAGTGAGAAGCTCAAATGTAGAACTCTTTGTGCTTCTGCCTTAGTACTGTTCAAGATCCTTTGTACATCTCCAACATATTTGTACCACTTGGTTGTATCATCTATGGATAATTTGTATAGGACTGGAATCAGAGTGAGAACAATTCTTTCCACTTTTTTATTTCCTCTAGGAATGCCTGTAGTTGAAAATATGCGCTGAATCTTCTCTTGATTACACCAACCTTCAAAATCTTTAGAGTTACCTTTATCTCTTATAATTCTTCAAGGATTACCGAAAGTTGATTGTTGTAGTTTCCGATTCTGCAATGCCTCTTGAGCTGATGTAGACTTTACTGGATAGAGCCACACGAACTTTGGGAATGCATCAACCACGGTTAAGATGTGATTGTAGTTCTTATTTGTCGAAGGTAATGGTCCTATAAAATCGATATGAAAAGTGCTCAAAGGGATACTATCTTTTGGTATGGGATTCAGCGACCCTTCACCCTTAATTCGTTTTCTGTCGCACAAAATACATTCTACACAATTTGAAATGACGTGTTCAATTCCTTTTCTAAAGTTAATATAAAAGCCGATTTTCAGCAGATCTTCCGTTTTAGACACTGCGAAATGTCCCTTGCTGTGGATACTACGTATGATTTCTAGCTATAGTGCTTCGGGTACCACAAGTAACTCGCGACCACTGTCGAACTTGTATAATACTCCATTTTTCACTAGGAAATCTTTATTTAGTCCTTGCTTGACTAAGGATTTTAGCAACTGGAGACGCTCATCACTTTTTGCGCAGCTGCAATTTTGGCTGTAACTTCTCCCTGAGAACAAGTAACCATCAGGACAGCGTTTCTACTTAAGGAATCCACATGCTTCATTTGCTGCCCAGATCTGTTAACAATTTCACAGTCAAATTCTTCTAGAAATAATGCTGATCTCGCCACTTTAAGAGTTAAATCGTTTTTGAACTTGAGTCTTCTGGAAAGCATCGCAATCCGTAATTATTCTAACCTTAGATCCTAAAAGGTAATTCCTGAATTTTAGAGCTTCTACTACAGCTGAAACTTCAAGCTCATAACTAGATAGCTTCTCTTGTTGGAGACTAGTTCTTTAACTCATGAAGTAAATGGGGTGTAACTGCCCATCATCTGACTTTTGTAGCAATACAGCGCCGAAACCATGACTGCTTGCGTCTGTATGCAATTCTAATGGTGCTCCTTGTTTAAAAGTATGAAGAACCGGACTTATCGATAAAAGTTCTTTCAACTTATTAAATGCTTCTTTTTGTTCAGACATAAATTTGAATTCTGCTCCGTTACGAAGAAGATCACTTAGTGGTTTCGCTATTTTTGAATAATTGGCAATAAATTTTCTAAAATACCCAGTAAGACCCAAGAAACTCCTCAATAACATAGCCGAGAAATTCTATTTTTCTTTTCAAAAATTGGCATTTTTTAAAATTGATCTCCAAACCGTAATCTTTGGCTACTTCTAAAACGCATTTCAACTTTTCTAAACCTTCTTTCTCGTTTCATGCTGGAATAATAAAATCGTCCATGGAAGTAACAACACTGTCATCCCGAATTAAATCACTAAACACATTATAAATAAATCTTTGGAACACACTAGGAGATGTGCACAAACCAAAAGGTGATTTCAGAAATTCGTACAAGCCTGCATGAGTAATAAATGCCAAATATTTAGTGCAGTTTTCTCCACCGGAACATGAAAAAAACATTTTTTAAGTCTAATGTCGAAAAAAACCTTTGCTTCCCCCAAACGATCTAAAACCTCCTTTACTTGTTCAATGGGAAAAGAATCCTTAACTATTTTTTTTATTTAACTGCCTGAAGTCCACACAAATTCGTGTCTTACCACATTTTTTCCTACACAAAACAATTGGCGAAGCATATTCTGTACACGATGGCTTTATAATCCCGTCCTTTAACCATTAATCTATTTGATATTCAAAATTTTTTGATCAGTAAAAGGAATTCTCCTCGAACGCTGAGAAACTGGAATTTCATCTTTTAATATTACTTCCATTTTGAAGTCTGTACTGCCAGTACCTCCTACATACAAAGCCACGGCACGGCTGACACTACGTCACTAAAGTCGTCCTTATCTGCATACAGAATGGTTGCCACATGAAGCCACTTATCGCTGTTATTCCCTTAAGACGAGAGAAAATGAAACGTAGTCCCCCCTTGCAGAAGGCTTATACCATTTGGTTTTAAATAAATAAATATGTATATCCGATTTGCCCTTCATCGACTGCATTTCCTAATTTCAAATACGTATCTTATTCTTAAATAATTTTACACTTAAAATAATATAACAGAAATTGATTTAACATACTTCAGATGGTGGTAATAAAATACATGTTTAAGATCTGGCTGTTGCTGGTTTGTTTTTTGAATATATATTTTACTAAATATCCTCTTCCTTAATAAAAAGGCAACAATAATGCATAATGACAACTTAACAGTTGATTAAAACTAAAAATCCCTAATCTTAAATTTATTAATCATGTTTTATTTTTGCAATATCAGTTTTTAACATTTGCTATTTACACATATTTGTTTAGTAATTTTCCGGTTTTGATCTTGTTCACTTCACTGTAGGATTGAATTTTGTAACATATAATAAACCTGGAGTATGATTTGAACACTATTTTTGAGCAATATGAAAAATACTATTTTTGAGCAATATGAAAAATACTATTTTTGAGAATATATTGGTATTTATTCAGTGTTAATTTTCAATATAGGCTCAAAAAATTCCATACATTTAAGCTTTTTCAATAAGATTCCTATTTTTGAAGAATATGTAATTGCATCTTTTTCAATAACAAAAAAGGAAAATTGCAAAAATTCAACAAACTTTCACTTGTTTGGAATTCAAAATTCTCAAGTTTCATTCTTATCATTTAATGTCTGTAACATTCCTTTTGTTTAATATGTACATATATAATTTTCTTGTAACTAGTAAATTTTTGTTCCTAAAAATCATTTAATTGTAGCTTATCTAAGAATTGTTTAGCAAATGATAAATATGAAGTTGTATAATTTGATATGCACTTACTGGAATTTTTTTATCAGGATAATCAACAGAAACTTTTAAAACATCTAAATAGATCAAATGCCCTGAATTTTTAGAATTGTAATGAATAAGGAGTTTAGTGTTAAGGTAGGATTTAAAATTTTCAGAATAATTTCAGATCTTTATTAAGAAAGTAGCACAACTAGGGTGCAAAACGCATTAAAAAAAGACTTTTTTTTTACCTGAAATTTTTCTACCAGTACAATTATAACTAGAAATAATAGGAAATGACACCATGCATTATAGTGAGAAAAAGGGGAGTAAATGTTTATTTAGGCAACTTCATGCTACTTACTTTTTATTACAGTAAATTCCTTTGAGAAAAAATAACTTAGTACAAATGTATGAGGCCTTACAGCTAGGAAGAAATGAAAGTACTTTTTTATTCTAGTTTATTTTTTAAAGAGTTATCAGATGCATTTTCCTCTGTATACGTACAACTATATTTCCAGAAATTTTATTTCTTTGATAGAATTAAACATAGAATAAAATGAAAATAATATATTAGTAAATATCTATAAAAAATTAGTCATCTGGAATTGTATTTGACTACAAATTGTACATACTTACTTCTTACAGTTTAAAATTAATGTAACAAACACGTCTGTTTCAATTAAAATAAGATTAGAAAATTTCAAGATATTGATTTTAAAATATAAACGAAAGTAATATTAATTGACAAAGTATTTTATCTTCAAAAATGAATATTCTTTAGTTTATGAAGAAAAAGCTTAGTATATTATATAACAGACCTTAGAGCTTTATCACTTTTCTATGATAATTGCAAATATTTCCCTTTTTTTTTTTTGTGAGTATGCGTGCATGCATTTTGGAATAGGTGGCAAAGATTTCACAACGCAAATAGAAAAAGCACTTTTTTATTCAATATATTATAAACATTCTGCAGAAAATATTCATTTAAAAAATGAATTACAAGTCTGAAAATATTGAGAAAAAATAGGTTAGTTTTACTGTCTTATTTTGTACTTTAAACAAATAACATATTTCACTTCTGCTACATACATAAACTATTTTTTTAATGTTTTCAATTTCCGTTGCTTAGTTAAATTATTGCTTAAAAGATTATCATTTATCTTTTTGCAGTAATTATTTATAAAACTATTTGTTGATGATTGTATGATATTTTTCAAAATAATCTGAAGGTTATGAAGTTTTGCATAGTCATTCAGTTAAAAAAAAAATTGTTTCATGAAGTAAATTTAAAGTAATTTTACACACTGTATCTCGTGGATTAGCCGAAAATAAAAATTTTTGCTCATATTCATCTGAAATTAGTTTCTTCACAGCAATAAAATTATATATAACAGCATGTAAAATATCAGAATGAGGATAGTGAAGAGACGACTTTCGTGACGTCAGAGCGTTCAAGCAACCCTAGAGCCTTGGCTTTGCATGTAGGAGGTACTGGTACTGCGCCGCTTTTCTAACGGTTGATACTCATTAATAAGAGTGGAAACAGCATTGCGTAATCGTTTATCTTTAATGTACAATAAATCTCTTTCGCTGTCTCCCTGTAGAAACTGTAGAAATAAAAAACAAAAAATTCCTTTCCGAAGAAATCACAACAGCTCATTTTTAGATAGGGGTAAAATACACTCTGTTATCAAATCATAAACCATCGCTGCTTCTTGCTTTATTTGTTTTTTGCTTTCGCATAAAGAAAAAATAAACTTTTCGCTTTAACCACATGACCAAACGAACTTTTTTTATACATCCACATGATATTTTATTCGGAAAAAGAGATTTCTTTACAACTATCAGTTCACTTCCAGAATATATTAAACATTTTATTTTCTTACCATCAATTAACAGTTCAATAAATTCTAACTTATTTCTAGCTGCATTATTCGATCCAATCTTTAAACCCAGATACCTTTTTTTGAGACAAACTTTCCTCCTTTTCTAAGTGTTTGGGACAATTTCTCGCAAAGTGAAATAATTCTTCTTTACTCCCACATACGTAGCAAATACGTTCTGTTTTACTACTATTATGATTTACAAGCTTCCCTGAATCCTTGAAATTGCTATGAGCTTTTCTAAGATTGTTTTTGGAAAAATTAAGCTTTTTACGTTTTGGAGTTTCGACTCGCTTGTAACTGGTATCAGCTATAGATTTACCCCTGGATGAATAAAATAAATCACATTCTCTTCCCAAATGATTACGTTGGAACTACTTCGGCCCTCCCGAACACTAATATGTTCCTTTGTTTTAGAATCCAGAGTTTCATACAACTTATCAGATACAATAAGATCACACAATTTCCTAACTCACAATTTCCTAATGTCTCTAAGCATTTTTAAAATCATTCAAACATTCACGCGGTATCGGCTGAAATTAGTTCAAGATTAGAGTTTTTAATTTATCATAATCCGCGATCTCTTGTTCAGAAACATACGTGAAAACATTATTATATTTATCACCCAATAAATTAATCAACACTTCTGATTTTAACTCCACTGGTATGCTTTTAGTAGTAAAAGCTTTTTCAAGTGACTGAAAAAACAAATGCAGAGCTTCCGGTTTCTGGGGTACAGCTATAGTTAGTGTTTTGACGCTTTTAATGATATCTTCAACACTAGTCTGCGCGTATCTTTTATCACCCGATAATGATTGTGATTTTAAATTTTCTAGCTCAATCTGCTTCTCCATTTGAGCTAATTTAAGACGTTCGATCTCTAACAGATAGTGTTCATTACTTGTTGTAAGTGTCCGATTCTCAGCGATCAATTTGACGACGCCACGAACAAATTCAACGTTCGTTTTGAAGGTATCAGAATTTCGGATAATTTTTTTAATGTCAGCTTTTTTAGCATTTTCTGGAACAGTCTCTCTGATTTGTTCCGCGATTATTTTTAAATCACTTTTCTTTAAATTATTTAAGAAATTCATTTAGAACGAAACAAAAGTATCTCTATCTTCAAGAAAGAAATAAAGCAAAGTTTTCACAGTACCTTCTCCGAAGTATTCCGGTCAGAGCGCCCAGATTTTTTGTGGTAGGGGAGTTGAAGATGCTTTGCTAGGGTCAATTAACAAGTCCAACGTTTTCCACACCACAGAACATTTAATAAAAATAACAGAACAAGGTACATTAAAGTGCACAGTGCTGTTTGATACAAACAGGATTCTGGATAGCTTTTACCAATTTTATAACATAGGAGCTTAGTGCCTACTCACACTTGCTGTCGTATTATGCAGTTCAATTTACCAACTTAACTTGGAAACATGGAGTTCATTATTTAACACCTTCACGTGTAGACCTACGTCGTACCACTTTCTCGTGGAGACATCTTACTACATTCGCATGGGATAGAAAACTCTCTGTCTAAATGTCATACTCCACTTTCACCTCGATCTCGCTGCTGGCGCATAGGTGAGGCCCTGTGGTGGTTGTGTTGCACTTACGGATACCATATATGCATACAGTAATTAGAGACTGTTTCTCATAAATTTATTCAGTGATGTTACAGCTCAAGTCTACTTTTTCGATGTAATTATGATAAATATTTTATATGAAATTAGCTTTTTACAATAAATTGTGTGTTGGTGATTTTCTATATCCTTAATAACAGTTTTGTGAAAACAGATAATATGAGTGATTTCCCAGTACTTGCTTTGTTTTCTGCTTCAATGTTTAAAGGTTATTTACAGTTATTGTGTTTTGACTACAATTATTGACTAGAAACGTTTGACTACAGTGGCTGTGTTTAAATATTCGCAGCTATATTTTTTGTATTCTCTAATGATTATGATTCAGAGAAACATTTCATTTAATGATGCGTTTTCTCTGATGATTTGGTTCATAACGAATTTGTCTGCAAATGAAAAAAAGAGTTATTTTCTTCGGAATTTTTTTGATCGTAAATTGGCCTTTTAATAAAGATTACATCTCTTCTGTTACGCAACTTACCTTTATTTATTCGTGCTGGATTCGCTCGAGCTAGCCTTTTCAGTGTAATTTATAACTTTTTTTAAATTTGTAAACATATCTGAAATAGCAGAAAATTTCTAAATAAGAATGAAAAAATTTAAAGGCAAAAGAAAGTAGCTTCTTTTGAAATCAGAATTTGATGAAGTGAAAGAAGGGAGGGGTGGGAATTTACTAGAAGACGTTACTATTTAAAATAAGAAGAAATAATGAACACAATAACTAAGGCTCATATGAAAAGAATTCCTTCAACAACCATAATAATCG
The DNA here is from genome assembly GCF_044657685.1 of Stegodyphus dumicola. Taxonomy (NCBI): domain Eukaryota; kingdom Metazoa; phylum Arthropoda; class Arachnida; order Araneae; family Eresidae; genus Stegodyphus; species Stegodyphus dumicola. The sequence continues at coordinate 28,275,995 of NC_140779.1, read as the reverse complement.
AAGTATGAGAAAGCAATCGACAATGGATATAATCTTATACCAGACAAATAACACCTTAAATTAATTGACAGTTACTTAAGAGGAGAAAAGGAAATCTAAACAGTGGAATATAAGCAGTACAGATTTTAATATTCTTGTCAATACTAAGAATACATTTAAGAATAGAATTATAGATCGTAGATTAGGAAATTTACAGTTAGGGAATTTGCGACGATGTGAAATTGATGTGAGTTTACGTCACAAAATTATGTTATATCTGACGTCAGGTGCTACATTTTGCTGCATTTAGATTCTCCGCCCGCTAGTTTAGATGAAAACTCCTAAATACACTCATGTGAGGAAAGAATTCTTTTAATATTTTGCAGGTTACCAATTTATTCTTTTCCTTAAGCAAACATTTTTGTCTCTACCTGTAACTATACATACGATGCGAATAAACATGGTTATGGAATTAGTCAAATGTTAAATAAATCAAAATCCTGGTGTTATTGCACAAAGTAGAATATTTGTAGAAACATGAGAAAGAGTTCGATGCTATGCATGCCAAAGAGTCTGTGCATAACGAGATAATAAATAAATTAGAATATATAAATCTTTTAGGTACTTTTTGCGAGTTTCGAACATTAGTGATCTTCCCAACAAGCGAAAATGTATAATAAATTAAATATTTTTAATTGATTAAGAAGAGGTTCGGAACACAATATAGCATTTAAAATGCACTTTCTAACGCCTTTATTTTGAAAAACCATTCCGCTATGTTTCTGAAATATATTATTTTTGCTGTATATAAACAATAAATTTCACTTATTAGTCAATTTCAGTTCAAATTTTTTATTAATATTTAAATTATTTGAAGATATATTTTTGCATTAACTACCTGTGACGATTATTCTGTAGAGAAGTATTTTCCGTGCCATTATTTTTTTAAATGATTTCGTTTATAATTATTTCGTCTTTAAATAACGTAATTATTTCCTTCGGAATGATCTCGATCGTAAAATTTCTGGTTAGTAAAAATTGCATTTCTTCTATAGTTCATCCGTTTAAAACGCAACCCTGGTTGGCATTCTGCCAAAACACATAGACTCGTCTAAAATAAGCGTTATTATTTGCTGCGACATGAAAGGGCACGTGAAAATCTTCTTTTCTCCGAAAAGAGATAAGCTGGAGGGAAAGAAAGTCTCCATCCTTCCACCCTGTTATAGAATAATCCGATCCGATTGGTGCATGCGTGTTTTCACTCATGTTCTCGGATGTGGCTGTCGAACTATATCAGGCAATTGTTTTTCAGCCGATTCCGGATGTTAGTAATCTTCCCAGTAAACAAAGACATGCAATATACTAAATTTTTCTGAGTGTTTACAATTTAAGCATTTATACTACATTTTGTAACACACGCCTTTTGAAAAAAACCGGCGGAATATTTGTCTAGTGTAATAATTTTTCAGTAAATAAACAACGCGTTTCTAAAATTAGTCAATTTAGTTTGAAATTCCTACTCAGCTGGCCCGAGATGACCTCCTCAGTTTAAATCTCGCCAATTCTGTCTATGAAATTAGTCTTAATAATTGATTTGTGTTGTGAATTTTCAATATCTACTTCGTCCGACGCGTTCTGTCAAGAAATTAGTCTTAGCAATTTATAGATTTGTCTTGTGACTATACATTCTCTACTTCAACTATATTTCTACTATAACTTTACAGGTGCTTCTGCTGCTGCAGCCGCGAAAGCTTTAGGCACTCATGGACATTTAGGTTATCCTGGCTATGGACATCTAGGTAATGAAAAAAAAAAAAAAATCACAAAATATTTTCGCAAATATTTTCTTCCTATGTTGTGAATTAATTGGGAACTAAAGTTTTCATAGTTAATATTAAATAGGTATATTTTCTTCATTTAAAATGGATAAATATTTGCAATGAAATTAATTTTATTCATCGAATTGTGTGTTGGTTATATCTATATTTTCGATTAACATTTTCTAGAGAGAATATATATGTGATTATGCAATACTTCCGTTTTCTTTTTGCTTCAACGTTTAAAGTTTAAACAGGGTATTTACAGCTATATTTGTGTTTTTACTACAATAATTTCACCCTAGCGTTTTAAATTTATTAGCTTTGTTAAAATATTCGGAGATAAATTATTTGTATTAATTTTTTGTAATGATTATTCTTTAGGGAAAGCATTCCGGCTGCCATAGTTGTTTGTCATGGTTTTGTTTATAACCATTTCATCTGTTAATCATAAAATAATAGATTCGTTCGCAATGTTATCGATCGTAAAGTCAGCAGTTAATATACGACGCGTCATCTCTCCTATTACGCAATTTACTTCCACAATTATTAATAGAAAACTCGTCCAAATTAGCCTTCTCAGTGTATTTTAACTCTGGTTGCAGTTGTAAACATAAATAATTTAATTTAGCAGCGAATTTCATAATATGAACGCAAAAATATTTCACGATGGGAAAAATCAGTTTCATTAGCAATCAGTATCTAGTGAATTAAACGAAGCGGTGTTTAATTAATTTCAAAACTCAGATCCTAAAAACAACTAAAAAGCGTCGTTAAGAAGAAAATATAGTTCCAGAAATAAGCCACCAAAAGAATTCCTTCAACGGCATAAACAATTCAAGTACAAGAAAGCCCCTGACAGTGGGTATGAATATGTTAACAGTTGAATAAGAACGTAAATTAATTCATAGTTAATTAAGAGAAAGATTGGAGGTAAGAAAATCAGAAAATTAGCAGTATGATTTTAAACTCTTTTCACAATTAATGTATATAATAAAAACAGCCAGGAACAAAGTTTAATTTCGTAGATTACGGAATCTACAGAGGTGGAATTTGCCGTCAAGTTGCATTTTAAAGTGTGAAATTACGTCATAAAAGATCTCTGAAATCACGCACTACATTTTGGAGCATTTCAGTTCTTCTCTCGCTACTTGAATGAAAACGTTCTGACGACAGAGCCCACCAGCGACCGAGTGGTAAAGTGGCTGAACACTGGTGGTTCGGTCCGAGGTTCGAATCCCGCGAACGGGCTGGCTGCATGGATGTTTTCGTTGTTTTCCCCATATGTATCGTGTATAGGATCCAGTTTCCTTTAGAAAGTCCTCGACGAAGGCATCCCTTCCCTTTAGCAGATAGCCCTCGAGGCTTTGCCGTAATTAAATAACCTAACCTAACCGTTCTGGCGACACATATGTGAAAGAACAATTATTTAAACATTTTCGACATTTCTAGCCTATGCCGACTATAAAATCTACTTATCTCAAGGTAATGATAGGTTATAATTGTTCTTGAAAACGTTTTAGATACTTTCTGCGAATCTCGAATGTTAGTGGCCTTCCCAACTAGCCGAGACATAGAATTCTTTAAATATTCTGATTCATTAAGCGGAAGCACAAAACCCTTAAAAAATATCCTTTAAAAGCGTTTATACAACCTTCTAACGGATATCTTTTGAAAACAATCCTCCTGGAATCTTTCTTCAGTGTAAAAGCTTTCCGATAAACAAAGAATGTAAAAATTATTTCGTAATGTTCTCGCCTAAGTTGCTCTTCTCAGAGTAAGCATGGCATAATTTCTCAATGAAATTACTCTTAGCAAATTCTTTGTGTTCTAAAAGGTTCAATTGCTACTTCAAATTACTTCCCACTACACATTTGGAGGTGCTTCTGGTACTGGAGTCGCACGAATTCAGGCCTTCAAGGCTATATAGGTAAACCAAGCTATGGATTTCAAGAGGTAAAGAACAACCCACAAAACATATTAATGTTAAGAACCTAATGGGAAAGAATGAATTTTAGAATAAGCAAGAATATCAATTATGATTGATTGGTTCTAGTAGGTTAAGAAGTGCTACTAATTCCTATTTCTGCCATTAAACAGCACGTTTTCCTTCATGTGTTTGAAGATATACCTGGAAATATTGTCTGTAATGGAATATGTTGCAAGGTAAATAAAAAAAGCAAATCTCATATTGCAGTGTAATTAAAAACTGTTTTTCTTCTACTAAACAACTTACTTGCGAATTTATTGAGATCTGAGACTACTTAAGTCTACTTTCTCCATGCAAATATTTAATATTTGCAATGATGTTTGCCAGCGATTTGGTAATTGGCGCTTTTTGAAAATCCTCAATTAAAAGTTTGTATACAGAATAAATGAGTATTTACAAAATACTTGTTAAGATATCTGCTTCAATGCTTTAAGTTGTAAATGATTAAGCAAAAGGATTTCGTGTATGATGTCTACAGTACTTTGACCCAAACAGTTTGGCTGCTAGGCTGTGTATAAAAATATACGAGGGTATATTTTTTGTACCAAAGTACTCTAATGACTCTGGTTTAAGCAAACATTTTATTTATAATTTTTTTAATTATTTCGTTTGTGACAATTTTGTCTCTAAGGGAGAAGATTATTAGTTGATTCGGAATGATTTCGATCCTAGGATTTCCATTTTATAAAATCCATCTGCTGTATCAGGCAATTTTTTTTCATCTTTATTATTAGAGAACTCACCCAAATTTTCTGAATATTGGTGATCTTCCCAGAAATAGAGTAATATAATTGATTATATATTTCTCAGCGGCCAAGCGGTAAAGACGCTGAACAATGGTAGTTCGGTCCAAGATTCGAATCTCGCGAACGGGCTAGCTGCATGGGCGGTTTCGTGGTTTTCCCCATGTGTGATGTGTATACTAGCCAGTTTCCCTTAGAACGTCCTTCACGAAGGCATCTCTCCTTTAAAGCAGATAGCCCTCGTGTGCTTTGCCATACTTAAATAATCTATTAAATATTTCTCATTGACTAAGAAGATGTACAAATTCCATTTAAGCTTGAAACATCATCTCGGAAATTTAGTAAAATGTCTCATTTTTTGACGCATAAACAATGCATTACTCCTATTCGTCAATTTAGTTTCAAATTTATTCGTACACAATTCGTCCGATATGGCTTATCAGCGTAAATATGACCTGTTCATAGAATGAAATTAGTCTTAGCAATCAAAAGCTTTGTATTGTGACGATATATTCTCTACTTCAACTACATTTCTACTATAACTTTACAGGTGCCTCTGCTGCTGCAGCCGCGAAAGGTTTAGGCATTCATGGATATTTAGGTCATCCTGGCTATGGACATCTAGGTAATAAAAAAAGGTCACAATATATTTTTGCAAGCAAATATGTTCTTCCAATGTTATGAATTAATTGGGAACTAAAGATTATTCAAGAAAATATAAATATGCATTTATTCAATAGTTTTAGCTTTCTAAAGCGAGCTATAAAAACCGATTTCTGATTCTAAAGGGTAGATTGTAACTTATGTTTTTGAAGAAATATCCTGGAATATTTCTCAGAATTTTCATATTGTGCTAGCCATGAAATCTATTTATCTCGATGTAATCGATAAGTAAAAAACTATTTCCTGTAAATCTTTTAGATATATTTCGCGAATCTCGAATAAGCACTCACAAAGAATTGACTAAATATTTCTGATAGATTAAGCAGAGGTACTAAACCTAATTTCGCATAAACAGCACTTTCTAAGAAATATCTTTGAAAAATTAATTCCGGAAACGGGCCCACCAGCGGCCGAGCGGTAAAGTCGCTGAACACTGGTAGTTCGGTCCGAGGTTCGAATCCCGAGAACGGGCTGGCTGCATGGGCGTTTTCGTGGTTTTCCCCATGTGTAACGTGTATACGAGCCAGTTTCCCTTAGAAAGTCCTCCACGAAGGCATCCCTCACCTTAGGCAGATAGCCCTCGAGGCTTTGCCATAATCACACACACACACACCTTCCGGAAACTTTCTTTAAAGTAAAAGTTTTCCGATGAATAAAGAATGCATCGAATTTATTAAACAATCTAATTAAAGATGTTTTCGTATAGAACTTGCCCGACTGAACCTGGCGAATTCTCGCACAGGCGGGAATTAATTACCAGCACAGAAGAAGGGTGAAAATAACCCTTTATTAATTCAAACTAATTTAACAGAAAGGCATGGACTTCGTGCGTTATCAAAACAACGTCCACTTGCGGTGGAAACTAAAACGTAGAATATCATACAAGTCAAAACTGGAATAAATAGGGCAACAGCGTACTGAAGTTTACGCTTAAGAGGTGGATTCGGAGGAATTTAACCGGCGTGATACTAATCTGATAAGGCCTAGAGGCTTAATAGCGTGACCGCGAAGTAACAACGAAACGGGCGCTTGGCTTGCAAAACACGCTCTTTATAAACTGAGATATTCACCCGTTGGGGAGAGAATGTGAGAAGTTTGGAACAGGTAATCAAACTTAAAATAAATGTGTTATGCAAAATAAGGAAAACCCTATAATACTATTAGTAATTTTCCAGAAATAGAGTCAGATAATATATTAAACATTTCTAATTGACTGAAAAGAGTCTTAGCATTCAATAGCTTTGTTTTGTGACAAGTTAGTAAAATGTCGTATTTTTTCATCACATAAACAATACGTTTCTCCTATTCGTCAATTCAAATTGGAATTTATTTGTACAGAATTCGTCCGACGCGTTCTGTCAAGAAATTAGTCTTAGCAATTTATAGATTTATCTTGTGACTATACATTCTCTACTTCAATTATATTTCTACTATAACTTTACAGGTGCTTCTGCTGCTGCAGCCGCGAAAGCTTTAGGCACTCATGGATATTTAGGTTATCCTGGCTATGGACATCTAGGTAATGAAAAAAAAATCACAAAATATTCTCGCAAATATTTCTTCCTATGTTGTGAATTAATTGGGAACTAAAGTTTTCATAGTTAATATTAAATAGGTATATTTTCTTCATTTAAAATGGATAAATATTTGCAGTGAAATTAAGTTTATTCAACGAATTGTGTGTTGGTTATATCTATACTTTCGATTAACATTTTCTAGAGAGAATATATATACAGACTTCGTGCGTTATAAAAACAACGTCCACTTGCGGTGGAAACTAAAACGTAGAATATCATACAAGTCAAAACTGGAATAAATAGGGCAAGAGCGTACTGAAGTTTACGCTTAAGAGGTGGATTCGCAGGAATTTAACCGGCGTGATACTAATCTGATAAGGCCTAGAGGCTTAATAGTGTGACCGCGAAGTAACAACGAAACGGGCGCTTGGCTTGCAAAACACGCTCTTTATAAACTGAGATATTCACCCGTTTAAACAGCACTTCACTTAACTTTCAATTTACATCCTGGTGAGAGAATGTGAGAAGTTTGGAACAGGTAATCAAACTTAAAATAAATGTGTTATGCAAAATAAGGAAAACCCTATAATACTATTAGTGATTTTCCAGAAATAGAGTCAGATAATATATTAAACATTTCTAATTGACTGAAAAAAGTCTTAGCATTCAATAGCTTTGTTTTGTGACAATGCATTCTCTACTTTAACTGTATTTCTACTATAACTTTACAGGTGCCTCTGCTGCTGCAGCCGCGAAAGCTTTAGGCACTCATGGATATTTAGGTTATCCTGGCTATGGACATCTAGGTAATAAAAATCACAATATATTTTTGCAAATAATTTCTGGAAATATTATGAATTAATCGAGAACTAAAAATTTTTCAAGTAAATAGAAATATGCATTTATTGAATACGTCTAGCAGTCTAAGACGAGATATTAAAACGTATTTCTGGTTCTAAAGTAAACATTTTTACTTATGTTTTTGAAGAAAATATCCTGGAATATTTCTCAAAATTTTCATTTGTTGCACGTTAAATAAGCAATGCAAATACCATACTGCCCAGTAATTAAAAACATGTTCTCTTTTATTAAACATGTTATATTCGTATTTAGTTAGATATTTTAAATAGAATTACAATAAAAATTACTTTATTTTTCTTTGCAATGCAGCACAACATATATTTTAGGAGAAAGCTACGTTGTAAAATTAAAAATACAAGAGCACGTGCATTTAATATCTCTCGCAACATATTGAAATCTTTAAAAAAGCCCGGAGAGAAACATCTCAGCTCAGTTGTCGTTGTTTAGTTAGGTACTGGTTTTATTTTTTTGCGAGTTCAGATCAGATTAGCGTTCTCTTTGCATTGCGTTGTGTTATAACGTTTTTCGTAGTTTAAAGTATAATTACTGATTACGTTGCGTGATAATGGGAGTATTTGTACTGATATATCTGAGTGAAAATTCCAGCCATTTCGGTATTTCTTTTGAAAACAATAAATTTTATTAACCTTTTGTCAGACTTGGGCATTTGATGTATTACGTACCGGTACGCACGCAAAACCTTTTGGTGTCAGAAATGCGATTCCAATCCTACCAGCCCAGCATGCCGTATACGCGACGCTACGATTCTGCTCCAACGAGCCCAGCGTCGCGTATACGCAACATTAAAACGGAACGATTTATTTGAATTTTTAAAATCCAATAAATGGAGCTAAGTGGTAATTATTTTCACATATTTTGAATCATACGACATTTGACCTTCATGTACTGGCATTAGTTTCTGTTTTGTGCTTCTGGTTTTGAGAGATTTATTGAAATAAACAAACTGGAAATAAGCGCGCCTGTGAATTAAAGGGCCACAGGCGTTTTTCTTTATTTCGTTATTATTTTTTGTTTTGTTTTTCTATTTATTTTGAATCTTAACATAAGCTTTCTTGGTTAATTAAAAAGTAATATTACAACATTATTACAGAAGGGGAAAGTCAATCAGCTTTCTCGACGCGTAAATGCGTCTTGTTCACATTTCTCAGAAAAGACCCAGCGTTTTTGTTTTTCTTACGCGGCATGAATGGTCATTATATATAATGACACACGCATTATATTTGGGATATAATGTATTTACTTTACATATAATGTATAGATTGAAGTGATCAGTAATGGTTATCCCGCCAGTGGGGGTCTTTTCCTTGATCACTTTCCTGTCATCGTGGACGCTGTTTTCGATTTAGAAAAACAGGGAGTTTTTTAATATAAACCTGATGTCACACAGGCTTTGAGGATGAAATATTTCTGAGTGTCTTTTGAAGAAGTTTCGGGATATGTGTTGGGTTATATTCAGTTTCATTCCGTTAGCCATAGCTAAGAGACCTTACTTAAAAACTTAAAAATTTGTTCAAAATCACCGGACAATCCACCTTTCTGTCAAACTGGAAGACAGTTTCCGAAAATTTACGTTGACGGAGAAGGTAATAAAAGTAGGTGAAGATGCATTGTGTGCGCTGAAAGCAAGGAAACGCGAAAGCAAACAACGTATTTTGAGTGCGAAATATGTAATATAGGACTGTGTGTCGATCCTTGTTTTGAATTATTTTACACATAGCAGAATTTTTAAATTGGAATTTAATTACCTACAGGTAATTCTTGTTTAGTTTTTTCCTAAATTTCTTATTTGTAATTTTTTTTCATGTTTATAGTACTTATTTCTATGTGTATATAGTAATGATTTTAGTATTTTGCTTGTTTAGTTTATTTCTATTAATGTGATATTCTTTATATTAATACACATTAAAAACAAGTACATTAAATACGCAACTTCACAAATTGAGGTCATGATATCAACATGCTGATTTTATACGATTTTATTTGTAAAATTAGGCTTAACTACTGAAAATGTGCGGGCCGGTGGCGACGATCCATTTCAGCGGGTCCGGTCCCGTGACCGCGCTTCGTTCTCCCGACGCTGGTCCTTAAGAGTTTAAACGAAACATTAACACTCTAGAATCCATGGCTTCAGAGACAATTATATCAGAGTTATTGCAAAATGCGCAATTAAACGATGAAGAGAGGAATATTGCTGAACGTGTCAGTCAAGACCTTCAAGATCTTTTCTCGCGCTCGTTTTCTGACGTGTGACGAACCAGTTTGACGCAACACAGAATCGATACCGATGATCATCCACCAATCAAGCAACATCCAAGACGTCTACCGAACAATCCCTTTCTAAAGCTATCCACATACACTGACTACCAATGAGTATTTGGACATCTGTGATAGAAAAGAAAAACTATGTTCAAAATCAATAGTTGGTAGAACCTCCACGAGAGGTAATTACAGCGTGGACCCTCCGGGGCATACTTTCCACAAGTTTTTGTATGACAGCTAGTGGTATTTTCTTCCACTCGGCTTAAAGAAGACATAGAAGTTCCTTCACCGATTTTGCACGGGTAGTGCACCCCTGAATTCGGCGATGCAACTCGTCCCAGAGGTTCTCGATAGGGTTCAGGTCTGGACTCTGGGCAGGCCAGTCCATTCGATGAACTCCATTTGCACCATACCAAGCCTTGGTTAACGCCGAAACATGACAACTGGCATTGTCGTCCTGAAAGTAACAGGGGTCCAAGCCGTAAAACTGCCACAACGTAAGAAGCACATTGTCATCTAAAATAGTGCAGTAGGCATCGGTGTTGAGCTTACCATGAATGGGGACCAAGGGTCTTAGCCCATACCAGGAGAAAGACCCCCAGACCATAATTCCATCTCCGCCGAATTTGACTGTTGGCACAATGCATTCTGGCAGGAGACGTTCTCCAGGTAGACGCCAGACCCAGACCCTGCCATCCGAACGGTAAAGGGTGAACCTTGATTCGTCACTCACAAGAACCCGTTTCCACTGATCTACAGTCCAATTTCGATGTGCTTTGCACCACATTAACCGAGCAGCGCGGTTGGACTTTGCGATCAAAGGCTTATGGGCAGAAACACGACCATGAAAACCAAGCAGATGTGCTTCCTTTCGGATGGTATTCATTGAAACAATACTCCCGGATGCCTGTTGAAACTCCTCGCGGATGAGGGCCATCGGTTGGGTGCGGTTCTTCCGAATTTTTCTGGACAGCACTCGTCGGTCTCTATCTTCCAGTTTCGTTGGTCTGCCGACTCGGGGCACATTCCGACAATCACCGCTCAACTTCCACTTCTTAATTACATAGGCCATTGTCGATTTTCGGTACTTCAGATCGCTATATATGTCCCTTAAGGATCGGCTACATTTGTGATACCCGATAATTATACCTTTCTCGAAATCAGAGAGTTCCGAACTGCGAGGTATCTTGCATGCGACTAAAGCCGATGCTGTTTCCTACACGATATATACCGGCGGAGTCCGTGACGTACCTTAGGACCGCAGATACCGTCATTTGCATAGGTGTCCTAATACTTATTGGAAGTCAGTGTATAATTGTGAGATCTTCTGGCAAGTGTAAAGACACAATTTTGTATAGTGGTGGACGCGAATGGATGGGTTTCCCAAGCTAAGACCTGTCAGGTCACCGCTTCTCTGAGAACAAACGCAGCTGACCTCTCTCAAACTCTTCCCGAAAACCAGAGGCTAGACTCTTGCATTGGAGCTGTGCTTTGGAGAGAAGTGCTTAAATGACTATAGTATACTTCAATTAAAATTCGTCAGCAGAAGCCACCGGATACACTCCAGATACTTCCCATGGATGTCGAAAGGCTGTCTCATCTCGCCTTTTTGGAATGCCTGACAGAAATAAGGACAATCTTGTACCTGCAGTACTTCATTGATGTCATCAGGCATGCTGAAATACAGAAAATCTTGCAAATATCTCTATTGTACTAACACTCTAGCGTACTCCATAAAAATCGAGGCATCCCAACAAGCAATTCGTAGAGACCGACACCCAGTCAGAGCTCCTGAAGTCCAAGAGCCAGAGGATCAAATGACTGCTTGTCTAGACGATTTAACAAAGCAAGTCAATCAAAGTCAAGCAAGTCAGGCCACAAAAGTAGCAACAAACCGACTCTAAAGTGTTGGAACTGCGGTACTGGAGGCCAGGTACAAAGGAACTGCAGAAAACTCCAGGCCAAGGAAAATAAGACTGAAGAATTAACCAGACAAATCAATGCCTTGAAATGGGGTAGGAGTAGCAACAAACCTACCATAAAGGTGCTTGAACGGTGTTGCTGAAGTTCCAAATACGGAGGAACTGCAGAGTACCCCCGGGCACTGAAAAAAAAAAGCGCTCTACAGCAAGGACGGAAGAAACAAATTAGTGCCCATCTCTAAATATCGCTCTCTTCTTTATCATGCAGTTCGAAAGCAAAAAAAGGAAATGGAGAAACAAAATGGCGCATTCTATTCGATTCATCTTCTTATACGCAAGGAATTTCTTCTCTTGTTGAAGCCCTCAAGCAAAGTCCTAATTTACTTCCAGAAAGTTTGGCTATCTTACTGTGATTTTGGTTTCAGAAACAGCCACATGTAAGTCAAGCCTCTTTTTGCTCTGCTACCTACACGGATTGGCTGATCTGCACTTAGATACTTATATAGTAGCAAAAAAACTTGAAAAGAAAACCTTTATGGATGAATTCATAATGAGAGCTGATTTTGAAGACAAGACGAGAACTCTTTGTTATGAAAAGCAAGGTTTAATGTCTCTTATCATTTTTCTATTAGCGAATGGAATTGTTTGTGAATTTCTGGTCCAATGGAACATTATTTCAGAAGCACTCAAAACATTTTGTTAAAAAGCGTGTGTTGAATTGTGATACAAATTTTAGGTAGTAATTGGAATACCGAACGCATTTCATCAAGACGTTCAAAGTAGGGTGTATGACCTGACACAAAAGCTCATAACGAAGCCTTAACTTTTGAGAACCAAAATTTTACGATACTGCTAAAGTCTTTTTGTCTCAGAAGCCACTTGTAGAAAAATATTTTTGAGAGTACCTGACTCTGCGGATTGCTGTGGGATGAAATTCTCCTACCGGCTATTCCTACACGAAGGTACAAACGGAGCACTGAGTTACCACCTTTAAATACCATATACATTCCAAGATGGACAAGAGTTTTATTATCTTCTGAGGTATTTATATATTTTGCCATGCTTCTAAATGAGCACATGCAGCAGTGTTTTATAGAAAAAGTTTTATAGAAAAAAATGTTATAAAGGTTCGATTAGTGTGCAGTCGTAACAGGTTTTATCCTCTTAAAAATAACTCTTCCTCGACTAGAGGTGTTGGCAAAAGTGATCGCAGCTCGTTTGCTTCACTACATCTGTAAAGGAACTGGCTTAGACTGCAGCACAACAATGCTTTGAAGTGACTTCGTAGTAGTTCTAAGTTGTATTCGAGGAGATCCCACCTTTGGAAAACGTTTACAATTGAATTACTGAAATCCACTTCTCTAGCACAGTGGCGTCATTGACCAGGTAATCAAAATCCAACAGATTATTTTCCACTTGGTATTCCAGCAGAAATCACCACCTTAGCATTATGGTGGGAAGGACCACCTTGATTAAGGCAATCTCCAGATGTTTGGCCTACAAAATCTGTATCTATGAACCACCATTCATCGGCTGATGCAGAAACAAGGAAAACAGAATTCCATTCTCTATGTACGATTAAGTTTAATCCTATCATAGATGTTACTCCATTCAATTTATAAGGTATTTCTCAAACTTCCCTAGCGTGCCTTCGTGGTGTAGTGGTTCTGCACACTGAGCCGGTATTTCAGAGGTCCGTGGTTCGATCCCCGGCGAAGGCGGTTGCATATTTTTCATCTTTTCTGCTTCCAATTAACCTAATGACTCTACAAGTTGTTATATCAAACTAATCCATGTGACAGCCTGGGTGTTCCGATTTCACTCAAAATTGTACATCGCAGCAACGTTCATCCTTTGATTTCTCTGCATCTGAGCTAAAGAAGGCAAAAGAATATTCGATATATTGTATACACAAAGAATGTTTTCCTGCTCGTTTCTACCCATTCCTGAAAGGCACTCTTTTACGGCTAGGAGGCATACTTCAGTTTGCACTGGTATCTTCGAACATACGATCTCTGTTACTTGATGGCTCTCATCCCTTTGTTCGCCTTCTGATTCATTATAAGCATGTTCGTCTACATTGATTGGGTGTTCGAATAGTTTATTCCGAACTACACTCTAACTCTGGATCTTGCGAGGTAGTGATGCCATTAACCGGATACTTCGCAAATGCTTAATTTGTAAACTGTTACAAGAGCTATCAAAAGCTCCCCTGCCACCAGATAGAGTAACACCCTCCAAGCAGTTCACTACAACGGGAATAGATTTTGCTGGTCCTGTCTTTGTGCACAATACGCAAGCCCTGAATAACAACGTACATTGTTCACGTACTCAATTGCTCCAGCTTTGTATCTGGAACTCGTTTCGGACCTGAAAACTGATAAGTTCGTAATGGCACTTCAGAGGCTTCTCAGTCGACGAGAACTCCTTCACACCATCTATAATGACAACATCGCCAGCTTTCACGACGGAAACAGAGAATTTGTTTCTCCCTGTAATATCATAACGACTAATACAGTTCAAAATTTTTATCCTACAAGCAGCATGGAATGAAAATTTATTGTGCCATGGACGGCTTAGTGGGGAGGTTGGTGCGAGCGTTTAATAGGATTAACTAAACAATGTCTCTGGCTCTTTTGTTGCTGGATGAAGGAGAACTAGCTACTGCATTAGTAGAAGTAGAAACCGCTCTGAGCATCATTAGTGTATGAAGGATGAAATGATGATTCCGAAGAAGCGAGGAGCATTCCGAAGCTGCATGTTATTTTCTAACTGGCCCAAAACAATTGCCATCAAAACCTGAAAATGAAAATATAAATGTTACACGTAATGATAGGATGCAGCAAGATTTGGTGGGTACATTTTGAAAAATATATTCTAAAAATATCTTCTGGAACTATGCAGTTATCATCAAGTACTCAATATCCACAAATTAGTTCTCATTAGTAAAAGAGATCTGGTTCTTTTGTAAGAGGATGCAAGGCCTCGGCATATATGAAAAATGGCCCTTGTTGAAAAAGTAACCGAAGGCTGCGATGGAAAATGCAATTGTACATGTATTGAGTGTTGATCGCAAAGCAGAGGCCTGATCAGTGAAGCTGGTCATACATCCTGAGATTGATTATGGTGGGCAGGTTGCTCCGGTCTCTCGATAGACAGTCACGTGATGTCAGTCACGATTTTGCTACGCTAGGAATTTTATTTGAATTTTGAATCTCACAACACAAAACTGTAAGAACAAAATGTTTACGTTTAGGAACAGCTACATGGATAATAACGATGATAAAATGTTTACATAAACACAGTAGTTGTAGATGGTTATTTACAGTTCTTTCTTTTACTGCAATGTTTTGATTACAGCGATCTGACTACAATGGCTGCGTTAAAATATTCGGAGACCACCTTCTTCTGCAAAATACCTCTGATGATTAGGAATTAGAGAAACAATATGACTCCCATAAATCTAATGCCTTCGTTCATGAAGATTTCGTCTAGGAATGATAAAATAATTATTTTCTTCACAATGGTTTCAATCATTAAGTTTTCAGCGAATAAACGGTGCTACTTTGGCAGACGGCCGCATAGGAATTTGGTGATTTTTTTTGGCGCAATTGTTGGCGAGATATTAACGCGGGTTTACAATCACCTGGCAACTTGAAAAATGCCGTTATGCATAGAAAAATATTCAAAATTTTAAAAGTATGCGATATCGGTAAAAATAATATATTAATTTTTTGTTGAAAACATAGTTTTTCAAAATGGCAGGCGGTTGTAAATAAATATACTTACTACAAATATAAAATATTGAAATATGGTTAAATTATTACTCTTGTAGCAAAGAAATTGAATAAAAACACAGCTTTAAAAACATCGCGACAACGTTTAATTAGATCAAAATATTACTTGAATTGAAAAACTTCAAAAGAAAGTAATTTATAAAATAAAACTATTTAGGTACAAAAGATCTGGGGCAATAAAAAATAGGACAGCAATTGTTGAAAATAATGCATTAATCTTTTTTTATAAAAAATGAAATATACAAGCAAGAGAAAAATATGTACTTACGTTTTTATCACGTGTATAATAAATTTTGAGCATATATCGATAATTGTCACCATAAAAAAATCAGAATCGTAATTCAGATTCTAATGAAAAAAAAATGATAAATCAAACGCAAGGGGGGAGTAAAAAGATTAAGAATCAAAACTTTAGAAAGCGATAAGTCAATTTATAGCCAAATTAATGGATCATGAATATTAAAAAAAAAGAAACATTTGGAAAAATAAAAGAATATTTCCAATAATTGGTATCGTTTTTAAGATTCCGTAGATCCTTTAACCGCCCCACCCTGAACTATAAGCTAATCAGCGCAATTTATACCTCGAACAATTTTGAGAAATTTAACATAAGGATGCTCAAAGAAGAAGAAATCAACCTAAACAAATATCAGGCTTTATATCCTTGAAAATCTCCTTGACGACTGTAAACCGGCAAAGAGTATTCTTGAAGTCACACCGTTGTCTTTCAACTGTATTTGTGAAAACTCCGGTCTCAGATCTACGAAATGGAGCAAATGGTTAACTTTCAAGTGATTAAAACCTTCTTCGCTCAAATGGTAGCAAATTTTCCAGCAGTCCGAAATAATCTGGATTTCCGGTTTGATCCAATCCTTAATTAGCTAGAAGAGTATCCGCTGTTCTTTCTTTCACCAGCAACCAAAAAACATCGACCTGAATCGCGCGCTTCTCCCCCGAAAACCCACTATCCTTCAACCAATCGACCCCTATTATACTTCTGTTTCTCAATTTTAGCCTCATCAATCACCGAAATTTTCCCTGGCCCACCTCTATTCATTTTAGTTTCTACAAAATTCACTAAAACGTCGGTTACATAGCTGGGCTACAACTTCCGCAAAACGTGGACTACAACTTCTGAAAAAATGCTGGGCTCATTTTTGAATTATATAGTACGGAGAATCCATGAATACTTCGCATATCAGAGCTAAAATAACAGCAACCGAAAGTTTACTCTACCGGTAGAAAAGGAAAGAATATCTAATACTTTTTTATCGTTACAGCGGTTGTTTCTTTCGCAATGACCCCAATACCATATGCGACCGTCTTCGGAACCGGTCATTTTAACAAACTTCATTTTTGATCCGCATCTCTGGCACTTCATTGATGAAGCAATTAGCGAGGTTTCCCCCAAAAATTTAAAATAAATTTCATGTCACCCATGAAACAATTTATAAATAAACCTCTAATTTAGGAAGCCAGATTGTCCAAAATAAGGTCTCAAAGGAGAATTAGGAAATTCTGATATCAATAATTATTGGTACTTACCAATAATGATATTCATAGGGAACACTGAAGAAGCCATTTCTATCCAAATATCAAGTAATTATCCACAGTAGAACGAACTATAAAAGCGGCATGTACGTATAATGGAAAAAAATCTCTAAAATAGCGCGGTAAGGCATAAGTATTCTATAACCAATCATTGAGCAAATAAACTAACCAATTAAAAGCAATCTTAAGCAGATTACGTCATACGGCATGGCGCTATAGTGCTAATACTGATTACACTATCAGCAGCATTAAAATTATTTAAATAATTATAAAAAATAAGAAAATCTGAAAGGTTTTAGATTTTAAATTACGTCCATAGGGCAGTTTTTTAACGTTTTGTGTGTTAATTTTATTTATTAAATATTATATTCTTCGCACTTACACCATAAAATTCAGTTCAACAGCAATATCGATAAATAATTTTAAGATGAGCATATCTTCAGAATTTCCGATACAGAGTCTCGCGCACTGGAGACAAAAATTTTTTTGGTACAGTGTTGCCATTGCTTGCTTTGCAATCATTTAGTTTGTTAATCAAAAATTCGTTGAAGTGTTACAAAATATGAAATCGATAATAAAGCAAATTTCAAATTCAAATTAGGAGTATTTAAATTTTTACTGGAACGAAGAAATTTTAAAATATTCACAGGCCATAAACCCATAATCTTTTTATTTAAACAAAAACCAGGAAAAGCATCTCCTCGTCAACTTAGACATTTATAATACATCTCTCAAGTTTCAACTGATATACAGCACATAGAAGGTCGAGACAACATCGGTGCAGATAACTTTATCTAGAATTGAAGAAATTTCATCAGATGTATAACGTAGCCCATCCTAACATTAAGTCATCTGTAAAGCTCTCATCGTCTAAATTTATTTGGCCAAGTATCCGTAAATATATACAGCTTTGGACTCGATCTTGCGTGCCTTGCCAAAAAAGTAAAATTAATCCCCACACAAAATCAAGTTTCGATGAATTTCAACTGACTTCAGAAAGACTTTGTGACGTGCAAATTGATCTCATTGGCCCCCTACCTCCATCAAATTGGAATTCTATGGAAGATTACTTTTTTAAAATTTTGATGGCTCTAGGTACCTTTGTTTTATCACCGTGAGAAACTTACATAAATTCATGCAGATGCTTCATTATTTAATTTCTTTAAATATAATACGGAGCGGTAATATTTGGTGGCAACGATTTGAAAAGTGAAACAACGTTTATCGTGAATCAACGCAAAATGCCAAAGCAAAATTAATAGTCCTCCTGGGCAAATTGCCCTTTTGGACTAATAATGAAAATCTGTTTTTAAAATAAAAGTGCAAAATTAAATTGATTTTCAGTATTTAACAGCCATAAATAATATTTAAAACACATAATTTATGCATACTAAAACATACTACACTGGTTATCATAAATTAAGAAAATATCACAAAAAATAGGGATAACTCCCTCAAACATAAGCCAAACCGTGTAAAATTTGAATATGTTGCCAAGTAAGAGTAGCTGAATAAATCTGCAATATGCTAATTACTGGCGCTGCACTCGGAATACGTCATCTGCGAGGAAAATAAAAGTCCATGTTTGAGAGCAAGCCCACATATTTCACTGTGATAGTGACATCAGAAATCTGAGATAGCCTATTCGTAACAATGACCTCCAGGCATCATTTGCCTGCAGAACTACGATGGAGAGCCATTGGGAGACTAGAGGCAGGATAAAGTAAAAGAGAAGTGGCCAGATGGCTAAATGTGAATCCTTCTGTGGTTCATAGACTTTGGAGGCGATTTCAAACCACAGTTTCGGCATTTAGGAGGTTCAGCAAAGGACAGCCAACTGCTACAACGAGCGCCCATGACCGATATTTGACATTATGTGCACCCAGGAATAGAACCGCTACTTCGACTCTTCTTAGATCCTCCCTTGCTGCAGCCAACGGAAGATTGGTGTCAACGTCAACTGTGCGTAGAAGGCTTCGGGAAGGTGGTCTGTATGCGAGGCGATCAGCCATTTGCGTCCCGCTCACTTCACGCCATAGGAGGGACGGTTTGCAGTAGGCACGAAGATATGTCTACTGGACGCCTGATGAGTGGACTGCTGTTCCCTTTACGGATGAGTCTGTGTTTAGTCTAGAAAGCGATAGTAGGAGTTATTTGATATGGAGAGAACTTGGAAGCTGTTATTATGCGTCAAACATCCGTTAAAGAGATGCACACGGAAGAGGCAGTGTCTGTGTTTGGGGTGGTATATCTTTGGATGGACGCACAGACCTCCATCTCTTTCCAACGGAAATCGTAAATGCTCCGGTTTATAGAGATGACATCCTTGATGCTTATATACGCCCATGTGCCGGAACAATAAGTGATGCTTTCCTGTTACAGGACGATAACACAAGATCACACAGGGCTCGCATCGTAAATGATTATCTTCAACAGGAAACAATTATGCGCATGGAGTGGCCAGCTCGATCCCCGGACTTGAATCCTATCGAGCACGTTTGGGATGCTTTAGAGAGACGTATAACTGCTCTCAATCCGCCCCTTCAGACCCTTGCCGCGCTTGCAACTGCTTTGCAAGAGCAATGGCTCTCGCTTCCTATGGAACTGATAGACCTCATACTTGAAAGCATAACGCATCGCTGTATGTGTTGTATTGCTTCTAGAGGCGACCATATGCCATATTGAAGGTACTTTTCCTATAGCAAACTGACACCTTCGATTTGTTCATTTTATACATGTGCTAATTTCTAGACTACCATAATTGTCTGGTAATTTCTTTTTATGTTATTTGATACCTTACTATGTGTTGTATATTGTGGGTAAGTTTCATAAAATTCTACATGCCACTTTTTCAGTAATCTTGATTTTTGTGATTTTTCCTTAATTTATGACAACCGTTGTATTTTAAAACTAAAATGATCTCAAACGCTACAGCCTGAGAACTATGGAAAAAAAAAAACCGGCAGAAACCCCTGCGCCCGGCAACCAAAATATCACCGAACAAACAATGCATCTCACCTATTAGGCAATTTAGTTACAAATTTATTTTCAGAGATCACACCAAATTAAATTTCGAAGTATATTTTATGACCTATTGACATTGTAAAGTTAAAAATTAAAAGTAGCAGCAACTTTCTTAATATCAACTCAAAGAAATTTAATGATAAAAGAAATTTTTTAGCAACCAGAACCTGATGAACTGCAATAAGCGCTATATTAAGTACGGAAAATTAACTGAAATGCGTTAACAATTAAAGTAGAAAGAAACAGTGAATACAAATATTAAGCGACCAACTCAAATGATATAATAACAGCATTAATAATCCAAGTGACGGAAAGCACTTGACGATTCACATGAAGAAATGAACAAAAGAATAACATCTAAAATTAACACACAATTAATTAAGAGTATAAATGATATTTCAACAATGGAAAATTAGCGAAATGTTTTTAATATTCTTGTGAAAACTAATATACATAATTAACACAAAGAAAAATAAAGGTATAGCTCCTAGTTTACGGAATTTTCGATGACGTGAGAATGATGTGAAATTACGTCAGAAAAATTATGTGATCTCTGACATCACGTGCTACATTTTGCAGCATTTCAATTCTTCTTCCGCTAGTTTGGATGAAAACTTTCTGGCAACACACACGTGAGGAAATAATTATATTTGAAATTTTAAACATTTTAATTCATTTATTTATTCGAGGAAACACTTAAACTGTATTTGGACAAAGCGAGGGAAATAAATATGGTTACGGAATTAATGGAATGTATGGTTTTTCTGGGTTAACGGAATTAGTCAATTACGGTTGTATTAATCAGCTGGACTTATTGCACGTTTTACGTTGCTGCAGATGCACTAAGCTAAAAATTTGGGGAAACACCTGTAAGTGCTCAGAGCTGTTAAGGAAGACATATATATGCATCTCAAGTCAATGGATAAGTCAGGAAATATCCCTATAAAACATTAAAACATTTTTTTCCGAATTCTGTGTATTAGTGAGGTTCCCGGTAAGCAGAGACATACAATTTATTAAACATTTCTAATTATTCAGAACAAGTACGTAACCTATAGTGCTTCTTAAGACACACATTTTGAAAAACCCTCCTGGAATTTTTCTTCAAAGTTAGATTCTTCGAGTAAATAAAGAATACACCTGACTTGTTAGAAAATTTAGCTAAAACTTTATTCGTAGAGATTTCACCGACTTGTCGTTTTCAGTATAAATATGACACGTAGTCTAAATGAAAGTTTTCTTAGTAAATAATTTGTGTTAAGGCGATTAATTTTCTACTTCATTTGTCTCTGCAAAGTTATAGTAAAAAGAAAATGAAGTAGCCTGTTAAATGAAGTACTCTGTAAAAGTAAATGAAGTACTCTGGAGCTGCAGCCGCACAAAGTTTAGACGCTCTTCATGAATAAATTAGAAAATATAAATCTTTTAGATACTTCTCGCAAATTCCGAATGTTAGTGATCTTCCCAACAAACAGAGACATACGATACATTAAATATTTTTAATTGATTAAGCAGAGGTACTAAACCTACTTAAGCAATTAAAGTGCACTTTCTAACGCATGTATTTTGAAAAAACATCCCGGAATATATAAACAATAAATTTCTCTTATTAGTCAATTTCAGTTCAAATTTATTATTAATAATTTTAAATATTTGAAGATATATTTTTGTATTAACTATCTGTGACGATTACCTGTGACGATATTACTTGCTGCGACGTAAAAGGTCATCTGAAAATCTCATCTTCTGGAAATGAGATATGCTGGAGGGAAAGAAAGTCCCCATCATTCTACCCCATTTGAGAATAATCTGGTCCGAATGGTGTATGCGTGTGTGCACTCATGTTCTGGGATGAAACTGTCGAACTATATCAGGCAATTGGTTTTCAGTTTTATTCGTAGAGAACTCCTCCAAGTTAGCCGAGATTTAGTGATCTTCCCAGTAAGCAAAGACATGCAATTCATTAAATATTTCTGATTCATTAAAAAGAAGTATAAAGCCCTCAAAGTGCACTTTGCAGCGTAGGTGTTTTGAAAAAACGAAATTCGAAATTTTTCTCTAACGTAACACATTTTTATTAAATAAACCGTGCATTTCTGATAAGATGTTTGCAGATTCTTCGTAGAGAAGTCACCTGAGATAGCCTTCTCCTTTTAAATATATATATCCTCCATTAAAATTTTTCAAAAGGTGCATATGAGCGATTACGCAATAATGGTGTTAATTTCTGGTTCAAGATACACTGCTTTATTTAAAGTTATTTTGTAAAGCATTTTTGAATGGTTTGACTCTTGCCATTGAAATACAATGGCTATGTTTAAATATTCGGAGATATGTATTTTCAATTAAATTTTTGTGATAATTATGCTTTAGAGAAATAGCTTCTCTGCCTCTGCGTTTTCTAATATCGTTCATAACGATTTCCTCTGTAAATGACGATAAGATTATTTCCTTTGCAAACACTTTAAGATTGGTTGAAACATCTATAGGTCCTCAAGGCTATGCAGGCTAACATATCATTTATCTCAAGGTGATGGTCAAATCTAAAAATATTCCTATAAATACTTTTGATAGTTTTAGCCAATTTCGGATGTTAGTAATCTTCCCAGCAAGCAGAGACAGCAATTTACTAAATATTTCTGAGTGTTTATCATGTAAGGTTTATATTTATTTTAACTAACATTTATTTTAAGCTATCTTTCCTGTCAAGCCTTTACTTTCCCCTAGAATTGCCAATGCCAGAGTATGTAAATTGTAGTAGAACGCGCAGTATATTCAAATATTAGCAAAAGTAAGTTCAGTTTAAATAGAAGGGAAACGAGATTGTATGTGTGCTTCTTGAATCGCGAGCGTGAAGGTTGCTAGGTAGAAATTTAAGAACCGCGCGTTTCGGCCTGTGTGCCTATTTCGGCAGTTCGTTGAATCTTCAACTGCTTAATCAGTAAGCTTGCTGAATCTCAGCTGTATCTTGAACGCGGTTATGTTAGTTACGATTTTAGAGCCTCGTAGGTAGTGATCACGTTATTTATTCATCTTGTCATTTATTTTTAGTTTCACATTTCTGTTTTGTTAAACCGCCGGGTCGGCGTAGTTTGTGAGCGTCAAGTGAACGCAGCTGTTATTTCTAAAGTGGAATAAAAAGGGATTTAAACCCTTTTTACGAGTTTGTGTAATTTACAATTCATAGCGGTCACTACTACTGTTGCTGACAATTTGGGGCCTCGCAACACCATTTAAGCCTCTATACTCCCCTCTGTAACACAAGTCTTTTGAAAAAAACCGGCGGAATATTTCTTTAGTGTAATAAATTTTCAGTAAATAAACAACGCGTTTTTAAAATTAGTCAATTTAGTTTGAAATTTATTCGTACTCAGCTGGTTCGAGACGACCTCCTCAGTTTAAATCTCGCCAATTCTATCTATGAAATTAGGCTCAGTAATTGATTTGTGTTGTGAATTTTCAATATATACTTCAAAGTCATTTCTACTTTAATTTTGCAGGTGGTCCTGCTGCTGCAGCCGCAGCGAATGCAGGTGTTCCAGGCTACTTAGGTCATCCAGGTTATGCTCTTCCAGGTAATGAACAAGTCACGAAATAATTTTGCTAAACCAATGCTTGAATTAATTGGGAAATAAAGATTTTTCAATTAAGCAGAAATATCCATTTATTGAAAGTTTTCGTAGATTAAGAGGCTATACTAAAATGTATTTTTGCTGCTAAAAAATTTGTTTCAAATTCATGTGTTCGAAGAAATGCCCTGAAATAATTCACTGCGTTTTAACCATCTGACCGATCAAGGTTTTCGATAAGAAACCACAAATTTATCAAAACTGCTATAAGAAAATATTATATTTTTATTTTAATGCAAAACTTCTACTGGTATTCTGTACATACGATTGTGTACTTTTAATATATTGCCTTAAATTCTTTGATATACTTTAATGTGCACGTATATATACGTACTTACAGACATAAAAAAATATACTAGGCCGTAATAGAGTAATATATACAGTAATTAAAGACTCTTTCTCATAAATTTATTCAGTGATGTAACTGCTTAAGTCTACCCTTTCTATGTAATTATGATAAATATTTTATATGAAATTAGGTTTTTCCAATGAATTTTTGTGCGTGATTTTCTACATCCTCTATAACAGTTTTGTGAAAAAGAATATGAGTGATAGCACAGTATTTGCTTAGTTTTCTGCTTCATTTCATCTTTTGATGTGTTTTCTCTGATGATTTGCTTCATAACGAATTTGTCTTGAAATGAAAGAAGGGTAATTTTCTTCGGAATGGTTTTGATCGTAAATTTTTCTATTAATAAAGATTATATGTCTTTTTCGTGCAAATTACCCTTATTTTTGCGGGCTGAATTCGCTCGAGATAGCCTTTACAGTGTAAATTATAACTTTTTTAAAGTCGTAAACTAAACTGATACAGGAGAAAGTTTCCAAATAAGATTGCAAACAAATTTAATGGTAAAAGAAAGTAGCTTCTTTTGAAATGAGAATTTGATGAAGTGAAATAAGTTCTACAATTAGGCGGTAAAATGTACCAGAAGGCGTTACTAATTAAGATAAAAACAAGTATTGAACACAATAAGTAAGACTCATGTGAAAAGGTTTATAACAGCAACCTTAATATTCCAAGTATGAGAAAGCATCGGATAATGTATATGAACATATTACCTGAAGAATAACAAATTAATTCACAGTTACTTAAGAGGAGAAATGAAGATCAAAACAGTAGAAAATAAGCAGTAGAGATTTTAATATTCTTGTGAATAGTAAGAGTACATTTAAGAATAGAAATATAGTTCGTAGCTTAGGAAATTTACAGTTAGAAAATTTGCAACGATGTCAAATTCATGTGAGTTTACGTCATAAAATTATGTTATAGCTGTCGTCAGGTGCTGCATTTAGATTTTTCTCCCGCTAGTTTCGATGAAAATTCCTAGATACACACATGTGAGCAAACAATTATTTTAATATTTTTCGAGGTTACCAATTTATTATTTTCTTTAAGGAAACATTTTTATCTCTACCTGTAATTATACAAGCTATGCCATGCTAATAAACATGGTAACAAAACTAGAAAAATGTTAAATAAATCAAATTCCTGGTGTAATTGGACAAAGTTGAATATTTGTAGAAACATGGAATGCGTTCGAGGTTAGGCATGCCAACGAGTCTGTGCATAGCGAGGTAATAAATAAATTGGAAAATATAAATGTTTTAGATACTTATCGTAAATTCCGAATATTAGTGATCTTCCCAACAAACAGAGACATACAATACGTTATATATTTTTAACTTATAAAGAACAAGTATTGATCCAAATTTAGCATTTAAAGTGCACTTTCTAACGCGTGTATTTTGAAAAAATATCCCGGTATTTTTCTGAAATATATTAATTTTGCAGTATATAAACAATAAATTTCACTTATTTGCCAATTTCATTTCAAATTTAAATATTAATAATTTTAAATATTTGAAGATGTCTTTTTTTCTATTAACTATCTCTAACGATTATTCTTTAGAGAAATATTTTCCCTAGCATTATTTTTTTAAAAGGCTTCTTCTGTAAATAACAGAAAAATTGTTTCCTTCGGAAGGATTTCAATCGTAAAATTTCCGGTTAGAAAATATTGCTTTTCTTCTATAGTTCAACCGTCTCGAACGCAGGCCTGGTTGGCATTCTGCCAAAACACTTAGACTAGTCTAAAAGGGGCTTTATTAATTACTGCGACGTAAAAGGTCACGTGAAAATCTTCTCAGAAAAGAGAAATGCTGGAGGGAAGGAATGTCCCCATCCTTCTACCGTATTTGAGAATAATCAGGTCCGTATGGTGCACGCGTGTTTGCACTCATGAAGCTGTCCAACTATATCAGGCAATTGGTTTTCAGCTTGATTCGTAGAAAACTCATCGAAGTTAGCCGAGATTTAGTGATCTGCCCAGTAAGCAAAGACATAGAATTCATTAAATATTTCTGATTGATTAAGAAGAGGTATAAAGCCTTTAGAGTGCACTTTGCAGCGTATCTGTTCTGAAAAAAGGGAATTCTGAATTTGTCTCCAACGAAACACATTTTTATTAAATAAACCGTGCATGTCTGATATTAGTCAAAGACGTTTGCAGTTTCTTCGCAGAGAACTCACCTGAGTAAGCCTTCTCCTGTTAAATATGTATATCCTACGGAATCCTGGAACGTAGGCCCTCAACTCACTCGATGTGGAGGATTATCGCAGACTGTCCCAGTCCAGTAGGCGAACAGCTCAGCTTTTAGCGATTTTGTGTTCGAAGCTACTTTAACTGAATAAGGTACCCTCGGGTACGCAAAAGTGCTCTTTTTTAGGACACCATCGTCTAAAACGGATGAAGAAGATACCGCTACGGATTTGGACAGATCTTTCAAATCAACGAAGTCACACAAGCTAAGAAAACAAGATTTCATGAAATCTCTGAAAAAGAAAATCAAGAAAGCAGAAACGGCAAGGAATGTCCAGGAAGAATTACGTGAAGTGGTGAAGACTAGGCACAATACGGATAACATTCATGATCTATCTGTTAAGGAACAAGAGGATTTAATACCAGAATTTGGCTTAGAAGCAATCAATATGATGATACACCAGCAACGGCGTAGGAAGTCTCTGTATTATTTTGAGAAAGTAACAGGAAAAAAAGGAGTAGAAGCAGAGCAGGAAGAAAAAGATAATGCAACAAACTAGAAACACATTTTTACAAAGAAAGAGAATGAAAATTACAAAAGAAATTTGCAAATCCAGCCCAAAGCTCAGAGCCGATGGAAATTGAAAAGAAAAATCCCTTCGAAAGATTAGATACTGAAGTTGACGCTGCAGAAGGAGGAGCCAAAGCAGATGAAACTCCGTTCCCCATAGTAGTATTTCAGCAAGGACAAATCGACTGTACTAAAGTTGAAGGCTATCTATGACAAAACTGCATTGATGAATTCGAAGCTCGAATGAAGGGCCGAGCTATCTTCGTTCAGCTGAAGGATGAAGAAGATTATCGTGCAATTACAGAAATGCTTAACAAGTAAGGGGTACCTTTCTACACCTACCAAATAAGCTGGGAAAAACCAATAAAAGTAGTACTGAAAAATTTAACCTGATAAAAACCCAGAAGAGGCAATCTTTGAAGATCTACAAAGAAGGAAATTCCCAATCATAAAAGTGAAACAAATCCAATAATCCCGCAAAAACTATTTCAAGAAACTCCAAATCTGGCATCTAGAATTATAAAGAAAAACTCAAGTGGCCAAGCGATTTATAACCTCAATAATATGTTCAGCATAAATATCAGCATAAAAAAATGGAAGCCTAAGAAAAGACTTACTCAGTGCTTTAGGCGCTAGGAGTGGGGACACTCCCAGCCCCTATGCATAAATCCAAAAAAAAAAAAAAAAAAAAAATGTGTTAAATACCATGGACCGCACAGACGCAATGTCTGCACGTTAAAAGAAGAAGATAAGCCCACCTGCATTTTCTGCAAAGAACCACATGTATGTAGTTATCGTGGATGCTCTGAATAACGACGCATATTTGAGAAAACCTGTGCAGAAACCTAAACCTTCCATCCCAAAAGCAGAAGACTTCCCGCAAATAATTACCGTTGAAACATCTGAAGAATAACCTAGCAGGAAACTCTACAGTGAAAAAACACAGTCAAGAAAAGGTGCAATCTCAAGTTAATTCAATGCAGCAGTTTCATGGCTCCGAGACGAAAAAGTTCAAAATTTGTCAGGAACCTTCATCAAACATATTGATCGTGTCAAAAAAGCAAAGACAACATTAAAAAACTAACTGCAGGATTTAAAATTGCCATGTGGCTCGAAAAAATTGCAGAAGATGAAAATTAGATATGTATTTGAATTAATTATGCAGAATATTACAGGGCTTGATCTTATTTTCCCAAAAATTAACTCAATTCACAGCTCACTGTTTCAAGCAGCATCTCGCGGGGTCAGTTCATGGGAGGGTGATCTCCCACGTGATTGGGTTCGGCGAATAACTTTTTAACCCCTACAGAGAGGATTTTTCCCACCAGGTAGGCCACTAAACAGAAGCTTGACCTCGAGGCTTTGCCATCTCGACTATCTTTCGTCTTCGGACGCAGTGCTCATGCACCCTTGATCTATTTTAAAATTACGAGTGGCCAATGACATACCTGATATATTGGTAAAAACGCTTATGTAGTTGAGAGCATTAGCGAAATTAACGATTCAGGATTCAAGATATAACCTCCATTAAAATTTTGCAAAAGGTACCTATGCGCGATTATGCAATAATGGTATTGAATCCTGGTTCTAGTTACACTGCGTTATTTAAGGTTATTTTCTAACGTTTATTTGAATGGTTTGACTCCTGCCATTGGACGACAACGGTTATGTTTAAATATTCGGAGATGTGTATTTTCAATTAAAGTTTTCTGATAGTTATCTTTTAGAGAAACAGATTCTATGCCAATGCATTTTCTAATAATATCGTTCGTAACGATTTCCTCTCAAAATGTCAAAAAGATTATTTTCTTTGCAAGCACTTAAAGATTGGTTGACACATCTATAGAACCGCAAAGCTATGCAGACTAACGAATCTTTTATCTCAAGGTAATGGTCAAATCAGAAAATATTCCTATAAATAATTTTGATACTTTTAGCCAATTTTGGATGTTAGTAATCTTCCTAGTGAGCAGAGACATGCAATTTTCTAAATATTTCGGAGCGTTTACAATTTAAGCCTTTATACTACCTTTGTAGCACACGTCTTTTGAAAAAAAAAAGCCGGAGGAATACATCTCTAGCGAAATCATTTTTCAGTAAATAAATAAGGCGTTTCTAAAATTAGTCAATTTAGTTCGAAATTTATTCGTACTCAGCTGGCTCGAGACGACCTTATCAGTTTAAATTCCGCCAGTTCTGTCTATGAAATTACGCTCATTAATTGATTTGTGTTGTGAATTTTCAATATATACTTCAAAGTCATTTCTACTTTAATTTTGCAGGTGGTCCTGCTGCTGCAGCCGCAGCGAATGCAGGTGTTCCAGGCTACTTAGGTCATCCAGGTTATGCTCTTCCAGGTAATGAACAAGTCACGAAATAATTTTGCTAAACCAATGCTTGAATTAATTGGGAAATAAAGATTTTTCAATTAAGCAGAAATATCCATTTATTGAAAGTTCTCGTAGATTAAGAGGCTATACTAAAATGTATTTTTGCTGCTAAAAAATTTGTTTCAAATTCATGTGTTCGAAGAAATGCCCTGAAATAATTCACTGCGTTTTAACCATCTGACCGATCAAGGTTTTCGATAAGAAACCACAAATTTATCAAAACTGCTATAAGAAAATATTATATTTTTATTTTAATGCAAAACTTCTACTGGTATTCTGTACATACGATTGTGTACTTTTAATATATTGCCTTAAATTCTTTGATATACTTTAATGTGCACGTATATATACGTACTTACAGACATAAAAAAATATACTAGGCCGTAATAGAGTAATATATACAGTAATTAAAGACTCTTTCTCATAAATTTATTCAGTGATGTAACTGCTTAAGTCTACCCTTTCTATGTAATTATGATAAATATTTTATATGAAATTAGGTTTTTCCAATGAATTTTTGTGCGTGATTTTCTACATCCTCTATAACAGTTTTGTGAAAAAGAATATGAGTGATAGCACAGTATTTGCTTAGTTTTCTGCTTCATTTCATCTTTTGATGTGTTTTCTCTGATGATTTGCTTCATAACGAATTTGTCTTGAAATGAAAGAAGGGTAATTTTCTTCGGAATGGTTTTGATCGTAAATTTTTCTATTAATAAAGATTATATGTCTTTTTCGTGCAAATTACCCTTATTTTTGCGGGCTGAATTCGCTCGAGATAGCCTTTACAGTGTAAATTATAACTTTTTTAAAGTCGTAAACTAAACTGATACAGCAGAAAGTTTCCAAATAAGATTGCAAACAAATTTAATGGTAAAAGAAAGTAGCTTCTTTTGAAATGAGAATTTGATGAAGTGAAATAAGTTCTACAATTAGGCGGTAAAATGTACCAGAAGGCGTTACTAATTAAGATAAAAACAAGTATTGAACACAATAAGTAAGACTCATGTGAAAAGGTTTATAACAGCAACCTTAATATTCCAAGTATGAGAAAGCATCGGATAATGTATATGAACATATTACCTGAAGAATAACAAATTAATTCACAGTTACTTAAGAGGAGAAATGAAGATCAAAACAGTAGAAAATAAGCAGTAGAGATTTTAATATTCTTGTGAATAGTAAGAGTACATTTAAGAATAGAAATATAGTTCGTAGCTTAGGAAATTTACAGTTAGAAAATTTGCAACGATGTCAAATTCATGTGAGTTTACGTCATAAAATTATGTTATAGCTGTCGTCAGGTGCTGCATTTAGATTTTTCTCCCGCTAGTTTCGATGAAAATTCCTAGATACACACATGTGAGCAAACAATTATTTTAATATTTTTCGAGGTTACCAATTTATTATTTTCTTTAAGGAAACATTTTTATCTCTACCTGTAATTATACAAGCTATGCCATGCTAATAAACATGGTAACAAAACTAGAGAAATGTTAAATAAATCAAATTCCTGGTGTAATTGGACAAAGTTGAATATTTGTAGAAACATGGAATGCGTTCGAGGTTAGGCATGCCAACGAGTCTGTGCATAGCGAGGTAATAAATAAATTGGAAAATATAAATGTTTTAGATACTTATCGTAAATTCCGAATATTAGTGATCTTCCCAACAAACAGAGACATACAATACGTTATATATTTTTAACTTATAAAGAACAAGTATTGATCCAAATTTAGCATTTAAAGTGCACTTTCTAACGCGTGTATTTTGAAAAAATATCCCGGTATTTTTCTGAAATATATTAATTTTGCAGTATATAAACAATAAATTTCACTTATTTGCCAATTTCATTTCAAGTTTAAATATTAATAATTTTAAATATCTGAAGATGTCTTTTTTTGTATTAACTATCTCTAACGATTATTCTTTAGAGAAATATTTTCCCTAGCATTATTTTTTTAAAAGGCTTCTTCTGTAAATAACAGAAAAATTGTTTCCTTCGGAAGGATTTCAATCGTAAAATTTCCGGTTAGAAAATATTGCTTTTCTTCTATAGTTCAACCGTCTCGAACGCAGGCCTGGTTGGCATTCTGCCAAAACACTTAGACTAGTCTAAAAGGGGCTTTATTAATTACTGCGACGTAAAAGGTCACGTGAAAATCTTCTCAGAAAAGAGAAATGCTGGAGGGAAGGAATGTCCCCATCCTTCTACCGTATTTGAGAATAATCAGGTCCGTATGGTGCACGCGTGTTTGCACTCATGAAGCTGTCCAACTATATCAGGCAATTGGTTTTCAGCTTGATTCGTAGAAAACTCATCGAAGTTAGCCGAGATTTAGTGATCTGCCCAGTAAGCAAAGACATAGAATTCATTAAATATTTCTGATTGATTAAGAAGAGGTATAAAGCCTTTAGAGTGCACTTTGCAGCGTATCTGTTCTGAAAAAAGGGAATTCTGAATTTGTCTCCAACGAAACACATTTTTATTAAATAAACCGTGCATTTCTGATATTAGTCAAAGACGTTTGCAGTTTCTTCGCAGAGAACTCACCTGAGTGAGCCTTCTCCTTTTAAATATGTATATCCTACGGAATCCTGGAACGTAGGCTCTCAACTCACTCGATGTGGAGGATTATCGTAGACTGTCCCAGTGCCGTAGGCAGACAGCTCAGCTTTTAGCGATTTTGTGTTCGAAGCTACTTTAACTGAATAAGGTACCCTCGGGTACGCAAAAGTGCTCTTTTTTAGGACACCATCGTCTAAAACGGATGAAGAAGATACCGCTACGGATTTGGACAGATCTTTCAAATCAACGAAGTCACACAAGCTAAGAAAACAAGATTTCATGAAATCTCTGAAAAAGAAAATCAAGAAAGCAGAAACGGCAAGGAATGTCCAGGAAGAATTACGTGAAGTGGTGAAGACTAGGCACAATACGGATAACATTCATGATCTATCTGTTAAGGAACAAGAGGATTTAATACCAGAATTTGGCTTAGAAGCAATCAATATGATGATACACCAGCAACGGCGTAGGAAGTCTCTGTATTATTTTGAGAAAGTAACAGGAAAAAAAGGAGTAGAAGCAGAGCAGGAAGAAAAAGATAATGCAACAAACTAGAAACACATTTTTACAAAGAAAGAGAATGAAAATTACAAAAGAAATTTGCAAATCCAGCCCAAAGCTCAGAGCCGATGGAAATTGAAAAGAAAAATCCCTTCGAAAGATTAGATACTGAAGTTGACGCTGCAGAAGGAGGAGCCAAAGCAGATGAAACTCCGTTCCCCATAGTAGTATTTCAGCAAGGAC
Organism: Stegodyphus dumicola; assembly: GCF_044657685.1. Taxonomy (NCBI): domain Eukaryota; kingdom Metazoa; phylum Arthropoda; class Arachnida; order Araneae; family Eresidae; genus Stegodyphus; species Stegodyphus dumicola. The sequence continues at coordinate 28,243,405 of NC_140779.1, read as the reverse complement.
AAATCGACTGTACTAAAGTTGAAGGCTATCTATGACAAAACTGCATTGATGAATTCGAAGCTCGAATGAAGGGCCGAGCTATCTTCGTTCAGTTGAAGAATGAAGAAGATTATCGTGCAATTACAGAAATGCTTAACAAGTAAGGGGTACCTTTCTACACCTACCAAATAAGCTGGGAAAAACCAATAAAAGTAGTACTGAAAAATTTAACCTGATAAAAACCCAGAAGAGGCAATCTTTGAAGATCTACAAAGAAGAAAATTCCCAATCATAAAAATGAGACAAATCGAATAATCCCGCAAAAACTATTTCAAGAGACTCCAAATCTGGCATCTAGAATTATAAAGAAAAACTCAAGTGGCCAAGCGATTTATAACCTCAATAATATGTTCAGCATAAATATCAGCATAAAAAAATGGAAGCCTAAGAAAAGACTTACTCAGTGCTTTAGGCGCCAGGAGTGGGGACACTCCCAGCCCCTATGCACAAATCCAAAAAAAAAAAAAAAAAAAAAAATGTGTTAAATACCATGGACCGCACAGACGCAATGTCTGCACGTTAAAAGAAGAAGATAAGCCCACCTGCATTTTCTGCAAAGAACCACATGTATGTAGTTATCGTGGATGCTCTGAATAACGACGCATATTTGAGAAAACCTGTGCAGAAACCTAAACCTTCCATCCCAAAAGCAGAAGACTTCCCGCAAATAATTACCGTTGAAACATCTGAAGAATAACCTAGCAGGAAACTCTACAGTGAAAAAACACAGTCAAGAAAAGGTGCAATCTCAAGTTAATTCAATGCAGCAGTTTCATGGCTCCGAGACGAAAAAGTTCAAAATTTGTCAGGAACCTTCATCAAACATATTGATCGTGTCAAAAAAGCAAAGACAACATTAAAAAACTAACTGCAGGATTTAAAACTGCCATGTGGCTCGAAAAAATTGCAGAAGATGAAAATTAGATATGTATTTGAATTAATTATGCAGAATATTACAGGGCTTGATCTTATTTTCCCAAAAATTAACTCAATTCACAGCTCACTGTTTCAAGCAGCATCTCGCGGGGTCAGTTCATGGGAGGGTGATCTCCCACGTGATTGGGTTCGGCGAATAACTTTTTAACCCCTACAGAGAGGATTTTTCCCACCAGGTAGGCCACTAAACAGAAGCTTGACCTCGAGGCTTTGCCATCTCGACTATCTTTCGTCTTCGGACGCAGTGCTCATGCACCCTTGATCTATTTTAAAATTACGAGTGGCCAATGACATACCTGATATATTGGTAAAAACGCTTATGTAGTTGAGAGCATTAGCGAAATTAACGATTCAGGATTCAAGATATAACCTCCATTAAAATTTTGCAAAAGGTACCTATGCGCGATTATGCAATAATGGTATTGAATCCTGGTTCTAGTTACACTGCGTTATTTAAGGTTATTTTCTAACGTTTATTTGAATGGTTTGACTCCTGCCATTGGACGACAACGGTTATGTTTAAATATTCGGAGATGTGTATTTTCAATTAAAGTTTTCTGATAGTTATCTTTTAGAGAAACAGATTCTATGCCAATGCATTTTCTAATAATATCGTTCGTAACGATTTCCTCTCAAAATGTCAAAAAGATTATTTTCTTTGCAAGCACTTAAAGATTGGTTGACACATCTATAGAACCGCAAAGCTATGCAGACTAACGAATCTTTTATCTCAAGGTAATGGTCAAATCAGAAAATATTCCTATAAATAATTTTGATACTTTTAGCCAATTTTGGATGTTAGTAATCTTCCTAGTGAGCAGAGACATGCAATTTTCTAAATATTTCGGAGCGTTTACAATTTAAGCCTTTATACTACCTTTGTAGCACACGTCTTTTGAAAAAAAAAAGCCGGAGGAATACATCTCTAGCGAAATCATTTTTCAGTAAATAAATAAGGCGTTTCTAAAATTAGTCAATTTAGTTCGAAATTTATTCGTACTCAGCTGGCTCGAGACGACCTTATCAGTTTAAATTCCGCCAGTTCTGTCTATGAAATTACGCTCATTAATTGATTTGTGTTGTGAATTTTCAATATATACTTCAAAGTCATTTCTACTTTAATTTTGCAGGTGGTCCTGCTGCTGCAGCCGCAGCGAATGCAGGTGTTCCAGGCTACTTAGGTCATCCAGGTTATGCTCTTCCAGGTAATGAACAAGTCACGAAATAATTTTGCTAAACCAATGCTTGAATTAATTGGGAAATAAAGATTTTTCAATTAAGCAGAAATATCCATTTATTGAAAGTTCTCGTAGATTAAGAGGCTATACTAAAATGTATTTTTGCTGCTAAAAAATTTGTTTCAAATTCATGTGTTCGAAGAAATGCCCTGAAATAATTCACTGCGTTTTAACCATCTGACCGATCAAGGTTTTCGATAAGAAACCACAAATTTATCAAAACTGCTATAAGAAAATATTATATTTTTATTTTAATGCAAAACTTCTACTGGTATTCTGTACATACGATTGTGTACTTTTAATATATTGCCTTAAATTCTTTGATATACTTTAATGTGCACGTATATATACGTACTTACAGACATAAAAAAATATACTAGGCCGTAATAGAGTAATATATACAGTAATTAAAGACTCTTTCTCATAAATTTATTCAGTGATGTAACTGCTTAAGTCTACCCTTTCTATGTAATTATGATAAATATTTTATATGAAATTAGGTTTTTCCAATGAATTTTTGTGCGTGATTTTCTACATCCTCTATAACAGTTTTGTGAAAAAGAATATGAGTGATAGCACAGTATTTGCTTAGTTTTCTGCTTCATTTCATCTTTTGATGTGTTTTCTCTGATGATTTGCTTCATAACGAATTTGTCTTGAAATGAAAGAAGGGTAATTTTCTTCGGAATGGTTTTGATCGTAAATTTTTCTATTAATAAAGATTATATGTCTTTTTCGTGCAAATTACCCTTATTTTTGCGGGCTGAATTCGCTCGAGATAGCCTTTACAGTGTAAATTATAACTTTTTTAAAGTCGTAAACTAAACTGATACAGCAGAAAGTTTCCAAATAAGATTGCAAACAAATTTAATGGTAAAAGAAAGTAGCTTCTTTTGAAATGAGAATTTGATGAAGTGAAATAAGTTCTACAATTAGGCGGTAAAATGTACCAGAAGGCGTTACTAATTAAGATAAAAACAAGTATTGAACACAATAAGTAAGACTCATGTGAAAAGGTTTATAACAGCAACCTTAATATTCCAAGTATGAGAAAGCATCGGATAATGTATATGAACATATTACCTGAAGAATAACAAATTAATTCACAGTTACTTAAGAGGAGAAATGAAGATCAAAACAGTAGAAAATAAGCAGTAGAGATTTTAATATTCTTGTGAATAGTAAGAGTACATTTAAGAATAGAAATATAGTTCGTAGCTTAGGAAATTTACAGTTAGAAAATTTGCAACGATGTCAAATTCATGTGAGTTTACGTCATAAAATTATGTTATAGCTGTCGTCAGGTGCTGCATTTAGATTTTTCTCCCGCTAGTTTCGATGAAAATTCCTAGATACACACATGTGAGCAAACAATTATTTTAATATTTTTCGAGGTTACCAATTTATTATTTTCTTTAAGGAAACATTTTTATCTCTACCTGTAATTATACAAGCTATGCCATGCTAATAAACATGGTAACAAAACTAGAGAAATGTTAAATAAATCAAATTCCTGGTGTAATTGGACAAAGTTGAATATTTGTAGAAACATGGAATGCGTTCGAGGTTAGGCATGCCAACGAGTCTGTGCATAGCGAGGTAATAAATAAATTGGAAAATATAAATGTTTTAGATACTTATCGTAAATTCCGAATATTAGTGATCTTCCCAACAAACAGAGACATACAATACGTTATATATTTTTAACTTATAAAGAACAAGTATTGATCCAAATTTAGCATTTAAAGTGCACTTTCTAACGCGTGTATTTTGAAAAAATATCCCGGTATTTTTCTGAAATATATTAATTTTGCAGTATATAAACAATAAATTTCACTTATTTGCCAATTTCATTTCAAGTTTAAATATTAATAATTTTAAATATTTGAAGATGTCTTTTTTTGTATTAACTATCTCTAACGATTATTCTTTAGAGAAATATTTTCCCTAGCATTATTTTTTTAAAAGGCTTCTTCTGTAAATAACAGAAAAATTGTTTCCTTCGGAAGGATTTCAATCGTAAAATTTCCGGTTAGAAAATATTGCTTTTCTTCTATAGTTCAACCGTCTCGAACGCAGGCCTGGTTGGCATTCTGCCAAAACACTTAGACTAGTCTAAAAGGGGCTTTATTAATTACTGCGACGTAAAAGGTCACGTGAAAATCTTCTCAGAAAAGAGAAATGCTGGAGGGAAGGAATGTCCCCATCCTTCTACCGTATTTGAGAATAATCAGGTCCGTATGGTGCACGCGTGTTTGCACTCATGAAGCTGTCCAACTATATCAGGCAATTGGTTTTCAGCTTGATTCGTAGAAAACTCATCGAAGTTAGCCGAGATTTAGTGATCTGCCCAGTAAGCAAAGACATAGAATTCATTAAATATTTCTGATTGATTAAGAAGAGGTATAAAGCCTTTAGAGTGCACTTTGCAGCGTATCTGTTCTGAAAAAAGGGAATTCTGAATTTGTCTCCAACGAAACACATTTTTATTAAATAAACCGTGCATTTCTGATATTAGTCAAAGACGTTTGCAGTTTCTTCGCAGAGAACTCACCTGAGTGAGCCTTCTCCTTTTAAATATGTATATCCTACGGAATCCTGGAACGTAGGCTCTCAACTCACTCGATGTGGAGGATTATCGTAGACTGTCCCAGTGCCGTAGGCAGACAGCTCAGCTTTTAGCGATTTTGTGTTCGAAGCTACTTTAACTGAATAAGGTACCCTCGGGTACGCAAAAGTGCTCTTTTTTAGGACACCATCGTCTAAAACGGATGAAGAAGATACCGCTACGGATTTGGACAGATCTTTCAAATCAACGAAGTCACACAAGCTAAGAAAACAAGATTTCATGAAATCTCTGAAAAAGAAAATCAAGAAAGCAGAAACGGCAAGGAATGTCCAGGAAGAATTACGTGAAGTGGTGAAGACTAGGCACAATACGGATAACATTCATGATCTATCTGTTAAGGAACAAGAGGATTTAATACCAGAATTTGGCTTAGAAGCAATCAATATGATGATACACCAGCAACGGCGTAGGAAGTCTCTGTATTATTTTGAGAAAGTAACAGGAAAAAAAGGAGTAGAAGCAGAGCAGGAAGAAAAAGATAATGCAACAAACTAGAAACACATTTTTACAAAGAAAGAGAATGAAAATTACAAAAGAAATTTGCAAATCCAGCCCAAAGCTCAGAGCCGATGGAAATTGAAAAGAAAAATCCCTTCGAAAGATTAGATACTGAAGTTGACGCTGCAGAAGGAGGAGCCAAAGCAGATGAAACTCCGTTCCCCATAGTAGTATTTCAGCAAGGACAAATCGACTGTACTAAAGTTGAAGGCTATCTATGACAAAACTGCATTGATGAATTCGAAGCTCGAATGAAGGGCCGAGCTATCTTCGTTCAGTTGAAGAATGAAGAAGATTATCGTGCAATTACAGAAATGCTTAACAAGTAAGGGGTACCTTTCTACACCTACCAAATAAGCTGGGAAAAACCAATAAAAGTAGTACTGAAAAATTTAACCTGAAAAAAACCCAGAAGAGGCAATCTTTGAAGATCTACAAAGAAGGAAATTCCCAATCATAAAAGTGAGACAAATCGAATAATCCCGCAAAAACTATTTCAAGAGACTCCAAATCTGGCATCTAGAATTATAAAGAAAAACTCAAGTGGCCAAGCGATTTATAACCTCAATAATATGTTCAGCATAAATATCAGCATAAAAAAATGGAAGCCTAAGAAAAGACTTACTCAGTGCTTTAGGCGCCAGGAGTGGGGACACTCCCAGCCCCTATGCACAAATCCAAAAAAAAAAAAAAAAATGTGTTAAATACCATGGACCGCACAGACGCAATGTCTGCACGTTAAAAGAAGAAGATAAGCCCACCTGCATTTTCTGCAAAGAACCACATGTATGTAGTTATCGTGGATGCTCTGAATAACGACGCATATTTGAGAAAACCTGTGCAGAAACCTAAACCTTCCATCCCAAAAGCAGAAGACTTCCCGCAAATAATTACCGTTGAAACATCTGAAGAATAACCTAGCAGGAAACTCTACAGTGAAAAAACACAGTCAAGAAAAGGTGCAATCTCAAGTTAATTCAATGCAGCAGTTTCATGGCTCCGAGACGAAAAAGTTCAAAATTTGTCAGGAACCTTCATCAAACATATTGATCGTGTCAAAAAAGCAAAGACAACATTAAAAAACTAACTGCAGGATTTAAAACTGCCATGTGGCTCGAAAAAATTGCAGAAGATGAAAATTAGATATGTATTTGAATTAATTATGCAGAATATTACAGGGCTTGATCTTATTTTCCCAAAAATTAACTCAATTCACAGCTCACTGTTTCAAGCAGCATCTCGCGGGGTCAGTTCATGGGAGGGTGATCTCCCACGTGATTGGGTTCGGCGAATAACTTTTTAACCCCTACAGAGAGGATTTTCCCCACCAGGTAGGCCACTAAACAGAAGCTTGACCTCGAGGCTTTGCCATCTCGACTATCTTTCGTCTTCGGACGCAGTGCTCATGCACCCTTGATCTATTTTAAAATTACGAGTGGCCAATGACATACCTGATATATTGGTAAAAACGCTTATGTAGTTGAGAGCATTAGCGAAATTAACGATTCAGGATTCAAGATATAACCTCCATTAAAATTTTGCAAAAGGTACCTATGCGCGATTATGCAATAATGGTATTGAATCCTGGTTCTAGTTACACTGCGTTATTTAAGGTTATTTTCTAACGTTTATTTGAATGGTTTGACTCCTGCCATTGGACGACAACGGTTATGTTTAAATATTCGGAGATGTGTATTTTCAATTAAAGTTTTCTGATAGTTATCTTTTAGAGAAACAGATTCTATGCCAATGCATTTTCTAATAATATCGTTCGTAACGATTTCCTCTCAAAATGTCAAAAAGATTATTTTCTTTGCAAGCACTTAAAGATTGGTTGACACATCTATAGAACCGCAAAGCTATGCAGACTAACGAATCTTTTATCTCAAGGTAATGGTCAAATCAGAAAATATTCCTATAAATAATTTTGATACTTTTAGCCAATTTTGGATGTTAGTAATCTTCCTAGTGAGCAGAGACATGCAATTTTCTAAATATTTCGGAGCGTTTACAATTTAAGCCTTTATACTACCTTTGTAGCACACGTCTTTTGAAAAAAAAAAGCCGGAGGAATACATCTCTAGCGAAATCATTTTTCAGTAAATAAATAAGGCGTTTCTAAAATTAGTCAATTTAGTTCGAAATTTATTCGTACTCAGCTGGCTCGAGACGACCTTATCAGTTTAAATTCCGCCAGTTCTGTCTATGAAATTACGCTCATTAATTGATTTGTGTTGTGAATTTTCAATATATACTTCAAAGTCATTTCTACTTTAATTTTGCAGGTGGTCCTGCTGCTGCAGCCGCAGCGAATGCAGGTGTTCCAGGCTACTTAGGTCATCCAGGTTATGCTCTTCCAGGTAATGAACAAGTCACGAAATAATTTTGCTAAACCAATGCTTGAATTAATTGGGAAATAAAGATTTTTCAATTAAGCAGAAATATCCATTTATTGAAAGTTCTCGTAGATTAAGAGGCTATACTAAAATGTATTTTTGCTGCTAAAAAATTTGTTTCAAATTCATGTGTTCGAAGAAATGCCCTGAAATAATTCACTGCGTTTTAACCATCTGACCGATCAAGGTTTTCGATAAGAAACCACAAATTTATCAAAACTGCTATAAGAAAATATTATATTTTTATTTTAATGCAAAACTTCTACTGGTATTCTGTACATACGATTGTGTACTTTTAATATATTGCCTTAAATTCTTTGATATACTTTAATGTGCACGTATATATACGTACTTACAGACATAAAAAAATATACTAGGCCGTAATAGAGTAATATATACAGTAATTAAAGACTCTTTCTCATAAATTTATTCAGTGATGTAACTGCTTAAGTCTACCCTTTCTATGTAATTATGATAAATATTTTATATGAAATTAGGTTTTTCCAATGAATTTTTGTGCGTGATTTTCTACATCCTCTATAACAGTTTTGTGAAAAAGAATATGAGTGATAGCACAGTATTTGCTTAGTTTTCTGCTTCATTTCATCTTTTGATGTGTTTTCTCTGATGATTTGCTTCATAACGAATTTGTCTTGAAATGAAAGAAGGGTAATTTTCTTCGGAATGGTTTTGATCGTAAATTTTTCTATTAATAAAGATTATATGTCTTTTTCGTGCAAATTACCCTTATTTTTGCGGGCTGAATTCGCTCGAGATAGCCTTTACAGTGTAAATTATAACTTTTTTAAAGTCGTAAACTAAACTGATACAGCAGAAAGTTTCCAAATAAGATTGCAAACAAATTTAATGGTAAAAGAAAGTAGCTTCTTTTGAAATGAGAATTTGATGAAGTGAAATAAGTTCTACAATTAGGCGGTAAAATGTACCAGAAGGCGTTACTAATTAAGATAAAAACAAGTATTGAACACAATAAGTAAGACTCATGTGAAAAGGTTTATAACAGCAACCTTAATATTCCAAGTATGAGAAAGCATCGGATAATGTATATGAACATATTACCTGAAGAATAACAAATTAATTCACAGTTACTTAAGAGGAGAAATGAAGATCAAAACAGTAGAAAATAAGCAGTAGAGATTTTAATATTCTTGTGAATAGTAAGAGTACATTTAAGAATAGAAATATAGTTCGTAGCTTAGGAAATTTACAGTTAGAAAATTTGCAACGATGTCAAATTCATGTGAGTTTACGTCATAAAATTATGTTATAGCTGTCGTCAGGTGCTGCATTTAGATTTTTCTCCCGCTAGTTTCGATGAAAATTCCTAGATACACACATGTGAGCAAACAATTATTTTAATATTTTTCGAGGTTACCAATTTATTATTTTCTTTAAGGAAACATTTTTATCTCTACCTGTAATTATACAAGCTATGCCATGCTAATAAACATGGTAACAAAACTAGAGAAATGTTAAATAAATCAAATTCCTGGTGTAATTGGACAAAGTTGAATATTTGTAGAAACATGGAATGCGTTCGAGGTTAGGCATGCCAACGAGTCTGTGCATAGCGAGGTAATAAATAAATTGGAAAATATAAATGTTTTAGATACTTATCGTAAATTCCGAATATTAGTGATCTTCCCAACAAACAGAGACATACAATACGTTATATATTTTTAACTTATAAAGAACAAGTATTGATCCAAATTTAGCATTTAAAGTGCACTTTCTAACGCGTGTATTTTGAAAAAATATCCCGGTATTTTTCTGAAATATATTAATTTTGCAGTATATAAACAATAAATTTCACTTATTTGCCAATTTCATTTCAAGTTTAAATATTAATAATTTTAAATATCTGAAGATGTCTTTTTTTGTATTAACTATCTCTAACGATTATTCTTTAGAGAAATATTTTCCCTAGCATTATTTTTTTAAAAGGCTTCTTCTGTAAATAACAGAAAAATTGTTTCCTTCGGAAGGATTTCAATCGTAAAATTTCCGGTTAGAAAATATTGCTTTTCTTCTATAGTTCAACCGTCTCGAACGCAGGCCTGGTTGGCATTCTGCCAAAACACTTAGACTAGTCTAAAAGGGGCTTTATTAATTACTGCGACGTAAAAGGTCACGTGAAAATCTTCTCAGAAAAGAGAAATGCTGGAGGGAAGGAATGTCCCCATCCTTCTACCGTATTTGAGAATAATCAGGTCCGTATGGTGCACGCGTGTTTGCACTCATGAAGCTGTCCAACTATATCAGGCAATTGGTTTTCAGCTTGATTCGTAGAAAACTCATCGAAGTTAGCCGAGATTTAGTGATCTGCCCAGTAAGCAAAGACATAGAATTCATTAAATATTTCTGATTGATTAAGAAGAGGTATAAAGCCTTTAGAGTGCACTTTGCAGCGTATCTGTTCTGAAAAAAGGGAATTCTGAATTTGTCTCCAACGAAACACATTTTTATTAAATAAACCGTGCATTTCTGATATTAGTCAAAGACGTTTGCAGTTTCTTCGCAGAGAACTCACCTGAGTGAGCCTTCTCCTTTTAAATATGTATATCCTACGGAATCCTGGAACGTAGGCTCTCAACTCACTCGATGTGGAGGATTATCGTAGACTGTCCCAGTGCCGTAGGCAGACAGCTCAGCTTTTAGCGATTTTGTGTTCGAAGCTACTTTAACTGAATAAGGTACCCTCGGGTACGCAAAAGTGCTCTTTTTTAGGACACCATCGTCTAAAACGGATGAAGAAGATACCGCTACGGATTTGGACAGATCTTTCAAATCAACGAAGTCACACAAGCTAAGAAAACAAGATTTCATGAAATCTCTGAAAAAGAAAATCAAGAAAGCAGAAACGGCAAGGAATGTCCAGGAAGAATTACGTGAAGTGGTGAAGACTAGGCACAATACGGATAACATTCATGATCTATCTGTTAAGGAACAAGAGGATTTAATACCAGAATTTGGCTTAGAAGCAATCAATATGATGATACACCAGCAACGGCGTAGGAAGTCTCTGTATTATTTTGAGAAAGTAACAGGAAAAAAAGGAGTAGAAGCAGAGCAGGAAGAAAAAGATAATGCAACAAACTAGAAACACATTTTTACAAAGAAAGAGAATGAAAATTACAAAAGAAATTTGCAAATCCAGCCCAAAGCTCAGAGCCGATGGAAATTGAAAAGAAAAATCCCTTCGAAAGATTAGATACTGAAGTTGACGCTGCAGAAGGAGGAGCCAAAGCAGATGAAACTCCGTTCCCCATAGTAGTATTTCAGCAAGGACAAATCGACTGTACTAAAGTTGAAGGCTATCTATGACAAAACTGCATTGATGAATTCGAAGCTCGAATGAAGGGCCGAGCTATCTTCGTTCAGTTGAAGAATGAAGAAGATTATCGTGCAATTACAGAAATGCTTAACAAGTAAGGGGTACCTTTCTACACCTACCAAATAAGCTGGGAAAAACCAATAAAAGTAGTACTGAAAAATTTAACCTGATAAAAACCCAGAAGAGGCAATCTTTGAAGATCTACAAAGAAGGAAATTCCCAATCATAAAAGTGAGACAAATCGAATAATCCCGCAAAAACTATTTCAAGAGACTCCAAATCTGGCATCTAGAATTATAAAGAAAAACTCAAGTGGCCAAGCGATTTATAACCTCAATAATATGTTCAGCATAAATATCAGCATAAAAAAATGGAAGCCTAAGAAAAGACTTACTCAGTGCTTTAGGCGCCAGGAGTGGGGACACTCCCAGCCCCTATGCACAAATCCAAAAAAAAAAAAAAAAATGTGTTAAATACCATGGACCGCACAGACGCAATGTCTGCACGTTAAAAGAAGAAGATAAGCCCACCTGCATTTTCTGCAAAGAACCACATGTATGTAGTTATCGTGGATGCTCTGAATAACGACGCATATTTGAGAAAACCTGTGCAGAAACCTAAACCTTCCATCCCAAAAGCAGAAGACTTCCCGCAAATAATTACCGTTGAAACATCTGAAGAATAACCTAGCAGGAAACTCTACAGTGAAAAAACACAGTCAAGAAAAGGTGCAATCTCAAGTTAATTCAATGCAGCAGTTTCATGGCTCCGAGACGAAAAAGTTCAAAATTTGTCAGGAACCTTCATCAAACATATTGATCGTGTCAAAAAAGCAAAGACAACATTAAAAAACTAACTGCAGGATTTAAAACTGCCATGTGGCTCGAAAAAATTGCAGAAGATGAAAATTAGATATGTATTTGAATTAATTATGCAGAATATTACAGGGCTTGATCTTATTTTCCCAAAAATTAACTCAATTCACAGCTCACTGTTTCAAGCAGCATCTCGCGGGGTCAGTTCATGGGAGGGTGATCTCCCACGTGATTGGGTTCGGCGAATAACTTTTTAACCCCTACAGAGAGGATTTTCCCCACCAGGTAGGCCACTAAACAGAAGCTTGACCTCGAGGCTTTGCCATCTCGACTATCTTTCGTCTTCGGACGCAGTGCTCATGCACCCTTGATCTATTTTAAAATTACGAGTGGCCAATGACATACCTGATATATTGGTAAAAACGCTTATGTAGTTGAGAGCATTAGCGAAATTAACGATTCAGGATTCAAGATATAACCTCCATTAAAATTTTGCAAAAGGTACCTATGCGCGATTATGCAATAATGGTATTGAATCCTGGTTCTAGTTACACTGCGTTATTTAAGGTTATTTTCTAACGTTTATTTGAATGGTTTGACTCCTGCCATTGGACGACAACGGTTATGTTTAAATATTCGGAGATGTGTATTTTCAATTAAAGTTTTCTGATAGTTATCTTTTAGAGAAACAGATTCTATGCCAATGCATTTTCTAATAATATCGTTCGTAACGATTTCCTCTCAAAATGTCAAAAAGATTATTTTCTTTGCAAGCACTTAAAGATTGGTTGACACATCTATAGAACCGCAAAGCTATGCAGACTAACGAATCTTTTATCTCAAGGTAATGGTCAAATCAGAAAATATTCCTATAAATAATTTTGATACTTTTAGCCAATTTTGGATGTTAGTAATCTTCCTAGTGAGCAGAGACATGCAATTTTCTAAATATTTCGGAGCGTTTACAATTTAAGCCTTTATACTACCTTTGTAGCACACGTCTTTTGAAAAAAAAAAGCCGGAGGAATACATCTCTAGCGAAATCATTTTTCAGTAAATAAATAAGGCGTTTCTAAAATTAGTCAATTTAGTTCGAAATTTATTCGTACTCAGCTGGCTCGAGACGACCTCATCAGTTTAAATTCCGCCAGTTCTGTCTATGAAATTACGCTCATTAATTGATTTGTGTTGTGAATTTTCAATATATACTTCAAAGTCATTTCTACTTTAATTTTGCAGGTGGTCCTGCTGCTGCAGCCGCAGCGAATGCAGGTGTTCCAGGCTACTTAGGTCATCCAGGTTATGCTCTTCCAGGTAATGAACAAGTCACGAAATAATTTTGCTAAACCAATGCTTGAATTAATTGGGAAATAAAGATTTTTCAATTAAGCAGAAATATCCATTTATTGAAAGTTCTCGTAGATTAAGAGGCTATACTAAAATGTATTTTTGCTGCTAAAAAATTTGTTTCAAATTCATGTGTTCGAAGAAATGCCCTGAAATAATTCACTGCGTTTTAACCATCTGACCGATCAAGGTTTTCGATAAGAAACCACAAATTTATCAAAACTGCTATAAGAAAATATTATATTTTTATTTTAATGCAAAACTTCTACTGGTATTCTGTACATACGATTGTGTACTTTTAATATATTGCCTTAAATTCTTTGATATACTTTAATGTGCACGTATATATACGTACTTACAGACATAAAAAAATATACTAGGCCGTAATAGAGTAATATATACAGTAATTAAAGACTCTTTCTCATAAATTTATTCAGTGATGTAACTGCTTAAGTCTACCCTTTCTATGTAATTATGATAAATATTTTATATGAAATTAGGTTTTTCCAATGAATTTTTGTGCGTGATTTTCTACATCCTCTATAACAGTTTTGTGAAAAAGAATATGAGTGATAGCACAGTATTTGCTTAGTTTTCTGCTTCATTTCATCTTTTGATGTGTTTTCTCTGATGATTTGCTTCATAACGAATTTGTCTTGAAATGAAAGAAGGGTAATTTTCTTCGGAATGGTTTTGATCGTAAATTTTTCTATTAATAAAGATTATATGTCTTTTTCGTGCAAATTACCCTTATTTTTGCGGGCTGAATTCGCTCGAGATAGCCTTTACAGTGTAAATTATAACATTTTTAAAGTCGTAAACTAAACTGATACAGCAGAAAGTTTCCAAATAAGATTGCAAACAAATTTAATGGTAAAAGAAAGTAGCTTCTTTTGAAATGAGAATTTGATGAAGTGAAATAAGTTCTACAATTAGGCGGTAAAATGTACCAGAAGGCGTTACTAATTAAGATAAAAACAAGTATTGAACACAATAAGTAAGACTCATGTGAAAAGGTTTATAACAGCAACCTTAATATTCCAAGTATGAGAAAGCATCGGATAATGTATATGAACATATTACCTGAAGAATAACAAATTAATTCACAGTTACTTAAGAGGAGAAATGAAGATCAAAACAGTAGAAAATAAGCAGTAGAGATTTTAATATTCTTGTGAATAGTAAGAGTACATTTAAGAATAGAAATATAGTTCGTAGCTTAGGAAATTTACAGTTAGAAAATTTGCAACGATGTCAAATTCATGTGAGTTTACGTCATAAAATTATGTTATAGCTGTCGGCAAGTGCTGCATTTAGATTTTTCTCCCGCTAGTTTCGATGAAAATTCCTAGATACACACATGTGAGCAAACAATTATTTTAATATTTTTCGAGGTTACCAATTTATTATTTTCTTTAAGGAAACATTTTTATCTCTACCTGTAATTATACAAGCTATGCCATGCTAATAAACATGGTAACAAAACTAGAGAAATGTTAAATAAATCAAATTCCTGGTGTAATTGGACAAAGTTGAATATTTGTAGAAACATGGAATGCGTTCGAGGTTAGGCATGCCAACGAGTCTGTGCATAGCGAGGTAATAAATAAATTGGAAAATATAAATGTTTTAGATACTTATCGTAAATTCCGAATATTAGTGATCTTCCCAACAAACAGAGACATACAATACGTTATATATTTTTAACTTATAAAGAACAAGTATTGATCCAAATTTAGCATTTAAAGTGCACTTTCTAACGCGTGTATTTTGAAAAAATATCCCGGTATTTTTCTGAAATATATTAATTTTGCAGTATATAAACAATAAATTTCACTTATTTGCCAATTTCATTTCAAGTTTAAATATTAATAATTTTAAATATTTGAAGATGTCTTTTTTTGTATTAACTATCTCTAACGATTATTCTTTAGAGAAATATTTTCCCTAGCATTATTTTTTTAAAAGGCTTCTTCTGTAAATAACAGAAAAATTGTTTCCTTCGGAAGGATTTCAATCGTAAAATTTCCGGTTAGAAAATATTGCTTTTCTTCTATAGTTCAACCGTCTCGAACGCAGACCTGGTTGGCATTCTGCCAAAACACTTAGACTAGTCTAAAAGGGGCTTTATTAATTACTGCGACGTAAAAGGTCACGTGAAAATCTTCTCAGAAAAGAGAAATGCTGGAGGGAAGAAATGTCACCATCCTTCTACCGTATTTGAGAATAATCAGGTCCGTATGGTGCACGCGTGTTTGCACTCATGAAGCTGTCCAACTATATCAGGCAATTGGTTTTCAGCTTGATTCGTAGAAAACTCATCGAAGTTAGCCGAGATTTAGTGATCTGCCCAGTAAGCAAAGACATAGAATTCATTAAATATTTCTGATTGATTAAGAAGAGGTATAAAGCCTTTAGAGTGCACTTTGCAGCGTATCTGTTCTGAAAAAAGGGAATTCTGAATTTGTCTCCAACGAAACACATTTTTATTAAATAAACCGTGCATTTCTGATATTAGTCAAAGACGTTTGCAGTTTCTTCGCAGAGAACTCACCTGAGTGAGCCTTCTCCTTTTAAATATGTATATCCTACGGAATCCTGGAACGTAGGCTCTCAACTCACTCGATGTGGAGGATTATCGTAGACTGTCCCAGTGCCGTAGGCAGACAGCTCAGCTTTTAGCGATTTTGTGTTCGAAGCTACTTTAACTGAATAAGGTACCCTCGGGTACGCAAAAGTGCTCTTTTTTAGGACACCATCGTCTAAAACGGATGAAGAAGATACCGCTACGGATTTGGACAGATCTTTCAAATCAACGAAGTCACACAAGCTAAGAAAACAAGATTTCATGAAATCTCTGAAAAAGAAAATCAAGAAAGCAGAAACGGCAAGGAATGTCCAGGAAGAATTACGTGAAGTGGTGAAGACTAGGCACAATACGGATAACATTCATGATCTATCTGTTAAGGAACAAGAGGATTTAATACCAGAATTTGGCTTAGAAGCAATCAATATGATGATACACCAGCAACGGCGTAGGAAGTCTCTGTATTATTTTGAGAAAGTAACAGGAAAAAAAGGAGTAGAAGCAGAGCAGGAAGAAAAAGATAATGCAACAAACTAGAAACACATTTTTACAAAGAAAGAGAATGAAAATTACAAAAGAAATTTGCAAATCCAGCCCAAAGCTCAGAGCCGATGGAAATTGAAAAGAAAAATCCCTTCGAAAGATTAGATACTGAAGTTGACGCTGCAGAAGGAGGAGCCAAAGCAGATGAAACTCCGTTCCCCATAGTAGTATTTCAGCAAGGACAAATCGACTGTACTAAAGTTGAAGGCTATCTATGACAAAACTGCATTGATGAATTCGAAGCTCGAATGAAGGGCCGAGCTATCTTCGTTCAGTTGAAGAATGAAGAAGATTATCGTGCAATTACAGAAATGCTTAACAAGTAAGGGGT
Organism: Stegodyphus dumicola; assembly: GCF_044657685.1. NCBI lineage: Eukaryota > Metazoa > Arthropoda > Arachnida > Araneae > Eresidae > Stegodyphus > Stegodyphus dumicola. Next base: position 28,226,691 of record NC_140779.1, on the reverse strand, counting down.
ACCTTTCTACACCTACCAAATAAGCTGGGAAAAACCAATAAAAGTAGTACTGAAAAATTTAACCTGATAAAAACCCAGAAGAGGCAATCTTTGAAGATCTACAAAGAAGGAAATTCCCAATCATAAAAGTGAGACAAATCGAATAATCCCGCAAAAACTATTTCAAGAGACTCCAAATCTGGCATCTAGAATTATAAAGAAAAACTCAAGTGGCCAAGCGATTTATAACCTCAATAATATGTTCAGCATAAATATCAGCATAAAAAAATGGAAGCCTAAGAAAAGACTTACTCAGTGCTTTAGGCGCCAGGAGTGGGGACACTCTCAGCCCCTATGCACAAATCCAAAAAAAAAAAAAAAAATGTGTTAAATACCATGGACCGCACAGACGCAATGTCTGCACGTTAAAAGAAGAAGATAAGCCCACCTGCATTTTCTGCAAAGAACCACATGTATGTAGTTATCGTGGATGCTCTGAATAACGACGCATATTTGAGGAAACCTGTGCAGAAACCTAAACCTTCCATCCCAAAAGCAGAAGACTTCCCGCAAATAATTACCGTTGAAACATCTGAAGAATAACCTAGCAGGAAACTCTACAGTGAAAAAACACAGTCAAGAAAAGGTGCAATCTCAAGTTAATTCAATGCAGCAGTTTCATGGCTCCGAGACGAAAAAGTTCAAAATTTGTCAGGAACCTTCATCAAACATATTGATCGTGTCAAAAAAGCAAAGACAACATTAAAAAACTAACTGCAGGATTTAAAACTGCCATGTGGCTCGAAAAAATTGCAGAAGATGAAAATTAGATATGTATTTGAATTAATTATGCAGAATATTACAGGGCTTGATCTTATTTTCCCAAAAATTAACTCAATTCACAGCTCACTGTTTCAAGCAGCATCTCGCGGGGTCAGTTCATGGGAGGGTGATCTCCCACTTGATTGGGTTCGGCGAATAACTTTTTAACCCCTACAGAGAGGATTTTTCCCACCAGGTAGGCCACTAAACAGAAGCTTGACCTCGAGGCTTTGCCATCTCGACTATCTTTCGTCTTCGGACGCAGTGCTCATGCACCCTTGATCTATTTTAAAATTACGAGTGGCCAATGACATACCTGATATATTGGTAAAAACGCTTATGTAGTTGAGAGCATTAGCGAAATTAACGATTCAGGATTCAAGATATAACCTCCATTAAAATTTTGCAAAAGGTACCTATGCGCGATTATGCAATAATGGTATTGAATCCTGGTTCTAGTTACACTGCGTTATTTAAGGTTATTTTCTAACGTTTATTTGAATGGTTTGACTCCTGCCATTGGACGACAACGGTTATGTTTAAATATTCGGAGATGTGTATTTTCAATTAAAGTTTTCTGATAGTTATCTTTTAGAGAAACAGATTCTATGCCAATGCATTTTCTAATAATATCGTTCGTAACGATTTCCTCTCAAAATGTCAAAAAGATTATTTTCTTTGCAAGCACTTAAAGATTGGTTGACACATCTATAGAACCGCAAAGCTATGCAGACTAACGAATCTTTTATCTCAAGGTAATGGTCAAATCAGAAAATATTCCTATAAATAATTTTGATACTTTTAGCCAATTTTGGATGTTAGTAATCTTCCTAGTGAGCAGAGACATGCAATTTTCTAAATATTTCGGAGCGTTTACAATTTAAGCCTTTATACTACCTTTGTAGCACACGTCTTTTGAAAAAAAAAAGCCGGAGGAATACATCTCTAGCGAAATCATTTTTCAGTAAATAAATAAGGCGTTTCTAAAATTAGTCAATTTAGTTCGAAATTTATTCGTACTCAGCTGGCTCGAGACGACCTCATCAGTTTAAATTCCGCCAGTTCTGTCTATGAAATTACGCTCATTAATTGATTTGTGTTGTGAATTTTCAATATATACTTCAAAGTCATTTCTACTTTAATTTTGCAGGTGGTCCTGCTGCTGCAGCCGCAGCGAATGCAGGTGTTCCAGGCTACTTAGGTCATCCAGGTTATGCTCTTCCAGGTAATGAACAAGTCACGAAATAATTTTGCTAAACCAATGCTTGAATTAATTGGGAAATAAAGATTTTTCAATTAAGCAGAAATATCCATTTATTGAAAGTTCTCGTAGATTAAGAGGCTATACTAAAATGTATTTTTGCTGCTAAAAAATTTGTTTCAAATTCATGTGTTCGAAGAAATGCCCTGAAATAATTCACTGCGTTTTAACCATCTGACCGATCAAGGTTTTCGATAAGAAACCACAAATTTATCAAAACTGCTATAAGAAAATATTATATTTTTATTTTAATGCAAAACTTCTACTGGTATTCTGTACATACGATTGTGTACTTTTAATATATTGCCTTAAATTCTTTGATATACTTTAATGTGCACGTATATATACGTACTTACAGACATAAAAAAATATACTAGGCCGTAATAGAGTAATATATACAGTAATTAAAGACTCTTTCTCATAAATTTATTCAGTGATGTAACTGCTTAAGTCTACCCTTTCTATGTAATTATGATAAATATTTTATATGAAATTAGGTTTTTCCAATGAATTTTTGTGCGTGATTTTCTACATCCTCTATAACAGTTTTGTGAAAAAGAATATGAGTGATAGCACAGTATTTGCTTAGTTTTCTGCTTCATTTCATCTTTTGATGTGTTTTCTCTGATGATTTGCTTCATAACGAATTTGTCTTGAAATGAAAGAAGGGTAATTTTCTTCGGAATGGTTTTGATCGTAAATTTTTCTATTAATAAAGATTATATGTCTTTTTCGTGCAAATTACCCTTATTTTTGCGGGCTGAATTCGCTCGAGATAGCCTTTACAGTGTAAATTATAACTTTTTTAAAGTCGTAAACTAAACTGATACAGCAGAAAGTTTCCAAATAAGATTGCAAACAAATTTAATGGTAAAAGAAAGTAGCTTCTTTTGAAATGAGAATTTGATGAAGTGAAATAAGTTCTACAATTAGGCGGTAAAATGTACCAGAAGGCGTTACTAATTAAGATAAAAACAAGTATTGAACACAATAAGTAAGACTCATGTGAAAAGGTTTATAACAGCAACCTTAATATTCCAAGTATGAGAAAGCATCGGATAATGTATATGAACATATTACCTGAAGAATAACAAATTAATTCACAGTTACTTAAGAGGAGAAATGAAGATCAAAACAGTAGAAAATAAGCAGTAGAGATTTTAATATTCTTGTGAATAGTAAGAGTACATTTAAGAATAGAAATATAGTTCGTAGCTTAGGAAATTTACAGTTAGAAAATTTGCAACGATGTCAAATTCATGTGAGTTTACGTCATAAAATTATGTTATAGCTGTCGTCAGGTGCTGCATTTAGATTTTTCTCCCGCTAGTTTCGATGAAAATTCCTAGATACACACATGTGAGCAAACAATTATTTTAATATTTTTCGAGGTTACCAATTTATTATTTTCTTTAAGGAAACATTTTTATCTCTACCTGTAATTATACAAGCTATGCCATGCTAATAAACATGGTAACAAAACTAGAGAAATGTTAAATAAATCAAATTCCTGGTGTAATTGGACAAAGTTGAATATTTGTAGAAACATGGAATGCGTTCGAGGTTAGGCATGCCAACGAGTCTGTGCATAGCGAGGTAATAAATAAATTGGAAAATATAAATGTTTTAGATACTTATCGTAAATTCCGAATATTAGTGATCTTCCCAACAAACAGAGACATACAATACGTTATATATTTTTAACTTATAAAGAACAAGTATTGATCCAAATTTAGCATTTAAAGTGCACTTTCTAACGCGTGTATTTTGAAAAAATATCCCGGTATTTTTCTGAAATATATTAATTTTGCAGTATATAAACAATAAATTTCACTTATTTGCCAATTTCATTTCAAGTTTAAATATTAATAATTTTAAATATTTGAAGATGTCTTTTTTTGTATTAACTATCTCTAACGATTATTCTTTAGAGAAATATTTTCCCTAGCATTATTTTTTTAAAAGGCTTCTTCTGTAAATAACAGAAAAATTGTTTCCTTCGGAAGGATTTCAATCGTAAAATTTCCGGTTAGAAAATATTGCTTTTCTTCTATAGTTCAACCGTCTCGAACGCAGGCCTGGTTGGCATTCTGCCAAAACACTTAGACTAGTCTAAAAGGGGCTTTATTAATTACTGCGACGTAAAAGGTCACGTGAAAATCTTCTCAGAAAAGAGAAATGCTGGAGGGAAGGAATGTCCCCATCCTTCTACCGTATTTGAGAATAATCAGGTCCGTATGGTGCACGCGTGTTTGCACTCATGAAGCTGTCCAACTATATCAGGCAATTGGTTTTCAGCTTGATTCGTAGAAAACTCATCGAAGTTAGCCGAGATTTAGTGATCTGCCCAGTAAGCAAAGACATAGAATTCATTAAATATTTCTGATTGATTAAGAAGAGGTATAAAGCCTTTAGAGTGCACTTTGCAGCGTAGGTGTTCTGAAAAAAGGGAATTCTGAATTTGTCTCCAACGAAACACATTTTTATTAAATAAACCGTGCATTTCTGATATTAGTCAAAGACGTTTGCAGTTTCTTCGCAGAGAACTCACCTGAGTAAGCCTTCTCCTGTTAAATATGTATATCCTACGGAATCCTGGAACGTAGGCCCTCAACTCACTCGATGTGGAGGATTATCGCAGACTGTCCCAGTCCAGTAGGCGGACAGCTCAGCTTTTAGCGATTTTGTGTTCGAAGCTACTTTAACTGAATAAGGTACCCTCGGGTACGCAAAAGTGCTCTTTTTTAGGACACCATCGTCTAAAACGGATGAAGAAGATACCGCTACGGATTTGGACAGATCTTTCAAATCAACGAAGTCACACAAGCTAAGAAAACAAGATTTCATGAAATCTCTGAAAAAGAAAATCAAGAAAGCAGAAACGGCAAGGAATGTCCAGGAAGAATTACGTGAAGTGGTGAAGACTAGGCACAATACGGATAACATTCATGATCTATCTGTTAAGGAACAAGAGGATTTAATACCAGAATTTGGCTTAGAAGCAATCAATATGATGATACACCAGCAACGGCGTAGGAAGTCTCTGTATTATTTTGAGAAAGTAACAGGAAAAAAAGGAGTAGAAGCAGAGCAGGAAGAAAAAGATAATGCAACAAACTAGAAACACATTTTTACAAAGAAAGAGAATGAAAATTACAAAAGAAATTTGCAAATCCAGCCCAAAGCTCAGAGCCGATGGAAATTGAAAAGAAAAATCCCTTCGAAAGATTAGATACTGAAGTTGACGCTGCAGAAGGAGGAGCCAAAGCAGATGAAACTCCGTTCCCCATAGTAGTATTTCAGCAAGGACAAATCGACTGTACTAAAGTTGAAGGCTATCTATGACAAAACTGCATTGATGAATTCGAAGCTCGAATGAAGGGCCGAGCTATCTTCGTTCAGTTGAAGAATGAAGAAGATTATCGTGCAATTACAGAAATGCTTAACAAGTAAGGGGTACCTTTCTACACCTACCAAATAAGCTGGGAAAAACCAATAAAAGTAGTACTGAAAAATTTAACCTGAAAAAAACCCAGAAGAGGCAATCTTTGAAGATCTACAAAGAAGGAAATTCCCAATCATAAAAGTGAGACAAATCGAATAATCCCGCAAAAACTATTTCAAGAGACTCCAAATCTGGCATCTAGAATTATAAAGAAAAACTCAAGTGGCCAAGCGATTTATAACCTCAATAATATGTTCAGCATAAATATCAGCATAAAAAAATGGAAGCCTAAGAAAAGACTTACTCAGTGCTTTAGGCGCCAGGAGTGGGGACACTCCCAGCCCCTATGCACAAATCCAAAAAAAAAAAAAAAAAAAAAAATGTGTTAAATACCATGGACCGCACAGACGCAATGTCTGCACGTTAAAAGAAGAAGATAAGCCCACCTGCATTTTCTGCAAAGAACCACATGTATGTAGTTATCGTGGATGCTCTGAATAACGACGCATATTTGAGAAAACCTGTGCAGAAACCTAAACCTTCCATCCCAAAAGCAGAAGACTTCCCGCAAATAATTACCGTTGAAACATCTGAAGAATAACCTAGCAGGAAACTCTACAGTGAAAAAACACAGTCAAGAAAAGGTGCAATCTCAAGTTAATTCAATGCAGCAGTTTCATGGCTCCGAGACGAAAAAGTTCAAAATTTGTCAGGAACCTTCATCAAACATATTGATCGTGTCAAAAAAGCAAAGACAACATTAAAAAACTAACTGCAGGATTTAAAACTGCCATGTGTCTCGAAAAAATTGCAGAAGATGAAAATTAGATATGTATTTGAATTAATTATGCAGAATATTACAGGGCTTGATCTTATTTTCCCAAAAATTAACTCAATTCACAGCTCACTGTTTCAAGCAGCATCTCGCGGGGTCAGTTCATGGGAGGGTGATCTCCCACGTGATTGGGTTCGGCGAATAACTTTTTAACCCCTACAGAGAGGATTTTTCCCACCAGGTAGGCCAGTAAACAGAAGCTTGACCTCGAGGCTTTGCTATCTCGACTATCTTTCGTCTTCGGACGCAGTGCTCATGCACCCTTGATCTATTTTAAAATTACGAGTGGCCAATGACATACCTGATATATTGGTAAAAACGCTTATGTAGTTGAGAGCATTAGCGAAATTAACGATTCAGGATTCAAGATATAACCTCCATTAAAATTTTGCAAAAGGTACATATGCGCGATTACGCAATAATGGTATTGAATCCTGGTTCTAGTTACACTGCGTTATTTAAGGTTATTTTCTAACGTTTATTTGAATGGTTTGACTCCTGCCATTGGACGACAACGGTTATGTTTAAATATTCGGAGATGTGTATTTTCAATTAAAGTTTTCTGATAGTTATCTTTTAGAGAAACAGATTCTATGCCAATGCATTTTCTAATAATATCGTTCGTAACGATTTCCTCTCAAAATGTCAAAAAGATTATTTTCCTTGCAAGCACTTAAAGATTGGTTGACACATCTATAGAACCGCAAAGCTATGCAGACTAACGAATCTTTTATCTCAAGGTAATGGTCAAATCAGAAAATATTCCTATAAATAATTTTGATACTTTTAGCCAATTTTGGATGTTAGTAATCTTCCTAGTGAGCAGAGACATGCAATTTTCTAAATATTTCGGAGCGTTTACAATTTAAGCCTTTATACTACCTTTGTAGCACACGTCTTTTGAAAAAAAAAAGCCGGAGGAATACATCTCTAGCGAAATCATTTTTCAGTAAATAAATAAGGCGTTTCTAAAATTAGTCAATTTAGTTCGAAATTTATTCGTACTCAGCTGGCTCGAGACGACCTCATCAGTTTAAATTCCGCCAGTTCTGTCTATGAAATTACGCTCATTAATTGATTTGTGTTGTGAATTTTCAATATATATTCAAAGTCATTTCTACTTTAATTTTGCAGGTGGTCCTGCTGCTGCAGCCGCAGCGAATGCAGGTGTTCTAGCCTACTTAGGTCATCCAGGTTATGCTCTTCCAGGTAATGAACAAGTCACGAAATAATTTTGCTAAACCAATGCTTGAATTAATTGGGAAATAAAGATTTTTCAATTAAGCAGAAATATCCATTTATTGAAAGTTTTCGTAGATTAAGAGGCTATACTAAAATGTATTTTTGCTGCTAAAAAATTTGTTTCAAATTCATGTGTTCGAAGAAATGCCCTGAAATAATTCACTGCGTTTTAACCATCTGACCGATCAAGGTTTTCGATAAGAAACCACAAATTTATCAAAACTGCTATAAGAAAATATTATATTTTTATTTTAATGCAAAACTTCTACTGGTATTCTATACATACGATTGTGTACTTTTAATATATTGCCTTAAATTCTTTGATATACTTTAATGTGCACGTATATATACGTACTTACAGACATAAAAAAATATACTAGGCCGTAATAGAGTAATATATACAGTAATTAAAGACGCTTTCTCATAAATTTATTCAGTGATGTAACTGCTTAAGTCTACTCTTTCTATGTAATTATGATAAATATTTTATATGAAATTAGGTTTTTCCAATGAATTTTTGTGCGTGATTTTCTACATCCTCTATAACAGTTTTGTGAAAAAGAATATGAGTGATAGCACAGTATTTGCTTAGTTTTCTGCTTCATTTCATCTTTTGATGTGTTTTCTCTGATGATTTGCTTCATAACGAATTTGTCTTGAAATGAAAGAAGGGTAATTTTCTTCAGAATGGTTTTGATCGTAAATTTTTCTATTAATAAAGATTATATGTCTTTTTCGTGCAAATTACCCTTATTTTTGCGGGCTGAATTCGCTCGAGATAGCCTTTACAGTGTAAATTATAACTTTTTTAAAGTCGTAAACTAAACTGATACAGCAGAAAGTTTCCAAATAAGATTGCAAACAAATTTAATGGTAAAAGAAAGTAGCTTCTTTTGAAATGAGAATTTGATGAAGTGAAATAAGTTCTACAATTAGGCGGTAAAATGTACCAGAAGGCGTTACTAATTAAGATAAAAAGAAGTATTGAACACAATAAGTAAGACTCATGTGAAAAGGTTTATAACAGCAACCTTAATATTCCAAGTATGAGAAAGCATCGGATAATGTATATGAACATATTACCTGAAGAATAACAACTTAAATTAATTCACAGTTACTTAAGAGGAGAAATGGAGATCAAAACAGTAGAAAATAAGCAGTACAGATTTTAATCGTCTTGTCAATACTAACAATACATTTAAGAATAGAATTATAGTTCTTACCTTAGGAAATTTACAGTTAGGGAATTTGCGACGATATGAAATTGATGTGAGTTTACGTCACAAAATTATGTTACAGCTGTCGTCAGGTGCAGAATTTATATTTTTCTCCCGCTAGTTTCGATAAAAATTCCTAGATACACACATGTGGTGAAAGAATTATTTTAATATTTTTAGAGGTTACCAATTTATTATTTTCTTTAAGGAAACATTTTTATCTCTACCTGTAATTATACAAGCTATGCCATGCTAATAAACATGGTAACGAAACTAAAGAAATGTTAAATAAATCAAATTCCTGGTGTAATTGGACAAAGTTGAATATTTGTAGAAACATAGAATGCGTTCGAGGTTAGGCATGCCAACGAGTCTGTGCATAGCGAGGTAATAAATAAATTGGAAAATATAAATGTTTTAGATACTTATCGTGAATTCCGAATATTAGTGATTTTCCAAACAAACAGAGACATACAATACGTTATATATTTTTAACTTATAAAGAACAGGTATTGATCCAAATTTAGCATTTAAAGTGCACTTTCTAACGCGTGTATTTTGAAAATATATCGCGGTATTTTTCTGAAATATATTAATTTTGCAGTATATAAACAATAAATTTCACTTATTTGTCAAATTCATTTCAAATTTAAATATTAATAATTTTTAAATATTTGAAGATGTCTTTTTTGTATGAACTATCTCTAACGATTATTCTTTAGAGAAATATTTTCCCTAGAATTATTTTTTGAAAAGGCTTCTTCTGTAAATAACAGAAAAATTGTTTCCTTCGGAAGGATTTCAATCGTAAAATTTCCGGTTAGAAAATATTGCTTTTCTTCTATAGTTCAACCGTCTCGAACGCAGGCCTGGTTGGCATTCTGCCAAAACACTTAGACTAGTCTTAAAGGGGCTTTATTGATTACTGCGACGTAAAAGGTCACGTGAAAATCTTCTCTTCTCAGAAAAGAGAAATGCTGGAGGGAAGGAATGTCCCCATCCTTCTACCGTATTTGAGAATAATCAGGTCCGTATGGTGCACGCGTGTTTGCACTCATGAAGCTGTCGAACTATATCAGGCAATTGGTTTTCAGCTTTATTCGTAGAAAACTCATCGAAGTTAGCCGAGATTTAGTGATCTCCCAGTAAGCAAAGACATAGAATTCATTAAATATTTCTGATTGATTAAGAAGAGGTATAAAGCCTTTAGAGTGCACTTTGCAGCGTAGGTGTTCTGAAAAAAGGGAATTCTGAATTTGTCTCCAACGAAACACATTTTTATTAAATAAACCGTGCATTTCTGATATTAGTCAAAGACGTTTGCAGTTTCTTCGTAGAGAACTCACCTGAGTAAGCCTTCTCCTTTTAAATATGTATATCCTGCGGAATCCTGGAGCGTAGGCCCTCAACTCACTCGATGTGGAGGATTATCGCAGACTGTTCCAGTCCAGTAGGCGGACAGCTCAGCTTTTAGTGATTTTGTGTTCGAAGTTACTTTAACTGAATAAGGTACCCTCGGGTACGCAAAAATGCTCTTTTTTAGGACACCATCGTCTAAAACGGATGAAGAAGATACCGCTACGGATTTGGACAGATCTTTCAAATCAACGAAGTCACACAAGCTAAGAAAAGAAGATTTCATGAAATCTCCGAAAAAGAAAATCAAGAAAGCAGAAACGGCAAGGAATGTCCAGGAAGAATTATGTGAAGTGCTGAAACTAGGCACAATGCGGATAACATTCATGATCTATCTGTTAAGGAACAAGGGGATTTAATACCAGAATTTGGCTTAGAAACAATCAAAATGATGATACACCAGCAGCCGGGCAGGAAGTCTCTGTATTATTTTGAGAAAGTAACAGGAAAACAAGGAGTAGAAGCAGAGCAGGAAGAAAAAGATAAGGGAACAAACTAGAAACACATTTTTCCAAAGAAGGAGAATGAAAATCACAAAAGAAATTTGCAAAACCAGCCCAAAGCTCAGAGCCGATGAAAATTGAAAAGAAAAATCGCTTCGAAAGATTAGATCCTCAAGTTGACGCTGCAGAAGGAGGAGCCAAAGAAGATGAAACTCCGTTCCCCATAGTAGTATTTCAGCAAGGACAAATCGATTGTAGTAAAGTTGAAGGATATCTATGAGAAAACTGCATTGATGAATTCGAAGCTGGAATGAAAGGCCAAGCTACCTTCGTTCAGTTGAAGGATAAAGAAGAATATCGTGCAGTTACAGAAATGCTTAACAAGTAAGGGGTACCTTTCCACACCTACCGAATAAGCTGGGAAAAACCAATAAAAGTAGTACTGAAAAATTTAACCTGATAAAATCCCAGAAGATGCAATCTTTGAAGATATACAAAGAAGGAAATTCCCGATCATAAAAGTGAAACAATTCTGAAGATCCCGCAAAAACAATTTCAAGAAACTCCAAATCTGGCATCTAGAATTATAAGGAAAACCTCAAGTGGACAAGCGATTTATAACCTCAATAATATATTTAGCATAAATATTGTAAGGATCTTAAGTTTTACTAACGTTTATTTTGTTTTAAATCTTTACTATCACTTCTTCATTTCTACTTCTGGCCAGAATTAAAAGCGTTAAATTATTTATAAAAATTTGTCTTGCTAAAGCCAAGTACTTATGTTGTGGCTTTTTGCCAAGCAAGAGAGAGGGAGGAGTTATTAGAAGCAGGCCGCTTGCCATAGTAGCTTTACTCGGTTGCTGGTTGCCTTCAAGGCCAGAGGTTTAATCCTCTTGATAATTTTAAACGTTTCGTAGTGTTAGCAGCTCTCTGTACTACATACGGATTTTGTTAAATAACGGCTATTCTTAAAGTTAGGCACTTGTATATTAATCCAAACTTAGTTTTAGTTAAAGTTTTCGTTAGTAGTTTTATATTCTTACGTTCAGACCACAAGTGGTTGGTCTCTGTATTCCGAAGTTCCGGAAAGCTCTGTAAAGATAGAAAAATAAAGGGTTTCGTATACCCTTTCTGTCTGTATTGTCTACTTCACCATTTATTGAACATAGCTTGAGTAAGCTCCCTGTTCCGAGTCAGGACAGTTCATGTTTCCAAGGCAAGTAAAGAGGAACACAAATCCTGATAATATCAGCATAGAAAAATGGAAGCCTAAGAAAACAAGAAAAATGTTGTAAATGCCATGAAGCGCACAGAAGCAATGTATGAAAGTTAAAAGAAGAAGATAAGCCCACCCGTAATTTTTGCAAAGAACCACATGTATGTAGTTATCGTGGATGCTCTGAATAACGACGCATATTTGAGAAAAACCTGTGCAGAAACCTAAACCTTCCATCCCAAAAGCAGAAGACTTTCCGCAAATAATTACCGCTGAAACATCTGAAGAATAACCTAGCAGGAAACTCTACAGTGAAAAAACACAGTCAAGAAAAGGTGCAATCTTAAATTAATTCAATGCAGCAGTTTCATGGTTCCGAGATGAAAAAGTGCACAAATTGTTAGGAACCTTCATCGAACATATTGATCGTGTCAAAAAAGCAAATACTACATTAGAAAAATTAACTGCAGGATTGAAAGCAGCCATGTGCTTCGTACAAATTGCAGAAGACGAAAATTAGATATGTATCTCAATTAATTATGCAGAATATTACAGGACTTGATCTTATTTTCACAAAATTTAACTCAATTCACAGCTCACTGTTTCAAGCAGCATCTCGCGGGGTCAGTTCATGGAAGGGTGGATCTCTCACGTGATTGGCTTCGGTGAATAACTTTTGAACGCCTACAGAGAGGATTTCTCCCACCAGCGAAAGGACTTCTCCACACTCCAATGCAGTAAACAGAAGCTTGACCTTGAGGCTTTGCCATCTCGACCATCTTTCGTCTTCGGACGCAGTGCTCATGCACCCTTGATCTATTTTAAAATTACGAGCGGCCAATGGCCTACCCGATTTATTGGTAAAAACGCTTATGTAGTTCAGAGCATTAGCGAAATTAACGATTCAGGATTCAAGATATAACCTCCATTAAAATTTTGCAAAAGGTACATATGCGCGATTACGCAATAATGGTATTGAATTCTTGTTCTAGTTACACTGCGTTATTTAAGGTTATTTTCTAAAGTTTTTTTGAATGGTTTGACTTCTACCATTGGACAACAACGGTTATGTTTAAATATTCGGAGATGTGTATTTTCAATTAAATTTTTCTGATAGATTTGTTTTAGAGAAACAGATTCTCTGCCACTGCATTTTCTAAGAATATCGTTCATAACGATTTCCTCTCTAAATGACAAAAAATTATTTCCTTTGCAAGCACTTAAAGATTGGTAGAAACAGCTATAGGTCCTCAAAGCTATCAGGCTAACGAATCTTTTATCTCAAGGTAATGGTCAAATCAGAAAATATTCCTATAAATAATTTTGATACTTTTAGCCAATTTTGGATGTAAGTAATCTTCCTAGTAAGCAGAGACATGCAATTTTCTAAATATTTATGAGCTTTTACAATTTAAGCCTTTATACTACCCTTTGTAACACACGTCTTTTGAAAAAAAAAAAAAAAAAAAAAAAAAAAAAAAAAAAAAAAACCCGCCGGAATACTTGTATAGCATAATACGTTTTCAGTAAATAAACAACGCGTTTCTAAAATTAGTCAATTTAGTTTGATATTTATTCGTACTCAGCAGGGCCGAGATGACCTCTTAAGTTTAAATCTCGCCAATTCTTTCTATGAAATTAGGCTCAGTAATTGATTTGTGTTGTAAATTTTCAATATCTACTTCAATTTTACAGGTGGTCCTGCCGTTGTACCCGCACCGAATGCAGTTGTTCCAGGCTATTTAGGTCATCCAGGCTATGCACTTCCAGGTAATGAACAAGTCACGAAATAATTTTGCTAAACCAGTGCTTGAATTAGTTGGGAAATAAAGATTCTTCAATTAAACAGAAATATGCATTTATTGAAATTTCTCGTGGGTTAAGAGGCGCTACTAAAATGTATTTTTGCAGTTAAAAAGTACTTTTTAATTCACGTGTTTGAAGAAATGCTCGGAAATAATTTATTGTGTTTTAATCGTTTGACAGATAAGGGTTTTCGATAAGAAAGCACAAATTTCTCAAAACTGCTATGAGAAAATATTGTATTTTCATTTTAATGCGAAAATTCTGTTGGTATTCTATACCTGCATTTGTGAACTTTTAATATATTGCTTTAAATTCTTTGACATACTCTAATATGCACATATATATATACAGTCAAAAGTCGTTAATTCGGACACCCATAATTCGGAATGATCTATAATCCGGACCTCAAAAATAAAATCTTTCTGTGCATGCGCCGCGTTGACACATGTGCACAGGCGTTTACGCGTGCGCGTAAGACGTTTTACGACTGCGCATATGAGTGTGCGCAAGTGCGGAATACGTTTTCGCGTGCGCGTTTTATGTATAATGGACGTATAAGCTAAAATTATCTAATTATCTATTTCATTTAATGTTGATGATTGCGTTCTTCCTTAATTTTCGAATTGGATCCGGCTTATTATTTTTTGCGGACTGTAAGAGCAATTTTATAAAAGTAAGCGTAAACTTTCGATTATATCAAATAGAATTTCCGATATATATATGTTAATATGTAAACTATCTAAAGCGAAAGCATGTTTTGAAATCCGAAATGTGTTTATCAATTTCACGCTGCTCGGCGGGGGCGTAATGAATTGGAAGTTGATCTGTCAGCACTATTATGTTTATCTACTATTATGCACTTATCTTCAGCGCAGATGCTTTTATTTTATTTGGCTTATAATTCCTTACCAAATGTAGTATTTCATCTCGATATGCCCCGTCTTTGATATGATTTAAAACAAGTTCCTCGTCATTATAATTCGCTTCCGATAGCGAAGAAAGTGACAGAGGTTATTGAAAACGAAAAAATTTCGATTGGCAAATTAGTCGGTGTTCTCGACACAGCAATTATAGGACTTGAACAGCGGAACTTTGTAACTGAACAAGAAATTATGTCTGTTTCATAGAATGAAAGAGAAAGTATTATCACATGAAACGAAGCAAAACTTAAACAACTTACATTGAAAGAAATGTTTAATAAAGTAAACAAATAATTATTAAGCTTTTTCTTTTTGCAGATTTTGATACCCTTTAGATCATAATTGTTCTTTATTTCATAAATTACGGTTTCATATTTTTAATTTTAGAATTTCTGCATGCCATCTTACCAGATTTAAACTGATGATCTATAATCCGGAAAAATCGATAATCCGGAATCGCCGAAGTCCCGATGAGTCCAGATTAACGACTTTTGACTGTATATATATTCTTACAGACATCACACAAATATTAAAGACCGTAATACAGTAATATATACAGTAATTAAAGGCTCTTTCTCATAAATTGTTTCATGGATGTTACTGCTTAAGTCTACTCTTTCTATGTAATTACGATAAATATTTTATATGAAATTAGGTTTTTCCAATGAATTTGTGTTGGTGATTTTCTATATCCTCAATAACAGTTTAGTGAGAAAACATATGAGTGGTTGCCCAGCACTTGCTTACTTTTCTGCTTCAATGTTTAAATATATAAAGGGTTACAGTTATTTTTTGTGTTTTGACTACAATTATTGGACTAGACAGTGTTGACTACAACAGCTGTGTCTAAATATTGGGACTTGTATTTTTTGTATTCTCTAATGAACATGATTTAGAGAAACATTTTATCTTTTGATGTGTTTTCTCAGATAATCATGATATAGAGAAACATTTAATTTTTGATGTGTTTTCTCTGATGATTTGGTTCATACCAAATTTGTCTGGAAATGAAAAAAGGGTAATTTTCTTCGGAATGGTTTTCATCGTAAATGTTTCTATAAATAAAGATTACATCTCTTCTGTTGTGCAAATTACCTTATTTTTGCGGGCTGAATTCGCTCGAGCTAGGCTTTTCAGAGAAATGATAACTTTTTAAAATTTAACTGAAATAGCAGAAACTTTCTAAATAATAATGCAAACAAATTTAATGGTAAAAAAAAAGTAGATTCTTTTGAAATGCGAATTTGATCAAGTGAAATAAGTTTCACAATCAGGCTGGAAATTTTACCAGAAGGCGTTACTAATTAAAATAAGAAGAAATAATGAACACAAAGTCTCATATGAAAAGGATTAATTAGTTCTGCAACCTTAATAATCGAAGTATGAGAAAGCATCGGACAATGGATATGAACATATTACCTGAAGAATAACATGTTAAAAAAATTGACAGTTACTTAAGAGGAGAAATAGAGATCTAAACAGTAGAAAATAAGCAGTACAGTTTCTAATATTCAATACTAAGAATACATTTAAGAATAGAATTATAGTTCGTTACGTCACAAAATTTTCTTATAGCTGTCGTCCGGTGCTGCATTTTGCTGCATTTATATTTTTCTCTCTCTAGTTAGAATAAAACTCCTAGATAGACACATGTGAAGAAATAATTATTTTCATATTTTCGAGGTTACCACATTATTATTTTCCTTAAGGATATATTTTTATCTCTACCTGTAATTATATAAAGCCATACTAATAAATATGGTTACGAAACTGGGAAATTGTTAAATAAATCAAAATCCTAGTGTTATTGCGCAAAGTTAAATATTTGTAGAAACATGGGAATAAGTTCGAGGCCATGCATGGCAACGAGTCTGTGCATAGCGAGGTCAAAAATAAATTAGAAAATATAAATGTTTTAGATACTTATCGCGAATTCCGAATATTAGTGATGTTCCCAACAAACAACTCCGAATATTAGTCAACACATTAAATAATTTTGATTGATAAAAAAGAGGTATTGAACCAATTTTAGCATTTAAAGTGCACTTTCTAACGCATGTATTTTGGAAAAACATCCCGGAATGTTTCTGAAATATATTAATTTTGCAGTATGTAAACAGTAAATTTCACTTATTTGTCAATTTCATTTAAAGTTTATTATTAAGAATTTTAAATATTTGAAGATATCTTTTTTGTATCAACTATCTCTAATGATTATTCTTTAGAGAAATATTTTCCCTACCATTATTTTTTGAAAAGGCTTCTTCTGTAAATAACAGAAAAATTGTTTCCTTCGGAAGGATTTCAATCGTAAAATTTCCGGTTAGAAAATATTGCTTTTCTTCTATAGTTCAACCGTCTCGAACGCAGGCCTGGTTGGCATTCTGCCAAAACACTTAGACTAGTCTTAAAGGGGCTTTATTGATTACTGCGACGTAAAAGGTCACGTGAAAATCTTCTCTTCTCAGAAAAGAGAAATGCTGGAGGGAAGGAATGTCCCCATCCTTCTACCGTATTTGAGAATAATCAGGTCCGTATGGTGCACGCGTGTTTGCACTCATGAAGCTGTCGAACTATATCAGGCAATTGGTTTTCAGCTTTATTCGTAGAAAACTCATCGAAGTTAGCCGAGATTTAGTGATCTCCCAGTAAGCAAAGACATAGAATTCATTAAATATTTCTGATTGATTAAGAAGAGGTATAAAGCCTTTAGAGTGCACTTTGCAGCGTAGGTGTTCTGAAAAAAGGGAATTCTGAATTTGTCTCCAACGAAACACATTTTTATTAAATAAACCGTGCATTTCTGATATTAGTCAAAGACGTTTGCAGTTTCTTCGTAGAGAACTCACCTGAGTAAGCCTTCTCCTTTTAAATATGTATATCCTGCGGAATCCTGGAGCGTAGGCCCTCAACTCACTCGATGTGGAGGATTATCGCAGACTGTTCCAGTCCAGTAGGCGGACAGCTCAGCTTTTAGTGATTTTGTGTTCGAAGTTACTTTAACTGAATAAGGTACCCTCGGGTACGCAAAAATGCTCTTTTTTAGGACACCATCGTCTAAAACGGATGAAGAAGATACCGCTACGGATTTGGACAGATCTTTCAAATCAACGAAGTCACACAAGCTAAGAAAAGAAGATTTCATGAAATCTCCGAAAAAGAAAATCAAGAAAGCAGAAACGGCAAGGAATGTCCAGGAAGAATTATGTGAAGTGCTGAAACTAGGCACAATGCGGATAACATTCATGATCTATCTGTTAAGGAACAAGGGGATTTAATACCAGAATTTGGCTTAGAAACAATCAAAATGATGATACACCAGCAGCCGGGCAGGAAGTCTCTGTATTATTTTGAGAAAGTAACAGGAAAACAAGGAGTAGAAGCAGAGCAGGAAGAAAAAGATAAGGGAACAAACTAGAAACACATTTTTCCAAAGAAGGAGAATGAAAATCACAAAAGAAATTTGCAAAACCAGCCCAAAGCTCAGAGCCGATGAAAATTGAAAAGAAAAATCGCTTCGAAAGATTAGATCCTCAAGTTGACGCTGCAGAAGGAGGAGCCAAAGCACATAAAACTCCGTTCCCCATAGTAGTATTTCAGCAAGGACAAATCGACTGTACTAAAGTTGAAGGATATCTATGACAAAACTGCATTGATGAATTCGAAGCTGGAATGAAAGGCCGAGCTATCTTCGTTCTGTTGAAGGATGAAGAAGATTATCGTGCAATTACAGAAATGCTTAACAAGTAAGGGGTACCTTTCCACACCTACCAAATAAGCTGGGAAAAACCAATAAAAGTAGTACTGAAAAATTTAACCTGATAAAAATCCAGAAGAGGCAATCTTTGAAGATCTACAAAGAAGGAAATTCCCAATCATAAAAGTGAAACAAATCCAATGATCCCGTAAAAACTATTTGAAGAAACTCCAAATCTGGCATCTAGAATTATAAAGAAAAACTCAAGTGGCCAAGCGATTAATAACCTCAATAATATGTTCAGCATAAATATCAGCATAGAAAAATGGAAGCCTAAGGAAAGACTTACGCAGTGCTTTAGGCGCCGGGAGTGGGGACACTCCCAGCCCCTATGCACAAATCCAAAAAAATGTTGTAAATGCCATGGACCGCATGGACGCAATGTCTGCACGTTAAAAGAAGAACATAAGCTCACCTGCATTTTCTGCAAAGAACCACATGTATGTAGTTATCGTGGATGCTCTGAATAACGACGCATATTTGAGAAAAACCTGTGCTGAAACCTAAACCTTCCATCCCAAAAGCAGAAGACTTCCCGTAAATAATTACCGCTGAAACATCTGAAGAATAACCTAGCAGGAAACTCTACAGTGAAAAAACACAGTCAAGAAAAGGTGCAATCTCAAGTTAATTCAATGCAGCAGTTTCATGGCTCCGAGACGTAAAAGTTCAAAAATTGTCAGGAACCTTCATCGAACATATTGATCGTGTCAAAAAAGGAAAGACTACATTAGAAAAACTAACTGCAGGATTTAAAGCTGCCATGTGGCTCGAACAAATTGCAGAAGATAAAAATTAGATATGTATCTGAATTAATTATGCAGAATATTACAGGGCTTGATCTTATTTTCACAAAATTTAAGTCAATTCACAGCTCACTGTTTCAAGCAGCATCTCGCGGGGTCAGTTCATGGGAGGGTGATTTCCACGTGATTGGCTTCGGCGAATAACTTTTCAACCCCTACAGAGAGGATTTTTCCCACGAGGTAGGCCAGTAAACAGAAGTTGACCTCGAGGCTTTGCCATCTCGACTATCTTTCGTCTTCGGACGCAGTGCTCATGCACCCTTGATCTATTTTAAAATTACGAGTGGCCAATGACCTACCTGATTTATTGGTGAAAACGCTTAAGTAGTTGAGAGCATTAGCGAAATTAACGATTCAGGATTCAAGATATAACCTCCATTAAAATTTTGCAAAAGGTACATATGCGCGATTACGCAATAATGGTATTGAGTCCTGGTTCTAGTTACACTGCGTTATTTAAGGCTATTTTCTAACGTTTTTTTGAATGGTTTGACTCCTGCCATTGGACAACAACGGTTATGTATAAATATTCGGAGATGTGTATTTTCAATTAAATTTTTCTGATAGTTATGTTTTAGAGAAGCAGATTCTATGCCACTGCATTTTCTAATAATATCGTTCATAATGATTTCATCTCAAAATGTCAAAAAGATTATTTCCTTTGCAAGCACTTAGAGATTGGTTGACACATCTATAGAACCTCAAAGCTATGCAAACTAACGAATCTTTTATCTCAAGGTAATGGTCAAATTAGAAAATATTCCTATAAATAATTTTGATACTTTTAGCCAATTTTGGAGGTTAGTAATCTTCCTAGTAAGCAGAGACATGCAATTTTCTAAATATTTCGGAACGTTTACAATTTAAGCCTTTATACTACCTTTGTAGCACACGTCTTTTGAAAAAAAAAAGCCGGAGGAATACATCTCTAGCGAAATCATTTTTCAGTAAATAAATAAGGCGTTTCTAAAATTAGTCAATTTAGTTCGAAATTTATTCGTACTCAGCTGGCTCGAGACGACCTCATCAGTTTAAATTCCGCCAGTTCTGTCTATGAAATTAGGCTCATTAATTGATATGTGTTGTGAATTTTCAATATATACTTCAAAGTTATTTCTACTTCAATTTTGCAGGTGGTCCTGCTGCTGTAGCCGCAACGAATGCAGGTGTTCCAGGCTACTTAGGTCATCCAGGCTATGCTCTTCCATGTAATGAACAAGTCACGAAATAATTTTGCTAAACCAATGCTTGAATTAATTGGGAAATAAATATTTTTCAATTAAGCAGAAATATCCATTTATTGAAAGTTCTCGTAGATTAAGAGGCTCTACTAAAATGTATTTTTGCTGCTAAAATTTTTTTTTAAAATTCATGTGTTTAAAGAAATGCCCTGGAATAATTCACTGTGTTTTAACCCTCTGACCGATCAAGGTTTTCGATAAGAAACCACAAATTTATCAAAACTGCTATGAGAGAATATTATATTTTTATTTTAATGCAAAACTTCTACTGCTATTCTATACATACGTTTGTGTACTTTTAATATATTGCCTTAAATTCTTTGATATACTTTAATGTGCACGTATATATACGTACTTAAAGACATAAAAAATATACTACGCCGTAATACAGTAATATATACAGTAATTAAAGACTCTTTCTCATAAATGTATTCAGTGATGTTACTGCTTAAATGTACTTTTTCTATGTAATTATGATAAATATTTTATATCAAATTAGGTTTTTCCAATTAGTTTTTGTTCGTGATTTTCTACATCCTCTATATATAGAGAAACATTTAATTTTTGATGTGTTTTCTCTGATGATTTGCTTCATAACGAATTTGTCTTGAAATGAAAGGAGGGTAATTTTCTTCGGAATGGTTTTGATCGTAAATTTTTCTATTAATAAAGATTATATGTCTTCTTTCCTGCAAATTAGCCTTATTTTTGCGGGCTGAATTCGCTCGAGATAGCCTTTAAAGTCGTAAACTAAACTGATACAGCAGAAAGTTTCCAAATAAGGTTGCAAACAAATTTAATGGTAAAAGAAAGTAGCTTCTTTTGAAATGAGAATTTGATGAAGTGAAATAAGTTCTACAATTAGGCGGTAAAATGTACCAGAAGGCTTTACTAATTAAGATAAAAAGAAGTAATGAACACAATAAGTAAGACTCATGTGAAAAGGATTATAACAGCAACCTTAATAATCCAACTATGAGAAAGCATCGGATAATGTATATGAAGATATTACCTGAAGAATAACAACTTAAATTAATTCACAGTTACTTAAGAGGAGAAATGGAGATCAAAACAGTAGAAAATAAGCAGTACAGATTTTAATCGTCTTGTCAATACTAACAATACATTTAAGAATAGAATTATAGTTCTTACCTTAGGAAATTTACAGTTAGGGAATTTGCGACGATATGAAATTGATGTGAGTTTACGTCACAAAATTATGTTACAGCTGTCGTCAGGTGCAGAATTTAAATTTTTCTCCCGCTAGTTTCGATAAAAATTCCTAGATACACACATGTGGTGAAAGAATTATTTTAATATTTTTAGAGGTTACCAATTTATTATTTTCTTTAAGCAACAATTTTTATCTCTACCTGTAATTATACAAAGCCATGCTAATAAACATGGTTACGAAACTAGACAAATTTTAAATAAAGCAAAATTCTTGTGTAATTGCGCAATGTTGAATATTTGTAGATACACGGGAAAGAGTTCGAGGCTATGTATGCCAACGAGTCTGTGCATAGCGAGGTAATAAATAAATTAGATAATTTAAATCCTTTAGATTCTTATCGCGAATTACGGATATAAGTGATCTTTCCAATAAACAGAGACTTACAATACATTAAATATTTTTAATTGATAAAGAAGAGGTACTGAACCAAGTTTACCATTTAATGCGCACTTTATAACGCGTGTATTTTGAAAAAATATCTCGGTATGTTTCTGAAATATATTAATTTTGCAGTATATAAACAATAAATTTGACTTATTAGTCAATTTCATTTCAAATTTAAATATTAATAATTTTAATTATTTGAAGATATCTTTTTTGTATTCACTATTTCTAACGATTATTCTTTAGAGAAATATTAGCCTACCATTATTTTTTGAAACGGCTTCGTCTGTAAAGAAAAAAAAAATTATTTCCTTCAGAAGGATTTCGTAAAATTTCTGGTTAGTAAAAATTCCTTTTTTTCTATAGTTCAACCGTCTCAAACGCAGCCCTGGTTGGGATTCTGCAAAAACACTTAGACTAGTCTAAAAGGGGCGTTATTACTTGCTGCGACGTGAAATGTCACCTGAAAATATTCACTTCTCTTTAAAGAGATATGCTGGAGGGAAAGAAACTCCCTATCTTTCCAGCCTATTTGAGAATAATTTAATACGGTCCGATAGGTAATATAATACGGTCCGATAGGTCCATGCGTGTTTATAACTATGTTCTCGGATGAGGCTGTCGAATTGTACCAAGCAATTGTTTTTTAGCTGATTCCGGATGTTAGTAATCTTTCCAGTAAGCAGAGACGCGCAATTTACTAAATATTACTGAGTGTTTACAATGTAAGCCTTTATGCTACTCTTCGTAACACACTACTTTTGAAAAAATAGCTGGACTACTTCTAATAGTGTAATAATTTTTTAGTTAATAAACAACGCGTTTCTAAAATTATTCAATTTAGTTTGAAATTTATTCTTACTCAGCTGGCCCGAGAGGACCTCCTCAGTTTAAATCTTGCCACTTCTGTCTATGTAATTAGTTTTAGTAAGTGATTTGTGTTTTGAATTTTCAATATCTACTTTAAAGTCATTTCTACTTCAATTTTGCAGGTGGTTCGGCTGCTGCTGCTGCAGCCGCACAGAATGCAGGTGTTCCAGGCTATGCACTTCCAGGTAATGAACAAGTCACGAAATATTTTTGCTAAACCAATATTAAGAATTAATTGAAAAATACAGATTTTTTTAATTAAGAAGAAATATCTATTTACCGAAAGTTCTGATAGATTAAGTGACGCTACTAAAATGTATTTTTGGTGTTGAACCGTAGTTTTTAATTCATGTGTTAAAAGAAATACCCGGAAAGTATTCATTGTGTTTAAACCCTCAGACCTATCAGGGTTTTCGCTTAGAAAGCACAAATTTCTCAAAACTGCTATGAGAAAATATTATATGTTTATTTGAATGCAAAAATTCTGCTAGTATTTTATACCTGCGTTTGTGTACTTTTAACATATTACCTTGTACAGTTGCGCGCCTCCAACCTGCACGCAACCAAGTGGTGACAGCTGAAACTGGAAATTAGACAGAGTCCTGCGAAGGGTTTAAGTCCCTTTTTATTCAACTTTAGAAATTACAAATGCGTGCTCTTGACGCTCACAAACTACGCCGACCCGGCGGTTAAAATAAAAAATAAGAACCTGAAAAGATATAATAACAAGAGACTAACTACGAGGCTCTCTAAACGTAACTAACCTCACCGCGTTTTACAATACCGCTGCTAATTCTGCAAACTTTGAATATCACGTTGAACGATTAACAATTGGCCGAGACAAGCACACAGGCCGAAACGCGTGGTTCTTCAATTTCTGGCTAACTACCTCCGCGCTCGTGAAGTAAGAACTGCACATCTCGAACTCGTTTCCTTTCTATTTAACTCAGAATACTTCCGCTGATAATTTGAATCCTTGCACGTTCTACTAAAATTTACATACTCTGGCATTGGCATTTCCAGGGAAAACTAAGGCTTGACAGGAAAGATAGTTTAAATTTAAAATAAATGTTCGTTAAAATAAATAGAAACCCTACATTTGCCGCTGCCAGAATTTGGAAAACTTGGAAGCAGGTCCTACAAACGACCTGTTGTAAAGTTTCTACAATTCTAAACTAACTTTTAAGAGCCTCGTTTACATAAAAAAATCTTATGTCACAAATGGTATACTAAATTTCTGTAGATACCTGTAGATACTTATTTAAATCTCTCTTCTTACAGCAACTTTTCCTGGACTTCAGCAATCAATCTTGTTCTTTTCCTTCCAGCATCTGGAAGGAATAAGTATCAGTATCTTTCTAAATACATTATAATTTACACTTTCTTGACACTGAATACATTTTTGTTTTTAAACGATTTATTTTCCTTAGTTACTGCTTACTTCACATTCATTCAAGTATTCAAACATTAATTTAGCTTTACCCTGGCTCTCCACCATGTGTCAAACAGGAAGATTCGTGTTTTAGTATTACAACACTTTCCCTAACCACCATGATTTGTTAGAATTCAACGACCAACTAGCCACACCTTACTCGACATTCTACAACTCGATGAGCTACTTTAACATTCTTAAAATTCAAGTGTAGGTGGAGAACCCTACAAAACACATTCATTTTAACTTCCCCCTCATTCATCTTTAGACATGCAGGCTTTCGCTCTAAAGCATGATTTTATCTACAGTTTAATACTTAAATTTTGAATTCATTGCTTTTGAGCATTTACTTTTAGGATCTAAAATTTTATGCTTCTAGACTAAATTCTACTTTTACATAACATTCAAGTATTTACGTATATTTACAAAATTCTAAGACATATGATTTTTACAATTTCCCATAAAATGAATAAGAGAAAATAAATTTTTACTTTACTCATTCTTCGCTAAGCTGGCGGCACTGAAACTAAAGTTTTTATTAATACAAGAATACGAAGTTATTTTTATCTTCGGCCAAATTTTGGCTTTAACATAACAGAATTAGTCTTTCGACCAACAGAAACTGCTTGTTCTTAGATTTTATACTTAAAGAAAATAATACTTATGTCTTAGCTAAATAAAGTAAAACAAAACTAAGTCTCAACCGAGACATATTGACTTTCGTCAAAACATAGAACTTCGTACTTACGCATAACATTTCGGAACAAAAGAAAAATTTTATAGAAGATTTTAACTTATCTTTGAGTTTTCGATGATTGAAACTCCGTCATTGTTTTCTGGCAGAACTGTTCCCACGTGATAGGTTTCATGGACGTCAATCTTCTCTTTACTGACCTCCGAGTGTCGTCCACATTAGTTTTTCTTTTGCGTCCTCTGCATGCTGGCCTCTTGGCGTAGTAGTCGTCGGGTTGCTGTCTTTTTCGTTTTTCCATTGGACGGCTGGTCTTGACGTCCTCCGGTCTGGAGTCCTTCTTGAATTTCTTCTGTTGTTGCTGGTCTTTTCGTTCCTCCTGCTTTCTTTTTAGTTTCCAGAACGGCGGCCTTGTTTACACCTGACTCTCTAACCCTGGGAGCGTCTCCTTGATGTATAATTTCTACTGCGATACCTTGTAGGTGGTGTTTTCCTCTTTACCAAGGTTTCTTTACGCGGTGGCTTTGCATTCTTGTTTTTCTTAAATGCTGGAGTCTGAAAATTTTCGTTCTTTCTTTTCGGTACCGTCGCCTGGGTTGTAGAAGGGCTAGGTCTCTCTTCAGTTCTCTGCTTCTTGGGTGGTGGAACGGGTGACGTTATTTCGGGACCTTCTACTTCTTTTACGCTTGAGTCCTGCAAGAAACTTTTAAGGATTTTAAAATCATTTTGATTATAGTATTTTTTCACCTGGTCTGGACTTGCTTTACAGATTTCCCCTCTCTCGTTCTTAAGGTCCAATACGACTCCTTTGATTTCCTGAATTACATAGGGGTCGTCAAATTTTGGAGCTAACTTTGCAGTAAAATTGTCTGGGGCACTTGATAAAGAAAATTTCCGCTTCAATACTTTATCCCCAACTTTAAAATCTGCTTCACGGCGTTTTCTATCGTAATATATTTTTTGCTTATTTCTTGCCGTATCCGAGCTTTTAAGCTCCTGGTCAATAAGTTTTTGCTCATCTTTCTGTTTAAACTCTTGCTCTCTTTCTTGCACAAAGAATAATTTATCTAAAGGCGTAATTAACTTTCGGTCTAAAAATAATTCTGCTGGAGTTTTTCCCGTAGTATCGTGATTTGCCGTTCTTAAAGCATAAGCTAACTCATTTATGTAGCCATCCCAGCGCTTGTGATGTGTGCTAACGTAACTGCGAATTATTTTTACAATGTTTTTATTAACTCTTTCTGCTATGTTTGCCTGTGGTCTATACGGAACCATTTTGATATGACGTATGCCAAGTCCAGTGCATATGTTTTCAAATATTTGAGTAAGGAATTGTTTTCCGTTATCGTTAATGACTTTTATCGGTGCACCGTATTTTAAAATGTATCTGTGTAAGAATGCATCTGCGACTGTTTTGGCTGACGCGCGTTTAAGTGGAACAATTTCTGTCCATTTTGAAAAATGATACAATTACTAAAAGAAAACGATTTTTATTTAACTCGCTCTGGGGGAAGGGACCAAGCAGATCTATGCCTAAAATTTCATTCGGAAATGTAGCGCGAATGCTATTTAAGTACCCGGCCGGGCTGTAATTAATATCATTTATTAACTGACATTGATTGCAGGACCTGACATACGCAGTTACTAATTTGTATAATTGCGGGAAATATACCGCCTCGCGTACCCTTTTTAAAGTCTTTCTGACCCCTAAATGACCCGCTGTTTTCGCGTCGTGTAATTCCTTCAAAATGCTTAATCGAAGCGAGGCTGGGATGACTGGTTTGTACTCGAGATTTTCGTTTGTTGTTTTCGTATAAAATAATAAATTATCTAGTATTTCATAGTTTTCTGCTCTATTTCTTATCGCATCGATATCTGTGTGCTCAAAGCTTTCGGGGTCTTTCAAATATGCATAGATACTTCCAAATTCAGGATAAGCTTTCAGTTCAGCGATAATTGTATCTCTAGAATCTAAAATGTTTGAAGTCAACACAGCACATTTAAGTTCATTACCTTCATCGTCCAGTTTTATACGAGAAATTGCGTCAGCTACATTGTTTTCCTTACCCGGTTTATATTTTATTATTATATTATATTCTTGGAATTTTGAAGCCTATCTTATTAACCTGGGCGTTAGGTTTTTACCCGAGTAAAGTCTACCAACAGCCGCATGATCCGAGAAGACTGTTACTGGCGCTTTGCCGAAATAAACTCGAAATTTGTGTACAGCCATTAATACGGCTAATGTTTCTCTCTCTGTAGCTGCATAATTCCTTTGTGTGTGATTCAACGTTTTATTTCAACGCTTGATTGCTCTTATTTTTGAATCTTGAGTTTCTATACCCTTTTGCGAAATTTTATAACCCAGATATTTAAGTTCTTTAGTTGCGAACTTGCATTTTGAGGCGTTAATTGTAAGACTGACCTCTTTTAATAATTTAAACACTTCTTCTAGATCTTTAATATGTTGTTCTAACGTACTACTCGTTATAATTATATCATCTAGATAGATTAAAGTCGATTTTCCTAGGACAGGCTTTAGAACAATGTCCATAGCTCTCTGGAATGTTGATGGGGCCCCACACAACCCAAAGGGCATGCGTAAAAATGCATAAGTGCCCGATTTTGTTATAAACGCCGTTTTATGTATGTCTTCGGGTTTCATAGCTATTTGATAGTAGCCAGACGTTAAGTCCAAAGTAGTCATGTATCTAGTAGATTTAATGTTTCTAATAATTTCCTCTATAACCGGCAAAGAGTAAACTGGGAATTTAGTAATACTATTCAGTTTTCTGTAATCGATAGCAAACCTCCAAGCCCTTTTATCCGAAGGAGGAAACTCGTTCTTTTTCCTACATAGTGCGACTGGACTCGCGTACTCACTATTTATGGGCGTTATTATTTTGTTCTTTAACATTTCCTGAATATGTTCTTCGATGATTAGGTCTTTTTGTTTATCATAACGATACGGTTTAGTCCTACAAGGTTTTTTGGCAGTTAACTGTATCTGATGCGTAACTATTTGACAGCTACCAGGCTTTTCTGAAAACAAGTTAGAAAAATTACTCACCACTTGCTGGATGGCTTGACTTTCATGGTCATTCAAATGGCTAAGGTCAACTTGAGGTTGTTCCACAGGTTCCACCACCCTCTGGTCCATCTCCAGCACAATAGAACTGTCCTGAAAATTCAGTTTGGCCCTCGCGGCCCTTAAAAACTCCATACCTAAAATAAGAGGATTTTGCAGATGTTTTACCACAAAAATTAATACCTTGAGGCTTTCCTCTTTTACTTGTATGTTTAATGATACTTTCCCGATGCAGTGACAGGTTTTTCCTTGCGCCGCTATAATATCTCTGTTTTTGTTTCTAAATAATCGTAACCTATAAAAATTCTTTTTGAAGAATGTCTCACTCATAAAATTACCTTCTGCTCCTGTATCGATGAGGGCTTCTACTGGTACATCGCCAACCAGGACTTGTATAATTGGTAGATGTGAGTTTTTTACGATGACCCTATTTAAATGTCTTTTTGAGGGTTTTTTTTAAAACTTCCGGGGTCTGGACCCTCGCTTTCACCGGCCGCTCTACTCGTTTAAAGCTTTCCTTTCAACTTCTGCCTTCTGGGTACGCGGACGTTTGTTTTCAAATTTCCTTTTTGGGCCTTGACCTTCGAGGTTCGATGAGTTAGCTTGATAGCTCTTTCCCCCATAAGAGCGTAGTATGTAGGCAATAAATATCTCTTTTTAGTCAATTTCTTTTATAATTTATTATCATTAATTTTAAATATATGAAGATATCGTTTTTGTGTTAACTACCTGTAACGAATATTCTTTAGAGAAATATTTTCCGTGCCATTATTTTTTGAAATGATTTCGTTTATAAGTTGGTCTGTAAATATCATATAATAATTATTTCCTTCGGTATGGTTTCGATAGTAAAATTTCCGGTTAGTAAAAGTTCCGTTTCTTCTACAGTTCAACCGTCCCAAAAGCAACCCTGGTTGGCATTCTTTCAAAACACTTAGACTCGTCTAAAAGGAGCCTTATTACTTGCTGCGACGTGAGAGGTCACCTGAAAATATTCACTTTTCTTTAAAAAGATATGCTGGAGGGAAAGAAAGTCCCCATCTTTCCACCCTATTTGAGAATAATACGGTCCGATAGGTCCATGCGTGTTTATAATTATGTTCTCGGATGAGGCTGTCGAATTGTACCAAGCAATTGTTTTTTAGCTGATTCCGGATGTTAGTAATCTTTCCAGTAAGCAGAGACGCGCAATTTACTAAATATTACTGAGTGTTTACAATGTAAGCCTTTATGCTACTCTTCGTAACACACTACTTTTAAAAAAATAGCTGGCCTACTTCTAATAGTGTAATAATTTTTTAGTTAATAAACAACGCGTTTCTAAAATTATTCAACTTAGTTTGAAATTTATTCGTCATCAGCTGGCCCGAGATGACCTCCTCAGTTTAAATCTTGCCACTTCTGTCTATGTAATTAATTTTAGTAAGTGATTTGTGTTTTGAATTTTCAATATCTACTTTAGAGTCATTTCTACTTCAATTTTGCAGGTGGTTCGGCTGCTGCTGCTGCTGCTGCAGCCGCACAGAATGCAGGTGTTCCAGGCTATGCACTTCCAGGTAATGAACAAGTCACGAAATATTTTTGCTAAACAAATATTAAGAATTAATTGAAAAATAAAGATTTTTTTTAATTAAGAAGAAATATCTATTTACCGAAAATTCTGATAGATTAAATGACGCTACTAAAATGTATTTTTGGTGTTGAACCGTAGTTTTTAATTCATGTGTTAAAAGAAATACCCGGAAAGTATTCATTGTGTTTAAACCCTCAGACCTATGAGGGTTTTCGCTTAGAAAGCACAAATTTCTCAAAACTGTTATGAGACAATATTATATGTTTATTTGAATGCAAAAATTCTGCTGGTATTTTATACCTGCGTTTGTGTACTTTTAACATATTACCTTGTGCAGTTGCGCGCCTCCAACCTGCACGCAACCAAGTGGTGACAGCTGAAACTGGAAATTAGACAGAGTCCTGCGAAGGGTTTAAGTCCCTTTTTATTCAACTTTAGAAATTACAAATGCGTGCTCTTGACGCTCACAAACTACGCCGACCCGGCGGTTAAAATAAAAAATAAGAACCTGAAAAGAAATAATAACAAGAGACTAACTACGAGGCTCTCTAAACGTAACTAACCTCACCGCGTTTTACAATACCGCTGCTAATTCAGCAAACTTTGAATATCACGTTGAACGATTAACAATTGGCCGAGACAAGCACACAGGCCGAAACGCGTGGTTCTTCAATTTCTGGCTAACTACCTCCGCGCTCGTGAAGTAAGAACTGCACATCTCGAACTCGTTTCCTTTCTATTTAACTCAGAATACTTCCGCTGATAATTTGAATCCTTGCACGTTCTACTAAAATTTACATACTCTGGCATTGGCATTTCCAGGGAAAACTAAGGCTTGACAGGAAAGATAGTTTAAATTTAAAATAAATGTTCGTTAAAATAAATAGAAACCCTACATTTGCCGCTGCCAGAATTTGGAAAACTTGGAAGCAGGTCCTACAAACGACCTGTTGTAAAGTTTCTACAATTCTAAACTAACTTTTAAGAGCCTCGTTTACATAAAAAAATCTTATGTCACAAATGGTATACTAAATTTCTGTAGATACCTGTAGATACTTATTTAAATCTCTCTTCTTACAGCAACTTTTCCTGGACTTCAGCAATCAATCTTGTTCTTTTCCTTCCAGCATCTGGAAGGAATAAGTATCAGTATCTTTCTAAATACATTATAATTTACACTTTCTTGACACTGAATACATTTTTGTTTTTAAACGATTTATTTTCCTTAGTTACTGCTTACTTCACATTCATTCAAGTATTCAAACATTAATTTAGCTTTACCCTGGCTCTCCACCATGTGTCAAACAGGAAGATTCGTGTTTTAGTATTACAACACTTTCCCTAACCACCATGATTTGTTAGAATTCAACGACCAACTAGCCACACCTTACTCGACATTCTACAACTCGATGAGCTACTTTAACATTCTTAAAATTCAAGTGTAGGTGGAGAACCCTACAAAACACATTCATTTTAATTTCCCCCTCATTCATCTTTAGACATGCAGGCTTTCGCTCTAAAGCATGATTTTATCTACAGTTTAATACTTAAATTTTGAATTCATTGCTTTTGAGCATTTACTTTTAGGATCTAAAATTTTATGCTTCTAGACTAAATTCTACTTTTACATAACATTCAAGTATTTACGTATATTTACAAAATTCTAAGACATATGATTTTTACAATTTCCCATAAAATGAATAAGAGAAAATAAATTTTTACTTTACTCATTCTTCGCTAAGCTGGCGGCACTGAAACTAAAGTTTTTATTAATACAAGAATACGAAGTTATTTTTATCTTCGGCCAAATTTTGGCTTTAACATAACAGTATTAGTCTTTCGACCAACAGAAACTGCTTGTTCTTAGATTTTATACTTAAAGAAAATAATACTTTTGTCTTAGCTAAATAAAGTAAAACAAAACTAAGTCTCAACCGAGACATATTGACTTTCGTCAAAACATAGAACTTCGTACTTACGCATAACATTTCGGAACAAAAGAAAAATTTTATAGAAGATTTTAACTTATCTTTGAGTTTTCGATGATTGAAACTCCGTCATTGTTTTCTGGCAGAACTGTTCCCACGTGATAGGTCTCATGGACGTCAATCTTCTCCTTACTGACCTCCGAGTGTCGTCCACATTAGTTTTTCTTTTGCGTCCTCTGCATGCTGGCCTCTTGGCGTAGTAGTCGTCGGGTTGCTGTCTTTTTCGTTTTTCCATTGGACGGCTGGTCTTGACGTTCTCCGGTCTGGAGTCCTCCTTGAATTTCTTCTGTTGTTGCTGGTCTTTTCGTTCCTCCTGCTATCTTTTTAGTTTCCAGAACGGCGGCCTTGTTTGCACCTGACTCTCTAACCCTGGGAGCGTCTCCTTGATGTATAATTTCTACTGCGATACGTTGTAGGTGGTGTTTTCCTCTTTACCAAGGTTTCTTTACGCGGTGGCTTTGCATTCTTGTTTTTCTTAAATGCTGGAGTCTGAAAATTTTCGTTTTTTCTTTTCGGTACCGTTGCCTGGGTTGTAGAAGGGCTAGGTCTCTCTTCAGTTCTCTGCTTCTTGGGTGGTGGAACGGGTGACGTTATTTCGGGACCTTCTACTTCTTTTACGCTTGAGTCCTGCAAGAAACTTTTAAGGATTTTAAAATCATTTTGATTATAGTATTTTTTCACCTGGTCTGGACTTGCTTTACAGATTTCCCCTCTCTCGTTCTTAAGGTCCAATACGACTCCTTTGATTTCCTGAATTACATAGGGGTCGTCAAATTTTGGAGCTAACTTTGCAGTAAAATTGTCTGGGGCACTTGATAAAGAAAATTTCCGCTTCAATACTTTATCCCCAACTTTAAAATCTGCTTCACGGCGTTTTCTATCGTAATATATTTTTTGCTTATTTCTTGCCGTATCCGAGCTTTTAAGCTCCTGATCAATAAGTTTTTGCACATCTTTCTGTTTAAACTCTTGCTCTCTTTCTTGCACAAAGAATAGTTTATCTAAAGGCGTAATTAACTTTCGGTCTAAAAATAATTCTGCTGGAGTTTTTCCCGTAGTATCGTGATTTGCCGTTCTTAAAGCATAAGCTAACTCATTTATGTAGCCATCCCAGCGCTTGTGATGTGTGCTAACGTAACTGCGAATTATTTTTACAATGTTTTTATTAACTCTTTCTGCTATGTTTGCCTGTGGTCTATACGGAACCATTTTGATATGACGTATGCCAAGTCCAGTGCATATGTTTTCAAATATTTGAGTAAGGAATTGTTTTCCGTTATCGCTAATGACTTTTATCGGTGCACCGTATTTTAAAATGTATCTGTGTAAGAATGCATCTGCGACTGTTTTGGCTGACGCGCGTTTAAGTGGAACAATTTCTGTCCATTTTGAAAAATGATCTACAATTACTAAAAGAAAACGATTTTTATTTAACTCGCTCTGGGGGAAGGGACCAAGCAGATCTATGCCTAAAATTTCATTCGGAAATGTAGCGCGAATGCTATTTAAGTACCCGGCCGGGCTGTAATTAATATCATTTATTAACTGACTTTGATTGCAGGACCTGACATACGCAGTTACTAATTTGTATAATTGCGGGAAATATACCGCCTCGAGTACCCTTTTTAAAGTCTTTCTGACCCCTAAATGACCCGCTGTTTTCGCGTCGTGTAATTCCTTCAAAATGCTTAATCGAAGCGAGGCTGGGATGACTGGTTTGTACTCGAGATTTTCGTTTGTTGTTTTCGTATAAAATAATAAATTATCTAGTATTTCATAGTTTTCTGCTCTATTTCTTATCGCATCGATATCTGTGTGCTCAAAGCTTTCGGGGTCTTTCAAATATGCATAGATACTTCCAAATTCAGGATAAGCTTTCAGTTCAGCGATAATTGTATCTCTAGAATCTAAAATGTTTGAAGTCAACACAGCACATTTAAGTTCATTACCTTCATCGTCCAGTTTTATACGAGAAATTGCGTCAGCTACATTGTTTTCCTTACCCGGTTTATATTTTATTATTATATTATATTCTTGGAATTTTGAAGCCTATCTTATTAACCTGGGCGTTAGGTTTTTACCCGAGTAAAGTCTACCAACAGCCGCATGATCCGAGAAGACTGTTACTGGCGCTTTGCCGAAATAAACTCGAAATTTGTGTACAGCCATTAATACGGCTAATGTTTCTCTCTCTGTAGCTGCATAATTCCTTTGTGTGTGATTCAACGTTTTACTAAAAAATGCCAGAGGATGGCTATTTTGCATAAGAACCGCACCCACGGCATAGTCCTACGCATCTGCTGCAATTTCCAGGTTTTCGTCCCCCTCCGGGAATTTCAAAACAGAGGCATTGATGAGCGCTTCTTTTAATCTTTCAAATGCGGTATTTGCTTCCGCTGTCCACGTGAATTTAGTTTTCTTTCTTTTAATTACTAACAGGGGTTCAACAATATTAGCGAAATCTTTTATGAATGACCGATAATAAGAACATAACCCAAGGAAAGAAGAAAGTTTCTTGGCGGTGTTGGGCGGTGGGAAATTCTTGATTGCTTTTATTTTTGAATCTTGAGTTTCTATACCCTTTTGCGAAATTTTATAACCCAGATATTTAAGTTCTTTAGTTGCGAACTTGCATTTTGAGGCGTTAATTGTAAGACCGACCTCTTTTAATAATTTAAACACTTCTTCTAGATCTTTAATATGTTGTTCTAACGTACTACTCGTTATAATTATATCATCTAGATAGATTAAAATCGATTTTCCTAGGACAGGCTTTAGAACAATGTCCATAGCTCTCTGGAATGTTGATGGGGCCCCACACAACCCAAAGGGCATGCGTAAAAATGCATAAGTGCCCGATTTTGTTATAAACGCCGTTTTATGTATGTCTTCGGGTTTCATAGCTATTTGATAGTAGCCAGACGTTAAGTCCAAAGTAGTCATGTATCTAGTAGATTTAATGTTTCTAATAATTTCCTCTATAACCGGCAAAGAGTAAACTGGGAATTTAGTAATACTATTCAGTTTTCTGTAATCGATAGCAAACCTCCAAGCCCTTTTATCCGAAGGAGGAAACTCGTTCTTTTTCCTACATAGTACGACTGGACTCGCGTACTCACTATTTATGGGCGTTATTATTTTGTTCTTTAACATTTCCTGAATATCTTCTTCGATGATTAGGTCTTTTTGTTTATCATAACGATACGGTTTAGTCCTACAAGGTTTTTTGGCAGTTAACTGTATCTGATGCGTAACTATTTGACAGCTACCAGGCTTTTCTGAAAACAAGTTAGAAAAATTACTCACCACTTGCTGGATGGCTTGACTTTCATGGTCATTCAAATGGCTAAGGTCAACTTGCGGTTGTTCCACAGGTTCCACCACCCTCTGGTCCATCTCCAGCACAATAGAACTGTCCTGAAAATTCAATTTGGCCCTCGCGGCCCTTAAAAACTCCATACGTAAAATAAGAGGATTTTGCAGATGTTTTACCACAAAAATTAATACCTTGAGGCTTTCCTCTTTTACCTGTATGTTTAATGATACTTTCCCGATGCAGTGACAGGTTTTTCCTTGCGCCGCTATAATTTCTGTGTTCTTGTTTCTAAATAATCGTAACCTATAAAAATTCTTTTTGAAGAATGTCTCACTCATAAAATTACCTTCTGCTCCTGTATCGATGAGGGCTTCTACTGGTACATCGCCAACCAGGACTTGTATAATTGGTAGATGTGAGTTTTTTACGATGACCCTATTTAAATGTCTTTTTGAGGGTTTTTTTTAAAACTTCCGGGATCTGGACCCTCGCTTTCACCGGCCCCTCTACTCGTTTAAAGCTTTCCTTTCAACTTCTGCCTTCTGGGTACGCGGACGTTTGTTTTCAAATTTCCTTTTTGGGCCTTGACCTTCGAGGTTCGATGAGTTAGCTTAATAGCTCTTTCCCCCATAAGAGCGTAGTATGTAGGCAATAAATATCTCTTTTTAGTCAATTTCTTTTATAATTTATTATCATTAATTTTAAATATATGAAGATATCGTTTTTGTGTTAACTACCTGTAACGAATATTCTTTAGAGAAATATTTTCCGTGCCATTATTTTTTGAAATGATTTCGTTTATAAGTTGGTCTGTAAATATCATATAATAATTATTTCCTTCGGTATGGTTTCGATAGTAAAATTTCCGGTCAGTAAAAGTTCCGTTTCTTCTACAGTTCAACCGTCCCAAAAGCAACCCTGGTTGGCATTCTTCCAAAACACTTAGACTGGTCTAAAAGGAGCGTTATTACTTGCTGCGACGTGAGAGGTCACCTGAAAATATTCACTTTTCTTTAAAAAGATATGCTGGAGGGAAAGAAAGTCCCCATCTTTCCACCCTATTTGAGAATAATACGGTCCGATAGGTCCATGCGTGTTTATAATTATGTTCTCGGATGAGGCTGTCGAATTGTACCAAGCAATTGTTTTTTAGCTGATTCCGGATGTTAGTAATCTTTCCAGTAAGCAGAGACGCGCAATTTACTAAATATTACTGAGTGTTTACAATGTAAGCCTTTATGCTACTCTTCGTAACACACCACTTTTAAAAAAATAGCTGGACTACTTCTAATAGTGTAATAATTTTTTAGTTAATAAACAACGCGTTTCTAAAATTATTCAATTTAGTTTGAAATTTATTCGTGCTCAGCTGGCCCGAGATGACCTCCTCAGTTTAAATCTTGCCACTTCTGTCTATGTAATTAGTTTTAGTAAGTGATTTGTGTTTTGAATTTTCAATATCTACTTTAAAGTCATTTCTACTTCAATTTTGCAGGTGGTTCGGCTGCTGCTGCTGCTGCTGCAGCCGCACAGAATGCAGGTGTTCCAGGCTATGCACTTCCAGGTAATGAACAAGTCACGAAATATTTTTGCTAAACCAATATTAAGAATTAATTGAAAAATAAAGATTTTTTTTAATTAAGAAGAAATATCTATTTACCGAAAATTCTGATAGATTAAGTGACGCTACTAAAATGTATTTTTGGTGTTGAACCGTAGTTTTTAATTCATGTGTTAAAAGAAATACCCGGAAAGTATTCATTGTGTTTAAACCCTCAGACCTATCAGGCGTTTCGCTTAGAAAGCACAAATTTCTCA
Organism: Stegodyphus dumicola; assembly: GCF_044657685.1. Lineage (NCBI taxonomy): Eukaryota > Metazoa > Arthropoda > Arachnida > Araneae > Eresidae > Stegodyphus > Stegodyphus dumicola. Next base: position 28,189,889 of record NC_140779.1, on the reverse strand, counting down.
AAACTGCTATGAGAAAATATTATATGTTTATTTGAATGCAAAAATTCTGCTGGTATTTTATACCTGCATTTGTGTACTTTTAACATATTACCTTGTACAGTTGCGCGCCTCCAACCTGCACGCAACCAAGTGGTGACAGCTGAAACTGGAAATTAGACAGAGTCCTGCGAAGGGTTTAAGTCCCTTTTTATTCAACTTTAGAAATTACAAATGCGTGCTCTTGACGCTCACAAACTACGCCGACCCGGCGGTTAAAATAAAAAATAAGAACCTGAAAAGAAATAATAACAAGAGACTAACTACGAGGCTCTCTAAACGTAACTAACCTCACCGCGTTTTACAATACCGCTGCTAATTCAGCAAACTTTGAATATCACGTTGAACGATTAACAATTGGCCGAGACAAGCACACAGGCCGAAACGCGTGGTTCTTCAATTTCTGGGTAACTACCTCCGCGCTCGTGAAGTAAGAACAGCACATCTCGAACTCGTTTCCTTTCTATTTAACTCAGAATACTTCCGCTGATAATTTGAATCCTTGCACGTTCTACTAAAATTTATATACTCTGGCATTGGCAGTTCCAGGAGAAAATAAGGCTTGACAGGAAAGATAGTTTAAACTTGAAATAAATGTTAGTTAAAATAAATATAAACCCTACAACCTTAACTTCTTTGACATAATTTAATATGCGCGTTCATACAGACATCAAAAAATATTCTAGGCAGTATATATATATATATACAGTAATTAAGGACTGTTTCTCATAAATTTATTTCGTGATGTTACGACTTAAATCTACTTTTTCTATGTAATAATTATAAATATTTTATATAAAATTAGGTTTTCCCTATGAATTGTGTGTTGGTATTTTCTATACCATGAATAATAGTTTTGTGAAAAAAATATGAGTGATTGCCCAGTACTTGCTTAGTTATCTGCTTCAATGTTTAAATATACAAAGGGTTATTTACAGTTATTTTTTGTGTTTTGACTAGAATTATTTGACTAGAAAATTTTAACTACAACGGCTGCGTTTAAATATTCGGAGGTATATTTTTTGCATTCTCTAATGATTATGATTCAGAGAAACTTTCCATCTGATGATGTGTTTTCTCTGATGATTTGGTTCATAACGAATTTGTCTGTGAATGAAAAAAGAGTTATTTTCTTTGGAATGCTTTTGATCGTAAATTTTCCTTTTAATAAAGATTACATTTCTTCTGTTATACAACTTACCTCTATTTATTCGGGCTGAATTCGCTCGAGCTAGCCGTTTTAGTGCATTTTATAATATTTTTCAAAGTCGTAAATTTAACTGAAATAGCAGAAAATTTCTAAATAAGAATGCAAACAAATTTAATGGCAAAAAAAAGTAGCTTCTTTTGAAATCAGAATTTGATGAAGTGAAATAAGTTCTACAATGGAAAAGGGGAAAGGGTTTTAGAAGGCGTCACTAATTAAGGTGAGAAAAAATAATGAACACAATAATTCAGCCTCATATGAAAGGAATTAGTTCAACAACCTTAATAATTGAATTATGAGAAAACATCCGACAATGGATATAAACATATTACCAGAAGAGTAATAACTTAGATTAATTGACAGTTAGTTAAGAGGAGAAATGGAGATCTAAGCAGTACATAATTAGCAGTATAGATTTTAATCTTCTTGTCAATACTAAGAACACATTTAAGAATAGAATTATAGTTCGCAGCTTAGGAAATTTACAACTGCGGAATTTGCGAAAATGTGAATTTGATGTGAGTTTACGTCACAAAATTATGTTACATGTGACGTCAGGTGCTACATTTTGCTGCATTTAACTTGTTCTCCCGCTAGTTTGGATGAAAACTCAGAGATAACACACATGTGAGAAAACTTTTATTTTAATATTTTCCAGGTTACCAATTTATTCTTTCTTTAAGCAACACGTTTAGTTTCTACCTGTAATTATACAAAGCCATGCTGATAAAGATGGTTACTGAATTAATCAAATGTTAAATGAATCAAAATCCTGGCGTTATTGCACAAAGTTAAAGAAAGAGCTCAAGGCTATGCAAACGAACGAATCTCTGCATCACGAGGTAATAAATAATTTAGAAAATATTCTTACAATTCTTTTAGTTACCTCTCTCGAATTTCGAATTTTAGTGATCTATCCAACAAGCATAACATAGAATGCATTAAATATTTTAATTGATTATGCAGAACCCATTTCAGCATGTAAAGTGCACTTTTTAATGCATGTATTTTAAAAAAACATCCGGGAATATTTCTGGAATATAATATTTTTCCAGTATATAAACAATAGATTTGTCTTATTAGTCAATTTCATTTCAAATGTATTCCAAGGGCATTCCCGTAACTTTGCCTTTTCAATATAGATAATGAAATTAGTCTTTGGAAATGATTTGTGTTGTGATGTTTCATTTTCTTATTCAACTGTATTATATTATAACTTTCCAGATGCCTCTGCTGTTGCGACCGCTCAGGGCTATGATCATGCAGGTAATGTACAAACCACAAAATATTCTTATTCATACTTTATGCCAAATGATTTTTGAAGTAAGCAGAAATATAGATTTATTGAATAGTTCTAGCAAATTAAGTAAAACTACTAAAACCGATTTCAGCTTTTAAATTGAAATTTTTAATTATGTTATTGAAGAAATACTGGGGAATTATTTTTCAATATTGTAATACATTAAATAAACAAAATTAATTTCATGTTACACAGCAATTAAAGATCGTTTTTCCGCTTCTAAACAGCGTAATTTCATCCTTAATCATACTTAATATTTTAAATTCTACCTTCTGCATGTAAGTATGATTAATATTTTGAATGAAATTAGATTTAGCCAATTAATTTTGTGTTTTCGTTGATTTTTTACATCCTGTATTAAAATTTTGTAAAAAGAATACTCGTGTTCATTACCCTATACTTGCTTTGTTTCCCGCTTCAAAGTTGTAAAGGATTATATCCAGTTATTTTTCTCTTTAGCTAGAACGTTTTGAAGACAACGCTTTTATTTATAGATCCAAGATATGATTTCTGCAAGCTATCTCTAATGATCAGGCTTTAAAAAATATTTTCCCACCATTGTTTTATCTAAAATGTTCGTCCACAACAATTTCGTCTGTAAATGATAAAATAATTATTTGCTTTTCAGGGATTTTGATCTTAGTTTTCAGTTTTAAATGATGAAATAATTATTTGAACACTCTGAGCTTTCTCCCTACCTAGAAGTGTCAACGGCAGTCAAATTGACTGCTCAGCGAATTAAATGTATATATCAAATTGTAAATGCTTTATAAGGCTTTTAAGAATATTAATTATAGGTGTTTAAGAACTTCTTTAAAGAACAACAGATTATTTTTATAAAAATAGATAAATTACCCTTAATAAAACACCTTTCGTAGCTTTTCGCAACACAATGTTTTCAATCTGTTTCAAACGTTTTCAACAGCACAGAGGTTTTGCACAACACAACGTTTTTAGTACTGGAAGGACTTTTCCCATTTTTCCCACACATAATATGAAAATGTTTTACACACATAACTGGTTTTGTTGTTTTTACAAAGTCCAATCTGGCACTGATATCTTTTCTTCGAGAGTCTATTGCTAGATTCTTTGAGCAATCCTGAGCTTTTAAATTTAAATGGAGCTCTCTTAACTCCTTTGCTAACCGAAATAGGAAGCTGTGCCATGTAATATTTTTACCACTCAATTTATGGTATATAACGTAGGCATTCGTTCTTGCTAAATCCAGCATATTTTAGGAAACATGCTCAGGCTATCTACGTGAAGTAACCCGAACAGAATATTTACGCGTCATCTGGTCAAAGATATCAACTCCACATTTAATTTTGTTGTAGAACTCTACAGTTTCTGGAAGTTTCTTCTTATTTTATGAGTCTACATTTACACTCCGGGTATAAGATACTTAGTAGTCGGACATTTGTATTCCTTTTTCCCTGATAGACCGTCAGTGTAGTTTCACCATTCTTTAGCAAAACTGTTTCAAATAGCCGGGTTTTGATTTGTTTATGTTAATGCGGAATTTCTTTTCGATGTCTCCTTACTGTGCCCACAGAACTTGTGTTTTTCATTTTAAGTCATTTTAAGTTTAGCTAATGATAGTGAAGAAAAATAATTGTCCTCAGTCAAATGTCTACCTGAATTTCTTAGAAGACACATTACTTCCTGAAAATGTAATGTGTCAGGAAGACTTTCAGGTTCACTTCTCGTCTACGAAGAAAGTTTTCTGATTGGAAGGGAAGTATATCCTGTTGTAAATAATCAGTGAATGAAAGGAATGTGTACGCCATATGTTTTTAGCGGATAAAGTGTTTTCTGAGCGAGATAACAAGATAAATGTATCCAATAAAACTAGCAGTCAATATGACTGCTCGTGGCGCTTTTAGGTATAACTAATAATATCTTTGATAATTTTAATTTTATTCGATTCATATTTGGTACCAATAATTTTAAAGTTTCTTTTAGGAAATTCCAAAATTTTGTGACATTTTTAGGTAGAGGGTTTTTTAGGAATTTAAGGTAAAATTTCGAAAGCAGTCAAAATGACTGCTCTGGATCTTAAATATTTCCAGTTTATTGAAGAGAAAAATTTTTTCTCTCTTTGTTTTATAGTTTGAAAAGTCCGGGCAGCATATTTCACAAATGCTCATCTGTGTAGCTACCGAGGGAGGGGCTTCTAGGTTGCACCAATGGGCTTCCAGTGATATTTCTATCATGTCAAATAACCCTTTGACGCGCTTTAAGCAAGATGGTTGGAAACATTTTGTCATGCAATTTCCTGTACAAAATAATTAAAGCATAGTCGATTTCTTCTGAAAATGTTCATTTTGAAGTTAGATCAAATGTAAGCAACTGTGAAGATTTCGCTACCATAATGAAAGAATTTTAAAAGAAATACAAACACATGTTGGATACTCCGCAAAACCTCGATTTTATCAATCTCGGTTTCTGTTTTCAAGTAACTAAATTTGTCAACATTCTTCATATCGAAAAATTTTGTATTTAAGCGTAATTGACTGCAAAATGGTAACTGTAATCATTACTTAAAATTCGTTTCTGTTACTACATTCAGTTCAGACGAAAAACCATATATTTATATACATTTGGAATACAAATTGCCATATAATTTTTAAATACAATTGCGTAAATTTATCGAGAGTAATTTAAAATCTCTCAATAAAATATTATTATTATATCTATATTTTGCATCTGGTGAAGAAATAGCATTTATGCCAGATTCATTTAATTATTCAGGATTCAATATACACTGGTTATCATAAATTAAGAAAAAAATCACAAAAATCACGATTACTGAAAAAGTTACATGTAGAATTTAACGAAACTTACCCACAATATATAACACATAGTAAGGTATCAAATAACATAAAAAGAAATTACCAGACAATTATGATAGTCTAGAAATTAGCACATGTATAAAATGAACAAATCGAAGGTGTCAGTTTGCTATAGGAAAAGTACCTTCAATATGGAATATGGTCGCGTCTAGAAGCAATAGAGCACATACAGCGATGCGTGATGCTTTCAAGTATGAGGTCTATGTTCCATAGGAAGCGAGAACCATTGCTCTTGCAAAGAAGTTGCAATCGCGGCAAGGGTCTGAAGGGGCGGATTGAGAGCAGTTAGACGTCTCTCTAAAGCATCTCAAACGTGCTCGATAGGCTTCAAATCCGGGGATCGAGCTGGCCACTCCATGCGCATAATTGTTTCCTGTTGAAGATAATCATTTACGATGCAAGCCCTGTGTGATCTTGCGTTATCCTCCTGTAACAGGAAAGCAACACCTATTGCCCCGGCATATGGGCGCACACAAACTTCAAGGATGTCATCTCTATAAATCTGAGCATTTCCGGTTCCTCTTGGAAAAACATGGAGGTCTGTGCGTCCACCCAAAGAGATGGCACCCCAAACACAGACACTGCCTCTTCCGTATGCATCTCTTTCACGGATGTTTGACGGATGATAACGGGTTCCAGGTTTTCTCCATATCAAATAACGCCTACTATCGCTTTCTGGACTAAACCTGGACTCATCCGTAAAGAGAACAGCCCCCCACTAATGAAGCGTCCAGTAGACATTTTGTCTTGCCTACTGCAAACGGTCCCTCCTATAGCGTGACTTGAGCGGGACGCAGAAGGCTGGTCGCCTCGCATACAGACCACCTTCCCGAAGCCTTCTACGCATAGTTGACGTTGACAACAACCTTCTGGTGGCTGCAGCAAGGGAGGATCTAAGAAGAGTCTGAGTAGCGGTTCTATTCCTGCGTGCACATAATGTCAAATATCGGTCATCGGCGTTCGTTGTAGCAGTTGGCCGTCCTTGGCGGAACCTCCTAGATGCCGAATCTGTGGTCTGAAATTGCCTCCGAAGTCTATGAACCACAGAAGGACTCATATTTAGCCATCTGGCCACTTCTGTTTGACTTTGTCCTGCCGAATTGGCTATCTCAGATTTCTGAGGTCGCTATCACACTGAAATATGTGGGCTTGCTCTCAAACATGGACTTTTATGCTCCTCGCAGATGATGTATTCCGAGTGCATTGCTACTAATTGGCATATCGCAATTTCGCTCAGCTACGCTTACTTGGCAACATATTCAAATTTTACACTGTTTGGCTTAATTTGAGGGAGTTGTCGCTATTTTTGTGAATTTTCCTTAATTTATTATAACCAGTGTACTACTTAAAATATTACAAATGCTGTTATTTTGCAAAGAGAAAAACTATGCGACGGATAAAAGAAAAATACATGCAAATTAAAAATGTTACTAATATTTAAGCGGAACCATATCTGTACTAAAAGGTACGAACATTTCTCAAATAAAATTTTATTTTAATTAGAGTTACTCATGGCTCATCAGAATTAGTTGATGTTGTGAATGCTATGTCAAATTGAAAAGAACTTGAAATACGTAACAACAGACCGAAATATGGTTTCTCAGTATTTTTTAGAAATTTCATTTGTGCTGCTACAGTTGCATACTGTTGTTTAAAACTTTACTTCAGTAAGTAAAGTTCTTCTGTATTAATTTCCATTAAATGATTTTAATTTAACATTAAACTACCTTTCAAAACGGTACACATTATATATATATTTGCATACAGGCATATTAAAAATTAAGCTGCCTAGTCTGAAAATTACAATCTGAGTTTCAAATTACTAAGGTAAAAATTGTTATAACTCCTTCATATTAAATTTGACATGAATATTCATTTGCATTCATGTTAAATATTTGGCATGTTAAATTTGAATTTTAATAACTGGTCACCCTTAAATGTATTGTCTGTACAAGAAATACTTTTCAAAAGGAATGAATTTATCTTGTTCCCAACGAATATATTTAATTTATTAATATATAATTTCTAATGTTACAATAGATATAATTAGGTCATACAGAATATATATTTTAAACACTTTCAAAAACAAAACAAAAAAAAAAAAAAAAAAAAAAAAAAAAAATGCAAGCACTGAAATAAGATAATACTAGATTCATTGTAATACTTCCAGGCCCTCTCAGCTTAATAAAACATATATATGTAGTTTTTACTTTCAAATAACATGAGGAGAGCACATTTAAAGCATAATTTTTGTTTTATTTTACTACTATTAAATAAATGAAATAAAAGAATAAAAGGTAAAAGTTAATAATTTCACTGGTAATCTCATGGTGAAACGAAGTCCGACAGTTATACCAGGATCATATAACGATGCGTAATGCTCAGTCCTAAGAAGGCACGTTCAAGGGCACGTCTTGCCCCCTTAAGGCTACTATGGACAAACATCTTGATGGACCTGCGGACCGTCTGTCTGCTTCCATTCCATCTGAGAATATCCGCTCGGTCTGGAACGCGTCTCGTCTCCAGCACTTCCAACTATCTTCTCTTGATCTGTAAGCTACACTAAACTTCGTCACGGCTCTGCTAAGTTGAAGTAGAAGTAAATGTTGTGGAACGAGCTACCGCTACACTCTGCCATCCTGCGGGGGCATCGTCCTCGATGTATGTTGAGTGGACATCACCATCATCATGAGATATCTGCAAAGTGAATAAAAAAAGAAAAAAAAGAGAGTATCAGGTCCTTAGATTTGAGCTGATACAATCATCAATCAATTTGACCATGGCTTCATATGGTCAGCCGCAGTACATGTCAAATTCGGTCCTTCATGACATCCTACGTTTTCGACTTCATTTCTGTCATTTGATTTAACAGCTATGATTTTATATGGTCCATGAAACTTAGATCGTAGTTTCAAACCAGTCCCATACTGAGTTCTCTGAATGGCTATCAAGTCACCTATTTTGTACAGTTTCGGTTTCTTCCGTCTTTTGTTAAATTGCTTACGATTCTCTCTTGTATTTCCAAAATGTTGTTTTTCGCATCTTCTCTCATTTCATCACGTTCTTGCATCAACTGCTTTAGATATTCTTCATTTAATATCTCACTAATCCTTAGATCTTCCTTATTCTTCATTTTCGTGCCTATGAGAAGTTCAAACGGTGAATATTTTGTACTTGTCGTAGTTGTACTGTTGATTATTCTCTGGACATCTGGAACATACTTAAACCATTTCATTGAATCCTCATGTGATTCACTCAATCTGTCCGTTACCTCTTGGAATACCAGTAGTAATTTAAACATGTTCTATGCCTTCTTCCGTACAATAAGCTGAAAATTCTTTCGATGCAAAGGCACTACCTCGATCTGAAATGATTCTGGCTGGATTCCTAAATACAGTCTGTTGTTGCCTCAATTTTGAAATGACGTTTTGCGTAGGTCGTGATTTCACTGGATAGAACCAAGTAAATTTCGTAAAAGCGTCGATCACAGTTAAAATGTGTTGGTATCTCTTGTTCGTCGATGGAAGAGGTCCAGTAAAGTCGACATGGTATGTACTCAAGGGAACGTTTTCTTTCGGTACGGGATGAAGAAATCCTTCTGCTTTAATAACTCTGGCAATACTGGCAGATCTTTACCATTTTCAAATTTATACAAAATATCATTTCTCAGGAAGAATCCATTTTCTTCTCCTTTCTCGAATAAATATTTGATCAATTTCACATGCTCATCTTCATTCGGTTGTTGTGCTAACCGAATTTTCTCAGTTATATCGGATGTGTATGATGTCAAAATTAAAGCATTAAGTAGGAATGCATCAGCATGTTTCATTTGTCTTCCTGTCGATGTACAATTTCGTAATCGAATTCTTCAATAAACATTGCCCATTTTGCAATCTTAGGAATTAAATCTTTCTTATCTAAAATTTTCTGAAAAGCATTACAATCAGTGACAATTTTGAATTAAGACCCTAATAAATAGTTTTTAAACTTCTTAAGAGCTTCTATTACTGCATGGGCTTCTAATTCGTTACTATAGAGTTTCTCTTGCTGCGGTGTTCTTACTCATATACTGAGGTTCGAATCCCGCGAACGGGCTGGCTGCATGGGCGTTTTCGTGGTTTTCCCCATGTGTAACGTGTATACGAGCCAGTTTCCCTTAGAAAGTCCTCCACGAAGGCATCCCTCCTTTTAGGCAGATAGCCCTAGTGTGCTTTGCCATAATTAAATACACCAACACACACACCATCTTACTCATATACTGGATTGAGTGATAATTACCATCATCAGACAGTTGGAGTAGTACCGCACCAAAGCCTTGACTACTATCCTCAGTATGAAGTTTTATTGGATATCCTTGAATAAATATATGTAGAACAGGTGCTTGAGAGAGAATTTCTTTTAATCTGCAAAATGCTTCCTGTTGTTCCGAATTGAACTTAAAACCAATACCTTTTCTAAGTAAGTCATTAGGAGGTTTAGCTACTTTAGCATAATGCGGAATGAATTTATTAAAATATTCCGTTAGTCCTAGAAAGTTTTATATACTTTTGGTACAGCCGTTTGCAACCAAAATACGAGGGGTACATCTACATGTTATAGCAGTCCTATATACAAAATTTCAACGTTCTGAGGCTACTCGGTTTTGAGCTATGCGATATATATATATACATACGCACAGACACCACAAAAAATTCTCTTCGGAATTCATTTTAAATTAGTTTTACAATTTTTTTTGGGGGGAAAGAGTCCTTTATCCTATCCTTACGTACAGATGTCACTCAAAAACATCGTTAAATTGCATTCGATAGCGGTGAAAATGGATATTTGCGTTGAAATATGATGCCTGAAACTTTTCGCGATTACAATGCTTCCTTTTCACTTCGTACAAGGAAGTAAAAAGGTCAGTGTATCTCGTATCTCTTAAGAAACTCACTTTCCAACTTAGGTTTAAAAAATTCTTCCCGAGTCTGCCTTCCCAGTGAAATTATATGCTATTTGTTTTCAGTGATTGACTAGTTTCAGTATTTTGATGTATAAATTTTTTTCTGTTAAAATTTATGCTATATCTAACTTTATTCTTAGAGAGCTTAAAAATCTTTCAAATAATAAAACTCTTGGAAGTGCCTTCAAAATATATAAAATTCTTACTGATATCTAACGTTAAATTCATCTACCACTTCCGCCTCTTTTTTAATGGATATGAGAGCCACTTTTATATATTTTTGGAATACAGCAAAGGCTGTCACCAGCTGTCTTAGTTGTTCGTATATCGCTCTTGTCACCGACATTCAGTCCCGGTTCAACACGAAAAGTTATCTCGTGGGTACGGTTTCGTAATGGATTAAATGTACACAGAACCGATGAAATTTATTTCTCCCAAAACACTTTATTGTTCTGGATCTTTTCTCTCAATATGGCATATGTCAATTACCACTTGAAATTACTAAGAGCACTGATCACATGGCAACACAAAGGTCCTCAAATACACATTGACCTCAGTAATGCATAGTTCGGACAGTGAGTTCTTAATACTCTCAGCTTAATTCTAAACTGAACATTGAACTAAACTGAAAACTGATGCTCTCTCAGGTCTTACGTGTTTTTTCTCCGGCCGTCGAGAAATTTTCAGTGCCTTCTTCTCCTCGAAATTGCTAGAACGAATGCATAGTTATGTAAGGCCAGTTATGCTCAGTTAATGTTACACAGGAGTAGACCAATGTACAGTTACACAAGGATTGGACTATAATGTTCGGCAAGTTTGGCGACTATCGGCAACTTCTCGCCAAATTGGCGAGATAGACATTTGTCTCAATGTTAAATGAGTTTGCCCTTGTAACGCTGTTTTTTCAGAGGTGCTTCACGCTCTGAGGCCTCTCATATCACTTTACTCCAGATATACTACAACCTACATATAATTTAACTAAAATTATTTCCATCTATACAAAATGCATAACAATTTTCTCAGTAAAATTACGTTTAAGCAGTGTTTTGGTAATTTTATATATCTGGGTTAAAATTTTGCAAAAAGGATATACGAGTAATAATGCAATACTTGCTTTTTTTGCTTCAGTGTTTAAATTGTAAAGTGTTATTATCAGTTATTTTTCGTTTTAGACGACAACTTTTCTGATTAGCTATCCTTAAGTATTCGGAGATATCATTTTATATTAACTTTCTCTAATGCTTAAGGAAACATATTCGCTGCTATTATTTTCTCAAATGTTTTCATTCATAGCGATTCCATCTGTAAGTAATAATATAATTATTTCCTTCGTGAGGATTTCGATCGTAAAATTTACAGTTTTAAATGAAGAAATTTTAACTCTTTCCAGTTTATTGATTAAAAAATGTTTCATGCTTCATCCGCAGTTTCACAAGCCCGTGCAGACACACTAGCTTACAATATTAAACAAAACTATGAAGCTAAGAAATTCTTTGGGAGTGCCTCTGGTGCTGCAGGTGCAGCAAGCTCAGGATTTGTGAAAAGGTCTGTAGATGGTGAAGGCAATGCAGATCCACAAAGCTATGGATTTCAAGGTAAAGTACAATCAGAAAATAACGCTATAAACATTTTAAGTACTTTTAGTTAATTCTGGGAATTAATGTTCTTCTCAGTAAGCGGAAATTTCAAATTTTTTGAAACTAAGAAAATATACTACTGAAGGTTACATATTAAGTATTCATTTAAACTGTACATCTAAAACCTTGTTTTTTCAAGACATATCTGCATTTCTCATGTACCTGTAACATGATGCATAGTAAACAGGAAATAAATTCAATGTTTTTCTTTTATTATGCAACTTACTTTTCAACTTATTCTTAACGAAATTATGTTCGAGTGAGCCTTCGCTATGCAGATATATGATGCATGTTTCCAGTGCAATTAATCTTTGCTTATGTTTAGAAGATTAAATATGAATCTAGCAAATTTAATTCGTAATTGAAATCTCACATATATTTCGAAAAATACGCTTTTTCTGAAGTTAGTAACACAAATTGAAAAAATAAAGAAATGAAATCCTTAGTTAATGAGTATCTTTTAAAGACTAAAATAGTCTGCTTAAATTTAAATATTATAAGCCAGAAATTTACATTTATTAAATATTTCATTTTTATTAAGAAGAAATTTTAAACTCATATCTATAAATTCTAGTTCCTAACCCGTTTTTCAGAGGAGTATCCTAGTTGTCCTGTGCACATGTAAAATGTTGCACCCTAATGTTTGGCATAAAATGATGTCCTACTCGTAATTATCTATTGGTGTTTTTCTGTATTAGGATTGTAGTATCTCTCCCTTTTTATACAATAAGTAAGTGTAGACAAACCTAGTGAAGAGCTAAGCGAATAATCGCTTAAGTTCAGTAACAGAAACATAATACTCAAGAAGGTTTAATTACCCTTCATTGCTTAAAATAAGGATTAACAGATGGCCTTTTTCTGAGGACGTACATCATAGCCTCCACTTGGGATTAAACTCAAAATTATAAGAAATAAAATCTTAACTAATGACTAACTAAAGAGATTTAGCCTAAGCTAACACTATTCTAAGTAGTTGGCCTCTAAATATGGAATTAGATAGCGAAGCTTTCATTTATTAAATATTTCATTATTATTAATTATCAAAGGTCCCGTAATACGACCGAGCATAGTAACAGTTTAGAGAGACGTGGCCAAAAAGCAAACGCGCGCTAGTCAGAAACTCTGCTTCTTTCTTCCGAAGTCAGTGGAACTTAAATACTACTCCTTCTGATTTGCATTAAACGCGATGTTAAAAAAAACATTCTGGTAAGGAATTTGTAAGCTGAAATTAGGAGAGATAGGAAAGGAGCTTTAACGTAAAAGTAACTGTTATAAACTTAGGATAAACCTTACAGGAGTAGATAAACAGGGTAGATAAAACTTTCCTCTTCCTTCTTTCCTGTATCAGTTCTGATTTTATTGCTTTAACGAAAATGAAGGATATTCTAATTTGAAAGCTGCAACATGCTTGAGTTTCATTGATTAAATCGAGGAGAAAAGGAAAATACTAATAAAACTCATACTTCATTTAAATATTGCCTGGATACTGCTTGTGTTAGCACTTTTCTCCTCAATGTTTCGAAATTTCAAAATTTGTTGTTTTACATCTGAATTTGACAGCAATTGACAGAGTGTAAATATGAAAAATGCGCTCTCTTGTCCAAAATCAGTAGATCAACTAGGCTAGTCTTTTCACAACGTTAGATCACTTATTTGGGGTCCGCCCAAATATTAGTGCAATTTCTGTATCAATTACTGGTACGATTGTGAGTAAGATACTTTGAAAACTTAGAAATTCCAAGCAAAAAACAAGATATTAAGAAATAAAAGAATACGACTAGTGTTTTTATTCTAATTAGAATATGAGTCAGTTTCCCTAAAATGTTCTCACTGAAGCCACATTTCCTAAAATGAAATAAAAATAACCTAAACGGGAAAGCTAGACTCAGGGGGTCACCTCTAAGGCCACCATTTATAATTCTAAACGATTTACCCTCCTATGAAGCTTGTCCTCTTAGAAAGATGAGATTTAATACCAAAATTTTACAGCCATACTGGTCACATTCAGAAGGGCAGGTCTAAGATAAATAGTTCATCGTTTGTTGTAAAAGTTCAAGAATTAACTAAATAAGTTTCGAATAAAAGGTCTATGAAAAAATTTAATATATTTTAAAATTATTTATAACATTGTCTAAATAAAAATTTAAATACAAAAATTCTCTTTAAAGCGATCACTGACGATAACAAGACTCTTTAGTCATCTTAGACAGATATTGTTTAATATATATCTTTCTTTATGTTCTCAGAAACACTGGTTATCCTAGGATAATAGTCACCAAGAAGATGCATTTTAATTATATATTCTTTCTGAAAAAAAATCTAATTATATATTCTTTCTGAAAAAAAATCTACATTTACATTTTATAGGTCTAATTTTATTTTAGGCTTCTCACTGAGTGCTGTAAAAACGAATGAGTTTCGTTCATAATCTGTTCCTGGAATGCCTGGAATTCTTCAAAAGCTTCCCTCCCGTTAGGCAGATAAATCTCACATGTTTTCCAATATGCTTCCTCCTGACATGTTTCATCATAACTCGCGAATCAACATCCAAAAGAGACTATACATAAAAAGAATAATGACACTTTTAAGAAGACGAATAAACTGAAACAAAATAAGAATTTTACAACAAAATAATAATTTTTACTCAAAGAATATTTGATTAACAATTTGATAATTGCTTAAACATTTTCCTTCATGCTTAAACATTTAGTTTCCTTCATGTTTCTTAGAGAAAAAAATTAATAACTCCAAAAATATAAAGTATAGAGGTAGGCATATTCCTCAATCTTACTCGCGCTTACAAATCATTATGCGAATATGCATTTGCAACTTTTAAAGGCTGAAAGCATGCCTGCAATGTTATCGTCATGCGATGATTTGTAGATGCTTTATTTTTTAGGACGATGTCTTTAAAGTGCGAAGTTTTGAACCGCTTTATTTTCGACGATGATGTTTTGTACCACGATGTTATGGACTTGTGATGTTTTTTCCTTTCTTTCTTTTCTCCTACGATGTTTTTTATAACGAAGTTTTGGCCTTGCTTTGTTATCTCCGCGACGTTTTCGTCTGCGATGTTTTTTCTGTAACTTACTTACAAAAAAGGGTCAAACGAAGACAAAGGGAGTGGTTGCTTTTGAACGCACAAGAGACTCGTGCTCATGTTACACAAGAGAACATATTGCAGTTTAGAAATATTAACCATTTATACACTTAGAGTGCAAATTCAAAGACTATCAAAGTAATGTTTTTAAATTTTAGTATTTTTTATAACCTTTAGTTCGTTCATGGTATTAACGATATGGTTTGTCATACATTATTAAATATTCCTGAAAGCTATCAAAATCAAATTTTGTCTACACATATTTTGCGGTTGACGATACAATGAGAAGAAACAATTTTCTTCAAAATTAATATTTTTTATTTAATCTTTAAATT
This sequence comes from Stegodyphus dumicola, assembly GCF_044657685.1. NCBI lineage: Eukaryota > Metazoa > Arthropoda > Arachnida > Araneae > Eresidae > Stegodyphus > Stegodyphus dumicola. The sequence goes on along the minus strand of NC_140779.1, from coordinate 28,174,480 downwards.
TTACCTTCAGGTAACATATCAGTAACATAACACCTGTCTTCAATTAACAAATGGAGCCCACGAGCCGCAGAGCGTTTAAGTCACTGAGCACTAGAAGTTCGGTCCGAGGTTCAATCCCGCGAACGAGCTGGCAGCATGGGTGTTTTCATGGTTTTCCCACGTGTAACGTGTTTAGAAGCTGTTTTCCATCAGAAAGTCCTCCACGAAGGTACCCTTTCCGTTAGGCATATAGACCGAATGCTTTGTAGTAATTCAAATAAACATACATATTAACGTAAATATCTTCGGTTGTGGCTTTTTCTGGAGTGTTTAATCTGTGAACGATTCTCGCTTGATATGCTCCAATAGTCAGCCTTAATAAGTAAAACCAACCTGCCTTGGTATTATGGGTCTATGATCTTAATATCTTAGTGAAATCGCTCCCCCAGATAATCATTAACTGCATCAAGTTCGGGAATTTATAAAGATGGCGACGTAAAAACTGCAGTTTGATGCTCATGGTGCAACCAAGCATTTTTCAGCTCTCCAAAAATTGCTTCACGATTTCGCTGCAATTCTGTGCTATGACGAAACGAGACACTGGAAACAGTCTGCTTTAATTGACTAAGCTTAAAATTGCTTCATTAGACACTTTTATGTATAGAGGTGAAAATATAATGTTTTCCCTGACGGCAAGTGGCTGATGTAGAATATTTGAATCAGCGGCTTTCAGGTCAGATGTTGGCGGCAAATTCGATTGCATCCATTGCTGCTCGCAAGCTCTGCTGTCCCACGCACATTAAAAACAGGGATACTTGATATATCCACGTTGCTGGCGAAGAAGGAAGTAGATCATTTTAAGGTCAACACAGATGTGTGATACTGCAATATATCAATGGCTCTCTTCATGTTTTCGTAGTCTTCCTACAAACAAACTGAATGGCCTACTGGGACTGCCCCAAATACATTTCCATCATGGAGGAAGACACACTTCAAGTTTTACTTTGAGTAATCGATGAACAACCCCCAATGTGTTGTGTTATAGGTTGAAATTCCCAAATCCCTAATGAAACCATGTACATTATATAAGGTATTTCTACCGCCTTCTTCGCCATCCTTCGTTGTGTAGTTGTCTGCACGTTGGGCGCATATTCCAGGGGTCCGCAGTTCTATTCCCGGCGAAGGAGTTGCTTATTTTTCATCGTTCCTACTTCCAAAATAATCGTAATGTCTGTACAAGTGGCGCCCGATCTAAAAGGGTGGTGGATGATGATTCTCCACCCCTAGGATTTGGCGATTGGGTCCCTTAAAACGCCAGTCGCCCTTTAAAAGGGGGAGTATATAAGGTATATCTCCAGATTTCGTCGCGTGCCAAGGTGGTGTAGTGGTCTGCACGCTGGACGTGTATTTCAAAGTTCCACGGTTCGATTCCCGGCGAAGGCGTATCTCATTTTTTATCTCTCTTGCTTTGAAATAACCGAAAGTAGAATACCTTAGCTCCCTTTATATGCAAGTTTTTCTCATGCAGTCTTTACGATAACACCTCTGAAACATTTTTGGATAGTCCCAAATCTCCTGACAAATCATTCAATTCCTGCTACCATACGAACGGAATTATCTTTAATTTCAAAATCTTCGTCGTTTGTGTCAATTAGATATTTACCAGACTCGTATTCCTGTATTTAAAAAGAGGGTAATTCCTTGAAAACTATTCCTGGGTGTTCAGCTGAGTGAGGCATTGGGGGTAAAGCTGATGGTAAATTAGAATCCTCTATTTTAAATTTGTTTTTCTCGTTATATCCTGATGTTTTCAACATACAAAAGTCAAATCGTATGAGTGATCTTTAGGCTCTCGCCAAAATATATACATACGAAATGGATATTTAAGAATGTGTTCCCTGCGTCCACATCAGTAAACTGTCGGCATACTGCTTGCACACTTTGTGAGGGGCCCATGATTTCACATGATCATCAATTTTTCACTTTAAAATAAGCAAAATAGGCTTGCCTGACAAATGAACTGATGTTTGACTTTTGACTGGGGATTTTTAAACTGCCATGTTTTTAAGAAAATGAATCGGGGTTGTTTAAGCTCTTACAACATGAACTAGCAGAGGAAAGTTTTTAGTTCATATATAAATAAAATCTAAACACTGCTAACTTTGTATACAAACTGCATTGTCAAGCATTCTCTTCCTTCTCTCTGTATGCTGCATTGTCAAAGGAAGCCGAAATAATGGTAATCGTAATGATGTTCCACGCGGCTTCAAATTCCAATGCACCATACGAGCGGATACTAGGTTTCCTGCAACCATAACTATTTTCCAACTAATGGTCCGTGATGTGGTTGTACGATTTTACAGGGCTGACCTAACAATATGTCTGTCCTCTCGGGGGTTAGTCATAGCAGGGCGCTGAGATCCTGCATGTGTTCAGAATGAGCCTCAATCACCCATTGATACCATATTTGCATGACAGTGGTTGGTTGTTGGCCCGTGTGACGGGCGATATCACGAAACGATAAACCACACTCTCGATAGGCAACAGTCCTGACTCTATAGCATTCCGAGACTTACTGGTAAGCATTTCCTATTATTATTTGAGACATAACACGAACTTCTGAGCAAACTCCTACCTTACAAAGCAGTTCCCGAATAAAAAAAAAACACTACACAACTTTTCTTTTATGCTGATCTTTTCAGATGTCGTTTCTCCCTCCTGCATTGTTTTAAATGGACTGAAATACTAATAATCTGCATATCCCAACCTATTTTTCCTTTCATGTAATTTTGACGTTGGTCAGGTCCTTCGTTCGTTGTGTTGCAATTTTAGTGGTTCCCGTTTCCCATTTCCGATACTTAGCCTTCCCTGTCTGTCCTCTTTCACATATTTAAAGCATTGGTTATCCTTATATACTTCGTCACTTAATATTTTTCTAAGAATAATTTTAAAAAAAATTTCTTACTTTTGTCATTTTCCAGTTTATGAAATTTGCCTTGCCTGACTGCGCTCTTGAAAGCCGTTGAATTACAGTCTTCCCGCCTGGCTCGTACGACTTCTCAGCGAAGAGCCAACAGCATATTTCTTTGGCCTGCCTCATGTCCGAAGAGGTGCTACAGTTCCACTCTCACTTGAAACGGGTAGTTCATAAGCATGTAAGGCTGAGCTGTGGTAAGTCCAAAGGACATCAACTGGCTTAACTGGGTCAACATCATACGTAGTGAGTGAACGATTGCTAGTCAGAAAATAAGGTTTTTCACGTTTGGGCATGAATTTCGAAATTTGTTTATTTTGTGTAACGTCACTCATATTTTGTCACCTTGTTTGTAGAATGTTTTTTTCCCGTTGCCGATCATAATACGTTTTTCGCTTGTCTTGCGACTTTTCGAAGTGATTTTTAAGTTCTGCGGATAAATGGGCAAGTCGTTTGAGATACGGAGTTTTCTCAGCGACGAAATTATCTTTGTAGATAAGCGATAGAGATTAGATCGTGGGTAACATCATGTCCTGTTTTTAATTCTCACCCAAACTACAAAAACGATGCTGTGTGATTAGCGGGTTCACACTCGTGAGTTTTCACTGGAAAACGAACCAGTGGCAGGTTTTCTTCCCAGGAGTCTGGAAGTGGCAGTTTTACGTTCAGATGAGTTTGCTTAAGGATGATACACTGAAATAAGGTCTTTGCTTAAATTTGAGCATTTTGAGATCTTTGCTTAACTGAAAATTTATCGCATAAGCGCATTTATGAATTGTGACCCGTTATCAAAGTTCGTTTCCTGGAAAAGCTTCTTCGACTAACGTTTTGGAGAAGTTCAGACTTGTTTCTTCCTAACGAAAAAAAAAAAAAAAAAAAAAACATTTTACCCATTTGTACTGGTATCATCTAAGATAAAAAAAATGATTTTTTTATCAGACGAGGTTTGTAGAAGAGGTCCAAAAAATACCAATAGCCGCGGTTTCAAACCTTTGGGCATAAACGGGAATTCGAAGAAGACCGGTTGGCGTTTGATTAATCGGTTTGTGACGTTTACATTTCTGACAATTTTTAACATATGCAAAGAAGTACTTGCGCACGGCTTGAGAATATACTCCTGCTAAAAAATAAACAACAAAGGCAAAAGATGGAATTAAACAAAACCTATTTAATAGGTCTAAGTGAAACTGATCCATGAGTTATGGCATTTCTGGACCACATAGCAAAAATAAAGCAAAGATTACCAAAAACACACGTGTTACCAACATGACAACGGGAAAGACAAAATGAGTCGGAAGAATCTTCAGTAAAAACATCATGCTAATAACGGGTATGATACCCTCTAACTGAAATGCATGTTTGACAACTGTGAGGCAAGCTGGCTATAGTGTCATTGATCATTTGTTGTGGCATTAGCTTCCATTCTGTAGTAATGCATATCGAAGCTGGTGGAGGGCGCCCGGCGGCACACTGCAACCTGCTATCCATCGTCCGAATATGATCCACTCATGCTGTATGAGATTCAGGTCTTGTGATCTAGCTAGCCACGTCAGATGTCACTGTCAAGATATCTCCGCGCGATTCGAGCTTTATACGGGTGGGCGTTATCGCCCATAAATATCGCGTTGGTATCCATGCAACGATAAAAGGACGCAGAAGAGGGTGTAGAATTTCGACGCAATTTCGGATGGCTATGAAGGAGCCACCAGGAATCACGTAGAGCTTGGTGCAGCAGTTTGTTGCTATCCCAGCCGATACAAATAAGTATCGTCCTATGTAATGGTCTCTTTCGATGATGTTTGGCGCAAGATAGTGTGCCCCTAGTTCTTGCCATATGATTGCCGTCCAGGAATCGTTCTGAATATTATATCGAGACTCTCCATAAAGTGTACACGGGCCCATTGCTCTGGTCTCCCAGTGCGAATTTCACGGGCCCAATTCAACCACGCTCTGCTATGTGATGGGGACAAAGGAACACAAAGCACAGCTCATCCAGTGTCCGGCGTACACTCTACCTCCATACAATCTACGCGACACAGTTTGGCGGAATATGGGCTGTCGTGTAGCAGAGATGCGACGCGAGCTGTCTTCCTGTTAGTTTTTTACGGCGTCTTGAACATAAGCAGGAAGCAATCATTTGCCTTTGTAGTAATCCTCCGGCGTCCAGACCCACGTCTTTTACAAACAATTTGATCCCTTTGGTAACGATTGCACAGCCTATTGATGATACTGCGATGAACATTCAGCTCTCTCGCAACAGCAGATTGTCTTACACAGTTTGCAAGAGCCCTTCAACGCATTTCATCCTGCAAATGGTGTCTTTGTCTCATGCTTTCCGCTTTGAATATCTCGGATTACACGGAACTATCGCTACTTGCAAACTAACTCATGCCCCTTATTAAGGCGTTGTGGTGTGACTGCGAGATTGCGTTTTATGCTAATTTTAGTTGCCTATTTGCATTCGGCAATGCAACCTCTACCTAAATTTAAAAAGATAAATTAAAAGATACCTAAATTGTATCTTTTAATTTCTCTTTTTAAATTTGTACCTTTTCGTTTAACGTTGTTGCTGATTTTCTGAGCAGAAGTATAGTATCTAGATCAAATTTACTGTAAGTTCCTTCAGCTTAATAATGTCCAGCAGTTGCAACTTTATGGGGCTGTTGCAATACGCTCTCTTTTTCCCCGGATAGGAACTATGAGTTGGACTTCTTCTGTTTCTATTTAGGGTGGATAATGATACGAAATAGCGTTATTCGTAAGATAACCTCTATTAGTCGCGTGTTATCCGTTTATCTTTTGAAATGCTTGTAAAACAGTCAATTAATTTTTCAGTTTTTGTCTTTAAACTGTTCTCGAATTTTTTTGGGGTTTCTCGTAGGAAAATTCTGTGATATTGCAAATAAGTTACAAGTGGCATCTTCATTTTTATTCGAGTATCTATACGGCATGTCTGCAAGCGCATTAGCTTTACCAAGCCTATACTCAATTTTCGGATTATAGTATAGAATTTGAACAACTTATCTTGCCAAACGACCTGATGGTGGCTTGATGCTCATAAGCCATTTTAATGGCTGGTTGTCAGATGTTATGATTATTGCTTGGTTTCAGACATAACTTCGAAATATTTGCAGAGCCCAAACTACTGCAAATGCCTTACGTTCAGTAGTGAAGTAATTTTGTTCTGCTGGGATGAGCAAACAACCGACCTACTCAATAATGTGTTTCTCTCAGCATTCTCCTTAAAGAAGCACTGCTCTTAGAGCATAGCTACAAGCATATATACGGATGCGAAACGGCTTCGGTCCATCTGGTTGTTTTAGCAGCAGGTGTTATTAATCTTTTCTGCAATTCTTCAAACGCTTTTTGAGTTTCAGGATACCCAATCCATTGTACATTTTATTTGTAAGGTTACTGAGTTGTCTTACAATTTCCGCAAAGCTTGAAACGAACCGCTTAAAACCATGAGCAAGTTTTCAAATAAGACTGAACTTCCTTTATAATCGTTCGCTTAGGGATTCTCTGAGTAAAGGACACTTTTTTCGGGTCCACTTCAATTCCATTTTGAGGTTATCCACTGACCTAAATATTTAACTAGGTCACACGCAAAATGACATGTAGTTTAAGCAAAGAGTCTCTTGAAAGCAGCTTGTAAATCACTTACATCATTACGACAGATCAAAAACATTCTTTTGGCCTGCACTAAATTTGTTAGTCAGGCACTGAAAATTCGCAGGCATACGCAAATATTTATGTTCCAAATTGGCAAACTGAATCTTCTTTTTCTTGATAAGCTTCATGTACTTTAACCGGATAATACTCTGATTTAAGATCGCTGGTTGATATATAGGCCATTCACTTCGCTTCTATCAGAAGATCGTTCATGTCTGGTAAAGGATACATGTCTGCAGTAGTAGTGGCATTTAGTTTGCAATAGTCTTTGCAAATTGTTATGCCACCATTTACACTCTATAACAAAAACATTAACTCACCAAGAAAGATTTGCCCAATGGAGACAAAATTTGATGTCTATGAAGATTATGCACAAAACAGAAAACGATTAAAATTTCAGAATAATTGAATGATTTATTTCATAACTACAAAATAACGAGCTCAATAAGGTGTTGACCCAACTCTAGCCTGGATGCAAGGTTCACATGGCGTGGCATAGACTGATAAAGCGCCCGGGTTGTCTCCTGCGGTATTTCTTGCCAAATGTGCTCCAGTTGTCGGGATAGTTCATCAACATTCCCTGGTAGATGCAGTCACCTTCTCATCGTATCCCATTCATGTTGGATGGAAGAGAGATCTGGCTGGCCAAGGAAGTGTTTAACGAGCTGTAATACAGTTCATAGTAACACGTGCCGTATGTGATCTGGCATTATCTTGCTGAAAAATAAGGCCAGAGTATTGCAAAAAGAACGGTAGCAAAATAGGTCCCAGAATGTCGTCGACGTACCGCTGTTCTGTAAGTGTGCGCCTAATGACGAGCAAAGGGGTCCGGCAATCGAGTGAAATGGCACACCGGACAATAACTCCTGGTTGATTTCGTTTTATCAGCCGTCTGTGAATGATCATGGTGAACACTCGTCTGCGGGTCGATGTCTGATGGTTGATAGCGATGAATCAGGCGCTGTGACAGCTGATCTGACAATCACTTTGTCCTCCCGATCTGTTGTGGCACTAGGTCGACAGCTACCATCATGACGCTGAAAAATGTCATTTTCCACCCATTCTTGCCAGCATCGACTAACCGCCGCATCGCTTCGACTCATATGACGAGGGATTCTCTGATTTAACCAACCTGTCTATTTCAATCCAATGATACGATCTCTTTCAAACTCTGACAGTTGCTCGTAATGAGCTCGAATTCTGCTGCAAGGCATTTTTTCAGCCGTTGAAAGGAATTCTAAATTGCAGTGCAACAGAAACTTTTAACAACAGTCTATGTCGTAACGCAATTAAGAGGCAATCGGCGGCTTTTACCAATATATTATAAATAGGGCATCTTTAATGATGAGTTGAATCCAGTATGATGGAACGTACTTTTTTCACCTAGTGATTAGTCTCTAGAACAGAAGAAGAAGGCGCCATCTTTTGGCGAAAATTGTAAAAGAAAAGAAGAGACATTTTTGTTTTAAAACCAAAAATGAAGCGTGAGCGGTGCTGAGGCCCGAACTTAGGAAGCGAAAATTTCTTTCGCTCGGCTATGCTTGTATTGGGAGAAGTTGCGAATTAATCTTGATCTGCAAAGTTCAAAATAATCTCCATTGCTTGAAAAGCTAGACAAAGTTTCTGCATATTTGATTTAGCTGATTTAATTCTCTGAGCTATTGTGGTTATTGATTTCATGAGATACAGGGTTTCCTGAATTTTGAAAATGTTAATGATTTCTGCTAAATTTTCCTGCGGATTTGTTTTGTTTAATTTTCTCACTGTAAAGGTTTTTAGGCATCTCTTGATTAGTTTGGGCTGAAGCTTAAATGAATTCGGGAAAGTCATCTTTAGTGGGAATTTTTTGTGGTTTTTCTATCTTCTCTAAATGAATGAATTTTTTCTGTACAACCGCGATAAGAAGAAACGTGATTTTGAGAGTAAATGCATGTTGGTTTTTCATCTGGTTTTAATTTACAGGTATTGGATCTGGGATTTTGTCCGCACTTACAGCATCTGACCTTTTAAAAGAAGTTATTTTGGGAGTGCCCGAGCTACTGGCAATTGAAACATTGAATTGGCTTTTTCTGGGCTGATATTTTTCTGTTGTGATATTGAATCTGAACATATTGTTTAATTGATGAATTTTCTCTCCTGCAGAATTTCGTTTTAGTTCTAGGAAAAATATAGTTAACAACAGTTGAAGAGCAGCTCCCTTATATACATCTGCTCGATGCGCAGTTTCGATATGCTGGAGATCGCACTATTCATTCATTGGACAACAATTTTAATCACTTGCATATTTGGTCAAAACATTTATACATATGAGATTTCGAAGCAATCTGATGATTCCTTCTTGATGCGTCGATTTTTTTGTTATAGAATGTAATTTAGGCACCAATGCAAGAAGACTGGTATATAGTGATTCTTATTCTTTAATTATACCTTTAGCCAGGAGAGAATCTAATTCTTTTTCAGCAATTCTCCTTTTACGAGATTCGTTCTGTAATGAGAATCTGCAACAGATGGACTACTTTCAATATTTTTACAATGTTCATTGTATGGGTTTAGGTCTCTCCCTTTGTCAAAGTATCTATCGAGTTATTGCAACGAGCGGTTTAGTTGAGTACGTTGTTCTGTATTTCAATGCTTACCTCGGTCACTTCGAAGATTCAATAAAGAGGGCATTTCAAAAACATTAAATGAGAAGTTTCTGCAATTCTTTTCTAAGAATCAGAAATGGATTTAGAACTATCAGTGTTGCAAAGAAACTTGTAGAAAATGTACGTACGTAAGAAGTTTTATGGAAGTGCGTGAGAATATTAAAAAGAAAACAGAAGACTAGAGAAAGCCTATTTCGAAGAGAGTTCTGTTTCGTTTCGCTTCAGGCAAACGAATTAGTTCTTACCACTTTACTTACACTTTTACCACATTAAAATCTACAACTGTAGTCAAAGCAGCTACGTTGCTCTTTCTTCAATCAGGGAGCGTCAATTTAATTTGCTTGGGTTTAAACTTTACATTTTAAACTTTGCAATATATGGTATGACTTTCCGCTCGCAATACAATATGATGCACTGGTTTCAGCATACACAGCAGCTTTAAATCCACAAATTTGAAGGAGAATTAAACTGGTTTGAAAAATGGATGATCCGAACGAAAACAAATTCAGACTATTTAAAGACGATTTTGCTTCTTTTTTTAGATTTTAACCAACTAGGACATTTGGATCGTATGCATTCAGAATTTTCTCACTCATAAATTTGGATGTTCGATGTTTCTAGTGTAGATTTCGTGTTCTTGTAGAATACATTTCTTGTTGTTTTCTCTTGACTATTTTCCTCAGGTATCGCAGTGAAGTTGAATTTCTATCTAATGTCGGGAACTCATTTCTAAAATTTTGTTTGTTAGGTGGCGCTGAATTTCTCTTTAATGCATAAAGGATATTTTCGTAGGCATTCTGCTACTGACTTATGGAGAATGGAATGTTCTTTAAGCTATGAAGTTGTTTTTTTCTTAATTTGCTCGCAAATAATTATGTTTTTAAGCTATTCAAAATCTTTAATCTTAAGTTCTTTTATCCATCTTTCAAAATATGATGCTAGTTTATGGTAGAAATCTCTCCAAGTTGTACATGGGATTTTCGTGTGTTGGAAAAAAAGCCACTTGTCTGAAACGGTACGAAATTAATCTTTAGAAGTATTTCCTCAATTTTTCGGTAATTTTGAGGTTGTTTTCTCAACTTTTCTAGCAATAAGTTGCGCTATAAGTCGGCAGTGAACTGTTCAGGTAAAAAGTCTGTTTTGATTCTATAGCACTTCTAAATTTTATTAAATTTGACGTTCAAAGGCTGTCAAATGATATCCAATTTCATCTCCTTTAGGGTTAAATATAGAGACAGCTCTAGTAATATTCATTTGGGGGTTGATCTATTTCCTGACTTGTCACTTCTTTTTGAGCAATATTTTGTAATTCACTTGAAACTTCAATATTTCCAACAAGAAAAGACGCAGCTTTCGATTCGTTCACACTCAAAACCTTTTCCGTTGCTTGTTAAAGTAATTTTCTTTTATTAATTACACTGGTGAATACATTCTTTGAGAATTATGCTTCATAATTGTTTGAATTCGTGATAAACTCTTTGAGCTGAAAAACACTTTCAAATTATCTGAGATGGGCAGACCAACTTCTATGGCTAACATATATTAAAGATTTTTCCTTGCTAGTCCTGAAAATGACATGTTATTCTAGTTTCAGAAACGATCGAAAAATTCCTTGTTTGTTAGGGAAAAAAATCAAATGTTCAGAAATTTTATGAATTTCTTAAATACCCTTGAAATTACATTATATAAGTAACATTTATAAAATCTTTAATCTGAAATTATTTCGAGAAAAATATGACATTTTAAAAAGCTTGGGACACTTATCTGTATGTATAATAATTATGTTTCTAAAGTGTTAAAGATTTTCGTGTGACATTGAAAACTAAACTTCATGCAGTCTCCAAAATAATATTCAGGTGAAAACTTCTCTGGTGGAAGTTCTAACTAAAATCCCGGAAAAGGATATGAAACTTGAAATGTTTGAAAACTGTTAACATTGGTTGTTCTGAAAGTGCCGCATTGGATCACATTTTATAAACAAAATGTCATACTTCTAAGTGTTATTAGCTTTATTTTACTCCTTTAAAACTAACATTATAATGAAGATATGTGTGTTGATATTATAATAGAAAACGTTTTTTGGCCAAACGAGACGCTTGTCCCGAATGGGATATTAATTTCGAAACGGCATTTTGAACCGAAACACTTAAATTGCGAATGTTTTAAATTATTGTCATCAAATATTATCGCCTTGTATTATATTTTAAGAAATTAAATAACGAAGAATATGCGTGTTTGTTCCATTGTGAAAAAATAACGGTACATTGAGCCATCGAATTTTGAATAACGTATTCATCCAGCCGAATATGGACACCTAGAAGCTCGAATTTTGAATTTGTTTTATTATGCATTTCATGTTTTGTAAAATTTTAACGAATTTTTGAATAATGAACTCAACGATTACAAAGCGAGAAATGGTAACACTCTACTGGAAGAAACATTTTTATCTCAACGCGCGAGACTGTCTATTGAAAATTCTAAAGATAGATTGTTTTTAAATATTGAATCCAAGAAAACATTAGCCCAAATACTTTCGAAGCGTATATATGAATATAAAGAAAAAAACTCCTGTTTTGGGGGTAATATAAATCTAAAAAATTCATAATCTGAATACTCGAGAAGTGTTTTTGCTTGGATTAAGCCACATGGTTGTTTAATGAGTTTCAAATATAGTTCAGTTTTCATTTTCATGTCAAAATCAAAGTAAAGAACGTTTCACCGATTATTTTAGGGACTAAAGAAGAAAACCTGCTTCTTTCTCAGGCGGCTACTGCATATATGGTTGAAGATAATGAGTGCGGTGGCCGCTATCACTGAAGAACCAAAATCTTTCATAACGTTAAATTTATAAAGTTGAAATGACATGCATATGACACCTCTCAAATAAAAATTGATTTACTGAAAAAATATCCATACATATATTAATCAATATAAATTAGTTATGTGAGTTTCGCTTGTATTTTGGTAACTAAATTTTATTTTTTTCTTTCCTATCGTGCGAAAAAGCTATAATTTTTGTTTTGTTTGCTCTCCAGTCGCACAAATTCTGAAGACTTTTACTGGAATAAATGATAATTAATAATTAATAATTAATAAGCAATATTTTTTACTGAAAAAAAAAGATTAACATTTTTGTTTTGTAGATGAAGAAATCATTAAAAAGCCAGGCACAAGGAGTCTACTTGCATGTAAGAATTTATTTTCCTTTTCTTCATATTTGCTTGAACTTCATTGTAAATTCTTTGCATTTCTCTAAGCTTAACGATGAATGCTTGATTAAATTAGAACTGATTCATTTTTTGTTTGCTATAGTAATAAAAATGATTTGACAATGTTAAAATTTTTATGGTGCCCTCAAATAATAAATAAACAATAAATTAGAAACTTTATAGAAAATTCATTTCAATTTTATTGGCCATTAAAAAATTCATTGTGTATGTAATAGCCTGATAAATTAATAAATTACATTGTTTTTTAATTACTCTGGCAAAATTTAGCACAGTGAAAGAACATGAATTCACTAATTTGACCAGGTCAATTATTTTTTTTTCCATAATTATTATGATTTGACCTACATTCCAAAAACAAAACACAAAATTCTGTCAAAGTTTTCAGACCATTTCATCAGAAGTCTGATTCAAAATAAAAAAGAGAATTTGACAAAGCACATTGTTGCGTGCTTACGGGTTCGTAATAGGTTGAATGCACAAGTCTGATGAAAAGTTAATAAAATTTATTCTTACCACAAGAAATAAAACAAAAAGCAGAAATGTTTCCTCACAGATATTCGTACAATATCACAATATCACACAGTAGTTATATTTTAAACTATTAAAACGTTAAATAGAACACAATTCAAAGCCCAGAAATTGCTAATCCGATCTCACCGCGAATTCGCTACAGTCTACAACAACAAGTAAGTAAACAACTGAAGTGAGATGTTTTTCTACGACTTTTTAAAGCTTTTTAATCATTCACGAGAACATTCTGGTGATTTTTATTTTCTCGAGGTTTCTGGAAAGCAAAAGAGTAGAATTATAATTACAGCTAACACACAATTGCATTTATTCAATTTAAATATAAATTACGAGATATCTATTTATTAAATGATAAATACGTGTGCTCCTGTATTTTTTACATTTCCGCCATAGCTTTTTCTTAGAATAAATCTCGTGCTGCATTGCACGGAGATATGAAACAATTTTAATTACAATTCTACTAAAAATAGCCAACTAAATACAAAATCCGTAACACTGTCCCCTTTCCCAGGACTGAACGTCCCGAGCAGTACAATCCCTAGAGAGGAAGCCAGACTTGAACGTAAGGCATCAACGCAATAAGAAACAATGACAACAAGGATGTATTTTGTTGCCATCAGTGTTTCGTGGCAGAAGTCCCACGGTGAAAAAGACGATACGCTCAGATGATCCTACATTTTAATGTTGCAGCTGCCTCTGCTGTGTTTCTTCGGTCCTTTCTGCCCTGCACAGGCATCACAAGATCGACAGCACTTTTGCCCGTCATACTTTGCATTATTCTAGTTGAAGCGCTCACGAACTCTCTGCAAGGTTTTCATTATTCCGAAGTCACATCCTGTAGGGTTGCTATGTATTTTTTTTAAGAACATCCTGCATCCGGGATCTTGGAAGTATCAGTTGCCATCTGAAAATCTTTCCATAACCCAAATCAAATTTCTGGTACAAGACGCTTGTTCGAATATAAACTGAGTACCATAGTGCCCAATATTGCTTTGATGTAGGACTATAGATCGAAATAGGTTATCTGTTTGAAGACTATTAAATCAATTATGGGTTTAATGTCGGCGTCTTCCAGCTGGTCTTTCCTCACTTTTTTGTCACTGTATGGGTCTCGATCAGCCGTTGTTGATATAATTTGCGACCGGATTCAGCAGCTCGTATTTTTGCTTCGACCCTAAAATAATATCGGAAGCTTTCTGGGCAAGGTCTTCTAGAGAGAACGTCGACGTTTCCTTGTGATGAATCCCTTTATATGACTGATAGTGATGTTATATTCCTGGAGTCTTTGCATCCACCTGGACCACCAGCGACCGAACGTAAAGTCGCTAAACACTGGTAGTTCGGTCCGAGGTTCGAATCCCGCGAATGGGCTGGCGCGAATGCATGGGCGTTTTCGTGGTTTTCCCCATGTGTAACGTGTATAGGAGCCAGTTTCTCTTAGAAAGTCCTCCACGAAGGCATCCCTCCCCTTATCTGCCTCAAGGAATTAGGCAGATAGCCCTAGTGTGCTTTGCCATAATTAAATACACCAACGCCTGCATCCACCTGGATATTTGACCCTTTAGGATTCTTGAAATTTAAAAGCCAGCCCAATGATGCACGATCCGTGCAGAGCAAGAAATTTCTACCGTATAGATAATGATGGAAATGTTCTATGGCGCGCACCTCTAATTCTGAGGTTTAGATAGGCACTTGCTGCAGTAACACAGACAGGCAGTTGCTGCAGTACGCATTCTTGGCCGTTTATTTCTTGGGACAACACAGCACCGACACTTTCATTGCTCGCTTTGTGTCGAAAATAAATGGTCTGTCGAGCTCAGGATACGTCAGGACCGGTGTAGATTTTAAAGCTTCCTTCAGGTACTTAAATTCACATATCGTCAGCAGAAATACCTTATAGGAGAAATTATTTACCGATGGTGAATGAATTAAATTATGTTAGACTGTGATAGGTTAAGACATTTGCACCCAAAAAATGGATATCTTTCGATCTATCAGTCTTTTGGCAAGAAGAATTATTAGAATTCAAGACATCTAGAAGCATGAGCATTCATTATAAGAAGCATTATAAGATTACCATTATCATCGGAAAACATTATAAGACAAGGTAAAAAATAATAATAATTCGTTTTCGTTGGATGTTGATTTTCAAGAGAAATTGCCGTACACCCCACTTGTTGCTGTTTATTCGAGTGGTCAACGCAAGCTAGACTTGAGTGAAGAATTATATTCTAGAAGTAGTATTCTTGGAACAAATGCGTACAGGAATTCCTTCAAGGAATTAGGGAAGACTAGTATAGTACAGTTTGCGAATGATTCATTTAAAATGTGCCACAAATGATGGTAAAATTTTGTGCAAGGGGAAAGAATTAGACAAATTTTTAGACCTTGTGTTTGATCTCTATCGCTTAAGCTTAATGTTCAACACTTCTCGTATTATTCACCAGCAGGCCCTTTGTGGGAAAAACCTTAATCCGTTACGTGTATTTGTGTCACCTCTTCAATTTTACCTCGTATGGAGAACTCTCATCTTCAAACTTCATTATAAGTCAGGCCCAGTCGGGATTTTCTGAGGATACTGGCAAGAGCAGGAGCCAATTATCCTGCTGAATGCCAGGAGAAACACCAAAGTATCAACCATTTGTGTAAGGGGAGAAACATCGTCAGTTTCGTGATATTTTATTAGAATTTGAAATCGAATATCCCGACTTGTCAGTATTTTGATGGTTCAGCAATGCGAAAGATTTATTGATCTTAATGAAATAATAAATATTTTTCAGCTACTATTGCTGAACGATGAATCACTACAAATGTTGGCTTTTGCTACAGACATCATGGGATATCTTAACGAATTTAGCCGAAAATTACAAAGAAAAACAGTGCTCATGTGTGAAATGTATTATATCGCGTGATCATATCATTGGCAGTTTTTACTGTTTAAAACACAAATAACCTTAAACAGGTTTGACCGTTTTCCATTCTGTAAAATTTGCAAATCCTGGCAAAATCCTTATTTGAGTTAACGTAACACACCGAACAACGATTATTGTATAAGTTGTGTGTCAAGAATCAAAGTAATGTCCTTTTAACTGTTCCAAGAAATCCTTACTTCCAAAAACCTTTGCAGCGGACATATTTTCTGAACTTAAAATCTTTAAAACAAGGCTTTATGGATTTTCATGCAAGTGCAAAAGACATTATCCATATGGATAAATATATATTTCAAAGTATATTGGAATGTACAATCAAGAATTTTCTCTTATACCTTGAAACGGTAGTGATTGATCTGCAAAATAATTGTATGGTAAAAAGATATTTAACGAATTGGATCTAACCCAATTCTATAAATAACTTTCAGAAAATAAATACAGTAAATTAAAATCATTTGCATGAGGATTTATATCTATATTTAGGAGTACGTTTCGCTATCAGAAACATTTTAGAAAATGAAATATGTAAACTTAAATAGAGAACATTATTAACTGATGACCTTTAGGGAACAACATTAATGATAGGGATAATCTGAGTTAATAATACTCTATTTTGACGAAATACTCTCTCAAGGAGATAATTACATTCATTCCATAAACACAGATTTAACTTGTTCTATAATACTTTAATAGCAAATAAAAGCATTTTATTTCATTTTATTTATTTTAAGGTTCCATAAAGTCTATTAATTTGAAACACGATTTTACATTGTTTCACTTTTCATCCGATTCTATTGTCATTCGGAAAAGCTTAAAATATTATTCTTTTATGTTTAGTCTGTCCGTTATTTATTAACAAACTAATCTGTTTAAAAGCAATAGACACAATTCTTAAGAACTTCACTTTTTTACTTATTAATCGGACTGATTTAAATAAAAATGCATTTATTTTATGATATATCAAATTAAAACATTATACGTTTTTATAGATTTGCAATACATATTTTTTCACTCTTAAAGTGTACAAAAGATATGTAACGTTCTTATGTTAGTCTAAATGCATATTCATTTAATACCCTATAAAATGTTCAACTACTCCACCTGGACCATCTCTGTTGATAATCTCTACTCATAATTCGTATTAAACTTTAAAAGAGCCCTTAATGCTTGGCAGTCGTTAAAATCTGAGGGCTTTCAGATTATTTTAGGGGGTAAGCATCAGCAAAATGTGTAAAAATGTATCAATGTTATGTAAAAATATAACGTACTAAAACGTTTTTACCCCCTTTCCTTTGGTTTGCTTCGCCTAAGAGTTTTATGATTTGGCAGTTTTCAAAAAAAGGTTTCCGACCTTTGTGTGAATCAGAAATTTTATGCTAAGTGGTTAATTGCGTAAAATTTTTATCATACAGTGAAACTGAAAAACAACGAAAATGAAATTTAATAATTGCCATTATAAATAAAATAATAAATTGAAATAAACCATTAATATGCTTTTAATTAGAAATTTAAAATTTTTATTAGAATTTTATAATATTCCCTTATTTAAGGAGATATGAAGATGCTAATAATTTTTTCTTGGGGTACATTAATAAAATTTTACAATATTTTGTGAGATGATGGATTTTTTTTGTTATATTGGCTGTAGCGTGTCATTGGATACATCGAACAAACTTTTGGGTCCCCTAAATTTCATTGCAACACACTTCGAATGCGTAGAGTTTTGTGGAATATACCAGTCTAAGTTTCTGTTTTCTTTAATTTAATTTTAATTAAGTGCGCCATTTCTAAATAAAAAAGAAAATTTAGTATACAGAATTTTCTCATTTTAACATATAATTCGAAACTGTTTGTAATACATTGATTTTTATTTTGGTAGTTTCTTGAACTTAGAGACTTTTAATAAATATGTCACGTTTTATTAAATTTGCTTTTATATTTTAGATCCAGAAGCATTACCTCCCTATGGGATGAATCCTGCTTATCATGCGAATGGATTAATATATCCTCCAGGTCCTAAATTTATCCCAGGTTCACCGTATTATCCAGATCCTCGTTACGCAGCGTATGGAGACCCGCATATATATGGAGGTGAGCGCTTTGTTCCAGGTAATCACTAGCTAACTACTAATAATATTTTATACACTACAAGTAGAAGGAATATTTAGATCTTCAAATAACACCATAAATACACTGCTGGCCATTAAAATTTCAACACCAAGAAGGGTTGATCTGAAGAACGCCAAAATTACATAAAAGGAAGAAGTTGGGATATGCAAATGATTAGTATTTCAGCGCATTTAGACGACGCAGGAGGGTGGTGTGGTGTATTTAATTACGGCAAAGCACACTAGGGCTATCTGCCTAAGGGGAGGGATGCTTTTCGTGGAGGACTTTCTAAGGGAAACTGGCTCATATACACGTTACACATGGGGAAAACCACGAAAACGCCCATGCAGCCAGCCCGTTCGCGGGATTCGAACCTCGGACCGAACTACCAGTGTTCAGCGTCTTTACCGCTCGACCGCTGGTGGGCCGACGCAGGAGGGAGAAAAGACATGTGAAGCATTGCATAAACGAAAGGTTGTTTAATGAATTTATCATTCGGAAAGGTCGGAGTTTTCTCAGCATATCGTGTTATGCCTCCAATAAGAAGCTGAAATACTTACCAACTAGTTTCGAAATTCGATAGAGGAGGGATCGTTGCCTATCGAAAGTGTAGATTATCGCTCCGTGATGTCGCCGGTCGCATTGGTCGCAATCCAAGCACTGTCATGCGAATATGGGATCAATGTGTTGCTGTGGGTCATATTGAACGAAACTCAGCGCCCTGTAGTGACTAACGCCCGAGAAGACGGACATGTTGTGATGTCAGCCCTGCAAAATCATACAACCGCATTACGGACCATTAGTCAGGAAATGGGTATGTTTGCAGCAGGCCCAATATCAGCTCGTAAGGTGCATCGAAATTTGCACCAGCGTAGACTATCATCAGGGTGACCATTATTTCGACTTCCCTTGACAATGCAGCATAGCGAGAGACTGCGATTCTGGTGCGCCAAACGAAAAAGCTGAGTACAGGAGTAGCACAATATCGCCTTTTCAAACGAGTCCCGGTTCTGTCCAAATAGACCTCCCGTCGCCTGCTTGCTTTCATTATCACCATAGGGATCCTGCACCTGGTGTGATGGTTTGAGCAACCATTGGGTACACGGCACGCTCATCTCTAGTTTGGATCGACGCCAATTTGAACGCAGATGGGTACATTTCTGAAATCTTACTTCCAGTGGTTGTGCGCTATCTTCAGTGGTCTGCCAAACGCCATGTTTCAACAAGGTAATGCAAGAGCACATGTTGCACATCGTGTTCTGACCTTACTCAATACACAGCGTATTCGATTGCTGCCCTGGCCTGCACGGTCTGCAGATCTGTCACCCACTGAAAACATCTGGTCGTGGGTTGCTGAGAGACTGGCCCGCCAAGCTTCTCCAGCTAATGCGGTTGATAAAGTGTGGCATAGGCTTAAAGGAGCATGAAATGAGTTGCCCAGTTCTGTCATCCAAGCCCAGTTTGACTCCATGCCTAATGGGATAAGGACTGTTTAAGCTGCCAGAGATGGCAGCTGTTTCTAATAATTTCGCACCCCTGTAAACCTCCAAAATGATTACAAATTTAATAATTTGGTCTTCATGCCATTCTGTTTGCGTGCAATAAAACTATTTTTTTTATTTCATTCCCTTCATGATGTCGCAATTTTAATGACCAGCAGTGTATTTTAGGTTACATAAAATTATTAGAACTACCAGTTTTTGCAAAGTACGCTTAGAGAAGAGTTATCTAATATTTAAAAAGCAGAAAATCTGTTAAGGGGATCAGGTATTAATTTTACGATCGTTAAGGTAAATGATGAAAATAATTTTCATTATTTGAATCACTAAACACTCATACACCTTAAAACCCATAAGATCTTCTAATATGTGACTGTTGCAAGAATTGCGATAACCTATTTATTTTAAAAGCATTTACTTCCAACTTTTTACACCTGACTACATAATATAGCTGCTTTTTGAAATAGTAATCAGAAAGTTTGTGTTGCCGCAAATATTGTTATAATTTAATCCGCTTTGTGACACAATTTTTCGTCATGTTTCCACCTTGTGAGCACAGTTTAAAATATTCTGTTGCATTATTTAATTCCATATTTAATATATAGCTTTTATAACATTTGAAAACTACTGTGAACCAAAAATTCTAAGAATTTCATGTTAAATTTTTATTTTATTTGGAGTTGACTTTATAAAATGCATTTTATTAAAAGAATCTGTAATGTTTTCTTTCACAAAATGTTTTAATATTAAAATATTCATCAGATTTTTGGTTCAGTTAGAAAATAGTGTCCATATAAAGAATTTCATCCAATTTCAAGTATGCAACATTAGTCATTTAAAAAATATTATACACGCAAGGTGGAAATAAGACGAAAATTTTGTCACAAAGCGGATTAAATTACAAAAACATTTGTGGCAATACAAACTTTCTGTTTACTAGTTCCCAAAGCAGCTATATTATGTAGTCAGCTGTAAAAAGGTAAACGTAATTGCTTTTAAAATAAATAAAATATCCCAATTCTTGTAACAGTCACGTATTCGAAGATCATAATGGGGATTAAGGTTTATGAATCCCTTAAACTGAAAATGTAGAGCTTCAAGAAGTTGATAATTGTATTTAAAAAATAAATAGCCTGAACCAATTCACTTGGGTAACTGTAAGTTTTTTCCATAGATTCCAAAATTAAGCAATACAATTGTAAACATTGCTATGCATAAATTGCCAACGAATTTCTGACTATACGTACGGAAGATCCAAATGTAACAGAAAAAGTAAAAATTCATTAATTTGAAAAGAACGCACAGTAATATGATGTTGTTTTCTTAGAAATGCTTAGAAAGGCATGTAATAGCTTAGCAGCTGCTGAAAAAAATGGTCTTTTTCTCTAATCGTTATGTCTTTTGCTCTTGTGTTCCCACAGAGCTGAAATTAAGTGCGGCATCCTGTCTAATACGAACCAGGTATCCGTATTAGTTCCTCTTTTAACGACAGGTATCAAACGTTCTGTCTTCTAATTAGGCCCCTTTCTACTCTAATGAGGGTAAAATATCCAAAAATGGTTTAATATAGCAAAAATATCCTACGTGCTACTATTACGAACCCATTGCATAAGCCAAAAATGTTAGTGTCGGTGGTTCTGGCTCACAGTGTTCTTCACCATAAACGGCTTTTTTAAAGAATTCCACAATGGTGCATTTTGAAGCGTTTTTCAGTCTTTTTGGGATATCTACATTTAATGCAGCAGACTTAGATGTAGTGATATAGAAAAATATTGATAGCTTAGATGTAGAAATATTGCATTTCGTAGATGCTGAAAATGTGGATGCATTGTAAGGAACAATCTGGTAGCGGATAACATTTTTATCTCAAAACATCTATTGCGGCTTCCAACAGCTTAAAACACTACTCGCGCTTATTTCAAAACATTTATATTTTTCATAGCTTTACAGTAAGAAAAGAGCAGCAAGCAGAAATATAGCTAGGTTTAAGTGTAGAAGTCAAATAAGCAATGTTCAAGATGAAATCTTAATTCAGAATGAGTGAGTTTCGGTTTCCATTCAATAATTAACACTGCAGTAAAATTATAATTGGCTGCTTAAGTATTACTTCCGTGTATGGCATCAGCGTTATTGACTGCGATTAGCGGTTCCAGAGAACAGTAATTTCGCGCTGTATTAATTATTTCGTGTGGGTACTAATGGTTGAGAGCGTCATTTACCATAGCGATGTGTTTTGAGGATATCCAGAACAGTACGTTTATATATATACTGGGATTGAGATAAAAATTGCAAATTTGGATTCGAAATAGAAATATGAGTTCACTTATATGTCTCTCGCCCCAAAAAATAGACTAATTAAGAAAGTTTATCCATAAGTGTATTTCAAAGAATTAGAATGTAACCCATTAGAATATTAGATTTGAAAACCTCTAACGTATGGATGTGTTAACACATACTACTCGCCGAAAAGGCTCGCTCCTGTTATTTCGTAAGCAGATAAAGCTCATTTATTTCTACTTTTAAATGTGAAGGAGTATTCTTTGATCCCGCCAAGAGATGGCGTTAGGAGTCCATCTATTGACTTACTTAACCCTTCGCCTTCTGAACACGTGACTTGGGAAAATATTCTTCTTGTTGAAGGTAGAATTCGATGCACTACGCAATATAATTCTATTTAGATTCTTTGATGGAACTATTCAATTCTTCCATTTTGAGCCTTAATATTCGATTCAGGCATTTTAGCTTACATTCTATATATGTAAATATTAAGTTTAATTAAAATTTACGTAAAACCCTCCAGGCCATGGATTTCATTTTGGATTATGAGTGATTCGAATTTGATCTAGAACTTTCGTTTCATAAATGAATGAAACTTCCTGGTGATTTTATTTCAGACATGTGGCTACACGCGGCTTATTTTATTACAATTGTGTTCTAAAGATTTAATATTTATGTTGTGTTTGAAGTTTGTACGTTGGAGCAAAAGTAAAATATTTATGATATTTATTATGTAGAGTTTGGTTTACAGCCCCCTCCACAAAGAGTTAAAGAGGATGGAAAATGAATAATTTCGAACTGAAATTTATGTATCATGCAAAACGTTAGAGAAATCTCCTTAAACTCACTAACTATCAATGAAATCGTGTCTTCTTTAAACATTGTGAACCTCTGACATCTCACTATAATAATAGGATCACATAAACAAGTTAATTTGTTTATCTTGTTACATACATAAAAGAAACTTACGAGTACTTTGCTTTATACTTTCGTGTTTGAAATTACAAAGCGTTTCTTGTCACAGCAATTTTTGTGACATTGTTAAATTATTCGAAGATTTCTTCTTTGTATTTACATATCTGATATGATTGTCTTTAACTCTTTCGCATCGAGAGACGACCAAATCTGTTTTCAACAAACATCGAAAACGCCCGTGTTTACGAATTTGTTTTGGAATAGATTTCCTTTCCCCCTGCGGTTTCATCCATTGTGTGCAGTTTCACTTAGGGCCGGATTGCACGGGCGACTTCGATGCGAAAGAGTTAAGAGGAACCTTTCTCTGGCGTTGAGTCTTTGCAGTGTGTTTAACTCTTTCGCATCGAGAGACGACCAAATCTGTTTTCTACAAACATCGAAAACGCCCGTGTTTACGAATTTGTCTTGGAATAGATTTCCTTTCCCCCTGCGGTTTCATCCATTGTGTGCAGTTTCACTTAGGGCCGGATTGCACCTGCGAACGTCAATAGCTTTCCGTATTTCTCCTTTATTTGCTTCAAAAGAATGATTGACATGTCTTTTAACAACTCGCGAAACCAATGAGCCATACACTAACGTGGAGGGGAAAAGAACTAGGTAGAAAATAAACGAGGCGTTGGGGCGGTTTACCGTTGCCTGAATGAACGGGCGTTACGGGCGACTTCGATGCGAAAGAGTTAAGAGGAACCTTTCTCTGGCGTTGAGTCTTTGCAGTGTGTTAATTCTTTTGTTTGAAGAAACGAAATAATAATTTAAAATAATTTTTAGAGTGTTATTCGTTTAGAGAGCATGAATTGTAGACCCTTCTGAACATGAGATAGCGCATTCTTGCTATGTGTTGAAAACAGATAACTACCAACGAGGTTAGAACAACATTTTTATTTTAGCTAAACGGAGCAAAAAATGCGCACACTGGTATAACCACCACTTGTGGCGAAGTAACTTAAACAGAAAATATTATGTACAATTAGAATTAATCAAATTTCAACAACACCGCTGGCTTTTACTTCAATCTAAATCAGAATTATCAACTGCATTCAACAAGGTCGAGTCTAAAATATAAAATAATCTAAAAGTAAGTCTTTAGCACAAATATTAAATTACAGAGCTTGCAAACTTGCAAACACGCGGCATAAATCTCGCTCGCGGCATAAACTTATTCTCGGCGTAAACCCGCTGTTACTCATAACTAACTCTTCTACTACTAATTCTTCAAGTCGCTTCTCTTCGGCGAAAAATTTTTCTGACGATTAAATTTTGTTCTCCAGCTACCGTCGTTCATTTATCCTAG
Organism: Stegodyphus dumicola; assembly: GCF_044657685.1. Lineage (NCBI taxonomy): Eukaryota > Metazoa > Arthropoda > Arachnida > Araneae > Eresidae > Stegodyphus > Stegodyphus dumicola. The sequence goes on along the minus strand of NC_140779.1, from coordinate 28,150,371 downwards.
ACGTGCGAAAATATCTGGATTTTTGCCCATACTTCTGCTTGTTGCTCTTGGGTACAATAGATTGATGAATATTTTATTTTACTGAGGTAACCGTAACGTGTTTTGAATGATTAGACTTCTTTAATTAAGCTCGTATTTCCAGATCACTATGTGTTCACGGAGCGTCTTCGAAGTGTGTGGTTAAAAACGGTTGCCAGGTCCGCCAGCCGCTTACCCTGCCTCTGGGTCGTGGAACTAAACTGTTTTATCCATGTCTGATTGTAAATTTACGTTACACATGGGGAAAACTACGAAAGCGCCATCCTAGCGAGCCGCCCACCAGCGGCCGAGCGGTAAAGTCGCTGAACACTGGTAGTTCGGTTCGAGGTTCGAATCCCGCGAACGGGCTGGCTGCATGGGCGTTTTCGTGGTTTTCCCCATGTGTAACGTGTATACGAGCCAGTTTCCCTTAGAAAGTCCTCCACGAAGGCATCCCTCCTCTTAGGCAGATAGCCCTCGAGGCTTTGCCATACTCACAAACACATACACATCCTAGCGAACCTTTTCGCTAGGAGTCGAACCAAGGTTCAAACTACCAGTATTCAACGGCTTAACCGCTTGGCTGCTTACAAGTTTCCTTCAGATTTATAGCTAATTGTAAAGAATGTAAATGCTATGAGTAAAAACACACTGAAACCGTTCTGAGACGTCCATCCGCGTTTCTATTTCATTTTGCTCTTCTGAGGAAGTGATTGTCTTAGAGAGATGATTAGTACAACTGTTCGTTTATGCTTTTGGAAGTGCTAGTCACTTTTGAAGTGGTAATCTTAGGGAGGTGGTTGCGATAAACTCTTTCATTATGTATTGAATATTTAAAATTAATTCTGGTAAAATACATTACAATGTAATTGGTAAAATACATTACAATTTAATTGTTTTAAATTATATTAAATCCTTCTTAGGGCGACTACACACGTGTTTAATTTATTTTGGTTTTCGGTGGTGGCCTTCGTCTTAGAGATAAATACTTAGTACATTTTTCTCACTTTTGAGAGTCATTGTATACTAAATTTTTAAATTCAAATGACGTGACTATAAATTACATTTTAATCAGTTTTTAAAAATGTTACGTAATTTTTAAATAAACCTCTTAAAATTGTCCTGGCTGTAATTTTATTTATTTCTTATTCAAACAATTGTTTCCTGTGCAGATACCTTGCTTTTAATTAAAATCAAATGCAGAAAATTATGCGATACTTAATAATAGAAAAAAATGAGTAATATTCTAATCACAAACCGGACTTTAAATTGCATCAGCAAAGGTTTGTTTTAAACTGCTTTCATACCAAACGCTCAGACGAAGTCAGGCGAATTCAGATGAATTATGCGACAATCACTGTTTCAGATAGCTACAATTTGGAGTTATAATACTACATGACGTTAAAGGGAGCCTTTAATCAGGATCTGACAATAACATCCCTCTATTTTTACTATTGCACAGGCAACAGCTCGTTTACCTTCTTGAAATCATCGTCAGTCTTAATCACCGGTAATCTTAAGTCATGATTGTTGTAATAAACGTTTTCTCCTAGCTTAGCTTGGCTATATTTCTAAACATGCCTAACTTTTTCTATTGCAAAGTAATGGTGACTTATTTTCGTTTTTTTTCCGATGCCCTTCTTACCGTTCCTTTTTTTCCGGGTGACAGTTTTCCTACAGGAGTGTGTCAAATGCCCTGTCTATTGACTAAGCTCCTTTTTCTCTTTAATGAAAGTATACATGCACATAACTGCAGCATTTGGGAAAGTAAAAGTCTTGAGACACATGTGGAAACTCCGCATAAACCGAAACGTTAGTATGGGTAGTGGAGGTACAAAGCGTCGTTCATCACAGAAGGCGTTTTCTGAGGATATCCGCAATAGTAAGTTTCGAAGAGTTATGCGGTGCATTTAAGGCATAATGCAACATCATCTACATTATCTGATTAAAAAATCTGACTTATGGATGAAAAATGAATAATTTTGAACTGAATTGTGCAAAACTGTAGTGAAATCTTGTTAGACTTACTGAATTTTGAACCAATTCAATAGCTTCTTTATAGCTCTGTGGATATCTGAAGTTTTACTGTAATATTATGATCATACAAACTAGTTCAGATAATTTCTTTAACTTGTTATATGCGTAAAAGAAACTTATTTTTATGGATAATTTGCTTTATACTTTAGTGTTGGAAATTGAAATGAGTTATTAATAAAGTTTTTGTCGTAAGATTTGTTGTTGCAGTTATTCAAAGTTTCATCTTTATATTTACATTTCTAAAATGATTGTCTTTCTCTGGCGCTGCTTCCTTTGCAGTGTATTAATTCCTTTGATTTGATATGTAAATAATGAAATAGTAACTTTTAATGATTGAACTCATTTTTAAAGAAATTTTTAATTTTCCTCCTATAGATAATCATTTTCACGGAATTCATGGAAACTACGGAACTGCAGGTTCGGCAGCCGCTGCAGCTGCAGCTGCTCAAAACGCTTATGGCTACATGGGTTATCATAACTATGGACTTCAAGGTAATAGCCAGGTTATAAAATATTCCTGTAAATATCTTAAATATATTTACTCAATTTTGGGAATTAGTAGTAGTTAGTTTGGGGAATATGCAAAAACATCCAGATTGTTCAACATCTATATTTGATCTAGAATAATTACTAAAACTCCTTTTTACGCTTAAACTTTACCTTTTAACCGATATATTTTGAAGATATATCCTGGAATTTGTTAGCAACTGTAATACGTTACACCGTAAATATCTAGTACACCTCTTTGCTGAGAGACTGAATTTCAAATGTATTCTCAACTATTTCAAGCCGTATAGGGTTTACCAATATAATATCATACATGCTGACATCATCTTCACCGTTCTTAAAATATTTTTTGTCTTTAAAACAGTAATCACAAGTAATAAAATGTACACCGATAGACTGTAGTCAGATCGTGAGAAATTTGTCAAGTTGGGAAAAGGTCTAAATCAGTACTCATCAGAATCGGTATTGTATTATCAAAATCTTTTGATTTTCTTCCTGGATCTTCTGAATTTGATTTTCGCTTCTTTTTCTCAATTTCGTTGCCCTCTTTTGCTCCATCTTTGCTTTTTGTATGAGCGTTTTATCGGCAGATTTCTCTGCTTTTCAGTCTTCTCGTCTTCTTCGGGTGATCTCTGGACTTTCTTTGTTTTGAGTAGTTTCTTTTGCTTATTTGTTGCAGGGAATGTTACTGAAGCGTTTTTAGTGGAGTTAGTATTTAGTTCAGCATCTTTAGCAACTGACTCTTCCTCGGGAATGTGCCTCTCTTCAGAATCTCCTTCTGCGGTGCCATTTCTCTTCGATGGCTTGAAATCTGAATGTGTTGTTTTTCTTTCCTTTAATCATGTACTAATTCGTCGGTGACAGCATAATTTTTATCCAAAATTTTGTAAAGCACATCATTTCGTAAGCGATAGACTTCATATGGCTTAGAATTTAAAACTTTCTTTACAGCTTTTATATTTTCATCAGTTTCTTGATCTTGAATTGTATTAAATGTTACAGCATCTTGAATTTCCATATATACAGAGCTTCTACTCAAAGTATTAACAGATTGCATATGGGTAGCAGATCTACTACGTTCGACTGTGTAAATTTAATCTTGTAACATTAATGCCCATCTAGATATTTTAATGTAAATTTTTTTCTTGTTCATAGTTTGTTTAAATGCTTTATCATGTGTCACGACTTTAAATAGAATCCCTCACATAAATCACTTAACGACTTTTCAATTAATAAATAATCAGGGATGATTTTTCTGAAATAATCCGTTAAACCTAAAACTCTTTGAAAATTTTTTGCACAATAAGGCCTTCGAAAGTTAATTCCTGCTTTAGTTTTAGAAGAAATAGGATATAATTTACCATCCTTAATTTTGTGATCTAGAAATTTAATTTAACATTTTTAAAATTGACATTTCTTAATGTTTAGTTCTAATACATAATCCGACGCGGTCAATAAAACACGTTTCAGCTTTTGGATTCCTGGAGTTTTGTATATGGAAGGAATAATGATGTCATTCATATAGATTACTACAGTGTTATCCTTTAAAAAAACCACGAAATATACCTTCCTCATTTTAATTAACTCATTTTTCAATTCCAATATAGCGTATATCATTTCAGATTCAAATTTATCAATGATATCATCAATTAATGGCAGTGAAAAGCGATCTCGTATATTTTTTTTATTTAGGCGTCTAAAGTCTACATATAGTCGATTGGAGCCATTTTCTTTTCTGCTTCACATTATTTGAAAAATCGCTATACTATATTTGGAAAAGCTTAGGCTATTCGCAAGACCAAAAGGAACTTCCAAAAATTCAAATTGTGCATTTTAAGTTACAAAAGATGTGTATTTGTGCTTTTTTCGTCTACTTCAACAAGAATAAACTCATTTTTCAATTCCAATATAGCGTATATCATTTCAGATTCAAATTTATCAATGATATCATCAATTAATGGCAGTGAAAAGCGATCTCGTATATTTTTTTTATTTAGGCGTCTAAAGTCTACATATAGTCGATTGGAGCCATTTTCTTTTCTGCTTCACATTATTTGAAAAATCGGAACAACTTGGTTTTTATGATTTGTTCATCTATTTCATTCTGCTTAGCGGAGTGAACGAATGTCTCGGCTTGCAATGAACCAGAAGTTTATTTGTCAACATCTATCTCATCTTCAGGGCAGATGCTTTAATTTTATTCAGATTATCCTTACAACTGCAGTATTTCGTCTCAGTTCACCCCATTTTAATGTAATTTAATTATTTCTTCGTCATTATGAATATTAAGAATACACGTGTAATGGTTTTCTGGCTGCAAGTTTTCAATTTCAATTCCCCTTTTCATTTAAAGTCAATTGTCCGAGGCTTATAATATTTGTACCAATGATAGCTTTAAAAAAAGTTTTTTTTTTTTGCGGTACTTAAAATATTTGATATAAATGTAGAATTATCAATTTGGAATTCACCTTCAAATGTCCCTATAGGTTGAATTTTCCCATTGGCAAATGCAGATAATTGTAAATTTGCCGGCTTAAGCTCAGGGGAATCTCGCTTCTTAAGTAAATCTCGGATTAACGTAACTGGACTTCCAGTATCTATTAAAGCATTGATTTGAAAATTACCTAAATTATCAGCTTTATGCATTTCTTTCTGATAAGTCTGAGTAGTTGGAATAAGAGTTTTGGCAACGTGGATGTTTCTAGGAGACGTTTTGGAACAATACATGACTTTGTGTCCAAATAAATTACATTTAAAACATTTAAATCCTTTATATGACCTACATTTAAACAATCGTAACAACTTGGTTCGTTAGTTTTACTAGGTATAGATGTTTATGCTTGAATAGCCTTTAGGACTTGGATCTGGAGTGCGAATTTTCAAATTAAAAATTTTTCAGAAATAAATTACTGCCTATTTCTGAATTTGACAAAATTAGTTTTACCATTATATAAAATAAGTTTTAAACTATTTATACCAGGTTTTTCCATAAATTGCATAATTGATAATAGATGAATCGTCAAAGCCATAAGCAACTACTTCTTGCATTGCAATTAAATACTCAGAAAAGGATTCAACAGGTTTTAAAATGTTTTTATAACAAATTATAAATTCGTGCACTATTTATTTTAAAGCGAAATTCAGATAAAAGACATTCTCTTAATTTGTTCCATGACATAATATCTTTCAAAGACCGAATAAATGCTTTAGCAGAACCAGTAAGCACGTTTTAAGAGAATACATTTTTTTTTTTTTTAAATTTCAGATAACGGAAATAATTTAAAAGCTTTTTCTAGATCGCGAATAGACGATTCTACCGGATATGTATCAGTTCTATTAAATTCCGTAAACGTATCTAAAATATCACGTAAGTATAATGAAATGTTAGTAGACATAATTTTAATCTACGGAAATATTTACGTTAGGTGAACTTGACTTAACAGAATAATTATCATCGTCGTCATCAGAATCGTGAACACTGTAGTTCATCAACATCATCAGGTTCGGAATGTAAAAGCTTAAAATCACAAACACTCTTGAATAATAAATTACATTTTTGATCAGCATTTGACTAACAATTAACATGTAATAAATTACACACAGAAATGAAATTCGTTGCTGTGAAAGTATGAAGTAATTTTTGTTTCGTTTCCACGACATTAATATCAGATGGAAAGGTTACGCAAAATCGAATATCTGAAATTTTCCTATCACATTATGTTCCAAATATAATTTGATGCAAAAATATAGTAGACTTCCCAAATAGCACGGCAACGTCGTAATGACGTTGCAAACTCGTCGCGGGTCACTTTGCACTAACGTTGCAATATGTCGTTTTTAAGACGCCCAGATGTCCGCGAAACTCCACTGTTTTGCAACCGTTGGAAAGATGCCTTTCTTACATCTTTGCAGATGAGGTTTTTGCCGAATAGACATCGTTATTGCGTCTTTCTCAGATTATATTTTGGTTGGGAAAGCATCCTATCACGACGTCTTAACGACGCCTAAATGTTCTCAGACTTCTACCTTTTTGCAACAGTTGTGAAAACGTCGTTATTATGTCCTTGTGTTACATAATGATTTATGCAGAAAAATAAGCTTAATATATTTTTCTTCTTTCTTAAAATGTTGTATTTCTTGTATTTTTATAAAGTTTAAATATTTTATCTTTTCTAGAAAATCAGAAGGTATTACAATTTTTCTCTTTAGAATAAATATGCATAATTAATAATAGCTTTAATTATTTTCATTACTTTAAACTAAATTTTGTTAACAACTTAAATTCTAAGTTACGATTATTTAAGATTTCATCATTTTCCCCTTAATCCTTTAGTATGTGAGAGTAATTATGAAAATGGTTGTTATAAATATATAATAATAATAGTAGGTTTTAAGTAAATAAAGCTCAGTCAGACATAAACAAAAGTAAAATTATATATGTGGGTAAACAAAAGAGCGTTTCTGATTATAACAGCATTATCATACTCTTTTCTGTTAAATCTCAGAGACAGTTTTGCAAAATATCCATATCATTTCAAAGATATTAAATTATTACTGTAAAAGCTTCTTTACTACATATTATGAACATAAGTAAATGTTTTCTTTTAATTTCAAAAATAACGAAATCAATCAAAAGACATAAAGTAATAAAACTTTAACATAACATAAAATGGTTAATTATGCACCATAAAGATGTTAGTGTTTGTTTAATTTTAGCAGTGGTTTAAATGCATAAACTCTAACTGAAAATGTTCATTTGAAAAGTGTAATATTAATCGAAGACTATATAACCGTAAACCCTTAACAATGTAACACTAAATGCTCAATTATTCACAAATAAAACGTTAAATTTATCCATTATAAAGATTTATTTATATAGATCGAACTATTGTGTAAATGCACAAGCTCCATCTCAAAGTTAGAGCAATGTTTTTAAAAATAAAATTTATCAATGAAAATTTTGACGACAAATTGTTTAATAAAGCATTCAATTGTGAAATATTTAAGTTTCAAAAATTAAAATAAGAATGTTTCATATTTTAATTTCAGTCAACTGAAACATTCATGACAGTATCAATTTAATGTTTTTAGATTTTAATTTTACTTGCTTATTAATATAAATTCAACAGTTAATAATTATGGCGAAAACATTTTATTTTAGTTTACATTTTGGTAAATTAATTGTAGAACTTTAAATACATATAATTTACCAATACCATTACTTAGATAAAAAATATTTTAAACTTAATTTTTGTGTAATTAATTTCACGCAAGTAATTATTCTTTAATCTATATTAAAAATTATTATAACATCTACTATTATAACTTCAGAATAAAAGGCTATTTTACAGCCATTTGAAGTTCGTTAACGGCATTTTGCTTCCAGCATTAATCAATCATCATTAACAAGACATCACAATCAGAGCAAAACTTAAAGAAAACAACATAATTTATCAATATAACATCATTTCAAGTAAAAACTATTTGAAAAAATAATTTTTTAGTTGGAAACTTTACTTACCTCTGCTAACACGCAAGGGCCATAAACTGGATCTTACAAAATATTACGCTGGTTTTATGAATAAAGCACAATGACAGTTAGCAAATTAGCTCACCATTATTTTGCTAAATGTAAGTGGTATTAGGAGAATAAGTATAATTTAAGATTAATGCATATCTATCGCTGTTGTTTAAGTTATCTGTAACTGTGCCTAGTGATGATAGCGCCTATAAACACGTCTCTCTTACTTTGTCTGCCGGTCTGTCTATGATCTTCGTGTAAAGGGAAGGCCATAAAATTTGAAAAATATGCCGGACCATTCCGTCCAGTGCAGTAGCCGGAAGGTTATCTGGATAATTTTAAAGTTTCTGCCGAAGTATAACTTAACCGTATTGCGTAATTAATTAAAATAGCAGATAGAAAATAGGTTTATATATATATATATATATATATATATTTATATATAATATTTTGTAGGCTTTCTAAAGATATTTTAATTTATTTTTGCGTAAATGTAATTGAAGGAACCGATGAGTGAAAACTGAACATATTATAAAAATGTAAATACTAATGGAAAATTGCCCCTGTCACTATAAATTAGGAAGCGTAAGGTAACATAATCAATGTTTTACCTGAACTCAAGTACAAATTTATTCGCGTTCCATAGTAAAAAGCATAACCTTTAACTTCTTATCTCCAAGATGTGCAAATGAAAGACTGTGTAAAGTAGTTAATAAATGTGATTAAAAATATTTCATACAAAAATATACCTGAATCTAATACCCCCAAAATCTTCCAATATTCTTATTTAAAATGAAATAATAACCTAATAAACAACATACATGACAGCACTAATTAAGAAATAACATGAACTAGCAGTCTTTAAAAGTATGCATAGTAGAAAGAAGGTAACAAAACTAAAATTTCCAATTAATAAAAATTTGTTGTTTTTTTTAAATCTTAAGAAATTAAAAGTGCGATAATTAGGGATTGCAGTATTTACTAGTAATGCTGATGTTTCTTAACACCATTTCTTTCGATCATATGCAAATATATTTACTTATTTTTAGTTCTCACATTTCAGGTTATTGGTAGATTACTATTATTAATTCATGAACTTTTTATAATCAATAACTTTCCTTTTGATACTATACAAAATTAATTTAAATAGTAATATAGTATACGACAGTAAGCTAAGTACGTTAAAGTAAGCTCTTCGTTAAATAGCACAAGATGGAACTTTTTGTTCCTATTTATTATGAATTTCTTTGTTAACACAAGCACATAAAAAGTAAGCGAAGGAAATAGAACATACTTAAATTAATTAAAAAATAAAACCTTATTTTCAGCATTCATTTTTTGAGATTATCTAATAAACATACATGATGGCAATATTTAACCCTTTGTGGCGCATTTTACTTTAAAGTCGGAATTTCAATAAAAAAAGTTGTACGCAGTCTATTTAGGCCAAAGGAGTGTACAGGTAAAATTTTGTAAAAATTGCTCTTACCGTTTTAATTATGTGGGTGTTCCATGAGGTGGAACACTGCGCTTTCAGAGCTGCTCTTAAAAAGTGCGACTAAGTGAGCATTGCAGTAAAGCACGAAAATGAGCAGAAGCTTTTGTATAGTAATGAAAAAACATTGTATTATGGCTGTATATATGGATATACACAATATTTTTGAATACATATGGATAAAGGAGATAAATATATGCATGTACACAGGGCATATATACCAAAATATTTAAAAATTTTTCGATTTCTTAGTTTCATGAAATTGTTCAAAGCATGTCACACCTTTTTGATAGAAGCACAAACCAATTTTTCACGTTTTGCACTCAAAACTTTTTTTGTGCGGCTGCGCTCTTTGATTGACAGCGCAATAAAAATAACACAATGGTAAGGCACTTTCTGGTTTTGCTGAAAATGCAATCCATGCAGAAGCAACAACAGTTCAAGCTGTTATGGTATGTTCATTATTTTTAATATAAGCAATATAATATATAAGCAATTTTACTTTTAATAAAAGCAATACTATTTATATCAGTCATTGTTTGATTCAATTTCAAACATGAAAGTCAGTCTTTTCAAATGCCTTACAGATGGCACCTTTACCAAATTACTTGAAAGAACTGCTTCATAACATGACATAGTTTTCATATATAAAATATATGCAAATGCTATCAGATAACTGCTGTATCATTTTCCTTTATCAGATTTTTCGAACAGTTTCATTTGCTCCAAAATAAACTGGCCATCGCCCTCTTTCTGCATTGAAGCTCTCCAGTATTTAACAGATGCTTAAAATTTCTCTTCAAGAATATCATTATTATTTGTCAAATTTTCAACAAAAGTTAAAACATTCTGAAATTGACTCCCTAGTGTAATCCTTGACAGTCTCAAAACATTGTGGAGTTAACAACTTGTTCGAATTTGGTAGCTAGGCAAAGCGCGCAAACCTTGAGCTCAGTTGTTCGTTTACATAAGCAGTCAGTAAATAATATACATGGAATGTCATCGGTCGAACAGAAATTCAGTATAACCTTTTAGCGGTTTATACAATTGCATTAAACCTTTCGACGGTTCTTTTGATACTTCAGAAGTAATAAATAGAATTTCTCTTAAATGGCCTAGAAGAATTATTTCAACTGAATAAAATTACGAACAATGTTCACAAGATTATATTTACAAAAAAATGTTTTTCGGGCTCGCTAAAATATTTGTAATGTAAATGTCGCCAAATCCCGAGTGTACCGTATACTAGGATTAAACCAAGCAATTTTTAATGCATGGAGATGGACAAAAACAAAAAAAAATATATAACAAACAGTTCATCAGGATGTTTATAGGGAAAGAATTTCATATTTTTGTTAACAGTTTCTCTAATTTTGGTGTCAGAATTTATTAGTAATTTATCAAATCCATTAATTTTGTCTTTTTTCATAAAAAGTGTTAATATTTCTTTCTCTTTTTCCATTAATTTTCCCTTTCTGCTTCTCCTGACTGTCGGTGGGTTTTCCGTCATATACATTGGACAGCCGTTAAATATGCATGAATATGCATCGTCTTTTAACATTGGACGTTTTCCTGGAAAGCCTAAAATCGCCCTATTTTTATCCGTGAATACATCTTCATGCACAATCAAATCTTCTCGAGAATTGTAGTTTTTGCACTGTATGCGGTAAAATGTCTCATAATATGTCAGAATATTAATTCAAATAAATTCGCCCTTACTTCAGAAGTAATAAATAAAGTCATATTTCAGTAGTGAAATAATTGCTAACATGTGATTTGCATTGATTTTTGAAATATGTTTTTTTTAAATATATAAAATGCCTAACTTAATAACTTATTTTATAGCATATTTTCATTTTAAAATATTTTGCTATAATACTTATAAAAATTATTTTAAGTATTAATTATTTTAACAAAATCTTAAACAATAATTTTGCACGTATTTTTAGTACTAATTAAATTTAATAATTCAAAAAATATTTATATTAAATTTATATTTAATTAGATGAATCTACCTTAGATTTATATCTTTAGATGAAATAAAGTAATGAAACATTGCAAAATAAATCTTATACAGACTTCAGATTCTTGAAAGTGTAGATTAAGTCTCTTTTCATTCTAAAAGTAACGCTGATGAACTATGATGAAAATGCTAAAACAACCACGTCTAAAAGCCGTCAAATAACAATGTTTCAGCGACGTTGACAAATTGCCAAAATGCAACGGCAAATATTTTGCGTCTTCGCTGCTCTGTACAGACGTCGTAAAAGTTACCACGATCACTTTGCAAGCTCTCGGACCAGTTTGAAACGTCATGTGCTACTTGGGTTTGTGGAACCAGTTCTTAAAGAATTAGAAGTTTTAGGAATCGAATTAAGAGTTTTCTTACAAGTAGCAATATGCAAATTAATAGTTTGAAACAAACGTACTCGTTCCAACGTCGTAATCTTTCATTCATCGTCGTCATTCATTCCTTATCCCAGGCTCATTGAGTTTTAGAATTTACTACATATAGTTTTAACTCTTTGCGGTGTCCAGAGGTAGAACATATCATACCCCAAAGTGACTGTATCAGGTTCAATGTTCCGTCTTACCTTCTTCGGGAACATGCAAGGACCTGACTCGGAACAGAGAGCTTACTAAAGCTATGTTCAATAATTGTGGGAAGTAGACAGGATACACAAGAAGGGTATACAAAACCCTTTATTTTTCTCTATATACAATAATTTCCGTACTTCGGAATACAAAGATCCACTACTTGTGGTCTAAACGTAAGAATATAAAAATATAACTAAACGCTACTTTGAAATAATAAACGTGGAAGATTGGCCTTATATTAACAGGAAGCCGTATGTAGTACATATAACTGAGAACACTACAATACGTTTAAAGTTATCAAGAGGATTAAACCTCTGGCCTGGAAGACAACCAGCAACTGAGTAAAACTTCTAAGGTAAGCGGCCTGCTTCGACTAACTGCTTCCTCTCTCTCTCTTGGCAAAAAGCCACAACTTAAGTACTTGGCGTTCGCCAGACAAACTTTGCATAAATACATTAACGCTTATAATTCTGGCCGGAAGTAGAAAATAAGAAGTGATAGTAAAGATTTAAAATAAAATAAACGTTAGTAAAACTTAAGATCTTTACAACTGTTCAAGTAATGCATTTAATGAAGCTTTCCTACGATTTAATTTCATATGTAGATGGAAATGGATGAAAATTATTTAGAGAATATACAGAAGCTGACGTCTTTTGCATCAGAGAATAGCGTATTTATACGTCTTTCATTGTAATGACGGCATTGTCTACGTTGTTTTCACAAAAAGCGGCATCTGTAGGTTCTGAAAGATGACATCCCATATGTATGTATGTTCCTGGCACTATGGGTTGTGGATGAGCGCTATGATACAGGAAAATAATTCTGTCATGTCTTTAGTAGTAGTAGGGTCGTTTTTGTTTGAGTTCTGGGCTTAGTCTCATCAATTGGGTTTGGTAGAGAGTCTCAGTAATGGTTTGAGTAACTAATAATACATGACACCAAGGGTATCCCACCATATACCCAACATGATTTCATTCCATTAATATTTGGCTTGGCTGTTGTAGCACGGCCAGGCGGTTCACATGATTTCTTCTTCGGATTATCGAAGTGGATCCATTTTTCATTACCAGTGACTACGAGATGCAAAGGACCTTTTCATTTATGCTTAGCGAACAATATTTCACGTGTAAAAAATTGTTCGTTCTCGCTTCTCAGCTTCAGTTCATGTGGAACCCTATTTCCTTGGTTTTGAATCATTTCTAATTGTTTTAAACGATGTGAGATTGCTTTTTGAGTCACTCCTAATGTAAGTACAAGTTCTAATTGCGTTTGGCATGAATATTCATCCAATAATGCTTTCAACTCCACGTCTTTGTACATTTTCACCCTCCTTTTTTTTGGTCTTCGACGTCAAATTCATTGTTTTTGACTTTTGAAACCACTCACGACAATTTCTCCCATTTAAGGCAGCCTTGCCATATGCTTCTAAAAGCAAAAGATCTGCCTCAGTTGCAGATTTCTTCAAATTAAAGAAGTAAATCAAAAGTTCTGCAAATGGACGCTCATTCAGCTCAAAACTCGACATTTTCTCACGAAAATAAATGATATGTTGCTGATACAAAATGGCTAATATTTCAAGGTTATGTTGTTAGCAGATGTCCAATCTTATGGCAGGATATTTTACATCAGACAGTTTTAACCATGAAATACTGGTGATACTATTTTTTGTCAAACGGCGGAGACTTATAGTACTCCCAACATTTTTATAAAATGACAAGAGCTGGTTTCCTTAAAATCCTCAGATACTTTCTCTGTCTTTTACGGTTACTCATTTAGTGACTGGCCTTTTAAGCGGCTAGTTACCAAAGAAATGATATAGCGAGTATGTAAAAATGTATGGCAAACCTAACAGTCCATCGCGAATCTAAAGTTAGGCTGCTTTTAAATAGTTTGTGATTTTGCTCTTGATTTTTTTGTGGTGTAAGTAGGAAGAAAGGAATCCATAGTAATAAAGCTAAAAAACCAAAAAATGTGTTACTTTGAATGAGTCCAAAAGTAGATTGGTACCCTGGGATTATCAGCGAGAGCATAAAATACTTAAAAATCCTTTGGTGCTCCGTTAAAATCACAATCCTTTCAGATTTCTTTTCTTCATTTCTGTTTTTTCTATTTGTGTTGAGAACGGTATTTTGAAAGGCGGTATTTAGATATTGAAAATATATTTTATTTTATTTATTACATTTATTTTATTTTAACACCGAAACACTATGTTTTATCTGGACAAAATATAAGTGAAAAAGCAATACGGTTTCATTTTTGGCAGATCGGTGGGTCACGCCCTGAAATACTTACGGAAAATGACAGTAAATAACATAAGACATAATCAGCACAGACACTCTCAGTAGACATACATGGCGCCTTCGATTCGTTGCGGTGGCCAGTATGCTCAAGAGATTACAGGACATGGGTTGCTCAAAGATCCTCTTTGAAATAGTTTATAAATACTTTAACAATCTTTACATACAAGCCAAAACGGACGCATGGTGTACACTCGCAATCTATCAATAAAGGCTGCCATCAAGCATGTGGTCTGGGTCCTCTTCTATGGAATATATTAGCTGATACAGCGCTGAATCTATTAATTGTAGATCCTCGCTCAGAAATATCAGCTTATGCCGATGACAATTTGCTACTTACCAAAGGGCTCAGCCGTAAAGTAAATGAGACTACGGAGCAAGAATCAATAGGCAAGATGATCAGATGGGCCAACGACCATAAACTAATTAAAGCCAAATAAAAAAAACAAGGTATGCTTATCTGCCCTTGTAAGGCCATCGGAAACACAGTGCATTACGCTTCATGGTAAAAATAGTGCTAAAATAGTTAAATATATGAGATATTGAACTAATTTGATGGCACACTCATTTAGATCCCACATTTAAAGAATGTCGATGGACGACCTCACTGGGCATGCTGAATTTATTGAATTCTATGCATTTTTCTTGACTATATTTTCAAATTTCAAAACCTTGTTGATTTGCCATACCACTGGCAGATGTCTTTTGGAAAAATATTAGAAACCGCACTTTAGACTTACAATGTTTGAAACGATGCCCATTTCTAAAATAAATGTCACAGGCCTTTTTCTTAACACATTAAAGGCGGGGAATCTTGACGAAAGTGTGCTAAGTAACGCGGCGACCGCTTCGCCTCGTTTTTCATCATACAGCGGGCGATATTTTGTGTAATCATAAAAAAATTTAGACTTTAAAATGTTTATTTAAACACTTAAAACTACAAGAAATATTAAAAAAGAACTAAACACTAATTGAAAAAAATGTTTTAAAGTACATATTTATGAGAAGAATCTAGTATTTTTTATGAGTGTGATAATGTTAATAACACTCGCCACGGTGAAGAGGTGCATTGCAAAACTCGCATTTGAAGCAAATCAACTTTCTTTTTTTATGTGCCGCACAAACTACGCAGTTTCGTTATGCATACAGCTTTCTGCCTTTATTTTCTATCAGAATTAATTGACGTTTTTTGATGTCTAGCGAAAGACGTCCAGGCGGATCAATTTTATATCGTGGAGTCCGTGGTGCCGGGTTCGATGTACCAGGTTGTGGCTCTTCAGTGTCCACCAATTCGCCTTCATATGTATCTTTATTTTCACGTGAAACCATATTGAAGGATTTCAAAATTTACTGTAAGTAGAATTTGAACAACCGAACAGATTCAAACCACAAAACATACAAAATACGAATATAAAGTAGCGCATGGATTGCGTACTATGGTTGCAAACCATATTGCGAAGTCCATGCGCTAGCTACAGTCGAGATAAATGCGCAAGCTACAGTCAAAATAAATGCGCAAGCTACAATCGAGATGTGCAAGCTACAGTCGAGATAAATCGTATTACTACGACTTCCATCTTTATGCTACAGTCGAGATAAATCATAGTACTACGACTCCCGCCTTTAAGCTACAGTCGAGATAAATCGTATTACTACGACTCCCGCCATTAAGCTACAGTCGAGATAAATCGTAATACTACGACTCCCACCTTTAATGTGTTAAGTAGTTTCTTTTCTATCATCAGATTTGTTACAAAACTTGCAAAAATTTGTTTACCTTAATTCCGAATCCATTGCCTCACTTTAAACTAACCAGGTTTAGTGGTTATGAGCGTTACCTCTTCGTATTCTCGTTCTTTAAATAATCCAGATTCAAGAATTTGAAATCCGGAGTTTGCGAGCAAAATTCTGCACCCCCTTCGACTTCATTTCTTAATAACGAAAGTAACTGCTTAAACCTTTCTCAGTAAGAACTTTGTGATTGTTTTGGCAGAACTAAGACTCATTTTTTTCAGTTTAATTGCTGTTCTTTATACACTTAAGCTAGTTCCAAATTTATTCGTAAATTATTTGACATTTATTAGCTGAGAAGCCGCCTAAATTAGCTTTTTCAGCATATTTTATTACTGAAGTAGTAAACTTAAGTAATTAAAGTAGAACCAAATTCCTTCATATCCAAACAGTCACTGGTGAGAGAACGTCCCAATAAACAGAGACATGCAATTCATTAAATATTTCTAATTGATTAAGCAAAAAATCCATTCTAGCATTTGCACTCCACTTCCTATCGCAATTGTTTTGAAAAAACAAAATATTTCTACCATCTAACATTTTCCCAATAAAAAAGCAATGCATTGCTCTTATTAGTAAATATACTTTCAAATTGATTCGTAGGAACTCTCTCGAGATGGTTTTCTCAATGCAAACATGATATATTTTATCAGTAAAATTAGTCTTACAAAATAATTTGTGTTGTAACAGTTTATTTTCTACAGCAAAGACGTTCTGTTGTATCTTTGCAGGTGGTTCTGCTGCTGCAGCTGCAGCTGCACAGCGTGCAGGTGTTCCAGGATACGCCTTTCCAGGTAATGAACAAACCACAAAATACTTTTGTAAATATTTTATTGTTAAGAATGAATTGGAATTCGAAAATCTTTCAAATAAGCAAAGACATCCATCTATTGATCAGGTCTAGCAGCTTAAGAAGTGTTACTAAATCTTATTTATGCAATTAAAGCGTATGCTTTAACTCATGTGTTTAAAGGCATATTCCAGAATTATTTTCTGCTTTGAATATGTTGCACGATAATTAAAGAAGGTAAATCTCACATTGGAAAGTAATTAAATACAGTTTCTTTCCTGTTTTGCAACTTTGCTTCGAATTTTGTCATAGTTAATACTGCGTAAGGCTATATAAGTATGATAAATATATTAAATGAAATGAGGTTTGCTAGTGAATTGTATTGTGTATTGGGGATTTTCTATATTCTCAATCAAACACCCCGCCAGGGTTATTCAATTTAACATTTATTATCTAATTTAGTTTCAAATTTATCCGTAGAGACCTCACCCGATATGGCTTTCTCAGTGTAAACATGACGTATGTTCTGAGTAAAATTCATGTGACAAAATGATTTGTGCAGTATGCTGTTCACTTTCTACTTCAAAGACATTCTGTTGTAACTTTCCAGATGGCTCTGCTGCTGCAGCCGCAGCTGCAGGCGCAGCCGCAGGCGTTCAAACCTTAGATGAAAGAAGCTATGAAGTTCAAGGTAATGTACAAATAACAAAACATTTTTGTAAATATTTTAAGTTGTTGGAATTAAAGGATCTTTCAAATAAGCATAAGCATCCATCTGCATTCCTTTACTGATTGGTTGTAGTAGATTAAGAAGTTATATAAAAACCTTTTTCTACAATTAAACCGTACTTTGAAACTCGTGTGTTTAAAGAAACATCCTGGAGTTGTTCTTTATGTTGGCATATATTGACGCTAAGTAAAAAGCAAAACTCATATTGCAGAGTAATTAAAGACTGTTTCTCCTCTATTAAATAATTTACTGTCAAACATATTCAAAGTTGCTAAAGGTCATGTGTACTTTATGACAAGATGGCCAATTGGACCAACGACCATAAACTAATTGTAGCCAATTCAAAAAACCAAGATATGCTTATCTTGGTTGCCCTTGTAAGGCTATCGGAAACAACATGCATCAGGCTTTATGGTAAAAATAATACTAAAATAGTCAGATATATAAGATAGCTTTGGGTTAATTTGATGGCACACTCATTTACATCCCACATTTAAAGGAGGTCTATGGACGACATCACTGGTTACTTCATTCTGTGCTTTGGACCGTAGCACTAATATGGGGAGATTCTTCGAGTAGAATTAGTTTGTGGTACACAGTAGTTGCAGAGCGTCTTAGACACAGTAGTTGCAATTTATGGGTCTCCATGTTGGCCATAAGTGTCATTAGAAAAAGGGAGAATTTGTTATGCTCAGTACAAAGATTATTTCTCCTAAGCAGTTGCCCAGAGTACAAAACCTTGCATACTGATGCATTAAACGCGACTTTAGAAATGCCGCATCTGGATCTGCTAGTTCAACTCGAGAGTGCAATAGTGCGGGTGCTCTGACTCAGTGAGACAGCAATGTATATACTACTATGAGCAATGTATTCCTGAGCCAGTTTATCACGCGCCTGACTTTGATATTTAAAGTAATTCTAAATCGTCGGACTGGTTCAAAGTCATCGCAGTCTACACTTATGCTTCAAAACCAGAACATGGCAGTGGATATTGTACAATCTGTAGAAAGTTAAGTCACAGAGACTTGGGCAAGAACGCTCAATAGCACAACTCAATTTTTTGAGGCTGACGTTGATTCATTAAAAGCTACACTTGCTTATGCGATGGTTACTAACTCTTCCCAGTTTATATACAGACTCTGTAACTAGTCTTCAGGCAACCCAAGACACATACTGAAAAATTTCCTTTCTCAGGGCTATGCAAAAACTCCAAATAAATATATTAAACAGTAGGTTAACACACTAGTGGGTACATGCCACACAGGAATACCATGTAATGAAATTGCAGATAGCATAGCCAAGAGAACAGCGACTGACTTCCACTTACGCACACTTGATGTGACCCTTTTAATCTCCCAGTAGAGCTAGGAAGAGAATTATTGAAGAGTTGGCAACACCTGTGAGAAACAGAGAACACCAGTTTTTACTTCCTTGTACGAAGTAAATTGGAAGTATTTTAATCGCGAAAAGTTTCAGGCAACATATTTCAACGAAAATATCCATTTTGACCGCTATCGAATGAAATTTAACGATGTTTTTGCGTGATATCTGTACGTAAGGACAGAATAAAAGACTGTCCTTACGTAGAGTCCTTATGTACAGGGAAAATCGTGTGTAACACTATGTAATTGTACCAGGTAACAAATGTAGTTTTCTCGTTTTGATGATAGAACGCCAAACATATTACCATTCAATGTTTCTAAACTAGATGAAACACCGCACCTCTCGTCATTATTTGGTTCGTTTTAAAATAAAATATCATTGCCAGCCCGCATTGATCTAAAGCTGACTTAAGAGATTTCCCCCGTTTACTTCCATATTTTATGAGAAAGTTTGAAAGAATACTTCTGGAGTGCAACAAAAATTGGTTAATGGCAGAGTCGTGCCTACATATGTTTTCTCCTAGGGCAAAGCGGTAAATGTGCGCCCCCTGTATACAATGCAAGATTATTTATTTACCTATTTGTGACGGGGATAAATAAATAATATTAAATGATGTTTGAAAACATAACATTATACAAACACGCGCAATATATATATATATATATATATATATTTGAATTTAGCAAACATTCTTTATTCGTAAAAAGCAAATTAAAGGTAATTAAAAATTAAATTTAAATTATGAAATTTTAATTATAAACAAATAAATGATTAAATATTGCTACGAACTAATATATATACATATAATCATACATATAGAACAAATTAACTATGTTTATATATATTTTATGCTCATTAAAATATCTACTTGAAGCGAAAATACAATAACACTTAGAGTAATATTTAATTAAAATTTTGCATATTCCACAAAGTGAAACATATATAATGATTAACAATTTTGAAATGGGTATTGGTATTATTCAATTATGGCAAAGCACACGAGGGCTATCTGCCTAAAGGGAGGGATAGCCTTCGTGGAGGACGTTCTAAGGGAAACTGGCTCGTATACACGTTACAAATGGGGAAAACCACGAAAACGCCCATGCAGCCAGCCGGTCCGCGGGATTCGAACCTCGGACCGAGCTACCAGTGTTCAGCGTCTTTACCGCTCGGCCGCTGGTGGGCCTAATTTTTTTAATGGGAAATATTAAAAATATGCTTTTTGAAAAATGGCGAATAATATTTAGTATAAATAAAACATCTGCTCAAAATTTTATGGCATAAATATTTCAAGCCTATTTATAAGTTAATTGTTCTTGCTTTTAAAGAAACAAAATCATCAATAATTTTTTTCAAAATCTATTGAATTCTTCTGTATTTCAATCTTAGACAGATTGGCTATGTTTGAAAGTTTTCTTGGCCTAGTGAAGATATCATATAGTTCCTTAATATCTTACGTTTGCTAAAGCTTCTTTCGCCACTAGCTACAGTAAATGACAACGTTAAAAAATTCATAACGCTGCTTCTAAATTCGGATAGGATTGAACTAAATTATAATCGTTTATTATTTTTATAAGCTTGTAGCTGCTTTTGTGTCCGGAATTATTGAAATAACAGGTTATTAAAACTAGATATTTCTGATTGAATTTCTTCAGCGTTCATATCATTCCGATATTTAAGTGCTATGTTATAAGCTGCTGCCTTTAAATTACTTAAATATGATGACATTATTTGTTCACCAGTTAGAAACTGATAATCGGAAGAGATTTCATTTAACTTTTCGTATCGTCATTTCAAATGTGAAATTAAATTGTCGAACACTTCTTTAATTTCTATAAAAATATATTTTTCTGAAAAACTACAATTTATATCAATTGATTCCTCACATTTTGATTTATTAACTTTTCGTTTTCGTTTTTCATCAAATTCTGATGAAAGACATAGTCCCTCTATTAAGCGTGCGGCATTATCGACAGTTATAGTTTTTGAACTCAATTCTTTATTTACTTTATACAAAAAGTTATAAATCCTCTGTACAGTACCAAAAGATATTAACATACTTGAATTTGTTGAAGCGGCATTTTTGCATACTAAATTTAAACTATGAGCAGAATAAGGAATATGTGTAGCTTGATCATTTCTTTGGCAAATGTTGTCTTGCACGCCAGCTATATTGGCCCCCTTATCATAACCTTATTTTAGAACATTCTGAATGTCGAGGCCATCCTTTTCTAACTTAAAAATAATTTCATTTGCTAAACCACTACCAGTTTTCTCTTTTGTTTCTATAAAATCTATAAAGCTTTCTCTAATAAATCTGGATTCGTCTTTTTATGTACACGTATCTAATAATCTGACACAGTTGCTCATTATGCGAAACATCTGGTCTACAATCAAATATCAAAGAAAAATTGTTTCGCTTTTTTGGTCCTAGAACGAATTTCCAATCGAATATGATTCCCTAAGAGTAATATGAATTCATCTTGTACTTTAATTAGACAGATAAAAAACGGATCCCTTTCTGTGATTAGCTATATGATAGACAATATTTCTATTGTTACGGATTTTGTATTTAGTTAGTTATTTTTGGTAAAACTGTAATTAAAATTATTTTATCTCCTCGCGTAATGCAACGCGTCGGATTAGCTTTCTATGCGGTTTGAACTTTGTTCTATTTAACGTTTTAGTAGTTCAAAACTACTGTGTGATATTATGATATTGTAAAAATATCTGCGAGGAAAAATTTCGGCATTTTGTTTTATTTCTTGTGATAAAAATAAATTTTATGAACATTTCATCAGACTTCTGCATTCAATCTGTTACGAACTCGTACGCACGTAACACTACCATAATGACTTATTAATCAAATTAGGAAAATTCCTGAACTTGAATTGCCAGTAATTTCATACGAACCTCTAAGAGGTAAATTGCGTTTTGCACAAAACAAAATGATGTCTAATATAACGCGTAAGATATGTCGCCACGTTTCTTTTTCTGATTCTACTGCTTTATGCAGGGAATGCTGTATGAAACCACTTCCTTTTTTTTTTCAAAGCATTTACATTAACGATAAGCATCACGATGAAGCATAGAATCTTTGTGATCGGAATTTTAACGTAGAAAATATTATATACGCTACTCCAAAAGCTCATGTCTTTTGAGAATACATTAATGCTACTCATTTTTTTTCGTTTCTTAGCTGGATTGTTTAGAACACAAAATCTTTTTAATATCCACAGATTCCGAAATAAAAAGTTTAAAATCGTAAGTTTTAAAAATAAATTTCTGAATTTTTGATTCGAATAGCAAATTTGGCGACCCTTCTATTTGTTCACCTGAGGCAAATGCATCACCTGCCTCATTCCATCCCGGCCCTGGTTAATGGCATGCTGAATTTATTGAATTCTACGCATTTTTCTTCACTATATTTTCAATTTCGGAAACTTGTTGATTTGCCATAGCACTGGCAGATATCTTTTGGAAAATGTTAAACATTGTACTTAAATTTACTATGTTTCGCTTTATGCCCATTTCTAAAACAAATGGCAAAGGCCATTTTCTTAAGCAGAATAACATATGTTTCATAAACAGTCGATTTTGTGCTAAAACAGTTTTTTCTTTCATCAGGTTGGTTACAAACCTGATGAAAGAAATGACCTTGTCTTTCGTCATATTTGTTTAATTCCGAATCCATTTCCTCATTTTCAACAATCAAGGCTTCCTACTAATTAGTATTTCCTCTTCGTATTCTCGTTCTTTAAATAATCCAGATTCAAGAATTTGAAATCCGGAATGTGCGAGCGAAATTCCGTACCCCTTCAGCTTCATTTGTCAAAAAGGATAGTAACTGCTGAAACCTTTATCAGTAAGAACTTTGTGATTTTTTTGGCAGAGCTAAGAAACTATTTTTAGCAGTTTAATTGCTCTTCTTTATACACTTAAGCTAGTTACAAATTTATTCGTAAATTATTTGACATTTATTAGTACAGAAGTCGCCTAAGTTAGCTTCTTCAGCATATTTTATGACTGAAGTAGTAAAATTAAATAATTAAAGTAGCACCACATTTATACATAGCAAAACAACCAACGTTGAGAGAACGTCCCAAGAAACAGAGAAAATTTAAATATTTCTAAATGATTAATCATAAAATACATTTTAGTCACGAAATACATTTTAGCATTTACACTCCAATTACTAACGCAACTATTTTGAAAAAACATCCCAGAATTTTCATACCATCTAACATTTTTCCAATATATAAGAAATTCATTGCTCTTATTAGTCAATTAACTTTCAAATTTATTCGTAGAAAACGCGCTCGAGATGGCTTTCTCAGTGGAAACATGACATAATTTGTCAGTAACGTTAGTCTTACAAAATGATTTGCGTTGAAACAGTTTATTTTCTACAGCAAAAACGTTCTGTTGTATCTTTGCAGGTGGTTCTGCTGCTGCTGCTGCTGCAGCTGCACAGAGTACAGGTGTTCAAGGCTATGGCCTTAAAGGTAATGAACAAGTCACAAAGTATTTTTGTAAATATTTTAATGTTAAGAATTAAATGGAATTTAAAGAGCTTTCAAATAAGCAAACACAACCATTTATTAATTAGTTCTAGCAGTTTAAGAAGAGTTACTAAATCTTATTTATGCACCTAAGCTATTTCCAAATTTATTCGTAAATTATTTGACATTTATTAGCTGAGAAGCCGCCTAAATTAGCCTTTTCAGCATATTTTATAACTGAAGTAGTAAACTTAAGTAATTAAAGTAGAACCAAATTCCTTCATATCCAAACAGTCACTGGTGAGAGAACGTCCCAATAAACAGAGACATGCAATTCATTAAATATTTCTAATTGATTAAGCAAAAAATCCATTTTAGCATTTGCACTCCACTTCCTATCGCAATTGTTTTGAAAAAACAAAATATTTCTACCATCTAACATTTTCCCAATAAAAAAGCAATGCATTGCTCTTATTAGTTAATATACTTTCAAATTGATTCGTAGAAACTCTCTCGAGATGGTTTTCTCAATGCAAACATGATATATTTTATCAGTAAAATTAGTCTTACAAAATAATTTGTGCTGTAACAGTTTATTTTCTACAGCAAAGACGTTCTGTTGTATCTTTGTAGATGGTTCTGATGCTGCTGCTGCAGGTGCAGCTGCACAGCGTGCAGGTGTTCCAGGATACGCCTTTCCAGGTAATGAACAAACCACAAAATACTTTTGTAAATATTTTATTGTTAAGAATGAATTGGAATTCGAAAATCTTTCAAATAAGCAAAGACATCCATCTATTGATCAGGTCTAGCAGCTTAAGAAGTGTTACTAAATCGTATTTATGCAATTAAAGCGTATGCTTTAACTCATGTGTTTAAAGACATATTCCAGAATTATTTTCTGCTTTGAATATGTTGCACGATAATTAAAGAAGGTAAATCTCACATTGGAAAGTAATTAAATACAGTTTCTTTCCTGTTTTGCAACTTTGCTTCGAATTTTGTCATAGTTAATACTGCGTAAGGCTATATAAGTATGATAAATATATTAAATGAAATGAGGTTTGCTAGTGAATTGTATTGTGTATTGGGGATTTTCTATATTCTCAATCAAACACCCCTCCAGGGTTATTCAGTTTAACATTTATTATCTAATTTAGTTTCAAATTTATCCGTTGAGACCTCACCCGATATGGCTTTCTCAGTGTAAACATGACGTATGTTCTGAGTAAAATTCATGTTACAAAATGATTTGTGCAGTATGCTGTTCACTTTCTACTTCAAAGACATTCTGTTGTAACTTTCCAGATGGCTCTGCTGCTGCAGGCGCAGCCGCAGGCGTTCAAACCTTAGATGAAAGAAGCTATGAAGTTCAAGGTAATGTACAAATAACAAAACATTTTTTAAAATTTTTTAAGTTGTTGGAATTAAAAGATCTTTCAAATAAGCATTCATCTGCATTCCTTTATTGATTGGTTGTAGTATATTAAGAAGTTATATTAAAACCTTTTTCTACAATTAAACCGTTCTTTGAAACTCGTGTGTTTAAAGAAACACCCTGGAATTGTTTTCTGTGTTGGCATATATTGCACGGTAAGTAAAAAAGCAAACCTCATGTTGCAGAGTAATTAAAGACTATTTCTCCTCTATTAAATAATTTGCTATCAAACATATTGAAAGTTGCTAAAGGTCAAGTCTACTTTACGTTAAGTTTACTTTATGACACGATGGCCAATTGAACCAACGACCAGAAACTAATTATAGCCAACTCAAAAAACCATGCTTATCTGTCCTTGTAAAGACATCGGGAACAACATGCATCAGGCTTCATGGTAAAAATAGTACTAAAATTGTTAGATATATGAGATAGCTTCGGGTTAATTTGATGGCACGCTCATTTACATCCAACATTTAAAGGAGGTCTATGGACGACATCACTGGTTACTTCATTCTATGCTTTGTACTGCAGCCCTAATATGGAGATTTTCTTCGAGGAGCATTAGGATGTGGTACACAGTAGTTGCAGAGCGTCTTAGACATAGTAGTTGCAATTTATGGGACCTCCATGTTGGCCATAAGTGTCATTAGAAAAGGGGAGAATTTGTTATGCTCAATACAAAGACTATTCCTCCTAAGCAGTTGCCCAGAGTACAAAACCTTGCCTACTAATACATTAAACGCGACTTTAGAAAAGCTGCCTCTGCATCTGCTGATTCAACTCGAGAGTGCAATATTGCGCGTGCTCTGACTCAGTAAGACACCAATGCATATACTGACTATGAGCAAAGTATTCCTGAACCTCTTTATCACCCGCCTGATTTCGATATTTAAATTCATTCTTAAATCGTCAGATTGTTTCAAAGTCATGGCAGTCTACACTTATGCTTGAGAACGAGAACATTGCACTGGCTGGTTATTGTAGACTGCATGGAAATTTAGGTCATAGAGACTTGGAAAGGAAAGCTCAAGAGCTCAACTCAATTTTTGAGGCTGACGTTGGTTGCATTAAAAGCTAGAATTGCTTATGCATTGGCTACTAAGTCTCGCTAGTTTATGTGCAGACTCTGCCTCTAGTCGTCACACAAGGCATATACTGTAAAATTGTATTCCTGAAGGCTATACAAAAATTGCTAATAAAGATATCAAACACTAGGTTCAAACTCTAGTGGGTACATGACACACAGGAATACCGTGTAATGAAATTGCAGATGGCATAGCCAAGAGAGCTGCGACTGAGTCCCACTTACGCTCACTTGATATGACCCTTCTAATCTCTCAGTAGGGCTGGAAAGACAATTATTGAAGAGATGGCAACATCTGTGAGAAACAGACAATACAGGAAGAAGAGCTACCAGATTTTGTTCCTAAAGCAGGTCAGCTTTTAACACTAGAAGCGCCAAGCTTTCTCCCTAACTAGAAGCGCCAACGGCAGTCAAATTGACTGCTCAACGAATTAATATATATATTCAAATGTAAATGCTTTATAATGCTTTTGAGAATATTAATTACAGTTGTTGAAGAACTTTAAAGAATAACAGATTATTTTAATAAAAAAATAGAGGATATTTTATTATAAATTTCAGCCTATCCTTAATAAAACACATTTTACAGCTTTTCGCAATTTTTACAAAACACAACTTTTTCAATATTGGAAGTGCATTTTCCACACACATAATATGAACATTTTTTACACACATAATATGAACATTTTTTACACACATCACTTGTTTTGTTGTTGTTACAAAGTCCAATCTGGCATTGATGTCTTTTCTTCGAGAGTCTATTGCTAGATTTGGAAATTTCCTGGGCAATTTTGCGTTTTTCTTTAAAGCTCTCTTAATTCCTCTGCTAATTGAAATAGGAAGTCGTGCCTTGTAAAATTTTAATCACTTAATTATGGTAGATAATGTAGGCGTTCGTCTCTGCTAAATCCAGCATATTATAGAAAACATGCACAGGCCATCTACGTGAAGCAGCCCGAACAGAATATTTACGTGTCATCTTGTCAACGATATCAACTCCACATTTGGTTTTGTTGTAGAACTCTACTGTTTCTGGAAGCTTTTCCTTATTTTGTGAGTCTATATTTACACTTTTTTTGGATGTAAGGTACTTAGTAGTAGGACATTTTTATTCCTTTTTTCCTGATAGACAGTAAGCGTAGTTTCACCATTCTTTAGCAAAACTGTTTCAAATAGCCGGGTTTTGGATTTCCTTACTTCATGCGGAATTTCTTGTCGATGTGTTCTTACTGTGCCGACAAAACTTGTGTTTTTCATTTTAAGTCTCCTAACTAATGATAGTGAGGAAAAATAATTGTCTGCTGTCAAATTTCGACCTGAATTCAGATAATGGCTTAGAAGACGCATTGCTACAGTTTCAGGAAGACTTTCAGTTTCACTTCTCTATGTATTTTTTCTAAGATATGGAAAAGCATTGCACATATACTTCGAGTCTACATCGACTAACATCCAAAATTTGATACCGAATTTATCCGGTTTATTCGACATATACTGTATAAACTTACACCTGGCTTTGGATGAAAATAGCTGTTCATCCACAACTAGATTTTCTCCTGGTTTATAGGAAATCGCACAGTTCTGTATAAATTTATTCCAAATATCGGAAAAAAGTGAAAACTTATCACTTTCTAAACGCTGAGTCCTAGTTGCTTCAAGTCAAATCTTAGATATTTCATAATGTCTCGAAAACGATTGCGAGACATTGTTTCTCAGAAAAAAGGAGGACCCCATGTATTATTCCCCAAAAAAATCATAATCCATATCATTGCAACCACATGCTCCTCTTGCATAAATAATAGCAATAAAAGCATCATGCTCTTCTAAAGATATTGCCAAGTTTTCTTCATTGTTCAAAACTGCCTCTGCTTCCGTGCACTTTTTAATATGTCGTAACATCGATTCATCTACAAACAACTTCCAAGCACTCAACACATTGTCCCCAACATTTCGTTTTGCATAAGATGTTGGACTCGGCATTTCTTTTAGCACATTTTGAGCTCCATATTTCCCAGCTGTAGTTTGTGAAGATGTCACAGTCCAAGAGGTTCCATCTTTTGAGACATATATAGAGCCTTTTTCGTGGTTTTGAAAAAGACATCCTCTTCCTCGTGCGTATCCTGAGTTAGGTAAATCATGTTTTCGCTTTGATCCTATACCTTGTGCATTAGGGGAACCTAAAAAATAATATATATGTATACTTTTTTACAATAAATGACTCATCACATTTTAAAAAAATTCGAGTACATCAGAAATTGTCAAAACAAAAATAACAATACATAAACATAAATATTTCTTACCTATTTCAGTTGATGTGGATGCTGCAGTTACTGATGACGAAATATTTGCTGCGTAAATATCGATGGGCTGAAAACCTTGGCCCAACGATTGCTCTTCCGTGCTATCTTCAGATTCACTAGAACTATTATTTCTCTCAAAGTTTTGTGGAGGCTCATAATCCATATCATCATCAATATTATGTTCTTCAACATCAGATTCATTTTCAGATAAATCCTGTAAAAGTTGTACAATTTCTTCTGGATTCAGATATCGCTGTCTTCGAGCTGCCATTACCGTGCGCTTGAAAGAATGAAATGTCATGAAACAAACTGACTGAACTACTGCAAACTAAGAACTATATCATTTCGCCAAAAAGGGGTGGACCGTTGACAAGGAGGTGGGGAAGTATTTGATGTTGTAAATAAAGAGAGATTGAAAAGGAATGTGTAGGCCAGATGTTTTTCCAACAAAAGCGATTTTCTGAGCAGAAGGGAAGTATATCCTTCTGTAAATAATCAGTGAATGAAAGAAATGTATATGTACGCCAGATGTTTTTCCAAGAAAAATATTTTCTGAGCGAAAATACCAAATAAATCTACCCAGTATTACTAGCAGTCATTATGACTGTTCGTGGCGCTTTTAGGTATATCTAATAATATCTCCGTTAATTTTAATTTCATTCGATTTATATTTGATACCAATAATTTTCGACATATTTTAGGAAAATACCAAAATTTGTGACTTCTTAAGATAAGGGGTTTTTGAGGAATCCAAGGTCAAATGACGAAAGCAGTCAAAAAGACTGCTCTGGCGCTTCTAGTGTTAAGAAGATGCGCGGCGACATTTTATGATTCTAACAGGGAATGGTTCCTTCCTGACCTATCTGCATTGCTTTAGACGACGTGAAAATGACCTGTCATGCGGCTGGGAAGATCACTATGCGTTCATTTGCAGAGAAACTGTAGAACATCATCTTAGACAGTCAGCAGAGGAGCATGTTCATACATGGGCTGGAGACACTTTGAATATCACTATGCTTTGAAACTCATACGCGATTGCGTCAATATTGCACATATCTCAAACACGCTGGAATAACTTTCAGCTGTCATCCGCTTCTTAGCACAGTAAATCCCCTGAGTTCTTCTTTCTATTTTATCACCTTCTAGTCAAAGTATATCAGAAGATTACAAGAGCCAACAAAATTCCTTCAATTGTCAGAATAAATTATTTTTGGACGTCCTCTTCTCGCAATAAATCTGCGGGGTAAAAGCAAAAAGCTTCCGCTTGAGAGAAACATTATCAGTTCTGGACTGATACCACAATATACAGCACAGGTAATTAGAATTACCCATGCCTTTTTCTTAAACTTTTAACTGTGATTTCAGTATCTGTCACTTCAAACAGAATACTTTCTCGGACTTTATATTTGGTAATGTAACTAAAAACACTGTATTATTATGCATTGAGCTAACATTTTACTGATTGTTTTCCGACTTTTCATTATCCAGAGGAATTTCCTGAACTTTCATATCAATACATGCAATCCAACTTGCGATATATACTGCTGTAGGTTAAGAGTTATAGTCAACGAGTTTATAATTTCTTAGAAGTAACATAGGAAAAGCAAAATGTTCGTACTGCTTTCTTGCCGTCAGTTTGGTTTGAACTCGAAAAATGTTTTTTCATATTCCAATAACCCAATAGATTTTATTTTCTTCCTACGTATAAAACTGAAAGATTGTTAATAGGCTAATGTTAGAATAACTTTCTTTGCTGTCGACTGTTCATAAACTTTTAAGTCTTTCGTTTTACATTCTTTCGCTTTCAATAGCTAGTTTCTATTTAATGTTCGCATCCAAATAAAGATTCTTAAAATCTTCGTATAACTCTAAACACATGACAACATCCCGAAGTATGCATTGCTCTAACAATTTAATGCCAGTAAATGTTTCATTTCTTTCTGAAACTTCTTTCTCTTCTCTTGGAAGAGGATTGAACAATGACCATTAATTTGTCGACATTCTTAACCAACATGACCCTTCCCACCATCTGCCTTTTATTAGTTTATCTGTAGAACAGTTTTATTAGTTTATCTTCAGGCTTAATCAGCTGGATTTCATTCACTCTTAAGTTGACGCTGATTTTCAGTTCTGTTCAAATGTCGAATTTATTCCTTTATTGAAAAACGTTCCCCGCGTGTTCTTTCCGCTCTGAGCGTTATGCCCAGCCTTATACGGTCATCAGAAATTTTGCTACTCGGCATATATTAACTTATAATTTAAGATATTTTGCTTTTTTATTTTCTTTAATAATGTAAATATCTTCTTGATAAATGTGAGTTTATGAAAATACGAAGTAAAGTAAGTAATACAAACTCAACTAATAAATGTTTTTTAAATACCGGTCTTTTTGACGGATCTAAAATCCTAGCCCTGTCAGAGTTTTAATCCAAGGAAACGACTGTCTATCATCATTTATCATCTCTCTTGCGGACGTTTAAAATAAGCGACAATGACTCTCTCGAGCCTGATTAAATAAATTAAGTGTAGTCTCTGATTACATTACCTCCATTTGAATTAAATCTATGTTATGTTGAATTCTTGCACGTAACGGATCTTCGTCTGTTTCACAAACTGTCTCTTTCTCTTGATTTAGAACTTACGTTATTTAACATTTGATATTCGAAATATATATCAGTTACCATAACTCATATATACTAGTATTATATATATTGTAGGGTTTTCCTTTAGTTAAAATTAACATATTCTTCAAATTTTTGTTACATTTTCTGAACTCCTCAATTTCTCCTTGCAATTTCTTGCCAGATGAAAATTTAAAATTAAGTGAAGGGAGTATTTAAACGAGTGAATCTCTGAGTTTAGTCAGAGCTTGCTTTAACTAGCCAGCGCACGTCCGTTCGTGATTTTTCTGTTTCTCTAATACCCCCCTTGGTCATTTCGGATTATAGGGAAAATCATGTGTAAAACTATGTAATTGTACCAAGTAACAATTGTAGTTTTCTCGTTTTGATGTTGTCTCGGAACTAGCTGAAACACCGCACCTTTCTTCATTTATCTGCTAGGTTTTAAAATAAAATACAATTGCAAGCTCTCATTGATCAAAAGCAGACTTAAGAGTTTTCCTCCATTTACTTCCATATTTTATGAGAAACTCTGAAAGTTTACTTATGGAGTGCAACAAAAATTAGTTAATGGCATACTGAATTTATTGAATTCTATATATTTTTCTTCACCGTATTTTCAAATTTCGGAACCTTATTGATTTGCCATAGCACTGGCAGATATCTTCAGGAAAATATTAAACATTGTACTTTAGACTTACTATGTTTCGCTTTATGCCCATTTCTAAAACAAATGTCGCAGGCCATTTTCTTAAGTAGAATAACATATGTTTCATAAAGAGTCGTTTTTGTGCTAAAACAGTTTTTTCTTTCATCAGGTTAGTTACAAACCTGATAAAAGAAAAGACGTTGTCTTTCGTCAGATTTGTTTAATTCCGAATCCATTTCCTCATTTTAACAATCAAGGTTTGGTACTAATTAGCGTTTCCTCTTCGTATTCTCGTTCTTTAAATAATCCAGATTCAAGAATTTGAAATCCGGAATGGGCGAGCGAAATTCCGTACCCCCTCGGATTCATTTGTCAAGAAGGATAGTAACTGCTGAAACCTTTTTTCAGTAAGGACTTTGTGATTGTCTTGGCAGAGCTATGAAACTCGTTTTAGCAGTTTAATTTCTCTTCTTTATACACTTAAGCTAGTTACAAATTTATTCGTAAATTATTTGACATTTATTAGTACAGAAGTCGCCTAAGTTAGCTATTTCAGCATATTTTTATGAATGAAGTAGTAAAATTAAATAATTAAAGCAGCACCACATTTCTTCATATCGAAACAGTCAATGGTGAGAGAACGTCCCAATAAGCAGAGTCATGCAATTCATTAAATATTTCTAATAGATTAAGCAGAAAATCCATTATAGCATTTAAACTGCACTTTCTAACGCAATTATTTTGAAAAAAACATCCCAGAATTTTCCTACCATCTAACATTTTCCCAATATATAAGCAATGCATTGCTCTTATTAGTCAATTTACTTTCAAATTTTATTCGTAGAATTTCTCTCGAGATGGTTTCCTCAATGCAAACATGATATATTTTGTCAGTAAAATTAGTCTTACAAAATAATTTGTGTTGTAACAGTTTATTTTCTACAGCAAAGACGTTCTGTTGTATCCTTTCAGGTGGTTCTGCTGCTGCTTCTGCTGCTGCTGCAGCTGCTCAAGGCTATGACTTTCAAGGTAATGAACAAATCACGAAGTATTTTTGTAAATATTTTAATGTTAAGAATTAAATGGAATTTAAAGATCTTGTAAATAAGCAAACACATCCATTTATTGATCAAGTCTAGCAGCTTAAGAAGTGTTACTAAATCCTATTTATGGAATTAAAGCTTATGTTTTTACTCATGTGTTTGAAGAAATATCCTAGAATTATTTTCTGCGTTAGATATGATGCACGGTAATTAAAAAAAGTAAATCTCAGATTAGAAAGGAATTAGAGACAGTTTCTCCCCTGTTTAGCAACTTTGTTTTAACTTAAGGCATAGTTAATACTGGGTAAGACTATATTCTATATGTAAGTATGATAAATATTTTAAATGGAATGAGGTTTATTAAGAACTGTGTATTGGAGATTTTTCTATATTCTCAAACAAACACCCCAGAATGGTTCTGCAACTTAACATTTATTAGTCAATTTAGTTTGAAATTTAACCGTAGAGACCTCATCCGAGAAGGCTTTCTCAGTGTAAATATGACGTATATTCTAAGTAAAATTAGTCTTACAAAATGATTTGTGTTGTGTGCTATTCACTTTCTAATTCAAAGACTTTTTGTCATAACTTTGCAGGTGACTCTGCTGCTGCAGCTGCAGCCGCAGCGGCAGGCGTTCAAGGCTTAAATGAAGCAAGGTATGGAGTTCAAGGTAATGTACAAATCACAAAATTTTTTTTTTAAATATTTTAATTTATTGGAATTTGATGATCTTTCAAATAAGCATAAGCATACATCTACATTCCTCTATTGATTGGTTGTAGTAGATTAAGAAGTGATATTAAATCCTTTGTCTACAACGAAACCGTACTTTTAAACTCGTTTGTTTAAAGAAGCACCTTTGAATTGTTCTCTATGTTGGCATATATTGCACGCTAAGTAAAAAGCATAACTCATATTGCACAATAATTAAAGACTGTTTCTCCTCTATTAAATAATTTACTGTCAAAGATATTCAAAGTTGATAAAGGGTAAGTCTACTTTATGAAAACATGATGAATATTTTGAATGAAATTAAGCTCATCCAATGAATTTTAGCTTAGCAGTTTTGTATATCCTCGATTACAGTTGTGTGTAAAGAATATGTGATTGCTTATAGAATGTTCGCTTTTTCTACTGCTTCTATGTTTAAATACGAAAAATGTTATTTACACTTATTTTTTGTGTTTTGTGAACAATTATTTGAATAGAAAACTTTGAATACAACACGTTTTAAAATATACGGATTTATATTTTTTTGTATTGACTACTTTCTCTAATGGTTTTTCTTTAGAGAAACATTTTCTCTTCTATTTTCTCTAGTGATCTCATATGTTACGATTTCATCTGTAAATGGCAAAACAGTTATTTCTTTCGGAAGTTTTTTGATCGTAAAATTTTCGTTTATAAACAACATATCTCTCCTACTATACAACCTACCTTGAAAATTTATTTATAGAGAATTAAAAAGTTAGACTCAAGTTAGACTTTTCAGTGCATTTTGTGACTATTTAAAGTTCTAAACTTAAAACTAAGGTAGATACAAGTTTCTAAATATGATCGCAAAGTAATTTAAAAGCTAAACGACGTAGCGTTTCTTAGTAAACATAATCTGATGAAGTGAAATATACTCTTTGTCATAAAAATTTGCCCATCAAGAAAGAGTTATCAGAATGAAACGAAATTTAACATACATAAGTACTACATTGATATAAGTATGTGATTAGAAAATCAAGGAGAAAAGGATAATTTCTGGCAGAAAAAGTACACATGAACGGAAGTTTTAGTACTCTGTTGGACCTCCTCGATCGTGCACTCGCACCAGCGCGAGTGCACGATGCGATACGAGCGGGCATTGCAGCACACAAGTTCCGTATGGTGTCCTGAGACATCTTGTTCCACAGTCGCTGTAAACGCGCCGCCTCTAGTTCTACCAATCTCATAGACTGTCCAACTGACCATCCCAAATGATCTTAGATATGCTCGATTGGGAATAAATCTATCGAGCAGGCCAGGTAAGGGTATTAATGTGGCGGAGGCAGTCTTGTGAGATCCGTGTTGTGTGTGGCCGAGCATTGTCGTGTTGAAAACAGGCTCATGGGAGCCCTGCCATGAGTGGCAACACATGTGGCTGAAGGATATCATGGACGTACCGCTGGCCTGTCATTGTGCCATGAATCAATATTAGGGGTGACCGTGTATCGTAAGTAATGTCACACCAACTGTGGGAACAGTGTGTTGCTATAAAGCGAAGGCAGGATTGAGTTGTTCATCGCTGGGCCTCCACACACGAAGACGATTGTCATCACTGGTCAAACGGAATCTAGATTCGTCGCTGAAAACGACATGGTTCCATTCTGTTGAAGTATAGTCCTGTCGTGAGCGACATTACTCCAAATTGAGGCGTCGTGGATGGGTGTCATTGGCAGCACACGTAATGAGCGCTGCGATACCAGATGTCCTTCACAAGGCCCCTTACGATGGTTTGGGAAAACACAGGGGCAAGTAATGAATCTGCTGCCTGTGCCTAAATAGCGGCCAATGCAGGTGCCTCTATGCGTGCGCGTCGTATGATGTGACGGTCTTCTCGACGTCTGATCTGTCAAGGACGTCCTGAACCTAGTCGCCGTGTGAATGACGTCTCTTCTGTCCACTGGTTCCAACGCTTCCTCACAGTAAAATCAGAACGGCCTACCTGACGAGTTACTCGCCGAGCTGATCATCCATCTTCCATCATCCTGATGATTCTTCCCCTCTCAGACTCTGAAAGCTGCTGATATTTGCTTCGATGGCGGCGTAAAGACATGTCTACCTCAGAGGTTCCTAAGCAAAAGATTAAGTACATTCAAGATTAAGTATAAAAGAGGTGAGCTAGCTTACCTGTTTTATACTCCAAGAAGAACGAAGTTCAGCGCTCTCTAGTGGCATTACGCAATGCGCAATCACGCTGCATTTCTAATCATTAGCATATCTACCCGACATGTACCTTCAGGCCAAGTTTCGTTACAATCCCACAATTATTTATTGGTGCGCAAATGTTTATGGCAATGAGTGTAAGTTCGGTAATCAGGAGGAAAAGTTACTGGAAAGCATTACGGATTAAAGTAAAAAGAAACAATATATACTAAAACTAAGCCCTCATATCAAAGGAATGAAATAGAAGAGGAAATAAAAATAAATTCCTATAAAAAAGATAACTGTATATCCTTAATTCACTTAGAGTTTATCGATTTATTAGCATGTCAGCACTTTATATGCTGCCATTTCCGGGCTGATATTGCTCCATTTTGAATGAGAATAATTTTTTACGTCGGTGTGCTGTTTCTAACAGTAAATATTTTGTCTTCTTGTTGCTTTGCATTGCTTATTTTTCCACGCGGTTTGAAAATAGCGTCGTCTGCTTTTGAAGAACTTGTAATATATTGTGCATTTAAATATTTGTGAAAAAATAATAAAAAAAAACCTAGATTTTCAAAATGAAAAAATGGCTAGGATTGACTAAGCGGAAAAGTGACGATTCACAGGTGATGGATCCAGGACAATCTACTAGCTATGATAATATTGAAAAGAAAACAAAAATATTTCTAGAAAATATAATGAAAGTTACTTATCATTTGTTGAGATATTTGTAATCACATTCTTATTGGTTAAAAGGAAGTATAGCTTTCCGTCACATCCGATGCATTAGCTTTCTGTCAGGTCCGATGTATTCTGAAACTTAATCCCATTCTATCTGTTTATATTATTTTTGATTGGTGTTTTATTGTGTCTTGTTTATGATTTGTTAAAACATGATCTGTTGTAAAGTTATATAGTATGTAACCGCTTCGCGTATTTCTGTTCGTGTATCTCTGCTTATTACTCTGTAATAAATGTTTGTTTTTCGAATCACGGCATTTAAAATGTTCGACATCATTTGGAATTACTTGGAATGGAAAGGAAATGGACCCTCAACCTCAATGTGTTGTTTGCGGTGAACAACTGTTAAAGCTTATAAGAAAAAAATATCACTTACTTTTTCAGCTTTCAGTACTTAAAAGTATAAATCACACGTCAGCACGAAGTAGCCTTTAATTAAAGACTCGCATTATAGATTAAACAAATGTCTCTATCATAAAAAGGTGCTACTTTGGTAGACGGATTTTGCACGGATTTTGGCGATTTTTTTTTTTGGTGAGCGATACGACTTATGATAAACCCATTGCTAGACAAGTTATTTATTGTAACCGATACTTTGTTGTCATTTTATTAAAAAAATAATGCGTTTTATTATGCATAAATTCCGTGTTTTAAATATTATTTATGACTTCTAAATAATAAAAAATGAATTTAATTTTGCATTTTTATTGTAAATAAAAATTTTATTGTTTATGATATTTTATGGAATTTTATGTTGTGAATGATGTAATGAATGACGTCACATTATTTTAAAAGTAATTGGTTTTTATATCTGTAAATTTAATCTAATGTTTTAGACATTATTTATGGCTGTTACATTATTAAATTATTAAAATACATTTTAAGTTTTATTTATTAAATTATTTATTAAATTATTTATTAAATTATTAAAATACATTTTAATTTTAATATTTAATATTATTAAAATACAATTTAATTTGGAATTTTTTAAATATGATTTTATTATGAATGATTATTTAAATAATTTTAATTCTAGGCGTGATGTAATCAGCTCCCTGATTAGTTACTGACTATTTGTGCAATACCACGCCATTTTAAAATTTTATTATTCATCTCTTCGAGTTCCTCAGATTTCAAAGCGAATGTATGTATCTAAGATGAATGTTGTTATTGGTAATTACCAAGAATTATTGGTATCGGCATAAAAGAATTGCCGTTTGAGACCTTATTTTGGCCAACCTGGATTTCCTTATCAAAGATTTATTTATTGTTACAAGGGTCAGAGGAAATTTGTTTAAAATATTTGGAGGAAACCTCGCTAATTGCTTTTTCAATGAAGTGCGAGAGATGAAGATCGTTTTCTTTTCTGGTACTTATCAATATACGTAACGTAAAATGCTTAAAAAAATGTAAGTACATATTTTTCTTCAAGTCATCGGTGGGTGACGCTTGCGGGATTTTTCCCGTTCCCAGAATGTGATTGGGTTCACGAGCTGCGGTAAAAATCTTAGTTAGGTAGTTTACTTTATTATTGTATACGTCAATTTTTATTAAAAAATTAATACACTATTTTCAAAAATTCCTGAGATATTTATTGCTACATATGTTTTAATGTTAAATAATTATATCCTATAAAACGTATTTTAAAGGATTTGAATTTAAGTAATTGAAAATTTTAATTCTTTTAAACGTTGGTATGAGGTTTTTAATTCAATATTCAATTTAAGTAATATTTTATTCCAATTAAATGTTGGCGCAATGTTTTTATAGCGGTGTTCTTATTTTATTATATGAAAGTAATAATTTAACCTTACTTTAGCATTTTATACTCTTAGTAAATGTATTTATTTACATTTGCCAACCATCTTAAAAAAACAACGTTCTCAACAAAAAATTAATCCATCATTTTTAACGATATTTATTTTTTTAAAGTTTCGAATACTTTACTATGCGTGGAATACGTAAAAACAGCATTTTTCAAGATGGCTGACGACTGTAAAAACTGAGCCAACAATTGCACGAATGTAAATCGCCAAAACTCCGTGTGTTCAGGAACGTGTACGAACTCAGTTAATACACAATAATTTAATATGTTCATTTTAATGTAGATTTTTTGTTGCAACAGGGATGTTGTTTTACATATTGCTTTGAGCGTGATAACGCATGGAATGTTACTTTTTGTTTGTTTAGAATGCTAAATAAAATAGTTCGTTGTTAATTAAAAAGGTTTTCTCTGTTAAATATATTACCATTCGTCCGAAGTTATCAAATAAGTCAAGAAATAGATTAATTTCAAACAACTGGCGTCCGGTGTCAGGACAGAATGGCTATTTGAAGAAAACGAAACAACGGTTTGAAAGCGAAAAACGTAAGCCTCTAAGGCAATCGTTTACGATTACTGCCAGTGCTTTAGATGCTGAAATTCTAAAGCCTGACGTGGAGGTTAATCAACTCCAAGTATTGAGCTCACAGTTGGAAGAAATATTCAAGAGATTAGATGAAGTTCAATCACAAATTTCCGAACGTTTGTTGAAAAGTGAAAACGAAAGTGAATATTTGGCTGATTTTGACACGAATGAAACATATCGTGATAAATATATCAGTTTTAAAACAAAAGTAGAAAACAAAAGGGTGAATTCGACTTCTGTAATTACACTTGGAATTTTAGAAAATTCCACGAAAAGAAACTTTAAATTACCAAAGTTGGAACTTCAAAAATTCAATGGGGAGTCCCGAAATTGGTTAGGATTTTGGGGTCAGTTTATGAAGATCGACGAAGATGTAAATATAGACGACGATGATAAATTTCAGTACCTATTGCAGGCAACGGTCGTTGGATCCCCAGCGAGAGAGCTCATAGATAGTTATCCTCCCTCAGGCGCGAATTATAAAGAAGCTATCCAGCAGCTAAAATCTCGTTTTGCACGAGACGAATTACTGGTAGAAATCTATGTTCGCGAATTATTAAAGTTGGTTTTGGTTCAAGCTAGCAAAAAAGGAAATATGACTCTATCCAACTTATATGATAAGTTAGAGACGCAACTCAGAGCTTTGGAGATGTTGGGGGTAAAAAGTGAGATTTATGCAGCTATGCTGTATCCCCTTGTAGAGTCTTCACGACCTGAAGAAATTCTGAGGGCATGGGAGCGATCTCGCCAGCGTAGGGAAAGTGTTGCACACACTGAAAATTTGGAAAATTTATTGCATTTTCTCCGAATTGAAGTTGAAAGTGAAGAGCGTCTTCAGTTGGCCCGTACAAGGTTTTCTACTCCAGACAAATATGACTCGGTTCCATCCACAGCAGCTTGTATTTGTGCAGAAGATTCAAAGAAGAAACAGCTTAATTTGTGTGTTTCGTGTGACAAGGAAACACATAATTCTTATGAGTGCTTTAAGCTGCACAGCCTTTCATTGGAAGATAAGAAAAATTTACTAAGAAAGACAAAAGCTTGTTTTAACTGCCTAAAAATTGGGCATGCTGCCGAAAAGTGTAAGAGTTCTGTGAAATGCCTAGTTTGCAACAAACGTCATGTAACGGTGATGTGCAGAGAACTAAAAGGTTCTAGAAGTTCAAAAAAGGAAGCACCTGAAGCAGCTAACGAAACGAGTGAGACTTTATTGTCTAACCAAACACTGCAAACAACTCTTCTCCAAACTATTATGGTGAAGATTAATGTAATGGAAAAAAGGAGCTTGTGAGAACGCTTTTTGACAGTGGGTCACAAAGATCTTGCTTACGGAAAGACATAATAAAGAGACTAGATTTAGTCGCATTAGATCAAGAGACTTTGAGCCACAATTTGTTTGGTGGAGTTGAAACTGAATCTCAGGTCCATGGTATTTTTGATATCGAAATACAAGGAACGGAAAATAAATTCAAATACGAATTATCGGTTTTAGATAAAGACAAAATTTTGGATACATTCCTAGAGTGAAACTCAAACATATATGTTCCTCACTTCGAGAACATAAAATCAAAATCAGTGATGCTGGTAGAGATACTCCAGATATCGGATTGTTAATAGGAACCGACTATTCCGGACTGTTGATGACGAATAATATCATTCCAATTGACAAAAACCTTATTGCCATTGAAACAAAATTGGGTTGGACCCTACAAGGCCCAGTGCAAAGTCATAATACCTTGCTTGATACCGTCAGACTTTGTTATTTGCATCTCACAGAACTATGGAATTTAGAGACAATTGGCATAAAAGATCCGGCGGAAGCGAAAACTAAAGAGAACTTAGAAACTGAAACGATCAAATTTTTCCTAGAGAACATTAATCGAGGGAAATAGGTAGGAAGTCTGTTTGCCTTGGAAGGATAGTCATCGGATTCTTGGAGATAATAAAGATAAAGCGGAAAAACGACGTTTCGCCAATACACGAAGACTGCAGAAGATGGTATTATTAAAAGCTGGTACGAGGAAGGTATAATTGAAATAGCTCCGAATAATAGTGATACTGGTCACTATTTATCTCATCAAGCAGTAATCAAGGATTACAGTCTGACTACGAAACTGCGACATGTATTGGATGCATCATTGAAGGATGAAAATGGGAATTCCTTGAATGGTTGCCTCGAAAAGAGGCCGAATTTAATAGAAATTCTTCCAAAACTTTTGCTACAATTGGTATTATGTAAATCAAGAGTAGCGCCTGCCAAAAAGGTAACTATTCTTAGATTAGAGTTGCTTGGAGCACTTATAGCTACACGGCTGTACCGTCAAGTCATTGACGCTCTTAAATTGACAAAGTGCCAGGTGTACTTTTGGAGCGAGTCGTCTGTAGTTCTGACATGGATAAAAAAAGACTCCCACTGGAGTGTTTTTGTGGCCAATCGTGTAGCTGAAATAAGGAGATGCACAAATCCGGACGACTGGCATTATGTACCAAGCTTAAGCAATCCAGCTGATCTTCCCTCTAGCGGGTGCGATGCCAAAATGTTGCTACAGAGCAGATGGTGGGAAGGGCCGGATTGCCTTAAACAGGAGCCGGATAAATGGCCTCTCTCTGAAGAGTCAGAACTAGAAACTGATGAAAATACAGCTAATTAAGAAAAAAGGAAAAATGTGGTTTCCTGCGTTTCCTGTAGAACCCCAAACTTTTCAGAAACATTCACTCGATTTTCTGGATATTATAAAAATGTCAGAGTATTAGCTTGGATCTTTAGATTTCTTAACAACAGTCGTTATAGAAAAAACGAAAAATTTAATAAGGAATAAACCTCAGAAGAAGTGAGTTTTGCAGAGAAAAGGTTGTTATATTTAATCCAAGCCGAAAACTTTCGGAATACTGATGGAAAAAATTTGAAAGGGATGATTACATTTAAGGATGACTTTGGACTTCATCCAGTAAGAAACAAACTAATTTTAAGTGACGAAGACGAAAACTTTAAGTGTCCTATTCTATTGCCAGGGAACCATGCACTAGTCCATCGCCTAATAGAATAGAAACATCGGCGACTGCAGCATGCAGATACAGGGACCTTGATCTGCAACTTGCGAGAAGATTATTGGATTGTCAGTGTGAGACGTCTTGTGAAGAGAATTTGTTTAGTCGTCTTGTGACGTCTTGTGAAGAAGACGAAGACAAAGAAAAAAAGGAATAGTAAGTGTGTTATTTGTAAAAGATTCAAAGGCAAATCTGTTCAACCACCAGTTGCACCCTTAATCAAAGGACCGCATTAAATATGCTGGAGCTTTTGAGGTCACTGGCATCGATTTGGCTAGCCCATTGTATGTATTGTCTGGCGATAAATCATGGATTGTGATTTTTACTTGTGCGATCTATCGTGCTGTGCACTTTGAATTGACGAAATCTTTATCAGCAGATTCATTTATAATGGCACTCCGAAGATTCATTGCAAGAAGGGGTAGAATAAGCATCTTATATACTGACAATGGTACCAACTTTGTAGAAACGAATAATGTACTAAACGAACTTGAT
This sequence comes from Stegodyphus dumicola, assembly GCF_044657685.1. Classification (NCBI taxonomy): domain Eukaryota; kingdom Metazoa; phylum Arthropoda; class Arachnida; order Araneae; family Eresidae; genus Stegodyphus; species Stegodyphus dumicola. The sequence continues at coordinate 28,107,982 of NC_140779.1, read as the reverse complement.
TGGGAAAAAATAATGGAGTTCTCAACAATTGAGAAGATTAAATGGAAGTGTAATCCTCCAACCGCTGCCTGGTGGGGAGGATTTTGGAAGAGGTTGGTAAAAGACGGATGGTAAAAGACTTTTTAAGACAAGTTTTGGACTCTAAAACGGTCAGTTACATTGAGCTGGAAACTATACTATGCGACTGTGAAGCAACAATGAATTCACGACCCTTAACTTACTTAGAAGACGGGACTGCGGAGTTAAACCCATTGATACCTGCATATTTTATACAAGGAATCCCTCACCATGATGTAAAGGATCTAGATACTATAGACAGCAAAAGTTTAAATCGTCGCTTGCGGTATTTACAAAACCTTCGGATTGATTTACGCTCGAGATTCAGAAATGAGTACCTAGCCATGCTAGTCCATAGAAGAGAACGAAAAGGAGACACTTTAGAGGTGAATAATGTGGTGCTGATTGGAACTCCGGAAAAGCGCATCAACTGGCCACTGGGACTTGTTGTCCAAGTATTTCCAGGTACAGATGGTCATGTAAGAGTGGCAAAAGTAAAAACGGCTGACGGAAAAAAATAAGACTCGCCCAAAACCTGTATCCTTTAGAAGTGACTCGTCCCTCAGAGCTACCTCAGCCTCAAGTCTCGTTAAATCCAGATCAAGATGCGGATCTTGGAAGTTCCCCCCTACTACCAACATCTCTGGAGGGTCAGATTGATACCTCAAGGATAGTTGAGCCTTTGACTGAGTCCCCTACAATAGGCAGACCCATAACCACTAGGGTCGGAAGACAAGTAAAAGTTCCTCATCGACTGAATCTCTGAACTGAGTAGAAAATACGTTGCAATTTCCTAAAAATTGCAAGGTGGGATGGATGTTCAGGAACGTGCACGAACTCCGTTAATACACAATAATTTAATATGTTCATTATAATGTAGATTTTTTGTGGCAACAGTAATTATTTTATATTGCTTTGAGCGTGATAGCGCATGGAATGTTACATTTTGTTATGTTTAGAATGCTAAATAAAATAGTTCGTTGTTAATTAAAAAGGTTTTCTTTGTTAAATATATTACCATTCGTCCGAAGTTATTAAATAAGTCAGGAAATTGATTATTTTCAAACATCCGTGCAACCGTCTACCAAAGTAAAACCCATAAAAACACTATAACTGCGGTGATTATTTGCGCAATAGAATCAGTTTCAAAGAAAGCAATCTTTATTATCACGAAAGAAAAAATATAACTCTGCTAGAGTTGTTACATCTTTTTCAAACTTGAATATCCATTACTGTTGCCATACACAAATTACTAAACTATACTAACAAAATCTGAGTGAGGCTTGCACGTGAGTCGGGAAATTATAAAACACAAATAATAAACATTAAAATAACTAATGCATTATTAACAACAACAAGGAAGTATGAAACCAATCAAAGTATGAAGCCATCGTCTCTTAAAAGATATCTTGAATCTAAGCATGCCAATTCAAAGGATAAATCTGAAGAAAATTAAGAGGAAATTATCGGAGTTCAAAAATAGTAGACGTGTAATGAAAGGTTTTGTTACTTCATGTGAAAAAGCTCTGGAAGCTAGTTACTTGGTAAGCCTAAGAATTGCTAAGACTTCCCAGGCTCGCACTATTGGTGAAAACCTTATATTACGAGCAACCAAAGATATCGTTTTAACAAAAGAGGCTAATGAACTTGATAATATTCCGTTATACAGCGACGGAGCTCGAGCTTTAGCAGGAAAATATTCCGGAGAGATTTCTCAAATGAAGAAAGTCGCACCTGAAATTAAATTTGCAACGATGTTTAATTAACAAACTCAATGATTTCAAAGCGAATAATGGCAAAACTGAACAGGGAAAAAAAGAAAAAACAAGATTTTTTATCTCCAGCACGCGAGACTGTGTATCCGAAATTCCAAAGATATGCTCATTTTAAAATTGTTTTGCGATATTGCTCTTGAACCGAATTTTATCGTTTAAGGGCGAAGAACATATTGAATAAATAAAGGTAACACACAAAAGGTTAAAAAAGAGTCCATTTGGGCGTAATGTAAAAGTTCAGAGCTTTCAGATTTTATTATTATTATTATTATTATATTATTATTATTGTTGTTGTTGTTATTTAATATTTCTATTCAGAAATTGAAAAATAATTATTGTAAAATGTAGTGGTGGTACTAAAGGTTTTCAGTTTTTGTTTAGATGGTACGCGTTAGTGAAAAGGTTGAAAACTGCTGCTCTAGATAGAAAAACATTTTCCTTGCCATTGTTTTCTAAAATGTTTTCGCTCATAACGATTTTTTTCTGATATGCTAAAATAATTATTTCTTCCGCAATGTTTTCAATCATAAGTATCCCCTTTTAGAATGATGAAATAATTGTTTGAAATGTTTCCACTTTATTGACGAGAAACATGTTTCGTTCTTTTTTTTTTTTTTTTTTTTTTTTTTTTTTGTAGTCGGCAGACAAGCTTACGGACTGAATCGAAACTATGAAGCTTCAAAAATCGTTACAGGTGCTTCTGGCGCAGCAGGTTTACGAATGGGACTAAATGGTAATGCACAATCATAAAATAATTGAGTAATGCTTTAATTATTTTTAGCCAGTTCTAGAAATGTGTTTTTAAGTAGAAATATCATATTTCTTGAATATTTCTAGTTGATTAAACGAAATCATTAATAAAAGTTACATATCCTTCGTTAAATATGTACTTCGTAAATCATGTCTTTTTAGCAATTATCATGCATTCTCTATGTACCTGTAATATGATGCAATAAAGATATATCTTGTTTCTTGTATAAAGCAATTCTATTTTCAACTTATTCTTAATGGTGCTCTGCGCAAGTCAACCTTCGCAACCCAGATATATGATATATGTTTTTAATGCAATCAGGCTTTGCCTATAAATTGTATCTGAAACTGACAGTTTGCAGTATTTTGATGGACGAAGATTTATTCTGTTGAAACTTGTGCTAACTGTAATTTTATCTTTTAAAACAACAGTGAGAGACCTGAAAAATCGTTTGAATGATTAAATCGACTGTAAGAACTCTGAAAATTCGTAAAATATTTAAAAATATTTTAACATGATTTCATTTTAATTTGGTTTAAATATATTTAATTTTATCATTATCTAATGCCTAGAGGAAACACTAAACATTAAATTTAAAAACTGCAAAATATTTTACTCTGCAGAACAATTTTATTAGAAAAAATTCAATAAAAATATATTAAATATAAGAAAATTACAATGAAATAAGGGATACCCTTAATACAAATACTAATTATCCTAACAAATTAACAATCTTCCCGTTGCCTTTTCCGACAAACGTCCAGTGTCCAAGTGAAACATTAAATTTAAAAACTGAACAGAATTATCGCCCGCATTTTTCCGAGGGGCAACAGTGCTGATATTAGCAACAATGGCAAGAGTGATATATCAGCAGCCATGGTTGCGTGCCGTTGCTGCTGATATAATGAAAGAAAATTATCGATTTGATGCGATTTCATCAAAAAACATAAAATAAAAAATCTGATTTAAATTTTGAAAAAAAAAAAAAAAAATTCGCTTAGGTAGCTCCATGCACCTATGTACACTGCCTATGTACCTATGTACTTGTCTAGATGCACCTATGTACACTGCGCAAAAAAAAAAAAAAAAAAAAAAAAAAAAAAAAAAAAAAAAAAAAAGGAACAGTTCTATATCTCCCGTTCTACTGGGCCGATTGACGAAATTCAAATTGCGTTCTTCATATCTCGAAGTGCGACTTATGATGATATATATTAAATTTACATATAGCTTTGTTATAATATAGGTATTTTGACACAAAATCGGACTTTTTCTGAAATAACATACCAAATGTTTTCCATATTTAGATTCTACTCAAATTATGCCTAAATATTAACTTTTGTGAAATTAAAAGAGAAGTTTACGGAGAAATTCAAAAATTTAGCTTGGTTTATTTCTTTTTAGTTTGCGTCAAGAATAATTCTCTTGGCGAACTTCTCAATTGATAGCAACATATTTTCCATTCCCTTTTTACATTGAGCATGAGGGAAAAAAGTCACAATGTTTTTACTTTCAAATAATTTTAACAAAGTGCGTAAACCACATCAGATGCTGTTATCGCTTTCAACAGATATGCCAAATTTCAAAACGCGCCCACGCATTTTTTCGGAAATTTTGAATAAAAAGTTATAATTTTTTACAGGGATGCTTGGAAATACATCTACTTGGTGTATGATTAAAATTATATAGATCATCATTCAAAGTGTTTTTCGAAAAATTTATAAAAATTATTTAAAAATACAAATTAAAAAAAAATAAATCATAAAAATTAGTGAAATTTATTTTTAATGAACCTAAATTTTGAACTGTGAAAGATGGACTCACGTAAGCGTAATAAAAAGAGAGATATTAATATATGCATACCATAATGAATTAACACTGAGCAGCTAAAATTTTGAGAGGTAATTTTTTAAAAACTTCTCGTGCGAATGTTGCTAAACTTGTCAGTTTGGCTTAATTTGAGTCGTAGAATCGAAATATGGAAAGAAACTGGCATGTGATTTCAGAAAAAGTCCGATTTCATGTCAAAATACTCCCATTAAAACAATGCTATGTATAAATGTAATACATATCCTACGTTGCGAGACATAAAAAACGCAAGTTGAATTTCGTCAATCGGCTCAGTAGAACGGGAGATATAAAAACGGCCCCATTTTTGTTTTCGCAGTGTATCAGTGGAGAGAATGTCTCACAGAGTGAGGCACAGGGTCCCGTGGTGACAACTAATGTCTGCAACACTTGGGTGTGTCATACTGGACCCACTTTTTATCGCTGGAGAGTACTCGATCAAATATGGATGCATTGTGGTGCCGAGCAAGCAATGACAAACAGGCAGCGAGACGCTGTTGCTTGTTTGTATCGAACAGTGAGTAGGGTACTCACTTGCTCAGCATATATGCCTTTCCTATGCGGTGTAAATGGAGTCTTGGTAGCCTTGGGTCTATTAGCCTTGGGTCTATTAGCTTTCACGCAGTACGAGCGAAAGACACACACAGACGGCCAGACACTTCCTTTTATGTGTTCAAGTCGCCAAATTTGCCAGGCTTTGGGATGATGCCCTTAACGAACGAACCGCTAGGCAATGGTTCCAGAAGTTCAGGTCAGGCAATATGTCTCTTAATGATGCATCACGCAGCGGTCGGTCAAAAGCACTGGACGAATAGGTCCTGAGAGCAGCCATAGAGAGTGACAGTACCCAAACATGCGGTGGACTTGCTTCACATTTCCAGGTATCTGATGAAATCCATTTACACCGCATAGACTCCATTTACACCGCATAGGAAAGGCATATATGCTGAGCAAGTGAGTACCCTACTCACTGTTCGATACAAACAAGCAACAGCGTCTCGCTGCCTGTTTGTCATTGCTTGCTCGGCACCACAATGCATCCATATTTGATCGAGTACTCTCCAGCGATAAAAAGTGGGTCCAGTATGACACACCCAAGTGTTGCAGACATTAGTTGTCACCACGGGACCCTGTGCCTCACTCTGTGAGACATTCTCTCCACCCACACAAGATCATGCTCTAATCTGGTAGACTAGTCGCCAAGTGGTGCACTATGAGATCCTGTCAGTGGGCCAAACCACCACCACGGCAGGCCTGTACTCGCAGCAGTTGGAAGATATGCATCAGGCATTGTTGCATAAAGAACCAGCATTGGTCAATCAGAAGGGTGTATTCTTGCTCCATGGCAATGCGAGGCCGCATATGGCTCGGGAAACCAGGGGCACCATCCAGCAACTGGACTGGGAGACACTTCCCTATCCACCATACTCCCCAGACCCTCGCGCCAACAGACTACCACCTTTTCCATTCCCTGGGCAACCGTCTTCGTGGGAAATTCTTCAACATCCGGCCAGACCTCGAAAAGGACCTTCTCTTCTCTTATAACAGTATTCTTGTTTTCAAACCAAGTATTATCAATAAAAACTGCTCTAAATCTGCCTACGTGTTTCTTGGTTTATTTAACTAACCAAAGCATTAGAAATGCTTCTTACGTGATAAACGTTTGCCACAACCGAAATGAGCTAATGGCAACAATTTGTTTCCTGACAAGAAATATAAATTTGGTGTTTTAATTAAGCATTTTTGTGTAAGTTAGAGATTTTTATTTTTGAACATGCTAAAATATTTTTAACAATTGTTTCTTGAAGAATAAAATGAGTGTTATAAAATAGCTTATTTTTTATTATTAGATTTAAAAATGTGTTATTCAAAAAAATAATTCCAGGTTCATTTTAGGAAAGAAATTCGCATCAAGGTTTTTATTTGGAAATAAAACCTGATATTTAGAATCGTCTGTCGTATTAGTAAATAGGAAGACCGTGGGTATAGTACGTTTCATATAGAGTATCAGCAGAGATTAATCATAAGAAGTATTAAGCTCTTTACGTAAGCTGAAAAATAATATGTATATCTCATGCGACAGTCTTCTTAAGACTACCTTTTCAAAAGATGAGCAATGATTTAAATGAAGTAGTTACAAGTAATAATCATGTAATCAGAAGACATCATATTACAATGAAACACTTCCAAAATATTTTCTATTAAAATACGAAAAAATAAACAAATAAAAGTTATAAAAAGGAAAACATATGTCAGTTATCTGCTTAATAATATAATTTCTTATATTGTCAGCTAATAAATTAAATCTCATAGTATTTACTAATAATACTCATATTATACTAATAATTTAAAAACTCGGGAAATTACAGAAATTATTTAAAATATTTAAAATTACATTAATGCCTGATCATCGTTTGGATTCAGATGCAGTTAGAAGGACTACATTCAAAGAAAGCAAGAAAATTAAATTCAAATACGGATTTTATTATTTACGTGCATAATTCAGGTAATATTACGTAACAAAAATCTTGAGTTCTATTTAAATGCTAATTGCTTTATTTTTGGAAATCTTAGGACCTTGGCATAGTATTACAACTCGCGCATCTGAGGTACAAAAATGGAATCTGAATCTTGTAAATCAGCCAAAGTAGAACAAAAGACATAAAACTTCGACTTGTTTCCTGATTATTATATATGCATACTAATTAACCGGCGTTGCCAATTTATGCTTAAGAATTTTAAATCACTGTTATGATTTCTTTCTTAAGAATTTAATGATTCATGAAAATAATGTATTAAAATATTGGACATATTTCCTAAGTGAATCAAGTTCTAAAATTCTTTCCAGTTGCATCGGGTTTTCCTGCTCCTCTTTATCGAGCCTATAAACCACGTCGTGATGCATATGCGAACAAGGATTCATATGTGAATGAAAACCCGCAACTTCTTCCAGCTAGTCGCAAAGCTGTTGATATTGCTGCTTCATACGTAGACAGAGGTAAGGAAACCTAAATGCTTCCTTCATATATAGCTTATTTTATTTTACAGTATATGATAATTTTATATTTCCTAATTTCTTTGCAGTCGTATCATATACAAGGTGTTTATAAATGACTGGTGTGGTTTTATAAAATTAAAAATAAATCGATCTATTGTCTTACTCTTGGTAAAACCTGCATCGTAAGCATTGGCAATTGTCCAAGTTTCTCATGCGTTACATACTGTTTACTTGTCATGCTTACTGCGCAGCCGCAGAGTCAGTTTGCTGCAATTTATACACATTTTATATATTTGTATTTGTGTAAGGTAAAAAAAACTATGATCAAAATACTGATTTTAAATTTGAAGTAAATTCTTAGCTATCAATTTTAATTTGAGTATTCCTTTTCTTAGTCCTCTAAAATTGGTAAATACTTTGTAGAGTTGCGCGCTTCCAACTTGCACGTAACCAAGAGGTGACTGTTGAAACTGGAAAATAGACAGAGTCTTGCTAAGGGTTTAAGTCCCTTTTTATTCAACTTAAGAAATTACAATTGCGTGCTCTTGACGCTCACAAACTACGCCGACCCGGCGGTAAAATAAAAATAAGAACCTGAAAAGAAATAATAACAAGACTCTAACTACGAAGCTCTCTAAAAGTAAATAACCTCACCGCGTTTTACAATACCGCTGCTAATTCAGTAAACTTTGAATATCACGTTGAACAATTAACAATTCTCCGAGGCAAGCACACAGGCCGAAAAGCGGGGTTCTTCAATTTCTGGCTAACTACCTCCGCGCTCGTGAAGTAAGAACAGCACACCTCGAACTCGTTTCCATTCTAGTATTTAACTCAGAATACTTCCGCTGATAATTTGAATCCTTGCGCGTTCTACTAAAATTTACATACTCTGGCATTGGCAGTTCCAGGGAAAAGTAAGGCTTGACAGGAAAGATAGTTTAAACTTAAAATAAATGTTAGTTAAAATGAATGTAAACCCTACAACTTAAAATAATTCAGTGTTTTGAAACTGCGTTATTTCAGAGTACATCCATGTCGAAAGATTCTCCCATAAAGCTGATAACATAGGCACTTACATAAGGTTTCAATCAATAATAATGTCAGAAACGTAAAATTAATCAAACAAAACAAAAATCTGAACTAAAACGAAATCATCCATTATCAAATTTTTATCTCAGACACGTCGCATCCAATGTCTACTTCTCTGGTTATTTAGTTTGCTGTCGCTTGTTTTCTGACCACAGTCTCTTAACAGGTAAGAAGTTCATTCAAACATGTTAGTACTTGTTTATCGGTGATGCTTAAACGCTTGTTAACCCAAATAACAAATTATTAAAATTGTCCATGACTGCATGATTTGTAATTATTGCTCACAACAGTTTCACACATTTTTTTTTTGCAGGGGACTAAAAGAAATAAGAAAATAAATGATTCTAATTAAATAGAAGAAATTAACCTGAATGTCCTATTAAAATCCCATATTGGTGTTGTTATGACGTATGTCACTTGTCTGATAGTAACATCAGAACAAGCCCACGAAATTCATCAAGGCAAGGAGTGCATCTGTGCGACTTTGCTCATTTCCGCTCGCAATTTTGAAGGCGAGCACCTAGGGGGTTCGAAGTGTCTCTCACCTCTCTACCCCTAACACGAATCTGTCAAGAGGTCTTTCGGCTCGCCGCATATTCAGAGTGCTCCCATGCCGCACAGACACTATACATAAACGTCCATCCATACATTCTCAGGGATTAAAACCTGGACCCTTCGGTACGGCAGTCAGCGTTGCTAACTACTATCTCGCTCTGGTGGCATAATATCCCATAAATTACAATGTAGCGCAGTAATTTGTAAATAAAAAAAATATCAGTAAATAACTAAACGAATATCAAACATGAGCAAATTTCTCCCTAATTATTAAAGCAACAAAAAATTAACATTACTCATATTTACTTCCTTGTACGAAGTAAAGGAAGTATTGTAATCACGAAAAATTTCGGGTATCATATTTCAACGAAAATATCCATTGTGACCGCTATAGAATAACAATTTAATGATGTTTTTGCGTGACATCTGCATGTAAGGACAGAATAAAGGTCTCTATTTCCCCAAATGAATTGAAAAACTGATTTAAATGGATTCAGAAGAGATTCTTTCGTGCCGTCTATACGTATGTATGTATATATATATCTCGCATAACTCGAAAACGAATAGCAATTTTTATATCCCACTTCTTATTCTTTATATGTGTATAAATAATTTTAATGAAATTATATGCATGAACCAGTAGACTCTCGACATAATCCTCCTAAAAAAAAACCTCTTGACTTTCCTTCTTGGTTGAAATTTAGCTGGTTTTGATATGATAGTAGTTTACCAAGTCGAAAATCTCAGGGCTTTGAAAAGTAGAGATATAGAATTCCTCCCTTTCATTCGGAAAAAAAGAGCCTGGTTTATTGCATGAGTAGTGTGGTAATTTTAGTGTTACATGTAACATTGCATTTTCTCTTGTGCAATGCAACACGAAGTGCGTCGGGAAAAGAACATCCACTAGAAAAATTAGATTATAGGTGCAGGTCCCATTTAACACTGTGGTAAATGGCTATCTTGCAAATATGGCGGGATATCCCTAAGCTGGTGATAGTTTTTGTCAACTAATATTTTCGATAAATTTCACAAATAATCACCTAAAATCTACAAGCATGGTGACCACTGGGTGATATTTTCTACCGATTCCTGTGAACATGTTATTGGTCTGATCCCTATATGTATGTGCACCCATATCCCTCCTTAAGTAATTGTAATTATGTAGGACTTCCAGAAATTTCGAGAAATCGAAGCTACTGCAAATTTCTCAGACACTGAGGGGGGGGGCTATGTAAAACCGAAGAAAGCATCAGCTTTGAGTTTAATTCAGAGCTGACTATGGAGTACTGAGAGATATGAGTGCGAACTCCACTCTCTAGATGCGCATTGCGTTGTGTTGAACATTATTAGTAATTTCAAGTGATAACTACTTATTGTGCTCTTTCATATTGAGAATAACTGTACGAGTGCTTTTGTGAAAAGGTACATAATTGTAAAGTGTTTCTTTTTGGAAACTAAATTTCATCTCTCATCAGTTTTGTGTGCATTCAATCCATTACGAAATCTTACCCACTCAACAATGTTTAAAGATTGGTTCATGTTTCATTTCGTGCTGGCAGTTAAACAATATATTAACAATAAAATTTTACAAATTAAAGAATTTTTAATCTTACATAGTGCTCCAGGACACCCAAAATCTCTGCAAATTATATTCGCAAATCATTGTATTTTCCCCTTTCAATGCTACCTGCCTTATACAGCTCATGGATAAAACACTGATAGCTATGTTTAAAAATGTTATATGAGGACAATAATGAATCAGGCCACCAATACATCTGATAGGGAAGGTGAGCCTATGCTAAAAGACTTTTGTAAGCATTATAATATATGAATCGCAATAAATAATACCGGAGGTTCGTGGTTTGAAATAAAAGATTCAGCAATGAAAGTTTCTTGGAAGCAATTACGCCCGGAAATGATGAGAGATTTTGTAAATCCTGAAGAAATTTTGGAAATTATTACTGGTGAAAAATACTGAGTGTAATGAATGAGCTACACTTGGATGTCAAGAACGAAGATAATTATTAGTTGACTAAAGCTATTTCGGTGCATCTGTCTAGAATACTTAATTGAGCAATAAGTGGTAAATCAAATACACGATGAAACTGATAAAGTCGTCATGACTTTGACAGTCAAAAATATGAGCTGTTTATGAATCTTGACAAATTTTTGAATATTATGGAAAAGTTACGTATCCTAGATCTATGATTAAGAAAGACACAGAATGTATGCAATATTTTTCAAGAAAATAAAATAAAGAGAATGGTATTCAACTAGCTCTTGAAAGCTTAAAAGGAAAACACCTGAAAGAGGTTAAAAACTTATTTATGCATATTGGTAAATAAATTAATTATGCCTATTGGAATTATGCATATTGGTAAATAAATAATGTTTTTTATGAATATGCAGACTTAATATTATTGATGAATAAATATTCTAAAGTACAGTTTTAATGAAATGTTTTTTTTACATCCTTCTACTTTCTAACATTCAGAATTCGCGCATAATTTTAGGTTTTTACGGTTTTTCGGATAAATTAAGGTCATACTGATTCATCTAATAACGTTAGTTGCACAACCATGAACAAATAAATGAGTATCATCATTGAAAATGACCTTTTACCATTCATTTGTGGTCAAAGTTTAGGTCCATAATAATAATGTTTTTTTCATCTGACGTGACAAGCGTTGATTTTAATTAGCTTTCTCGCCTTCAGACCAGCAGTGAGAAGTCTAGACCGATCATATGAAAGAAGAATAGCATGATCAATAGACAACAAATTCGTTCTAAGAAATTTTGTTTTAGTAATAACGCTATCTCAGAGTAGGAATCTGTCAGACTTTGGAGTTATTTTCCTCACATATTCCTTTTCGTTTTTGGAGCAAAATTTCCAGTTTTATTGACCCTCTAAGAATTCGATAAATGGTTCATTTTCCAATAGTAATCTCAGAACCAATATTTGTTAAAGTTATGGATATGTGCCTATTAAGTGTGATAATCTCTGCTCTCTTTCTGGGCGTGCGGTTCATTTTTAGTGCACTAAAAACAGCAAATGCAAATTGCATTAAAAAGCATATAAAAGTAATTTCATTTTCTCATGGAAACAAGCTTAAAATGGTGCGATAATCCTAATTTATTATCTACATCAGTTCGAAGAGGTTGTAAGCAGGAGTTCTGACAATATTAAACTACATTAAATTGCCTTCAGGGACTTGCTGACACCAGCTGACAATGGACTTAAAATTCTCTTAAAAATCCCATGAGATTATGAGCTGTGGAAACGCAAGCTATAAAACATTCTGGAAAAGGGAAATTTATGGGATTTAATCGACAATGATATACGAAAAGATATCACTGCCGAGTAGATAAAATGGGATGAACAAGCAGAAGCTACCATAAGTTTACTCGTAGAAGACAGTATACAAGAAACGTACATACACTTATTCTTCATTATATAATTTTTTAAATATAATACAGGGCGATAATATTTGGTGGCAAAAATTTGAAAAGTGAAACAATGTTTGTAGAGAAGCAACGCAAAATACCAAAACGAAATTAATAGTCCTTCTGGGCATATTGCGCCTCGGACAAAAAAGATTAGATGAAGAAGGTATTGAAAAAACAGATATTAAGCATTTACTGGCATGTAAGAATTGTATTTTCCTTTTCTTCACATTTGCTTAAATTTCATTATGAATTCTCTCTGAACTTATTGATCAATACTTGATTGAATAAGAATGGATTCATTTTTTGTTTGCCAAAGCGTCGAAAATGATTTCACGTTAACTGTTACGATTTTTGTGGTGCTTCCAAAACTATAAATGGACAAAAAATTATAAACTATATAATACATTCATTTTAGTTTTACTACCTATTGAAGATTTAAATGTACACGCTATAATCCGATAAATTAATAAATTAGGAAATGTTTCTTATTGAATCTGGTAAAGTGTAGCACCTTGAAGGAAACTGAATTTACTAATTTTACCCGTGAAGTTATTTAATTTTCCATAATAATATTTCGACTTGATTACCTGCACATCAAAAACAAATAAAGAATTAAGTCACATCATTTTAGATATTTAATCAGAAATCATTTCCAAAATAAAATAGCAAAAAATTGCAAATAACTTCTCAAAACGTAAATTATAGTCTAAAACCAAGTTCTCATGAATACATTTCCCAATGACAAATTTCGATGTCCCTATGAAACGTTCTTAATCGCTAGAATTTATTTTTTTAGAAATTAATCAAGGAAATATATCCTAATTATTTTAAACGCATGTTTTCTCACCACTTAGATTTTTTTTTCCTCACTTCGCTAACACTAATTTGGTTAGTGGTTCGAAAATGCAGCTGCTTCGAAACAACAGTATTGCATACTTATTTCTTCTTCCTTGTAACTCAAAAGTTGCTCATTTACTCTTTACTTGCATTAACCTAAAAGTTTTAGTTTTCAGAAGTTATTAAACTTAAAAATTTCATACTATATAAATAAGACACTTGTAATTGGAAAAAGCGAGAAGCGACCGATGTCTCTTTCTGCTCCCCTGGTACCTACTTCTAAATTCTCGCGCACCTACTTCTGCTTCCCTAGCACCTTCTTCTGATTTCGAAATTCTGGTAATATCCAAAATTTTCCTCGTGGTGGAAAAAAAAAAAAAAAAAAAAAAAAAAAAGATAAAGATAAAATAAAATTTTGAAGTGTTAAGCTGGTTAACAGTTTCACCGTGATATAATTTTTAAGAAAATTTCTAGATGTTTTCTTTTAATATAAAAATAATATTTACGTTTTGTGCATTCTGAAATGTTAGAAACCTTATGATTTCCTTAAAAATAGTGTTATTTTGAATTTCATAATTTTAAATCACTAGTTTCTCTCTAGCACAAGACATTGTTCAGGAACATGCAAACTATTTTCACTACAACAAGGTAATCATTCTTAGTGTTCTCTCAAAGCAGAAAATAACCAAGGACGATTTAATATGAATGTTGAGGATGAACAAATACTTAAAACTGTTGTTCATGCTAAATTGTGGAAGCAAACAATATATGTTCTCTTTGAAAAATGTATTTTCTTAGAATACATTCAAGACTTTTACATATTTTTCGGAATTTACGAACATGACCTTGCTATATGAATATTGTCGACTTTCGAGTTACGTACAATATAATGACCATTTAACAGAGAATCATTTTATCGCCAATCGCTTCTAAAATCCTAAGTCGTCAGACAACTGCATATAAGTAGACTATGAATATATATATATATGTGTACTATGAAAGATTGTGAATATGTATAAGTACATAATCAAGCATGCCTTAAAATGTACTTTTCCTTCTTTCACAGATATGCGAGGAGATGAAGAAATTTATAAAGAAGGTAATAACCATTTAAATAATTATTGGGCAAATTGTTTTGCTTTCTTCAGTTTTATTCGTTTATGACATGTAATAAAATACACATTTAATTTAGAAGTACGTAAGTTAGACAATAGTGACGTTGTAAATCTTAGTCAATCTGAGACTCAGTTTTGCCCTATTTAAATTTTCACTTTATGCGCACATTTTCTGCATGAGTATGCATGCTGATATTTTATTCCATTTGTTCCATATTTCGATTTCCTGATCACTAAATCAGGCTTCGTAAATACCATTTATAAAAATTCATATTTATTTGCTTTTAGTTTGCCATGTTGAAGGGAATCGAATAAGTTGAGACGCAGTAATACGAGCATAATTTTTAGTTCATCCTGACACTTGATTTGCAAAAATGAGCACAGGTTGGTAATTCCATCAAAAGATCAAAAATTGGGTTCGGTCGAGACTCCATATTATATTATAATAGATTTAAGTCTCATCTAAGGGCCGTACCTCGATGCAAGACACAAATCACTGAGCAATAAAATCCTCCTATTCGGTGGAATAAATTCAATCGTAGTATGGAAAGTACGTTTAGCAGTTTCTAGTAAAGCACTTTCAGATATATCACGGTGCAGTTTGATTTGTTACAAATCGAAATCACTGTTCAAATGAATTTTAAGTGACTTAAGTGCGAAGAAAGCAATGATTTAAAGATAAAAGGATATTGGAGACCTGCATTGCTTAAAAAGAACATAACAGATCTTAACAAATCATCTGGTGCCAAGTTAAAATCTAGATCTCACAAATTTTTTTCTCTCCCTCCCGTTTTCTTAGGTCTAAGTATGTTACTCTGCAAGCCGCAAGAAATATTACTTTAAAAACTTTGTATAAACTACACCTGTTTATTTGTTTGTATTGTAAATCAAGTTTGGCCTTGTAATAGCTACGTATGCTTAATAGAACTGCCCACATCACGTTCATGATAATACTTAACGAAATCGAAATGTGAAGAAAGTACGATAAATGCTCTCAACAAAATTAGTCTTAGCAAATGATTTGCACTGTGACGAGATTTCTATATCGCAAACAAAATATTACAAAAGGAGTATTTGAATATTGCATAATAACTGCTTTATTTTCTACTTCAACTACTTTCCATTGTAAATTTGCAGATGCCGCTGCAGCCGCAGGTTTACAAAATTCAAGATTTATGAAAAGGTCTGCAGATGCTTCTCAAGGCTATAGAAGTCAACGAAGCTATGGACTTCAAGGTAATGAACAAGCCAAAAGTAATCTTGTAAATATTTTAAGACAGTTTTAGGAATTAATTCAGGAATTAAAGGTTGTGTAAGCAGAAATAACGATTTATCGAATATTTTTAGCTGGTTAAGAACAGCTACTAAAACTTATTTTTGCATTTAAACTGTACTTTTTAATTATGTCTTTGAAGAAATATCCCGAAGTTTTTTCAATCTTCTAATATGTTGCACCGTAAATAACAAAGCAGTTCTCGTGTTTCAGAATAAATAAGAAATGGCTTTTCCCTTTAAAGAATATCGTTTTAAACTTATTCATTGTGTTACACTGCCCAAGTCTTCCTTCGCCAATACAAATGTGGTAAATAATTTCAATGAAATTAAGTTTAATCAGGGTCTTGGTAATTCGTTATACTCCGATTAAAATTTTAGTATGAAGAAAATATGTGTGATTATTCAGTACTCGCTTTGTTTACTTCAATGTCTAAAGCTGTGTTAATTGCAACTATCTTTTTTTGAGGGGGGGTTACAACGACGTATTTGACTTGTCTTTAAATATTCGGAGATATATCCTTGTATTAACTTTCTCTAATGATTATGCTTTAGCGAAACATTTTCTCTGCCATTGTTTTCTCAAATGTTTTCGTTCATAGCGATGTCATCTGCGAATGATAAAATAATTATTTGATTCTCATTATTTTTGATCGTAACTTTTGAAGTTTTAATTGATGAATTAAATATTTAAATGTTTCCAATTTATTCGAGAGAAAATATTTCGTTCTTCCTCTGTAGTTGGACAAGCCGCACCAGACGCACAGGCATACGGAATTAATCAAAATTATGAATCTGCAAAAATCATTGCAGCTGCCTCTGGTCCACAAAGTTCAAGGTTTATAAAGAGGTCTGTGGATGGTGAAGGCTATGCAGGTCTACGAAACTGTGGACTTCAAGGTAATGCACAATCAGAAAATAATCCTGTAAACGTTTTAACTGCTTTTAACTAATTCTGGGAATTAATGTCCTTTTCACTCAGCAGAAATACCAAGTTTGCTGAATATTTCTAATTGATTAAAATGAGATACTAGTGTATGTTACATATCTTTTATTTAAAGTGTACTTCTTAAACCATGTCTCTTCAAGAAATATGTTGCTTTTCTGATGTATCTGTAAAGTAAAAAGATGCAAAGTAAAAAGAAAAAAAAATCCAATGTTTTTCTTTTATTAAGCAACTCACTTTCCAATGTTATTCATAACTTAACTCTGCCCTAGTCTGACTTTGTAATGCAAAAATATGATATATGTTTTCAATGCAATTAAGCTTTGCTTATAAATTGCATCTGAAACTGGCGATTATCAGTGTTTTGATGTATGAAACTTTGTTTTGTTTAAGCTTGTACTATATCTAACATTATCTCTTAGAAGAACATCTTAGTGAGCTGAAAAGCCTTATGTTTAAACAGTCAAATCGACTTGAAGAACTTAAATTAATAAAATGTTTACTAATAATTTAACATGATTTTAATTTGGCTTTAATTTAATTTTTTTTTTTGTGGTAGAAGAGTTTTGGCTCATCTACTTTCAAAATTGAGACAATTTAGTGAAAATTTAGTAAATTTAATTTCAAATTGGTATTTTATGTAGTATTCTGTGAAATACTGCACTATCATTTTCATTCGAACTTCATTTCCTGGGAAAAAATAAAAATGTAAAGAAATAAAACCTTCAATTAATAAGTAAAATCACTTTTGAAGTATATTTCAAAGACTAATCATAAGTTCATAATATTCTGTTTAATATTATGACCCATAAATATCCGTTTACTGAATATTTCTTGCTGGTTAAGGAGAAATTTAAAACTCACTTCTTTGTTTAAATTGTGGTTCCTAATTTATGGCTTTTGAAGGCATATCCTTTATTTCGTAATTTAGGGGCGTAAATACGCGTAAATTTCTCGCTATGCCATCGTATCTACTGTATTGTTATCGATGGTTACAGTTAGTTATCCTCACAGGAAGGAAAATTTGTGCTCTTAAATGTGCGTTAAGTGATATCGAGTACAATAAGAGTGAAATACTGAGATAAACTGCTCAAGCACGTCCTATACATCGTATTCCCCCAGTATGCACTAATGTAACCAAATATGGGGGGGCACAAAGTGTAACCAGCAACTTTACATTTATCCTTAGAAGTCAGATCCAGGACTCATTTTCCCACTCACACACATTTGCTTGATGGGTATAATTATATCAGCAGAGAGCTGTGATCAAAGAAAACGTTCTTTCTCACCAAGATTTCTCCATAGACCTTATAAGAAATAGACTAACCCAGTGGGCGGGGCGCGCGTCACCGACATGTCCGCATGAAAGAGTAGGGACGATCTGGTTTATTTTAACACTGAAACCTATGGCGTTTGTACCACATAACGTTTTTTAATTATTAAATGTGATACGTTGTATAGTGATGAGATTATGAAAGTCACAGTTTTTTCAAAATAGGATTTGATAAATCTCATTAAAGCACTTTTTACTACATTTCGCGCATTTTTTCCACGCGTAATTCTTGTAAAACATCTTTACTTTGGTAAAACGGTAAAAACTCTAAGCACAAAATTTATGGGCTTAATTTTGCGTACAAATAACGTAAAATTAAATAAGATTGATAGTACTTGATGCTTTGAAATAAATAACGTAAAATTAAACAAGATCTGATATTTTTTTTTAATTTAATGACCATTTTTAGGCAGTGATTTTCAAAACTATAATAACATTAGAAAACAATCATTTATTTGATTATATCATCATTGACTTATTAAAGTGGAATATTTATTTTAATAATTTATAAAATTCGAGCATAAAATTTTCTGAGTGTAATGAAAGAAGAAAAAGATAAAATAAAATCTAGACTCACTGAGATTTTATATTACGCCGAAAAGGAACCTTTTTTTAACGTTTTGTGTTGTACCTATATTTATTGAATATCATATTCTTCGACCGTAAACCACACATATTTGAAAACAGCATACCTTTAGAAATTTCCGCACTGGAGATAAAAATGTTATTTTCCGTACAGTGTTACAATTACTCGCTTTGAACTCGTTGAGTTTATTAATCAAAAATTCGTTAAAGTTTTACAAAATATGAAATAAATTAAAAGAAATTCGAAATTTGACCGTCCAGATGCCCATGTTCTGGTGGAGGATTTCATTATTCAAAATTTGATGACTCTAGATTCTGTCGTTTTGTCACAGGGCGAGAAACTGTGACAAAATTGTATGCATGAATTCATGTTGCATACATGTACTCATGCAGATTCTTCATTATTTAATTTCTTTAAATATAATACAGGGCGATAATATTTAATAACAACAATTTGCAAGGAGACACGGATATTTATAGTGAAACAGTGCAAAATGCCGCTTCGAGCTAATAAAGTAAACAGCAAATAAAAAAAATCTTATATTAAAAATAAATTAAAAAAATAATCACTATAAAATACAAGCAAAATTAATTATTACTGTTAAATACAATTTTAGTATTAAGTGTATAAAAATTAAGGAGTCAAAAGTGTTTATCACTATCATGTATTATGAAATATGATTGAAATAAAATTCCTTTATAGAAATTGTGCTATAATACTCATCTATAATTTAAAAAAAGCAGCACAATTTTGAATTTTAAACAAAACTTTACAAAATTCGTTTTTAAATATTTTAGTATTTTTTACTTATTTACACCAATAAAAAGCATAAAAATTACAAGAGAAAATTCCTTGTTTGAAATTTTATATTAGTTCAGATTTAAAATATTATTTTCTAAAAGAAGTAGTTACAAATTTCCTTACAGCATAGGAAAAGCTAAAAAAATATGCAGCCCTGAAAGCATGCAATAGCTTTATAATTATCTGGAACGCTAATTATGCTCGATAAATATGCTAACTTTTTTAAAATCAATCTCAGTTTCAAAAATAAAAATATGGAGAATTTCTAATTTGTGAAATGAGGCGCTACAACCAGCTTTTTCTTGACAATTATACACGCTGCAATAGGCAACCCCTATTAAATTCCTGCAAGTCGTCCCTACTCCTCCAAATGTGATTAAGGTGACAGCTGGAAACGCGTCAGACGAGGGAGAAAACCCATTTGGGTTGGTCTATTTCTTATAAGGTCTATGGATTTCCCTCATTTTTTTGTTTCCACCCACTCATACCCTCAGGCCCTCATTCTGTTTCGCCCTGTTTTTAGCATTATCTGAAATTTCATCAGCTATACTTTAAGCATATTTAATTTTTGTGATCATAAAAGAACTTCCCCCCCTTACTATCAGAGCTTAAATTAGGCCAGAACCCACCGGATCCCGGCTCCGTTGCTTCTTAGTTTTTGTAATAAATCATAATTCTAGTCGGAACGCACTGGAGCCCTGAATAAGAAAGCTGCGGCACTTCTTTCGTGTAATAATAACAATTTCAGTAGAAATTTTTATCTCGAATTAAAAACCGCTTATTAAATTTAATTTATCTCTTTACATTTTATTTTATTTTAATTATTTAATTACTTTAATCTTTAATTATTTCAATAAATAATATTTAATGAATTATCTAATAATTATCAATAAAATTATAATTAATTAATTATGCAACAATTATTGATTAAATAGCAATTTATAATCATTAATTAAGTAGCTATTAATTAATTCAATAATAATTAACTATTTAATTTTACAATTATTAAAGAGTTTAATAGTCATTTTATTTACTCTTGTTCCCCTTTGCTGACGGTCTTCCATAGGGCTCCGGCACTTCTAATTTTAGAAATTAAGCCCTGACTACTACTACTACTACTAATAATAATAATAATAATAATAATAATAGAATTTTTTATTAATTTTTGAATTGTTTTCAATTTTTTTTTCATTTTGTATTATAATTTTGGGCTTTTTTTTCTGATCTAGCTTAGCGATCTTAGCTTTTTCATTTCATAAATGTGCTAATATAGAGTAGATATTTATCTGCTATTTTTAATAATATGCTTGTTTAAGGTAGTAATAATGTTTGCCATTTATGTTTCATTGTCAAAGTTTTCGAAGGAAGGAATTTAGTCTCATGTTCATGTAGGCTTACTTTAAAATTTATGTTTCTAAATTCCTGCAATATTGCACGATGATAATTAAATTTCTTGACTAATGCTACTGCTAATGCGCATTTTTTGATATTTTTAACCAAAGTACCTAATTTTTAGAATATTTGAAGCAAACTGAAATTTTTATTTCA
Organism: Stegodyphus dumicola; assembly: GCF_044657685.1. Lineage (NCBI taxonomy): Eukaryota > Metazoa > Arthropoda > Arachnida > Araneae > Eresidae > Stegodyphus > Stegodyphus dumicola. The sequence continues at coordinate 28,087,024 of NC_140779.1, read as the reverse complement.
AGCATAAAAAATCGGATTACATTTTATGCTAATTTTAAGCAAGTTATTTAAATTAATTTGTTTGTTAATTGAATTCATGAACTCAATCAAACAATAATTCACCAATGTATTCCGGATTTATTAGGTAGCTGAAATTTTAAGAGATCTTAATAGTTTCTTTAACAATAGAATGTGTGGGAATTAAGTAGTGAAGATTTTTAAAATTTTGAATGTTTTACTTTTAACGAGAGAAAGAGATTTCAAGTATATTTGACAACTCCTGTATTATAGTAAAAGTTTTCTGCCAAATCAGCGATGAATTTCGAGGAGTAGGAATTATATTTTTATTTTTGTTGTCCCTTCGAGGTTTCCTTTTGGTTGTCATTTGGTATCTCTAAAAGATTTTAGAAATGCTGGAGTAACTTTTATTAATTTTATGCTGGTATGAATGTGCTTCAGTATTTCAGTTCTTATCTTTTCGATTCATAATATCAGTCTGTTAATTTACTTGCATGCAATTTTGGAACAATTGTCATATTGTTTTTATTTGTTTTTGTGGAATTTATTATTCTTTTTATCTTGATTTAAAAAAATTGTTATCGCCTGCTTCACAGTTTTTCAAACAGGTGAAATAAAATATGAATTTTTAGTTATTTTGGGCTGAATAAGATTACGTTTTGTTCTACAGAATTCCTAAGAATTATTTCCCATTAAAACATTTTTGAAGACTTTCAGCTGTTACAAATTAAGAGGAACACAATGCTACTAGATGCAGGAAGAACTATGAACTAATTTATTTTAAAAGAATACTAGCTGCCTCCCAGACGGTAAAGTGGGTAGTGACTCTAATGGCTGTACCGAAAGGCCCGAGTTAGAATCCCAGAGAAGGCATGGATGTAACTTGTCTGTCCCCACAGAGGAGGCAATAGTGGCCCACCTATTAGATGCATCCATAATAAAGTTACAACTTCTTCTGGCCTTCGTAGTGACCAACGTCTCTAACGGCTAGTACCCATTGGAAATGAAAAAACAAGAATTCAAGTTACAGAGCAGACGATAATTAAAACTACTAAAAAATAATGAAACAAAAATGAGCATTATAACCTTACTATACATACTATAGCATATACTAGGGTTGCGGAATTTTGAAAAACCTAATATTTTAGTTTTTATTTTAAAAATAAACAGCATAATGATCTCCAGCATCCCACCTGACGCTGAATTGTCTCAGTATTTCAAAATAAATATGTAAATAAATAATTTCTAAACAGCATGGTGCAACAATAACAGCTAAAATAAATTAGATATTGTATTAAACAACATTTTCTTATTGAACGAAAAATATACAAATTTTTAAAGTATATCATTTTAAACTGCCTATTTTTGTCCGTAAGATCACCACAACAATTTTGCCATCAGAACCAGCTATTACTTCTTCTAGTCGACATAGAGGCCATCGGCCATCGCAAGAGAGGTAAATTTTCTTCCTTGAACAATGCAAGAACGCCAGGAGATACCTTATTTTTGAATATTGCTATTTATCCCTTTTTGTAGATGGTTAATATAATTGCGAGGCTAACTTTTATGCACTTGTTCGACAATTTCTAGTATTTTTCGCCTATTTTTCTCCGCGTGGATCGGACGTCCTATTAAAAGCGTGCCCGAGTGTTAAAGCCTCAATCATTTGCGTCAAGAGAGTAAACAAGAGAGTAAAGTGTCTCGAATTAAAAATATTTTCATTTTGAGTTGAAATTTTTAGCAGTTCTACTAAGGTTAGTTTGGTTTATTCAAATGTTCTTTTTAAGTGGTGTTTAAAAGGACTTAACACGTTTCCCAGAGCGCTCCCAGCTCTGGAAGCTCTGGGATTTGGAGCTCTGGGAAGGGAGACAGAAATTAACACAGTATTTCGTCAGAAGACAAAAAACTGATAATAGGTAACAATTTGGCTTTCAATTAAGCAGTTTTGTTTAGTTTGAAATTGGTGTTTTTAGCATGTTAAAAAACATTTAAATTTTTTTTTGCTAACATTAAAAATGTTTTGAAAAAATAGCTAATTTTTTTATTTTGCAATTTTTAAAACTCCGTTAGTATCAAACTGATAAACTGCATGTTTAGTTTAGGGAAAATATTCCTTTCAAGTTTAGTTTTACGTGAGAATAAATTCTGATACTCTAAATCGTCTGTTATATTAAATATGAAGATTTTGTGTACAATTCTTTACAAAGAGCGTCAGAACAGGTTAAGAAATATTTTGCTGTTTAGATTTTAAACAAATGAGAACAGCTATGAAAATTTACTGAACATATTTCTCCAAAATTTATATTTGAAATTTTGCTTAATTAATAATTATTTGTAAAGTTATTATTCAAATACTACTTGAAATAATACGAGTATAATAAAACTAGTATAATAAAAGCCGATAAAGAATGCACGTATATGTCATGGCGATTGTCTTCCCAAACTTACCACTTTTAAAAGTGACCATTACTTTAATAAAATGTACTACAAATAATAATAATTAAAAGCAATAATCCTGGAATCACAAATTATCATATTGCAAGGTAGCATTTCCATTCCAGTTATTCATAAAAAATATTTAAAATATAAACAAACAAAGGAATAAATATACAAAATATGGCCAAATATTTCAGTTATCTGCTTAAGAAGACGCTAATATTGTGACCTAATACAGGTAAATCACTACAGTTGTTGAATAAATTTTTAATTCAAATCCAAACGAATTTGACATTTAAAAACCTTCGACATTTTACTCGTACGCGCAAAATTGTATGACGAAGAAAATATACAAAATATTAAAAACATGCATTAGGCATTAAATTAAAGTTATCAGTAATGATATGACACAAAGGGTCTTGCGGTCTCTACAGAGCGATTCGCTACCAGACCGACAAACGTGTAGGTTGTGTAGGGGATACAGAGACGACTCGGAATCACATAGGAATGCAGAGTCGCAAATGCCGCAGTTGCGAGCTATGGTGCAAATCAGAGAAACTAGAACAGGAACAGCAGCACATTAATGGGACAAAAAACAAAACATTCTATCGAAAGTTTGTGCTGGAATAGGTGTTCGAAATTACGACCAGAAGTCGTCAGGCAGGCCTGACAGCAGCGCTGCATGGAATTCCTTATGTTCTGGAAGATTACTCCCAACAGTCTTGCTGTAGAGGCCGCTGAACACAAGGTTGCGTGAACAGCGATCTTGCTGGAAGTATTCATTTCCCATGGTGGTAGGATGAACGCGTATTCATATGGCCGATATGCTGATTGTGTATGGAGCTGAGGATCGTAACGGGCAAAACGCCGCTCGGCGTTTGTACCAGGAAACTTACCCGAGCAGGTGTGCTCCAGATCACACGATGTTCGTGTGAATATAAAATACTCGATACTGATTGCCTAATGAGAGCTACAATGAAACGACAGTGAACGACGAGGACACCTGGCAATGAGGAAGTGCTCATACGTCTGGTAGAAGACAAACCAAATACGAGTACTCGAGCGATAGCCAAGGAAGTGGGTTTATCTCAATCTATCGTTTGGAGGATACTCGAAGCAAACCAAATGAGCGCATACCATCTTCACCGCGTCCCTTTACAAGAGCCTGAGGATTTTTCACTCCGGAGGTCGGCTACATTGTTCCTGAAACAACATGCTACAGACAGCATATTTGCTGCGTTAATATTGTTCACGGATGAAACATACATCGCAGGTGAGGAAGCCTTCAATCAGCATAACGCCCATGTGGGGCCTTCAGAGAACCCTCATCAGAGTGTTTCTAGATAAATGTTTCGGCTGGCATTCTTGCAGACTACCTCATTAGACAGTAACTTCTGCCCACTTCTTTGGATGGTAGGGCAAACTTGATTTTCTTCGAGCAAGTCCTGCCCGAACGTCCTGACGCAGCACATGTTCCTCCGTTGTTGCGCCACTCCATGTGGTACCAGCATGACGGGATTCTTCCTCGTTACACGACTGATGCTCGCAGACACCTCGATGTAACCTTTGGCTAGGGGAGGATAGGTCGTGGTGGTCAGGTTCATTGGCCTACCAATGACCGGACCTGTCATGCATGTACTTCTTATGGGGCCAAATGAAGTGTTTGGTGCACGGGACGCCCGCTCCTTTAGTTGAAGACCTTGTGGCTCGAATGTCTGTAGCTGCCGGGGAGCTGTTTTGAATAGATATATTTCATGAATTAAATGCGTGTTTTTAAAATCAATCCGGTTAAAAAACAAAAAAATATATTATTGAGAACTGAATCCATCGATTTTAAATAGTTTAGTTTGTTAATTAATAACAGACAGATTAACTATGTTATATACTATGAATAATATATTAAGGTGTTTTTTTCAAAGGGCAACTAACTCGAATTAAAAAAAAATGAAACAACGCAAAATTGTATTTCGAGACGAATAGTTCTTTTTGCGCTAAAAAAGAAGAAAACGTGTGATTTAAAGAGCCCAGTTAGTTAAACTCACTGAAGCTTCTGGTTAAATTCGAAACATAAATATCATACACTTTGCTGAGTGGCACCCAGTGAAATGACAAACCGATTCTAAAGTGCTAAAACTGTGACGGTGAAAGTCACTTATAAAGAAACAGCAGAATATCCCAATGCAGGGAAGCTAAGACGGCTCCTTAGCAAAATGGTAGGAAATAATTAATGACATCCTTGCGGAGCGGAGGTTGCCAGATATTGAAAAACCTCCTTTTAAAACGCTTCAGACATATGCATGTAAAATCGGCAGTAATGGACTCTTCATCATGGGACATATAACTGGAATTCCGCGTCTACGTAGGATGCAATGCTACCATCATACGGAAAGATTTGGCTGAACGACTGGAAGGTAAACTCGTCTGCATCCCGTCTTGCGTTAGCCTCTAGACTGTGTCTGATGATAAAATCAACATCAATGTGATGTTAAATGTTAACCGACAACCATCCCATGGCATATGTCGCTTATATTATAGACCCTTGCATACTAGGATTAGACTTTCTAAAGAAATACAGTTTTTCTTTGGACTTTAACAAATTAACTTTTAATTCTTTATTCTGTCTCTGAGGAGATACCACTGTTCGTAATTAAAGATAACGAAATTAAGTCAGTCCACCAGATAATAGCTCAAGACAATATCACAGTACCTCCAAGAAAAGAATTTTCACTACATAGACTCATAGAAAACAGAACGTTTTCGTACTGCAAAGTGGAATAGCGTAAGAAGTGTAACAACCTAAATGAAGTACGAATAGCTTCGGTACTCGTCTCGACCTATTGAGGCCCATCACCTAGTGAGAACTGCCAACGTAAGTGAAAACACAAAAGTAATTAGGAACGGCAAAGTGACTGCAGCATGTACTCTATTGACCTGTGTTAAACGAACCAGTAGTCCTCCAGTCATTGTGTCTTTGTAGAGCCTAACATTGGAGTTACTGCAGAAAGCGCAACTATGTGATGAACAGCGGAGTACTGCACGATTCAGGAATTTAAAAATGTTTCCTCCTGCACTTCTCCTGACATAGGTTGAACAAGCCTGGCACAACATAGAATTGATACGGGGATCATCCACCAACTAAACAATAGCCAAAGCGTCTACTGATTTCCAACCTCTTAAAGAACATGCAAGAAAGCTACGTTATTGATCCTTTAGCAAGTCCTTTGGCGTCTCTCATAGTCCTAGTGAGAAAGAACGATGGTTAAACTAGATTTTACGTTGGCTATTGCCGGTTGAATGACATTAAGAAAGACAGATGGCCTCTTCCTAGAACGGACGATATTTTGGACACTCTTTCTGAAATTCGAAGCTTGTGTCTGTCTTTCTGTAATTCAAAGCACTGTTTTCGAAGCTTGATTTAAAGAGTGGATGTTGCAGTTGGAGATACACTCTGATGAGCGAGAAAAGACCGCATTTACAAACGGCAGACCATTTGCAAGTTTAAAGCGGCTCTCCAGTACATCGGCAACATTCGAATGCCTCATGGAGATAGTGAGAGGCCTTTCTTGCAAAACGTGCCTGTTATAGCTGGATGTCATCAGTATCGTTGGCAAATGCTTCCAAGAGCATTGAGAAAATATTAGGAAGGCTCTTCAGAACCTGAAAGAAGCCAGTGTAAAAGTAAGTCCTGCAAAATGTAAATTGCTCAGACAGGAAATGTCTTACCTCGTATACTGCGCAAAAGAAAAATGGGACAGTTCTATAGCTCCCGTTCTGCTGGGCCGATTGACGAAATTCAAGTTGTGTTTTTCATGTCTCGAAAGCGCGACTTAGGATATGTATTATATTTATATATAACGTTGTTCTGATATAGGTATTTTGACACAAAATCGGACTTTTTCTGAAATGATATGCCAATGTTTTCCATATTTTGATTGACTCAAATTATGCCAAACTGGTAAGTTTTGTAAAATCACGATCAGTTTTTAAAAAGTTAGCTATCGAACTTTTACCTCCTCAATATTAATTAAATTTGACATATATATTTTAATAATATCTATTTCTTTATTAAACTTACTTGATTCCTTCTTCCAGAATTCGAAATTTACACTTAATCCGAATATAATTCGCCCATGTTTCATGAATTATTTTTAAAATTTGTATTTTTAAATAACTTTATAAATTTTTCGAAAAAAATGTGTATTATAACCTAGAAAATTCTTAACATCATCATAAAAAGGATATATTTCTAAGCACATCTGCAAAAAAATTAGAGTTTTTTATTCAATATTTTCTAAGATATAGATGAATTTACATATTGGAGCTTTTAAAATTTGTCATTTTTATTTTTATTTTTTTTACTTTTATTTTTTAAGCCATAATATCGCCAAACAATAATACGCACTTTGTTAAAATTATTTGAAAGTATGAACGATGACTTTTTTCCCGCTAGGCTGCAGTTAAAAAAAGAAAATGAAAAGAGTTTGCTATAAATTAAGAAGTTTGCCAAGTGCATTTCTTTCAGTTTGCGCCAAGAAAAAGTTTTGAATTTCTTCGTAAATTTTGCCCCAAATTTTACAAAATTAAATATTTAGGCATAATTTGATACCGTAGAATATTGCAAAATTTAATATTTAGGCATAATATAATATCGTAGAATCGAAATACGGGAAAATATGGTATGTTATTTCAGAAAAGTCCGATTCTGTGTCAGAATACCTATATTAGAACAAAGCTATATATAAATTTAATATAGATAAGTCGCACTTTCGAGATATGATAAACGCAATTTGAATCTTGTCAATCGGCCCAGTAGAACGGAAGATATACAACTGTCTCCCCAATTTCTTTTTGTGAGCAGTGTATCTATCATCTCTGTTAAAACAATTGGCATATAAACATTTGAGACAGCCATCTGCGATCGTGACGTATCTTCAGCTCGACAGACCATCTATTCTTTACAAAGATACGAGTAATGGTAATGTGGTGCTGTTTTGCCTCTGGAAATAAAAGACAAGAACGTTACGTAGTGTACTATAGTAAGTGTTTATCTCAAACGGATCTGTACTGTATCATCAGGAGATAGTTGCTCGTCATAGATAAATCCATAGAACCTTTCCTCATTTACCTCTACGCCAGAACATTCCTGCTTCGAACAGATCAGGGATCACTGATCGCGCTATTAAATTTGAAGAATCTCGAAATTCAACGCAGATGGATACAGAGATTCATGAATGTGACATAACTATACGAGGAGAGAACGGTCATACAGGAACACCAACGCCCTGTATAGAGGACCACTGCCCAGAAAGCTGCCGACATTGCTCCAGGTTCGAAGTGAAAGACAAGCTGCTTAATCCGGCCGCACAAGTTACAACTTCAAGATCATCTGGTCTAGACCCATGGAGTGAGGAAGTCATGAAGAACCATTTGGAAGACGAAGGCATTAAAACAATAATTGATTCAGTGGAGTCTTCAAATAGGAAACCTAACAGGCAGGATATTTCGATCTACAGTCCTATGAGAAAGCAATATTGGTCTCTCTGAAACTCACTCCATATTTGACACGGCGTCTTGTACCGGAAATTTGAATCGGATGATGGAAAGGCGTTTCGGTGCCAGTTGATACTTCCAAGGTCTTGGATACCGGACATTCTTAAAGTACTATATAGTAGTCCGAATGGAAGCCACTTCGGAATAATGAAGACTTTGTATAGAATTCGAGAGCATTTCTACTGGTGTAATGCGAAGGCTGACGTGCAAAATTGGTCCCAAACTTGCGAAGCCTGTGAGGGCGGAAAAGACCTGAGAAACGCAGCCGAGAGAAGCTACAACTATAGGAGCACCTGTTTGGTTGTCCTCTGGATCATCGCCGCCAGAGGTGATCTGCAGTTACGGTGAGAAATGATGAAACTTTTGCAGGAAAGTGACGCAGCTTGACGACAGGGAAGATGAAGACTCGACACGACATTGCAGTTAAGTACATTGATTCAATTAAGGTGACAAGGTGTGGATATTGGGTCCGATTCAAAGAAATAATTTTCTCCTAAATTACAGTCGTTCTGGAATGATCATTACGCAGTCGCAAATAGGCTGAGCGACGTTATCGTTTAGATCCGTTAAGTAATCAAATTCTAAGCCTAAATTCGTTCATTACCGTAGTCGCTTACTATGGCCATAGTACGCAATTCCCATAGCGTGTATAAAGTAAGACAATTGTCCCATGTGTATGTAAATTTGTAAATGTATGCGTCTGTTTATGGTTTATTGTTTTATTTGTTGTATGTTATTTATTTAAATTATTATTTTAGTACTGCATTCATTGTTCAGTTATTGATTTTTCTTAGTTGTAAATTTGGCTTCCTGTCCAGGGATTGTATTGCCCCGGAAGTGCAATCCTTGGGAAGGAGGCAATGTTATGAATTTTGTATACATGCAAATAATTTTAGTCAAACTATGTATCTAATTATAGTATATCTTATATAATATAATGTTAAAGGCCTCAAGAGTGTGAAGCTATGCTGGAAAAATAAGGTATCAGGGGTCAGTTAGTTTAACATTAAAGTAAATGTGTTGGGGACTAATTTTTGTCGTGAAATTTGACGAGAAATAAAAAATTGCCAAACTTAGTGAACATTTGGTTACGTTTTATGCCTATACGTATGTAACTGTAACTAGTCAGATTCCTAACTGTATGCGTCCTATGTAACTGTAACTGTGAATGCCTTTTTCGAGGAATCGAAAGTAACGGAAATTTCTTAACGGACGAGATAAAACTAAACCGGCCTGATATAAGGCTGGAAAGAGCATCAGTTTAGTTTAGTTCAGAGTTTCGCTCAAAGTATTGAAAGTACGAGGATTCACGTGCGAGCTTACGCATTTGAGGCTTTTTTGTATTGTCTCGTGTTTAAAGTTCTTAGTAAACTGAAGTGGCAACTACTAATTGTGTTCTGTTATATTGAAAAATGTACGAGTTACTTTTGTAAAGAGTTCGAGAACTGTAAACTGTTTCTTTTGGAAAAATAAATTTCATTAATTTATCATCTGTTCTGTGTGCATTCAATCCATTACGAACCCATACGCACGTAACAATACTTTTGAACATTCAACATTATCGCGCATTTTTAAAAACTAGTTATGTGGGAAAATCGAGTGTCGCCTATAATCTTTTCACCTTCTACGTTTTTTTTAATTAGAGCTGTAAATTAAAATCATGCAACATTTAATTTTGTCTTTCTGTGTTTCCGTACATCGTATTTGGATTGCATTAAAAGAATTACGAGATTCTGACTTTGTTCCATTTTTTTTTCTTATCGACTTGTTTGCGGTATTCAGAAAACACGCAGAACTAGCGCGTCATTTCTGCGTTTGTTTATGAAACTGATAACATGTTTGCATTATCGGAACACATGATATCCACAGAAATAAGTTATTATAAATAAAAACCGAGTATAAACTCTGTCATACCACTGAATAATCGACAGAGGACAGCCAAATCCGCTTTCTAAAAGCAAAACCAGAAGTTTCCTACTGCGTCGCTCTTGAAAAATGGAAGCGTGAATAGCTGCAAGCTGAGAAAATAGGTTCAGTTAAGAAATTATGTAAATTTTGTAATCACGTATGGAAATGATGTGAGTGAGTGATGAACTAGTGATGATTTTTGAAAATCAAAATTTGTGGGATTTAATGACGAATGATGTACCCAAAGAAATCACTGTTGAATGAATAAAACGGCATGAAAGCTCAGGCTAGCGCAAGCTTACCTGTAGAAAATAATTAAATCCTACTAATAAGAAATAAAACAACAGCTAAAGGAGTAGGGATGGAATTAAAAAAAGTACGAAAGAAAAAACTCTCTCTAATAAGCTTTATTTTTCTCGGAAGGCTGTATACATTAATAGGAAAAAACGAATAAATTCTTGAAAAGCACATCAGCAAAACATTTGAAATCGTAACTGACAATAAGGAATCGGGGAAGATCGGTACTAAATGGCTGATCAAAATTTATAAAAAACCTTGTTCAACTTCAGAAACTCCTCCTGAAGAAGAACTGATGATGGAACACATGAAAATCGAATTTACAGATGCTTAAGAAGAAAAGAAAATAAGCGAGTGGAAGAATGAAATGAATTTCATTATAAATTCAAAAAGTTCAATCAAGAAAGGTGCAGTTAATTAAAAAAAAGACCTAAAGGGAAAAGAATGCTGATCTTTAGGTAACTATAAGAAAGGTACAAAAACAAAAATAATCTTATGTTCAAGAATAAAAAGCAAATGAATAAAGATTTATGGAAATAAACAAAATATAGAGTTTCAGTAAGCAAAGATACGTAGAAAATAAAAGTAAGAAATTTGAAAAGACTGAGGATTTTGCATATGAATTTATCAAAGAAAAAATGTTCCAAAACTCAAAACTCAGTTGATTCAAGAATTACCTGCCACATGACAGATATTATAACCTCCTTCATAAAATTAGACAGAATCAGATCGGAGCAAATAACAGTGATTAATAAAACTCAATTGAAAGCCGAAAGCATCGGAAAAGGAAGGATGTTTACACTGCATAGATGACTAAAGTAATAAACAGGATGTAGCCAATTATCAGTCATGGATCTTTGCATGAGAATACAACCATAACTGTGTTGATGTTGGCATCAGTGTGTATTTCAACTGCTGATTATAGATGCTAAGTACGGCTTTTGCACATAAACGTTGTTTCAGAATTTTGAAGGCTTTTTTCTTGTTGTCACTAAACTAAAAAGTTTTACCTTTCTTAAGAAGATCAGTTAAAGATTTAGAAATTATGGAAAAATATAGAATAAATTAAAACAATTATCCGGCGAGGTTAAGAATGCTTTGTAAGTCTTTATGACTTAAAGTTTCGGGATAATTAATAATAGTGGATGCTTTAAGAAGAGATAGGTACGGTTTACCATGTTCGATGATATGACCAAGGAATTCAATTCTACGACTTAAAAATTTAGATTTCTTAAAATTAATTTCAAGACCTTAATGAAAAGCAACTAAGAAAACGGATTTCAAATGCTTAATACCTTCATCTTTATCTTTAACAATAATTATTATATCATCTAATTAGAGTAAGACATGTCTCGCAGTACTAGATACTTGAAAACTCTATTCGCAAATCTTTGAGATACAGAAGATAAGGTATAGAGACCGAAAGGTACCCGTAAAATCTGATATTGTCCATTATGCGTGATAAACAATGTTTAACGGCAGCTGTTTCTGTCGACACTAACATGGAAGAAGGCATTTGTTAAATCGATAGTAGTGAACGTACGAACATCTTGTAGTTTATCCCATAAATCTTCTATTAACGGCAAGAGACACCAATTTTTAATACCATTTTCTTGTTTAATTATACCGAGATTCCAATCTTCTTCTTTAATTTGTGGTAGTTTGTACATATAGTATGGATACAACTTTCGTTTGTACTACTACAACCTACTACAATATTCGGGAGACTACGGTTCACTTATGCGTAGGCTAAACAAGTGTGAATTTGTTTGATCTACTGTGTTTCTTTAGACAAAAGATAATGGCCTATGTATGTCAAAAATAGGTGTTTTATCTTTCACTTGGTTAGTTAACTCAGTATTCGAAATTTTGAGCAGTTTGTAATCGGAGACAAGATTCTCAATAATCGTAACTTGTTTTTTTATAGCAGTACGACCTACTTCTAATTCGAATGTTTGAATAATTGAAATATTATTGCTGTGCACATCTTCCAGAGCAATATATTTAACAACATGTTTAAAAATATGAACACAGTTTTCTTTTGTGTGAATTTTAACTTACCTAAGAATATACATATCGATTATAGCATCTGATAGTATTATATTACTGTCCTTCAACATAAATATTAGTCGTAATTACTTCTGCAGCTATTGAGATCTCCTGAGTAGCTACTGAAAACTGGATTCATGATGTGTCTCGGGACAAAATTTAGATAAATGGCCAGATCCAAATTTGGCTGTTTGAAAATTATTTGATTTTGTTGAGAAACTTTTCTATCATGTAAATCTAATAATAATGATTCTCGATATTAAATCTCACATTTTAATAAGCACAGAAAATCAAAATCACATTTTGAATTTACCAAAATTCTAAAACAAGTATTTTCGGCAATAAATTTAGGACAATCGAAAGACTACAGGATTTTGAATACTCTTGCACTGAATCTAAATTTCGTATCGAGCTCATCATGTAAGTTTCGCAAAAATGGAACATTTGAAGAATTTTTATCGCTTCTGAAGTTTAAAATGTTTTTAAGAAAAAAAATCAATTATGATATCTTTACGACCGAAACGATGTTTCAATAATTTTACCCCGCTGTTCTAATTTTTGACAGTTAAGTAAAAGATATATACTACATTTAACGCTCTTCCAGTCAAGTATGCTTTTAAATAGGCAGATGTTTTAATTCTGGGAAGTAAATCACTTCGATCGATAGTGCTTTTAAATGAATTCCGAATTTCAGTCCAGTATTTCGGGTGTCCTGAATACGGCTTCATTATTAATTTAAGAAGTTTGATTGAAGAGGCTAAATTTAAGCTGTCATTTCATGTGGCTCACATAAAGGAGTTAGCATAAAGTGTCGAGGAGTTAGTATAACTTCCGTTTCACGAAATAAGTTTGTTACTATACTTGATAAGTTTTTCTTGGTAATCAGTGCTAGTGCTTAGGTACTCTTCAATTGAGTTTACATGAATCGAATGTTCTTTAATTTATTCTTTTTTATCAATTAAAAGTTTTAGATGCTCTTCAAGATATCGCATGTTACATTTTCATCATTTTCTTGTGTTAAGGCAACATCGATTCTTGAAAATAGTTTGGTAATAAAAGTTCCTTCAGTATTTCGTTTCCGTTTTAATTTTTCAAAATTGTCTTTAGAGTAAATGTTGCTTATACTTTAAATAAAGTTAAATTAAAAACAAAAATTATACAAGTAAAAGTAAAAATTATACAAGTAAGATTACAGATGTACATGTAATCCTCTTGAAAATGGTGTAAAATTGCTAGTCCTTAATCATTGATAATAGGAACTCACTAAGCACAGTACAGAGAAACTGAAATATCAATATAGGGGGCAGGAACGTTTACAACTCTGACATCAAAATATAGGAATATTTTCCCCGTATTTTAGTGTACAAACAATTAGTTCCATGAATTAAAAGTGATAAGAAAAAGATGAGTAAATGTCCCACCATTAGCCATCTCCTGTTCCATGTTCCGCTGAGAGCCGCTTCTAGCTTGCAAGCTGTGTATCGGCTCTCTTGAAGTGGGTGCTCCAAGAACGCTCGAGGTATAGAACTGCCGCTGAATATGTTTAGGAGGACAGGATTACTTTGGAGGGTACGTGACCACTTGTCACATGGGTTTCAGGAAGACTACTCATTGGCCTAAGACATTTCAGTAGTGAAAAGCAGAAAAGTCTTGATAATTACAAAATAAAGTACATAAGATAATTAAATATAACATGATTGCTCATCTGCAATCACCATCGTTGCTTGATCTCGTCTGCGGCGGCACAGTTACAGTTGCATCGCCATTTCCTACATCTATGGCACTGAAATTTAGGCCGTAGAGACTATGAAGTTCGGAAAAAGCTGAATAATGATTTAGCATCTATAATAAAGACCTGGGGTGAAATCGGGAGAAGTGCAGATTATGCACTGGAAATAAAATGTGTGAATTACAATATCTTATGCAAAACAAATACTGAAAAATTCCTTTTTGGATTTCATACATTCGGACATTTGTGCATTGGTGCGACATCACTAAGAAGAAATAAACAGTTCATAACAGTCATTGACGATTGATTATTCCAGATACAGGATAGTCCGTTTGCTAACTACACATGATAAAGTCTTTTTTATCCATGTGAAAGAACGAAGTTAGAAAGAAGTTAAAAGTCTTAAGGAGAAACAATGAAGAAGAATACATAAAGAAACAACAGATATCTGAAGGAAGAGGGAATCGATTATGAATCACCGAAGCATTTTCAGCATAACAGAATGGTTCAGTAGAAAGAAAAAAATCCATGTAGAATGGAAATGACAAGATGCGTATTACTCGAATTCAGACTCAAAGAGAATTTTGTGGCTAAGCTGCGATAATAGCCACGTTTCTGCAAAACAGAATTCCATCAATATCAATTTCTAAAACACCGTTTCAGTTCTGGAATAACCAAAACCCGAACTCAAGCGTCATCAAAGTTTTCGGCAGTTCCAATTATTGCCTGATTTCAAAGCAGGAGACAAATATCTAAATTGGATGGAAAAAAAGGAGTTCTCGTTGGATACACTAATCGTACTAAAGAAAATAGAAATTATATGCCACATACAAACAACTTTGTTTTCCAAAGACGTATTCGAGGAAAACAAAGGGGAGGGGCAATATATCATTCAATTAACATTCGGAAAGAAGAAACGTAATGCACTTTTATGGAAAAGGGGTCGATAGTCTACTGTCCAGATATAACAGAAGATGATATAGAATAGAAGAAACTCTAAAATTAACGAAAAATGTCCAAAGAACAATCAGGAAAATCCCACCAAATAAATTCTGATATATGACAAAGAGTGAAGAAATCAAAATGCCTAAAGTTTGTAAAGACTTGCAAACTTTTCTAATAAAAGAAAAGGAACTGTGGGTGATAACTACAAAAGGAGATATGGAGTTACTAAAGAGAAATAAAATGTGAGAACGTATCAACTTCTAAAAGTATGGAAAACTGGAGATGTGTAGAAAAAACTAGAAAAGTATGAGAACTTGAAATAAAAATGGATTTTCAAATCAAAATCTGAATCTTCAGGAAATGCAGTCAGATATAAAACTCGCCTCGTAGGTAAAGAATTGTGACAAAAAATTGGACATGACTACATGGAGACATATGCATTAGTTATAAAATTCACTACGATAAGGACAATTTTGGAACTACAGCTCAGGAAAAGAAGCATGTAAATCATTTCGGCGTCCGAGCAGTTTCTTTTTATGGAGACCTACAAGAAGAAATATGAAGCTACCAGTAGGTTACATTTAGCCAGGGAAAGGAAAAAACAATTGTGAGCTAACCGAAGTATTTACTAACTAAAATAGGCAGCCAGAAATTGGAATAATAAAATAATTGAAATTCTTTGCGACAAAGGATATATCCATGCTCCTTTGCCTCAAACAGGGAAAACACAAGAACTGATATAATCCTATATGTTGACGATATAAGTGACAAGCCTGAGTCGATTCAGGAAGTTGAACAAACACTCGAAAATGTTTCACATTCGAAGTCTCGAAGAACTAATCTACACATTTAGAAATCGAAATCGAAGGAGAAAAGAATGGAAGCTTTAAACGTCATTCACCTAGCATTATTAAAAGCCTAATAGAGAAACTTGACCTCAGTCCTGAAAGAAACTAAGTTAAACTCCCATAAATATGAAATTTATGGACACGAAAAAATAGAGCGTTCATCGCGATAACCAGAAATACAGGGAAGCAGAGATATCACTTTTATAATTAGCAACAGTTTTAAGGAGTGACGTAATAAATTATACTGGGTAACTTAGTAGAAAAGTCGAAATTAAATCATCATCGGATTGGAATTAGGTAGTCAGAATTATGCTATACAGGGTGTCCCAAAACGACCGCATAAACTCTGCACAGCTCGATTCCTTGTTGGAAGTACATAAAAACTGCTCAAAAAAGCGTTCCAGTACGATCCATAGTTTACGCGAAAAATACGAAAAACAAAGTAACCGGTGCAAGATAAAACACTTTATTGAATATATCAGCAGCAGTATAGGCATAATTTAAAGCAGATGTTCAAAGTGTCCGCCGTGCATGTCGAGGCAGGCTTAAGCACGCCGTGGAATGGCTGTAATCACACGTTGCTGCATCGCGGGGTCCACAGAAGTACAAGCAGCATGCAGACGAGCAACTAAGTCCGTTGGTGTTGACACTACGTCTGGATACACGCCGCGCGCGCATGCATGATGCGATATGCGCGGCGAACGTTTTAAACATTATCGTTTAGAAAGATATGCCAATACTGTTGTTGATATGTCCAATAAACTGTTTTTTCCCTTGCACCGGCAGTGACGTCATACTTTGTTTTTCGTATTTTTGTCGTAAACTATGGATCGTACAGGAAGGCCTCTTTGAGCAGATTTTATGTACTCCCAACGAGGAATCTAGCTGTGCAGAGTTTATGCGGTCGTTTTGGGATACTCTGTATTTAAGATCTATAATTAATTTCAGATTGCATTTGAAATGAGTGATGAGCAGTCAAAAGCCCACAGCGACGCTGATTTTTCTGCAGCTCTAAGCCCTCTAGAATCTACTAGGTCAAATTGCAAGAGAAAGACGCCAATGGAAAATTTAAAATTCTTAGTCTGGCATAGAATTTTAATAAAAGCTCCTTCGATTTTAAGGTTGGTCAGATAAAGCAAAAAAAAAAAAGTAATATTTTTTTTAATATAAAATCTGAAAGGATACAGATTTTAATGATTGCCCAAAAGGATTTGTTAACGGTTTTCACGCTCTAGCTGAGCTCGCATCTGCTGTTGCACTCACTCCTGCTAACCCATTCTTTTTTGTTTTAGCATCATTATGGAGGAACATTTTCTTTACACTTACAGCATATATTTTAGCAAAATCACAAAAATCAGCAAAACCATTAAAAATATCTATCACAAAAATGTGATTGATCAGCAAAATCAATCGCAAAAATCAGCAAAATCACAAACATTTTAAAAGCAGCATAAAAGCATATGCTTAAAATTCATGTTCATATGAACATATGAATGTTCAATTGTCTTAGTATGATGGCTTGCTAAACATTTTTTATTTTTAATATTAACATTTTGTGTTTTAACTTTATTTGTTAAATATCATCTTCTTCCCATTTATGTCACACAAAATTCCATTCAACAGCAAAATAAAAAAACAGCATATCTTTAGAATTCCTAATATACAGTCTCGCGCTCTGAATATAAATATGTTTTATTCCGGACAGTGTTACCACTGGGAGCTTTCAAGTCATTAAGTTTATTAATAGAAAAGTTATTAAAGTTTTACCAAATATTAAATTTAAAATTCGAAATTTAAAATCTGGTCTTCCATGTGCACATATTTGGATGGGTGACGTATTACATACACATATTTGGCTGTGTTTTCAAAATTTGATAGCATCGTCATTTTTTTTTATAATTCGAGGAACAACATACTTACGTGCATATTCCTTATTATTTAATTTCTTAAAAAATAATACAGAATGATAATATTTTGTGCCAACAATCTGAAAACAGCCGTTTAGAGTGGGCGATGCAAAATCTGGTTCAAGTCTAATAGCCGATTTGGGCTAACGCCTTTTTGGACTAAAAAGTTGACATTGTCCTGACTTTAAGGGCCCAATAAAATGTCACATAAAGAACATGAATGCTCTGCTAGAACAGAAGAAATAAAAAAAATCTTAATTGTTGATCCCTAAATTAAAGTTATATTCATTAAGAGTAATAAATATCGTTCGAACGGGAACACATTCAGGGAAATTAAAAATACCTTTAACTTTTCGAATAAGAATATATGATGTAAAAATAAAGCATTAAACAAAAATAAAATATTAAATGATATATAAAAATTAACAATGTTTAGCGATACTGAGATTTTTTAATCCTTCATCATCTCAGCTTTAAAATCAAGGACAATTTTTAGACACAAATGATAAAAAATCAGAGTTTTTAACAAAAGGTTTTAAAGCGATGAGGATATATTGTATTTTAAAAAGCCATACGCAAGCGCATGAGTATAAAATTTAAAAAAACATATTTTAATAAAAATTTTAAAATGACGAGGGAAAATTATAAAAAATCAAATTTTCTAATAAAATTGACAAGAAAAAATTCTATATTAAAATTCCATAAGCAATTCACTAAGGCAAATAATAAAGAAGATAATTCATTTATAAAATTGTGATTAGGATAAATTCTATTTTAAAAAGCAATATCGAACAATAAATTATTCATTTTTTATATCTACATTCTAATGTCATATTTCATTTCTTCGAATTCTCTATAATGAAGCGATGATGTAAAGTTTGTAATTTTTAATTTTCTCAAACCAGTTTAGAAGCATTTTCAATCATAAATTTTGCAGATAATTTCTGATAAGATATGACATCTCAATGAATTAAATCTTTATTCTCCATTGGAAATCTTTCTGATAGACTTTGATGTAAAAAAATAGTATGCCAATTTACTCAATCTTAAAATAATAAGATAAAATGTTCTAATATCTGTTGTTCTGAAATAATTATCCAGTTCACAGCATTTTTACAGCTTCTAATCAAACTTTCAGATAATTTAGCCGTTCTCGAACTTCCATCCAACTGATATCCATTCATAAGGGGTTATTTTTTCTAATTGTAATAGTAATATTTGTTGTAAATTTGTCCTTCGAAAATAAAATATAATTTCGAATATTTATTTTTAGGTTTCATCAGAGAGATTGCCGTGATATATTTTAAGATAGCAATTTCTTTTTCATCATCTACTAATTTAACTATTTTTAAACATAAATGCTTGTTTGAACGCATTTGAAAACTAGTAGCTTAGATTTTCCTACATTTAAGTCTTTCAGTTGAAGAGGTACAGTGTAAGATTCCAAGCTGTTGAATTCTTCCGTTATCTATTAATAAAAAAAATTAAACACAACGTTTATAATGACCTAACGGTCTCATGAGAAATCCAACTTCGAAATCTAAGCATATATCATCTGTAGACAATAATAGTTTTTTATTATCTTTAATTTTATACTTAATTAAATTCATAGGTCAAATTATCATTTTTTACACCTCTTGACTTCTTAGTTTACAAACCTTTTATTTCTATAAGTATACATTTCGCTCTTAATCAAACAAAGTCTTTCATATATATTCCTTTATTTTCATTATTTAGTTTTCCCGAATATTTTACTACTTTCTTGGGCAATAATATATATTTTTTTCTTTTTTGGGGGTTAACTAGATGTATCAAAGTAATCAGTTGTGGCCTTCATATCTTCATCAGCTATAAGAAAATGTATGACATGATCAGTATCCATATACAGTAGCACAATCCGAGTATTTAAGTTTTATAGCATTATAAATAATATCATACATTAATTGTTTTGATCTAATTGTATATCTAATAGAGAAGAGTATATGATCATCTATTCATGTAATTTTACAATTTTATTCATATGAATAGCAACTAAATTTTCCTCAAATATAGTTCTCCAATAAATCCATTTGTTTAACAATTAATATTTTAGCTTCTTCATAATTACTAATGCCATAATCTCAAATTAGTTTCTTTCTAAAGTTTCCTACTGTTTCCAGAATGAATTATTCATAAATTCATCAATTTCATTCTTAAAATCATTAGCAGCTTTAGTTCTCATTTTTGTATTCATGTCTATACTTTCTTAACCAAAGAGATTGTTTAAATTTCGATACTGTACATTTTATACTGTATATTTATTACGATACTATATATTGTTAAAATTTCGATACTTAATTATCTAATTTTAATCTCATTTTCAAATACTGCCTTAAGTTTCTATAATGAACAACATAGTGTTTTTTATCATATAAATCTGTTAGTACTTTAGCTTGTTTAGAGCTATTTAGAATTCTATATTAAAGGGCTAAAATTATATCTAAATGTTCATTGGTCTTTTGGATATTTTAAATGAATTTCTAAAATATACCTTTATTTTTAGTAAGCCAGCCGTCATTGTTGCTTCATTTAAATCCACCATATTGGAGATATTGACTCATAGCCAATCGTTATGATAGATATTGACCATATGGTAGATATTGAATCTTAGCCCATCCTTGTAAATTATTAGCATATACATACATTAAAACCAGATGATTTACTTTTACATAATATTTCATATACTTATTACTTTCTTTTCCCTATATATTACAATACTGAGCTATACCTCCTCTCGTTCTTTTTTCTAACACTATATTATTAAATCATGCCATAATCAGTCCATAATTGCATTGCAATATTTGAGATGTTTAGCATTGTTTTCCGAGATAATTTTGGCGCTGTACAGTACTATATAAATACCCATTATATCTTCTAAATAATGAATTAATTATTACTGGAGCTTAGCTTTGAATTATTATGAGAATTAAATCAGGAATTTGATAATTTAAATTACAAATATTACACGCTGGTCCTCTGTATTTTCCAGTTTAAATGGCAATTATTTATGACTTTCGTTTAGCATTTGAAGCATCAGGTATAATTTCGTTTTTATATATATGGCAAAGATTTGTACATTTATAATGATCTTCACTATAGTTTACCATATTCCTAATGTCTTTTTTTTCTCTTATTCAACAATAAATTTTTCAATTATTCAATTTCAATCAATAAAAATTTCAATTTTGTTATGCAGGATTTTGTTGGAATAGATTTATAACTATTTATCTTTTTCAAATTGGATTCAAAATCCACATAAATGACAAATTGTACTCTCATTCATATTTTATAATTTTCAAATTTTATGTATGTGTCTTTTTCAGGCATTTATGTCTTCGCAAGACTATTACATGCACAATCAGTTTCATGCGTTTAGTCCCCTTTTGAAAAAACGTACCCTAAACACTTATCACACAGCAATATTTGACTTGTATTTGAACTCTTATTAATCTATTTGTATTAATAATGACAATAATGAGCATTTTGATCATATTTCACATAAAACAAGTTTGCATGTTTTCCTAACATATTATCAGTTATTTTTAACGGATGTATTGACTTTTATAACCACAGACCTTTCCAAATTGCGGGTTGTAAGAGAGCATTGGTTTACACATACTTACTAAGATGGAAATTTGCCTCATAAAGCTAATTTTCACAGAAGGTTCATCAGAAACATTTAGAGTTTATCAGAAACATATTCAAAATTAATTCATTTCTATATGTTGACTTTAAATGTTAATGCAATTAATTCTTGTAATACTTCATGTAATATTCTTTACTGTAATATTGCATGACTTTAATGTTAGAAAGAGGAACGACAGGAGGTATAGCTCAATATTGTAATAGATAGGGAAAAGAAAATAATAAATATATGAAAAATTATAGTAAAAGTAACCCATCTAGTTTTTTAATGTATGTGTATGCCAATAATTTATATGAATGGGCTATGAGTCAATATCTACCATATGGTGGATTTCAATGAAGCAACAATGATGGCTTACTAAAACGGATGACTCAGATACCGGGTATATTTTAGAAATTGATTTAAAATATCCAAAGGACCTACATGATGAACATTCAGATACAACTTTAGCTCTTCAAAATTGAATTCTAAATAGCTCTAAACAAGCTAAAGTACTAACAGCTTTATATGATAAAAAACACTATGTTGTTCATTATAGGAACTTAAGGCTGTATTTGAAAATGGGACTAAAATTAGAAAGTGTTCATATAGTATTGCAATTTAAACAATCTCCTTGGTTACGAAAGTATAGACATGAATACAAATTAAGAACTAGAGTTACTAATGATTTTAAGAATGAAATTGATGAATTTATGAATAATTCAGTGTTATAGAAAACAGTAGAAAACTTTAGAAAGGAATTAATGTGAGATTATGACATTGGTAAGTATGAAAAAGCTAAAATGTTAATTATTAAACAAAATTTTAAATGAAGAACTATATTTGAGGAAAATTTAGTTGCTATACATATGAGTAATATTGTAAAATTACATGAATAGAATGATCATACGCTCTTCTAAATAAAATATACTACTAGATCAAAACAATTAATGTATGACTTTCATTATAATGCTATGAAACGTGAATAGTTGGATTATGCTACTTTATATGGTTACTGATAATTTCATATTTTTTATAATTGATGGTTTTATGAAGATATGAAGCCTAAATTTATTATTCGTAATTCATTCATTGAGGTTCATAAAGAAATTCAAAACTTTCTCATCACTGACTGGGTTACTAAACTTTTCATTTCCCCAACCGACCAGGTGTAGGGAGTTAAATTCAATCTCTTTATTATATATATATATACGTAAACCAAAATATATACGAGGAAACAAACAATCCAAATTTCTGATCATTGATATAAAAGTCTTCTTATTAGTTTTCCTTGACAAAAGATATGAATAAACTGTATATATATATATATATAATGTTGTATGAACTTAAATCCATTTAGTGCGAATACAAGTTATTAATAATCAATTAATCAATACTGTTTAGGAAATAAATTATTATATATATATATAACCTTGATAAGGACCTAAAAATAGGAAACATAACTATGTAAATATCACTGGCGTTTCTCATTAAACGTGACAGTGTATCCGCGGCCAGATGTACTTCTGGGCGAATTCCAGCTTTGCAGAGGGAGACTTCCCAACGTGTTAATATTGGACTCCTGAACGTGGTTACGGTGGTATATGTACTTCAAGGGATTGTGATCCATAATGATCTAAAACCGTTACCCTCAGAAACCATTTATCGAATTTCTTGAGCCAAAATGAACCTGCTCAGACCCCTTTTTCTATCATTGCCCACTTTCTCTGAGCACCAGAAAGTTCTTGTGAAGCAAACGAAATTGATTTAAAGTACTCTCCCGCATCTTTCGGAGTTAGACAACAGCCGATTGCGACATCTGGCGGATACAAATGCGCCTGAAATTGTAAACTGGAATCAAGGCGTTGCCAAAGATGCCATCTGACGCAGAATAACTTTCAATTTCTTAAAAGCGGTTTCTTCGACTTGCCCCGACCATACAATATTTGGCTCATTCTTTCTCGTCTCTGTTAAAGGTTCAGCTATCTTTGCTCAGTTCGGGATATGCGTGCATTACCATGAAAACCAATACAAATACCATGAAACCCAATACTGAGCGAACTCCTTAACTGTTGAATTGCTGCAATCATACTAGGATCTGGGGCATGTTTACGGTACTCTATATTATGATCTAAATAATCCATTTCCTTAGCCGCAAAATCATACTTACTGAGTTTGGCAGAAAAATCTTAAATTTTCCAGCTCTTTAATGCTGATTTCTAAATGTTTCATATGTTCTTTGAACATGCTTGAAAAAATTATAATATCGATATACGCTTGGACGAAATCACTGTGCCAGGAAACGGCTTTATTCATTTCTCTTTGAAAAGTACCTGACGCATCTGCGAAAACAAAACGCATGACATTCCACTGAAATATCCCATTATGAGTTGAAAAACGCTGTCAGTGGTTTACTTCATTCGTCCATTTCTATCTGCCAATAGCCTCTGTGCATATCTAAACTAGAAACCATTTGAATGCTCCGCCACATATATTAGTTCGTGTATATCCTCCATAGGAGATACAGGGACCTTAGTAACATAATTTAAAGCCCTGTAATCTACGCACGTTCTAACTATTGCGTCCTTTTTGGCATCACATAATATTCGATGTGCTATGGCTGCTTCCGACGGTTCAATGAGACCAAGCTCTAGAATGTCTTTAATTTCCTTGTCTAACTCTTTGAGAAATGCCATCGTAATCCTATAGCAATGAGGTTTTCTCCTATCTGCTCTTGGAATGCGTTCGATTTCATGATTTCCTATTTTAGCGGGTTGAACCTATTTTAGAAATAGGTTTCGTACTTCCTTAAAAGTAGTTTTAGATCATTAGTCTGCTTCGTGGTACGATCAGCGGTACCTATAGTACTTATTGTACCTTCAAAATTACTATTCTGATCTAATGTAGAGAGGATATTATCTACCTCACCAGGCACTTCCTCCTTCATATATTACATTGATCGCTATTGTTCTCCCATCCAAAGGTTTCCTTGTCTTCCTCTTCATCATAAGATAATTCTTGAAAAATCCGAGCAAAATCAGCTGGTTGCACACATTTGTTTTTGCCATGAAAACCGATATAAAATTTACAGAGCAAAATTTATTCAAATTAAAATAATACACGGCAATTAATAACACAAAATTACAAAATATTTGGGAAAAAATATTTTCCTAATTTTAAAACACGACCAGGCGCGTGTCATAACTGTTATGAAAAATCTGCCACGTAGCACAAAAGCCCAATTAAAAAAAGTGAAATGACTTCCTGTTGGCACATTCCATGATGTGGGGAAGGGTAGAAAAGAGGAATAGAAATGACCTTCAGACGTCTCAGCTTCGATATGCAAAAAATGTGCATTAAAAACTGAATTTGTCGTAAATTTTGCGCATACGCGCATGCTGGAAGGTTAAGGACTAATAATTGCTATGTACTTTGCTGTAAAACTTTGTCTTGATGAAAAAGAAAACTTTCCCTCACAAATAATGTCATTTATTTACCTTCGCTTTATTCTACGTTTTAGATAGTCCTGCTGCTGCCGAAATTTCGTTACCTGACATAAATTAGTTGTTTCCCCTTCTAGTAATTGTCCTTCTGCATCTGTAATAGCTGCATTGTGGCTTTCTATGGTCGATTCTAGCTTCGTTTGGTGTGGCTCTGTCACCATCAGCTCCGGGGAACCCTTCTTCTTGCTGGATAAACCACTCCCCCTTTCTTCTCTGCTAAACTGCAGATCTTTTCAATAATTATCTCTTTATACGGTATTTAACAACTGTGAAGGTATTAAAACATTTTCGATTAAAGGCACTCCGATACTGCGGAAAATATCTCTTGATGAGCAACATTTGCGATGTTTCCATTAATTACTCTGAAGACATCCTTACTAGCTCGACATAGTACACAGTCCCCATAGTGTAAATAGTATACTAAGAGCATGGTCCTATGTGTTTATACATTTCTAAATTTATGCATTTGTTTACTGATTTAGTATTTGATTTGTTATATATTTTTCGTTAAAGTTTTTATGTCGGTATTGCATTTTTTTACCTCATTTGTAAGTATGGCTTCTTCTTCAAGAACTGCACTGCCCGGGATTGCAGTCCTTGGGAAGAGGTCAATATTACGAATTTTGTATATATGTAAATAATTTTAGGAAATTATGTCTAAAATTGTAGTATCTCTTGTATAATGTAACATTAAAGGCCTCAAGAGCGTGAAGCTCAGCCGGAGAAATAAGGTTACAAGAGTAAATGCATTTAACATTGACTAAAATGGCTATCTCACCAATACGCCAAGCTGACAATGGTTTTGACGATGGAAGACTAAATTTGTCGCCAAATGTGGCTAGAAATCGTCAAACATCGCCAACTTAGCGACGATCATTTAGCGACATTTTGATTCGATCCCTGTGTAACAGTATTTGGTCCGATACTTGTATGTAACTACAGCAGTATATGTAACTGTAAATGTATATTAATTAAGCAGTTTCGAAAAACGGAAATTTTTTGGCGAACGGGGAAATCTGTATAAGACTGGAGAGAGCATTAGTTCTCAGTTGAGTTCAGAGTTGAGCTCGAAGTTTAGTTCAGAGTACTGAGAGATCAATCTTGAATGAATGCGAGCTTACGCATTGAGGCTTTTTATACTGTTCTGTGCTTAACTTTCTGTATAGTTTGAAGTGATAATTATTGTTTGTGCTCTGTTATACTGAGAACAGCTGTATTAGCACTTCTGTGAAAAGAACTGTAAAGTGTTTTTTTAAGAGAAAATAAATTTTATCAATCTTTCATTGGGTTTGTGTGCAGTCAATCCATTATGAACCAATACGCACTTAACAATACGATAACTAGTCGTTATTAATTATTATATTATTACCGTACGACGTATCGATATTAAAACACTATATCGTTATTATATTATTAATCGTTATTGTACCTATTGGTCTTTATTACATCGTTACTAATTATGATCGTATGACTAATAATTATTAAAATACGTATAGCCCCTGGTTGAGTAAATTCTATAATGAAATACCAGCATCTCTTTCTTTTGGAAGTTTTAAATGGTCGCTTAAAATAGTGTTAATTGTAAATTTAGTATGTCTATGGAAATGCCAATTTTGTTGAGGTTTAAATGTAATAAATTCAAGAGAGCTAACTAGTTGCATAAAATATAACTGTTTTTTTTTTATAAATGAAATGCTTGGTTGCGGCATCTTGATCCTTAACAGAACTTCTGCAATTGGTAAACATTTTATTTTCGATGTCATAGTTTCCATCATATGTTAACTTTATAGCAGGAGGAATATGAAAACTTCCGCATTTATATTGTAACACGTGATTACGCTTTTCACTGTTTATTCTTAATTTTTTAAAAATACTTTTACAATATTTTTTAAATAAAAATTTAGTTCTAATTCGTTCTAATAATAATATTAATTTTTACAAATATTTTGTTAAAAACTTTCCTTAGTACAAATGTTAATATTATAAATATTTTTTTTTAAATAATTCTCATTAAGGTAAATTTAATTCTTCTTTTCATTATAAATTTAATTCATAATATTTCTAATCATAACAATAATTCTTCGATATATAAATTTGATTTTTATAAATAATCCTTATTTCAATATATTTTGAGTTCTGTAAATACACTGGTGGACAATTTCTTTCGACATGAAAACCTTCTACATTATATTATACAGACTATTATTCTTTTCACTGCTTAATTTAATTTTTTAAAAATCTGCTAAAATATTTTTAAATTTAAATTTAATTCTCATTCTTTCTAATAATAGTAATAATTTTCAAAAATATTTTGTTCTTAATACAAATGTTAATATTATAAATATTTTCTTAAAATAATTCTCATTGTGATAAATTTAATTCTTCTTTTTGTTATAAATTTAATTCATAGTCTTTCTAATAATAACAGTAATTCTTGGATATATAAATTTGATTTTTATAAATATTTTATTAAAATAATTCCCATAATTTAAAATTTAACCCTTATTTTAATACATTTTTAATTCTGTAAATACAATGGCGGGCAATTGCTAAGAACGGATCAAAAACGGGTATATAGCGCTTAAAAACGTGTGGTTGGATTCCAAGTCAAATAAAATAATGCCAGAATACTAGAAAATAAAGAGAATCTATTGTGTCCTGAAATCCAAAAGAGCTCTGAAAAATGCTCAAGGGAGAAAATGGTCAATTTGAGCTGAATACGTAGAAGTGAAATAATGCAATTACCTTCTGCAGGTGTTCTGGAGTAAGATGTCATTATCGGATATGACCACCGTAGAGGGGAATGCAAGATTCCATACATTATGACATGCTTTGCATAACACTATCCAGCAGCTGTTGAGGTAATTTATCCCATTCTTCTATCAGTGCACGGATGATGAGGGTGTCCTTGTTTATTGGAAGACATTGTCGACCACCAAGACCTCCTTCCCAAAGCATCCCAAACATTTTCAATGGTATTCAGATCTGGAGAATGTGCTTTCCATACAAAGCGTTGAATATCCTCGCTCTCTATACAATCCAGGATATCAACTGTTTGATAACATGTTGCGTTGTCATCCATGAAAACAAGTTTATTTCCGACAGCGTCAAAGAGCGAACATGAGCTAGAAGAATATCATTAATGTATCGTTGGCCAGGCGTTGTCCCAGTTGAAAGCATATAGAGCGATGTACGGCCGTTGATCATGATCCCAGGACATACCATGACACTACATGTAGGATATCGGTCCCTTTCCTGCGTATTTGCCGGATTACATGCAGTACCACTCTCACGCCGAATCAACTGGTGTTTATACTCCGATGACAGACAATCTACTGTCATCTGAGAATAGTACACAAGCCCAGTTGTCTTCTCTCTAAGTGTGATGCTTACAGCACCATTGCAAACGGGCGGAACGATGATATCTAGACAATGGATTGTACACCACAGAACGGCGAGCATGTAGTCCTCCTTGATACAAACGTCTAGCTGAAGTTTTTCGGGAGATTCATTTGCCACTAGCAGCAAGTAACTGATTTGCTAGCTCAGTAGCTCTGCTCAGTAGTTGGCAGTTTTCTTTTTGCTAGTAGCACTATTTACCTATCTTCTGTAAGGGTACTGCGAACACGGTGTCATTTGTGACTCTCCCTACACATTCCAGTTGTTTGAAATGGTTTCCAAAGCCATGGAACAACACTGTGGCTGACGTCGAACACCCTTAGAAATATCTGTTATTGTTTTCCTTTCTTCAGTTTTGCCAATAATATAATAGACCAGATGTAAAATCATCTAAGTGTTTTTGGAAGATATACCGAAACTTGCAAATTCGTTAACTTGTACTTTTCTGTTAAATTATGCTTTTCAACATCAACCGTCAATACTCATCAAGTCCTTTATATCTCTAATCAGCGCTGTAACGTGACGAACAACTTCTGCAAGCGTACTGTAAGGGCCATACACTGAGAGATACAGTAAGACGTGTAGTGTGTATGCAAATTTTATATTGCTGGCAATACAAGTAGTATTGCCATACTTAGTGTATGGCCCACTTACGCTAATTTCCAAATTTTTCTGCCTTTAACCTTGTAGTTGCAATCGCCGCTACTGTCATCCGTCCTTAGCAGTGGTCCACCAGTGTAATAAAAGCTTTTCAAAGCGAACGTTCTGTCCAAAAACGTCCGAGGAAAATCCGAAAGAAAAAGAAAGTTAATTCTCCAAGAGTACTTGGAGAATTGGCATTTTCACTGCGAAAAATTTCTGGAAATTCATTTGAAATACTTTCAAGCACGTCCAGCTTCTAAGACGATTATAGTTGGCCGTGCTTTAAGGCCATTTGACATCATTTCCGCAAAAGAACGCAGTAACGAAGGGCGAGCTTTTTTTTAAAAATTTTTTTGTTCATGCAATTATAATTTGAACCCCTCAGCCACGAGTGCAAACACGCATACGTTATTCATACCAATTTATTCACAAAATAGATACGATTGAGATGAGTAATGCATTAGAGATTTTTTCCATCCTTATTTTCCCTGCTTATTTTCGAAATTTTCAAAGAGCAGAGTATAAAGACAAAAATCACTATAAAGTAGTATAAGCTGAAATATTGATCATCAATTGTAAATAACTTTTCCGCTTCATTGTGTTAAATTTTGTGTATTTATTGATTTATTGGTAAAAATACGACTGTTTTCTAAACTTAATTTTAGTGCATATATGTACTTTAATGATAAATTGTAATAAATAATTCTTATTGCACAACAATTTTATTATAATCACTTAATTGTAATTTAGTGTATAATTTTCATTATATTATTAGTACAACGATTTCCAAAAACATTATTGTAATTAGTTACAGTAATTTTGCAGTGGTAAATAATTAATATAATTATATTGTAATTAATAATTACTATACATATTTTTTACCTTTGAGGTTAAATATTTGTACATTATTACAAAATGAAAAAAGAAATTTCTTAATAATTAGTTACAATATGCAATAATAACTGATTATTATAATTATTTAATTAATTATAATAATTACACTATAATAAATAAACGTGAAATTTATTTTTTTGATTTTTATACTAATATCTAAATGCATTATTATTCATAATGGCTGAAAAAAAGAGCACGAAATTTATTTTTGATAAAAAAAAGAATCGAAAAATATTCTTGTAACACTGACAAATGCTACATTAAAATACTGGTAAATACTTCAGTTACAGTACTAGCAATCACGTTATATCAACTACTATCTGGATATATCGCTCTCAAAAAAAAAGTAGAAAATTGTTAACCATTTTTTCTCTACTGCAAATTTCTGCTAAAACATACAGTTCCATGAATTTTAGTGATCTTATATTTTAAAGTAAGCGATGAGATATTCACCTTTCATATAAAATTATAAATTATGAAAAATTACAATATTCAACGGGCACTGTTCATACCAGTTTCAAATCAAAACGCATCTAAATTTCTGCTCATACGGATCAAAGGTGCGAAAAGCACGTGATGACAGGATCTCCTAATGCCAAGGGGATTTCTCTTGTTCGGTGGTGAATTCCCTCTTTTCGGCGAGTAGAGGATCTTCATATGATTCTTCGCCCCATAACACGTAATTGATACCTCTGCTAGACAACTCTACGCGGTTTGGCAGCATACCAACCAAAATTGCGATTGCGACGGTCGAACTATAGACTTGATCTCAAAGAAAAAAAAAATTGATTCGCTGGCTTTCGTTATCTAAAATTTGTTCAGAAATCTAATTTTCTTAATTTTAATGTCTTTTTATCATTTATTTAATTTTATATGTTTTTGTCAGAAATTTAGACATTGATTTATACATATATATATATATATATATATATGTACATGCATATCATCTTTTATCATTCATCCATTTATATGAATTTTGTAGGAAATATTTGATTTTTTATAACTTCTTCTATTGTTTTTATTTTTAATACTCCTGCGACTATTTATCAAGCAATGAATCAGTTCAGTACAGAAGTGCCTTCCAATGCATCAAATAAAAGAATGTGCTTCACATGACAGAAAATAAACGTGACTCAAATAGCATTTTAAATCTTATATCAGGTCCTGCTACATACGCTACTTCAAGAATTCATGACGAACTGTTGTTTATTACAATGGACATCGCGAAAACTCTCATCATGAACTGAAATACAGAAGGAGCACATATGTTTGGGGATAAGAGACAGTGATAAATTTAGTGCAACATTCGTTCTCAAAGTAATTACTTTAGCACTGGTTCTACAACCATGTGTCAAGAAAATACATTTATTTCTCCTTCGACACAGATTGAGTGGTCTCCGCCTTCAACTGTGGATTTCTGTAGAACACTGATTTTCTAGGTTTTCTGCTTTCGCTAATTTTTGCTCCTTTGTATGAATTTCCCGTAGTTCTTTATGCATAGGACACTGACTGTGTAAATGTTTTTCACTCTGCTTCTTCAGCACATCACTGCAATACCACGGCTCCTTGCTTCCTGTTTTTTGTTAGTTCAGTCACTGATCTCAAAGCTCCTTGCTTCCTGTTTTTTGTTAATTCAGTCACTGATCTCAGATTCGAGTTTTCTACGCTGCTGACAACCCTTACTAGGACGAAGCTCTCTTCTGCTGGCTTTCTGTTCAACCTCCATTTTGATGATGCGCACAAGAGCACTCTTCACATAAAAATAGTTTAAATAGCCCGTTGAATAACCGTTTAAAACAAATGTCAACATTAAGAATCAACGTAAATTTGGAACAGCTTCAGTATAGCTTACTTTCAAAGTTTGGCGAATTTGTTCCGGCGACGAAGCGCGCGAAATACGTTGTTTTGAAAAATGATTGCCATCCAGATTTTCGACGAAACTCCGTGTTTCAAAAATGGCTGCCACCTTGATTTTCCCAGAAATTGTGGATAATAGGAATAAATTTACGATATTATACACGAATTTAAAAGAAAAAATATTAAGGAATGATTAATGAAAATGATTAAGGTCATAAGGATGTAATTTAAAAAAAAAATACCGGAAAACTTTAGCTATTTCACCCTTAATAAGTAATTTGGTAAAAGCGTAGAATAGGCTGCATCAACAAAGTTGAGAAAGCGAAGCTGTGTGATGCCCATAAATGGGTGGGAATAAGCTTGTGACTTCACAATGTTTTCTCGCATTTATGATATGCGTACTTTCTATTTTCTCTTAAAAATAGCAACAATGAATTGTTTATTATTGTAAATTAAAATCAAATTCTTTGCTTTAAATTTACATTTCTTACATTTAAGCTTAGGCGTTACTGAAAATAAGTATAATAAATTGTTTATATTTAAAATTACCATGGTACAGTAAGCGAATTCTACCAATTATTAAAATGATAAAGAACGTCGCAGTCTCTCATACTTGTATTTCATACAGCTTTAGTATTTTCAAAGATTTTTAAGCTTCAGCATTTATACAAATAAAAAAAAGATATTTTAAATTTAAATTCATATTGTGGAAAATTTTATTTTATCGTTTTTACAAATTACCTTATTGCTTTACGTAACGGCATAATTCCTTATGTACCAGTAACTAGACAACTTTCATTATTTCTAAAAATTTTAAACTTCACATTCATAAAAAAGACAAATCTTTTTTATTCCATATGAACATTATACACAGCTTTCATATCAGGTTCTTAAATTTCTAAATCACGTCATATTCTCTGAAGGCAGGCATACTAGAATTCTACTCATTAATAAATAAAAAAAATCTAATTTCTCACAATGAAAGAAAATATTATAAGAAAATAAATATTACAAATTTGAACCCTAAGCAATGCTTCAAACGCACACATATTATCAAAGAACTCATTAAAATAATGGGTACAACTCTGATATACGCCCTAATTTTACCAAATGTGGCGATATGTGTTCTGCACTGGTTTGTGGTGCGATTGCGTGTTGTATGGCAACCCTGTTGACGTTGAAAAATCTCTCCCTGGATCTCGTTGGTTCGCGTCATGTTTTGTGTCTGAGAAGATAGGGGGAAGATAAAATGGTAGAAGTTGTTGAATTGAAGTTCGGCAAAAGTGGATGTGCATGATAGAAGTAGGGATTTGTAATTTTATTTATTTACGAACCATAATATGAATTTTCTGGATAGTGTGTTTGGCTGTCATATTAATACGATAGTGATTACGTGGCGGCATGTTAAAGGCGGTGTGAAATTGGTATTTCTGCTGTTCGAAAAAGCATTAATTCATCGTAAGTGCATTTTATTTTATTCTTGTTCTTATTTTGTAGAATATTATGTTCATTGTTTTTAGTATGAATTTCTGTCGTTATTTTTTTTTAAATTGTTTGAAATTTATTTTAGTTTATTTTGTTGATTAGTGCGTAGCGTCTAGATTGCAATTAGTAGATGTTTTTTTAAGTTTAAACAGAACGCTGTGTACATGGTATTCTTTGAAATTTATTGTTGTTATGTTAATTTATTAAAGCGAGATGTTCGTAGATTCGTTCGTTGCCTAGATTGTGCCATTCGTAGATGTTTTTTGAAGTTCAAACATATCGCTGTGTATATGGATTCTTGTCAAATATTTTTGGTTAGAAACTTTACGTTTTTGCTATCTAATTTTTTTGATTTTGTTTCGGATTTGTAGCTTAAATTGTGTGTTCAAAACCTGGTTTTTGCATCTGCGAAAACTGCGTTTTTGGAGACATTTTAGGCTTAAAGTTCGAAATGTAGACAAAAACTTTAGATAGCAATATGGCAGCGTGGAGTTTCTCTCCAAAAATGTTTGGCGAGAAATTTGGCGACTTGAGGGCGCATATCAGAGTAGTTTCAAATAATGAGGTAAAAGTTACTTATAGGGTCAAAGTTTACAGTTTTGCTACTGTTGAGTAGATCGTCGGATCATTGGTATATACCATAAATCGGAAAGCATTATCAACATATCAAAACCAAACAATTAAAAATACAATTTAAATGAAAAATGATGTCTTAAATGTAATTTACAATTAAAATAACAATACAAATTTGAAATACGCAAAAGATATGTTAAACATTGCACATAAGATACGTTACATTACTGCTCGGCATTACACACTATCTCGTTTTCCCTTGTACACAAAGATCTGTATTCGCTCGAAAAACATCAAAGAATTGCACAAATTCCGTGTCCATGTACACATCGATCTATTTTCGTTTAAAAAATCACTTAATTGCAAAACTCGGCATTGCGCACCACTGGCTTTGCCTATGTGCACAGCGATCTATTTTCACTTAAAAACGAGAGAATTGCACAAACTCAGCATCGCCAACAACCTCGGAATTGCGCACTACATTTGCTCTGCCCATGTACACAGCGATCTATTTTGACTTAAAAAAATCAGAGAATTGCACGAATTCGGCCCCGCACACAACCTCCGGCATTGGGCACTACCTTGGATTTGCTCATGTACATAGAGCGATTTATTCTAACTTCATAAATCAGACATTGAATAAACTCTGCATTGCTCATATACTCAGAAATTCTGCGCGAAGAATCCTTTAAATAAAAAGCTATAGCATACGTAAAACTTGTTTTTAAGAAAAGGCGTAACAATATTACGTCATAAAAAGGCGTGTCCTAGCCTAAGACAAGTAAACAACGTATCGACTGGTGCAGCCTATTCTAGGATTGAGCCAATAATTTTAACTATAAATAACAGATTATAAAAAGAAACTAAAAACAGAAGTTTACGAGATCCCTCCGAAAAAACAAAAAAATTAATGTCTGCTAAAGTCGAACAAGAAAAGCAAAAATCCTCTTCAATATTACAAGACGCCGTATCCTTAATTAATTCCCATGTTAAGAAAAAGATTTCCTGTAAATTGAGCTTACTACAGGCGAACCAACACATCCTAACCTAATTGATGCCTCGGCCCTACACTTCTTGAATCTCCAAATACTACCATTCGATGACTTTTTCTGACTAACTAACCCGCATGGTATCTTACATTTTTCACAACAAACGTTATCCTTCAATAATCCACAATCAATCAAAAATCCTCTAAAAAGTCATACTTTCTTGTTAATTCATACATAAAATATCTATATGGAATGCCTGGCTTTCCCAAACTTTTATTCTTGTTTGAAAACTCCCACCTTAAATTTTTCCTTTAAAACCTCCTGATACTTAATTACAACATCAGTAACAGCAGGTTTAGAGCAAGCCATAACTAAATGCAAAACTTTCACCTCCAAAGTAGCCAAAAAAATACATCCAAAATAGTACTCTCCACGATAACTGAGTGTTAAACAATCGCACAAACAGATCGTATTTTACTGTCGAGTGTCAAGAAACATCTTTTTAGCCCGATAACAATGTTACGAATTGTGATGATGAAGATCGTATTTAATTCTCGAGTGTATTTAGATATTAATTTTAGCAGAATTCAGATTAAAAATGTTGCATTTACCTGTGCAATGCAGCGCAAGACAAATTTTAAAAGAAATCTATGCCGGAAAAGTAGGAATATACGGCACGTGCATTTAACTTTGAGTAAATGGATATCTCGGTAGTTTGTATTGAAATTGAATAAATGTAATTGACCACTATATTAGCTGTAACCGTAAATCCCTCCTCTTTAGAAATCAGAAATTTGGCGAATAGTATGGGTTACCACATCATATCTTTTATCGCCATTCTTGGCGATATTTTATTTTTTTGGTTAAAATTCTGGGTGGGTTATTCTAAAGCTGTGCCGTAAAATTTTTAAACATTTAGGCTGATTCTAAATTTGGACTTTGTTTTTGATTTTTTGACACTCTTCATTATGTCTATTATCAATATCCGGGGAGCTTGTTTATTTTCATGAACTCTAATAGCATCCACCAAGTACTATAAATTCAGTATATTTATTTAAATTTGGACTGCAATGCGGAAAATTCAGCTGAGTTAATTTTAGTTCAGTTAGTAGTTTTTGAAGAGACTCTCCTGCTTTTTGCTCCCGGGTCTTAAACTGAAGCCAGCAATAATCTTTGAAAATCTTTTTTTCCCCAGGACGAAGTTCTAAACTTATTAACTAAGCTATCATGCAAACATATGAATGTTTTTCAGCTGGAAGCTCTTGTAAGAAGGCAGCTGCTTCCTATCGTAAACTGGCAACTAGATTTTAATGGTTTCGTGATAAGGCTCCACTGATATGCCTGCGAAATAATTTAAAATTATGTTTTGCATATCATTCTACGATCATTTCCAGTCACATGGCGAAAGCTTAATTTCAGGATGCGATGTTTCAATCGGAACGTTTATTCATAGAACGATAAGCCGGAGCTTGAGTCGTAGAAAGCTGACACAGGACGTTCTTTACAGGTGAAGCCGATTCTATAAATATTTTATCTAATCTGAGAATTTTTTTCTCAAGTCTTCCGTTTGTTTCTGGAGTTTGATTATATTCTCGATCTATATTTCTAATTTGTCTTCTATAGCGGGCAGTTTCTTCTTCAAAATACTTGTGTTTCCTTATTGCGCCTGCACAGTCCTTCATTTCTCATCTTAGCGGCATATCCATCGATCGAGTTTTATATTTCAGTAACATCTGCTTTAATCGAGGCCTTCCTTTCGACGAAATTCATGGCATCATTTCCATAATAGCGTTCAATTGCTCTTCGGTCTTCTTATCTGTCGGCATTCAAAGAAATCTTACTCCTGAAATCAATTATTCCGAATTACCGGTTTTGTTATATCTCTCGAATAATCACTCCACATGAGCAAGAAAGAATTAACAATTTATTAAAAAAATTAACTGCACACAGCACAATAAGTAACTGCAAATATCTCAAAGAGACCATGGATATTGAGCAATTCCTCCTGATCGAGCGAGATATGTTCGTCAGTTCTTAAAATCGCTTACGAAGTAAACTCTAAATGGCAATTCAGCTAACCCTTAAATTTCATAGTTGATTAACAACTGACTTCCTGACTCTCAGATCTTATTTTTATATTGTAAACAGGATTTCTAGAAGCTTCAGGAAGAATCGGTCGCAGTGCTTCGAAATTATACTTTCCCAA
This sequence comes from Stegodyphus dumicola, assembly GCF_044657685.1. NCBI lineage: Eukaryota > Metazoa > Arthropoda > Arachnida > Araneae > Eresidae > Stegodyphus > Stegodyphus dumicola. The sequence goes on along the minus strand of NC_140779.1, from coordinate 28,050,146 downwards.
ATCATCTTTCAAATATCCGCAAGCTTGGTTAAACACTTCCAAATGTTGGCAACTTGGCAATACAAATTGTTGCTAAGGCCCTTCAGAAGCATGTTTGCACATATCTTGTGTTCTATCCGAAATATTTTTACAATTTAAACTTTGTCAGACTCAGAACTGAAAGATCTACAAAATTTTGTGAGAACGAAAACACTTACATTCAAAATATGTGACAACAAATTTAATTATATATAAAATTGTCTCTTAAAATCGTCATCTCAAAAAGCAACAAATAAATGAATTATTATACAATGCACAATTTTACAATAATACAATAGAACAACAATTCAATATAAAGAAGTGAAATGGTTAGAGATATTTACAAAAAAAAAAAAATGTTCATATGGATAACAATTGAGAGCGTTCCTTTTTTATGTGATCAGCAGTAATTACAGCTGTATTGTTATTATTATCATATTTGAACTTAGCTGGTACTATAACTATATTGTTAATTGCCCTGAACTTTACTGCAACATTTTTTGAGCCTGATCACAAAAGAGATCCCAATTTTATGTCTTTGTGTCCAGTATTTACTTTGATTTTTTTGACAGCTTGGGAAATATAGGTGAGCATTTCAAAAACTAAGGAATATTTTATGTAATGGTAGTAATTGGATGAAAGCTTATGAATTGAGAAAGACGTGTCAGGAAAATAAAAACGTGCAAGCTTAGGTTAGCAAAATGTTGAAATTTTAAAAAAAGCTTATTTTATTAAATTAATAGAAATCCATGTTTTTTAGCAATGAGTATGAACGTGGTTTACAGATATTATAGGACTTAAATGTGTAACGTGTAGTTTAAATGTTCTCCACTTTTTAATTTTTGTTAAATAATTTTGTACTTGTAGTTGAACTCGTTTAGGGTCAGAAATCTAAGCAGTTTCTCCAGATAAGATAAGATATTTTGACCACTAAGTTATCTTATAAATTACTAAAATTTTAATGTGAGTAAATTGTGCAAATGCATAATGCATACATAAAAAAAACTTTGTATTAGATTTATTTAGTAATAACGTCTAATAATTTTATGTGCATTATTAATATTATTTCTGCTTTCTTGTGATTACTCTAACATACATTAACTTGGAAAAGTTAAGCATGCTAAGGTAAAATCAACAAAATTCGGAATGTAAACCTTTGATTTCTATCAATTGCACGAAGGTAGCAAATGTGTTTAATCACGAAAGAAAACAATATACCATTTATTTACAAAAATGAAAAACAGTTTACTTTTTCTAAATTAAACTGTCATTAGCAAACTGATGTCAAAAGCTAAATTCAAAAAGCAAAACTTACATCAATAAGGTATGTGACCTTACCAGACCTTCAAACAAGATTAACAACGGTTGCTCTAGCTTACAGTGAGGCGTTATGTAATCGCAAATGCTAGTAATGGCCATTCCTTTCTTAGGATAGTTTCGAAATGTCTAAGATTTGTTTCAGAAAGTAAATGTGCCAAGGCTGTCTGTAAGATTTTCATTGGGATCAAGGTCGGGGGAATACGGCTGTCACTTCATGGGACAAATGTCCTCACTCTTCAGTTACTCTTTAACAATGTTGGCTCGGTAGGAACACGCATTATCATACATAAAGGGGAATCACGAAGTCGTTACAGAACCGTCTTTAAAGATGCGCAGCTTGCTGCTATATCCCATTGAAATTCCAGCCTACACCATGATGCTGCAACCTTTGAATGTGTGGTGTTCTGAACTTATTTTCGTCTGCCTCATTTTCTCCAGAACCTTACGCGCTTGTCATCTGATTTCAGGAAAAATCTGGATTTGTTCATGAATAAGACGTCGCGCCAATCTGAGACAGTACAACTGAAATGATGATAACAGGAATTTAAAGTTGCATCTTTGAATCGAGCATTCAGTCTCTTCATGTGAAGCCATCGACATACGATATTGACAGATATTGCCTTACCATGTGACGCTGAAACATTGGATGTAACAGTTGTGGACGTCACTCGTAGATGCTGCTTGGTTATACTATGGCAAAATATCCATTTTCAAAAGGGGTGGTAACCACTGGGAACATGATTTTCGGACAGCTGTTTAATTTACTTGGAATTGTTTTCACATTCGAGAAACTGCCGAATGATCAATGCCATAAGAAAAGGTGGTGTGGTGTATTTGATTATGGCAAAACACACTAGGGCTATCTGCCTAAGGGGAGGGATGCCTTCGTGGAGGACTTTCTAAGGGAAACTGGCTCGTATACACGTTACACATGGGGAAAACCACGAAAATACCCATGCAGCCAGCCTGTTCGCGGGATTCGAACCTCGGACCGAACTACCAGTGTTTAGCGACTTTACCGCTCGGCCGCTGGTGAGAATAAGAAATAAGAAATAAGAAAAGAGAATAAGAAAAGAGCAATACCTTTATTGACTGTCCTGCTCCAATGTGCTCGAGAACACGCTAGCTTTCGCAATCTGTTATACATCTTCTTTCAGACACAGAAACATAATTATTAGAAATGATCCTAGGAGGGTTACAAACACCTCGTTTCAGTGTTTAAATAAACCTGTTCCAAAGGTTGGCGTCTTCAACTTCTGCCTAAATAGGCAGAGAGAAAATTGTGATTATCAGGAACATACGATATTCAGCTTTTTAAACAGTCAAGCTAGTGTTAATTAGTTTCATTTCTCCTTTTGTAGAGTTACTGAAAATGCAGGGGTTGTGCAAAATAGTGAATATACTATGCTTAAAAGAGTTAATTTCATTTATATCTCTTCTTTGAATCAGTTTTTATATGAGAAATGAGCTGTTTGTTCATAATGCTGTACGTTTATTTAACAGCTCCATAAGTAATAAAAGTATATAAATCATTGTTTAAATGATAGATCATGTGTAGATTTTATATTGTGTTTTGAGCTCTATTTGAATATTTATTTGATATGGTTCGATTCAGAAGGAACATCTATTTTCATTTATTTTGTGCATGCAAGTTTGAATTCACGTGATGATTACATACGAGAAATATTTAGAGGGATATTGAAGGGTATTACATGTTTTTGGCCATGGTTATAACTTTTCATTCTTTAGAATATATATATATATATATATCCAAGTCTTTTTTACATAATTTTCCAGTTTAATCATTTAATTAGTATATATATATATATACTAATTAAATGATTAAACTGGAAAATTATGTAAAAAGTGACTTGGAAACATATCTTGAGTAAATTGCTGCTAGGATATTATTTAGGAAATATGTATCAAGTTGAACAGTAACCTGCCCGTAAATTGTCTCCTCTTTTTATGATAAATTGCATCCACCATCATTTTTATTAAATTGTTCAAAGCAGTAAGTACGTATCCCTTTGGCTATTTTCTTCTTACTGCAGTTAACGTCTTACATTTGTATTTAGATGCGAATTAAATTTATTATATCAGTTTAATGGATTGAATTCCTGATTAATTTATTTTTGTATTTTGAAGTATTTTATTTGTTTACAACAATTCACATGTACAGAATGAGCATGCAGTTAGTGCTTTGAAATATTGAGAAAGTTTTGCATTCTTTTTAATTATTATTAATCGGTTTTACTTTTGGTTGACAAAATTAATATGTAGTGGAGGTGATTCAAATTTTCAGTGACAATATTTAAATAAATTAAATTCAGTGCCCCAACTAATTTTAAACACACAGGAATGTAACAGATTAAGCCAAGAAAAAGACATATTACAGTTAGATGACTTGACCTTCTCTTGATAACGAGAAGAGTTTGAAAATTATACAGCGTTTTCCATTTTTTATTATATCACTGTGCATTATTATATTTAAATTACTTTATTTTATTTCCCGCAATTCTTTTTAAATTAGTCCAGTTTCAATTTACAGAGTCATTATACGAGTACTTGAGAAATTTTAAAAAAAATTATAATGCGTGAAAGATGTTTTCTCAACTTGCTAATATTTTTTGCCCGCTTAGCATAAATTTAAACTTAATAAATACTTACTGTATATATAGGAATGGCTCAGGGTCTGCGTTTTGTATACAAAATACTGTTAAATATCAATAAATAATTTGCAATATATGTAATATATGTTAAATGTTTTCGACAATATTTTTTATTTTTATACCTTAAAAACTTTCAAAAACAACGGTTTGCAATTCTGAAAGAGGATTAATTATAAGTAACAATTATTTTACAAATTATCAGTATTATGTATTTTGTAATTATATATTTAAAGGAAAAAATACATTAATGACGTATGCTTCAGAGGTATTAAAATTCCCTTTCTTTATACATATAATTTCGTTATACTGCTCAATATTTTTAAACTTTTACTTTTAAGGAGTTACATTTCTAACAGGTAAAATAACACACACCTAAGATTTAAATTCTTTTGTAAATATAGCTAAATTACAAATAAGCACTTATATTTTATGGATAAAACATGCTAAACATTTTTTTATCTTATAGTGTCTTTGGAATAAGCGCCAAATTTTCGGTCAGTGATATGCAGGGTGAATATAAAATAGCTCTCCCTGTTGAATATATCTTCAGCTAAAACTAATACACAAAATAAAACCAACTCTCATATGCAGACTTAAAAAGACGTGGGAAGTTTTAATTTTTTTTAATTGCAAAAGCACTTTATTATAAATCACTGGCCTCCATACGTCAAAGATGCATGAGAATGCAGCATGAAAAAATACAAAAATAGGATTACAAAAAGACAAAAGAGTGATTAACATCATTACAATAATAATAAGTATATATAAAAATTTGGAAAATGGAATAACAAATGAATACATTAATTATTAATAAAAATAATAACAACAATAATAATAAGTTAGTCTGATTGTCAACTGCATCAATTTTCTAACCCGCTAATATCGACTGTGTAGGTTATCATCCTTCAACGAGAAACATTTCAGCAAATGATCTGTGCCCATATCAAAATTCTGGTTGCACAAAGTATACAAGAGAACCAATGCAGTGCGGATGTTTAGCGAGACAATCATATCCGGTGTCCAAATAAAACGCCGCAACTGCGATGGATCTGGAAGAGTTTAAGATATTACAAATTGAATCCTCCCCACTACTCGTTCTTAATTTCTTCAAATAATTTAACATCAAAATATTTCCTCAAGGCCTTTTTTGCTATTTTTTTCATTGATGTAAATGGGGCGTCATTATTATTTGATTGCAAAATTTCAATTCCTTTTTTAGCTAGTTTATCATCCCATTCATTACCAGTAATTCCATTGTGCGCACGGATCATATGTAAAAGTAATAATCGTCACTTTTGAATACAGAAGATAAGGAGTTCTTCTGCAAGATTCAATAAATTTTTATTCTGCTATATCATGCGCAGAAATCAGTTGAATGACTGAAAAGGAGTCTGAAAAAATAAAAATATTTTTGAGTTGGATTGTTCTAACAATAATTTGTTCAGTTGCAACTCTAAATGCCTGTAGTTCTCTATAGAAATTTGTACGAAATGGACCAAGGAATAAGAATGCAAAAAGGCCTGAATACATGCCAGCTCCAACATTGGCGTGGGAAAACTAATTCTGAAAAAAGATAACTGAAAGTCACGGATAGGAGAGATTTTGGCGTTGTTGAAACTGACAACGGCTCAATAACTACAGTGAAGGCATGGGAAAATTTCCTGAATATTTCGGTAATAAAATATGCACATACAGAAATGAATGACATCAGTACGAAATTCACAGAAATTAATTTTCTGTTAAACAACATTAGGATTCCTTTGATCACGTGTAACATTATCGAATTGATAATATTCCGTGTGTACAAGATTTTGCATGCGGTGTACGACGTTTTGTCCCGCTTCATGTAAACTGTCACTCTAGATATTTAGAACAACCAATCATATGATTTCATTCAAGTAAGTCATATTTGTTACAATGTATACTGCTGGCCATTAAAATTGCAGCACCAGGATGAAATTATCTGACGAATGTCAAAATCACATGAAAGGAAGAAGATGTTGGGATAGCAAATGATTTGAATTTCATTTCATAAAAGAAACGTTGTGTAGTGGATTTCTCATTCGTAGAGCGCTTTGCGAGGTCGGGGTTGCTCAGAATATCGTGCTATGCATCAAATAATAAGAAGAAATGCTTACCAGCAAGTGCTGGAATTCGAGAGCGGCAGGATCGTTACCTAAAGAGATTGTGGATTATCATTCCTTGATATCACCCGTCGCACTGGTCGACATCTAACAATTGTCATGCGAATATGGAATGAATGGATTGCTGGGGGTCCTACTGAATGGCATGCAAGGTCTTGACGTGCTCCCATGATTAACACCCGAGAAGATAGTCATATTGTGATGTCAGCCTTTCAAAACCATACAACCATCTTACTGATCATCAGTCAGGAAATGGACATGTTTGCATTACAACCAGTATCATGTGTGGTGCGTTGCGTTTGCAACATCATAGACTATCAGCACGGCGACCATTATTTCGGCAATGGACAAAATGCCGAAATAATGGTCGCCGTGCTGATAGTCCATGATGCAAATGCAGCATAAACAGAGGCGGCTAATCTGGTGCGTTGAACGACAAAGTTGTATACATGAGTGGCAAATTGTGGTTTTTTTCAGACGAGTCCCGGTTCTGCGTGCAGTATTCTGATGGCTGTGTACCTGTCTGGGTACTCCGAAGAGACAGCGCGTCACCTCCTTGCATTCGATATCCTGCACCCGGTGTCCCGGTGTGATGGGTAGCTATTGGGTGTATGTATGGCAGGCACATCTCTAGCTCAGATCGACCAAAATTTGAATTCCGGTCCTATATATTTCTGACATCTTACGTCTAGGGGTTGTGCCCTATATTCAAGGCCTGCCATCCGCCATGTTCCAACAAGATAATGGAAGACCACATGTTGTCCGGGCCTGCATCTGGTGTGATTGTTTGGGCAGCCTTTGCGTACATGACACGCACTATTCTAGCTCAGATCGACAGTAATTTGAATGCAGATCGGTACACTTCTGACATCTTACGTCTGGCGGTTGTGCCCTATATTCAAGGCCTGTCAAACGCCATCTTCCAACAAGAAAATGCAAGACCACATCTTCTACGTCGTGTTCTGACCTTTCTCGATACACGGGATACTCAATTGTTGCCCTGTCCTGCACGGTCTTCAGATTTGTCACCATAGTGAAAACATCTGATCATGTGGTGCTGAGAGACTGGCCCGCCATCCCTCTCCAGCAAATGCCGCTGATGAAGTGAGGCATAGACTTGAAGCAGCATGGAATGAGTTGCCCGGTTCTGCCATCCAAGCCCCGTTCGACGCCATGCCTAACCGGGTAAGGACTGTTTTAGCTGCCAGGGGTGGCAACTCTTTCTACTAATTTCGCACTTTTGTAAACCCCCAAACTGCTTACAAATTTAATCATTTTGTCTTCATGCCATACAATTTACGTACAATAAATATCTTATTTGTATTATTCATTCATTAATAAAATATTCATTCACTAATAATATATTATAAATTCATTAATTACATTAATTACTTATTATTACATATATTTTTATCAGTTTAAAAATCATCTGAATTTCGTTTGTAGTTTGATAACTAAATTTCATTTTCTTGTTTCTTATCATCCAAACAAGATGTAGTTTTTCATTTACAATTATTCTTCCATTTGTGCATAGGTCTAAACTACTCATATTATAGTTTAAATATGACGCTGAATAACAATCCAAAAACAAAGTTCAAGATTAAGAATAAGGGTAAATTTTAAAATAGTTTTGCAGTACTAGTTTCGATAGTATTTGAACTACCTTCTTCAGCTGCTAAGTGCAAAAGAACCAAATAAGTTGTGATGAAAGATAAGATAAGGATAGAGATAAGATAAGAAAGTTGGACAGAAGTTAAGATAAGTAAAGTTGGACAAACGTTTTTAGAAGCGTTTCACGTCCAAAAAAAAAAAAAAAAAAAAAAAAAAAAAAACCGTTTCTGTTCTAGTTAATGACCTTATTGCAATCCATCTTTACCTTCAGCCTTTAAAGGAATTTTGCTTTAGTTTTTCTTGTTTCATCGATAGATGACGCCAGTAGCTTAACTTCCGTCCAACATTTCTTATCTTATCTTTCTTCACACTTTATTTGGTTCATTTGCACTTAGCAGCCGAAGAAGGTAGTTCAACTACTATTATCGAAACTAGAACTGCAAAAGCTTTTTTTTAATTATGCTAATTCTTAATGTTGGACTTTGTTTTTGATACTCATAACGTAATTATCAATTAATTATTATCTTTTTCTGTTAGGTGAAGATGGTATTATTAAGAAACCAGGCACCAGGCGTCTACTTGCATGTAAGAAATAGTTTTCCCTTTTATTCATATTTGCTTAATTTTCATTATAAATTCCATGCATTTTCTCTATGTTATTTGTGAATATTTCATTAAATTAGAGCTGATTTATTTTTCCTTTGATATAGTGATGTGATCTTTAAGAAAAATTCTAGATTTTTTTCCTAATCGTATAAAAATAATATTTTCTTTTTAAACAAGGGATTTTGTCTTAAAGGTTTAGAAAAAAGAAATGTGTGATTACACAACACTTTCATGTGCACAGAAAATTATTGTAAGCCTTTTCCCGATAATCAGTTGACCGATACATATACTAATTTTTCAATGAATGCAAGGACGTAGCCACTGAAGTTGGTGTGATCAGCAAACGTTTCTTCTTTTGCAAAGCAATTTGTGTTCATACCTGTAGCTTTCATGGTGATGTAGAAGCAATTCGTATGATCTTGCTGTAGCTTTGCTATCATATAACCTCATTTATCATAGGTCTTATCCTCTTGGACTTTAGGTCTTTAAAGTTTTTAAATATAATACAGGAAGGTAATATTTGGTAGCAACAATTTCAAAAAGTAATACAATGCATTTTAGTGAGTCGACACAAAATGGCGTTTCGAGACTAATACCCCTTCTGGGCTAAAGCAGCTTTGGGTTAAAAAAAAGAAACAACTCTAAAAATTGAATTCCTCCCTCCAGATACCTTTTAGGTTTTGCAGTAATTGAACCAACAGAAAATACAGTGCTTTCAAAGCAAGTACAGGAAACCAGTGATGCATAAGGTTTAGTAAGATATTGAAATAAAAAACGATTTTTGTTTAAAATTTTCCAACTTCTGTTTAATTAAAGAAAGTTGCTTATCGAATGAGTTTTCATATGCATAATGGATTCCAATGTGCAGAATATATTAATGAAATATGTGTTCAAGAATTTCTTGACATCTATGAAATAACATGTCTTTTCTTCACCAAATAAGAAGAAAAACGCAAAGTGTTATTTTGTTAAATAAACAGCGAATTATGTATATTCCGGAATATTTACCTTAAATGTAAATGTTTTGTAATAGTCACTTGCATTATCTAAAATTTATCTTTAACCTTTGAATTTGTTGCACATTATAAAAATATCAGTTTTGTACAGAATTTATTCGAAGGCGTTTTTTGCAAATTTGTAAAAATTAAACTTCGCAAAAATTCTCCTAAATCGGGACATGTGATTATTTGCTAAAGCTGTAAACAAACAAACATGCAAAAACAAAACGAAACACGTTAAGTTGCAACATTTGCAATGAGAAACCTTCAAAAGAATATAATGCAACCCAATATTTTGCATGCATTAAAATTTTAGAAAACTGTATATATATCAGTGTTCAGGATATCACCTGAAACAATTTAGTTATCAAAAAAAAATTAATTTATTTATCATTAGAAGTAATTGTTTTATTTATTTTCACTTTTAAGTACGTTAAAAAATAATGAAAAATTACTAGAAGAGTTTTTCGCTTAATTAAAGGATAATTATTTGACAATTTCTTATAATTCAAACTCTTAATAAACAAATTAATGCTATTTTTAATCTTCAAGTATTTAAAAAATATATTGTTAAATGTGTTTTGCTGAATGTTGCATTATATACGATACAACAATCGTTTAGTGAAGGATATTTCTTGTCATCAGTCCTTGCAGATATATGTCATCAGTCCTTGCTTTACTGGTATAAATATATATACCACATATGTAGTGTATATATGTATATATAGTATATATGTAATGTACACATGTATACACATATAAAGTCTGCTGTATATACATATAATACACTAGTGTGCAAAACGTAAGCAACAGAGCGCATTTTTCCAACATACAACAATGAAATTATTGAAAAGGGCTTTTTGAGATCCTACGATAAACATCAACTCGGTAGAAAAAATGATGCATGTGCAGATATTGTATGTATCAGCACCATTACATTAGAGAGTACGTTAGGGCAGAATGCGGGAAGTCATTGCGAGTTTAAGATAAGTTAAAAGGAAGAGAAGAAGGCGCATTTCCAGGCATTCGTCTGTAAGGTGAAAGCGAGATTGTACGTGCAGTATGGCTGCAAGAAAACACCAGGAAACTTTTAAATATAGACAAAATTTAAACATAGCGAAAACATAATTTTTAAACATAGCGAAAAGCAAGCTTGAGGAGGGTCGTAGTTTGACGTCTATCGTCCAGATACCTCAGTCTTGAAATCCTCTTTGCCGGTGAGTAAATGGACGTCACCTAACTCTTTACCGATGGGTAAACAAACTCATACAGTAACTGGAATCATGTCCTCTTTACCGATGAGAGTCATCTTGACTTTGTTTTTATGCATAACAATGCACTGACACAAAAGACATTTGATGAAGCAGCTTCTGGAAGATGAAGATACCCGCAGAAAGGATTCGACAGAGTGCTCCACTACTTGAAAGCCCTTTGAAATTATGCGGAATGCTTTCGGGGACACCTGGTAGCAAGACCGTACACTCCTGAGAACACTAGACAACTGAAACCATTTGCGTCTTGAAGAATGGGAATTCTTACCCGTAGAAATGTTAGGTAATCTGGTAATGAGTACGGACAGACAGTGCAAAGAAACCACTGCAGTTAAGAGAGGTCATATCTCTTGCTAAGGCTGTTTGGTTCCTCTGTTTTCATTCTCTGCGAGACAGTTTTTTATACCAACTACCAATGGAACCATTTTCTATTTATTCCTAATTGTTTTGAGCCCTATTCATTTTTGTTACTATACTTTCTCGTCCTGCCGCTCAGGCGGGAAAGTGGTTAGTGACTCTGACTACCATACTGAACAGCCCAGATTCGAATCCCGGAGATGGATGGATATATTTGTCCGTCCCTTCATACGACCCACTTATTAAGTGCCTCCATAACAAAGTGACCAGCGCTTTCAGTCGTAGTAAAGTCAAACATCTGGAAAAGGCTTGGACTCACCATTTAAAAAAAATTCTCGTCCTTTAAGTGCTACATTGTGCCTTGAATTTCACATGTCGCAGTTGCTTATTTGCGGAATTATGTCTATAATCAGGAATGTTGCTTGGGTTTTACACATTATTGTATATGGATTGACTATGAGTATGTGACTAAGCATACATACACTTTCGAGCATATATTAAATACTTCTTTCCCCTTTTCCAGATAATGAAAGAGATGAAGAAAGTTATAAAGCAGGTAATAATTATTTAAGTAATTTTTAAATGAAATGTTCATATGAGACAATGTTTAATATATTAGAAAATGCTAGCAAAATGAAAGTTTTCGTTTAGAGTATTTTGTTTTCATTAGCTATATTTACTTGTAACATGTCATAAATATAATTTTTGGTATTTATGAATTATTCATATTATGTAATGTTCTATTTGTGACTTGAAAGTTGGACTAGTTAGTAACTATACAGGGTTAGGTGTTTGACGAAAGGAACGGCTGAGTGGAATTTTCGGGTTTCTTCCTTATGTGTAAATTAAATACGAGTCAGCTTCCCAAAGAAAGGTCATCCGGTCATCTGAGGCAGATATCTCTCGGAAGCATCCCATAAATAAACAAATAATCATTTTTGAATTTATTATCATTTTTAGGGCATAATATGTTATTGATTTCAATACTCAAGTTTTGTATTTTGGCAATAGAGAAATTATCATGCTTCGTTTCCCAGATATAAATTTAAAAACAGTATACATTAGAGTTCTATGAAATAACACATAGCTACGCTTTAAATAATTACGTCTCTACATTATTAAATAAGTGCAAAAGTCTACAAGTTACATAAAAGTTTGAAGCTATTTTTTACACTGCTTTCAAGTGACAAAACTATCAAAACCGTTAAGATTTTCAGACGAATTATTTTCCTGTCTACGTCTAGCTACTGGGATTACAAACTCAAAGCAACGATTTACAATAAACCTATTTATAAACACGTCAGACTGACGGTTACATAAACTCAAATATATAACACAAACACTCCCCTGAGCTTGCCGGTAATTCAAAACAAGCATTGATAACAGCAACGTTTCGTAATTGATTTCCTTAAAACTGTCTTATATGCTAAAAAGAAATCTGAGTAAGAACATCAGATAAAATTGATCTCTTAATCCTTACCTTACCTTTGTGTCCAGAGTAGGCGATAAGTGAAGAAAATTAACAATTGAGAAAAATTAAGCGGTTGTATTTTTAGACTGAATTTAAATATCTGGGATTATGACTGTGTACAGATTTCCTTTTCTAAAGAGCATCGTATGGCAGTTATATTTTATGGCTTAAGTAAATATTCCTAATGCGCTTTTTCTCGTTAATTATGATGTATTAAATTTTAAAATGAGCTTATTTGTATTTTTCATTTTATTAAATGTTTAATTCTATATATATCAGCTCCTCTTCGCAATACCTGTTTTTATAGGTACCCTATATGCTTAACATTAAGAAGAATTTTGACGGTTTGTCGCACTAAGACGGCCCAAATTCTACAAAAGCAAATTCCTCACTTAGAATACATAAAATTGCCCAAAGAAATAAATCTGTAAGACCCACAGTTTTCAAGATAAATGCGAAAGAAAAAATATGACATCATATGCTATGCCACGAAAAAAACTTTAGTGGGAACATGAACATCGGTATTTTATTATGTTTACGAAGGAAGATCAAAATATCACCGCACATTTCGAGGCAAGCATGCGCGCCATGTAATAGCTGACTGCACGCGTTGCAGCAGCACGATATCCGTGAAAGTACACTCACCATGAAGACGAGAAATTACGTCATGATGATTTCTATGGTAGCTAGCTTGTGATAGACAAGTTCCTTCAGACTGTCGCATACAAAGAAATACAAGGTCAGATACAAGGTAGAAAAGGTGTCAGATCTAGCGATTGGGGAGTCCTAAACCTGACCTCCACGTCCAATCCAACGCCATAGGTATTCAATATCCAGCCACTCAAATACATGAGAGCTGCGTATGTATTGCCGCGAAGGGTCATCTAGGAAATCGGCTAATATATCACGTAGATATATGAATGTCCCTTGAGCCGTTCAGGCAGCAGATATGATCCAGCCGAGAGATTGTCTAGTTACAGACCCACAAATTTAAAGATAAGTGGATCTCATATCTCTGCTACCAGATTCCACGAGGTTTGGATTCTGACTACATATGACAGTTGTGGTCATTTAAGAACGTGTGAAGCATTATTAAATCGTCCACAAGACATATGTAATTAAAGCACTATCGGCTTCATGTTGTTGCAAGAACCATTCACAAAAATCAACGCGTCGCTGAAGAGAAATTCGCATAGTCTTTCTGACAGTACCTGAGCACAATACTTCTGCTCGCATTCAACTCCCTTTACGTGTGTATGCTTAACTCGGGAGTCTCTCCGCCCCCCCCCCAAAGTACTGCCTCGTCTTGTGCTGACGGAAGACTGCCGTGCGTTCTTCCACCAATATCGGAAAGATTTTTGTGTCGGGTGGACGTTTCCAGTATTTTCGAATGTCGTTCAACCTGCGGAAAGACAAGCATACTCTTTAGCAGTTCGTAAGTCATTAACCTTTACATTGACCGAAGATAAAGTACATGCTGAATTTTTATGGACAGAATACATTATTACCATGAGAAGAAGATTACCCGTAGCTGCTGTTATTGTTGTGACTAATCTCTCTTATATGAATCACAACAAGCCCAGGAAATTCATCACGGTAAGGTGTACAAGTTTACACCTGTTGTTGGCCTTGGGCGCCATATAGGTGACAGAACGATTTTGCCCAGTTTAACCCAATTTTTAACGAAAACACTTCGGGAGGTGAGTCCGAGGGTCTCCATACCCTGTTTCCTTGCCACCAAACCACACGAGAGCACTTTTAGCTCGCCACATATTTAGACATCCCCCGAGCCGCAAAAGACACTATACATTTATAAACATCCATTCCTTCTCCGGGATTTCAACCAGGGCCTTTGGTGAGATAGTCAGAGACATTAAGCACTATCCCCTTTGGGTGCCACTAGTAGCTACTAAATGCCACCTTTTAAATACTATTCATACGCCAGCTGGACGTCCACCCATGGCACTTGCATGCTTGCCTCGATATGCACGATTGCGTCCGATATGACGTCATTATTATTATATAATAGTGATTATCGAATTCTCATAAAAATATTCAAACTCGTCAATTTTGCGAAATCGCTAAATAATATTTCCATAACTTGAGCAACTTTCCACAAGCGACTATCATTTTAAGCTTATTGCAGGGCAGAGCAGGTTCGTAATTATTTTATTACGCTAACGCAGGGAAATATTTCTATGCAGCAAATCTTACTAGAAATGTTTTCAGTAAAAGTTAAAATTAATCTTTCTGTCTTTCTGTCAATCATTGTTTAATGTTAAGTTCACTAGAATGCACCAATGTTTTAGGAATAAACGCAGTATTACACTTGTGCATGAGCCTAATGCAATTTTCCTTGAAAATGCTGATAACACGTTTCAAATACGTAACATGGTAGAAAAGAAATTTCTTCACAAAATTTACATGAAACCTTTCTTTCGGGAAAGCAACTTTTAAGCTCTTTGTAAATATTTGTAGAGTCATTAATTTATTTTGAAGCAAATGAAATGTGCAGTACTCTCGTCGAGACTTGAACCCTAGACCTCTCAAATACTCGTCGAATATACTTCCAGTTACACCACGAAGGTATGCGGAATGGAGAAAAAAAAATACTTTATATAACCCCCTTGTGAAAGACGACTGGAGATTTGGGGACCCCGTCGCCAAAACCTGGTGGTGACGAATTATCGTCCACTACCTTCTTTTATCTTGTCAGTGATTAGGTTCTTTTTCAAAGCAGGAGACGTGAAAAATGTCCAATGCCCTCCCTAGGACTCGAACCCTGGGCCTGTCGAATATGCATCGAGTATGCTTCCAACTACCCTGCAAAGGCATGTGGAAAGGAAGGAGAAAATGTTTTATTCAGGATGTTTCAGCAAATCTGTTGCAAATTTCGGGAGAGATGGAGTACACCTAGACGATGGAAAATCCCACAGTAATACATGGTAGAAAAGGTTTTCGTGGCGCAGCAGTAACAAACAAGAAAGAAAGAACATGAACAGGGAGAGAAAACATATTTATTATGCTTAGTGCAGCATAAATCAAGAAATATGAACAAAAATAGTGAACGATCGACATCAAAGAAGGTGTTCTAAATTGTGAGCCTGGCCCCTGATGCAAGCCACATATCCCCAGCACATGGAAGATCTGATGCTCTGGAAAATACAGAGTATGTCCGGGACTTTCCCAGCAGCTGTCATTATGCGTGCAAAACGTTCGTCGACAATTCTAACAAGAGTTTGGTACACCAAAGTCTTGACGTACCCCCAAGAGGAATTAGTCAACGCAAACGAGGTCGGGTGAACTTGCTGGCCAATGCACCAGACCATACCTGCCGATACAATGTTGATGATATATTTCGAATGCAATTCCAACACCTTCTTTGATGACATTCTTCTGTTTTTGTTTTTATTTTTTTTCCGCTACATTAAGAATAATAAACACATATTCTCACTCTGTTTGTGTCCTTCCTTTCTTGTGTTTTGTGTCGTGACTACCCGCGCTAGGAAAGCGTTTCCAACCATACATCGCTATGTGTTTCTTCACCTTCTAAGTCTACTCTATCTCTCCTAATAGTTTGTAACCGGTTTGCTGAACCTACATATTAAGTAACTGTCTACTAACAAAACGTGGTGGGAAAAGCCAGCCAGCTATATGAACACGGTTTCGGAATTAATCAAAACTGTGCTATACAAGTGAGTGCAGGTGCCTCAAGGGTTGCAGGGACGTAATATTGGAGATTTGTAAAAATATTGGAAGGTGTCAAGAAACGGAAGTTTATGTTGGTACACAAAACAACAGATTTCAAGATAGTAAATCAGGAAATGTCCTATAAATGTTTTAACTATTTTTAGCCAATTGCAAATATTTTATCTTTTCAGTAGGTAAAAATATCCACTTGAGTGAAAATTTATAATTGATTAAGAAGAGTTGGTAAAATCAAGTTCATCATTTAAATTGTATGTCTTTGAAGAAATACAAATTTCAAAAATTCTATGGTTGAAGTTTTCTATACTTGAATATATTCTGTTATAAACAAACAATGTATTTCTTACACACTATTTCTTGTTAATTAAGACTAAACATTTCTTGTTGATTAAGAGGAGTTATTAAAACCTATTTCTACATGTTCACATGTTTTTTGATGAAATATTCTGGAATTTTCTGTGTTCTGTAACAGTAATAAAAAATTCAGTTATCCTAAAAAGCAACTTAGTATCATATTTATTCGTAGTAAGTGCTAGTACGTCGACTTTCAAAATATAAAAGTCATTCATTACTGTCGATGAAAGGATGTTTAGCCAATGAGCTATATTTCAGAGATTTCGTACATGTCCTATAAAACTTCGTATGAAAAGTAAAAAAGTGATTGTTTGCTAACTGCTTTATTTTCTGTTTCAATGTTTAAAGCTTCAAAACCGATATTTATACGTTAATGTATTGTAGGTAGGGAATAATATTTTCCTAAGGAAAGAAATAATAACGGAAGTGAAATTTCCGATTTCTTACACAGAGACATTGAAAAACCTTCTCGTCTCAAAAATTGCAAAATAAAGCTTTGGGACTTTGCACAGCGTAGTAGAAAATAAAGCAACAATAATGATCAACAAAATAAAAGCAAAGCAAAATGAAGTAAAAAATAAAACTACAAGGAAGTATTAACAATCACTCATTCATTATTTCCACGTAAATTGACGAGCGCTATAGAAATTCTCCAAGACCATTCATTGTCTAAACCTCCATAGTTTTGATTAATTTCAGCACACAGTCCGAGCTTGACTACCTACGCAGGAAGAACAAAACACTTTTCTCTTTAACAAGCAGCATAAATATAAAATAATTATTATTCCTTTTTATTAATTTTGAAAAATTAAACTTTTTATCAAGCAGAAGAATTTTATTTATTAGGCAATTCTAGATAATCAAACAGAATTACTAAAATGTATTTCTGAACTTTATGAGTACATCATAGCATATATTTTTGAAGAAATTTCTTCAAAATTCTCTCGAATGTCACATACGTAACTAACAATGTACTAACAATGTACGTTAACTAAACAATGCATGTCTCTTATTAAACAATTTAGTTTCAAATTTATTTGCAGGGTAAACTGCTCTAGTCCAGTTTCTCAGTGAACAATGAATGTATGATAAATATTCTGAATAAAATTAGGTTTAGACAATGAATTGGCTTGGAGAGATTTTAATACCTCACTTAAATTTCAATACAAATAATAAATGAGTGATTGTTTTAAAAGCAACTTTATTACGTACTTTACTGTTTAAAATCGCAAAGTGCCATTTTACCATATTTGAGACTACAATGTTTCAATGTCTTTACGTATGAATTCGGAGATTTTATCTACGTAATTATTTCTATTGTGTCCCAATCCAATATTAATATATTTTCTCTGTGGTGAAAGTATTCAAATAGGAGGTAAGTAAACCAGTACTTACCTGAATCATTGGGGTACTTCGGTTGTTTATTTCCGGATTATCCACAGTGTTCGATGAAACTGTTGACACAACGAAAAACATAGCGAGCGCAGAATCAGCGTTTTCTATTATATTTAATCTGTGCACAAGTTTTACGAAACGTTATAATAAATATCAAAACTAAAGTGCGAGTAAACTAAAGTTAGAGAGTGCTCTAAGACATTAACTAACAACAATAACATAGATTACATCATAGCTCGTCAAGCGCTCGGAGAAACTCTTTTCTTATGAGTTCACTCTGTTTTGCGCGCGCATGCGAAATACTGAATTCAAAGGTGGAAACATCACGTATCGCAATAATTTTTTTCATTAGAAAACATTAACTTCTGCTATTGTTTCTAAAAATGTTTTTATTATAAGGTTTCACCCGTAAATGACTTACTTTTCCGCAAAATGTTTGCGATCGTAATGTTTTGACTTTCAAATTGTGAAATATGTATTTTGAATTTTTGCAATTTATTTTTAAGGAAAGTGATTTCTTCTTTCTTTCCATTTGGATGAGCTCACAAAGAATGAAGCTGCAAAAGCTATTGCAGGTGCCTCAGGCGCAGCAGGTGCACAAAATTAAAGATTTATAAAAGCATCTGCAGGTGCTCCAGGAGTCCAGGGCTACATAGGGGAAAAGACTATAAGATACTAGAAAAATCAGAAAACAGTCTTGAAAATATTTTAAATATTTTATCCAAATCCGGTGATTAATAATATTTCGAGTAAGAAAAAACATCCATTTTATTGAACATTTTTCTTCAATAGGAATTATCCCTCAAATATCTAAAATAGCGTGGAAGTTTCTCGAGAATGTAACATGTTGCACAGTAATAAGCAATATAATTGTTCTAATAAACAATTCAGTATAAAATTTATTCCCATAGAACTCTGTCGAAACAGTTTTTTAAGTAGGATACACTGATCTGAATGAAATGAAATAGCCAATAATCAGATGATATTAATATCAGGTAGTTTTAATATATTTCGCTCAGCTTCAATTTTGCCAATAATCTGGCCACACGTAAAGTCATCCAAGTAATGTTGAGAAGACACATAGAAAATTGCAAATTTTTTAACTGATTCTTTACCGTTAAATTTTGCTTTTTATCAACAAAGATCAATACGTGTCAAATAATATTTCTCTTTCATCAGGGCATCGAGTGACGAGAAACTTCGGCAATCCAAAAAGCAGGTCTTACTGGATTATGTACAACCTGCACTTATGATAATGTCCAGATTTTGCTGCCTTCCATTTTGTGCTTCGCTGCTACTGCAATCCATCCATAGCAATTGTCCAACACTGTATAAATCAGATATATAGCCTATGTCGCTCTTTCGAGACATAAAAAAGGCAAACAGAATTTTATCAATCAGCCTAGTAGAACGGGAAATATAGAACTGTCCTTCTGTTTTTGACTCAATGTACATCATAGCACATGCTTTTCAAGAATCTTCTTGAAAATTCTCTCAAATGTAGCATATTGCACAGTACATTAAAGTATGACGCTTATCATAAAACTTGGTAATAAATGTATTTATATAAATTGTAGCCCAGTCCACCTTTTCAGTGTATATATGATAATCTTCTGAACGAAATTACCCTGAGACAGTGAACTGGAGGTCCTCTATATCTCGCTTAAAGTTTCATAACAGGATGCATGAGTTACTGCTTAGTAAGTTCTTTTTTTCAATTCAATGTTTGTAGTCGCGAAGCATTTTGCTGGCTTCTGTGAGAAAACGTTTTAAATGCTCTGTCTAAAGGTAACATTTTTCTAAATTTGTTTTTTTCATGGTTATGCATTAGGCAAATATTTTCCATCGTCTGGTTTTATCAAATAATTTTATATTTTCACCTGCAAATGATAAAATACTTTTCTCTCCGCAATGTAAACTATCTTAATATATTCAATTTTAAATGAATATTTTGTTATTTCTCTATAGTTAAGCAAGCCCAGGCAGACGCGAAAGCTTACGGACTTAATCAAAAGGATGAAGCAACAAAATATATTGCAGCGGCAAAAGCCGCTGCCAAATTTGCCAAAGGCGCTGCAAGTGCGCGAATGTCAAGACGTGTGGGAGTATCTGCAGATGCTGAAGGCTATGTAGGTCAACAAAGCTATGCACTGCAAGGTAATGCAAATTTATGAAACACCCGGTGTAAATATTTTAATTACTTTCAGTTAATTCTGTGAATTAATGCGTCCTTAGAAAGCTGACTTCTTTAGAATGCTGAGATATGTAATTTAATAAATAATTCTATTTGGTTACAAAGAAGCTCCTGAAACTTACTTTTGTGTTTTAAACATTATATTTCATCATAGGCTTTTGAAGAAACTACGTATAGTTTTCTTCCTTGTAAGTAAACAATACATGTCCGTTATTAAACAACGTGTTTTAAATTTAATTGCATTGATCACTTCTGCAGTTGATTTCTCTATACATAAGTGTCCTGAATCATACGCTTGACTCTGAATTGTGTTTTGCAGGTTTCTATATCTCGCTTAAAATTCCATAAAAACTATATGTGATTCCTTAATAACTGGTTCATTTTTTACTTCAGTGTATAAAGTTGCAAAGTTCTATCGTGGACTTTTTGTAACGAAATCTTTTTTAATTTCTTGAGATTTTGCGATTTCCAGATTTATATTTAATTTTATCAATGATTATACTTTCGAGAAGCTTTTTCTTCTTACAGTGTTTCCTCAAGAATTCTTTGCATAAAGCTTTTCGCCTGTAGAAAAAATTATTTTCTCTGCGTTGTTTGCGATCGTTATAGTTTCACTTTTAGTGGATCATATATCTATTTAAAACGTTTATTGTGTATTTACTGAAAACGTCGTTTGTTCTTCCTCTATAGCTGCACAAGCCCGATCAACGCACAGGTTTACGGAATTAATCAAATGTATGACAACGCAAAACTTATTGCAGGTGCCTCAGGCGAAGTAGGTGCACAAAGCTCAGGATGTATGGGAGCCTCCGCAGGTGCTCATGTCGCTAGAGAATATGTGGATCACGAAGACCACATATGTGATCATGAAGGCCATGTGGGTAATGAAGATTATATACTTCAAGGTAATGGACAAATCAGAAAATATTTCAAATTTTTAGCCAAATCGAGTGAATAGTAGTAAGAATATATCCAGTAAGCACAAATATCAAATTTATTGAACATATCTTGTTGATTAAAAGGTGCGTCTTAACATATGTCTTTCTGAAGAAATATCCTGAAATGAAGAAATATCCTGAATCTGAAATCTGAAGAAATATCCTGAATGATCTCTACTATAATTTGTTGCACAGTAAATAAACAACGCACTTTTTGTAACAACAAGTTTAGTATTAATTATTTGCAGTGAACGGTGTCCGAACGGGTTTTTCAAACGTAAACATGATACAATGCTACCGATAACATGAATCAGCTATGTATTAGTGGTCTGGTAATTATTACATAAAATTTAGTGAAAAGAGTAAACGAATAATTGTTTGAAAATTTCTTTGCTTTTTAAGTAGCTAATGTTGCAATGTAGTATTTGCTAATAAATATGACGAGATTTTATATGTGTTGTCACACACACTATACTATAATAAACTCTCAGTGGAGTGTATTAATATGACACTTTATTCTCAATTTTACACCGTTCATGGCCTCTCGAAGCCACAAATTCTCTCAGAGACTCTTATCTCACATTCTAATATAACAAAAATTCCAAAAGCTCAAGGCGCATGTGCAGATGCAAGTATTGAGATGCGCAGACGCTACATACCGTCCGCCTTAATATATTGTAATCATTCAAAATTGTAAATCTTTCAATGAAAATTTTACAGTGTCACAATACAAAATACAGGTAAATAATTGTAAACATCAACATAATATCAACTATTATAATAAGAAAACACAATAACTAATTACAAACATACTTTTTAATTTAATTTGGCATAGGTAAAACACAAACTTTATGAATTAATATCTCTTAAAAATACCGCTTTTCGTTTTCACTGAAACTACCGTAACTTTGTTGTCTTTACCTAAAAATATCTCTACGATTCTGCAGAATGGCCAGTTACATACAGGAACGTTTTCAGTCTTTAAAATTACCTTAGTTCCAATTTTAATATTTTCCTCTTCAAAGAACTATTTAGTTCTTCCTTGCATTGTACTCAAATAGTTATTTTTCCAGTACTTCCATATTGTTTGTACGATTTTAGTCAATTTTTGCCAACTGTTTCATTTATTACCATTAACGTTTAAAATATTAGGTTCTACAGTAGCAGTGATAGGTCTGCTTATCAGAAAAGGGACTGGAGTCAAGATATCAAAATCCTCTGGTTCAGATGATAAAGAAGGCAAGGGTCTAGAATTTTAAATCCCTTCAATATAAGCAATTACTGAAAGAAACTCCTGATATGTTAGTTTCAATTTACCTAATACGCGTTTCAAATGAAACTTAACAAATTTGATAACTGCCTCCCAAAGACACCATGACTCGGAGCTTTGGGGGAAGGAAAGACCAATCAATGCTCTCACATGATAAATAATTACCTAATTCGTGGGAGCTCTGGGGGAATGAAAGACCAATCAATGCTCTCACTCGATAAATAATTACCTAATTCGTCATCTGGTTTGCTGACTAGCCTATTCAATCTCTTTAATTCTGCGTTACTATCAACAAAATTGGTTGCGTTATCTGAACATATGTGTGCACACTTGCCTCTCCTGCTGAAAAAGTGCTTTAAGGTTGCAATAAATGCTTGACTAGACAGGTCTTTTACCAACTCAAGAGAAGTTTTCTTCAGGGAGTTGACCCATAAGTTGTTGACAGGCACTGGTTTTGCTTTAAAGCATACGACACACTCATGTACTATTTTTCTGCAAATGTTTCAACCTTTCAGGGGCTGAAACCCTTCCCAACAATAAACAGTAAGCCTTGTGGGCCAATATGCATGTATTTCTTATGAAACATCTCAATAATTAGATTAGTCTGTAAGGATCTTAAGTTTTACTAACGTTTATTTTATTTTAAATCTTTACTATCACTTCTTATTTTCTACTTCCGGCCAGAATTATAAGCGTGAAGGATTTTATGCAAAGTTGTCTGGCGAACGCCAAGTATTTAAGTGTGGTCTTTTTGCCAAGCAGGAGAGAGGAAGCAGTGAGTTCGAAGCAGGCCGCTTACCTTAGAAGTTACGCAGTTGCTATTTGCCTTCCAGGCCAGAGGTTTTAATCCTCTTGATAAATTAAACGTATTGTAGTGTTCACAGTCTCTGTGCTACATACGCTTCCTGTTATTATAAGGCCAATCTTATTCTAAAGTTAAATTAGAGTTTAGTTTTATTTTTATACCTTTTACGTTAGACCCCGAGTGGAGGGTCATTGTATTCCGAAGTACGGAAGTCATTATATATAAAGAAAAATAAAGGGTCTTGTATACCCTTCGTCTGTATCCTGTCTACTTACTACAATTAGTGAACATAGCTTTAGTAAGCTCTCTGCTCCTAGTCAGGTCATTGTATGTTTCCGAAGAAGGTTAGAAGAAACATTGAACCTGATAGTGGCGCCCGACGAAGAATAACCATGGCCGAATTTCAAGAAGAACCTGTGCTGCCTGCAGAAACGGCTCAGAATCCAGAAATGCCAGCTGCCGCTCTGGAAGGATTTGGGTACATCGTCCAGACCATGCGCGCTTCGATGAAACCAGAAGCAACGTTTAATGGAAACTCACAGGTAACCAGTTTTTTGGAAAAATTGGATGACCACTTCATGCTCTACCCCGTGCACGAGTTTCAAAAAGTTACCTTAGCTACCAGCGCTTTGAGGGGCCAAGCGCTTAACTGGTTCAAATGTATCGGCAGAAGTCTCTTGGGTCAAGCAGGAAGTCCCACCTATACTTACGAAAATTTCAAGATTGCCCTACTAAAAGCCTTCCCTGTTGTAAGGGATCGTGCGAAATTAGAAACAGAACTTTTCAGTATATATCAACAAAGAATGGAAAACCTCTCGAGCTTTATTTTAAGAAAAATTCACGTTTTCAAGCTCTTGTATGGAAACCGTCCGGATCCTGAAATAATTCAAGTGATTTTGCCGAGGTTACTACCCCAAGTGCAAGACTTTATTGAATTACGAAATCCGACTACACTGGAAAAGTTATTTGAGCTAGCAATGCAGTTTGAAAGTAGAAGAACGGCGGACGTCGAAAGAAGACGCCAATATCAACAGCGAAACCAATTTGGTACGCCAAGACTACTACAGCAAACTCAAGCACATGGCTACGGAGAAAAAGCGAATCAGTGGGCAAGGAAACTCGAGCATTCAAAAACAGCCGGCGAACGTCGACAGTTCAATAGCAACCCAGGAAAAAAGTCTCAAGGCCAGTGGAGAAAGAAGGAAAGCACCGAAAGGAAAAATAATTTAAACTAAAACGGATTTCTACTGACGAGAGGGTGCGGAAATCCGAAGGCCACGAAAACCCCTCTTCCTACAAGTTAAATACAGTAATGGTGAAAAATTTAACTCTTCCGAAGATTGAAGTCTTGGTAAATAATATCCCGGCCACCGCACTCCTGGATACCGGCGCGCAGTGTTCCTGTGTGACAGAAGTCTTTTTTAGAAAGTATTTTCGCAAATACCGCATATATAATGCGGATAATACAACAGTATTAGCGGCGCAAGGAGAACAATGTAAGTGCGTAGGTAAAGTACCTTTGTACATCCGTATCAAGGACGAACAAGTAAAGGTGATGTTTTTTATAGTAAAGAATTTGCAAGCAAATTTAATCCTAGGAATAGTCTTTCTTTCAGACGCACAAGCTACACTGGATTTTAATGCAGCGTCCCTTAAGCTGACGATGAAACCAGTGCGTGTAGAAAAGGTTGAACCGCCAAGGTTAAATCTTGACCACCTGCCTAATGACGAGCAAGATAGAATCCGACAAGTGGTAAGTGAATTTGCTTCCTTATTTAGTGATATTCCAGGATTTACTCAGGTTACTAACCATAGTATTGACACCGGAGATGCATTGCCGGTTCGTCAAAAACCATACCGGTATGATAAGAATAAGGAAAAAATTATAGAATGGCATATTACCGATATGCTACGTAAAAAGATCATAACGCCTATCTCAAGTAGTTATGCTAGTCCGGTGGTTTTATGTAAGAAAAATAATGATTATCCTTTGGAGCATCCAAAAAGGTGGAGATTCGCTATTGATTACCGTAAATTAAATTCCATAACGAAATATCCGGTATATCCGTTACCGATCATAGAAGAAATTTTAAGGAACATAAAATCAACCAAATTTATGACGACTTTAGACTTAACGAATGGTTATTTTCAAATAGGGGTCAGGCCTGAGGACGTGCCTAAGACTGCTTTTATAACCAAGTCTGGCACTTATGCATTTTTGCGTATGCCGTTTGGCCTTTCAGGCGCCCCAGCAACATTTCAGCGATGCATGGACATTGTGTTAAGACCTGTTCTTGGAAAGTCCACATTTATCTATTTAGACGATATCATTATTACTAGTGATAATCTCGACCAACATATACAGGATTTAAGACAGGTGTTTTCTTTATTAAATGAGGCCGGTCTAAAAGTTAATGTCGAAAAGTGCAAATTTGCAGCCCCTGAATTAAAATAGTTAGGTTACAAAATATCGCAAAAAGGGATCGAGACAGATGAATCAAAAATAATCGCTGTACAAAAGTATCCGACTCCAAACACGGCAAAGAAGCTCTCTTCTTTTCTAGGACTTTGTTCATATTATAGGTCCTTTATAAAAGATTTTGCGGCTATCGCTGAGCCATTGTTAAAATTAAAAAGGAAAAAGGCAAGATTCTCGTGGACGGCTGAAGCCAATAGTGCTTTCGAAAAATTAAAACAAGCATTAACGCAAGCCCCTGTGTTGAAATTTCCTGAAAAGGATGAAAATTTAGAAATTTCAGCGGATGCTTCGGATTATGCGGTAGGAGCGGTACTTTCGCAAAATCAGCAGCCCGTGGCATTTTTTAGCCGAACTTTAAATCAAACACAAAGAAACTATTCCGCGACCGAGAGAGAGGCACTTGCAGTTCTGTTAGCAGTGCAAAAGTTCCGAGTCTATTTTGGAAAGGCGCCGATAACAGTATATTCTGATCATGCGGCGGTAACTAGATTGTACTCAGGGAAAAATTTATCCCCAAGGTTAATAAGATGGGCACTCAAGCTGCAAGAATATAATCTGGTAATCAAGCATACCCCCGGAAAGGAAAATATCGTAGCAGATGCCCTATCACGAATTAAATTAGACGAACAGGGTAATACCGTAAAAGTTGCAATGCTGACAGCGTGTACAATAAATTCCCGAGAAACTGTAATAACCGAACTGGGTAAGGATCCTGAGTTTGGAAGTATTTATGAGTATTTGAAGGATCCTGAAAATTTTAGCCACCAAGATATTGTGGCGATAAGAAATAGGGCGGCCCATTACGAACTAATAGATGGTCTATTATTCTACACAAAAACTACGAATTCCAACAACGAATTTCGACCTGTTATCCCAGCTAGTCTTAGATTAAATATCCTGCAAGAGCTCCATGACAGCCCTTTAGCTTCTCATGCTGGTATTCGAAAAACTATCCAACGCGTACGCGAGGCAGTCTACTTTCCTGAACTGCAAAAGTTAACAAGGGCGTATGTCCAGTCCTGCCCAACATGTCAAGCCGTTAATTATATTAATTTCCGCCCTGCCGGGTTTCTAAATAGTATTAAATCCGAATTTCCAAATGAAATAATCGGCATCGATTTATTGGGCCCTTTCCCAAAAAGTCAGTTAAACAAAAGTCGCTATCTCCTTGTTATGGTTGATCATTTTAGTAAATGGACCGAAATTGTTCCCTTAAAACGAGCCTCCGCGAAATTAGTTACTGATTCTATTTTAAATAAATATATTTTAAAATACGGGGCGCCCCTAAAAGTTATATCGGATAATGGTCCTCAATTTGTAAGTAATATATTTGAAGACATGTGCCAAAAACTGGGCATACGTCATTTAAAAATGGTCCCGTATCGGCCGCAATCAAATATAGCGGAACGGGTCAACAGAAATATAGTGAAAATTATCCGTAGTTATGTTAAAAATTTTCATAAAAGCTGGGATAACTATGTCAATATATTTGCTTTCGCCCTTAGGACCGCAAAACATGATACAACGGGCAAAACTCCTGCTGAGTTATTTCTAGGCAGAAAGGTTATAACACCGTTAGATAAACTATTTTATGTGCAACAAAGAGCCCCAGAATTTAAAATGGGTGATATAGAAAAACTAATAAAAGAAGCAAAAAAGAATACGGAAGTAGCACAAAGAAAACAGAAGTTATACTATGATCTGAAACGACGGGGAGTAACTTATAAAGTAGGGGATGAAGTTTTAAAAATCAAGCATTCACTTTCTTCAGCACCAGAAGATAAAACTGCCAAATTTTTTCCACGCTTTGAAGGACCATATGTTATAGAAAAAATAACTCACGCTGTTGTAGTGTTAAAGGCAAGAAATGGTGAAACCTGTTCCGCAAATATTGATCAAATTAAACCCTACTTCGATCGTAATAAAATGAAAATCTTTTCAGATCTTTTGCAGGATCCGGTACGGCAGACACCGCAGGTACAAGTTCCAGAGGTGGGAAAACGACAAGTACAAGGGCAAGCCAATGAGAGACAGAAGCAAGTGAAAAGAAAATTGCCCCGCGGAAAAACTGAAGGTAAAAAGAAAAAGAAGCCGTTCCACCGTCCAGAAAACAGAGTGCACGAACACCCCCAGAATGAAGAAGGGAGAAGGACGACGTATGTGGAAAGGACCGGGAGAAAGGACGGCAACTATAACCCGGCTGTGAAACGGAAGATTGACTCATCCGACAGAACTCTCCGCAGCAAAAGTCGCCGAACTGCGGAAGGGCCATCAGCGGCGGAGGAAAAAGTACAAGAAAAATTTGAACGGCGAGGTCCAAGCAGGATCACGACAGAAGTTTCCCGGTTCCACCAAGACCAGCTGCCTTCAAAGACCACAAGCAGAGCACAAAAGGAAGGTGTTCAAGGGTGGCCGTACGGGTGAAAAACGGAAGCTTCCAGAGGAAAGCACTGAAGGGCGAGCCCGTACAAGAAGGAGGATCAACCAAGCTACTATCAGCTATACCTTTAAAGACTGGGCCCAGAAAAGGATGTCTGAATATTACAAAGATAAGTAAAATTTTATGTTACTTTACAAACTTAAGTTAATCTTTCATTCTTACTGCAAGTGGCAGATTTCAAGAAGTTTTACCTCATGCGAGGTCTACCTTTATCGCCAAAAGGGCGAGAAATGAGTTGTGACCGATTTTCTTATTATGTTTTTCAATTACTCGCGCGTAAAACTAAAGTTGATGTATAATAGCGTTGTGTAAAGACTTAAATATTGTAAAAAGTTATTGTATAAATTTTATTTAAAACATTCTAGCAAGAAAGAAGTTTTAGACTGAAAGACTTTTTGAAAGGTAGTATTATTTCAATGTAGAAAGAATTGGCACTTGCTTTGAAAAGAATAGAAGTTAACAATGTACTACTAATGTATGTTTTCAAATGTGTAAAATTAACGGCATGTTGATATGTTCTTGTATACATGTGAACTGTTATTTTGAATGTTAAGAAATACCGTGATATGGTAAAAGTGAAAGTAATGTTAAAAATTTGTTATTCGTGTGACTGTAAAGATTAAATCATGGTGAATATGTGTTAAAGGTTGAATGATGTAGTTAGGCTCTCTGACGCTACACTTTAGAGTTAGCCACTTTCAGAATAGTACCTCAGGGTTTAGAGTTGAAAGTAGGGTGTGTTAAGAGGTCTCGTATGTTGAATTTTAACACGTTAGTGTTTTGATTGTAGGAGGAAGTGTGGCACACGTAGACAGAAACACATACGTGTTTGGTGTTCTTTTACAACACATGTCAGAGAGCACGGGGAGAGATAATTAAAATAGCCATGAATGAAATAAGAATGTTAAGAGAAGTATATTCTATATGTTAATTGCAATGTCATTCTGTAACATTTCATTAAACTAGTTTTCCTTCCAGATCTCTGGAAGGAACCAGAATTGAATAAAGCTCCTGTTTAGATGCAGTACAGATGAAAAAAAAAAAAAAAAGATTGTTGTATATCCCGGGAGCTGCTATTGTAACAAATTTCTTTCTTTTAAATTTTCTAGTTTCTAGCTAAGTTATGATTGTAAAAGGTTGGCCTCGCGTTAGTTTTTAGAGCTAAAAGTTTTCAACAAGGTCGTTTTAGACCTCAGTTTCAAACAAATTAACTCTGGCGGGAAGTATGTAAGGATCTTAAGTTTTACTAACGTTTATTTTATTTTAAATCTTTACTATCACTTCTTATTTTCTACTTCCGGCCAGAATTATAAGCGTGAAGGATTTTATGCAAAGTTGTCTGGCGAACGCCAAGTATTTAAGTGTGGCCTTTTTGCCAAGCAGGAGAGAGGAAGCAGTGAGTTCGAAGCAGGCCGCTTACCTTAGAAGTTACGCAGTTGCTATTTGCCTTCCAGGCCAGAGGTTTTAATCCTCTTGATAAATTAAACGTATTGTAGTCTCTGTGCTACATACGCTTCCTGTTATTATAAGGCCAATCTTATTCTAAAGTTAAATTAGAGTTTAGTTTTATTTTTATACCTTTTACGTTAGACCCCGAGTGGAGGGTCATTGTATTCCGAAGTACGGAAGTCATTATATATAAAGAAAAATAAAGGGTCTTGTATACCCTTCGTCTGTATCCTGTCTACTTACTACAATTAGTGAACATAGCTTTAGTAAGCTCTCTGCTCCTAGTCAGGTCATTGTATGTTTCCGAAGAAGGTTAGAAGAAACATTGAACCTGATAAGTCAACTTATGATTCTTTGGTAAGATTACTGGAAATTTTCTATCAAAATTCAACTTACAATTAGCTAGTCTGCCTCCAAATCTTAAAATTCCATACTGATCTAAAAATAATGGAAAAATACCTCTTACCTTACCATCTGGAGGTACCGTACAATTTCTTTGAAGGTTTCAGATTTCTTTTCTAAAACTAAATATTTTGAATCATCTTAATCAGTTTAAATTCTGATAATTTTCATTCTGAGCTCTGAAAAGGAGCTGAAACTTTGTCCTTTCCTTTGCATGCCACTCGATGTTCAGCAAAAGTCTTCAATTGGTAAAGCTCCCATTGTATCCACGAAAGTACGATCGTGGAATCACTTCACAGATACACTTTGTTCACAGGAATCTCTAATGCAGATATTACTCTAACTATTAACCTTACAAGTAGGACTGCCGCACAAAGCTCTAGTCTTGGAACAGTAACTCGTTTTACAGGCGAGATTCTGGATTTACTAGTCGCTAGCTTTGTATGCACTTCTCCAACTCTCGAACGGCACTTACAATATATACCTGCTCCGTATGCTACTTCAGAGGCATCTGCAAATCCTTGAACTTCCACATGGTCTACTTCTGCAATGAAGATAAACCTATTTTACTTAAAACTTCCAATTCAGTAGAGAATCTCTTCCATTCAACAGCTTCCCTTTTTGGCTGTGGTTCATAACAATTCAGCTTTAAAAACAGCAACCGGAAGAATATTTTGGATTTACTTATGATTGGCTTAAGTAATCCAATCAGGTCAATCTTGCAATTAGGGACAATATCTGTCGTTTTGGTAACAACTGTGTCTTTATCGATTTTCAGTCTAAAACAGTCTCTCCTACACTTCCAGGACACTCCTGAGTGTTGTAGATTCTTCTTTTTCTTCCGCAAGTTCAGCGTGATTACTGCACCACTTGTGCAGTGTCATTCCTGTACTCTTCAGTATTGCAGTTAACTGAGATTTAAGCTCCTTAGCTTTACTCAATTTTTCGCTCCACTGAGCACATCATCCATATAAAAATGTTTAAGTAAGATTGGCGCAGCTAATGGAAATTGTGGACCTTCATCAATCGGCAATTGCTTAAGAGTTCTCATAGCTGAGTATGGCGCACTAACTGTACCGTAGGTCACAGTCTTAGGCTCGTAGATTTTGTCAGGTGCATCACTTTTTCCCCACAGGATTCGCTCCAAGCACCTTTGCTCAGGTTTAATTTAAATCATTCTATACATTCTTCTGATATCTGCTGTAAATGCGAATGGGTATTTTTTATTCAAAATTTTCTCATTGTTTGTTCCAATTCATCTGTTGTTTTCGTCCCACAATGTACGCGGTTCTGTTCTTCTGATGTAACGCTTTCTGATACAATAAACCCAAGCACACTGTTTTGCAAAATAGGAGTTGAATTTTCGTAGTGAATCTGTTCAGACTTTAATATTTCAAAGAAAACCTCAGCTTCTAAAAGCATCTTTATACGTTCTGAAACATTAAAATTCTCATCAGCTAATTTTATGTTATAAAAATTTTGCATTTTAATATCAATTTTCCTTGGAGGAATCAAAACTTGCGTGATTTTTGGTACAACTAATAGGTCTAAATGTCTCCCATAACTTTATCTTTATTGCATAAAAGTTTTTTCTATCTATTTAAACACATATTAAGCGTTTTCCATCGGCAAAGAATAGCTTTGAAACATTTATTGACGTTTTATAATTGTTGTGAGATTTTTGAAAGCTGTTCGCACTTTTAGTAACGGACTTTCCGAAAGATGTGAAAAATAAATCTGTTTCCTTTGCCGTTTGTTGAGGCGGAAATCAACTTTCAGCTTGTCTTACAGAAATGTGGGCTGACGTTTCTCGATCTAGTGTCTCAAACAATTTGTCTGATATTAACTGCTTAAGCCTTTATAAAATTCTCTAAAGCAATTTGTGGTGTAGGTTCGAATTCTTTTAGAACAATAGCTTTTACTTTTTCATAGTCACTTACAACCTCATCTCTAATATACATAATGTTCGAAGCCCGTTCCCCTAACACGTTTAACACTACTGCAGCTTTAGATTTCTCAGGCACATTTTGTTTTTGCCTTGAAAGCTCTTTCTAAAGACGAGAAAAAATAACTCTTGTTTTCAGGCTCATTTGGAACCTTCAGTGTTAGTGTTCTTATACTTTTAATAAGGAAATCTAAGGAATCAGAACTTTCACCTTTTGTTTCGTTTTGATCATTATTATCAATTTTCTTTTCAGCTCGTAATCCAGGAATTTCTAGTTCTGTTTTACAGTTCTCCAATTTAATTTGTTCTAATTGTAATACTTAAACTTCTTCAGATTTGCAATGCTCTACTATAGAATCGCCCAACTCTATGAAAGTTTCAAAATCAGACACTTTCCTCAAGTTTAAGTAATATTCAAAATTTGTCATTAATCGCGACACGAACTGCACATGGCACTCATTTAGGAGTTAAGCCTTTATAAAATTCTCTAAAGCAATTTGTGGTGTAGGTTCGAATTCTTTTAGAACAATAGCTTTTACTTTTTCATAGTCACTTACAACCTCATCTCTAATATACACGATAATGTTCGAAGCCCGTTCCCCTAACACGTTTAAGACTACTTCAGCGTTAGATTTCTCAGGCACATTTTGTTTTTGCCTTGAAAGTCCTTTCTAAAGACGAGAAAAAATAACTCTTGTTTTCAGGCTCAATTGGAACCTTCAGTGTTAGTGTTCTTATACTTTTAATAAGGAAATCTAAGGAATCAGAACTTTCACCTTTTGTTTCGTTTTGATCATTATTATCAATTTTCTTTTCAGCTCGTAATCCAGGAATTTCTAGTTCTGTTTTACAGTTCTCCAATTTAATTTGTTCTAATTGTAATACTTAAACTTCTTCAGATTTGCGATGCTCTACTATAGAATCGCCCAACTCTATGACCGAATCTGGATCGGATCTAAAAGCTTCACTGCTTTTAATTGCTAGATTTAAATCTGCAACAGTTACCTTTTCACTTAATTCTATGTTTAGTTCTAAAGCTAGTAGCTTTAAATCTTCTTTGCACCTTTTATCAACATTATAATCTTAATAAAATAATAAAGTAATTGTTCTCAAAACACACTCTTAACAAGTGCATAAATACTATAAATTTTCTCAACATTTTTATACAGTATCCCTACAATAAAATAGCACTTTATGTTTTAATCGAAACTGCTGACTTACTCGTTACTTGTAAATGACTCATAATCCACAGAGCTCCGGCTGCCACAGGACGGACCACGAATGTTGTACACATTCTCTACACTATAATAAACTCTCAGTGGACCGTACTAATATGACACTTTATTCTCAATTTTATACCGTTCATGGTCACTCGCAGCCACGAATTCTCTTAACTCACATTCTCATGCAACAAAACTCCAAGAACTCAAGGCGCATGCACAGACGCAACAATATAATTCTATCGAAATATTTGCCCATTTTGCCTTGGTATGCTTTAGGTAAATCTTTTCTCCTGTCTTGCTTTCTCAGATATTTCTGTTGAAAACATTTTTACCCTTAAGTGCTAAAATGAATATTTCCTATGCAATGCTTTCGGAAGCCATAATTCCAATTTTAAGTGATGAATTAATTGCAGAGCGTGTTTACACATTTTTGAAGCGATTTCCCTGCTTGTTTAATAAATGTTTAAAATGCAAAAATTATTTTATCAGACGATGGATTTGATAGTCTTTCCTCTGTGCTATTAGTCTGCAACGTGATTTCCATAACAAAAGACCTCTCCGCAAAATTTCAAGAAATAGTAATTTCTATTTCTCCAGCATTACTGCCTACAATTAATCAGAATGGGTTTGCGCTTTAAAAGAGTTTCTTTTAAGAGATCGTATTAAAGTACACCATACGTGAAACATTATGAAACTTCGTAAGAAAACTTTGAAGAGTTTTGCTTGCAATATGTGTATCAATCATCATTTTTTCAAGGACTCCTATGGTACGTTTTGAAGTGCGACTTGTTGCTTTACTTTGACGAAGTTTCAGTCTTTGAAATTAATTGGTATAAAGAAATGGAATTCCTTCTCTAAATATCAGACGTAAAACATTCTCTTTATAACATCATATCATATGCTTTTGGAGAAATCGTGATTGTATGTTGAGTTCATTTTAACTGTTTTTTCCACTTCTATTATTTTTAATATCCTTTTAAAAGAGAATCTTGCAACAATCATTAATGAAACATTACGTTTTACTCCTAAATGATAAAATAATTATTTTCCTGTATAATATTTGCGATCGTTATCATTTGACTTTTAAACTGTGAATTATTTATATATTTGATAAATATTAAAACTTTTACAATATATTTTGTGCAAAGAGTTTTCGTCTTTCATTCTAGCTGGGTGAACCCATCGAAATGTATAACTTTACGGAATTAATAAAAAGTATGAAACTGCATAACAAGTGCCTCAGGCGCAGCAGGTGCACAAAGATTAAGGTTTATAGAAGCAAATTTGCAGGTGCTCTAGGCGTCCAAGCTAAGTAGGTTAAGAGAAATAGGCAAAGATCTTAGACAAGTCAAGAAAGGGACCTGAAAATATTTTAAATCTTTTAGACAAATTGGGTGATTAGTAATATTTCCAGTAAGAAAATATATCCAATTTACTGAACATATTTTTTTATTTGGAATTGAAGAAATATACTGAAAGTTTCTTTGGAATATGTTACACTATAATTAAAATTGTTCTAATAAATAATTTAGTATCAAATTTACTCGTAGTGAACGTTGCGAGATCTTAAGTATAAATTTGACACATTACTGTGAATGAAATGATATTTAGCCAATAAGCCATGTCTTAGTGGCTTGGTAAATCTAGTATAAAATTTTGTAAAGATGAGTAACTTATTGTTTACTATCTGCTTTATTTTTAACTTAAGTGTTTAATGTTACATATTGTTATTTGCAAATTTATTTGACGACAATATTTTAAATAGCTCCGCCTAAAACGTTGCAGATTTTCCATTAGAATTTAATTTGCAGAAAAATATATTTATGGAAATATTTCCTTATGTGGTTGTCTTCTTAGATATTTTCTTTCATAGCAATTTTACGTGTAAATGTTAAAAGAATTATTTGAATTGTCAGGTATTAGAAATATTTTCAGTATTAAATAATATTAAATAACGAGATAATTATTTTAAACTTGTACTCTTTATTAAAGTGGAAAGTGTTTTATCCTTGCTACGTAGGTGCACAAGGAGAGGCAAATGCGCAATTTATGGCAAGTGCTTGTTTTTACCAAATTTGATGTAATTCGTACATCAAATTCGGTAAAAAGAGTAAATGAATAATTGTTTGTAATTGCTTTGTTTTTCCAGTGTTTAATTTGGAATGTGCTATTTGCTCATAAATATTACGAAGTTATGCTTAACTCTGTCGAAATATTTGCACATTTTAACTTGGTATTCTTTAGGTAAATCTTTTTTCCTGTCTTGCTCTCTCAGATATTTTTGTTGATAATAGTTTTACCTGTAAGTGCTAAAATAATTATTTCCTGTGCAATGTATTCGGAAGCAATATTTTCAATTTTAAGTGATGAAAGAATTTCATCACTTAAATCATTTTCTCACAGCGCGTTTCACATTTTGGGAGCGATTTCGGTAGCTGCTTAGTTAATGCTTAAAATGTAAAAAAATATTTTTAGACGTTCGATCTGATAGGCGTTTCTATGTTCTATACGACTACAACGAGATATCGATGACAGAAAGCCTCTCAGTAAAATTTCAATGAATAATAATTTATATTCTTCTACTAATTCGTTCCAGACTCCATCAATCAGAGTGGATCTATGCTTAAAAAGATTTATTTTCAAGAGACGAAGTTATAATTCTCCCTTGGTGAAACATCAGACGATTTGGCAAGAATGCGTTGAATATTTATACATGCAATACATATATCAAATCTTCATTTTTTTCTAGTACTCCTATGGTACTTTTCGAAGTACGAGTTGGAACAATTATCAGTGACTTACTGAAACTTTCTTTCATTAACACAACCATATTTGTACATTTTTTCTTTGTTTTCGAAAACAAATAGGCTTTTTTGGGTTGCAGTCATTTAGGTAAATTTTGGGTTAAACACTTTACGTAACAAGGTTTCCATAACCATTCTGCGTTGTGCCACTTGATATGGCAAAAGCCGCTGAATATTATGTTCTTCAGCATTTTTAAGTTGTAGATCTTGGTTTATTTTTTTATTTGTTGTGTTGTTATCTACAATTGTGTTTAAATAATTTGTAACTGATTTCTCCGTCTGCGGATTTTCTCTTGTCATCAACGTTTTAATTTAGAAACATGGGAAACGGTACATACCTTTTCTGAGTACAAGTTTGGAGCCTACTTTTCATGTGGTGTAAGGACTGATGGTTTTATTTTTTCCGATTCAAAGTGTTACTTACTGTGTACTTTGAAATTTTAACACAGTGCATTTCACAACGTTCTGGAATTGGATAATAGACAACAGAGGCGAGCGACACGTCAGAGAAACAAACAACAAACGATGTAGTAGGAAGAACTGCGCAATACGTAACGACAGTACTTATAGACATGTTCCCTTTGCTTAAATTCTGAACTGCGACTGTATAAAACTACCCGCAGTGTTACTCTTACGTGATAGCATGATACGGTTTAATCTATAATTGCTCACTTTAGATTCATATATTAGTCGCTTTAAGACAGGAAGGACAATCAGGCAAATTAAACTGAGTCATTAAAAAACTGTCTGTTCTGCAACATGTTGAAATGTAAATACGCGTATATAGTGTAGGTTACTTTTGAAAAAACTTTTTAAATTTATTTGTTTTGAATTCTGAGTCAAGCAGAATTCACTACGAATCTCAGAAGCTAAATCTGAGTCAATTTTATCAGCGTGGGTAAGATACATATTACGTATCAAATTAGATTTAAACAAAGAATCTCGTGCTGGCCGCTTTATATACTCCTCTGAAAATCCCCAAAAATGTGTATATGAATATTTGTTTTATAGCAGTTTAGTTCTTCAGTTCAGTCTTTAAAGTTAGAAAGGGCTGTATTGCATCTCTCTATGATTATAAGAATTTGTATGTTTCTGTCTAAGATATCTGATATTTCGTGTATTATTTATTTTCTTTCATGGTTTTGCTTTAGGGAGGCATTTTCTCCTGTCCAGTTTATCCATTGCGTTTTCGTTTGTAAATGAAAAAGTGCATTTTGTTATCCACACAATATTTTCACTTTTAAATGCTGATATACTTATTTTAAATGTTTACAGTTCAATTACTCTGAAAGTACTTTTTTTTCAGTTGCACAAGGCCAAGCAGATATACAAGATTACCGAACTAATAAGACCTACGATGTTGCAAAACTTAATGCACGTGCCTCAGCCGCTGCAGGTCAGCGAAGGTTCTAGATTTCTGAAATGATGATATACATATTTTAAATTTTTACAGCTAATTTATTCTGAAAATTCTTTCTTTGTAGCAGCACAACGCCAATCCGATTTACATGGTTACCGAACTAATAAGAATAATGAAGTCACCAAACTTAATTCAGGTGCCTCAGCAGTTGCAGGTGCGCAAGGTTCTTGAATTTTGAAATGATGATATACTATTTTAAATTTTTAGAGTTAATTTACTAAGAAAGTTCTTTTTTTATAGCTGCAAAAAGCCAAGTAGATCTGCATGGTTACCGAACTGGCAGAAATTATGCAGTTCCATATCCTAATGCAGGTGCTTTAGCCGCTGCAGGTGCGCTGGGTTCTAGAGTTTTGAAATGATGATACATTTATTTAAAATTTTTACATTTGATTTACTCTGAAATTTCCTTTTTTTTTGTAGCTGCACAAAGCCAAGGAGGTCTACATGGTTACAGAACCAATAGAAACTACGAAGTTCCATATCCTAACGCACGTGCTTTAGCCGCTGCAGGTGCGCTGGGTTCTAGATTTTTGAAATGATGATATATTTATTTTAAATTTTTACATTTGATTTACTCTGAAATTTCTTTCTTTTCTTTTGTAGCTGCACAAAACCAAGCAGATCTACGTGGATACCGAACTAGCAGGAATTACAAAGTTGCAAATCTTCGTGCAGGTGCCGCAGCAGCTGCAGGTGCGCAAGTTCTAGATTTTTGAAATGATGATATCCTTAATGTTAACGTTTTACAGTTAATTTACTCAGAAAGTTCTTTTTTGTAGCTGCGCAAAGCCAAGCAGATTTATTGTGAACAATTTGATTGAGCTTTCTTTCCCGACGGGTTAAGAGAATGTGTTTGTCGTCTTTAAATTGGAACTGAGTGGTTTAAGCGTATGCAAAATATCACCCAGATTATATTTAAAGAAATATGAGGTTCTCACAAATTTTACGACTGACATGGAACTAAAAACTGTTTCACAAAGCCAAAGTCTACCGCAATTTGTGCGTATTTGTAAGATAAGTCTATAATTTGGTCTGATAAAGTGAAAATAGTATATGGCCTTTCTCAACTGCATATCTCTGTGGAGTGGGGAATCCCCATTTATGCAGATGCCAAACAACGTAAATATAGAAACCGCTAAATGCAAAACTATACATTAGTTTACCTTATGAACAATAAACCTAAAATAAGAAAACTGCATTCACAAATGTCTCATTAATGCATATAAGTCACTTTATGTGAAAACTTAATTTAAGACTACTGTTGCACTAAAGTGCATTCTAATTATAAAATAATTAATAAAATAAAATTTGAACTTTCTCGCTTAATGATTAGTATATAACTTTTGAATAAAAAGAAATAAAACTCGAAGAAGTGAGATTATTCTGTAGACACTTTTATTGTTGCTCTCATCAACAATGCTAAATCCAAAGTTCCGAAAATGATTTATTGATCTGCAAACAAAATTTGTGTATAGCCAAATTTTGTTCATATCATGTGTATTAGTGGTAGAGTTGAGAATAAATTCAAATATTATAGTAAGTTTTAAAGTATTTTTTAAAGAATTTTTCCTTTCGTGGACATTACGCAATTGTTTAGATAGCTTTTTACTTTCTAGTCTTTTACTATCTCTCTCTCATCTTCTTCCCTTTGTAATATCAATCCGAAATTCCATTAGATTGCCAGACAGAAGTAACGTCTAAGGAGCTGTGCCATAAAAATTATTCCCAGAAGAGCTCCGTGAGTAAAAAAAGAACGTGTTTTGTTCTTCTTTTGTAGTTAGGCAAAGATACGCAGATGCGCAAGCTAAGGAATTAATCACAACTATGAAGTTGCAAAAGTTATGCAGTTGAGCAAAAATCAAGATTTTTCGAAGATTCTGTAGTTTTTCAAGATGCTCAATGCTGTGTAGTTCAGCAAAGTGTAGAGTTTAAGGTAATGGGTGAGCAAGTCACAAAATATTCCTGTAAATTTTTTTAACCATCTTTAGCCAATTCTGAGAATTAATCCTCTTTCTAATAAGCAGAAATATTAAAATTCTTAAACATTTCTTACTGGTTAAACACTGTTAATAAAACACTATTTTCTATTTAAACTCTGCATTGCAAAATATGTCTTTTGAGGAAATGTCTTGTACATCCTCTGTAACTGTTACATGATGCAGTTAAAGAGGAAAAATCAGTGTATCTCAGTTACTAAGCAACTTAAGCTTCTAACTTATTCGTATTAAAATGTACTCAAGTCTTCTTACGTAAATATCGGATATATGCTTTTAATGAAGTAAGGCTGGATAGGTGAATCGATAGATAAATACACACAACACCTACAGTCAATAAAATTAGGCTTAGCACTTGAATGGCGTCGTGACGTTTTTTATGTCTTGATTGACAAGATTTTGTTCAATTAAACTGTGTGCTTATTTTATTTTTATCTATCTAACCAAAATGAATCATAATTTGAAAAATACAATAAGCTTGTTTCATCGGTGAAGTCGAGAAGTAACCTGACAGCAAGAAATATAATTCTGGAAATGAGCTTTGAATAATTTGATGAAGGATTCCAATTTTCCTACAGTTATTGCATTAACCGAAATAATGGTAAAATCTCTAATTTTGATCTCATTTAAAAATTAAAATAGACTGTTTAAAATAAATGACTCATTCCAGTATAAATATATTTTTCATGTGTAGAATTTAATAAAAGTAAAACAAGTAAAGTGAGTTAATTATGGACCTTATTACTGTGTTTTGCTTAATAATATATAATTTGAAATTAAATAAGAATGAACCAAATTAAAAATTAACCAAGAGCAAGGACATTATAGCAGATATAGTGCTTGACCTTTAAAATCCTATGTCAATTTGAGGTATAGGTTTGCTTTTGTTGTGTATTAAAATTCGGGATTTTACGAATTAAATAATGTCTGTGTTCTGCTGAATTAATTAGATATTAAGTTTAATTATTTTCTCTAGAAAGAAGCATTTATTCGTGTATTTTTATTATAAGGAGATTAATTTTTCTTTTATTTTCGCTTAATTCTTAATATATTGGGATACAGTCTGTGAACCAGTGCCTCAAGTAAAATTTATGTAAAATCTTCTAATATAAAGTTAATTGTGAAATGTTAGTTTGACTTGACGATTAATATAAAGGAACAGGGCTGCCTGATATTCGTTTCCTTTGCGCCATTTAGTTTTTTCTGTCTTCTTTCACTCAGGAAATGTTCCACAGGATTCTAGAAGCTAGGTCTTTGTTCGGAGTTTATCCGAGTACGTGATTAGTTATTCTTGTAAACAGGAAGGGTAATGGAAAAGGTCGGCAAGAGGTCAGGATTTTGGGGAGCCGGTTACGAGAAGAATTGGCGAATTTTCATGGGTAGCGGCCTTACGCAGATACTTATACAGAGACTTGACCGCTTTTGGAAAACAATGATTGGACTTTGGAAGCTTCTGAGGGGCGAGTTTTGCCAAGTTTGGAAAACAAAGCTTGTTGGTATTTAGGAGAGAAAATTGGAGTGTTCTCTCTCTGGGATCTGGATAATTC
The DNA here is from genome assembly GCF_044657685.1 of Stegodyphus dumicola. Classification (NCBI taxonomy): domain Eukaryota; kingdom Metazoa; phylum Arthropoda; class Arachnida; order Araneae; family Eresidae; genus Stegodyphus; species Stegodyphus dumicola. The sequence continues at coordinate 28,009,311 of NC_140779.1, read as the reverse complement.
TTGTTCGTTGTGCTGCGGACATTCTTGAAGCATTTTTCTGCTCGTCCTGCACTGTTTAGCTGCTGAAGACTATTCTAATGTTCCTGCCGAGGTGTTCATTTTGTTACGTGCTTGAAGTCTTTCCGTGGGAAGTATGAGACCATAATTGCCTTCTACTCCCTGCCAATCTAAGGACATGCATTAATACTTGACTTGGGAGTGTCAACGAGATTTGTCTGCTGTAAGGATTCTGCCACGTTACGACGTGGTACGACTGGTCTCTACGAAGCTAACCGACAAGTGACGAGAGAAGGGGGTGGATGACCGAAGAAGTAGATATCTCCACTGGAGGTGCTTCTACATGATGACTCACCGATGAACGCTAGAGAGGAGAAAAGCACCCTACGACCAGCCTTTTGCCGTTCTCGACGGAACCGCGGAGAGTGACGCCATTATTGACCGCAGCAGAAGGATGGAGCGCCGGACCATTCCAGTATCAACTAGCTAAGTCTTTGGTTCTTTTATCTCTCCTTCAGAATTTTGTTTGTATTTATTTTTGCTTGATTAATCGAAGAACTCCAGCAGTCCTTGTTTCTCTTATTATTTTAGAAAATCTTATTTTTTCTTTAATTTTTGTATCATTTCTTAAATTTTATTTTTATTTATTTCCCGGGGAGGTAACTTTAAGAAATATGTTTTGTAATGAGGTAGAATAGAATTAAAAAATAAGAATGCAGTTTGGATGACTATGCGAGTTTTGTGTTATTTGAATATAATGCTATGCTGATTTGATATTTTATGTTTAACTATGGAATAATTATTTTTCATGAAAATAGAAGGGAACCTGATTTTTAACAAAGTCATTTCCAGCGGCAGATCCCGGGTGCGGATACACAACGCTTCTAGTTTTATTAAAACTATACGAAACACCTATCGGGGTTTCTTCCCTAATTATGCTTGCCAACCGCGTGGTTAAATTTAGTAATTTAGACTTAATCTAATAGTCAGTACTCATTTTCAGTATTACACCATTTTATATCACTACAAGTTGTATTTAACATTAAAGGTTCCTGTGAAACTTGCTATCTAACACTTTAATTTAATTTTCACGTGACGAGTCCAATTCTTGTGTAAGCATATAACTGGCATTCTTGTTCCTTTTGTTCTGTTTTCAAAGTAGTCGATTAAACAATGCAAAAAGTGACAAAATGACGTTTTATTAATCAAGTTTTATTTTAGTTATTTCTTGTACTTTAGATGTTCTATACTAGTTAACATGTTCTATACTAACTAACAATGTTCTACACTAATTAACTGACATGATAAATGAAAAGAAAGCATTATTATGTTCTAGTACAATTTTTTTATGTTATGAGTTAACTGCTTAAAAACAATGTATTAAAATAATGTTGAATTTATATTTCAGGCAGTGGAGGATCATTTGGTTATGCAGGACACCATGCGAATGAATTAATACATCATGCAAATCTTCCTGTTTCGCCGGTTCATGGACTTTCTCATTATCATGTATATGCAGGTTATTATAAATTATTTGTTGATCCATATTTTGGTGGAAGCTTGCACTCTCATCAGCTACCTTTGGGACAATTTATTTTACCATTATAGAGAGCGACAAGTAGGAATGTCTGAAAAGTATATTTCATAGAGAGACATCAGTATTTTACAATGTATGAAAATATATCACAGTAATTTTTGTTGAAGTTCTTTTCGCTTAAGGAATAGTCATCTGACTCTATAGAAAGCGTAAAAGTTTTCAAGTACATTAGTATTTTATGTTTCCTTTATTAGATAATCTTTGTAATTAATGTTGATAATTTGATTTCCTTAAATGAAATTTCACAATGTTAGCTTCATTTCGAAGAGTTCATTTGTAAGACATTTGGAAAATTTCGGTTTGTTTCCTCTTGATTTAGATACTAAAGGATTCAGATACTAATAGATATCAGTTTGATACTTTCGTACCAAGTTCCTGAACCTTATACATGCTCATAGATTTTTTTTTTTTTTTTTAAATCCAATGGCAGGCACTTGCCTGTTTCTCATTGGCCACTCTTAAGGACAGAGGTGATGACGATTTCATTGTGGATGCACTTAATAGACGGCCACTGTTGCCTCCTATAAAGGCACAGACAGTTGAAACCATGCCTTATGCGGGATTCGAACCTGGGGCCTTTGGTACCGCAGTAGGCTACCCTAACCACTATACCGTCTGGGAGGCGTTTGCTAAACCGGGCTAGGAAAGAAGAATAAAAATAAAAACATGAGATCAGCTCCAAAATAACCAGATAAACCAAAGCAGGGTAGAAAAAATTCCAATTAAAATCACTTCAAATACATGAAATTGTGGAAAAAAGGCAAATGGATTTTGTCCTTCTCGTCACATCCTCCTCAGAAATTTGGAGTAATTAAAAATGGATAAGAAAATGCCTGCTTTTGAACTAAGAAATACACTATTTAGAAATTAATTTAAACTTAAATCAGGAAAAAAATATAAAAAATTACATGAAAATGTGCATGTACCAGCCCAACCCCTACAGGCTGGAATCAAAAAAGTACTTTCCCCAAATTTAATAATTTAATTGCAAACAAAAAAAAAAATTAAACTGAGATCAGAAAATGGAAAATGAAGCACAAAGGATAATTAAAAATTTTTTATAAATAGTTTTGAAATTTGGATAAATATAAGAACTGCAATTTGGAATAATAATTTTGACAGTAGAATACAGTAATCAATAAACAAGAAAACAAGTCTCTTATTTAGAACCATAAATAAATACACAATTATAATGCAAGAATTAATAAAATTCAAGCGTCCACAAATACTGCATGGATATTAAGTAAATAAAAAAACATATAAATTATAAATTTAGTAATAGAATTTCAAAATTAGGAACAAAACTGCGAAAATAATCTCAGCCTGGATTATGTAAAGTGCGAAGAGATATGTTATTTAGATTGATAATTACACGTTAGCTATTAGATTTTTAATAAAATTACGTGGAATATTTTACTATTTTAAGAAATTTTACCTAACAGTTTAAAGTTCTTTTAAAAATTCATACTGACTCTGGTGATTTGTGTTATTGTTATTTTGGCAATGATTTTTCTGAAAATATTTGACTCCCAATTAATCAGTTTTGTGGTTTTGAAGATAAAAAAAATTTACTTGGTCAAAAATTTTATTTTGTTAAATTTATATTTAATTAAATCTAAACATTTTAATTAAAAATTCTCGTATATGGTATATTCTAATTGCCTTCCTTATTTCGTAATTACGTTTACTTGTAAATTACTAAATTTTATGTAAAAAACCGTTACTATCAAAACGCATATCATAATCTTTGTGGCTTATACGAAATACACACAAACAAAAATTATTCGGTACTTCCCTATTATAGCGGCCCCAAGATTAATCTCTAATCAACCTAGATATCTCGCCACGTGTTCTTATACCTCGTTACATGTAACAACTCAGTGAATTCAGTGATTAAATTTGAAAGCAAATATGATAAGGAAGTATCAATTATTCCAATCTTGACGAAATTTTGCAAACATGGCCATTAAAACTTTCGAAATCTGCATAAGATTTCGAAGGATCACGTCGCGGGGGTCCATGAGTGCATAAACGTAAAAAGATTAGAAGACAAATATTCCTATTGGAAAAAGAAAGTTAGAGAGAGACCGAGACCGCTGTCTCAGGAGCCAGGATTGAAATAGGAAGTGATCCTCCAATGGAATGAGGGCGTATCTGAATGAGAGCATCTGGATGCCGATTAGTCTGGACTTGTAGGATGTGAAGCACCTTTTACCGAAGATGTACATCTGAGGTTAAAGGAAAAGTCTTAATTCTTTGCTCGGTAGCAATCCATTTTCTCTATCAAATCAGTAGTGTCTTCCCTTCTGTGGCTTATTTCTACAGTTCTACAGCTTCAGAAGTCTTGTAAAGAACTTCATAGTCCCGGATCCAGAAGGAATTTAAAGAAATCTGATGGAGCATCTTCGATATTCTTCATAACGATTGCATGCTTAACTTTTTCAAGTATCGTCTCAGTTCCATTATCTAGGAATATCATTCTTCCTTCCCTCAACACAAAGAGAGAACATGGGACATAAGCTTGAGTAGATCACGTGATTCTCTGACCACTTAATACAAGCAGTTTTATCCTTCTTTGTCAACTGGACAAGTGTTTTCGTGGTTTTCCCCATGTGTAACGTGTATACGAGCCTGTTTCCCTTAGTCCTCCACGAAGGCATTCCTCCCCTTAGGCAGATAGCCCTAGTGTGCTTTGCCATAATTAAATACACCAACACCAACTGGACAGGTATGAGAAAGATGACCTTTTTCATAATAAAGCACTGAGGAGACTTCGAGCAACCCAAGCTGCTCATTAGCGTTGGAAGCATTGTATAGGGTACTTCCTGGATTTGAAGGATATAACCCTAATTCTCATGGAAAAGTAACTTGAAGACCGCTTTACATTTATTAGTGCAGGGAATTCCGAGAAATTAATTAGGAAGTCGTTCAATCTCGTTTTCTGTTTTTTCGTGAATTGTTTAATTTTACGAGTGAGAATCCGCAGTTTTTTAAGTTCATACGTAAGTTTCTCCTCGGAATAATCAGCAGTTATACCACGTAAAGCTACCTTAACAGGGGTATTGTTTAGCAAACGGAAAGCTTTTCATTCAATTTCGCCTTTAAAATAATTTGCATTTATTTAGACGAAATCTTCAAAATCTGACTCATTAATGTTAAAAGGAGGCAGAAAATAGTTTTCTTTTCCTTGTCTCCGGTAGTCAGAACGGTTAATGCAGTCAGAACGAATAATTCCAGTAAAATCCTTTACTTCATGCTTTTGAAATAAAAAGTGCGGTAACTGATTCCAGTTTACATCCGGTCTGGGGCAGGAAAACTGAATGAATGTGACTTCTTTTTGAACTGCTTTGATATATATCCGTTGTACAGTCCTGTAGTCTCTGTTCATTAAGGGGAGATAGTCTTGATTAACGTGAGAGGTATTCGAAACCGGGATGAAATATCACACTGTCTGGCAGTTTTGGTAGTCCATCCTTTCGTGTCCGTTTCAATTTTTAGATCTGGTTGAGCATCCATATCGGAGATGATAGTTATCTAAATATTGGAGTCTTGCATTGATGAAGTTTAAACGGATTGAACATAAGTGGATTCCTTAGAAACTGGTTTCCAGCTTTCTGTACTGTGGATCGACTCCTAACTAACTGGCGATAAAATTAGATTTCTGTCAATGGCAGGTGCTTTTCAGTCCACCTAATCTTTCCTTTTTTCTCACTCGCTTTGACTCAGGCAGGTTCTCTTTCAGGTGTTTCCACGTGCATGGCTTGGTAGACTTGGTACCTTTTGAATGAGTGGGTATGACATTTAAAGGGCTGTTGAAATTTTTAAAAGCCTTTTTATACCATTTATGATAGTCAGATCATTTCAAAATTTCTCTTCGGTGTAGTAAGGGTTAGGTATTTTTCTAGTAAAAAATTGAAAACTCGGTATCATGAAATTGTCAGGACTAAAGTCAGCTTTTGTTAGCTCCCTGCGTGTAAGTGCATGTATAGGAGAATGAGCAATTCGTGCCTCTATTAGAACCACCATAGTAGGTGCAAGGTCCTAAATGTTATGATATAAAAATAAGGAAATCCTGGCGATCAGAGATCCCCACGAATTGGAAACTGTTTAATAGTTTAAACGCATGAATAAGTTTTCACAGTTTACACAACAACTACAAACTCTATTGCAAAGAGTAAGAGTATATTTTAAATTTAATCACAAAACTCAGCTATATAAAAGAAATATGTTGTCACTCGGCAAAACGCATCATTGCAACCTTAATCTTTCGATTAATAAATAAACTCAGAGATTTAAAGAGAAAATGTTGCCGTTAGTCGAATTAAAATAATTTAATTTTTTTCGCAGCTGTGTACTGTCGTTCACCAAAGCGTCGTTCATTTTTCTTTCAAATTTATTCTGTCATTAATTATCAAACAAACCTATTTAAAAGCAATAAATGGAGATTGATTTCAGTTATTAATCACTAGCTAAAGTGAAGTTACACTAATTAGATTCGTTAAAATGATCTATATATACATAAACAAGAGTGTTCTTTGTTTTTTTTATTGCAGCTAATTCATACAAATATAGTGTTTTATTTGATCTTGATGAAATTTTGCACACTCAATCTTCAAAACAGGAGCTAATTCATACAAATCTAGTGTTTTATTCGATCTTGATGAAATTTTGCACACTCAATCTTTAAAACAGGAGCTAATTCATACAAATCTAGTGTTTTATTCGATCTTGATGAAATTTTGCACACTCAATCTTCAAAACAAGAGAAAAGTCACTGTCTATATAAGATTTTGATAAATTACCTCAAAGAGTTCACGCTCAGGGTGTTTACATAACAATGTTGTTCTCACAGCACTCATCTGACGTGCATGTCGTTGTTGTTGCACACCCACTATCAGTTCTTACTAAAATCGTTAGATGGCGACATGTTCCTTTATACACTGCCCTCAAAAAGTTAAGGAACATCATGTTTTTCAAAGCTCACCATTACAAAAATGTTAGTAACATTTAAATTCACAGTTATATACAAGTATAATAGCTACCACCTTTATTTTATAGAAATCAATACTTGTATTAGCAATTTCGTTACAATATCCAGGAGAAAATATCAATGCCGAGGAGAAGTCGTTTACTCGATTCGCTGAGGTTGCGGGCGATCGGATGGATGGAAATGGGAATGTCACAAACTGATGCTGCTAGACTTCTCAATATCTCTCGTAGAGTGGTTCACCGACTGTGGAAATAGTTTGAATTCGAGGATTCTGTGTCTAAAAGACAAGACATTATCCAGGCAGACCTAGAGTTAAACACCTGCGAGAGACCTTTATTTAGCCCTTTCGGCCCGAAGAAGGAGTAATATTACTGTGCCACAGCTCATGGAAAATCATTTAGTGGCAACAGGAACAAGAATCTCAGCTATTACAGTGCGCAAATACCTGAAAAATACAGGTCTGTATGCAAGGCGACCTGTTGTTTTTGTCCCTTTGACCCGAGGACGCAGAGGTGCCCTTTTGTGTTGGGCAAGGGAAGTCTCCTGGACCAGTCAACAATGGGCGTCTTTTCTCTTTGCAGACGAGGCCAGGTTCACATTAGAGAGTGATTCAGGTTATCAGCTGATCTGGACGGAACAGCGCACTAGATAAAACCAATCCCACATTGTGGAAAAACACAGTTACAGTGGTGGTAGAATAGTAGTGGTGGTAGTTTGTGTTGGGATATCGCTCGGTGGTCACAATGACCTGCATGCAGTGAATTTACTTATGCTTATGCTTTTACAGGAGTTCCATGGAGAAGTTTTGACCGGTGTGAGATATCGAGACGAGATCCTTGATCAAATATCTGTCCATATGCTGCTGCTGTTAGTCCTGGATTTCTTCTGATGGACTGCAATGCGCGACCGCACCGAGCTCGGCTTACTGAAGAATATCTTGAGGGCCGCGGTATGGAGCCGATAGAATGGCAGGCTCAATTTTCAAACCTGAATCTGATAGATCATCTTTCGGGCTACCTTTGGAGACAGGTTGCTGCTTTAAGTCCTCCTCCAAGGTCGTCAGATGAGCTTGAACAATGGTTACTCCGTGTCTGCTCGTTGCTTCCTGTTTCACTGACCGCCAACTTAAATGATAGCATGGAACGTCGCTTCCGCCAATGTATTGCAGCTAGAGGTGAACATATTCCTTATTAGAACTCATTTTTGTAATGTTACTACCCTATGAATATAATGAGCGAAATGTTGGTTCGTTGCCAACGCATAGAGAAAGTAGATACTATTGACGCATACTTATAAGCTTAATCAGGTTTCAAAATGCAATGCGTTTATGTGCATCTAAGACTGAATATAAAATGTAAGTTTCAAGCTAATTAGCTTAATAAGCTTAATCAGGTTTCAAAATACAATGCATTTATGTTCATCTAAGACTGAATATAGAATGTAAGTTTCATACAAAAAATTTAGTTTTCACTTTCGTCTAAAATAATAATGTTCCATCTCCTTTAGATCCCAGTGCTTATCCAGTTATTTATGCAGTACCAACACATTTAATTGGTAAGGAAATAATTTTAAATAATTTTTCTAAATACCCTTTTCAGTTATTGAAAATTTTACTTAACAATGTAGAATATTTGTTGTATATTTTATACTTTGCATATGCAGTGAATTTACATATGCTTATTTAAAAGGCAATTTGTGTTGGTATCCATTAACTACTTAGTATGGTTTCATAGTACGAGTATGTTACCAGAATCACTTCTGTTGTTTATCTTAAAGTAATTAAAATCTGTAATAGAAGAGTTATCTCCCTCCGATTTTCTACGGAATCGAATAAGTGAACGTACGAAACTCGCTATGTTATGAATTGCGTGAAAAGGAGAATGGGAGAGTACAAAATGTTGATAATAAATCCAACTTTATACCTTTATAGCACATTTGTAAACCGAGTAGATTGTAGTCATACCGTGTACCGTGTCAATCGCTAATGTATGAATTGCTCGGGAATGAGAATGGTGGAATTAAAGATAAGCGAATAAATCCAAGGGCAGAATAACATATACATTTCTAGCATAAATATGATTAGTATATTTTATTAGATTGTAATAAGACATGGTATTTTTCTAGCCAGTTTTTTGAATTCTTTCTCATATTTATTCGTCCAAACAGGCAATTTGCCCAGAAGGACTATTAACTTCGTTTTGGCATTTTGCGTTGGTTCACTACAAGCGTTGTTTCACTTTTCAAATTGTAGCCACCAAATATTATGGCCCTGTATTATATTTAAAGAAATTAAATAATCAAGAATATGCATAAATGTATGCATGGTTCTCGCATTGTGAGAAAACGACGGTACCCAGAGCCATCAAATTTAGAATTACGTAATCCATCCGAAAATGGGCACCTGAAAGCACAGATTTTGAACTATGAATTTGTTTTATTGTGTATTTCATATTTTGTAAACCTTTAACGAATTTTTGTTTAAGAAACTCAACGATTTTAAAGCGCACAATGGCAACACTGCAGGGAAAACAAATATCTCCAGCGTGCGAGACTGTCTATCGGAAATTTTAAAGATATGTTTTTTTTATATATTTTATGAAATTGCTGTTGAATTGAATTTTATTTGGTGTAAGTGCGAAGAACAGGATATATAATATGTGAAGATAACACACAAAACGTTAAAAGAACGCTCCTTAGGGAGTAATATAAAATCTGAAAGATTTCAGATTTTTGTTTTGTTTTAGAAAATATAAAGGAACTCTTTGTTTTTACCCAGAAATGGTGATGAACCTGGCTTACCCGCAGGCATCGAATTTAAATGTTTCATATGTTTTGGTTACATTTGTACTTTTCAAAAACAGATTTATAAACACATTTCCATGCTTTTAGGACCCATAATCTATGTTGTTCCTTGGAAAGAAATGCTTATTCATGGTAAGAAGTTAAATCATAAAAATGTGTTTTCATATACGTCTAATAATTTTAATGTTAGTAATTTTTATAAATTTATAATGCGTATTTGAAGAGAAATTTTACCACACTTGTGTGCAAAATTAAGAGAATTTTCACATTATACCGAATTTCTGTAAAACTAAAGGATAGATTTAAATGAAATCTGGTATGACTGTGCATTTATAAAGAAAGAAATGTACCATTCAAAAGTCCTTTTTTGTACGCATAATTATCAATAAAACTCACAGGGTCTGAAAAAGTATGTCTGAAATCCACATTGTGAAACCTAACTAAAAATGAGTATAATATGGGGTATGATCTCCTCTCATAGCCATAGAAGTCGCGCAACATAATTGCATATTTGACAGGACGCAGTTGAGGTGTTCCTGTGGCAGTCAATCCCAATCCTGCAGCAAGGGGGTTTTCAAGTTCGGGATGTTTCTTCGCCGGGGATAGCTAGATGAAATTGCCCACAAAAGAGCTCCCCAGACACACTATATAGAGTTAAAATCAGGAGATACAGTTGACCAATCCATACAGCGAATATTCTTATTTTCCAGGTAATTGCCGGCCACTCAGTTCTATGTGAACGAAGGTTGTCGTCCATTAACAGGAACCCCGGGCCAACAGCCCCCAATGAAAAGTCAAAGATAGGGCTCTAAGATCTGTCTGTACCTTCTAACAGTGAAGGAGGATTTGTCAAACACATGCAGAGGTGTTCGCCGTCCAACATAAAGCCCGGTGTAATGGTGTAATCCCAAATCATTACACCTCCTTCTACTGTAATGATCCATTTCCCTGGTAAGGGAGAGATGGTATCATGCTCCAGGCTGTCTCTAGAGAGAAATATACCGAGAATCAGTGTCCCGGCTGAGTCTTGACTTGCATGTAAAAAGCACGGTGCTCCAGTGAAGTCTAGTACAAGGCGCATATTGTCTGTGCCAAGCTAACAGTGCTCTCTTGTGTGCTACAGGGAATAAGACGATAACAGCGGGTCTTTTGGCATACAACTCTATCTCGTGACGCCTTCGGTCAACTTGAAACTCGGATTCCAGAGGGAGCATAAGCTCACGTGAGAGCTGTGAAGCTGTAGCACAGTGTAGCTGTATCTGTGTCGCCGATCTGAAAGTGCCAAATAACGGTTCTCATTCGTCGTTGGGGATCTTGGTAGACCTTTATCTCGTTATAGATCTGGTGCCCTAAAACCCATTTTCATAAATTGCTGACGTCACCGGGTGTTACACTGAGCTCTTGCCTGCCTCCAACCTACATACAATTTTCCATCTCATTCTGTCATCTATGCATTCGTTCTGGCGCAGCCCGAACCTCTATAGGGCGACGTAAAGTCTGCCAGAAGGTTCGGGGTGCGTCCCTCATATCTATACATTCGTTAGTTACTACTTTTACCTGATACCTAATGAAGTTTACAAACTGTTATCAGGAATACGGGGAATGTCGTGAAGGAGTACGACTATATAAATTGCCGGGAAATCGTCATACACCATCTGCCCTCCCCAATCACAGCAGACACACATACTATATACGCTTACGTATTCGACTTGAATTCGAATATTTGCATTTTACTTCCGGCGGCATAATTAGTACCTTTGGTTCAATACAATTTTGCACACGAGTGTATAAGATTCCATAAGTAATAATTACGTGTAGATTTTATCAGTTCTTCACTAATATTATTTTTGTTTTTTATAATTATTCATAACATATTTTTGTGGCATTTCTGTTTTATGCAGTTTATTGCAAGTAAAGGGATCGTTTATAATGATGGCAACACAATACTTATAAAAGTTACTTTTGTTTCCATAGATGAAAAAGTAAATCATAAAATTACCAAAGCTATATTTGAATGACTATTTTACACACATCTCACAGTTGATTAAAATTGTTCATTTAATTTTTAGTTGGTAACCCTTAGCTTATATTTAAAGAATTACTTCTCTAGCCGTTAAAATAAAACATATGTAAGATTTTGGTTCTTTTAAAAATATGTGTAAATTATATATGGATAGATTAAATTGCTGTCTCTTGTTTTTAGATGAAACATTCTAAATACATGTCTTTAATTTTTTATTTTAGTATAGATTATTTCATCTGCAGTAGGACTGAACATATAATTTCTATATGTGATATATACTAAATTTGTAATTTTTCTACACAATTACCTTTTTATATTCAATGCAGTATATTACATATATATAGCTATAGTAAACGAATTTTAATATTTTCGTAAGTATGATTCTAAATATATCTTAAAAATCTAAGAGTACATTTTTCTATTAGAGTTTTAACATTTTGATTCTTCATCAATGTTTTTTGGAGCTACTAAGAGAAGAATATCATTCATTGAGTTTGAAAAATCATCAGAATATATTTGGTATATTTTTATATCAAAGTATATGTTATAGATATTTTGAAGTCTCTGGCTTAAATGTAGATTCTCTCAACTTTTTCTCAGTTTCTTGGAAGTTTTCAAAAATTACACTAGTAATAAACTCAGTTACTTAAATTACTTATATTGCGTTGGGCATTTCATATGGAATCTTAGTTATTAGTTACGGTTCACTCTGAAATACTTCCCCTAGATATCGCTGCTAGATTTCCTGCTGGGGTGTCGTTATTGAAAGTAGCTTTTATTATTCAATTTATGCATAGCATAAAGAAACGTAAATTAATAATTTTGAAAACTTAATTTTATAGTTTCAATAAATTACTTATAAATAAATAGATAATTCAGAAGTCAAACAACAAAAAAGAGTACATTTCCTATTAGAGTTGTTTGACTTCTGAATTAGTATTTATTCGGCGTGTTATTGTGTCTTAATTAAATAAATAGCTGCTTAAAGAAATTACTTAATACATGAGTAAAAATTAATCTTAAACATATTATTTTCTAATAGAACCTAAAATCAAAGCAGTATTACTGAATATCAAAAATATAAAACTTAGTAACTTTAACTAATTGCGCGTTGTGTGTAATCCGATAAACTAAAATTTTAAAAAAGTGAAAATAAAAGTATTTTTACTAAAAGGCTAAAAGTAGCCTAATTTTCTTAAAAGAAACAAATGAATTTAACAAATTCAATCTAATATAAAATCAATGTTATTTGGAGAACAACATAAAAGTAACAAATTTTATAGTTTGCAAAATTCTTCTTCGCTTTTATAACGAATTTATAAATTCACAGAAGGATTAAAGTTACCGTTTCCAGTTTTTACTATATTTAAGGAATGGTCTCACAAAAGTTAAAAACACAACTAAACGTTTACTGGACTTCTTTCGACATACTTGATACTGAGTCAAACAAAACTACTTTGATGACCAAAATCGTCGTATAACAATCTCAGTGTTTCTTATGATGGTCCTAAATCGCCATTCTTGTGTTATATCAGACGTTTAGTTAAAATTGCTAAAGCGTTAAACAGTGAAATGAGGATTACAGTCGGCAAAGAAACTGCAGATGGAACAGCACGCAAGGGCTGCTAAGAACAAAGCTTTAAGTCGAAAAACACATCATTGCAGTATATAATTCACCCTTAGATCTTTTTCAAACGTAAAAAATTGTTAATTGATCGTCATTCTCAACAAACCATCCTCACTGAGCCGTAACCTAGAATGATTTGGTCAGGTGATATATCTATCTTTCCATATTTTAGAACAACTCCAAAACATAGCTCTCGCAGCACATATTGAAACCATACAACGGAGCAACTTGCTAACAGCAACAATGGTTACAGGTACGGGGTTAACAGCAACAATATTACCTACCGTCTACAATACTAGCTATTGTAGACGCTGAACGCTAGCGGTTCGATATTTCGATTATATGCTAACGGGCTAGTTGCTGTTGTTTTTGTGTAATATGGATTTTCTATGTATGTAATATGGATACGAGAAAGTTTCCCTTTGAAAGCAGTCCACGAACGTATTGCTTCCATAAAACAGATAGTTCTCGGGTGATTTACTACAGTTAAAAAAAAAACAGGGGTAATAAGAATTGGTGAAAAATGGCCCCTGGAAATTGAAAATTGGAAAAAATTCAAATTTCCCTGGAAATTGAAAAATTTCATCCCCTTTAAAATCATAAAAACATATCGTTTAGGAAAAGTGTTGTGACCTCAAACATTGTTTCAAGATATTCTCGTATCTCACTTTCAATCACATTGAAGACATGCCATTAAATTCAGTTTATGAGTAATTTATTATTTTTAGTAGTTTATTAGTAATGGATAATTTTTATAAATTCATTAGTAAAACTATTTAATTGCATGAAACATTAATACAGGTTTTAGGTGATTCATATCACCTGAGTTACGTTTGTTGTTTTGTTAATTTTATTGTCACTGGATTTTGAATGTGCTATTTTGATATACTTGTCCTTTCTGTTCTCTTCCATTTTCCCAGCATATTTTACTGGAATTATAAAACCATTATTATTTTTTTAGACGCAGAAGATATTATTATAAATCCCGGACTTCGGCATCTTCTTTCGTGTAAGAAATTTATTACCTTTTCCTGCACATTTGGTTTAATTCCATAATAAATTGTTTATATTTTCTTGAACTTATTGGTGAATGCTTGATTTAGTTAGAACTGGTTCATTTTCGGTTTGCGAAAGAACTGCCATGATTAATAAAATTTTCTAGATATTTTTATGCTTATAAAATTATTCTATCACAGTTTTTGTGAGTTACTTTAATGATTCCTTAAAAATGATATTAAATTTCACACAGCGTCAAGAAGGAAGCGGTAGATCATCAATATCTGTGACGTAAAATTGGAAGTCAAATCATCAATATCTATGACGTAAAATTGGCTTCAGATATTAACAAAACCTTTATTTTTGAGAGTAACGGAAGGAGAACAATAAAACTGATCAGTGTATGATTGTAAAAATTTTGCAAAATATTATTGTTCACATATTTTTTTTTTTTTTTTTTTTTTGTTTTTAGTACAAAGATGCTAGCCTTAGATCTTCTTCCGTAGAATATTCAAATTAAGATGTAAATAGAAAGCTCAATGTCTAGCAAATTCGAATTTCTTGTGTTTTCTTAATGCAGACAATGCTCAACAAAAGCTTAATGTGAATACTGAAAATGAGTTAATTCTGGGGAGCTGCTGTGTCATTCAAATATGAGGGATTCATAAAATAGGTGTGCTCTTTGAGAAAATAAATGTTCTTAAGATGCGTGAATTTCATTTAGTAATATTAAATTTAGAAATATTTTAAAGGAAGCTAATTAAATTAAGAATTGGAATTTAGTAATATTAAATTACAAATTTGCAAATTTGATTAAATCTGCAGAAAGATATTTAAGATAATTATTTGAAGATAACTGAATATGTGTTTTTACTTTCTTGTACGAAATAAATGAAGTATTGTAATCATGATTAAATTTTTTTAGACAATTTTTGATATTTTCTTAAGCTTGTTTTGAAGGATCGGTTTAATAAATTAAAATAATTTGAGGAAATATGTTTAAATGAAGTGCAGCAAAAGCGTGTGCATAATTATAATAGGTAATGTATACAATTTTATACGTACAGTGATATGGAGTCCACATCAGATTTTTTTAGTTGTTTGTATCGGATTCCTTTATTTATTCGTAATTAACGTTATGTATTGATTTGTAAATTTTTGTATGCTTTTTACTTCCTTGTACGAAGTAAAAAGGAAGTATTGCAATCGCGAAAAATTTCGGGTATCATATTTCAACGAAAATATCCATTTTGACCGCTATCAAATGCTATTTAACGATGTTTTTGCGTGACATCTGTACGTAAGTTCAGAATAAAGGACATTTTCCCCCCAGAAAAATATAAAACTGATTTAAGATGAGTTCTGAAGAGATTTTTTCCTCGAAGTCTGTACGTACGTATCTCACATAACTCAGAAAAGATAAGCCTCAGAAGGTTGAATTTGTATATAGAACTGCTATAACATGAAAATGTGCACCTCCCATTTAGGTTGCGATCGGCCGCACGAATATAGTATATACACCCTTAGACAAAAATAAACGACGCACCATGACGCACTGAGAAGATATAAAGCAAATTAAACACAAATTGATATGCATACAGGTTTCGACTGAAAATACAAAATTTTACATTTTGGCTGCCAATGAATGAAAGGTTGTCGCTACAGCGCATCTGATCTGACCAGCTGGCAGGTTATTTAAGAGGAGAAATTACGATTCCAGGTCATAAATTCTTCACGAATTTCATTCTGTGTAATCTGGTAGATAGTAACTATGCCTCTCATACAGGTGTGCGAACGATATGCGCAGATGTCAGCATTTGAGAGAGGTCGTGTAATGGGCTCAAAAAAGCCGGTTGTTTTTATCGGATAGCTTATCGGATATTGGAGCGAATAGCTCTACATTAAGCAGGAGCGATGTCACTATTAGACGATGTTGGCAGGAATGGGTGAACCATGGCCGCACACAGCTTCAAGAAGGAAGCGGTAGATCTAAAGAAACGACAGAACGTGAAGACCGAGCTGCTTGCCTTAGTACTTGCACATTACCTTGGTTCGCAAGGTTGATTGGATTCCCTCCCGGATTTCCCTCCTATTGAGCATATTTGGAGCATTATGGGCAGGGCCCTCCAACCAGCTCGGGATATTGACGATCTAACGCGCCAGTTGGACAGAATTTGGCACGATGTCCCTCAGGAGGACATCCGCAACCTCTATCAATCGACGCCAAGCCGAATAACTGCTTGAATAAGAGTCAGAGGTGGACAAACGCGTACTGACGTTTTCACTTTGTGAAGCTCTATCCCTTCAATAAATCATCCAAAGTTTCTCAAACTATAATCATTTGTTTTTCTGTACATGTACATCACTTCTACCGATTTTCGTACCATTCGGATAACTCCTTCTTGGTGTGTCGTTTTGTTTTGTCTAAGAGTGTATATACCGGGTGGCCATAATTAAACTGACAGTGCTTACAGTGTTCTGTAGCGCAATCTATTTGCGAGAATGACGCCACATTTTGTAGGAAGATTAAACAAGACGGGGGACGAAGGATTCCGTGAAAAAGAAATTAGTTCCAAAAGTCACCGCTAGGGGAATATTTGGCGCTGAGTAATAGGAAATGGAGTGTTAAAAAATGTAAATTAATACGGAATAAAATTATCTTTTATTATGCACATTTTTTTGATTTAGTTCAAGTGCAATATGGCAACACTTTTGAAAAAGCGTAAAATCTACATAAACACCGATAAAGTCTCGTGATCTGCAATATCACATACGATGAGCAGAAGAAGAAGTTCTTTATTCAAATTTCACTTTACATCCATTCGCACAATGCTAGCTGCTTGGGTTTTAAAAGGCAATGTGTTTCGTTTCGAATCAATCGGATTGAAAGTTTATGTGCAATGTCTCCTTCTTTAGTCGAGCGTGCGTTACTGGTCAAATTCTTTTACCTCAAACAGTGCAACGCGCCAGCCGCTCTTCGTGCTTTTAGAACGCACAAAAAAGTGCGTAAAGGTAACGGTCCTGTGTCAGTTAATGGGCTAAAAGCAATGGTTGCGACGTTTGAGAAAACAGGTTCTCTGAAGGTTCAGTCAGGCAGAGGACGAAAACCTGTACCACAGGATACAACTGAAAGTTGCCACGGCGATTGTCGACAGAGGACCAGACAATATTGCTGCCAAGTCTAGCGCTCGTGGAGTAGCTCGGAATATGGATATGCCTTACAGTACGGTATACAAAATCTTACGAAAGATTATCAACTTCTATCCGTACAAGATCAGCCGTGTACAGGAGTTACTGTACCCCGCCCATGATAAGCGATTGACTTTTGCTCTCAACTTTCTTGCCAGAACGCAGGTGGATGATGCTTGGCCGCGGAAAATCTTATGGGGAGACGAGGCCCACTTTTACCTGAATGGAACTTCCGAATACCCAGAACTGCTGAATTTAAGATGACAAATAACCACATGCAGTTACAGCAATTCCCTTACATTCAACAAAGGTAAATGTTTGGTGTGGTTTCATAGCGGAATTTATTGTAGGTCAATTCTTCTGTGAGACCCCGACAGGACCGGAAACCTGTTCTGTTACCGGAGAGAAATATCGCCACATGTTGAACAGCTTTGTCATTCCGGCACTTCAGCAAAGACAATGCCTGGGGGAAATCATTTTCATGCAAGATGGATCCCCTCCACACGTTGCTGTACGTGTGCAACAGATGCTACGACAGAAATTCACAACAGAGGGAGTCATTAGCCGCTACTTTCCATCTGCATGGCCACCTCGGTCGCCTGATCTTACCCAATGCGACTTCTGACTATGGGGTAACCTTAAGTCCAAGGTCTATCAAGGAGTGGTCCAGGACCTGGCTACGTTGAAGGATAACATATCACGGACTGTACGGGAGATTCCTGCAGACATGTTACTTTCTGCTGTTGTGCATACTGTGCACACAATGCAATATGTGGCCCACAACAACGGCAGCCACATTGAACCTCATTTGAATGCAAAATAAAAGGTAATTTCCTTATTGATTTGCATTTGTTAACACTCTATTTTCTATTACATAACACCAAATATTCCCCTAGCGTTGACTTTTGGAACTAATTTGTTTTTTCGCGGAATGCTTCGTCCCCCGTCTTGTTTAATCTTCCTACAAAATGTGGCGTTATTCTCCAAATAGATCGCGCTACAGAACACTGTGAGCACTGTCAGTTTAATTATTGCCACCCGGTATATATCTAACCATTTTGTTACTCGGCTCAATGAGCTCAGTTTCTTGATTCTTATATATTTGGAAATTGTGCATTTTTTGCTTTAAAAATGATGGAATTATGTTGTTCTGGTTAAGATTTTAATGCCTTTAGTTAAACCTGCATGCAATGATTGTGGAATTAGCATCAATTTAAAAGTTTTTTAAGTGCGGCTAAGCCTCATTTTTGATTGCCATGGCAGCCATTTTTGTTTACATTTGAAACTTAGCAGAATAATGGATTTGTTGCCAATATAGGGAAACTAAGCTTCGCAATAACAAAGTAACGTCTTCTTTTGTTATCGCGAATTAAATTATGCTTATTTCATTCTGGAATTATCATTTAAGTTAGTAGCTTGTTTTTGCGTAGAAACGGTACATTTAATTGTAAAAATTGTCTTTTTAACTCTTTTAACTGTACTTGGTGTTTTATGTTTTTCTCTATCTTTCAAATTTTAATGAAAATATTTTGAATTTTTATGCATTTTTGCCTTGCCGGCAAGTGAGAACTGAATTAATTAGTGGCACATGCGCATTAAGTAAGCGGTGCTGAATTGTCTGCGAAAAAACTGCTTCATTTGTTTAATTTCTTTTATATATCGTTTTAGATTTGAAGAGAAGTTGGGATAATTCTGCAGATATTATAATTTTTGTGCATTCTGAGTTATAAATGAATGAGATAGCACTGTTAAGTGAACCAATAGTGAAGCATTACAAGAGATCTATAGAATGAGAAATTATAGACCACCATCAGCTTCATAAATTAGAAACGAAAAAATGTTAATAATATTAATAAAAAGTAACTAAAATAAAATTTTCTTTGTTGACCTAAGTAGGAATTGACTTCAAAAAATTGTATTACTTGTTATTTGTTTAATTTCTTTTATTCGCCGCTTTAGACTTATAATAGTATTTCTATAGAACATAAGGTAATTCTTCAGATGATATAATTTTTGTGCGCACTGAGTTATAAAATGAATAAGTTGTTAAGCGCCGAAGTGTCGCTATGGTAAATGAATATAATAAACTTAAAAGAGTGCAATTATTCTATTGTGGTTTATGCGCTATAGATGAAGTAGATTTAATTCAAAAATTCTTAACTGTTAATTAAATATGTTTAAATGAAATGCATGAAAATCGCGTATAATTTAATATTCCATACAAGAAAGTCATGTGATGTACACGTCATATTTTTATGACAATGTATGCTCGGTTGTAGCTTTCGTTTCCTTAAATATTTGGCTTCTCGAAGCACTGTAAATGTGTTTCGAGATAGGCAGTTTCATAAAAACAAGATAGAAAATTTAATAGAATTTTTTTGAATGGAGATTGTAAGTATTCTCTAAATATAAAATCAAAATTTATTTATAATCTGAAGTCTGTTAACTGTGTATTATTCATTGATAATTACGAAAATGTTTCAGAAATGTACGGAGCTATTATTTTCTTGAAACCACATAAATATTTAAAGTAAGATTATTTTATAAATGTATAATCAATAATTATAAAAACTAGCAACTCTTTTTAAGTTCCTTTTTTATAAAATTGGAGAAAAATAGTCAATTTGTATCGTTAATAAGTACTCATTTTTAAGTATAGGAAAATTTAAGGGAACTAATCTTTCATTTAACATATTAAAATCTCCTGAAGTTTGAATGAATTAAAATTTGTGCTCTGTTGCCCCCCCTTTTAAACTGAAAACTTTATTTTTTAGAAAAATTTTGTGCTGTTTGTATAAAAAATACTTTTATAAAACTATGAATGTTATTTTGGAAAATTCGGTACTGGAAATGTATGATTGCGATTAATATTTAAGAAAATATTAAGGAATTAAGGAAATATTAAGGAAATTTCAGTCATATATTGAATAATGTGTATTTCCTCCCCAGATAATGAAGACCATGAAGAAAGTCATAGAGAAGGTATTTATAATTTTAAGAAATTTTTAAAATGGTATAATCATGTGAGATTATGTTTAAAATATTCTATTGCGAAATGTGAATTGAAATTTTTATTATACAACACAACGAATTTTTATTTGATTTGTTTATGCATACGAATACGTTGTGAAATCTTTTTTTTTTAAACTTTTACGCCCATGAAATTTATAAAACACTGGTATTTTCTTCCACTGTTTATACAGTCAGTTCAGTGCTTCAAGATACAAAGTTTTATATGGCCTGAATTATGTCATGGAAGATGCTCTGCTACTGAAGAATGTAATTAAAACATTTGGGGATAGTTTTTATATGTTGAAGGATAATTAACCATTTATGATGTTTTTTAAATGCATTATTTTTAGCACTGAATCAGGTATTATCAATTTCTCTTCAGGCATACTGTATTGAAAATGTAGATATTATTGCCACATTATTTACCAAAACTAAATATTATATCAAGACTTATAAGATAGCAATTGATCGAAAACTTTCGAAATTATAACTTGAAAAATCATGTCTCGCCTTTATTAAGGAAGCGGACAATTCTTCACTTGGAGTTACATTTTGAACAGTAATATTACCTTAATCATAATGCAGATATATATCATTAACAGGAAAAAAAACTTTTTAATCAGTAACCTTTTGAAATTATGTAACTTAAAAATATTTTTATGATAGATTGGGATCTGACTACGAAGATCAGATTGCAGTTTTCTTAATTCCTAGTTTACTGTTTGTTTCAGTGTGGGCAGTATGTAAGAAACATTAGCAATCGAGAAAATGGAGCACTTATTTCGGATTTAATTACTTGGGTAATGATTGATTGGATAAAATTTTATACTAGTTAATACTTCGTAATAAGAACAGGGCAGTTTATTTTGCAGATACCATTGTAGTGTATCCAGCCTAAGGCAGATATTCCTAATATGCTTTACTGTACTTAATTACATTCAGTTGTAAGTAGTTTCTTCAGGTATATATTTTCACTCGGGACAGGAAGTTGTCTGTGTCGCCGTCAGATTTTGAGAACTTGCCATTTTACGGGTTCTACTGTATTTCGTAATGAGCACCAGTTGCTGTTGGTCTACGCAGGTCGGATTTCTTAAATAGCAAAGTTCAACTGTATATGGTCGCAGTAAGGCACGATTAAACTGAGATCCGTATGTCTTGCTTTCAGCAGACAGGTTTTGATCGTTGAGTTGATGATATGGGTTAGATGTTCGTTGAGGTGAAGCAGAATTATCCATAGGTAGAGGAATGCTAACTGAAATCGGCCATAACATTGCATTACAAAAAATTAGCGATGCCATCTCGCGGCGCCGTATTCCGGTTCGTATGACTCTCACTGTTGAGCTCAGAGCTTGCGATCGAGAAACCTTCACAGTTCACGTCCAAGCTGTTCGGCTTGCCTGTCAGGTTGGGATCAGTGTCTCTTGCATGGCAGAACGATTCTCAAAAAGTTGTGTTATAACAATCTGTTTTACCGGAAGCAACTTGGAGCGATGTCGTTCTACGCGGCGAGCAAAGCTGACACAGACTATAATGACTTTCGAGGCATGTTAATCGTTAGGCTTACTATTTGACAGAAAGGTACAGGTCCGAGCTAGGCCAACATCTCTGTAGTACTATAGCTTTCCGAAGTAATGCTGTATCTAGATAATTTTTATGATTTTGCTCTAATATGAAAAGTATAGAGGGATAAGTTCTATGGTCTCGAAACCCTCATCTCCTAACACAAGCTCTCTCGAGAATTTTTTCTTGCCGTGTATCTTGAGGGTCTAACTTCGGCACAGAGACTATACGATGACCAACATCAACGCCTTCTTTAGGATTTCAACACGAACGCTATCCGGCAGTCAGCCTAGAATGAATAACTTCAGTATATGACTTGACTAAGTGATCTAACTCATTCCCTATTTGTGGTTTAACTTAAGTATATTATATGTTGTTTTATCTTGGTGATCTGTAGATATTTATGACAATGTCAGTCATGACCGAATTGTGATGCGAGTATAGTTCTTCTCAGTATAACATGTAAGTTGTGCTGACAATATTTTTCGTCAAGAAAAGACTAATGATATTTTCTAAATTGTCGCTGTATTGTGTTGGTGTATCTGAAAGTGCAATATTAAGGTTAGCTAGAGATGGAAAGTCATAAATTGTCTTTGAAAAATGATTAGTATTATTGCAGTTTCATTCATGTCGGTGTGCATTAAAGTTTTTAGAGATTATAAGTCAATTGGTCAAGTTAGAATATTGTCTGGAGGTTCAGCAAAATAGGACTTATATGGTTTTTATACAGAATATAGATGACTAAAACGAATGCTCGTGCGGTATCTGGAATGTTGTGAATAGCTTGAGTATCCATAATTAACAGCTGTGTATTCGGTGCATGGTAGTGGAAAATGAAATGTATAATCATGATAACAATTCCACCATATATACTCGTAGTATGTCTCATTCGTTTGAGATCTCATCTATACAAATCATAATTACAGACTTTTCTGTATTAAGGCTATCCTGGGTTTTGTGTCCTGACCCACATTTGATGCAACTAAGATCAAGGTGATATATCTCTGAGGAATGATAATGTAACTGACAGTTTTAGGGTATAGGAAAACGTGATACTTAGAGTTACATTTCTTCACTCTAAAAAAAGTGGTAGAGGAGGTATTTCAGGTCGTAATTGTTTTCAATATATTCTATGGATACCAGCTGAATTAGAATCAAGGGCTGCATGGTTGCCTTAGTTGGTCTTTTGATCAGCTGAGTAATTCTATCAGCTGGAAAACCCTTGCCTTGAATTTAGTTAAATGAGCAGTTTTATTAGCTGAAACATTCTTGGTCTGAAGAGCATCTCTAAACTTTATCATGCATGTATGAGAGGGAAGCTCTGAAAGAAAAACTTCATCTGTTGTTTTGACTTTTGAGCTCAATATACCTTACTCAACATTTTGATTTTTATAAATAGGAAAGTAAGTTTCTTCTGATTCATTTCGGAGTTAGTTAGAACTTTTATAAATTGTTCGTTACGTCGGCTGAGAAAAAAGTCAATTTTAACAAATTTTCTAAATAATGAACCACATGAAGTCGAAATCAGGCTTAATCATACAGGCGAGTCATAAACAAATTCAATTGTGGCAGACTTTTTTTAAGTTCCTTTTTTATAAATCTGGAGAAAAACAATAAATTTGTATCATTAATAAGTACTGCTTTTTAAGTATAGGCACATTTAGGGTAACTAATCTTGTATTTAACTTACTAGTGTCCTGAATTTTTAATGAGTTTAAATTTGTGCTCTATTGCACACCCTTTAAACTGAAACTTTATTTTTTAGAGAAATTTTGTGCTGTTTGTATAAAAAATACTTTTATAAAACTCTGAATGTTATTTTGGGAAATTTGGTACTGGAAGTGTATGATTGCGATCAATATTTAAGAAAATAGGTAGGAATTAAGGAAACAGGAAGGAAATATTAAGGAAATTTCAGTCATATATTGAATAATGTGTGTTTCCTCCCCTGATAATGAAGACCATGAAGAAAGTCATAGAGAAGGTAATTATAATTTTAAGAAATTTTTAAAATGGTATAATCATGTGAGATTGTGTTGAAAATATTCTATTGCGAAATGTGAATTGAAATTTTTATTATACAACACAACGAATTATTATTTGATTTGTTTACGCATACGAATACATTACGCATACGCATACGAATGCATTAACAGGAAAAAAAAAACATTTTACTCAGTAACCTTTTGAAATTATGTAACTTAAAAATATTTTTATGATAGATTGGGATCTGACTACGAAGATCAGATTGCAGTTTTCTTAACCCACCGGGCGGCTCGCATTCAAATCTATTTACGTCTCGAAAACTGCAGTAAAAATTAACCATGTTTACAATTTTTTTTTCATTTAGTGTGAACCAAAATTGTCCTGAAAACGGCCTTTGTTAGATTTTCTTCCCCCCTTCTTTTAGGGCGATCAACAAGTGGTTTCACTTAAGTGATGGTTTCCTACTGTCCTTTGATTACCGCCTAGAGGCGAGTAAGCAGATGGGCTGCTTTTGCCCTTACGGAGGAAGGAACACGTTTTGTGGCCATGCTTTGGTTAGACGAAAAAAGATATTTTTTTCTGGAAATCCAAAACAGAGAAGGAAGTTTTGTATTGCCTTGTTACTAATTTTGTGCATATTTCTAATCTTAATTGCTTATCAGAGCCGTGCCAAGATAATTTTTCACCTGAGGCAGAAAGGTCAATGCGCGTCCATATAAATATAAAAATAGCTACACTTGTATTAAGCAAAAGTAATTGTATTAAATCAAAATGTCATAACTCTTATAGCATAATTATACCATAATTCTTAAAGTATTTTTTAATCGTAGTTTTATAAATTCAGAGAAATAATGTAGCCAATTATTTATAATTTTCAAATGAAAACGTTAAAAAATTCGTTTTTGATAAATAAGAAATAACACTGAAATGCATATTGCATTAATTTCCAGGTTTTCTTGCAATTTTTTTGGTTTGTTTTATTGATTTAAGTTTGACGAAGCCTATTTCCTCTAATAATTAAGGTAATTTTCGAATTCGTATAACCAATTTGGCGCCTCTTCTAGTGACTCACATGAGCCCGGCTTTGTTGCTTTTTAAGTATAAATGTTATTGATTTTTATTGCGTTTCGGTATTTTAATGTACGTTTATAAAATGTTAATTTGTTTTTATATGCATATTTCAGTAACATAATCTTACGACTAGTGAGACAGTGTAGTTTAACTAATTTTCTGCTTTTGATTCACGTTATCGAGCTTTAACGCTAAGGAAAAATTTATAAGAGGCTTAAAATACCTAATTCCTATTGAAAGCTACATGTAATTGATAATTAAATTACTATTAAAATAACAAACACATGCTCAGTGTCAGTCATTTCGACATAATGTTTGTAATTCATTTTACCACAAATTTATTTCGTTTATCTTGTTTCATATTTATAAAAGATGAGTTTACCTTTATCGCATTTATTGGTTGATAGAAGTTATGAAATATTGAATATTTTGAAACAAATTTCAGTTATAATAACCTTATTAAAAATTTTCTACATATAGACAAGAAGTCACAGATACCTCTCAGTTTCCGAACTAAATTACATGGTAATGAAATTCGGTGCATTTTCATATGATTATTTTTGACAGAAAGAGTTACCTTACGTTAATCACAAAAGAACATTGTTTTGATTCTTAATGAAATATAGCACTTATATTAAATGGCTAAAATTCATTGTTAGGAAAATCTCGCTCTAAAAAATTAGACACTTTTACCTTTCAAAGTGGAATTTTTGTGGTTTTCTCTGTGCATAATGTGGGCGCGAGTAAGTTTTTCTTAGAATGTCCTCCACGGAGGCATTCATCCCTTTAGGCAGATAGCTCTCGCGTGCTTTGAAGGAAAAATAAAGCAAACCAAAACAAAAGCTTCAAAATTGGTGTTTAATTTTTTTTGGGGTTCAAATACGCAAATTACTTCTTGATCTCAATTCACATTATCAAATGTTATTATTTAAATAAATAAAAGCAAGCTGAGGATTTCCATTTAAATTGTTTGTTTTAAAATAAAAAATAAGAACAGTAAGTTTTGAATAAATCTTGTCAACATCAAGCAGGGACAGGAATATGCCAATGTAAAATTTAATATTAGGCCAAAAAGAAACGCTTTGACGTAGATTTTGGATAAAACTTAATCAAATTCGCAGGTAGTCAGAGACAGGCCTTTCTTCAGTAGAGAGAAAAAAATGTTTCTGAAGTATTTGTGTATTTATTACATAAATGTTTTAATGCTTCCATAGCACTGCTAATCGATAAAATTTATTTTATGAAAAGTAGGAAGTTTGCTTTTAAAATTCCGATTTTTCAACTTTTTCAGTGACATATGTGGCATCGAAAAACACGTCTGGCCAGGAGGCAGATTAATGGCTGAAAAATTCTTAGAATTTAAAGAGGCATCGAACAAGAAAATTTCGGGATGGCGAAATTCTAAGAATTTGGCACTTGACAACGGCAAAAGTTTTAGAATGTAGAGAGCTACAGAATTTCGGCAGGGCAAAATATTTTAAATTTATAGAACATCGGTCAGTAGAATTAAGATCCCACAGCGATTGCACTGAGAAACAAATCGACCTGCTCCTCGATTATGCGGATGGACGCAGATTAACTTCTGAAAGCTCAGCGAAGCAAGAGCTATACATAATGCAGCTATTTACGATTTCTGCTATAATAAACTGAAATTTAATATAATAATTTAACACTATATATCAGTTTACGAAAACATGATGATACTTTTGAGAAATTTTCTTTAATTCCCCAGTACACTAAAAAAAAAAAAAAAAAAAAAAAAAAAAAAAAAAAAAAAAGTACAATAGATTATATAATGATATTACTAACAAAATGATGTCGATGACGCATTTAATTTTTATCTTTTTATTTATCTAAATAAACATGTCATTGAGTTTTCCATAACTTATAGTTTTGCAAATTAAAAATGTTCAATAATATAATTATGTGATTATGGTATTATTGGTATGGTGCTATTCAAGGCAAAGCACACGAGGGTTATCTACCTAAATGGAGAGATGCTTTCGTGGAGGACTTTCTAAGGGAAACTGGCTCGTATACACGTTATACATGGGGAAAACCACGAAAACGACCATGCAGCCAGCCCGTTCGGGGGATTCGAACCTCGGACCGAACTACCAATGTTCAGCGTCTTTACCGCTCGGCGGCTGGTGGGTAATATATGATTATGAAAGCTGTGTAAAAGAAGAAACATTCTTGCACATTCGTCAGGCAGCATACGATGGGCACCTGCTTGAGGAAAAGGATGCGTTTGTAGATGACTTTTTCAGAGAAACTGGTTTGATATATCAACCTAAAATTCACCAAAATACCAAGCAACGAACGCATTCGCCGGAATTCAAACTTAGGCAAAACTACCAGTGTTCAGTTGCAAAAGAGAATTAACAACATAAACAGGCAACATGTCTGAAATTAGTATTTATTGCATCCATCAGTGATATGATTTTCTGATATAATTTAATGGAATATCACTGTAAAAAAATGGGAATCTTTTTTTTTTTTTTTTTTTTTTTTTTTAAAGGAGATTTTTTTTGCGCTTTGTTTTGAACATTTGGTTGAAATGCAAATTAAATATTTACAAATGCAGAATATTGGATAGTTATTGATGATTTCGAGATTCAGTTTCTGAAATCCATTTCATGTGTCATTTTCTTAAAAAGGTGATACTGAAACCAACTTTCGAGGAGTAAAATGATTACTAGAAAAGAGTTTCCGATTTCTTTCATTCTTTTATTCCCATTATAAATTTGTCCCGTAGTTCTTAGAACATTCTTCTATCCGTAAGTGATGATTTGCTTTCCGAGAAAATTTTCTGAAAGGAATAAATTACTTAGTCTTCAAACCATGGGAAAATCTTGCCATCGCCGGTACTTAATTCCCTTCATTTACTGAGATAACCTGCTTTGTTATAAGTATGGTACTTGTTTTCTGATTTTTACTGAATTTGCATGCTCAAAGCTATCTAAATAAAGAAACGCTATTGTAAATATCAGGGTATGAGTACATATATGAAAGGGTTATATATTTTTCAGAATTCCCCTATGAGCTGTTTATTCTTAGGGCAGAAAGAGGAAAAAGCTTGCATACATCGCCATTCCCGGAAACTAGACAGTACCGAAAACATTACTAGACAGTCCGGTTTAACAGACAATAGAGTTTATCTGATTCCTAGTTGTAAAAGCTGACAGTTATAAATTGTTATGTTCATGGCGACCTTCAGAAGGCATGAAATTACTTCAAAAGTTCCGCTGCTATAAATTTTCAGGCTGCAATTTTGTTCCTTTAAAGTTTCGAAAATACCTATTTTTTAAGTATTTTTCGGTACTTATATTAATATTGATACAAATAATATAGAAAGCACCAAACGTAGCTATGATGTATTTCAATTTGTCCTTAGTATTTTATCACATATAGTATTAATACTTTGTCTACACGTTTCTAATGTTTCACCATAGTAAGCCTTCTCTTTCCGAATGTATTCAGTTCCTTTTCGCTTTCGTTTTCTGCTTCTTCTTCTTCTTTTTTTTTTTTTAATTTAATTTATTTATTTATTTAATGTTACCATATCCTGAGTTTTACTCTAGCTATTAACTAGAGTATCTACTAGGTAGCATTCATTATAGTACATTCATTATATTCATATAGCTACTAGCTAGCATTCATTACAGTACAAAAACTAATATAGCTTGTCAATATCAACACATTTTTATCTTCAATAAAATCCACTAATTCGATTGATGCTGTAAAAATTACAATTTAATACTTTAGCCAATTATTCTGATTATAGTGATTTAAATTCGATTTTAGGCAACATATGCATTCTTTCAGAAAACGCGATATATTGAGCACCGCTGTTACAAGTAAATACTCTACATTCAACCGTTTCATAATATGTAAATGTAGCATAACTTCTTTTCGAGTGCTTGCACTGAGAGTCTCCTTCAAGTAAACCTTAATGGAACTTTATTTCATGAAAATTTAGAAGTATTATAAAAGCCTCAGAATTATTTCCATTGCAAACATTTATGAATTATGCAGAAAAATATATAAGAAAAACATCAATTAGAAACTATTATCGAATATACATTTCATGACAGTAGTAAAACATTTTTTCAGTACCGACGGTATTAAAAAGCTCAATATTGTGATAAGCTAAATAAAATAAAACGGCATTAAAAGTTTAATATTGTGATAAATAAAAGTATACTAATCTATAACACTCATTTGATATTTTTGCCATTAGAACTATAATGTAATTCTAACCGTTAAAGTATAACATTGTATTTGTATTAACTAAAATTATAATTGTAATTTCAATTAAATTTATCAGTACTTGTTGTTTCCTGCACCTTGAGGGAGACGCATTATTATTATTATTTTTTTTTTCTATTATATAAAATACTGTCCTCAGAAAAAAATGTCTCTAGACATGATTCTGCTCCAAAATTAATGGATGAGGTGAACAGAAATAATCTTGGAACAGCCTTTGGGCAAGTGCTGCGAGTATGCGAAATGTAAGACTGTAATTAAACTTCGAAAATCCTGGAGACTACACTTTCTTAGAATATTGCCATTCGACAAATTATAAGACCTTCCATTTATCTTTAAAGTTTAAGCTATCTGTTATTGACTGAGAAAAGCTGGTTATCCATTGTAGTTAAAACTACAACTAATGCAGTTATAATTGTAATTGTGCCGCCCAGATGGTATAGTGGTTAGGGAAGCCTGACTGCGATACCGAAGGGCCTGGGTTCGAATCCCGGAGAAGGCATGGCTTTAACTGTTCGTCCTTTCATAGGAGGCGATGATCCCACATATTAGATGCCTCCATAATAAAGTGACTGCAACTTCTGGCCTTGTATAGACTAATGGAATGTGTTTCACTGTAACTGTTCACAGTCTGCCTTTGGGGAAAAAATAATAATAACAATTGTAATACAATGATTGTTCGAATTACAATATAACTTCAAAAGCAATTAGATTTTTCGCTCAGCAGAGTAATAAGTCGTCTTTTGAATACTACTAGTTCAAATCGGATGCCCATTTTGGCAAACAATCTAAATGTTTAGATAGCTCCGTGGTTTCCTTATGTGTAACATGAATACAAATCATTTTATTTTAGAAAGTTCTCTATGAGTACATCATTCTTCTTAAACGTTTCGTTGCATTCAATTAAGTAAAGATCTTTTTCTGCTTTTATTAACGGGTGATGTGAACATGAGCCAGTTTCCCTTAGAAAGTCCTCCACAGAAGCATCTTTGCAGTCTTTACAGTAATCCAAATAATATGACAATCACAGGTGCATAAGAAAATTGTACTTTTATTTGTTCTTACGTGAAACAATCATGGAAAATAGTTCATGCAAGTTCATGCAAGTAACTGAATAATGCATTTTAACTATTTATGGAAAATGTATGTTATGTTGAATAAAAGACCAATTCGTAAATTTTTTTTTCCAATGGCAGGTAGTAGCCGTTTATAGACATTGATCACTACTAAGGCAGGGCATGTTATTAAGGAGGGAACTAATACGTGGACCAGCGTTGCCACCTATGAAGAGGACGAAGAAAT
Source organism: Stegodyphus dumicola (assembly GCF_044657685.1). Taxonomy (NCBI): domain Eukaryota; kingdom Metazoa; phylum Arthropoda; class Arachnida; order Araneae; family Eresidae; genus Stegodyphus; species Stegodyphus dumicola. The sequence goes on along the minus strand of NC_140779.1, from coordinate 27,978,890 downwards.
TACATTCATGCCCTATCCGGGATTCGAACCCAGGCTCTTCGGTACGGCAACCAGAGTCACGAACCGCTTTACTGTCTGGGCGGTAATTCATAATAAATGGATTTAGTAAAATGTCTAATACACACAGCAATTAAGCATACTGATTGCTGATCAGAATCCTTTTTTACCAGCTAAAGCAATAGGTTGGATAAAATTATGAGGCTTAGTTTAGTCCTTGATGATCTCCTTTCTGAAAAGAGACCCACCAGCGGCCGAGCGGTAAAGTCGCTGAACACTGGTAGTTCGGTCCGAGGTTCGAATCTCGCGAACGGGCTGGCTGTTTTCGTGGTTTTCCCCATGTGTAACGTGTATACGAGCCAGTTTCCCTTAGAAAGTCCTCCACGAAGGCATCCCTCCTCATAGGCAGATAGCCCTAGTGTGCTTTGCCATAATTAAATAAACCAAACCAAACCTTTCTGAAAAGAAAAGGATAAATGTAATTTTTATGATTTATTTCTTGTGTAATGTAAACAAGACAAGCGTCCCGTAACAAATCCTTTGCGAAAACATCCCTTTGCACTGGTATAAACTCTTTGCTTGCTTTCCCTTAATCTTGTAATTTAAGTTCACATGTATATCGAAGATCATAAACATACATATTTGCTTACTAACATTATGTGCATTTCGGTCTATATAAAATATTTCCTTTAAATAAACTCCTATTTATGCTGGTACCACAAACTACAATATATGTAAGATGATTCAGAAGACATGACAGAAAATATTAATATTTTTCTTATAGGTGATTATCCCGTTGTATTATTTAAAAACTCATTATCCAAAATGCAGAAACATTTTGAATATAATATTATTTACTGCAATTTTCAAAAATTATCACGATTTCCTTAGCCTATGTCACTGAAATTATAAGGGGCAGTTGTTTTTCTGATTAAATAGTTACAATCATCTGCTGCGCAATTTTAATTAAGAGGTCATTACAATTGCATTGTAATTTTTATTAGATTATATAATTACAGTTATACTGTTTATTCAATTAGATTTCACAATTAAAATGCAATTATAATTAAAATGCATATGAGTAAATTGTATATGTAATTAAAAATTGTTACGTTGTAATTGCAAGATAATTGCATAATATTATTCCAATTACTATGTGTTTTCAATTGCATTCTGTAATTACATTTGCAATTAAGATCATGATTTTCCTGGGCTACGTAACTGCTTTTATCAGAAACAATTGCTATCCTAATTACATTATTATAATTACTTACTGGAGTTACAATGACAGTCTAATTGTAATTAGATTATATGATTGCAGTTGCATTGAATATGAAATTGGATTTCACAAATATAGAGTAATTGTAATTTAAATGAAATTACGTAAATTGTAATTGTAATTAAAAAAAACAGCTACTTTTTAACTATAACTACTTAGTAATTGCATAATTTTATTACAATTGCATAATACACTTAGAATTACAATTATCATCATAATTTCACTATGTTAAGTAATTCTAATTATCAGAGACAATTACTTTCCTAATTACGTAGTTATAATTACCAACTGCAATTGCAGTTAAAATTACGTTATAATTAGCTAATATTACCGTAGTTGTGATTAGATGAAATAAAATTTTTAATTGTAATTAGATTATATAATTATAATGTTTGTGATTATCATTGCATTGTAATTGTAAGACTTAAGAATTAAAATGCAATTACATACATTATTGTTGCATTTAAAAAGTACTTACTTTCTAATTGTAATTGCGAAGCTAATTACAATTGCAATATAATTGAAATCACATATTTCAAAATATTGTTTCAGTTTCTTGCAATTTTAATTTTAATTCCAATTACATTTTGCCAAACTACATCTAAAATTTGGAGAATAATTAGGCTGGAAAATGAAAATTCTCTTTACATTTATATATAAACATTTAAGTTTACTATAGCTGGTATAAGCACAGAACAGCTGGAAGTTTTGAACGAGCTATTTATTTCGAACTGTTATTCAAAACCTAACGATGAAACCCATTTGCCCCTAGCGAATAGATAGTTTCCTCTCCTCAATTACCTCCCGCAGAGAAAAATTATCACCTGTCAGTTTACATTAAGAGCAGTGAGGGGAGGGCATTCTGAGACAGGCCGTATATATGCTGCTTTGCCGTTTCGTGCCAAAATTTAGGTTTACGTATATATGCTGCCTTGCGCCATGAGGGCCAAAATATTTGGACGCATATATGCTGCCTTGCCGCTATGAGAGCCATTATTTTCGAACGCATATATACGGCCTTGCCGCCTGGAGAGTTAATTCTTAGCTTACTGTTTGCTTCAGTGTGGGCAGTATGTAAAAAACATTAGCAATCGAGAAAATGGAGCTCTTATTTCGGATTTAATTACTTGGGGAATGATTGATTATATAAAAGTTTATACGAGTTCTTACTTCGTAATAAGAACAAGGAAGTTTATTTTGCAGATACCGTTGTTGTGTATCCAGCCTAAGGCAGATATTCCTAATATGCTTTACTGTACTTAATTACATTCAGTTGTAAGTAGTTTCTTTAGGTATATATTTTCACTCGGGACAGGAAGTTGTCTGTGCCGCCGTCAGATTTTGAGAACTTGCCATTTTACGGGTTCTACTGTATTTCGTAATTAGCACCAGTTGCTGTTGGTCTACGCAGGTCGGATTTTTTAAATTGCAATATTCAACTGTATATGGTTGCAGTGAGGCACGATTAAACTGAGATTCGTATGTCTTGCTTTCAGCAGACAGGTTTTCATCGTTGATTTGATGATATGCGTTAGATGTTCTTTGAGGTGAAGCAGAATTATCCATGGGTAGAGGAATGTTAACTGAAATCGGCGATAACGGCTGCACATTGCATTACAAAAAATTAGCGATGCCAGCTCGCGGCGCCGTATTCGGGTTCGTATGACTCTCACTGTTGAGCTCAGAGCTTGCGAGCGAGAAACCTTCACAGTTCACGTCCAAGCTGTTCAACTTGCCTGTCAGGATGGTATCAGTGTCTCTTGGATGGCAGAACGATTCTCAAAGAGTTGTGTTATAACAGCTGTTTTACCGGAAGCAACTTGCAGCGATGTCGTTCTACGTGGCGAGCAAAGCTGACACAGACTATAATGACTTTTGAGGCATTTTAATCGTTAGGCTTACTATTTGACAGAAAGGTACAGGTCCGAGCTAGGCCACCATCTCTGTAGTACTATAGCTTACCGAAGTAATGTTGTATCTAGATAATTGTTATGATTTTGCTCTAATTTGAAAAGTATAGAGGGATGAGTTCTATGGTCTCGAAACCCTCATCACCTAACCCCAGCTCTCTCGAGAATTTTGGCTTGCCGTGTATCTTGAGGGCCTAACTTCGGCACAGAGACTATACGATGACCAACATCAACGCCTTCTTTAGAATTTCAACACGAACGCTATCCGGCAGTCAGCGTAGAATGAATAACTTCAGTAAATGACTTGACTATGTGATCTAACTTATTTCCTATTTGTGGTTTTATTTAAGTATATTATATGTTGTTTTATCTTGGTGATCTGTAGATATTTATGATAATGTCCGTGATGACCGAATTGTGATGCGAGTATATTTCTTCTCAGTAAAACATGTAAGTTGTGCTGACAATATTTTTCGTCAAGAAAAAACTAATGATATTTTCTAAATTGTCGCTGTATTGCGTTGGTGTATCTCAAACTGCAATGTTAAGGTTAGCTAGAGATGGAAAATCATAAATTGTCTTTGAAAAATGATTAGTATTATTACAGTTTCATTCATGGTGGTGTGCATTAAAGTTTTTAGAGATTATAAGTCAATCGGTCAAGTTAGGATATTGTCTGGAGGTTCAGCAAAATAGGACTTATAGGGTTTTTATACAGAATATAAATGGTGACTAAAACGAATTCTCGTGCGGTACCTGGAATGTTGTGAATAGCTTGAGTATCCATAATTAACAGCTGTGTATTCGGTGCATGGTAGTGGAAAATGAAATGTATAATCATGATAACAATTCCACCATGTATAGTATGTCTCATTCTTTTGAGATCTCATCTATACAATTCATATTACAGAGTTTTCTGTATTAAGGCTATCCTGGGTTTTGTGTCCTGACCCACATTTAACGTAACTCAGATCAAGGTGATATATCTCTGAGTAATGATACTGTAACTGACAGTTTTAGGGTATAGGGAAACGTGATCCTTAGAGATTCATTTCTTCACTCTAAAAAAAAAGGTAGAGGAGGTATTTCAGGTCGTAATTGTTTTCAATATATTCTATAGATACCAGCTGAATTAGAAATAAGGGCTGCATGGTTGCCTTAGTTTGTCTTTTGATCAGCTGAGTAATTCTATCAGCTGGAAAACCCTTGCCTTGAATTTAGTTAAATGAGCAGTTTTATTAGCTGAAATATTCTTGCTCTGAAGAGCATCTCTAAACTTTACCATGCATGTATGAGAGGGAAGCTCTCAAAGAAAAACTTCATCTGCTGTTTTGACTTTTGAGCTCAATATACCTTACTCAACATTCTGTTTTTTATAAATAGGAAAGTTAGCTTCTTCTGATTCATTTCTGAGTTAGTTAGAACTTTTATAAATTTTTCGTTACGTCGGCTGAGAAAAAAGTCAATTTTAACAAATTTTCTAAGTAATTAACCACATGAAGTCGTCATCAGGCTTAATCAAACAGGCGAGTCATAAATAAATTCAATTGTGGCAGTTGTTCCTCAATAAACTGTGCTAAGTTACATTTAGCTGAGACTAATCACCTGAAAATTCTAAGCTGAGCTATTATATTCTTGAAACCACGTAAATATTTAACAGTAAGATTTTTTTATCTATGTGTAATCAATAAATTTCAAAACTAGCACCTTTTTAAGTTTCTTTTTTATAAATCTGGAGAAAAATAATAAATTTGTATCATTAATAAGTACTCCGTTTTAAGTATAGGCCCATTTAGGGTAACTAATCTTGTATTTAACTTACTAGTGTCCTGAATTTTTAATGAGTTTAAATTTGTGCTCTATTTCACACCCTTTAAACTTAAACTTTATTTTTTAGAGAAATTTTGTGCTGCTTGTATAAAAAGTACTTTTATAAAACTCTGAATGTTATTTTGGGAAATTCGGTACTGGAAGTGTATGATTGCGATCAATATTTAAGAAAATAGGTAGGAATTAAGGAAACAGGAAGGAAATATTAAGAAAATTTCAATCATATATTGAATAATGTGTGTTTCCTCCCCAGATAATGAAGACCATGAAGAAAGTCATAGAGAAGGTAATTATAATTTTAAGAAATTTTCAAAATGGTATAATCATGTGAAATTATGTTTAAAACAATCTATTGCGAAATGTGAATTGAAATTTTTATTATACAACACAACGAATTATTATTTGATTTGTTTATGCATACGAATACGTTGTAAAATCTTTTTTTTTATACATTTAAGCCCATGAAATTTATAAAACATTGGTATTTTCTTTCACCGTTTATACAGTCAGTTCAGTGCTTCAATGTACAAAGTTTTATATGGCCTGAATTATGTCATGGAAGATGCTCTACTATTGAAGAATGTAATTAAAACTTTTGGGGATAGTTTTTATATGTTGAAGGATAATTAACCATTTATGATGTTTTTTAAATGCATTATTTTTAGCACTGAATCAGGTATTATCAATTTCTCTTCAGGCATACTGTATTGACAATGTAGATGTTATTGCCACATTATTTACCAAAACTAAATATTATATCAAGACTTATAAGATAGCAATTGATCGAAAATCTTTCGCAATTATAACTTGAAAAATCACGTCTCGCCTTTATTAAGGAAGCGGACAATACTTCACTTGGAGTTACATTTTGAACAGTAATATTACCTTAATCATAATGCAGATATATATCATTAACAGGAAAAAAAAACATTTTAATCAGTAACCTTTTGAAATTATGTAACTTAAAAATAATTTTATGATAGATTGACTACGAAGATCAGATTGCAGTTTTCTTAATTCTTAGCTTACAGTTTGATTCAGTGTGGGCAGTATGTAAAAAACATTAGCAATCGAGAAAATGGAGCTCTTATTTCGGATTTAATTACTTGGGGAATGAATGATTGGATAAAAGTTTATACGAGTTCTTACTTCTTAATAAGAACAGGGAAGTTTATTTTCCAGATACCGTTGTAGTGTATCCAGCCCAAGGCAGATATTCCTAATATGCTTTACTGTACTTTATTACATTCAGTTCTAAGTAGTTTCTTCAGGTATATATATTCACTCGGGTCAGGAAGTTGTCTGTGCAGGCCGTCAGATTTTGAGAACTTGCCATTTTACGGGTTCTACTGTATTTCGTAATGAGCACCAGTTGCTGTTGGTCTACGCAGGTCGGATTTCTTAAATTGCAATGTTCAACTGTATATGGTCGCAGTGAGGCACGATTAAACTGAGATCCGTATGTCTTGCTTTCAGCAGACAGGTTTTCATCGTTGAGTTGATGATATGGGTTAGATGTTGGTTGAGGTGAAGCAGAATTATCCATAGGTAGAGGAATGCTAACTGAAATCGGCCATAACGGCTGCACATTGCATTACAAAAAATTAGCGATGCCAGCTCGCGGCGCCGTATTCGGGTTCATATGACTCTCACTGTTGAGCTCAGAGCTTGCGAGCGAGAAACCTTCACAGTTCACGTCCAAGCTGTTCGAGTGGCCTGTCAGGATGGGATCAGTGCCTCTTGGATGGCAGAACGATTCTCAGAGTTGTGTTATAACAGCTGTTTTACCGGAAGCAACTTGGAGCGATGTCGTTCTACGTGGCGAGCAAAGCTGACACAGACTATAATGACTTTTGAGGCATTTTAATCGTTAGGCTTACTATTTGACAGAAAGATACAGGTCCGAGCTAGGCAACCATCTCTGTAGTACTATAGCTTACCGAAGTAATGCTGTATCTAGATAATTGTTATGATTTTGCTCTAATTTGAAAAGTATAAAGGGATGAGTTCTATGGTCTCGAAACCCTCATCTCCTAACCCCAGCACTCTCGAGAATTTTGGCTTGCCGTGTATCTTGAGGGCCTAACTTCGGCACAGAGACTATACGATGACCAACATCAACGCCTTCTTTAGGATTTCAACACGAACGCTATCCGGCAGTCAGCGTAGAATGAATAACTTCAGTAAATGACTTGACTATGTGATCTAACTCATTTCCTATTTGTGGTTTTATTTAAGTATATTATATGTTGTTTTATCTTGGTGATCTGTAGATATTTATGATAATGTCCGTGATGACCGAATTGTGATGCGAGTATATTTCTTCTCAGTAAAACATGTAAGTTGTGCTGACAATATTTTCCGTCAAGAAAAGACTAATGATATTTTCTAAATTGTCGCTGTATTGCGTTGGTGTATCTGAAACTGCAATGTTAAGGTTAGCTAGATATGGAAAGTCATAAATTGTCTTTGAAAAATGATTAGTATTACTACAGTTTCATTCATGGTGGTGTGCATTAAAGTTTTTAGAGATTATAAGTCAATCGGTCAAGTTAGGATATTGTCTGGAGGTTCAGCAAAATAGGACTTATAGGGTTTTTATACAGAATATAGATGGTGACTAAAACGAATTCTCGTGCGGTACCTGGAATGTTGTGAATAGCTTGAGTATCCATAATTAACAGCTGTGTATTCGGTGCATGGTAGTGGAAAATGAAATGTATAATCATGATAACAATTCCACCATGTATAGTTTGTCTCATTCTTTTGAGATCTCATCTATACAATTCATATTACAGAGTTTTCTGTATTAAGGCTATCCTGGGTTTTGTGTCCTGACCCACATTTAACGCAACTCAGATCAAGGTGATATATCTCTGAGGAATGATACTGTAACTGACATATATAGTGTATAGGGAAACGTGATACTTAGAGATACATTTCTTCACTCTAAAAAAAGGTAGAGGAGGTATTTCAGGTCGTAATTGTTTTCAATATATTCTATAGATACCAGCTGAATTAGAAATAAGGGCTGCATGGTTGCCTTAGTTTGTCTTTTGATCAGCTGAGTAATTCTATCAGCTGGAAAACCCTTGCCTTGAATTTAGTTAAATGAGCAGTTTTATTAGCTGAAACATTCTTGCTCTGAAGAGCATCTCTAAACTTTATCATGCATGTATGAGAGGGAAGCTCTCAAAGAAAAACTTCATCTGCTGTTTTGACTTTTGAGCTCAATATACCTTACTCAACATTCTGTTTTTTATAAATAGGAAAGTTAGCTTCTTCTGATTCATTTCTGAGTTAGTTAGAACTTTTATAAATTTTTCGTTACGTCGGCTGAGAAAAAAGTCAATTTTAACAAATTTTCTAAGTAATTAACCACATGAAGTCGTCATCAGGCTTAATCAAACAGGCGAGTCATAAATAAATTCAATTGTGGCAGTTGTTCCTCAATAAACTGTGCTAAGTTACATTTAGCTGAGACTAATCACCTGAAAATTCTAAGCTGAGCTATTATATTCTTGAAACAACGTAAATATTTAACAGTAAGATTTTTTTATCTATGTGTAATCAATAAATTTCAAAACTAGCACCTTTTTAAGTTTCTTTTTTATAAATCTGGAGAAAAATAATAAATTTGTATCATTAATAAGTACTCCGTTTTAAGTATAGGCCCATTTAGGGTAACTAATCTTGTATTTAACTTACTAGTGTCCTGAATTTTTAATGAGTTTAAATTTGTGCTCTATTTCACACCCTTTAAACTGAAACTTTATTTTTTAGAGAAATTTTGTGCTGCTTGTATAAAAAGTACTTTTATAAAACTCTGAATGTTATTTTGGGAAATTCGGTACTGGAAGTGTATGATTGCGATCAATATTTAAGAAAATAGCTGGAATTAAGGAAACAGGAAGGAAATATTAAGAAAATTTCAGTCATATATTGAATAATGTGTGTTTCCTCCCCAGATAATGAAGACCATGAAGAAAGTCATAGAGAAGGTAATTATAATTTTAAGAAATTTTCAAAATGGTATAATCATGTGAAATTATGTTTAAAACAATCTATTGCGAAATGTGAATTGAAATTTTTATTATACAACACAACGAATTATTATTTGATTTGTTTATGCATACGAATACGTTGTAAAATCTTTTTTTTTATACATTTAAGCCCATGAAATTTATAAAACATTGGTATTTTCTTTCACCGTTTATACAGTCAGTTCAGTGCTTCAATGTACAAAGTTTTATATGGCCTGAATTATGTCATGGAAGATGCTCTACTATTGAAGAATGTAATTAAAACTTTTGGGGATAGTTTTTATATGTTGAAGGATAATTAACCATTTATGATGTTTTTTAAATGCATTATTTTTAGCACTGAATCAGGTATTATCAATTTCTCTTCAGGCATACTGTATTGACAATGTAGATGTTATTGCCACATTATTTACCAAAACTAAATATTATATCAAGACTTATAAGATAGCAATTGATCGAAAATCTTTCGCAATTATAACTTGAAAAATCACGTCTCGCCTTTATTAAGGAAGCGGACAATACTTCACTTGGAGTTACATTTTGAACAGTAATATTACCTTAATCATAATGCAGATATATATCATTAACAGGAAAAAAAAACTTTTTAATCAGTAACCTTTTGAAATTATGTAACTTAAAAATAATTTTATGATAGATTGACTACGAAGATCAGATTGCAGTTTTCTTAATTCTTAGCTTACAGTTTAATTCAGTGTGGGCAGTATGTAAAAAACATTAGCAATCGAGAAAATGGAGCTCTTATTTCGGATTTAATTACTTGGGGAATGAATGATTGGATAAAAGTTTATACCAGTTCTTACTCCTTAATAAGAACAGGGAAGTTTATTTTGCAGATACCGTTGTAGTGTATCCAGCCTAAGGCAGATATTCCTAATATGCTTTACTGTACTTAAGTAGTTTCTTCAGGTATATATATTCACTCGGGTCAGGAACTTGTCTGTGCAGGCCGTCAGATTTTGAGAACTTGCCATTTTACGGGTTCTACTGTATTTCGTAATGAGCACCAGTTGCTGTTGGTCTACGCAGGTCGGATTTCTTAAATTGCAATGTTCAACTGTATATGGTCGCAGTGAGGCACGATTAAACTGAGATCCGTATGTCTTACTTTCAGAAGACAGGTTTTCATCGTTGAGTTGATGATATGGGTTAGATGTTGGTTGAGGTGAAGCAGAATTATCCATAGGTAGAGGAATGCTAACTGAAATCGGCCATAACGGCTGCACATTGCATTACAAAAAATTAGCGATGCCAGCTCGCGGCGCCGTATTCGGGTCCGTATGACTCTCACTGTTGAGCTCAGAGCTTGTGAGCGAGAAACCTTCAGAGTTCACGTCCAAGCTGTTCGACTTGCCTGTCAGGATGGGATCAGTGTCTCTTGGATGGCAGAACGATTCTCAAAGAGTTGTGTTATAACAGCTGTTTTACCGGAAGCAACTTGGAGCGATGTCGTTCTACGTGGCGAGCAAAGCTGACACAGACTATAATGACGTTTGAGGCATTTTAATCGTTAGGCTTAATATTTGACAGAAAGGTACAGGTCCGAGCTAGGCCACCATCTCTGTAGTACTATAGCTTACCGAAGTAATGCTGTATCTAGATAATTGCTATGATTTTGCTCTAATTTGAAAAGTATAGAGGGATGAGTTCTATGGTCTCGAAACCCTCATCACCTAACCCGAGCTCTCTCGAGAATTTTGGCTTGCCGTGTATCTTGAGGGCCTAACTTCGGCACAGAGACTATACGATGACCAACATCAACGCCTTCTTTAGAATTTCAACACGAACGCTATCCGGCAGTCAGCGTAGAATGAATAATTTCAGTAAATGACTTGACTATGTGATCTAACTCATTTCCTATTTGTGGTTTTATTTAAGTATATTATATGTTGTTTTATCTTGGTGATCTGTAGATATTTATGATAATATCCTTGATGACCGAAATGTGATGCGAGTATATTTCTTCTCAGTAAAACATGTAAGTTAAGCTGACAATAATTTCCGTCAAGGAATGACTAATGATATTTTCTAAATTGTCGCTGTATTGCGTTGGTGTATCTCAAACTGCAATGTTAAGGTTAGCTAGAGATGGAAATTCATAAATTGTCTTTGAAAAATGATTAGTATTATTACAGTTTCATTCATGGTGGTGTGCATTAAAGTTTTTAGAGATTATAAGTCAATCGGTCAAGTTAGGATATTGTCTGGAGGTTCAGCAAAATAGGACTTATAGGGTTTTTATACAGAATATAGATGGTGACTAAAACGAATTCTCGTGCGGTACCTGGAATGTTGTGAATAGCTTGAGTATCCATAATTAACAGCTGTGTATTCGGTGCATGGTAGTGGAAAATGAAATGTATAATCATGATAACAATTCCACCATGTATAGTATGTCTCATTCTTTTGAGATCTCATCTATACAATTCATATTACAGAGTTTTCTGTATTAAGGCTATCCTGGGTTTTGTGTCCTGACCCACATTTAACGCAACTCAGATCAAGGTGATATATCTCTGAGGAATGATACTGTAACTGACATATATAGTGTATAGGGAAACGTGATACTTAGAGATACATTTCTTCACTCTAAAAAAAGGTAGAGGAGGTATTTCAGGTCGTAATTGTTTTCAATATATTCTATAGATACCAGCTGAAATAAGGGCTGCATGGTTGCCTTAGTTTGTCTTTTGATCAGCTGAGTCATTCTATCAGCTGGAAAACCCTTGCCTTGAATTTAGTTAAATGAGCAGTTTTATTAGCTGAAACATTCTTGCTCTGAAGAGCATCTCTAAACTTTACCATGCATGTATGAGAGGGAAGCTCTCAAAGAAAAACTTCATCTGCTGTTTTGACTTTTGAGCTCAATATACCTTACTCAACATTCTGTTTTTTATAAATAGGAAAGTTAGCTTCTTCTGATTCATTTCTGAGTTAGTTAGAACTGTTATAAATTTTTCGTTACGTCGGCTGAGAATAAAGTCAATTTTAACAAATTTTCTAAGTAATTAACCACATGAAGTCGTCATCAGGCTTAATCAAACAGGCGAGTCATAAATAAATTCAATTGTGGCAGTTGCTCCTCAATAAACTGTGCTAAGTTACATTTAGCTGAGACTAATCACCTGAAAATTCTAAGCTGAGCTATTATATTCTTGAAACCACGTAAATATTTAACAGTAAGATTTTTTTATCTATGTGTAATCAATAAATTTCAAAACTAGCACCTTTTTGAGTTTCTTTTTTATAAATCTGGAGAAAAATAATAAATTTGTATCATTAATAAGTACTCCTTTTTAAGTATAGGCCCATTTAGGGTAACTAATCTTATATTTAACTTACTAGTGTCCTGAATTTTTAATGAGTTTAAATTTGTGCTCTATTTCACACCCTTTAAACTGAAACTTTATTTTTTAGAGAAATTTTGTGCTGCTTGTATAAAAAGTACTTTTATAAAACACTGAATGTTATTTTGGGAAATTCGGTACTGGAAGTGTATGATTGCGATCAATATTTAAGAAAATAGGTAGGAATTAAGGAAACAGGAAGGAAATATTAAAAAAATTTCAGTCATATATTGAATAATGTGTGTTTCCTCCCCAGATAATGAAGACCATGAAGAAAGTCATAGAGAAGGTAATTATAATTTTAAGAAATTTTCAAAATGGTATAATCATGTGAAATTATGTTTAAAATAATCTATTGCGAAATGTGAATTGAAATTTTTATTATACAACACAACGAATTATTATTTGATTTGTTTATGCATACGAATACGTTGTGAAATCTTTTTTTTAAAAATTTTACGCCCTTGAAATTTATAAAACATTGGTATTTTCTTTCACCGTTTATACAGTCAGTTCAGTGCTTCAATGTACAAAGTTTTATATGGCCTGAATTATGTCATGGAAGATGCTCTGCTATTGAAGAATGTAATTAAAACTTTTGGGGATAGTTTTTATATGTTGAAGGATAATTAACCATTTATGATGTTTTTTAAATGCATTATTTTTAGCACTGAATCAGGTATTATCAATTTCTCTTCAGGCATACTGTATTGACAATGTAGATGTTATTGCCACATTATTTACCAAAACTAAATATTATATCAAGACTTATAAGATAGCAATTGATCGAAAATCTTTCGCAATTATAACTTGAAAAATCACGTCTCGCCTTTATTAAGGAAGCGGACAATACTTCACTTGGAGTTACATTTTGAACAGTAATATTACCTTAATCATAATGCAGATATATATCATTAACAGGAAAAAAAAACTTTTTAATCAGTAACCTTTTGAAATTATGTAACTTAAAAATAATTTTATGATAGTTTGACTACGAAGATCAGATTGCAGTTTTCTTAATTCTTAGCTTACAGTTTGATGATTCAGTGTGGGCAGTATGTAAAAAACATTAGCAATCGAGAAAATGGAGCTTTTATTTCGGATTTAATTACTTGGGGAATGATTGATTGGATAAAAGTTTATACGAGTTCTTACTTCTTAATAAGAACAGGGAAGTTTATTTTGCAGATACCGTTGTAGTGTATCCAGCCTAAGGCAGATATTCCTAATATGCTTTACTGTACTTAATTACATTCAGTTCTAAGTAGTTTCTTCAGGTATATATATTCACTCGGGTCAGGAACTTGTCTGTGCAGGCCGTCAGATTTTGAGAACTTGCCATTTTACGGGTTCTACTGTATTTCGTAATGAGCAGCAGTTGCTGTTGGTCTACGCAGGTCGGATTTCTTAAATTGCAATGTTCAACTGTATATGGTCGCAGTGAGGCACGATTAAACTGAGATCCGTATGTCTTGCTTTCAGCAGACAGTTTTTCATCGTTGAGTTGATGATATGGGTTAGATGTTGGTTGAGGTGAAGCAGAATTATCCATAGGTAGAGGAATGCTAACTGAAATCGGCCATAACGGCTGCACATTGCATTACAAAAAATTAGCGATGCCAGCTCGCGGCGCCGTATTCGGGTTCGTATGACTCTCACTGTTGAGCTCAGAGCTTGTGAGCGAGAAACCTTCACAGTTCACGTCCAAGCTGTTCGACTTGCCTGTCAGGATGGGATCAGTGTCTCTTGGATGGCAGAACGATTCTCAAAGAGTTGTGTTATAACAGCTGTTTTACCGGAAGCAACTTGGAGCGATGTCGTTTACGTGGCGAGCAAAGCTGACACAGACTATAATGACGTTTGAGGCATTTTAATCGTTAGGCTTAATATTTGACAGAAAGGTACAGGTCCGAGCTAGGCCACCATCTCTGTAGTACTATAGCTTACCGAAGTAATGCTGTATCTAGATAATTGCTATGATTTTGCTCTAATTTGAAAAGTATAGAGGGATGAGTTCTATGGTCTCGAAACCCTCATCACCTAACCCCAGCTCTCTCGAGAATTTTGGCTTGCCGTGTATCTTGAGGGCCTAACTTCGGCACAGAGACTATACGATGACCAACATCAACGCCTTCTTTAGAATTTCAACACGAACGCTATCCGGCAGACAGCGTAGAATGAATAATTTCAGTAAATGACTTGACTATGTGATCTAACTCATTTCCTATTTGTGGTTTTATTTAAGTATATTATATGTTGTTTTATCTTGGTGATCTGTAGATATTTATGATAATGTCCTTGATGACCGAAATGTGATGGGAGTATATTTCTTCTCAGTAAAACATGTAAGTTATGCTGACAATAATTTCCGTCAAGAAAAGACTAATGATATTTTCTAAATTGTCGCTGTATTGCGTTGGTGTATCTCAAACTGCAATGTTAAGGTTAGCTAGAGATGGAAAATCATAAATTGTCTTTGAAAAATGATTAGTATTATTACAGTTTCATTCATGGTGGTGTGCATTAAAGTTTTTAGAGATTATAAGTCAATCGGTCAAGTTAGGATATTGTCTGGAGGTTCAGCAAAATAGGACTTATAGGGTTTTTATACAGAATATAGATGGTGACTAAAACGAATTCTCGTGCGGTACCTGGAATGTTGTGAATAGCTTGAGTATCCATAATTAACAGCTGTGTATTCGGTGCATGGTAGTGGAAAATGAAATGTATAATCATGATAACAATTCCACCATGTATAGTATGTCTCATTCTTTTGAGATCTCATCTATACAATTCATATTACAGAGTTTTCTGTATTAAGGCTATCCTGGGTTTTGTGTCCTGACCCACATTTAACGCAACTCAGATCAAGGTGATATATCTCTGAGGAATGATACTGTAACTGACATATATAGTGTATAGGGAAACGTGATACTTAGAGATACATTTCTTCACTCTAAAAAAAGGTAGAGGAGGTATTTCAGGTCGTAATTGTTTTCAATATATTCTATAGATACCAGCTGAAATAAGGGCTGCATGGTTGCCTTAGTTTGTCTTTTGATCAGCTGAGTCATTCTATCAGCTGGAAAACCCTTGCCTTGAATTTAGTTAAATGAGCAGTTTTATTAGCTGAAACATTCTTGCTCTGAAGAGCATCTCTAAACTTTACCATGCATGTATGAGAGGGAAGCTCTCAAAGAAAAACTTCATCTGCTGTTTTGACTTTTGAGCTCAATATACCTTACTCAACATTCTGTTATTTATAAATAGGAAAGTTAGCTTCTACTGATTCATTTCTGAGTTAGTTAGAACTTTTATAAATTTTTCGTTACGTCGGCTGAGAAAAATGTCAATTTTAACAAATTTTCTAAGTAATTAACCACATGAAGTCGTCATCAGGCTTAATCAAACAGGCGAGTCATAAATAAATTCAATTGTGGCAGTTGCTCCTCAATAAACTGTGCTAAGTTACATTTAGCTGAGACTAATCACCTGAAAATTCTAAGCTGAGCTATTATATTCTTGAAACAACGTAAATATTTAACAGTAAGATTTTTTTATCTATGTGTAATCAATAAATTTCAAAACTAGCACCTTTTTAAGTTTCTTTTTTATAAATCTGAAGAAAAATAATAAATTTGTATCATTAATAAGTACTCCTTTTTAAGTATAGGCCTATTTAGGGTAACTAATCTTGTATTTAACTTACTAGTGTCCTGAATTTTTAATGAGTTTAAATTTGTGCTCTATTTCACACCCTTTAAACTTAAACTTTATTTTTTAGAGAAATTTTGTGCTGCTTGTATAAAAAGTACTTTTATAAAACTCTGAATGTTATTTTGGGAAATTCGGTACTGGAAGTGTATGATTGCGATCAATATTTAAGAAAATAGGTAGGAATTAAGGAAACAGGAAGGAAATATTAAGAAAATTTCAGTCATATATTGAATAATGTGTGTTTCCTCCCCAGATAATGAAGACCATGAAGAAAGTCATAGAGAAGGTAATTATAATTTTAAGAAATTTTCAAAATGGTATAATCATGTGAAATTATGTTTAAAACAATCTATTGCGAAATGTGAATTGAAATTTTTATTATACAACACGACGAATTATTATTTGATTTGTTTATGCATACGAATACGTTGTAAAATCTTTTTTTTTATACATTTAAGGCCATGAAATTTATAAAACATTGGTATTTTCTTTCACCGTTTATACAGTCAGTTCAGTGCTTCAATGTACAAAGTTTTATATGGCCTGAATTATGTCATAGAAGATGCTCTACTATTGAAGAATGTAATTAAAACTTTTGGGGATAGTTTTTATATGTTGAAGGATAATTAACCATTTATGATGTTTTTTAAATGCATTATTTTTAGCACTGAATCAGGTATTATCAATTTCTCTTCAGGCATACTGTATTGACAATGTAGATGTTATTGCCACATTATTTACCAAAACTAAATATTATATCAAGACTTATAAGATAGCAATTGATCGAAAATCTTTCGCAATTATAACTTGAAAAATCACGTCTCGCCTTTATTAAGGAAGCGGACAATACTTCACTTGGAGTTACATTTTCAACAGTAATATTACCTTAATCATAATGCAGATATATATCATTAACAGGAAAAAAAACTTTTTAATCAGTAACCTTTTGAAATTATGTAACTTAAAAATAATTTTATGATAGATTGACTACGAAGATCAGATTGCAGTTTTCTTAATTCTTAGCTTACAGTTTAATTCAGTGTGGGCAGTATGTAAAAAACATTAGCAATCGAGAAAATGGAGCTCTTATTTCGGATTTAATTACTTGGGGAATGAATGATTGGATAAAAGTTTATACCAGTTCTTACTTCTTAATAAGAACAGGGAAGTTTATTTTGCAGATACCGTTGTAGTGTATCCAGCCTAAGGCAGATATTCCTAATATGCTTTACTGTACTTAATTACATTCAGTTCTAAGTAGTTTCTTCAGGTATATATATTCACTCGGGTCAGGAACTTGTCTGTGCAGGCCGTCAGATTTTGAGAACTTGCCATTTTACGGGTTCTACTGTATTTCGTAATGAGCACCAGTTGCTGTTGGTCTACGCAGGTCGGATTTCTTAAATTGCAATGTTCAACTGTATATGGTCGCAGTGAGGCACGTTTAAACTGAGATCCCTATGTCTTGCTTTCAGAAGACAGGTTTTCATCGTTGAGTTGATGATATGGGTTAGATGTTGGTTGAGGTGAAGCAGAATTATCCATAGGTAGAGGAATGCTAACTGAAATCGGCCATAACGGCTGCACATTGCATTACAAAAAATTAGCGATGCCAGCTCGCGGCGCCGTATTCGGGTTCGTATGACTCTCACTGTTGAGCTCAGAGCTTGTGAGCGAGAAACCTTCACAGTTCACGTCCAAGCTGTTCGACTTGCCTGTCAGGATGGGATCAGTGTCTCTTGGATGGCAGAACGATTCTCAAAGAGTTGTGTTATAACAGCTGTTTTACCGGAAGCAACTTGGAGCGATGTCGTTCTACGTGGCGAGCAAAGCTGACACAGACTATAATGACGTTTGAGGCATTTTAATCGTTAGGCTTAATATTTGACAGAAAGGTACAGGTCCGAGCTAGGCCACCATCTCTGTAGTACTATAGCTTACCAAAGTAATACTGTATCTAGATAATTGCTATGATTTTGCTCTAATTTGAAAAGTATAGAGGGATGAGTTCTATGGTCTCGAAACCCTCATCACCTAACCCGAGCTCTCTCGAGAATTTTGGCTTGCCGTGTATCTTGAGGGCCTAACTTCGGCACAGAGACTATACGATGACCAACATCAACGCCTTCTTTAGGATTTCAACACGAACGCTATCCGGCAGTCAGCGTAGAATAAATAACTTCAGTAAATGACTTGACTATGTGATCTAACTCATTTCCTATTTGTGGTTTTATTTAAGTATATTATATGTTGTTTTATCTTGGTGATCTGTAGATATTTATGATAATGTCCGTGATGACCGAATTGTGATGCGAGTATATTTCGTCTCGGTAAAACATGTAAGTTGTGCTGACAATATTTTCCGTCAAGAAAAGACTAATGATATTTTCTAAATTGTCGCTGTATTGCGTTGGTGTATCTGAAACTGCAATGTTAAGGTTAGCTAGATATGGAAAGTCATAAATTGTCTTTGAAAAATGATTAGTATTATTACAGTTTCATTCATGGTGGTGTGCATTAAAGTTTTTAGAGATTATAAGTCAATCGGTCAAGTTAGGATATTGTCTGGAGGTTCAGCAAAATAGGACTTATAGGGTTTTTATACAGAATATAGATGGTGACTAAAACGAATTCTCGTGCGGTACCTGGAATGTTGTGAATAGCTTGAGTATCCATAATTAACAGCTGTGTATTCGGTGCATGGTAGTGGAAAATGAAATGTATAATCATGATAACAATTCCACCATGTATAGTATGTCTCATTCTTTTGAGATCTCATCTATACAATTCATATTACAGAGTTTTCTGTATTAAGGCTATCCTGGGTTTTGTGTCCTGACCCACATTTAACGCAACTCAGATCAAGGTGATATATCTCTGAGGAATGATACTGTAACTGACATATATAGTGTATAGGGAAACGTGATACTTAGAGATACATTTCTTCACTCTAAAAAAAGGTAGAGGAGGTATTTCAGGTCGTAATTGTTTTCAATATATTCTATAGATACCAGCTGAAATAAGGGCTGCATGGTTGCCTTAGTTTGTCTTTTGATCAGCTGAGTCATTCTATCAGCTGGAAAACCCTTGCCTTGAATTTAGTTAAATGAGCAGTTTTATTAGCTGAAACATTCTTGCTCTGAAGAGCATCTCTAAACTTTACCATGCATGTATGAGAGGGAAGCTCTCAAAGAAAAACTTCATCTGCTGTTTTGACTTTTGAGCTCAATATACCTTACTCAACATTCTGTTTTTTATAAATAGGAAAGTTAGCTTCTTCTGATTCATTTCTGAGTTAGTTAGAACTTTTATAAATTTTTCGTTACGTCGGCTGAGAATAAAGTCAATTTTAACAAATTTTCTAAGTAATTAACCACATGAAGTCGTCATCAGGCTTAATCAAACAGGCGAGTCATAAATAAATTCAATTGTGGCAGTTGCTCCTCAATAAACTGTGCTAAGTTACATTTAGCTGAGACTAATCACCTGAAAATTCTAAGCTGAGCTATTATATTCTTGAAACCACGTAAATATTTAACAGTAAGATTTTTTTTATCTATGTGTAATCAATAAATTTCAAAACTAGCACCTTTTTGAGTTTATTTTTTATAAATCTGGAGAAAAATAATAAATTTGTATCATTAATAAGTACTCCTTTTTAAGTATAGGCCCATTTAGGGTAACTAATCTTATATTTAACTTACTAGTGTCCTGAATTTTTAATGAGTTTAAATTTGTGCTCTATTTCACACCCTTTAAACTGAAACTTTATTTTTTAGAGAAATTTTGTGCTGCTTGTATAAAAAGTACTTTTATAAAACACTGAATGTTATTTTGGGAAATTCGGTACTGGAAGTGTATGATTGCGATCAATATTTAAGAAAATAGGTAGGAATTAAGGAAACAGGAAGGAAATATTAAGAAAATTTCAGTCATATATTGAATAATGTGTGTTTCCTCCCCAGATAATGAAGACCATGAAGAAAGTCATAGAGAAGGTAATTATAATTTTAAGAAATTTTCAAAATGGTATAATCATGTGAAATTATGTTTAAAATAATCTATTGCGAAATGTGAATTGAAATTTTTATTATACAACACAAGGAATTATTATTTGATTTGTTTATGCATACGAATACGTTGTGAAATCTTTTTTTTAAAAATTTTACGCCCATGAAATTTATAAAACATTGGTATTTTCTTTCACCGTTTATACAGTCAGTTCAGTGCTTCAATGTACAAAGTTTTATATGGCCTGAATTATGTCATGGAAGATGCTCTGCTATTGAAGAATGTAATTAAAACTTTTGGGGATAGTTTTTATATGTTGAAGGATAATTAACCATTTATGATGTTTTTTAAATGCATTATTTTTAGCACTGAATCAGGTATTATCAATTTCTCTTCAGGCATACTGTATTGACAATGTAGATATTATTGCCACATTATTTACCAAAACTAAATATTATATCAAGACTTATAAGATAGCAATTGATCGAAAATCTTTCGCAATTATGACTTGAAAAATCACGTCTCGCCTTTATTAAGGAAGCGGACAATACTTCACTTGGAGTTACATTTTGAACAGTAATATTACCTTAATCATAATGCAGATATATATCATTAACAGGAAAAAAAAACATTTTAATCAGTAACCTTTTGAAATTATGTAACTTAAAAATAATTTTATGATAGATTGGGATCTGACTACGAAGATCAGATTGCAGTTTTCTTAATTCTTAGCTTACAGTTTGATTCAGTGTGGGCAGTATGTAAAAAACATTAGCAATCGAGAAAATGGAGCTCTTATTTCGGATTTAATTACTTGGGGAATGAATGATTGGATAAAAGTTTATACGAGTTCTTACTTCTTTATAAGAACAGGGAAGTTTATTTTCCAGATACCGTTGTAGTATATCCAGCCCAAGGCAGATATTCCTAATATGCTTTACTGTACTTAATTACATTCAGTTCTAAGTAGTTTCTTCAGGTATATATATTCACTCGGGTCAGGAAGTTGTCTGTGCAGGCCGTCAAATTTTGAGAACTTGCCATTTTACGGGTTCTACTGTATTTCGTAATGAGCACCAGTTGCTGTTGGTCTACGCAGGTCGGATTTCTTAAATTGCAATGTTCAACTGTATATGGTCGCAGTGAGGCACGATTAAACTGAGATCCGTATGTCTTGCTTTCAGCAGACAGGTTTTCATCGTTGAGTTGATGATATGGGTTAGATGTTGGTTGAGGTGAAGCAGAATTATCCATAGGTAGAGGAATGCTAACTGAAATCGGCCATAACGGCTGCACATTGCATTACAAAAAATTAGCGATGCCAGCTCGCGGCGCCGTATTCGGGTTCATATGACTCTCACTGTTGAGCTCAGAGCTTGCGAGCGAGAAACCTTCACAGTTCACGTCCAAGCTGTTCGAGTTGCCTGTCAGGATGGGATCAGTGTCTCTTGGATGGCAGAACGATTCTCAGAGTTGTGTTATAACAGCTGTTTTACCGGAAGCAACTTGGAGCGATGTCGTTCTACGTGGCGAGCAAAGCTGACACAGACTATAATGACTTTTGAGGCATTTTAATCGTTAGGCTTACTATTTGACAGAAAGATACAGGTCCGAGCTAGGCCACCATCTCTGTAGTACTATAGCTTACCGAAGTAATGCTGTATCTAGATAATTGTTATGATTTTGGTCTAATTTGAAAAGTATAGAGGGATGAGTTCTATGGTCTCGAAACCCTCATCTCCTAACCCCAGCTCTCTCGAGAATTTTGGCTTGCCGTGTATCTTGAGGGCCTAACTTCGGCACAGAGACTATACGATGACCAACATCAACGCCTTCTTTAGGATTTCAACACGAACGCTATCCGGCAGTCAGCGTAGAATAAATAACTTCAGTAAATGACTTGACTATGTGATCTAACTCATTTCCTATTTGTGGTTTTATTTAAGTATATTATATGTTGTTTTATCTTGGTGATCTGTAGATATTTATGATAATGTCCGTGATGACCGAATTGTGATGCGAGTATATTTCTTCTCGGTAAAACATGTAAGTTGTGCTGACAATATTTTCCGTCAAGAAAAGACTAATGATATTTTCTAAATTGTCGCTGTATTGCGTTGGTGTATCTGAAACTGCAATGTTAAGGTTAGCTAGATATGGAAAGTCATAAATTGTCTTTGAAAAATGATTAGTATTATTACAGTTTCATTCATGGTGGTGTGCATTAAAGTTTTTAGAGATTATAAGTCAATCGGTCAAGTTAGGATATTGTCTGGAGGTTCAGCAAAATAGGACTTATAGGGTTTTTATACAGAATATAGATGGTGACTAAAGCGAATTCTCGTGCGGTACCTGGAATGTTGTGAATAGCTTGAGAATCCATAATTAACAGCTGTGTATTCGGTGCATGGTAGTGGAAAATGAAATGTATAATCATGATAACAATTCCACCATGTATAGTATGTCTCATTCTTTTGAGATCTCATCTATACAATTCATATTACAGAGTTTTCTGTATTAAGGCTATCCTGGGTTTTGTGTCCTGACCCACATTTAACGCAACTCAGATCAAGGTGATATATCTCTGAGGAATGATACTGTAACTGACATATATAGTGTATAGGGAAACGTGATACTTAGAGATACATTTCTTCACTCTAAAAAAAGGTAGAGGAGGTATTTCAGGTCGTAATTGTTTTCAATATATTCTATAGATACCAGCTGAATTAGAAATAAGGGCTGCATGGTGGCCTTAGTTGGTCTTTTGATCAGCTGAGTAATTCTATCAGCTGGAAAACCCTTGCCTTGAATTTAGTTAAATGAACTGTTTTATTACCTGAAACATTCTTGGTCTGAAAAGCATCTCTAAACTTTATCATGCATGTATGAGAGGGAAGCTCTCAAAGAAAAACTTCATCTGCTGTTTTGACTTTTGAGCTCAATATACCTTACTCAACATTCTGTTTTTTATAAATAGGAAAGTTAGTTTCTTCTGATTGATTTCTGAGTTAGTTAGAACTTTTATAAATTGTTCGTTACGTCGGCTGAGAAAAAAGTCAATTTTAACAAATTTTCTAAATACTTAACCACATGAAGTCGTCATCAGGCTTAATCATAACATGCGAGTCATAAATAACTTGAATTGTGGCAGTTGCTCCTCAGTAAGCTGTGCTAAGTTACATTTAGCTGAGAATAATCACCTGAGAATTCTGAGCTGAGCTATTATATTCTTGAAACTACGTAAATATTTAACAGTAAGATTTTTTAATCTATGTGTAATCAATAAATATCAAAACTAGCCACTTTTTTTAATTTCGTTTTTTATAAATCTGGAGAAAAATAATAAATTTGTATCATTAATAAGTACTCATTTTTAGGTATAGGCACATTTAGGGTAAGTAATCTTGTGTTTAACTTATTAAAGTGTCATGAATTTTTAATGAGTTTAAATTTGTGCTCTATTGCATACTCTTTAAACTGAAAAAAATTATTTTTTGGAGAAATTTTGTACTATTTGTATAAAAAAGGCTTTTATAACACTATGAATGTTATTTTGGGAAATTCGGTACTGGAAGTGTAAGATTGCGATCAATATTTAAGAAAATAGGTAGGAATTAAGGAAATAGGAAGGAAATATTAAGGAAATTTCAGTCATATATTGAATAATGTGTGTTTCCTCCCCAGCTAATGAAGACCAAGAAGAAAGTCATAGAGAAGGTGATTATAATTTTAAGAAATTTTTAAAATGGTATAATCATGTGAGATTATGTTTAAAATATTCTATTGCGAAATGTGAATTGAAATTTTTATTATACAACACAACGAATTATTATTTTATTTGTTTATGCATACGAATACGTTGTGAAATCTTTTTTTTTATAACTTTTACG
The DNA here is from genome assembly GCF_044657685.1 of Stegodyphus dumicola. Classification (NCBI taxonomy): domain Eukaryota; kingdom Metazoa; phylum Arthropoda; class Arachnida; order Araneae; family Eresidae; genus Stegodyphus; species Stegodyphus dumicola. Next base: position 27,954,848 of record NC_140779.1, on the reverse strand, counting down.
CCCAAGAAATTTATAAAACACTGGTATTTTCTTCCACTGTTTATACAGTCAATTCAGTGCTTCAATATTTAAAGTTTTATATGGCCTGAATTATGTCATGGAGGATGTTGTGCTATTGAAGAATGTAATTAAACCTTTTGGGGATATTTTTTATATGTTGAAGGCTTTTTAACCATTTATGATGTTTTTTAAATACATTATTTTTAGCACTGAATCGGGTATTATCAATTTCTCTTCAGGCATAGTGTATTGACAATGTATATATTATAGCTGCATTATTTACCAAAATAAATATTATATCAAGGCTAATAAGATAGCAATTGATCGAAACCTTTCGCAATTATAACTTGAATAATTACGTCTCTGCTTTATTAAAGAAGTGGAGTATACTTCACTTAACCACAAGAAGTCATCACCTGGCTTAATCATAACAGGGGAGTCATAAATAACATCAATTGTGTCAGTTGTTGCTCAATAACCTGCACTGTATAAGCTGCATTTTGTTGAGAATAATCACCTGAGAATTCTAAGCTGAGCTATTATTTTTTTGAAACTGCGTATATATTTAACAGTAAGATTTTTTTTATCAATGTATAGTCAATAAATATCAAAACTAGCAACATTATTTAAGTTCCTTTTTCATCAATCTGGAGAAAAATAGTAAATTTTTATCGTTAATAATTTCTCCTTTTTAAGTATAGTGACATTTAAGATAACTAATCTTTCATTAACATATTGAAGTCTCCTGAAGTTTGAATGAGTTAAAATTTGTGCTCTACTGCACACCCTTTAAACTGAAAACTTTTTTTTTAGAGAAATTTTGTGCTGTTTGTATAAAAAATACTTTTATAAACTATGAATGTTATTTTGGGAAATTCGGTACTGGAAGCGTATGATTGCGATCAATATTTAAGAAAATATTAAGGAAATAGTCAGGAAATAATAAGAAAATTTAAGTAATATATTGAATAATGTGTTTTTCCTCCCCAGATAATAAAGACCCTGATGAAAGTGATAGAGAAGGTAATTATCATTTTAAGAAATATTTTAAATGGAATAATCATGTGAGATTATGTTTAAAATATTCTGTTGCGAAATGTAAATTGAAAGTTTTATTATGCAATATAATGGATTATTATTTGATTTGTTTGTGCATAAGAATACGTTGTGAAATCTTTTTTTTTAAACTTTTACGCCCATAAAATTTATAAAACACAGGTATTTTCTTCACTGTTTATACTGTCAGTTTAGTGCTTCAATATACAAAGTTTTATATGGCCTGAATTATGTCATGTAAGATTCTCTGCTTTTGAAGAATGTAATTAAAACTTTTGGGGATAGTTTTTATATGTTGAACGCTTTTTAGCCATTTATGATGTTTTCTAAATGCATTATTTTTAGCACTGAATCAGGTATTATCAATTTCTCTTCCAGCATACTGTATTGACAATGTAGATATTATTGCCACATTATTTACCAAAACTAAATATTATATCAACACTTATAAGATAGCAATTGATCGAAAAACGTTCGCAATTATAACTTGAAAATCACGTCTCTGCTTTATTAAGAAAGTGGACAATTCTTCACTCGGAGTTACATTTTGAACGGTAATATTACCTTAATCATAATGCAGATATATATCATTAACAGGAAAAAAAACTTTTTAATCAGTAACCTTTTGAAATTATGTATATTAAAACTATTTTTTATGATAGATTGGGATCTGACAACGAAGCTCAGATTGCAGTTTTCGTAATTCTTATCTTACTGTTTGGTTTAGTGTGGGCAGTATGTAAAGAACATTAGCAATCGAGAAAATGGAGTTCTTATTTCAGATTTAATTACTTGGGGAATGATTGATTGGATGAGATTTTATACGAGTTTTTACTTCGTAATAGGACCATTGAAGTTTATTTTACAGATACCGTTGTAGTGTATCCAGCCTAAGGCAGATATTCCTAATATGCTTTACTGTACGTAATTACATTCCGTTATAAGTAGTTTCTTCAGGTATATATTTTCACTCGGGACAGGAAGTTGTCTGTGCCGCCGTCAGATTTTAAGAACTTCTCATTTTACGGGGGTCTACTGTATTTCGTAATGAGCACCAACTGCTGTTGGTCTATGCAGGTCGGATATCTTAAATTACAGTGTTCACCTGTAGATGTCCGCAGTGAGGCACTTTTAAATTGAAATCCGTATGTCTTGCTTTTAGCTCATAGGTTTTCATCGTTGAGTTGATGACATTGGTTAGATGTTATTTGAGGTCAAGCAGAATTATCCATACGTGTAGGAATGCTTACTGAAATCGGCCCTAAAGTCTGATCATTGTATTACAAAAACTTAGCTGTGCCAGTTGGCGGCGCCGTATTCGGGTTCGTATGACTCTCACTGTTGAGCTCAGAGCTTGTGAGCGAGAAACCTTCGCAGTTCAAGTCCAGGTTGTTCGACTTGCCTGTCAGGATGGGATCAGTGTCTCTTGGATGGCAGAACTATGCTCAAAGATTTGTGGCATAACTGCTGTTTTTCCGGAAGCAACTACAAGCGATGTCGTTCCACGCGGCGAGGAAAGGTGACACAAACTATAATGACTTGTGAGGCGTTTTGGATGTTAGGTTTGTAATTTGACAGAAAGGTACAGGTCGAAGCTAGGCCACCATCTCTGTAGTACTATAGCTTATCGAAGTAATGCTGCATCTAGGTATTTGTTAAGATTCTGCTCTAATTTGCAAAGTATAGAGGGATGAGTTCCAAGGTCTCGAAACCCTCATCTCCTAACCCCTTCTCTCTAGAGAATTTTGGCTTGTCGTGTATCTTGAGGGCTTAACTTCGGCACAGAGACTATACGATGACCAACATCCACGCCTTCTTTAGGATTTCAACACGAACGCTATCCGGCAGTCAGCGTAGAATGAATATCTTCAGTAAATGACTTGAGTAAGTGATCTAACTCATTCCCTATTTGTGCTTTTATTTAAGTATATTATATGTTGTTTTATCTTGGTGATCTGTAGATATTTATGATAATGTCCGTGATGACCGAATTGTGATGCGAGTATATTTCTTCTCAGTAAAACATGTAAGTTGTGCTGACAATATTTTTCGTCAAGAAGAGACTAACGATATTTTCTAAATTGTCGCTGTATTGTGTTGGTGTATCTGAAACTGCAATGTTAAGGTTAGCTAGAGATGGAAAGTCATAAATTGTCTTTGAAAAATGATTAGTATTATTGCAGTTTCATTCATCGTGGTGTGCATTAAAGTTTTTAGCGATTATAAATCAATCGGTCAAGTTAGGATATTGTCTGGAGGCTCAGCAAAATAGGACTTATAGGGTTTTTATACAGAATATAGATGGTGACTAAAACGAATTCTCGTGCGGTACCTGGAATGTTGTGAATAGCTTGAGTATCCATAATTAACAGCTGTGTATTCGGTGCATGGTAGTGAAAAATGAAATGTATAATCATGATAACAATTCCACCATGTATAGTATGTCTCATTCTTTTGAGATCTCATCTATACAATTCATATTACAGAGTTTTCTGTATTAAGGCTATCCTGGGTTTTGTGTCCTGACCCACATTTAACGCAACTCAGATCAAGGTGATATATCTCTGAGGAATGATACTGTAACTGACATATATAGTGTATAGGGAAACGTGATACTTAGAGATACATTTCTTCACTCTAAAAAAAGGTAGAGGAGGTATTTCAGGTCGTAATTGTTTTCAATATATTCTATAGATACCAGCTGAATTAGAAATAAGGGCTGCATGGTTGCCTTAGTTTGTCTTTTGATCAGCTGAGTAATTGTATCAGCTGGAAAACCCTTGCCTTGAATTTAGTTAAATGAGCAGTTTTATTAGCTGAAACATTCTTGCTCTGAAGAGCATCTCTAAACTTTACCATGCATGTATGAGAGGGAAGCTCTCAAAGAAAAACTTCATCTGCTGTTTTGACTTTTGAGCTCAATATACCTTACTCAACATTCTGTTTTTTATAAATAGGAAAGTTAGCTTCTTCTGATTCATTTCTGAGTTAGTTAGAACTTTTATAAATTTTTCGTTACGTCGGCTGAGAAAAAAGTCAATTTTAACAAATTTTCTAAGTAATTAACCACATGAAGTCGTCATCAGGCTTAATCAAACAGGCGAGTCATAAATAAATTCAATTGTGGCAGTTGCTCCTCAATAAACTGTGCTAAGTTACATTTAGCTGAGACTAATCACCTGAAAATTCTAAGCTGAGCTATTATATTCTTGAAACCACGTAAATATTTAACAGTAAGATTTTTTTGTCTATGTCTAATCATAAAATTTCAAAACTAGCAACTTTTTTAAGTTCCTTTTCAATAAATCTGGAGAAAAATAATAAATTTGTATCATTAATAAGTACGCCTTTTTAAGTATAGGCACATTTAGGGTAACTAATCTTGTATTTAACTTACTAAAGTGTCCTGAATTTTTAATGAGTTTAAATGTGTGCTCTATTGCACACCCTTTAAACTGAAAACTTTATTTTTTAGAGAAATTTTGTGCTGTTTGTATAAAAAATACTTTTATAAAACTATGAATGTTATTTTGGGAATTTCGGTACTGGAAGTGTATGATTGCGATCAATATTTAAGAAAATAGGTAGGAATTAAGGAAACAGGAAGGAAATATTAAGAAAATTTCAGTCATATATTGAATAATGTGTGTTTCCTCCCCAGATAATGAAGACCATGAAGAAAGTCATAGAGAAGGTAATTATAATTTTAAGAAATTTTCAAAATGGTATAACCATGTAAAATTATGTTTAAAACTATCTATTGCGAAATGTGAATTGAAATTTTTATTATACAACACAACGAATTATTATTTGATTTGTTTATGCATACGAATACGTTGTAAAATCTTTTTTTTTTAAACTTTTACGCCCATGAAATTTATAAAACATTGGTATTTTCTTTCACCGTTTATACAGTCAGTTCAGTGTTTCAATATACAAAGTTTTATATGGCCTGAATTATGTCATGGAAGATGCTCTACTATTGAAGAATGTAATTAAAACTTTTGGGGATAGTTTTTATATATTGAAGGATAATTAACCATTTATGATGTTTTTTAAATGCATTATTTTTAGCACTGAATCAGGTATTATCAATTTCTCTTCAGGCATACTGTATTGACAATGTAGATATTATTGCCACATTATTTACCAAAACTAAATATTATATCTAGACTTATAAGATAGCAATTGATCGAAAATCTTTCGCAATTATAACTTGAAAAATCACGTCTCGCCTTTATTAAGGAAGCGGACAATACTTCACTTGGAGTTACATTTTGAACAGTAATATTACCTTAATCATAATGCAGATATATATCATTAACAGGAAAAAAAAAACTTTTTAATCAGTAACCTTTTCAAATTATGTAACTTAAAAATAATTTTATGATAGATTGGGATCTGACTACGAAGATCAGATTGCAGTTTTCTTAATTCTTAGCTTACAGTTTGATGATTCAGTGTGGGCAGTATGTAAAAAACATTAGCAATCGAGAAAATGGAGCTTTTATTTCGGATTTAATTACTTGGGGAATGATTGATTGGATAAAAGTTTATACGAGTTCTTACTTCTTAATAAGAACAGGGAAGTTTATTTTGCAGATACCGTTGTAGTGTATCCAGCCTAAGGCAGATATTCCTAATATGCTTTACTGTACTTAATTACATTCAGTTCTAAGTAGTTTCTTCAGGTATATATATTCACTCGGGTCAGGAACTTGTCTGTGCAGGCCGTCAGATTTTGAGAACTTGCCATTTTACGGGTTCTACTGTATTTCGTAATGAGCAGCAGCTGCTGTTGGTCTACGCAGGTCGGATTTCTTAAATTGCAATGTTCAACTGTATATGGTCGCAGTGAGGCACGATTAAACTGAGATCCGTATGTCTTGCTTTCAGCAGACAGTTTTTCATCGTTGAGTTGATGATATGGGTTAGATGTTGGTTGAGGTGAAGCAGAATTATCCATAGGTAGAGGAATGCTAACTGAAATCGGCCATAACGGCTGCACATTGCATTACAAAAAATTAGCGATGCCAGCTCGCGGCGGCGTATTCGGGTTCGTATGACTCTCACTGTTGAGCTCAGAGCTTGCGAGCGAGAAACCTTCACGGTTCACGTCCAAGCTTTTCGACTTGCCTGTCAGGATGGGATCAGTGTCCCTTGGATGGCAAAACGATTCTCAAAGAGTTGTGTTATAACAGCTGTTTTACCGGAAGCAACTTGGAGCGATGTCGTTCTATGCGGCGAGCAAAGCTGACACAGACTATAATGACTTTTGAAGCATTTTAATCGTTAGGCTTACTATTCGACAGAAAGGTACAGGTCCGAGCTAGGCCACCATCCCTGTAGTACTATAGCTTACCGAAGTAATGCTGTATCTAGATAATTGTTATGATTTTGCTCTAACTTGAAAAGTATAGAGGGATGAGTTCTATGGTCTCGAAACCCTCATCTCCTAACCCCAGCTCTCTCGAGAATTTTGGCTTGCCGTGTATCTTGAGGGCCTAACTTAGACTCAGAGACTATACGATGACCAACATCAACGTCTTCTTTAGTATTTCAACACGAACGCTATCCGGCAGTCAGCGTAGAATGAATAACTTCAGTAAATGACTTGACTATGTGATCTAACTCATTTCCTATTTGTGGTTTTATTTAAGTATATTATATGTTGTTTTATCTTGGTGATCTGTAGATATTTATGATAATGTCCGTGATGACCGAATTGTGATGCGAGTATATTTCTTCTCGGTAAAACATGTAAGTTGTGCTGACAATATTTTCCGTCAAGAAAAGACTAATGATATTTTCTAAATTGTCGCTGTATTGCGTTGGTGTATCTGAAACTGCAATGTTAAGGTTAGCTAGATATGGAAAGTCATAAATTGTCTTTGAAAAATGATTGGTATTATTACAGTTTCATTCATGGTGCTGTGCATTAAAGTTTTTAGAGATTATAAGTCAATCGGTCAAGTTAGGATATTGTCTGGAGGTTCAGCAAAATAGGACTTATAGGGTTTTTATACAGAATATAGATGGTGACTAAAACGAATTCTCGTGCGGTACCTGGAATGTTGTGAATAGCTTGAGTATCCATAATTAACAGCTGTGTATTCGGTGCATGGTAGTGGAAAATGAAATGTATAATCATGATAACAATTCCACCATGTATAGTATGTCTCATTCTTTTGAGATCTCATCTATACAATTCATATTACAGAGTTTTCTGTATTAAGGCTATCCTGGGTTTTGTGTCCTGACCCACATTTAACGCAACTCAGATCAAGGTGATATATCTCTGACGAATTATACTGTAACTGACAGTTTTATGGTATAGGGAAACGTGATACTTAGAGATACATTTCTTTACACTAAAAAAAAAGATAGAGGAGGTGTTTCAGGTCGTAATTTTTTCAATATTCTATAGATACCAGCTGAATTAGAAATAAGGGCTGCATGGTGGCCTTAGTTGGTCTTTTGATCAGCTGAGTAATTCTATCAGCTGGAAAACCCTTGCCTTGAATTTAGTTAAATGAGCAGTTTTATTACCTGAAACATTCTTGGTCTGAAGAGCATCTCTAAACTTTATCATGCATGTATGAGAGGGAAGGTCTCAAAGAAAAACTTCATCTGGTGTGTTAACTTTTGAGCTCAATATACCTTACTCAACATTCTGTTTTTTATAAATAGGAAAGTTAGTTTCTTCTGATTGATTTCTGAGTTAGTTAGAACTTTTATAAATTGTTCGTTACGTCGGCTGAGAAAAAAGTCAATTTTAACAAATTTTCTAAATACTTAACCACATGAAGTCGTCATCAGGCTTAATCATAACATGCGAGTCATAAATAACTTGAATTGTGGCAGTTGCTTCTCAGTAAGCTGTGCTAAGTTACATTTAGCTGAGAATAATCACCTGAGAATTCTGAGCTGAGCTATTATATTCTTGAAACTACGTAAATATTTAACAGTAAAATTTTTTAATCTATGTGTAATCAATAAATATCAAAACTAGCCACTTTTTTTAATTTCGTTTTTTATAAATCTGGAGAAAAATAATAAATTTGTATCATTAATAAGTACTCATTTTTAGGTATAGGCACATTTAGGGTAACTAATCTTGTGTTTAACTTATTAAAGTGTCATGAATTTTTAATGAGTTTAAATTTGTGCTCTATTGCACACTCTTTAAACTGAAAAAAATTATTTTTTGGAGAAATTTTGTACTATTTGTATAAAAAAGGCTTTTATAACACTATGAATGTTATTTTGGGAAATTCGGTACTGGAAGTGTAAGATTGCGATCAATATTTAAGAAAATAGGTAGGAATTAAGGAAATAGGAAGGAAATATTAAGGAAATTTCAGTCATATATTGAATAATGTGTGTTTCCTCCCCAGCTAATGAAGACCAAGAAGAAAGTCATAGAGAAGGTGATTATAATTTTAAGAAATTTTTAAAATGGTATAATCATGTGAGATTATGTTTAAAATATTCTATTGCGAAATGTAAATTGAAATTTTTATTATACAACACAACGAATTATTATTTTATTTGTTTATGCATACGAATACGTTGTGAAATCTTTTTTTTTTAAACTTTTACGCCCATGAAATTTATAAAACACTGGTATTTTCTTCCACTGTTTATACAGTCAATTCAGTGCTTCAATATTTAAAGTTTTATATGGCCTGAATTATGTCATGGAGGATGTTGTGCTATTGAAGAATGTAATTAAACCTTTTGGGGATATTTTTTATATGTTGAAGGCTTTTTAACCATTTATGATGTTTTTTAAATACATTATTTTTAGCACTGAATTGGGTATTATCAATTTCTCTTCAGGCATAGTGTATTGACAATGTATATATTATAGCTGCATTATTTACCAAAATAAATATTATATCAAGGCTAATAAGATAGCAATTGATCGAAATCTTTCGCAATTATAACTTTAATAATTACGTCTCTGCTTTATTAAAGAAGTGGAGTATACTTCACTTAACCACAAGAAGTCATCACCTGGCTTAATCATAACATTGGAGTCATAAATAACATCAATTGTGTCAGTTGTTGCTCAATAACCTGCACTGTATAAGCTGCATTTTGTTGAGAATAATCACCTGAGAATTCTAAGCTGAGCTATTATTTTTTTGAAACTGCGTATATATTTAACAGTAAGATTTCTTTTATCAATGTATAATCAATAAATATCAAAACTAGCAACATTATTTAAGTTCCTTTTTCATCAATCTGGAGAAAAATAGTAAATTTTTATCGTTAATAAGTTCTCCTTTTTAAGTATAGTGACATTTAAGATAACTAATCTTTCATTAACATATTGAAGTCTCCTGAACTTTGAATGAGTTAAAATTTGTGCTCTGCTGCACACCCTTTAAAGTGAAAACTTTATTTTTTAGAGAAACTTTGTGCTGTTTGTATAAAAAATACTTAATATAAACTATGAATGTTATTTTGGGAAATTCGGTACTGGAAGCGTATGATTGCGATCAATATTTAAGAAAATATTAAGGAAATAGTCAGGAAATATTAAGGAAATTTCAGTCATATATTGAATAATGTGTTTTTCCTCCCCAGATAATAAAGACCCTGATGAAAGTGATAGAGAAGGTAATTATCATTTTAAGAAATATTTTAAATGGAATAATCATGTGAGATTATGTTTAAAATATTCTGTTGCGAAATGTAAATTGAAAGTTTTAATATGCAATATAATGGATTATTATTTGATTTGTTTGTGCATAAGAATACGTTGTGAAATCTTTTTTTTTAAACTTTTACGCCCATAAAATTTATAAAACACTGGTATTTTCTTTACTGTTTATACTGTCAGTTTAGTGCTTCAATATACAAAGTTTTATATGGCCTGAATTATGTCATGTAAGATTCTCTGCTTTTGAAGAATGTAATTAAAACTTTTGGGGATAGTTTTTATATGTTGAACGCTTTTTAGCCATTTATGATGTTTTCTAAATGCATTATTTTTAGCACTGAATCAGGTATTATCAATTTCTCTTCCGGCATACTGTATTGACAATGTAGATATTATTGCCACATTATTTACCAAAACTAAATATTATATCAACACATATAAGATAGCAATTGATCGAAAAACGTTCGCAATTATATCTTGAAAATCACGTCTCTGCTTTATTAAGAAAGTGGACAGTTCTTCACTCGGAGTTACATTTTGAACGGTAATATTACCTTAATCATAATGCAGATATATATCATTAACAGGAAAAAAAAACTTTTTAATCAGTAACCTTTTGAAATTATGTATATTAAAACTATTTTTTATGATAGATTGGGATCTGACAACGAAGCTCAGATTGCAGTTTTCGTAATTCTTAGCTTACTGTTTGGTTTAGTGTGGGCAGTATGTAAAGAACATTAGCAATCGAGAAAATGGAGTTCTTATTTCAGATTTAATTACTTGGGGAATGATTGATTGGATGAGATTTTATACGAGTTTTTACTTCGTAATAGGACCATTGAAGTTTATTTTACAGATACCGTTGTAGTGTATCCAGCCTAAGGCAGATATTCCTAATATGCTTTACTGTACGTAATTACATTCCGTTATAAGTAGTTTCTTCAGGTATATATTTTCACTCGGGACAGGAAGTTGTCTGTGCCGCCGTCAGATTTTAAGAACTTCTCATTTTACGGGGGTCTACTGTATTTCGTAATGAGCACCAACTGCTGTTGGTCTATGCAGGTCGGATATCTTAAATTACAGTGTTCACCTGTAGATGTCCGCAGTGAGGCACTTTTAAATTGAAATCCGTATGTCTTGCTTTTAGCTCATAGGTTTTCATCGTTGAGTTGATGACATTGGTTAGATGTTATTTGAGGTCAAGCAGAATTATCCATACGTGTAGGAATGCTTACTGAAATCGGCCCTAAAGTCTGATCATTGTATTACAAAAACTTAGCTGTGCCAGTTGGCGGCGCCGTATTCGGGTTCGTATGACTCTCACTGTTGAGCTCAGAGCTTGTGAGCGAGAAACCTTCGCAGTTCAAGTCCAGGTTGTTCGACTTGCCTGTCAGGATGGGATCAGTGTCTCTTGGATGGCAGAACTATGCTCAAAGATTTGTGGCATAACTGCTGTTTTTCCGGAAGCAACTACAAGCGATGTCGTTCCACGCGGCGAGGAAAGGTGACACAAACTATAATGACTTGTGAGGCGTTTTGGATGTTAGGTTTGTAATTTGACAGAAAGGTACAGGTCGAAGCTAGGCCACCATCTCTGTAGTACTATAGCTTATCGAAGTAATGCTGCATCTAGGTATTTGTTAAGATTCTGCTCTAATTTGCAAAGTATAGAGGGATGAGTTCCAAGGTCTCGAAACCCTCATCTCCTAACCCCTTCTCTCTAGAGAATTTTGGCTTGTCGTGTATCTTGAGGGCTTAACTTCGGCACAGAGACTATACGATGACCAACGTCCACGCCTTCTTTAGGATTTCAACACGAACGCTATCCGGCAGTCAGCGTAGAATGAATATCTTCAGTAAATGACTTGAGTAAGTGATCTAACTCATTCCCTATTTGTGCTTTTATTTAAGTATATTATATGTTGTTTTATCTTGGTGATCTGTAGATATTTATGATAATGTCCGTGATGACCGAATTGTGATGCGAGTATATTTCTTCTCAGTAAAACATGTAAGTTGTGCTGACAATATTTTTCGTCAAGAAGAGACTAACGATATTTTCAAAATTGTCGCTGTATTGTGTTGGTGTATCTGAAACTGCAATGTTAAGGTTAGCTAGAGATGGAAAGTCATAAATTGTCTTTGAAAAATGATTAGTATTATTGCAGTTTCATTCATCGTGGTGTGCATTAAAGTTTTTAGCGATTATAAATCAATCGGTCAAGTTAGGATATTGTCTGGAGGTTCAGCAAAATAGGACTTTTAGCAAAATAGGGTTTTTATACAGAATATAGATGGTGACTAAAACGAATGCTCATGCGGTATCTGGATGTTGTGAATAGCTTGGGTATCCATAATTAACAGCTGTGTATTCGGTGCATGGTAGTGGAAAATGAAATGTATAATCATGGTAACAATTCCACCATGTATAGTATGTCTCATTCTTTTGAGATCTCATCTATACAAGTCATAATTACAGACTTTTCTGTATTAAGACAATCCTGGGTTTTGTGTCCTGACCCTAATTTAACGCAACTGAGATCAAGGTGATATATCTCTGAGGAATGATACTGTAACTGACAGTTTTAGGGTATAAGGAAACGTGATACTTAGAGATACATTTCTTCACTCTGAAAAAAAGGTAGAGGAAGTATTTCAGGTCATAATTGTTTTCAGTATATTCTATAGATACCAGCTGAATTAGAAATAAGGGCTGCATGGTTGCCTTAGTTGGTCTTTTGATCAGCTGAGTAATACTATCAGCTGGAAAACCCTTGCCTTGAATTTAGTTAAATGAGCAGTTTTATTAGCTGAAACATTCTTGCTCTGAAGAGCATTATTAAATTTTATCATGCGTGTATACATTCTGTTTTTTATAAATAGGAAAGTTAGTTTCTTCTGATTCATTTCTGAGTTAGTTAGAACTTTTATAAATTGTTCGTTACGTCGGCTGAGAAATAAGTCAATGTTAACAAATTTTCTAAATAATTAACCACATGAAGTCGGCATCAGGCTTAATCATACCAGGCGAGTTATAAATAACTTCAATTGTGGTAGTTGCTCCTCAATAAGCTGTGCTAAGTTACATTTAGCTGAGAATAATCACCTGAGATTTTGACGTTGACCTACTATTTTCTGAAAACCACGTAAAGATTTAACAGTAAGATTTTTTAATCTATGTGTAATCAATAAATATCAAAACTAGCAACTTTTTTTTAAAAATACTTTTATAACACTATGAATGTTATTTTGGGAATTTCGGATTGGGAAATCCACTTTTTATACAGTCAGTTCAGTGTTTCAATATACAAAGTTTTATATGGCCTGAATTATGTTATGGAAGATGCTCTGCTATTGAAGAATGTAATTAAAACGTTTGGGGATAGTTTTAATATGTTGAAGGCTTTTTAACCATTTATGATGTTTTTTAAATGCATTATTTTTAGCACTGAATCAGGTATTATAAATTTCTCTTTTAAGTTGAGCTATTATTTTCTGGAAACCACGTAAAGATTTAACAGTAAGATTTTTTAATCTATGTATAATCAATAAATATCAAAACTAGCAACTTTTTTTAAGTTCCTATTTCATAAATCTGGAGAAAAATAATAAATTTGTATCATTAATAAGTACTCCTTTTTAAGTATAGGCACATTTAGGGTAACTAATCTTGTGTTTAACTTATTACAGTGTCCTGAATTTTTAATGAGTTTAAATCTGTGCTCTATTGCACACCCTTTAAACTGAAACTTTATTTTTTAGAGAAATTTTGTGCTGTTTGTATAAAAAATACTTTTATAATACTATGAATGTTATTTTGGGAAATTCGGTACTGGAAGTCTAAGATTGCGATCAATATTTAAGAAAATATCAAGGAATTAAGGAAAAAGGAAGGAAATATTAAGGAAATTTCAGTCATATATTGAATAATGTGTGTTTCCTCCCCAGATAATGAAGACCATGAAGAAAGTGATAGAGAAGGTAATTATAATTTTAAGAAATTTTTAAAATGGTATAATCATGTGAGATTTTGTTTAAAATATTCTATTGCGAAATGTGAATTGAAATTTTTATTATGAAACACAACGAATTATTATTTGATTTGTTTATGCATACGAATACGTTGTGAAATCTTTTTTTTTAATACTTTTACGCCCATGAAATTTATAAAACACTGGTATTTTCTTCCACTGTTTATACAGTCAGTTCAGTGTTTCAATATACAAAGTTTTATATGGCCTGAATTATGTCATGGAAGATGCTCTACTATTGAAGAATGTAATTAAAACTTTTGGGGATAGTTTTAATATGTTGAAGGCTTTTTAACCATTTATGATGTTTTTTAAATGCATTATTTTTAGCACTGAATCAAGTATTATCAGTTTCTCTTCGGGCATAGTGTATTGACAATGTAGATAATATTGCCACATTATTTACCAAAACTAAATATTATATCAAGACTTATAAGATAGCAATTGATCGAAAAACTTTCGCAATTATAACTTGAATAATCACGTCTCTGCTTTATTAAGGAAGTGGACAATACTTCACTTAACCACATGAAATCGTCACCTGGCTTAATCATAACAGGGGAGTCATAAATAACATCAATTGTGGCAGTTGCTCTGTAAGAAATTTTATGTGGAAATATAGTTTAATCGCCAAAGAGGTCGTAAATCCTTCATGATGTATAATTCTTGCTCTTGGATCTATCACCGCCAGCTAAATGTGTGTTTGACGTGAATAAACTTGGAAGTTTAGAAACCTGCTTTTAGTGTTCATGTATCTTGATGTTATGTGTGATTCGAATTAGTGTTTTTTGAACTAAGATATCTTGCTATTCTTGATAGTTAATATAATATCTTTTGGCGGCCAACTTTGGGCACGAACAATTTTTTTTATTTAGATTGCGGTGTTTTTCGCGTTACTGAAGAATTATTCCCTTGTACTGAACGTGGCAGGATTAACGTTCAGAATACTTTTGAATGTGCTTCATCAGGAAAGTGAGTTCCTAAATTTGGATTATACCATTTGAAGCCTGCACCAGGTAAGAGAATAAAATTACTTTTGTTGTTATTATGGCAGACGATATTATTAAATTGAATGCTACTAGAATAGTCATGAGACAAGCTATTTCTAAAATATTAAATGTTGTAGAACCTGAAATTAGAAGACATTTTGGATAAGAATATGGTAGAAGAAAATGTGTTTTTACTTACTTCTAAACAGTCTGCGTTGAAAGAAATTAATGAAAAAATATTGGATTGTTTTAAAGGGGATGAGTCTGAAATTGAGAAAGAATGTAATACTGTGTTAGAGTATGATGAAAAAATAAGTTTATGTATTTTTAGGGCTAAAAAGAAACTTAATTTAAATTCTCAGATAGTGAGCATTGAAAGTGAATCGCCTGGTAACCATACTGCTGCCGTAAATGTCGAAAACAAAACTAACATTCGATTACCTAAAATTTCAATTCCTAAATATTATGGTGATCCTAGTTTATTTTTTGAATTTTATAATTGCTTTGAAAATGCTATTGGTAATAATAATGAGTTAACAAAGGTCGAGAAGTTTACCTATCTTAAATCCTTACTCGCAGGACCTGCAGTATCCGGGTTTGCACTATCTAATAAAAATTATGACGCTTCTATAAGTTTAATTAAAGAAAGATTTGGACGAACAGATTTGGTAATATCTTCGCACATGAATAAACTCTTGAATCTTGAACCGGTTAGAAGTTCGTCCAATATGAAAGCACTAAGAACACTATACGATTCCTGTGAAATCAATATAAGAAGCTCAAATTCATTGGGTATTGTGTCGGAAGCTTACGGAACCCTTTTAGGACCTGTTACTTTAAAACTTTTACCAGATGATATGAATCTGGAGTTTAATAGAAAAAGAAACTCTAAACAGCAATATAGCCCAACAGAACTTCTCGAATTCATTAGATTTGAAGTTGAGAGTCGGAAGCTTCTAATTTAATAATAAACTCAAAGAAAAGGGACACAGATTACGGTGTTAAACAGAATAAAAATAATTACTTAAAAGGGGCAAGTGTTCCTACTGCTTCGGCGTTAGCCACAGTGACTAAGCCGTATTGTTTCTATTGTAATCAAAATACACATGACGTAGGAAAATGTGAGAAAACAAATGAGCAAAAAAGTGCGATATGAAAGTACAATCGACGTTGTTACAACTGATTTAAGAGAGGTCATGTATCTTCCAGATGTAAAATGAAACTTCAACCTTGTGAGTTGTGTAATGGTTTAAATCATAATAAGCTATTTTGTAAAAATATTCTTCCTAAAGTGGAAGCAGTTTCAGATGTTAAACAGAAAGTAGTTACAGTATCAGATTCTAAGCAGAATGTAGTTGCATCCCTGTCATTTAATTCTGAAATTGCTGATAAAGGTGTATATTTACAAACTTGCACTGTTAACGCTTCAGATACAGATAATACTAGAAGCCAAATAGTAAAAATCTTAATTGATGGTGGATCACAGAGGTCATTTATTAGATCTGATTTGGCTAAAGAACTAAAATTAAGGACTTTAAGGAAAGAAAGGTTATATATTTATTCATTTGGGTATAGCCAAGGTAGACTAATAGAATATAATGTTGTTCAAATTACCCTGAAAAGTATGCATTTCCCTAATGACTCAATCACTATTGAAGCTCTTGTTACAGATACAATTTCTGAAGCGATCATAAAAATTCCCTCCAAAAACATTTTAGAAATATTAAAATCACAAAATCTAAAATTAGCCGATAGTGGTGAAGCAGCTGAAATAAAAATATTGTTAGGATCTGATTCATGTTGGGAAGTGCAAACAGGCGAAAAGAAAAGAGTAACTAATAAATTATTTGCGGTGTCTTCTATATTTGGTTGGTCCTTAGTTGGATCTTTTGAAGGTGATCAGTCTAGTGCCTGTATTTTTACAACTGGTGCTTCTCATTGCTTGAAGGAAGATAATAATTCAGTTAATGACTGTTTGCGAAGGTTTTGGACTCTGTACCATTTTGGTTTAGAGGAGAACGAGAATCCTGACGATAAATCAGTCATTGAGAAATTTGAAAAAGAATTGCATTTTAGTAATGGTAGATATGTAGCTCGTTTGTTATGGAAATCACATCATGCAAACTTGGGTAATAATTTAGAAAATTCCAAGCGACGTCAAGTATCTTTGGTTAATAAACTAAAAAGTGATGAATGGCTTAGGACGAATTATGATAGCATAATAAACGAACAGTTAAAAAATGAAATAATTGAAGAGTTCGAAATTGAAAGTTGTGATAGTAGTAAAATGTATTACATGCCACATGCTCCAGTTGTAAGAAAAAATGTATCAAAAACTAAAGTCCGTATCGTGTTTGACGCATCTTCGAAGTGTAATGGGGTATCTCTGAACAATTGTTTGATGCCTGGCCCAAATTTGGATACTTCTGTTTTGGACTTGATATTGCGGTTCAGACAATACAGACATGCGTTCTCAACAGACATTGAAAAGGCCTTTCTCCAGATTGGAATCTCTGAAATTGATAGAGATGTATTACGGTTTTTATACTTTGATAATAATTACAATTTGAAACATTATAGAATGACTCGCGTTTCTTTCGGTGTATCATGCAGCCCTTTCATTCTGGCGTGCACTATAAAAAAGCATATAAAGAAAATAGAGTTAGAAAATCCAGATATTTTTGAGATGTTGAACTGTTCGATCTACGTAGAGGATGTTTTCTATGGTGCAGATTCTGTGGAACAGGCTTTTAAGTTAAGTACTGGAGCCTATTGCGTGCTTAAAAATGCCGGAATGAATTTGCGTCAGTTTAATACAAATTCCGAGAAACTAAAGAAACTTTGGGATGATTGTGGAATAATTAAATCAGAAAATGGACTAAATAGTCCTTTAAAAGTAGATGGGCTTAACTGGTGTACGAGTAAAGATGTAATTTCCTTGAACATAGACGACTTGTGCGAAACATTAAATAGTTGTAGAAAAACCACAAAAAGAAATATATTAAAGGTGACTCCTACTATTTTCGATCCAGGTAGGTTTTTGGCGCCATTTGTATTACGTGCAAAATTGATATTGCAAAACCTTTGGCAGTTGGATTTAGAATTTGACGATGAAGTTCCAACTGAATGTAAGCAGTTGTGGTCCGAGTGGAGCGGTGAAATTTAAAAGTTAAAGAAATTTGAAATTTCTCGAGAATATTTTCCCGGAAAATTGAATCAAAATAAGGATATCGAACTTCATTTATTTTGTGATGCATCTATTAAAGCGTATGGTTCAGTTGCATAATTTAGGTCAGTTGAAGAAGGACAGGTAGCATTCATTATGGCAAAATCTAGAATTGCGCCAATAAAACAAAAACTCACACTTCGAAGGTTAGTGTTGCTAGGAGCATTAACATCAGCAAAACTTGCTAAACATTTAAAAGAGCTGTTTTCAATTCATGAAGAAAATATTTATCTGTGAACTGACAATATGATAGTGGTTCATTGGATTCATAGTGCTCCTGAACTATGGAAAATGTTTTTAAAAAATCGAGTATCTGAAATATAATCTTTAACTTGCCAAAATAACTGGAGACATTGTAATGGGAAGTCCAATCCAGCGGACATTTTATCTCGAGGATGTTCAGCCGAATATTTGTTGACTTCAAGATTATGGCAGTCTGGGCCAGACTGGTTAGTTGAATCAGTGAGTGCTTGGCCTAGTAAATTTATCGTGACAACGAAGTTTTCTGATGCTGAATTAGAGCAGAAAAGGTGTATAAATAATACCACAATACTGCCGTCTATTGCAGAAAAATCTAATTTTCTGTTGAATTTTGAAAATTATCGTAAATTAATTAGAGCTATTAGACTGACTGCATCGATATTTAGGTTTATTCACAATCTGAAAAATAAAACTGACAAGAAAACCGGACCCTTGATAGCAGAAGAACTTTTTGCCGCAGAATTATATTTGATAAAAGAAGTTCAATATGAAAATTTTTCTGATGAAATTAATAGTTTAAAGTTTGGACAGTTGATTTCAAAAAGCTCAAACATTTATGAACTAAATCCTTTTCTAAGTGATGAAAGAGTTTTGTTAGTAGGAGGAAGACTACAAAAATCAACTTTAAGGTTTCATGAAAGCATCCTATAATTATTCCTTCAAAAACTCATTTTACAGATCTTCTAGTACGTGGTGCACATGAACGAGTTCTTCATACAGGTGTAGCTAGTACTCTCATGTTCCTCCGTGAAAAGTACTGGATAATTAGATCCAGACAAAATGTGAAACGTGTTATAAGAAACTGTGTAATGTGTCAGCGTTATAACTCACGACCACTGCGACAAGTCATAGCACCATTACCTCCATCTAGAATTGAAAAAGCAAACCCTTTTGATGTTATAGAACTAGATTATGCATGTCCACTTTTCTTGAAAAATGAAGATACGAAGTATTATATCCTATTTTTTACCTGCGCAGTAACTAGAGGCATTCATCTTGAACTAACAAAAGATCTCACAACTAAATCTTTCCTACTTGCTTTTCGTCGATTAATATCAAGAAGAGGGTTGTGCTCTCTAATATACCCAGATAACGCGCGTACATTCAAGGCAGCTGATGCAGAGCTCAAAAAGATGTGGCAGGTATTAAGCCATCCCGATGTAAAAAATTATTATGCAGCAAAGGGCATTCAATGGAGGCATATCATTAAAAGAGGAGCTTGGTGGGGCAGATTTTACGAGAGACTTGTGCGATCCGTCAAAACAATATTAAGAAAAATTCTTGGTAGAACATTACTGCTACCTGAAAAATTGGAAACTGTACTGACTGAAATTGAAGCGCTGATAAATCGTCGACCCTTGACTTACGTCCAAGATAATGAGCCCCAAGTTCTGTCACCTGCTCATTTTCTTCTTTAGAAAAGGCAGAAACTTCTAATTTGCCTCCTGTCAAATACACTCATGAAGTGAGCAGTACTAAAGAAATTCTTTTAAAAGCGCATCTATATCGTGAAAAATTGTTAAATAACTTTTGGAAAAACTTTTATAAAGATTATTTTTTGAATCTGAAATCTGTAATTTGTGTGAATAATCACCGTGCAAAACACGACTTAAGTGTGAACGATATCGTGATTTTACAGGATGAACATTTACCACGTAACATGTGGAGATTAGGAAAGGTTCTCAAAATATTTACCGGTAGAGATGGACTAATTCGCAGTTGTGAAATAAAGACTGAAAAAGGCATTATAAAGAGACCTTTACAATTATTAGTTAAGTTAGAATGCTAAAAGTATTAAAATTGTATGATAGTATATTTCTTATTAAAAATGTAATCGTAATGCTACTAATGTTGTATCTATTTTATTTAATTGCTATTTAAAAGTACTGTATATTTAATATTTAAAGAAATGTATATATTAGAAAATTTTAAGATTGTAGAAATGTATAAGTGTATTTAAAAATTTTTAATTTAATTCTGAAAAAAAAAAAGACAGGTTTTAGGTAATAATTCTAGTATTTTAGTTGAATTATGATAATCTTGATTTTGAAATAATTTGTTTAATATTATCTTGAGTTATATAAATTCTTGATTTAAATCCTGATGCTTGAATAGGAATGTTATAACAATAATTCTTGAGGAAATTTACTTGAAAATTTACTTGATATTCTTGAAACATATGGTAAGTTTTACATGTTCTTGATATTTCTGTGACATTTCTTTATTACAAAACTTGAATTTGTATTGAAATGCATAATGATTCTTGAAAATAATTCTTGAAAATGTTCATGTCACTGATAATCTTGATTGTTCTGAACTACAGTTCAGCCGGGCCTAGTGTGTAAGAAATTTTATGCGGAAATATAGTTTAATCGCCAAAGAGGGTGTAAATCTTTCATGATGTGTAATTCTTGTTCTTGGATCTGGCACCGCCAGTTGAATGTGTGTTAGACGTGAATAAACTTGGGAGTTTAGAAACCTGATTTGCAGTGTTCATGTATCTTGATGTTATATGTGATTCGAATTAGTGTTTTTTGAACTAATATATTTTGCAATTCTTGACAGTTAATATAATATTTTATGTGCTCCTCAGTAACCTGCGCTGTATAAGTTGGATTTAGCTGAGAATAATCACCTGAGAAATCTAAGCTGAGCTATTATTTTTTTGAAACTACGTAAATATTTAACAGTAAGATTTTTTTATCAACGTAAAATCAATAAATATGAAAACTAGCAACATTATTTAAGTTCCTTTTTCATCAGTCTGGAGAAAAATAGTAAATTTATATCGTTAATAAGTACTCCTTTCTAAGTATAGGCACATTTAAGGGAACTAAGCTTTCATTTAACATATTAAAGTCTCCTGAAGTTTGAATGAGTTAAAATTTGTGCTCTACTGCACACCCTTTAAGCTGAAAACTTTATTTTTTAGAGAAATTTTGTGCTGTTTGTATAAAAAATACTTTTATAAACTATGAATGTTATTTTGGGAAATTCGGTACTGGAAGCGTATGATTGCGATCAATATTTAAGAAAATATTAAGGAAATAGTCAGGAAATAATAAGAAAATTTAAGTAATATATTGAATAATGTGTTTTTCCTCCCCAGATAATAAAGACCCTGATGAAAGTGGTAGAGAAGGTAATTATCATTTTAAGAAATTTTTTAAATGGAATAATCATGTGAGATTATGTTTAAAATATCCTGTTGCGAAATGTGAATTGAAATTTTTTTATGCAATATAATGGATTATTATTTGATTTGTTTATGCATAAAAATACGTTGTGAAATCTTTTTTTTTTAAAACTTTTACGCTCATGAAATTTATAAAACACTGGTATTTTCTTCCACTGTTTATACAGTCAGTTCAGTGCTTCAAAATACAAAGTTTTATATGGCCTGAATTATGTTATAGAAGATGCTCTGCTATTGTTGTTGTATTTAATTATGGCAAAACACACTAGGGCTATCTGCCTAAGGGGAGGGATGACTTCGTGGAGGACTTTCTAAGGGAAACTGGCTCGTATACACGTTACACATGGGGAAAATCACGAAAACACCCATGCAGCCAGCCCGTTCGCGGGATTCGAACTTCGGACCGAACTACCAGTGTTCAGCGACGTTACTGCTCGGCCGCTGGTGGGCGCTCTGTTATTGAAGAATGTAATTAAAACTTTTGGGGATATTTTTTATATGTTGAAGGATTTTTAACAATTTATGATATTTTTTAAATGCATTATTTTTAGCACTGAATCAGGTATTATCAATTTCTCTTCAGGCATAGTATATTGACAATGTAGATATTATTGCCACATTATTTACCAAAATTAAATATTATATCAAGACTTTATAAGATAGCAATTAATCGAAAAACTTTCGCAAATATAACTTGAAAAATCACGTCTCTGCTTTATTAAGGAAGTGGACAGTTATTCACTTGGAGTTACATTTTGAACAGTAATATTACCTTAATCATAATGCAGATATATATCATTAACAGAAAAAAAATTTTTTTAATCAGTAACCTTTTGAAATTATGTAACTTAAAACTATTTTTTATGATAGATTGGGATCTTACAATGAAGATCAGATTGCAGTTTTCTTAATTCATAGCTTACTGTTTGCTTCAGTGTGGGCAGTACGTCAAAAACATTAGCAATCGAGAAAATGGAGTTCTTATTTCGGATTTAATTACTTGGGGAATGATTGATTGGATGAGAGTTTATACGAGTTTTTACTTCGTAATAGGAACAGGGAAGTCTATTTTACATATACCGTTATAGTGTATCCCGCCTAAAGTAGATATTCCTAATATGCTTTACTGTACTTAATTATATTCCGTTATAAGTAGTTTCTTCAGGGGTATATTTTCATTCGGGAGAGGAAGTTGTCTGTGCCCCCGGCAGATTTTAATAACTTCTCATTTTACGGGGGTTTACTGTATTTCGTAATGAACACCAACTGCTGTTGGTCTACGCAGGTCGGATTTCTTAAATTACAGTGTTCACCTGTAGATGTCCGCAGTGAGGCAGTATTAAATTGATATCCGTATGTCCTGCTTTTAGCTTACAGGTTTTCATCGTTGAGTTGATCACATTGGTTAGATGTTGGTTGAGGTGAAGCAGAATTATCCATAGGTGGAGGAATGCTTACTAAAATCGGCCCTAAAGGCTGATCATTGCATAACAAAAACTTAGCTGTGCCAGCTGGTGGCGCCGTATTCGGGTTCGTATGACTCTCACTGTTGAGCTCAGAGCTTGCGAGCGAGAAACCTTCACAGTTCATGTCCAGGTTGTTCGGCTTGCCTGTCAGGATGGGATCTGTGTCTCTTGGATGGCAGAACGATGCTCAAAGAGTTGTGTTATAACAGCTGTTTTACCGGAAGCAACTTGGAGCGATGTCGTTCTACGCGTCGAGCAAAGCTGACACAGACTATAATGACTTGTGAGGCATTGTAATTGTTAGGCTTACTACTTGACAGAAAGGTACAGGTCGAAGCTAGGCCACCCTCTCTCTAGTACTATAGCTTGTAATGTTGCGCGCTTCCAACCTGCACGCAACAATGGTGGTGACTGTTATGAACTGGAAAGTATACAAAATCTTGAGAAGGGTTTAAATCCCTTTTCATTCAACTTTAGAAATTACAGATGCGTGCTCTTGACGCTCACAAACTACGCCAACCCGGCGGTAAAATAAAAATAAGAAACTAAAAATGAATAATAACAAGTGACTACCTACGAGGCTCTCTAAACGTAACTAACCTAACCGCGTTCTAAAATACCGCTGATAATTAAGCAAACTTCTGAATATTACGTTGAAAGATCTGCCGAGGCAAGCACACAGGCCGAAACGCGTGGTTCTTAAATTTCCAACTAGCCACCTCCACGCTCGTGAAGCAAGAAAGCACACTATCGAACTCGTTTCCCTTCTATTTAACTCAGAATACTTCCGCTGACTATTTTGAATACTTGCGCGTTCTACTAAAATTTACATACTCTGGCATTGGCAATTCCTGAGGAAAGTAAGGCTTGACAGGAAAGATAGTTTAAACTTAAAATAAATGTTAGTTAAAATAAATATAAACCCTACATTTGCCGCTGCCAGAATTTGGTAAACTTGGAAGCAGGTCCTAGAAACGACCTGTTGAAAAGTTTCCACAATTCTGAACTAAAATTTAAGAGCCTCGTTTACATAAAAAAACTGTTTTCTCACAAAAGTTAGAATAAATTTCTGTAGATACTTATTTAACCCTCTCTTCTTACAGCAACCTTTCCTGGACTTCAGCAATCAATCTGTTCTCTTCCTTCCAGCATCTGGAAGGAATAAGGATCAGTATCTTTCTAAATACATTATAATTTACACTTTCTTGACACTGAATAAGTTTTTGTTTTTGATGGATTTATTTTCCTTAGTTACTGCTTAATTCACATTTATTCATGTATTCAAACATGAATTTAACTTTACCCTGGCTCTCCACCATGTGTGGTGTCAAACGGGAATATTCATGTTTTAGTATTGCAACACTTCCCCTAACCACAATGATTTGTTAGAATTCAACGACCAAATAGACACACCTTACTTGACATTCTAAAACTCGATGAGCTATTTTAACATTCTTAAAATTCAAGTGTAGGTGGAGAACCCTACAAAACACATTCATTCTAAATTCCCCTCATTCATCTTTAGACATGCAGGCTTTCGCTCTAAAGCATGATTCTATCTACAGTTTAATACTTAAATTTTAATTCATTTCTTTGGAGCATTTACTTTTAGCATCTAAATTTTTATGCTTTTAGACTAAATTCTACTTTTACATAACTTTCAAGTATTTACGTATATTTACAAAATTCTAATACATACGATTTTTACAATTTACCATAAAATGAATAAGAGAAAAATAAATTTTCGTCAAGAAAAGACTAATGATATTTTCTAAATTGTCGCAGTGTTGTGTTGGTGTATCCGAAACTGCAATGTTAAGGTTATCTAGAGATGGAAAGTCATAAATTGTCTTTGAAAAATAATTAGTATTATTTCAGTTTCATTCATGGTGGTGTGCATTAAAGTTTTTAGCGATTATAAATCAATCGGTCAAGTTAGGATATTGTCTGGAGGCTCAGCAAAATAGGACTTATAGGGTTTTTATACAGAATATAGATGGTGACTAAAACGAATTCTCGTGCGGTACCTGGAATGTTGTGAATAGCTTGAGTATCCATAATTAACAGCTGTGTATTCGGTGCATGGTAGTGGAAAATGAAATATATAATCATGATAACAATTCTACCATGTATAGTATGTCTCATTGTTTTGAGATCTCCTCTATACAAGTCATAATTACAGACTTTTCTGTATTAAGGCTATCCTGGGTTTTGTGTCCTGACCCACATTTAACGCAACTCAGATCAAGGTGATATATCTCTGAGGAATGATACTGTAACTGACAGTTTTAGGGTATAGGGAAACATGATTGTTAGAGATGCATTTCTTCACTCTAAAAAAAAGGTAGAGGAGGTATTTCAGGTCGTAATTGTTTTCAATATATTCTATGGATACCAGCTGAATTAGAAACAAGGGCTGCATGGTTGCCTTAGTTGGTCTTTTGATCAGCTGAGTAATTCTATCAGCTGGAAAACTCTTGCCTTGAATTTAGTTAAATGAGCAGTTTTATTACCTGAAACATTCTTGCTCTGAAGAGCATCTCTAAACTTTATCATGCATGTATGAGAGGGAAGCTCTGAAAGAAAAACTTCATCTGCTGTTTTGACTTTTGAGCTCAATATACCTTACTCAACATTCTGTTTTTTATAAATAGGAAAGTTAGTTTCTTCTGATTGATTTCTGAGTTAGTTAGAACTTTTATAAATTTTTCGTTACGTCGGCTGAGAAAAAAGTCAATTTTTACAAATTTTCTAAATAATGAACCACATGAAGTCGTCATCAGGCTTAATCATAACAGGCGAGTCATAAATAAATTCAATTGTGGCAGTTGCTCCTCAATAAGCTGTGCTAAGTTATATTTAGCTGAGAATAATCACCTGAGATTTCTAAGCTGAGCTATTATATTCTGGAAACTACGTAAATATTTAACAGTAAGATTTTTTTGTCTATGTCTAATCATAAAATTTCAAAACTAGCAACTTTTTTAAGTTCCTTTTCAATAAATCTGGAGAAAAATAATAAATTTGTATCACTAATAAGTACGCTTTTTTAAGTATAGGCACATTTAGGGTAACTAATCTTGTATTTAACTTACTAAAGTGTCCTGAATTTTTAATGAGTTTAAATGTGTGCTCTATTGCACACCCTTTAAACTGAAAACTTTATTTTTTAGAGAAATTTTGTGCTGTTTGTATAAAAAATACTTTTATAAAACTATGAATGTTATTTTGGGAATTTCGGTACTGGAAGTGTATGATTGCGATCAGTATTTAAGAAAATAGGAAGGAATTAAGGAAATAGGAAGGAAATATTAAGGAAATTTCAGTCATATGTTGAATAATGTGTGTTTCCTCCCCAGATAACGAAGACTATGAAGAAAGTGATAGAGAAGGTAATTATAATTTTAAGAAATTTTTAAAATGGTCTAATCATGTGAGATTATGTTTAAAATATTCTATTGCGAAATATGAATTGAAATTTTTATTATGCAATACAACGAATTATTATTTGATTTGTTTATGCATACGAATACGTTGTGAAATCTTTTTTTTTTTTTTTTAAACATTTACGCCCATGAAATTTATAAAACCCTGGTATTTTCTTCCACTGTTTATACAGTCAGTTCAGTGTTTCAATATACAAAGTTTTATATGGCCTGAATTATGTCATGGAAGATGCTCTGGTATTAAAGAATGTAATTAAAACTTTTGGGGATATTTTTTATATGTTGAAGGATTATTAACCATTTATGATGTTTTTAAAATGCATTATTTTTAGCACTGAATTAGGTATTATCCATTTCTCTTCAGGCATACTGTATTGACAATGTAGATATTATTGCCACATTATTTACCAAAACTAAATATTATATCAAGACTTATAAGGTAGCAATTGATCGAAAAACTTTCGCAATTATAACTTGAAAAATCACGTCTCACCTTTACTAAGGAAGTGGGCAATTCTTCACGTGGAGTTACATTTTGAACAGTAATTTTACCTTAATCATAATACAGATATATATCATTAACATGAAAAACAAACTTTTTAATCAGTAACCTTTTGAAATTATGTAACTTAAAAATATTTTTATGATAGATTGGGATCTGACTACGAAGATCAGATTGCAGTTTTCTTAATTCTTAGCTTACTGTTTGGTTCAGTGTGGGCAGTATGTAAAAAACATTAGCAATCGAGAAAATGGAGCTCTTATTTCGGATTTAATTACTTGGGGAATGATTGATTATATAAAAGTTTATACGAGTTCTTACTTCGTAATAAGAGCAGGGAAGTTTATTTTGCAGATACCGTTGTAGTGTATCCAGCCTAAGGCAGATATTCCTAATATGTTTTACTCTACTTAATTACATTCCGTTGTAAGTAGTTTCTTCAGGTATATATTTTGACTCGGGACAGGAAGTTGTCTGTGCCGCCGTCAGATTTTGAGAACTTGCCATTTTACGGGTTCTACTGTATTTCGTAATGAGCACCAGTTGCTGTTGGTCTACGCAGGTCGGATTTCTTAAATTGCAATGTTCAACTGTATATGGTCGCAGTGAGGCACGATTAAATTGAGATCAGTATGTTTTGCTTTTAGCTGACAGATTTTCATCGGTGAGTTCATGACATGGGCTAGATTTTTGTTGAGGTGAAGCAGAATTATCCATAGGTAGAGGAATGCTAACTGAAATCGGCCATACCGGCTGCACATTGCATTAGAAAAATTAGCGATGCCAGCTCGCGGCGCCGTATTCGGGTTCGTATGACTCTCACAGTTGAGCTCAGAGCTTTCGAGCGAGAAACCTTCACAGTTCACGTTCAAGCTGTTCGGCTTGCCTGTCAGGATGAGATCTGAGTTTCTTGGATAGCAGAACGATGCTCAAAGAGTTGTGGTATAACAGCTCTTTTACCAGAAGCAACTTGGAGCGGACAAATGCTTGTGCGGTATCTGAAATGTTGTGAATAGCTAGAGTATCTATAATTGAAAGCTGTGTAGTTGATGTATGGTAGTGGGAAATCAAATGTATAATCGGGATAACAATTCCTCCATGTATAGTATGTCTCATCCTTATGCGATCTCATCTATTACAAGTCATAATTACAGACTTTTCTGTATTAAGGCAATCCTGGGTTTTGTGTCCTGATCCACATTTAACGCAACTCAGATCAAGGTGATATATCTCTGAGGAATGATTCTGTAACTGACAGTTTTGTGGTATAGGGAAAAGTGATACTTAGAGATACATTTCTTCACTCTAATGAAAAAATAGAGGAGGTCTTTCAGGTCGTAATTTTTTTCAAAATATTCTATAGATACCAGCTAAATTAGAAATAAGGGCTGCATGGTTGCCTTATTTGAAATTTTGATCAGCCGGGTAATTCTATCAGCTGGAAAACTCTTGCCTTGAATTTAGTTAAATGAGTAGTTTTATTATCTGAAAGATTCTTGCTCTGAAGACCTAAACGTTATCTAAACTAAACGTTATCTAAAACGTTATCTAATCTCTAAACGTTATCATGCATGTATGAGAGGGAAGCTCTCAAAGAAAAACCTCATCTGGTGTTTTGACTTTTGAGCTCAATATATCTTACTGTACATTCTGTTTTCTTATAAATAGGAAGGTAAGTTTCCTCTGATTCATTTCTGAGTTAGGTAAAACATTTATAAATTGTTCGTTACGTCGGCTGAGAAATAATTCAATTTTAGCAAATTTTCTAAATAATTAACCACATGAAGTCGTCATCGGGCTTAATCACAACAGGGGGGTCATATATAACTTCAATTGTGGCAGATGCGCCACAATAACCTGCGCTGCCTAAGATACATTTAGCTGAGAATAATAACATGAGAATTCTAAGCTAAATATACCAGTTCTGAAAGATTTAATTTACTATTAACATCAATGCACTTATGACCACTATTGTGCTTAATGAATTTTGTTGTCCTGGTGGGTAAATAAATCATCCTTAAGATTAATATTTTCGAAATTCTTAGTAATACTGTAGCGTTCGGGTGGAAAAGGAAATTAGGCTCGAACATCTCGGTATACCAAGCAGAGCTTCTATCTATCAGTGCTGCAATTAGATATGCGAACACATGTCAACAGGAGAAATTCTCCATACTCAGTGATTCAGCATCAAGTCTGGCGGCTATCGCAAGTCAAAACAGCCGGAGTCCATTGGTATACAGAATTCAGAAACAGCTTCTGACAATGCCTATTTCGCAAAGACCCACTTTAAAATGGGTTCCCGCTCACACAGTGATTCAAGGCAATGAAGCCGCTGACCTACTGGCCAAGCAGGAAGCCAACTGTACGGATATATTAGAAAGACCAACTAAACTTCCTTCGTCTCATATTAAGCGAACAACTTTGACAAGTCTGCTACAAAATTGGCAAAGTAGATGGACAGAGGCATAGGTAGGACGAAGGACATTTCGCTTACTGCCAAAATTTAACATGGAAATAAAGACCCACTGTGCTAGCCTAACACAGTTCTTGACAGGTCATGGACCATTCCCAGTATACCTGAACAGATTCAGACTTAGGGATACTCCTTTCTGCGAATGCGGAGAGGAAGGCGACACGGACCATTATTACTTCCATTGTGTACATACAAGAACCTGGCACTTGAAGAAACCAGCGGACTGTGCCTGGGCAATGTGGACGACTAACACACTCAAAAACAGAATAGCCCTTGATAAAATAGAGAAAATCTCAGGACACTGCCTAAGCAGAAACAACCGTGGATAATATTATAATGTTTCAAAAGTTCAGAACTTAAAGCAGATAACCAGAATAACGCTTAGTGCCTTGCAGTTAACAATATGTAAAAACTGTTATTAGTTTATAATATTCAACCTTGTTACTCTGGAGTCTTCCCCGCCGTGATGGTATATAATTCCGTTTGGTTCATGTCCGTGCTCGGAAGCCATCATAGCGGTGCACTCACTCATTCACTCTGAGTGTTTAATAATAGAATTTCCTTGGGAGGGATAAAGTCTGCATTCTGGTACTCACTCCTGTGGTACCCAGTTATTCGTTTAACTTCTTGTCACCATTTGCAGGCGATCGATCGCCAGATCAGGTTCTCCAATTTCTGTATCCGTAAGGGCACTGTCATGTTCTCCAGGCCCTCTGAATTAGTATTTGTTCGGCGTGATATTGTGTCTTAATTCCTTTATTAATATAAACGATTCTACAAAAGCAGTTCTTGGTATGTGTAGCAGGATTAAAGATTTCCAAAATAAAAATATTTTGAATTAAATTACAGCAACAAAGATATGTGTATAAGATAATGAAGTTTCAATTTGTTATTAAAACATGAGAACCTTCATAGGAAGCTTTCCGAAAGAAGAACATCTTTGACGGTTTTCTAATTATAATACACTTCGACAATTTTCTGTACCCAAAAAAAGTTACTATTCACTTTTTTAGAAGAAAGTAAAATTAATTAAAGTACTTCTTTTAAATTTGCTGTTTAATGTCAATTTCATCTTTGGATTCACCAGTAATAAGTAAGATACGCAATCTAACATTTGTAGTTTTAACTAATTCAATTTTCTCTGATAATGTGAACTAAAGTTTCCAAATACATTATAACATATAATGTGGTGCAAAGAAAATGTCTTCATAAATTTTATTTGGTGAAATTCTTTCCCCGCACAAGGCTTAAATAATTTACTTAAATTAATAAACAGTTTATCTATCACTTACATAATGAAATTGTGACGTATTTTTAATATTCTTTTATTCCTCACTAAACGTTCTTACCCAGTGACATACATTCAATGTAGATATTATTATACAGTAAATTTATATGTGTTTTTACATTAATCTACTTGAGTTTTAATAATTTACTATAAATAATATTTGAATAATTACTGTAAATAATAGTATTGTTATATAAAAGTATATGTAATTAAAAAGAATATAAGATATATCAAAAATTCAATTACAGAATATGTATTTATTTCAGCTCGAGATCTATTAAGAGCTGGGTTCAGAAAAGGAGGTAAATATTTTTCAATTCCGCTGTTATAGTTAATATATATGATGCCTATAACAGAATTTTGGATAAAGTATATGTTACCGCTCAAGTGCGAAAATCAGTTATTCTGCAGATTATCTAGCTAATCTGCAGATTAACTAGAGTAATTCGGTAAAGTGCGGAAAATTGTTTCATTTCTCGAATTACTAGGTAATCTTTACATTATATACTAGGCACTCATTGAAAACTAGACCTTTGCTGGAACATGCTTTGCAAATTCATTTCCTTAATTTCAATAATATTTAAACCGTTTTATTCTTTGAATTATAGTTTTGTCATTGATTCTCTCAACTAACTTATTGATTGTTCGATTGCATTAACTTGATTTTTTAGATATAAAAAAATAAATAAATAACATTATGCTAATTTAAGCGTACAGAAACATTTCTGTTGTTTCAGCAAAGACCTTATTTTCCGTTCAACGAGCGACTAGTAGGCAATGTGCAGATTGGCGAGTACCCAGTACATAATGTGCAAAGTGGAGGGAAAGGAAATGAGAGAAACAAATTTTTGAATTTTAATGATGCGGAAGTCATTAAGGTACACAATATGGAAAACTCTTGATTCCGCACTTTGACGGTGCAAATCAGTTAATCTGAAGATCAGCTAGGTATTGTGCACATTAACGACTTTCGCACTTTAGCGGTAATATGTATAATGTGTTTTGTGATATTGTTTTTGCTTCCCTAAAATATTACTATTTAATTGTTAAACGAGTATTTTATATTGAACTTATTACCATACAGCAGATTTTTTTCCCTGGATTTATAATTGATCTACCAATACTTGAGTTCTCAAACATAAAAAAATTTAATAGTTTATATGTGTGTTATATTTCTATGATATTTTGTTACTAATAGGACTGCATGCATTAGTACTCACAGTAATTGTATTAAACTTAATTCAGATTTTGTAAAACTTCCTTTTGAACGATTTAAACAAAATTATTATAATTATTGGAATGCTAAGCTATCTACCTGAGAAGTTATTCTACTTAGATTAAACTTCCAAAGATTTTCGCATCCGTCAATTGTTATCATATAGTTATTTACCTCTGCTTCCAGAATCATAAAATATTTTGCGTTTTGTAAAATAATCCATTATAATATCGAGGGTTTTCCGTGAAATTCCTATATCGACGAGTTTGTGAAGAAAGAGGGGCAGAGTTATGCAGTCAGAATCATCGCTCACGTAGAATGAGGTTGCGACCACGTGTTCATGTTTTCGATTACTTCTTATATAATTGATATAATAAAATACATATTCAGTGTTCCGTCCGGGGTAGTATAAGATTAAGACATTTTTAATTTAAAATAAAAACTGTACTACATTTGATGAATTTGTCTAATATTTTCCCAAGAACTTTCAAAAGACATAATAGTTTATACTTACTATTATTGTTCTTTGGTAAAAAATAATTTTGCAATTTTCCATATACCCTACAAAAGGCCGCATTTAAAACATATATTATATAATAAGTTAAAAAAGTCTTACATACATACTTACGTACCACCAGCTGAGTTGTTGTACCGCCTGTTATATGACTATCAGAATTTGTACTTCAATTGGTAATTTGTACACAATTCTATTGTCGCTAGGCCTAGCCAAAAATCTTTATAGAATATTAAATTTTGTAGCGGAATTTATGGTGGGTATTGGTGACCTGTGGTTATTAAAGGGACCCTCTCAAGACTTTGCCTGTGCTGAATGAGGATTTTAGCAATGTTTTATACATTGTGATTCTGAGTTTACAGAGAGGTTTTTACTCTGGAATTCAGTGATAACTTGGATACGAGAAGTGATTATATGAACAATATCAACTGGGTAAATTAATGTACATAATATGGGTTCATCAGATGTTCACATATTTTCAGAGTTCTGGTGCAATATGTGCTTGTCACTTTTATAGTAGTCACCTGTTCGCTTACAGTTAAGTATAGTCTGCCCGATAACTGAAAGTGATGGTGAGAAATAGAAATCGGTGTGTAGAGTTGTAAATTTATGTGTCCATTGAAAAGCATGTGCGGTTCACTTGTACACAGAGCATCATTTTACATCTGCTTAAAAAAAACCTTCAAAACCTTTCATATGAAAACGTTATAAGCTCAGTGTGTAATCCATTCAGCTCGAGGGAGCTCCCTGCGCTAATCTGATGAACGGCCGCTTTAATCTCTTCCGATGTAACATTTTTAGTGTTTTCTTACCATTCATTTATTTTTTCAATAAGTTAGACAAAATTTGAATACTGAAAGGTGCACATATTTAACCTCTTTGTCGTCCGTAACGAGTCTAGTGCGTTCAAGTGAAACTTCTGCAGGGCGGTAGTAACGCGCCTGAAGCGTTGTTCTACATCCTAAAACTTTTAAAAGTTTAAAACGCTTTCTAAATGTTTACTTGTTTGAGTTTTTATTTTTGTTTATTCTAATACCTCCTAGAGGGTAGCACTAATCAGGCTTCTATTTCTAATTGAATTTGCCCTGGGTTTTATGAATATTCGCGCCATTTTACATAAGATACAAAACAGTGAGAGATGGCTTCAACGTCTACTCAGCAGAAAAAGAGAAAAAATGAGGTTGTGAATTGGAAAGACAAGAAGGATATATGTTTGATGAGTACAGTCCATAATAACTCGATGATTGATGTTGGAACACGGAAAAGAATAAGAAAACCAATAATTATAAAAGATTATAACAACAAAATGGGAGGAGGGGACCACCTGGATCAGATGTTATCAAATTACCCTGCTGTTAGAAATAAGCAGAAATATTATTATTTTTCCATGATGCTTTATTTCCTTATAATTTTACTTAATATTTATTGACATTCATCCACTACGAAAGGCCTGTATGGAAAGTTATGATGTACAGAGAAAACAATATTACACTCTACGAAAAACAGACGGCCGCTGGGGAAACATTTTCGCGGACAGGAGAGGACGGCGAAAGGGTTAAAAGCTTTTTAATAGTATTTCTTTTAATTTGTCTGTATCGTCTTTGAATTCAGGGGAAACCTTAGATTAGTTTGTTTTTCTGTCTAATTTGTTGACAATACTATAGCTGAATATGAAGTCTTAGATACTGTTTGTGTGTTTGAAAAATAAGTTTGGGGATCTTTAGGTTGTACTTATTTTTATCTTTGTCAGGTCGGACATGGTCTTGCATAAGCCGGATGGTCCCCTTTGTAGTTGACATACAATGAGACTGCAGTGTAGCTGTCAGATTGATGCCCAGCGAGCGTTTTGCACATGTTGGGCTATCACAATGAGAAGTTCTCATGTACACAAACAGCTGACACCGTAAATATCACATTGGTTTAGCACGAATGGCTGAATTAAGAAATGCAGATGCCCTCCCTTTATGCATTTTGGTAACTCAGGAAATTTAAACGTAGAAATGGCAGGGTTCATAGGATGCAACACTATATCCTTAAGATATTTTATTCTTCTAGCACTTCTTACACTCTGATCTTCTAGCTCTGCTTATAAGGGTTCCTCTGGCAATCTATGAAAATGTGGTTCCGATATAACGTCACGAGGGAAATTCAAAGATTTGTGCGCTGACTCAGTCACTGTCACTGAACCATTGATGTCATAAGGCAGATTGCAATGTACAAACTGTCGCTATAAGGAGGTCACTAGATTAGATACACTTTATATTTCTCCCTTTCTCCAGTTATTGAAATTAAGTATTTAGTTGTTCAAAATGGGAAGAAATTTTCAGAAGTTCACTACTTGAGCTGCTTATAACGACAAATATTAAGAGGTAAATCGTACAATGTTTCCTTCGCGTTTGCATCTATTCGTGATAGTTTGTTTACAACATCAACGTCACTGTTTGATTCATGGAAATAAAAATAAAAAAAAAAAACTACTTTTGAAAAATTAGAGAGATTCGACTCTACGGCCCCACCCAACGCAGCGTCCAACAAGGAAACGTAGATATCTGCGCCAAGGCTAACCTGGTCTATGAAGTCTAAAGCTCTACAGTCAGCTTTTCCAAAAGCAGGAACTCCCGAAAGCTTAAGCTATTGACACTAAGGACCAGCCGACAGGCACTAGTGGGGCAGTTAAGTGCCTCTCATTTCGATCTAAATCTGAGGCCAAAGCAATATGTTGGGGACACTACCTCGCCACTTAGCTACTAGAATCTTTTTTTCTAGCCTCACTAGTCACAACGCACGGCAAATGCGTAAGTGGGTTTTTTCTGCGTGAGAGACTAGAAATAAAAGGATGTAAAAGCGTCTCATTTTGACTTCTAACCTCCGAAAAGGGAACCGGCAGGAAAGAAAATAATGAAAAAGCAGGAGATAAGGAAAAGGAGAAAAGAAAGAGGAAAGAGATCACTGGGGCTGAGGGATCGTGACCCCTACGACTCACCAAAAAGGGGGGCCCTTGAAGGTCTAGATCACCTAGGGATTGCCATACCTGTACTTACGAAGAGTGAGCTCCCTAAGGGGATTTTCTTAGAATAAGTATAAATATTTACGAAATATGTATAAAAAGTTAGTTTTCGAAAATTTTCAAAATTTGTTTCTGAATTTAAAATAACCCAAAACATAAATATTTAGCTCATTTGAAATATTTTTTTACTTGAAATATGTATTTATGATCAGCGGTTGGGAAAATAAATATCGTGTAAGGACACATATACGCACGAGCTCTATATATACTATGTATAGTATATATAGAGCTCGTGATCATTTGCTCTTGAAGTTATGATATAGATTATAGTATTATTATATAGCCATACAAAGCATATTAAAACAGTTATCACCAGGATAAATTTGAATAAAATTTTACTAAAGAAATGAAGAACTCACACTTGGAGGGAAAAAAACAAAGATTAATTATGATAAGAATATGGTTGCTAATTGTTTTTAATTTATAATTCTAGGTCCATTTGAGATTGCTCCAAGAGCAAAAATAGGTCGAAATTTTATGTCTAAATCTGGACGTCGACCCGGACAAAGATACGGAGGATTATCAGGTAACATTTTCCGAAGTGCGTTCTTTTGAAATATTGCAGTTAATATTTGTGTGCAATATAGTAACATACTTTATGGAATAGATCCCCGCTCAAACAAGACTACTTGATAAGAAAGTATTTTTCTACTTTTCTTCTAATTCATCAATGTAAAGAAAATATAGATTTCAGTAAGGCATTAATAGTGTTTTAGTTGTTAGTGATAACATTTGAAACTGTGTTAAATTAACGTTATTTGGTTACATTAACAATGGTTGTTTATTTTGTTATAATCGAAATCACAGATATATTACATATCGACTGCTAGTTGCCTCAAATGAGCGAGCCTGCGTTGCTATGAATGGGCTGTGGCCCAACAGTGTTATCGAGGCTAATATTTTGTAATATTTTCATGCTGAAGAATAAAATGCCGTTACATCTGATTTGGAGCTAACAGGAGGAATTAAATATATAATTATATAATTATCACATTTTCTTTGTTATAAGAATAATTATAAGCTTTTAATCTAAACCGGAGTATTCTTAATTCGTGTGCAAAATAAATTCTTTATTTCAATTATCATAATGATTTCCATTACTTCTTGCGTAATTTATGCCTGTTTGTAGTTTTAAAATGGTAACTATACAATAAATATATTATTAAGAAACAAATTTCTACGACAGAGACTGAAAGAAAGGAAATTAGAAGTTGTCACCCAGTTCCATATAGAAAGGTTCTTTGCGAAAGCATGTTTATAAGCAACAATGTAGGGACGGCAATGAATGGTTTTGCTGAAACAGGAGTTTGGCCAGCGCACAGACCAGGCCAGCGAATATTTCAAAACCCTCATTTTGTTGCCACAGTGCATTTTGAGACAAATGATGTTCCTGTTGTAGAAGTTTCTGGCACAAGCCTAACTGCTTCTATTCGTGGATTGTCACATGCCATGTCACATGTCTCCAGGGAGAAGATCTGTTGCAACCACCAGTGGAACAGAATCAGAACCGTTTCCATCTGGTGCATCAACACTGTTGTCAAAAGTTAAAGTTTCTTTGGGTTAAATCTTTACAATTTCATCTAAATTCTAAATTGGAAAAGGCTCAAACAAAGCTCAAAAATCAATACTGTTAACAAGTAGCCCATACAAGCAGATCCTGGAAGAGGCTTAAAAAGAACAAAAGGAAGAAAAGGCACCGCTGGGGGGGGGTGAAAAGACGACTCCAAATTTCTGAACCGGAGAAGACAGTAAAGACTTCCAACGAGGATTCACTGTTCTGTGGTATCTGATGTGATGACTTCAAAGAAGACATAATTCAATGTCTGTCGTGTAGATTGTGGGTTCATGAGAAATGTATTGATGTCAGAAAGGGGATCAAAATGTATTATTGGGAGAATGCAACTGAACTCATCAAGAACGAATAATTTATGCAGTAATTTGTGTAAGATTTATAGCCTGACATTAGTAGTAGGCTTAATAATTGTTTTATGCTATTTGAAAGTTTTAAAGTTATAATTATTTTCCTTTTTACACTAGCTTAACTATAAGTCACCCTCAAATTCTCATTTTCATTAAATTGTTTCTAATAAATGAAATTCAAAGTTATTTTCTAGATTCTCACATTAGGCCTATTTTATGATAAAGACTAAACTAAAATCCAAATCCTGATTCTTTGTGAATAATACGAAGCTATCAATACGTTTCAATGTATTTTCAGTGGTCTGTGTTGGTTTCTAATCAGTATTTTATATTTACGAATCGTGCTCAGAAAAGTTTTAAACATTTCATTGACTTGTATTAAGATGATTCTGTATTAAAAAGAAAATAGCTAACGGCCCATTCCTAAAAACTCCCCTGCTCAATGAAGGCTACCGGTTTCTTTCATTGGGCCAGTGGCATCTATTTTTATTTTTATAATATTTGACTATTTCATAATTATAACGTCTATTCCTAGATATGTGTAATATGGAAAGGAATAATTTATACTGGTTATTTATAATAACCAATATAAATCTGTAAAACTAACAAATTTGACGATTATAAGGATCATATTTTTAAAAGTGGCCCGTCGATACCAACTGTCCCCTATGTTCTTTCATTTTTAAAAACTAAGAAATGCTAGTCAGAGTGCTCGTAAAATTTATATTATTTACCAAAAGCATGCTGTTTCTGTTGGCATAGGTCAAAGGTGGTTTGATAAATCTAAGCATTGATGTTTACCATTCAGCCTCGAAGTTGAAGCCCACATCGGACGATAATCCTCTGTAAACAAGGAGCTGCTAAATGAAATATCGCAAAAAATCCTTGTAATAGAGTTAATGAGCTATTAGACAGAATAAATATTCAAAAACGTACAGAATTTGATTATTTGAAGGAACCTGGGTATGTACGTCGTTACGGTGTACATTAAGAGAGTAGAATATGCATGCTTGAGATTCGGTATATTATTTTTTGCTGAAAAAGGGAAGCTTCCTTTATTTAGACGCCATTTTTTAAAGGACTGGAGATGAGAAATGGACATTATACAATAATGTTACAAGACAAATAAGTGGGTAGCCAAAAGAACTTTCTTTGTTCATATCGAGATTGGGCAGTATTCCAAAACGCAATGCTTTGTGTAAGGTAGGACTATGAAGAATTTGTATGCTATGAAATGTTGCAACCAAACTAAACAATAAATTCGGAAAATACAGTTTCCAAATGTCAGGTTTAAAAGTAGAAACCGAAGCAAAATGCTCAGAACTGACCAATCTTTTCTTCCATCATGACAATATTCTGCCCCATATTTCGATGAATGTCAGATGAAAATTTACTGAATATGACTGAGATGCTTTGGGCCATCTCCCATATTCGCTAGACCTTGCTTTTTTTGATTTCCATCTCTTCGAAATTCTCTGAAAGGCATGGAGCTCGCTTTTTTAATTTCAAATATCACGTCGATAACTTCTTGACGTATAAACCTAAGAAATGTTTAAAAAAAAAGGTATTATTTAGCTCCATGAGCGCTGGAAAAAGGCCACTGAATAAAATTGCGCGTGTATGATTCAATAAGAGTTCTTCTTTTTGTACTGCTTCCTTTGTATTTGTCATGGATGGCCTAATATTATGCTATTTGTGATACCTCCACGAGAAGATACGAGTTAAATAGTTCTCTAAAATTAAAGAACAGTTTCATAACTTCGAATATCACGATTTTATGAAATACCATTAAATTCATTTTAAAGTGTGATTTGCATAGTCCAGCATTCGTCTTTTGCTTAGCAGGCAATGCATGCTGCTTTCGCGGATTTCTTACTGGTAAATTTAATATAATATGAATATGAAAACTTCTATATCAAAACGAAGTAGTTTGTATAAGTATCATTTTATAATATGTGTTAGCTTTACCTATTAAATTCTTTTAATGAGCATATTTTAACAAATGTTTATGTATAGTGCTCTTATAATCTGTCTCATAATCGCTTTTTTCATCAAATTAATATGCAGTTTCTTCTACCGATACTTCATTTCGTAAACTATCAGAATTTTATAATATTGTCCGAATGGTGAATGGGTAAGATACTAGATTTTGGAATATGTATGCCGAAATTTATTAATGTATTGTTCTCTACTTTAAATTAAATCTAGCTATTTATCTATTAAGAATATGATTTTAAACTTATTTATAAAAATAACTATTAAATATTTTTATTTCAGTTGGGGCTGGCGCTCGTTTAGGTTTCGGATATGGAGCAGAAACAGGTAATAAACTTTCTTCAGGTACTTCATTTAACATTTCTTAGAAATAAAATAAATACTGTATGTTAATAATATAAAATAAAATATATGCCGTGTTCGCAAAATGCTAACCCAGCCTTTATTTTTACAACTGTTGACTGTAGACATATTTTTCCAATTAAAACAATAAGAGATTAAATGATGTGAATATGAATTATTGGCCTTTTAAAACTAAAATAAAATAAATAATTTGGAAAATTATAAAAACGCCTTTCAATCATAAATCGCCAATATAACATTAAAGTGTGTATATGATTATGGCAAAGCCTCGAGGGCTATCTGCCTAAGGGAAGGGATACCTTCGTGGAGGACTTTCTAAGGGAAACTGACTCGTATACACGTTACACATGGGGAAAACCACGAAAACGCCCATGCAACCAATTACATTAAGGAAAATTTTATATGTATTATAAAAAAACAAATACAAAACTTTTGACTTATTTTGCCATAATATTTGACCAAGTTCTTTCCTTTTAAATTTGGAAACCATATTCAGGAAGCACACACAAATTAGAGAGCGAATTGTTTGCATTATGATAACGAACAATAACATAATTATTTAGAAATTTAAAATGACAACTATTTCTAGTTTAATGAATTTTATGAATGACTATTAGATTATATTCCTAAAGCAATTACATTTTATGAAAATATTATTAACATACTTTATTACCATTTGCAGTACTTAAATTACGTGTGTGAAAAGTTTTTCGGCATGGTGGATGTAACAAAATTATAATGTGTTACAAATTACACACTAACAAAATCACAAAATAATGTCATTGACTAACATTTAGGAGGAGAAAGGAAACTCGAATCATTCTAATTTATTTTTTAACCCTCAAAGGAACTTGAAAATGATGTCAAATATCCAAAATTTTGAAATTAAGTATTTCGATCAAATTTCGTCAAATGGAAGTCTAACATTTTGCTTTAAATTTTTTATAATAAAAGTAAATATTTCTGAATATATGTAATAGGTGGCAGGAGAACGTGTAAAAAGTATATTTCCTAAGTTTTATCAAATTAAATACTAAACTAACCTCGGCGGCACAAGTAGCTCTTACTGAGCCATGTGTGTGCTCAAATCCATGAGTGTCCTCAAATCTGCTTTCTATACCGTGGTCTCCGGGGTGCTTGTGCATCTTTGCCTGGAGAAGTCGTCAGCTTGTCGCAGGAACCTGTTGTTTAGTCCCCAAGCGAACTTGGTATTCTTTTTATCGAGCCACTCCAGGGATGAAAGGCTGAGTTGAACCCCGGACTTGTTGTGCTGCTGCGCGACGCGCTATTAAAATTAACTTTTTTTAATTCATATAAATAATAACACAAATATTTGCATCAATACGAAAATTCTTGTGTGTGAAAGTATATGTCTATCACCAGAAGTTGCAAAATTAAAGATCAGATAAGGACAGTAGCGGACACTTTGTGTATTGCTATATATGAGCATTCCTTGAGAGTAAATTATATGCTTGGGAATATGATTTTTTCGAATTTATTATAATACTAAGTAAGCTTCATATTATTTACCTATGTAATCATTGCTTATGTTCTCCATCATCAATAACTGCTTCGTTTTTCAAACAGTTTTTAGTGGCGAATCCTTGATTCATGCATTTCGCTCAGAAAATACAATTTCTTTAGAGATTAGCATTGTAGTTTAAAAGCAGGGTACTTTAGAGTATTACAATTATTAGATTAGAAATGATATTTACTGTATAACAGAGATTCTCAACTTGTGGTACGCAAAGAAAAAAATATTTTTATCTATTAAGTTCAAAAATCTCGAAAGGAACAAGAGAAGTTCGTAGAAATGTTTTGTGATCGAACTCGTACTGAAGATTTCAAAAATAGCACACTTGTTAACTTTTGGCTGAACCGAAGAAAATAATTTATAGGCATCTCTAATAAAGCTATTGAATTTTTATTACCTTTTTACACAACATTTTTGTGTGAACAACGATTTTTTTCCCATGTTATATTTGAAAAATAAAAACAGAACAAAATTTAAATTGGATCCTAATTTACGGTTAAAACTAAGTGAAATAAGACCAGACATAAAAAAATGGATCTTTCATAAACAGACCTAAATAGCACACTAAATTTTAGAAAAGTATTATAACTTAAATTTTTATAATTAAAATGGTAACTAGTTTTTAATCTAATATTTTTATGTGTGCAGATGTAATACAAATAGCCAATAAGTTGTGCAAATGGAAGAAAAAATATTTTTAAATAATTCTACTGAGTATTTGAAAAATAATCATTCTAAAATGTTGCGGTGGTACTGAAGGTTTTCGTTTTTTGTTTAGGTGGTACGCGTTAGTCAGATCTGCAGTCATTATAGTATAAATCAGAAACTTCGTTCCCCAATGTAGGGAAAATAATAGCGCTTTACTGGGCAGAAAATAAGGG
Organism: Stegodyphus dumicola; assembly: GCF_044657685.1. Lineage (NCBI taxonomy): Eukaryota > Metazoa > Arthropoda > Arachnida > Araneae > Eresidae > Stegodyphus > Stegodyphus dumicola. The sequence goes on along the minus strand of NC_140779.1, from coordinate 27,912,747 downwards.
CTTGTATGAACATAATTATTTAATGCTAACCTGAATTTAGATCGAAAGAAAATAAGGGCTTCTACGAACATAATTATTTAATGCTAACCTGAATTTAGATCGAAGTGGCTTTTTGGAGTAGATTTTGGCTCCTACCGTAGAAGAGGTAATTCATATTCAAATACACATTTATTTGATATAGTTTATTTACGAGCTTTATAGATGCATATATGTAGGATACCTTCCTTCCCTACTGAAAGATGGCGTTATCATTACTTTCTTGCTGAGACCCAGCCTATTGGAAACACAGACAATCGCCACCGAGGAGACACAGGTGCCTTAGTAAAAGGACGGTCGTGAAGGGGCCAGATGGCAGGTTGTGCGTATATAGCCTTCGATGTTTCAGTCCCGCTCACAATTCATTAGTGAATCTTTTTATACTCTTAAAAAACAAGATTTTATAGACTTTAAATGTGCTTACATGCCATCAGTCATGTCTGCATCTACGTTTTCCTCTATAATTCTGTAATGTCCCAGTTATGTCTGCATCTACCTTTTCCTCTATAATTCTGTAATCTCCTAAGTACTAATCGTACATAAATGGAAAAAGATGTGTATTTGTCCACAAGCTGAATTCGTCTTCGTAATTCGTAAGAATCCGAAAAAGTTCTTACATATATTGGTCTGAGCAGTGAATAAACAAGTAGTTTATTCATTACTTCAGTTGCGATAATTGTCATGATTAAATGTTTAATAATTTTATGCACCACTACATTACATATAAAAATTTAATGAAGATATTCTAGCTATAGTAAATATTTTATCCTAATGTTGCCTATTTAGGTGGGGAGAATGCAATTTGTTATTTTCTAATTTGTTTGGGAAACGTAAAAATGGGGAATCTTGTTCACTGCATTCTGCGCGAGTGACATGAGACAATATTAATTAGAGATTTATCTATGGATATTCTATCCTGAAGAATATTCAGGTGAAGTTCAAAATTCTTTGCAATAATTATTTAACGAATTTTATCTAAATGTTAAAAACATATGAAGCCAAATTTGTAAACTTAATTAATTAAAATTATTAACTTAAACAAATCCTTCTTAGCTGTTGATTATATAGAAAATAGAAAAGAACTCATTATATAGAAAATAGATTATATAGAAATTGATTATATAGAAAATAGAAAAGAACTCGCAAACAAATTTATGCTTATATAGAATTGTCATGTCAACGAGTTTAAGCCAGATGTATTTAGAAAAAAGCGCATAAGCTTTCCAGTAATTTTGCATTATTAGTTTTTTTAAAATCTGCTAAAGTTTCATCTTTTTTATCTAGTCCCAGCATGCAATTCGTTATTTCTTTCTCCTGCATTAAAATATAATAATATTAAAATATGAATATTAAAATATGATTATCAAAATATTTAAACTTGAATTTATACTTTATTTTAAAGTCGAATACGATTGTGATTTGATTTTGATATATATCTGCATCTCTTCCTTCAAAATCGAAAGTAGTGGTGGTGTTGGTGTATTTAATTATGGCAAAGCACACTAGGGCTATCTGCCTAAGGGGAGGGATGCCTTCGTGGAGGACTTTCTAAGGGAAACTGGCTCGTATACACGTTACACATGGGGAAAACCACGAAAACACCCATGCAGCCAGCCCGTTCGCGGGATTCGAACCTCGGACCGAACTACCAGTGTTCAGCGACCAAAATCGAAAGTAAGGACAAAAGGAATAGAAGCCAGGTCACATAAATTTTGTACATGCTAAAATTAATTCCATGAATCCGCTAAGGATTAAACATTTTTTAAAGCCTTTGGCTAGCGAAGAACTGTTTCTTTCGTTCTTATTCCTAACTCGGAATTACAAAACAAAACATTTCCTTCTGAACAATACGTGAAGCAGAGTATTTTTTCTTATAGTTTATACTATAAGATAAATATTCTTATAATAACTACAGGAATAATTAATTTCCTTCAATTACTTGCCTACATTATTTTCTAATTTCTGCATTCCCTTTCCTTAGTATTAGTAGTATTTCTTCCTCATTTAAAACACATCTGTGTGAGATATTTGCATTACCTCACGCAGCAAAATTTTAATTATAATTTCTATGCTAGGTTATGTTATGTTATGTAGAAGTGAGGAGGCCTAATATTTACCAGACACACTAACTAATTATGATAAAGCACGCCGGTATGACCTACAAATATATGCTCTTATTTAGAAAATATTTGCATTCATTTTTTCAGGTGCAAGAGCTTTTGGCGCTGGTCTTATGTACGGTGCAGGAAAAGGTAAAATGTATCCTTCTATTATACCCTAAACATATTTGTAATATAAATTATGGCATGCGACTTCAGTATATAATTTATGTTATTAGTAAAGTGAAAATGATTTCGACTTAGTAGGTTTTTAATAAGTGAAAATGATTCCAACAATACTGGTTTTACTTTACATTTTTTTTAGTTCTAGTTATGCTTTAAAATGCACTGAATGCACATTGGTGCTTGATTTGTAATATCATCAAAAACAGAAAACTTGTTTCTTTAGGTAAACAAGCAAATTCAGTTTATGTTACTATTAAGATTTTTAAAACTGAATACTAGCATATGTAATTGCGCAACTGCCATATGCTCCGCGAAAAGTCTTATTGTGGATGTATATTATGTAGCTAGATCACAGTATAAATTTCTTAATTAATTATTAACATTCTTTATTAACATATCATTAATTAACATTTTTTTACAGCAATGGAACCTTTCTTATAAATTAAAAGAAAGTACTTAATAATCTTTTCACAGTGAAAGAATTAATATATAAATTTCACAGTGAAAGAATTAATATATAAATATCTTTTTTTCCGATGGCAGATTGTGAACAATTACAAATGTAACCCAGTCCATTAATCTATACAAGGACGGATGTGGTGGCCTTTTTAATATGGAGGCACCTGATAGGTGGGCCACCATCGCCGTTCCTATGAAGGGACGGAAAGTTACAACCATGCCTTCTCCGGGATTCGAACCCAGGTCTTTCGGCACGCAGTCAGCTTCCCTGACCACTATACCGACTGGGCAGCTTAATATATAAATATATATTTATTTGTTTAAGGGCACTGCATATAGTATAAAACTGTAGTATGAAACAATAAAAATGGTAATAAGATGTAATAATATGTTATAAACCGAGTTCAGAAAAAATTAATATCTCAGAAAAGAATTCAGGCTGATGAGGAATGTGATGTCCTCGGACCTTGCATATACCTTTTACGACGTGTTTTTATGCTCGCAATAGCGTTGTTAACCAAAGTTTGCGGAATCAAGCTCCAATCTTCCAGGAATGTGTCTTCAAGGGATGTACATTTCTAGGAAGAGGATATTTCCGAGCAATTGGCTCTTTCATAGTAGTCCCATAAGTTTTCTATAGCGTTCAGATCAGGAAATTATTTTGGCCAGGTAGTTACTTAGTAGCCTCACTTTCAAGGAATTTCTGAACGAGGTTTGCTCGATGTGCACGAGCAATATAGTCCATAAATAAAACGTCGAATCCATATATACCTCTGAAAGTTCTAAGAGAACATGTCGATATCTAACACGTCGGTAACGAACATGTCGTAAGAGAACATGCTGGTACTGGTCTCAGTTCCGCTGTTAAAACGTGTAGGGGTGTAAATCCATCAAATATTATTTCTTCCCATACCAACATAACTATATTACCGAAACAGGCACGTTCCATAAAGTTGGAAGAAATATTTTACTTTCCTAAATCTGATTCCCTCGAGACGTAAATTTTTCAGAGTCAGGTGTTGAACTAAACCTTGATTCATTAGTAAAGAGAACATGGGGTGACCCCTGGTGTTCGCTCTAGTTCTGCTGTTTTCTGCACCAGTCAAAGCGATCTATCTTTTGTTGTGAAGACAGTGAAGCACATACGCATGTCTTTCTGTCATAAAGTATTTTCTATTAAGCACTCTGTATACAGTTTGCCGTGATACATTTCTATCTGCGACTGTATCACTGAACTCAACTGTCAAGTAAGTGGTGTATTTAATTATGGCAAAGCACACTAGGGCTATCTGCCTAAGGGAAGGAATGCCTTCGTGGAGGACTTTCTAAGGGAAACTGGCTCGTATACACGTTACACATGGGGAAAACCACGAAAACGCCCATGCAGCCAGCCCGTTCGCGGGATTCGAATCTCGGACCGAACTACCAGTGTTCAGCGACTTTACCGCTCGGCCGTTTACTGTCAAGTAGGAAACTTCCTGTTACTACGGTTAATTATTGCCAGATCTTCAGAAGAAGTTGATCTTGTCCAGTTCTCTTTACAACAGCTCCAGAGTTCTGAAATTGTTTCCATAGCGTAGTGACTGTCTTTCATGAAACATTTACACATCCTCACTGGTTCCATGGTTATCTACCCTGCTTTTAAACTGCCGTTGATTCGCCGTTTCACAGATTCTAACAAATGAAACCCATAGCCATAACAAACAAGTCTTAGGCCTTACGCACGAAATAAAAAGTTGTGCAAAAACTCTCTCCTATGTTTGCTTTGCGCAAAGCCACTTGCATCACTGTCAGATAATGCAACACATTGATTTCCCTATTATAAATCGTTTCATCATTTTTGATTGGATAATGCTAATAAGGCTTATATTTCGCACTTTCCTAGCAGAAATAAATTCCATAGGTTGGATATTCATCATTATTTTTATGTTTCTAAAGATAACTTTCTGCATGAGTGCATACATATATCAGTAATAAAATAGCTTATTTAATAAAAACTTTGAAACGAACGTCAATAAATATTAAGCTGCATATAGATGAATATAATTACGGACCTATTCACGCAAATTTAAAAATATTCTGGCGTTAAGGTTAAATAGGCCAACTTTGAAATGTTAACTGATCTCAGTGTGTAGTTTCTCAGACTGATTTTGAGGATTTCATCATAGGGAAAAAAATTACCTCCTTAAAATTTTCCATATTTTCTGCCTGGAGATACAGAGCAAAAAGGGCAGATATTAGAGAACAAAAAATATGGCTAACCATGTACAGGTGCTGAGCGATGATATAGAAGTTAGGACACCTACAGTAATGCAATATGCTTTAGTCATTATGCCTTACGTAAACTTTAAGAAATTTTAAATTTACATTAAGTTACATTAAGGTTACATTTTAAGTTTAAATTTTAAGTTAAGGGGGAGTTTTAGTTTACATATAATTCAGATTATCATCGTAAAGGGGATAGATAAGATCTAGCTGGTAGATTTATTTAGAATTTGTAAATGTACAAACTAAAATTTCTTAAACGATTTTACACTTTTCTGTAAATTTTCCCATATCTGCTGAAGTACTGTAAGCATGCTGCAGTATGAACGCAACTATTTCAAATATTTTTTGACATTTCGACAATGTGTTATATATTCGAAATACTGTATTCAAGTTGAACAATGTCTTTCTTATGGCAATGATGTTACTCTAAGAAAACAACAATAAATTGATTTTACTTGATGTTACTTTATGAAAACAACAACAACTGACTCTGCTTGATGTAACTAAAATATATTACTGTTAAAATATTATTATTATAAATTATTATATTAATGACATTATTGCTTGTGTACCATTTTAGCTAAAGCTTCCAGTAGATTCGGTTATGGATACGGATCAAGGTTAGGAAAAGGTAAGCTTCCCTTAACGTTAGCAGTAGATCATGCTTTTGAAAGATTCTAATTGTTGGCCTTTTACTTTCTCCGTGTGATGTTAGTGTTTCAAGTGCAAATCATTTTCTTCTTCTCCGTTAGGTATCAAAATGTTCAGAAATCGCTCTTTTGCTTCCCTAGTCTTCGGAATCATAAATGGTACCTGCTTATGATTCCAACAACTGGAAAAATTGTACTCACATTTGTTGGAATCATAAATGAATGTTATCTTTTTCCCGGATTTGCTATTTATTTACAAAACAACTCGTTATACAATTATTATATTTCTTACAATGGTATATACCTCCAGTGTTTCTAACACTACATTTATTCGGTGCTGAAGGACAATTAATACTTCTAACTAAACTGAATGATTTACGAAATCATTTTCTGCGCTCTTTTTCTTAGTGGAACACGAATTACTTGCAATGGCTTTGATCGTATCCAAGCTTGAAGTTGTCAGAAGAATTTCTTAATAATCGCATTTCTTATGTTTTTATAATATGTCTGTTAGATAATTAAGTTTTGTTAAACATTCGATTTTTATATAAATATATGTATATAAACGAGTGTTGATTGAAATACACTTCTGTTTTGTCCTTTATTCTTTAAATTTCTTTAATATTTTTAATTGTGGTACTGCTTGTTTAAAACTTTTGGTTTTAGAATTTTTAATTTTTTTTTCTTCCACTTATATGATTATTTGAAATTTATTTATCATGAATTTAAATTTTTGTCTCTGTAATTTATGTTTTTACTGATAATGTTTCAGCAGCTTAATGCGCGAAAATACTTGGCATGTTTATATTTTGTTTTTTTAAAAAAATTCTAATTATGTAGACATAAAAAAATTATAAAAAATAATTGCCTGTATTCAGTGACTTCCTATTTATACTTATCACTCAGCTACGAGAGTATAAACATAACTGCTTATCTAAAAACAATCAATAAATACTTCCAACTACTTGAGTTAAGTGGTTGAAGTACTGGTTCTCGATATGGAATGGGAAATAGTAAATTTATTTCTTTCGGCTAATTTAACTTGAACAAAACGTAAGTATAAAAACTTAGCCTTTCAAAAGACTTTTAGCTCCTTCGAGCCTGGTAGCGAAAACGTGCGCTTATCGCTGAGGCCGGCAGTGTTACGCGAGCGTCTCTCTCTCCAGGGCCGGGGCTTTTTTCCTACTAAGCCTAAATCCATGAAATTTCCGAAGTATCAACGCATTGTTTAATAATGCTCTATAGAGTATTTAAACGGCTTATGCTTTATAGATATTTTTATATATATACTTTAATTACCTTATTTCTTGTTTAAATGCATATTTTACACATTTTATTTTAATTATTCACCATTTTATGACTTTTAACATTATACATCTGAAAACTAAATGTATTACTTAAAATTCTCTTTACGTATGAAAAATTTGAAAACAGGGATCTACACACAGTCCTACGTTACATTCCTTGCACTCGTAATAACTCATTTACCGTTTTGGAGGATTTTTCCGGGAATGTGAACAAACGAAGCATCGTCGTCTCATTTTCTTATCAGTCTCTTCTGAACAAAGTTTTGGAAAATGTCTTTCAGTTAATCTTTCAGAATCAATATCAGAATATCAGAATTTCAGAATCAATATCTGAAATTTCTGCTATTTCATGCTCTGTTAAACATTTTCGACGCTTCGACATTGCAACGGTAAAAACAAAGAATTCACGTCTAACAAGATCTAATTATTTTCTAAAACCTGAACTGCAAACCGAAATACCCAACGCTTTAGAGCACATAAAACTGTTCTACTTACAGTAAACAACTACCACGTGCGAATAAAGTGCGATTTAAAGAGGCGTCATAAATTACGCCATTCGGAAACATTTATTTCCCCGTTTGTTTATATAATCAAAAACACGTGTATGTGAGTCATGCTTCTCTTATTTCGAGTAGAAGGTCTAATTTACATGTATCTGAAACCATATGGACATACAGTGCGATCTTGTGGCAGAAATTATAGTTTGAAAAACGTTCCAAAGTACTGGCACAAATACGTGACAATCGGTAGAGAATGGAACAATCCTCTGGCACGCCTGCGTGTCGGCCGGTAGATAAGTGCGTTCGTTGCTGGGACGTATACGTGACAGTCGGCGCGAAGGGGTTAGGGAAAATATGTTTCAAAAGTTTCCATTATTTATAAAAACTGTTATACGGTTTTATCATTCCGTAATTTTTTGATTTTTGTAATAATTTAACACAAAAGGCATTTTTACTTCCTTGTACGAAGTAAAGGAGGTACTGAAATCGCGCAAAAATTTCGGGTGTCGTATTTCAACGAAAATATACATTTTGCCCGCTCCTGATTCAGTTTGAACGACATATTTACGTAATATTTGTACGTATGGGCAGAATAAAGGTCTCGTTTTTCCAAAATGGATTGTGAAATGGATTTAAAACGCATTCAGAATAGATTTCGTCTTGATGTCTGTACGTGCGTATGTCTGTATGTATCTCGCATAACTTCAAAACGAGTAGAATCAGAACGTTCAAATTTTTATATATGGGACTGCTATAACATGTAGATGTGCACCTCCTTTTTTGGTTGCAATCGGAAGCATCAAAAGTATATAAATATATGTCTATACTGAAAACTAATCAGTAAAAAATTGATCTCTGAAAAGAAAAGGAATTTTAAGAGATTTTAATAATTTTAGTAAAACTAAAATAATAATTTAATGAATATTTTTTTAAATGTTATTTATTAAAAAGTTTTAAGAAGTTGTAAGAATTTTTAATAATTTTATGAAAAAAATTCTTATTGCATTAAATTAACCATTGGAAAATTTCAAAGAACATTTGAATTTAGTTTTTAAATGCTAAAAACTGACCACCATTGGATTCTCGTACATTTTAAAAATATGTGGAAGTGTGAATATTTATTATAATGTTTTCTCTTTTTTTTTGTTTTTCTTTACTCTATTTTCTTCATTATTATTACAATTTTTTTAAATATTCTAATTGCATTTTTTAAAATTTAAATTTGGGTTTTAATTTGGAAGTTTTTGATTTTTTTTACACTTAGGAATAATCTTCTGTTTAGTTAATTCTAAAAATTTCAGTAAGTTTTGGAATAATTTTTTTGAATGTCAAAATTCTTTGCTTTGAAGCATTTTTTCACCTTTTGGAAGATGCCTTGTTCAAATACAGTTTTTAGTTTTGCTAAAGAAACCAAACTGGCAACCTTTGGCATCCCAGGTTCTAAAGGAGATTCTAACGGTTTTTTCTTTGTTTCAAAGTGGTTTTTGATTAGAGGTTCTCGCAAAGTTTTGTGCTTTCATTTTGTTTTTCAATTTACAAGATTTTTAATTATAGCAATTTTTAATTATTAATTTTTTTCTATATTTTAAGGGTGAGTTTTAATTTTTATTAAAGATTACTTTTAGGTTAGAAAACTCTTTTCGAACTGGAATTAATTTTTTTGAAATTAATTTTCGGGTGAACTATTAAGATTAAAAAATACATTTAAATGATTCATTAACTCATTGAAGAGACAAATTCTACATTCATTGTTTTTGGCTTTAAAAGTGATTGAATTATATTGTTTATATATTCTGTTTAAGGTATTTATGCTTCTATTTAATCTGCATGCAGTAAATGTAGAATTATTAATAGTCAGATTTGTTGAAGTTTCAGTAAGCCTAATGACGCCGCTATCTGTTTACGTGTGAAACTTAGTAGCATAGTGAATTAAGTCGGTTTCTGCACAAACTCCAGTGTTTTTTCAATGAGTGGGACCAAAAGATTTGTGCACCGAAATATCTCTCTTCCTGCCTGCGTTTATTTAATTTAAACTCTAATTTTAATTGAAAAAAAATTTAAGGTTTTTTAACTGTATTTAACATTTAAGGTTTTCCTGTATTTTACAATTTTTAATGATGTTTTGAGTTTCTATGCATTTTTTCCCTGCCGCGAATTGAGAACTAAATTGATTGCATGCGAAATATATCTCTAATGAAATTCGATGAAATAAGTTTAAATGAAACGCGGCAAGAATGTGCATAATTTAATAAGCCATACAAGGAAGTTACGCGTTGTCCACATCAGATTTTTTATTTACCATGTTTTCGTAAATTTCTTGATCTGACAACTATAAATCTGTGCATAAAGTATAAATTTATGTATAGGTTTCGTAATAATTTTAAAACATCATCTCCTTAAAATATTTGATTAAAATCACAGTACTTCAATAACCATAATACTCTACAAGGTTAAGCTCAATTTTACGTACTATAAATAATAGTCTAAACTTCCAGCCTGCCAGATGAAGTTTCGCCAACACAACATTAAATGAATACAGCAAAGATAAAAACAAATAAAAATTTATTGTGTATTTCAGCCTAATTTCACTGGAGATGTACAACAAAAAGAAAAATATATGAGAACATAAAATATAGTAGCTTGCGATATAAATCTGCTGAGCGAGGATATTAGTGTATGACACCTATAGTAATGCAATACGCTTTAGTCATAACGTCTTATATATCGTTTTAAAAATGGGTAACTTAGCTTACATTTATTTCAGATCATTATCGTAAAGGAGAAAGATAAGCGATGGCTGTGGGCATATTTAAATTTTGTAAATGAAAAAAACTAAAATTTCTTAAAATTTAATTTTTACATTTTACACTTTTCCAATAAATTTTCCCATATCTGCTGTAGTACTCTAAGGCTATGAACACAACTCCTTCAGATATCTTTTGACCTTTCGACAATATGTTATATATCTGATATACTGCATTCAAGTTTAAAAATGTCTTACTTATGGCAATGATGTTACTCTAATAAAACAACAATAAATTTATTCTATTCGACGTTACTTTATGAAAACAAGAATAATTGGCTCTACGTGATGTTACTAAAATATATTACTATTAAAATATTATTATTATAAATTATTATAATAATGACATTATTGTTTGTATATCATTTTTAGCTAAAGCTTCCAGTAGAATCGGTTTTGGATTAGGATCAAGTTTAAGAAAAGGTAAGCTTGGGTTAAATTTAGCCGTATATCGTATTTCTGAAGGATTCTAATTGTTAGCTTTTTACTTTCTAGGTGTGATGATAGTATTTTAAGTGCATATCTTTTTCCTGTTCTCAGTCGGATATCAAAATGTTCAGACATCACTTTTCTTCATCCTTAGTCTTAGGAATCATAAATAGTACCTGCTCATGATTCCAACAACTGGGGAAATTTTATTCGCATTTGTAGATCTCACGAAAGAACTTATTCAAATAATATTTTGAAATAAGTAATGGGCAAATTTTTAAAAATTATGGGAGGCTTTCACGAAGGTAAGGTTCACGAAAGGTATCAGTGTTTCCTCGAGTTGCTGGTTATTTGCACAGTCAACGTGTTATACAATTATTGTATTTCTTAGGATTGTACCTAATTTCAATATTTCTAACACTGAACCTATTCGGGGATGGAGGATAGTTAATATTTCTAAATTAAATGATTTCTGAAATCGCCTTTTGTGCTCGTTTTCTTAGTAGAATAAGAACTAATTGCAATAATTTTAGCCGTATCAAAGCTTGAAATTGTCATAAGAATTTCTTAATTCCTCTTTTTTTTTCCAAGCTCGTAGAACATCCATTAGCTAACAACATTCTATTAAACATTGGGTTTTGCGCAGCTCTTAGTAGCGGAATTGAAGCCAAAATATGCAAGGAAATGAACTTTTGTTGCAAAGAAATATTATAGTTAATGTTAGAGATAATTATATATAAATAAGCAATATGGCATGCGGAACGACTTGTACATTAAACGGACTTGCGAAAAAGTTCTCGGAATACTAATTAAAGAAAGCTGTATTATTCCTATATAGCCCTAGACTTGATGGCTAAGGTAGGGGTGGCACATAGTAGTTGTTTGTGCATCGTTTAGGTGAAATCGTTTTGGACAACTGAAGTTAAATGAGGGTCTCTATGTATGCCCCTCGAATATGATCTATGCTTGGTTATAACCAATTACTGAAGAACTGAATGTACAGAAATGTTATAAAACACATTTCCTCGTCATAAGTTTATTCGCTTATGGAAAGCCTCCCATAATTTTTAAAAATTTGCCCATTACTTATTTCAAAATATTATTTGAATAAGTTAACTACTGTTATAAAACTGAAACTTCTGTGGGGAGCATTTATTTTAACCAGTTCTTATTTCAAATAATTTAATCTGCCTCGGCGTCTTCCTCTCAGTTTCATTGGTTTCCAAAAATTAAGGAAAAGGTCACAAAAATAGCAATAACATGTTCACGAATAAGCCAATCTATTTACATTTTGAATAGATTGTCAACTAAGAATTGCTGTGTAAAACAGAAGTATGCAAATTTGTGGCGCTGCAATCGAAATACGTCATCTGTGAGTAGCATATAATTGCATTTTTCAAAGCAAGCCAGCAAATTTCGGTCCGTTACTGAGATAAGAAATCTAGAATAGCAAATTTGTACCAATGACATCCAGACATCATTTGCCAGAAGATCTACGACAAAGACTTATTGGGAGATTAGAGGAAGGATAAAGTCAGACAGATGGCTAAATGTGAGTCCTTCTGTGATTCATAGAATTTGGCAACAATTTGGAATCCAGGCGGTTCAGCAAAGGGCAGACAATATCTATGACGAGCGCCGATGACCGATATTCGTTATGTGCGCGAAGGAATAGAACCTCAACTCCCAACTCAACTCAGATCCTTCCTTGTTGTACGGACTGGAAGGTTTGTGTCAACGTCAATTGTGCGTAGAAGGCTTCGCGAAGGAGGTCTGTAAGCATGGCGACCAGCCATTTCCATGCCGTTCACGGTACATCATGTAAGGGAACGTTTGAGTGGGCACGTCAACATGACCACTGCACAGCTGATCAATAAAGGAGTGTTCACTTTACGGATAAGTTCAGGTTTAGTCTCGAAAGTGACAGAAAGAGGTTTTGATTTGTAGAGAGCCTGGAACCCGTTATTATCCCTCAAACATTCGTAAAATTGTTCCATACGGAGGAGGCAGTGCCTGGGTTTGGAATGGCATCTTTTTGGATGGATGCACTGACCTCCATGTATTTCCACTTGGAAGCATGAATACTCAGGCCTACAGCGATGACATCCTTGACGCTTATGTGCGCTCTTATGCTGAGGCAATGGGTGTTTATTTATTGCTACAGGACGACAAAGCTACACCGAAAAGGACTCGAATCGTGGATGATTATATTCAGTAAGCAATTCAGCGCATTGACTGAGCAGCTAGATCAAGGAACTTCAATCCTATCGAGCATGTTTAGGATGCTTTAGGAAATCGTATAATTCTCAATACTTCTCTTGAGACTCTTGGCCCTCTTGCAACTGCTTTGCAAGAGGAATAATTCTCACTTCCTATTAGACTGCGGAATTGACAGCATCGTAAATCGCTGTATGGGATATTGCTTCTAGGGGAGATCATACTTCATACTGAAGTTAATTTTCCTATGCCAAACTGATACATCCGATTAGTTCATTTTATACATATAATAATTTATATAACGCCATAATTGTCTGGTAATTTCTTTTCATATTATTTTATACCTTATTGCGTTATGTTCTGTGGGTCAGTTTCATCACCTACATGTAATGTTTTGAATAATCGCCATTTTTATGATTTTCCATTTATTAATGATAACTAGTGTATATATACAGTGGCGGCCGAAATTGTGGGCACTTTTTGAAATTTTTATGTTTTTGAACTTTGTATACTTATAGAAAACGTTACGTTTCACAAAATGCAAACTTGTATATATCATTTTAAAGAGAATTTATTACTGAATTCAATACAAAACACAAGATTCAATTATTTGCAATACAAAAAAGTTAAACGATAATAGTTATCGATATACATTAGATAGTGATAATTGCAGTAAGTTATCAGTACTTAGTAAGGTACCCTTTATTTTTTGATTACAGCTTCACATCGACGTTTCATTGAGCTGACATGAGTTTTAAGCTCTTCTTTCGTTATTACATGATGCCAGGAAACAATTATAGCCTCAATTAGTTCCCTTTTATTTGATGGGCGCCTCATTCGGACAAGAGTTTTCAAACGGTGCCATACATTTTCGATAGGATTGAGGTCAGGACTGTTTCCTGGCCATGACAACAATTTAATGCTCTTTGTACGAAACCACTCTTTCGATATTTTGGCCGTGTGGCAAGGAGTAGAATCCTGCTGAAAAATAAACGAAGCATTGTTGGAAAAGAGATCTCTGATGGAAGGTAGAAGTTTTGGTTCTAGAATAGTGTCAATGTATTTTCTGGCATTTAGTGTCCCATCGATGACATGAAGGCAACCAATACCATCTGCTGACATGCATGACCAAATCATAACACTAACTGTGTTCTTCACAGTTGCTTGAATGCAGTCAAGATGTAGCTCTTCTCCTATTCTACGTCTTACATATTTTCGCCCATCACTACCGAATAACGATATCTTAGTTTCATCACTCCGTATAATTTGTGACCACTGATCATCTGTCCAATTAATGCGTTCCTTTGCCCACTGTAGTCATGTAAATTCTTATAGAGAAACAAAATATGGAAGCAAAACATTTATGTTTACAAATTTCAAAGTTACCTCTGGAACCAGTCGTAGATCTAAAGCTAGTACAGATAACTGAAGTTGCCAAACAAAGTGTTTATTTATTTTGTCAGGACATTATCAGTATAATAGAGAATATTATTAGTTTTTGAAATTATTAATGACTTGTATTACAGTTTGCCTTTTTAGTCTCTTTTTTACGAGTAATATATATATATTATGCACATTAAAGTTACATAAACATTAAACATATGAGAGCTATTTTTTAACTTTTGAAAGAATGTTTCCCACCTCATCTGAGATAAATGTTATTTTTTCCATCAGGGAAAGATAATGAGTTTGCCTAATGTCTAAAAAATGAATCAAAAAACCTATTCGTAAATAGCTATTCGTAGAATAATGAAAGAAAGCCTTTACACTTTCGTGTTTCTTGGCGTTAGTAAAATGGAAATGCTTTTGCAGGGGAGAATGAGATCAACAATATTGATTTAATTTTATATTCTTTTAGATCTAATTAGGAAAACATATTACAGGATAATATATACACTACATTTATTGCAGGCATTTTGTGGGCTTTACTTTCACAATCATCTGTCGCAGACATTTAGTTCCAGTTGTAAAAATGTTTTAAATGACTCAAATGTTTTCAATTCTATCTAATTAAAAAATGACAATAAATTTCGTTAAAAGTACGAATTCTACATTTCCATGCAATGAAGTATGTCACATTAGTTACATTAAGAAAATATTTAAATGCATTTCATATGTATCAGAGGCTCCATTATTAATCATTGCTTACAAAATAGATTTTTACTGAGCTTACTGAAGTTTTGAACCATATTCCATGTCCATAAAAGTCCGCATCTGGCCTTTATTTTCGAAACCATACCTCCAATGAAAAAAGTGTTTTAAATGGGGCAAGTATTCCTGCTTCGGCATTTTTAAATAAAAATATCACGAAACCTAACACTTTTCTATGTTGTCTGCAGTCCTTATATTTATATTTAAGAAAATATTACACTCATTATAAAAAATGTGCCCCCCATGCCCAAAAAAGATCAAGTTAAAAATTGGAAATGTTCAAAAACGAAAACGGTTAGGAAACGATTTCTGAAGTTAACAGATTAAATACAAAATATTTCTATGCATATTATAATGAAAAGTATTGGTCAATGTATTTTTTCTACAAAAAAGGTATCTTAATAATAATATCTTGTAGAATTTTTCTTCCATTAAAATACTATCAGGTTTTAGTAATGTCGTACTGCTAGCTTGTAAAACTTATTTGCATACATTTTAAATAAAAAATAAAAATTTTAATACTTTTTTGTATCAGTTTTTGAATTAGGCTAGTATGTAATTAAACTGCATGAAAAATTGATAACGTATTTTTAACTTCTCAAAAGTTCTAAGTTATTTGTGTGAAAAGTCGTTCGATATACCATTTTTGGTTGGCAGTTTATTCGGGATTATTCGTTAATTTTGGTTGCCAGTTTGCATTCGGGGATGCAATATCTACCTCATATGTGAATTATATGTTTTAATTCCTTTTTTTACATTCGTACCTTCTCTTTTAGCGTTTGATGCTTATTTTTTGAGTGTATTTATTGACAGACCCTTCAAGTAAAATAGAAAATATCATCAAAAACCGCAAATTTCGAAAATAAGCATATCGTTATATTTTTAACATACGAGAGTCATTTTATGTGCTCTAATTTTTAAAATGTGTATAATATACATATACGGATTAAGTTCTACTAAATAAACGTGCAGGTATCGGAGAAACGTATCAAGAGTTAGATTTCATATTTCATGTAAATTTTGTTTTAATTTAAAAAACGAAAATATGCAATTTTGAGACATTTAAAATATTTTGTATGCAAATATATGTATCCGACCAATGTGCGGAAAAAAAGGCCAGGTAAGGATATTTGTGCACGCGGTGTATATAAGAAACACTTGTACAAAACTGAAAGCGTAGGAAATTATTTAGAATATATCTGTAAATATATTTGTTTCAGGTCAAGCTGGATTAGACTCCAATCGTTGGTACGGAGCATCGAGCATGGGTAAGTATATTTGCCTCAGATATATCACTTAATATATCTATAATATGAATTATGGTAAACATTTGTATATGGTTAATGCTACACGACTTGGATTGTGTTTGTAATTCTGTGCTATACGTTCTTACATTACATTCATCGCATATCTTACATACATTACATCATACATTTTAGATATACGGTTAACACGAACGGTATCTAAAGCTTCCTTGTAATTAATTATTTGCATGATCTCCATGTAATTAGGCAATCTGTAAATCCTTATATTACTTATTTTAGGTATGTGTTTATTTTCTAACTTAAATTTCTTCCTAGATCTCATAACGTCTCTGGTATGAAATAACCATAATACCTAGAGGTTATCTGCAAGACCTAATGAAGCATTGGCGAGTTATGGTCTCTGACATTATTTAACACAACATGCAGACTAAAATGTAAAATCGAGTAGAATTTTATTAACCTCTGCTAGTTGGCTTTACAGAAAATTAAAATAATAAAGTAAATGAAAGCGTGTTCTTTTCGTATAACATACGCGGAAAAAATATACGTTAATTCACACTAGGAGACTTTAAGATTTATAATTTGTCATATGCGCATACTAGTTGGCTGCGCATTAAAAAGTATCCACTTCTTATTTTACGTAAAAGAAGAAGAATCAGAGGTTGTGGATGAGACCGATACGTAAAACACGAATGCAACAAGAAAATGCAAATAATTTAATTCAGATGCGCTTTGAACGCCATCGCAAATGTTTAATTACATTCGCATGATATCCTATTTATTCAATGATTTTCTAACCCTCATTTAATCAAAAACAGAACATTACGTTTTGTCAGATTAGAAAAGAATCATCTGGAGCATAGGGAAAAATATACCACAAAAGGATCGTTGTATATATCTAATTTATTTTATTTTTGAATTTTGTTGAAAGATAATTAAAAGTTCATATTCGCATATTTAGATTTCAGAGAGGGAGATTTTCATGGAGTAAGATACTGTAAAAATGTTTGCATTATGTATGTATTCCCTCACTAAAATCGGTAATTAATATAATAAAAAATACATTATGTTTTAAAGGATATAGGATTTATAGGGTTGCCAAATATCACACTTGAAAAAGCAAGAAATTTCTAAAAAAGCGAATAATTAAGAGAAATGTTTAAAATTTTGTATTAAAATATATTTCTACTGTACATAAGTATTTTTGTTTACTTAAATGCATCTAAAATTACTGCAATTGTTCATTCATATACACTGTGTAACATAAAAAGCAATGCACCAAGAAGGATTTTTCTGAATGGGACGAAATTGCGTATGCTTATGCCTTACGATAGACTATGCAAATGATTAACTTTCGGCGGGCATTAGCTGACTAGCTGAAGCTCCAGCGCATTGCAACGAAGCATCGAGATGGTGTATAAAACAGAGGACATTCTAATGATAACTTCCAAGTGAATGTGATTCGATCAATCCATGTCGACTGCGTCAATGCATCGCAGATGGATTAATTAAGAGTATGAGCAGATAACACTACTTGAAAAAGGATCTGCAAAGGGATTAAGTGAAGCAGTTTGGTTAAGTCTCAGAATCGCTAAACATTTGGTTCAGAGCGATGCTAGTATTCGATCATGTTGACAGGAATGGGTGAACCGGGGTGGCATAGAGTGCAAAGAATGTAACTGTCTACCGAGAGCGACGGCAGACGCGAGGACAAGGTGATAATCTAATCGACGATCACAGCACCTGATGCGTCCTTTTGAACGATCCGTCGTATAACCGGGACACCAGTGACGGCTATGACCTTTGAGAGCTGAGGTCATTGCGTCGACTGGCTCTCGACGCTGCCTACTTCCAAGCTCGTTTGCAATGATGTCAGACGCATTCGACCTGGGATCTCACGCACTAGAATAGAAATATTCTCAGCGATGAGTCCCGTTTCGAACTGAGCCACTATGACTAGAGATGTGCTTGGATACGTTTACGACAGCAGCAAGAAACTCATCTGACTATCGTCTACCACATAGGACGGCAACGCGGAGTCATGATATGGTGTGCCATTTGTTTTGTTAGTCGGATCCCTTTGTTTGTCATCCGTGACACGTTTCAGCGCGTAGGTACTTCGATGTGATTCTACGCCCCGTAGTTTTAGCATTTCCCCTGTGCAATAGTCAGATCTTTCCGTTTATTTACTTAATAGCAATTACCTTTCTATTATTTTCCATAACTAACAATAAAGTGTAAAACGAAAAGAGTGTGAGCGACACAAAATACAACACGGAAAAAGCAATCGTCACATGAAAGGAAACGTCACTTTCGCCAATCTGAGCGATAACTGATTCTTGTTTGGCTTCTAGCCTGTTTACCAAATGAAGATGGTAACTCAATTTCGCTGAAGCTCACTTCCCAGAATTGCTCCTTCAAACGTTTTATTCCGGCAACGAATATCGTATGTGATAACAGCATTAGGCGCTTCAATAATAAAGTGACCACCATTTCTGGCCTTAGTTGTGGCTAAGCCGAAGTCGGCTAAGAGACCGCAATTGGTAAAAAACATTCATTAGCTTGTAATGATAAGGCAAGTACAGAGGGAGATCTAGAGAGATAGACTGGCATTGCCAACCTCTTCACTAGATTTAAATTGTCGCTTCTATTTAAAATGCACTTCATTTAAATATTTTGATTGGTAAGGAAAGAGAATAAAAGAGCAGTAAAAACTCAACATAGGAAACAGCATGTTAATTAAAATAATACTTGTGCAATCTTTATGGAGTTATATGTGAAAATTGTATGAAATCAGTTCATTTATGTTTATTATTTCAGGCAAAAGTGGGTTAAGACTTACTTCTGCATCTAAAGCCAATGCAGGTAATTGAAATCCCTGTTTTATTTCTGAAAAATTATCGACATAATTGACATCAATATATTTTAAAATATCAGAGAAAATTATTTACTAAAGTTCAGTTTGACACCCTTTTATTTAACAGTTAAGAAGTTTTGAAACACATTATTAAAGTCTGATAAAGAGTCAACATATGAGCCTATTCTTGGGTTTTGAAAGAACATTTTCAATTACCTCTGTTTTAAATGATTTCATAGTTAAAGAAAATTAACGAGTTTGCCGTAGGTTTCAGAGTAATATAAATATCAGAATAATAAGAATAACAAAAAGGAAAGAACTACAGATAATATCAGGAAAGAAAATTTGCATATTTAAATTTCGTGCGTTTGGAAATTGAAAATGCCTCCACAAGCAAAAATAAAATGATATTAAATTCGTTTTACATTCTTCTACTTCTTGTTGTGAAAATATTATTTCTAATAAATTTACTCATTGCGCACAATGTGCAGTTTATAACTAAATTTAAAAGGATGTCCTTTTTTCTTCGATTATGGGAAGTAATTAGTAAGATCTTATGACACTGTAATATTTTCAACATATTAATACAGTAGTTTGGACAATTTCACAATATCGCTTGCTGTATTATAATACATTTTATTATTTGCTTCATACAAGTATGCTATACTGTCTCTCAATGCTATCGCACAATTAATTTTTTTTATTAACCTTTTCTATACATTGTTACAACATTTTATAGAAATATGTTAGAACTATACATAACCTTTGCTCAGTTAATGACTGAGAATATGTAATATTTATACTTCGGTATTAATGTTGGTTAACTAGTAATTTAAAAAAACAGGCATTGAGTATTTGTTACGTATAAATCAAAACGATTTCCACCTGATCTTTTACACTTAAGTAATTTTCTAGCTACAAGATTACATACGCCAGTTTCCAGAATTTGAATGGTACCACGATACAGAGCAGATTCTATAGTTGCTTTGGAAGATTTCAAAGTAAGATTTAGGTGATAAAAATAATTACCACGAGATTTTTTTATTATTGCGATTAGAACTGCAGAATCAGGAAAGACAACTACAAGACCTACAAGTAATATAGTCTGCGATGTAAAGACACTAAGCTACGGCTTTGTTATATAGCACCTATAAAAGTGAATGCACATTTATCATAGCACCTTACCTGGTGTTTAAAAGGGCAACAAAAGTATGGGAGGAGGGGGACACATATTGAAATAGTTATTTATAAGTAAGATATAAAGAAATTACACATAGTTAGTTGGAAAATTATGTCAGTATCAAAGAGAACTGAGGATAAACTTCTGATATAACAGAAAGTATATTATCGATTTTAAAATTATGCGGGTACAATATTTACATAATTCACCAAAATGTCTTGAACTTTTAATAGGCTAGTTCAGAGAAATCACTCACAAAAGCAGAAAATTCATATTTTTATAAAATCTGAATGCAAAACGGAATTACTTTGGAAACATGTTAGCACATTACTCTCTTAAAATTTAAGAAGTCATGCGTAATGGTGTATTTGTATAAAACTGTACACGAAAACATTTCATATAAAACGTTTATTAAATTAAATTAAATTATTAAACGAAACAGAGTTATTAATTTAAATCAGTATAACACGGCAAGATATAATACTGTCGTGTAAAGAAATATATGTCTTGACGGCGAAAATGCCATAGAAAATAGTTCCATTCCCGTTATGAACTATGCAACGTGGTCATGAGAGGCAGAAACTCACTTTGTCTTAACAATCCAAAATCCTCAGCTGAAATACTCTCTAACTCAACTTTCATTCTGGTTAAGAAATGGAAAGGAGAAGTTAGAAGTTACAGTAAAGTTTGAAATTATAAACAAATGATTAATTTTAAAAATAATCTTTTCAATCTCATTAAAAACATTAAATATTTTTATGGAATTACATTAAATATTTTTAAATATACAAAAGATATATAATATTCCCATATTAGTCTAAAACCATATACATCTAATTTTCTGTAAATTGTTTTAGTATTCTCCGTGAGCCATATCTATCGATAATCCCTACCGATAAATTATATTAAACTTTAAAAGAGCCTTTTTTGGGTCATCGTTAAAATCTAAACCCTTTCAGATTTATTTATTAATTTACCTAGTTTAATAATTTTTCTCTAAATTGATAATGAATAGTGAGCAAAGACCGAAACTGATGACTAAATTTCCTGATCTAATGTCTCTGTTTAGAGGATTCGATATGTGTGTGCTTGGAGCAAAGGGTCCCTAAAAGTTTCTAAGTGCATAGTATTGGTTAATGTAGATTCCTGAAAGCTATGGCTCCTTACGGCATGAAAACAATCAATGTTATATATATAGACATAGTAATTAGAACAAAAAAATTTACCTCAGGGTAATTGGATTTCATGGAGCAAATGGTGAAACAATATGACGGCGGTGCGCGCAGCTAACCATAAGGTAATGAATTATCTTATGGTTAGCTATTAGTTAAATGTTATAAACGCTGTTCGTACATTTTTAGACGAATTTTATTGTAATTACAGAAATACCTTAAATTTTTATGTTTTAAATGTTTTATGTGATAACCCTTTTTCTTCACTATCTTTGTACACAGTAACTTCCAAGAAAATAAATCCTTCTATAATATCAGAAGTAGTATTTTATTCCATTGCTCTCGAACAGCTTTCCGAAGTCAAAGGAGGTTGTAGGTCGAAGTTTGGACAACCCGCTTTTTGAAAGTCCATAAGCATTGAAAATACATTGGTGATAGATCAGAAGGCATATGAGTGAAGGGTATGACCTTGATACCCGTTTCTTGTTCCATTTCTTTTCTATGAACAGTAGATTTTGACGTATCCGCTCCTTACTTTGTCTTGATGCACTTCTACGGATTGATCACACTGTATGTAAAGAGAAGGTATTTCATATTTGAAAATCGGTTATAAAATATGTGGAGTTGATTTAACATTTTTCTTTTATTTTTTTATTTTTAATTTGCTGTTATATTAAAATAAACAATTCAATATCTCTTAGAAAATCTTTCATTAGATTTCTTGAACCATGTTTTATAATATTTATACCTCTTTAATATTAATAAATGGATTTATTTTAATTGCAGCCATTTACGTACACCTAAGGTTCATCTATTGTAACACTATTTTCCCATTTTTGTCCGGATAAATGATTCTCTTAAAGGATTCCGCAGCGCGTTCTGTGTTGGGGGATATATCATGGTGAAAGACATTGCACATTATGTTCTTTCGCCTTTTTAATATTCAAATCAGAATTAATTACTTTGTTTACAGATGGCACTAAGTATTTTAATGGTTTTGCAAATGTCCTTTGAATTGGTGGATTTCCTTTTAAAATTAAAGATCTTACGTTTGCAACGTTCAAAACATTCCGTTGTCTCCTTGCATACGTATTTGGAACAATTTTTGCACTTAAATCTAAATTTTGACGTTTCTTTCCGTTGTTCTTGACAACATTACCTATCGTAGCTTCAGTAGCTTTCACAGCGTATGTTAATAACTGGATACGAATAATTTTCTCCTGAAAGAACAAAACATAACATTCATTCCACTGCTTCGTTAAAAGCAACATTTTGCTTGACACAAAAATTTTCAAGTAGCAGACGAAAATTTATACTTTCAAATATATAACTGCAGTTAAAACAAAAATTCAAAGCAGAATACGTTTTTAGAGCGAAAATAAAATCATCTAAAATATGAGCGAACAGCCTCACTTTACTTTAGCCATAATTTACATTCAGTGCGTGTTTACTTGTGATCCGATGTTTTATCCTCCATTTAGCAAATCAGCCCTACAGCGCATTTTCTTGATAAAATAGAGAGTTTCATTTTTGACGAATAGCATTATTTTAAACGTAATGTAACATCATTAACTGATTTAAAATTTCAATAATATATTATACCTGAAATGCTCCAGACTAACTTTTAGATTGTTTGTGGAACTATATATAAATTGTTGCATGAAAGAATTTATTCATTTCAGGCAAAAGAATCTATGAAAGGCTTCCTGGATACAAAGCTGGAGCAGGTAATTTAAATTTTAAAGAAACTTTAGTCATTCTCTGAGCTGTTTATTACAGAACTAGAGAACAATGTGTTTTTGAAATATATATTAGAAACAACAGTCAACTTTTGGAACGATACATTTTTTATATAGATTATAATTTTCTAACTGTAGTATGCTCCCTTAAGCCTCTTATCCTTAATATAATGCAATTATATTGAGACGAATTGTTCATGTAGTGTATTGCTTAGTTACTCTCATTGACACTATAATTCTTTACTGAAACAATGTATAGAAATTTAAAGAAATTAGGTATAATCTTTTCCTACTTAAATCTTTACATATAATAAAAGGAAGAGTCTGTCTGTGTGTGTGTCTTATGTTTGCGCTACACGTAAGCTAATAAACCGACAGCTACGAAATTTGTTGCATCTAGCCAAAAGCATCATCACATAGGTGCATCTAGTCAAGAACCAGTGCACTTCGAAGAGATTTTTTTCTAAGTCAAATTCGAATTTTTTTTATTTTATGTTTTGTGACGAAATCGCGTCATTTTGAGACATAATGGGCTCTAGGAAAGCGAGATTTTACCCTACACACTCCATTTTCACATCGTCATGAAACGTAGGCACTTAGCTATTTACGAACTTAAATAAATTTCGTCTTTCGATAAATCGATTAAATACGAATTTATTTAACAAAGGGAGCTTAACACCTTTTCAACGGGATTTTTACTAAAAAAGTTTTTTTTTTTAAATGTACAGTTTATTTTTCTTTCATTTGTGGGCACGTTAAACTTTCATCCTTGCGACTGCTTTTACAAAAAGAATTTTTGAAAAAATGATAATATTTTGTATTTAAAAAAATAAATGAAGCTTCCCAGTACACTTCTCACATCTCACATCTTTAAGAATGCGATTTTGGGAACAATTTTCCTTTCTTGTTGTTGTTGATAGATTTTTGATGAAATCGCATAATTTTGGATAGTTTCATTCTTTTACAAATATCGGTTTGGTAACAATTTTTCATCGTATTTCTTATGTCACTGTTTTTAAGAGATTAGTATATTTCATTGTCACTTTTTTATATATATAATAAATTTGTATTGATTTTTTTTATAAAGTTGTTTTGCAGAGTGAAATTCTGCACGGAATTTTATGTTTTTTGAGTTGCTTTCATGTTATTTTTTGCTTATTTCACTGTTTATAAGATAGTGAAAAGTTTTGCATGATTTTTTTTTCCTTCAACGGAAAGTTGGTTAATTTTTTATTAGGATAATTAATATTTGTATTAAGGGTGTTGATAGCAATTGGTAGTTGTGGACTGTATAGTAATTCATAAAAGTCAAGTTGAGAAACTTAACAACATTTATTTTCTTTCAAGCACAATAATGCCGCTTTAAACGGGCAAAGAGTGAGTAAGGAACAATTAACAATTGACTCCCGCTTTGTTCGGGCAGAGGAACGGAGACTCGGTGTGGACCGAGTGTATCCCTATCGCTTACTGATTAGTGCTGGGCTCTCGCCACTAACATTACGTGGCGCTACAAACTTTAAGCCAGTACAAATAGACAGAAATATTCTAACCGAAACGGAACAAAATGATATAGCTTATTTCATTGTAATTTTTTTCTCTTGAAAATATGAGATAAAGTATCATTAATTATACTTTGCTTTTCAGAATTTTTTGTTTTTTGTATTCTTTTATGTTATTTATTGCTGATTTCACTGTTTTTAAGATATTGAAATGTTTTGAGTGTTTTTTTAGGAAACAGTTCTTAAGATTTTGCAAAGGGAAGTTGGTTAATTTATTTATTAGGATAATTAATATTTGTATTAAGGGATATTGCTTATTTCATTGTAATTTTGTTATACGAAATAACTTTTTTTTATGAAGTTGTTCCGCAGAGTAAAATTCTACGCAGTTTTTAAATTTAACGTTTGGTGTTCCCTTCAGCCATTTTTCTGGTACATTTAAAAGCCAGATGAAGGCTGGCAGCGAAGCTGCTAGTATGTAATAAAATGTTACACACACACATATATATTGTTGCGTTCTACGGGTTTGTGGATATGGAGTAATTACACTTGATGAAGAATTAAAACACAATTTATTCGCCAATATTACACAGGACACTTCCCGAAAAACGTTTACAGTCGTCGTAAAGACTGCGATAAACACGCTGAAATAATCGAAAACACAGCCTTCAGGCTACAATGATCAAGACAGCTTCATGGCAAAGCATTAATGTATACCTCCCGACTCGGTTCCGTCACTCAAGCTAATCTCTGAACTCAAAATAGTACTACTGAACTGAACATACGAGGGCCATCCAGGAAGTAGATTACGTTTCCGTCTGTGTCCACTAGGGGCGGGGCTAGCGCGGCCATCTTGGGGTCAGAGCGTTGCGCAGCTCAGTCTGCATCTAGCCGTGCTAGTGAGAGGTTCGTGCTGTGCTCCGTTCAGATACTGTGACGGTTTGAAATGTCTGCGTTAATTGAAAATCCCGTGAGCTGCGAGGTGCGCTCAGTAATAAGGTTTCTGACTGCAAAAAACTGTAAACCGATAGAAATCTATCGGCAGCTTCGTGAAGTGTATGGGGACAACATTATCACTGAAGGTGGAGTGCGTCAGTGGGTCATAAGATTTCAAAATGGCCGAACCAATGTTCACGACGAACGAAGATCGAAGTGGGAGACCCAGCATAGTGACCGCCGAACTTCTCGAAAAAGTCGATGCTAAAGTCCGTGAAAATCGAAATTTCACAATAACGGAACTTTCTTTGAGTTTTCCACAAATTTCGCGAAGTTTGTTGCACGAAATCATCAGCGAAAAGCTTGGTTAGCACAAGTTTTGTGCAAGATGGATTCCAAAAATCTTGACAGAGGACCACAAAAATCAGCGAATGGCTGCAGCGTTGAACTTTTTGGACGCTTACCATAAGGATGGTGATTCTTTACTCGATCGCATCGTTACTGGTGACGAAACATGGGTGAAACATGTGAACTGTGAAACGAAATTGCAATCAATGCAGTGGGGGCACACAACTTCTCCCCAAAAACCCAAGAAATGCATGCAAACAATGTCGGCAAGGAAGATGATGGCGACTGTTTTTTGGGACAGAAAAGGTGTAATTTTGGTGGACTTCCTGGAAAGAAGCACTACAATAAACTCTCAAAGGTATTGCCAAACTCTCCAAAAACTCAGAAGAGCAATTCAAAACAAGCGCAGAGGAATGTTGAGCTCTAAGATCTTGTTGATTCACGACAACGCCCGGCCCCACACGGCAAATGTCACTCGTAAAGTTCTTGAATCTTTTAAGTGGGAGTTGTTTCCTCATCCGCCGTACAGTCCCGACCTGGCACCGAGCGACTTCCACCTATTCCCAGCAATGAAGAAGTGGCTGGCTATGCAGCGTTTTGATGACGACGCACAGCTGCAAGAAGAGGTAACGAAGTGGTTGAAGGCGCAGGCGGCCGAATTTTTCGACGAAGGAATTTCCAAGCTCGTACATCGCTACGATAAATGCCTTAATTTGTATGGTGACTATGTAGAAAAGTAGTATTTGAGTGTGGCTTTCATCTGTATATAATAAAATTTGTTTCCTATACTTTGTTTATTTTTTTATTCCAAAACGTAATCTACTTTCTGGATAGCCCTCGTACATACTACTCTGCGTGCAGGCAGGGTTTATATAGCTTTAACCTACCTTCGAGAACATTCTTGAGAAAAACCGCCAAGAATGTGTTCTAGAATGTTCTCGCTTGGTCTATGGCATATCTCCAATTTAGTCGTTAAATATCACCAAATGGGAGATTTCGCGCCAAATCTGGCAACTCTTCTTTCTCTTGCCACTTTCTAACAACGCTAATCCAGGCTTGCGGGGAAGCTGTCCTACCGCAGCTGGTTTCTCGCAAAATTTTATATAACGATATTAAAGCCTAAATTACAAAGAAATAATAAATGTTGTTAAATATTTACTGCACATGAATGAAAATTACTTACAAATGATTACATTTCTGCTTTTATATAGTTCCGTAATTTTCATAAATAAGAAAAAACCTTTATAAATATATCTAACCTTTCTAAATTAATTGATTTATAAAGGTTGTCGAGCCTCAGTGTGAAAATTTCCTAACATTGTTTTCGAAACAGTCTGTAGCTTAACTTGTAATATAAATTAACCTCTGTAAATTATTTACGCCATTATGGCTGGAGATGCAATAACGTCAATTACTTGCAGTACAAGTAATAAAGGCTGCAATGTATAATGCCTAAAAGAGACGGTATTATTGCATGGCATCTATGGATTTGCAATGTATATTGATCATAATGCCTAACATAATATTTATAAGCCACGAAATGTAAGCATCTCATTTTGTGTATGTATTTCCCTTTATTAGCTTTTCTTGCACCTGAAGCATCATTTTTTAACGATTTTAAAATTTAAAATATGAAATGTAAAATGTAATTTCAATTCAAAAAATTAAAAAAAAAAATGTTTCCTTACAAGCATCTGTACGTTTTCTCATTCAGCGCTAATTGCGTTATTCCCGCATCATGTGCCGGCAAACTATGGTCGTGGGCAAAACCTGGCCCGACAAAAGTTTTTTTATCCGGTTCTCTGCTTAATATCGTTTACGATCCTGAATCACTTAAATATTGTTTGCTCGTGGCACAGAATAAATATGCTCAAAGAAAAGAGATTTATTTCGATCTCTCAGTCTTCGGACGAAAACATCTGTTAGGACATCTGAAGATATCGGAAGCCACATAAAGAGTCAATTAAAAGAGAAGGTAAGCAAGTTCAAATAGGCTTCTCGTTGAACTGTTGATGAATCGACAAGGTGTTACTAATTGAAGATTTTAACTGCTCTTTGGAAAAGTCAATCTTGTGTCTGATATGACTGAAGTAGTTACACCAGCGAGTTTCTTTCTGAATCTGTTTGATAGGCCCTTAATTTTATTCACGCTCGTGGACTTGACCGTCCTCATTTTCATGATTTTTTTATTAGAGGAAGAAGCCGAATATCCTGACATGCCCTATCATACAGCAGGCTGATGACTAAAAAATTGAAAACTTTTATTGAGATTTTTCGACTCAGAACAGAAATTTTTCTAGCTGAGAAACTTGCCCACAACTACTGTTATCGAACACTGAATACCAATACAAATTAGGATATCTTAACGCTTTTAGCTTAAAGTTACAGGAAAATCAATACTTATCTTTGAAACGTAGTAAATCATGAAGTCATAATACCAAAAATCTAAAATCTGCAGTGTTTGGAGCTGAAAACACATTAAAAATGTTAGACCATTTTCCATGCCGTAAAAAATTTCCAATATTGTTAAATCTTCCTCCCCCCAAAAAAAATCTAGCGGCAGATACATTTTCTGGACTTAAACTGCAGTTAAAACTGAGGGTTTATAGTTCTTTATACAAGTGCAAACACTATTTCTATATTTCAAGGTCCGTTTGATCTGATCATTGCAAAGTTGAGGTGCTACAGTTAGAAATGATTGATCTGCAAAATGATATGCTAAAATGGTATTAAAAGAACAAAATTATATAAATATCTTTGGGAATATAAATATGTTCAATTAAAATCACATGCATAAGGATTTATGTCTGCGTTTGAAAGTGCTAACCAATGTGAAAGCACATTTTCGAAAGTGAAGTACATAAAATAGCAATGGAAAACATTAACATATACACTGAAGTGACAAAAGTAATGACATAGCAATATGCAAATATACAGATGGCAGTAGTATCGCGTAGAAAATGTACAAATGCGAAGTTCTTTAGCAGAGCTTTCATTTGTGTTCAAGTTATTCATGTGAAGAGGTTTTGACGTGATTATGGCCGCACGACGAGACTTAACAGACTTTGAACGCGGAATGGTAGTTGGAGCTACACGCATGAGTCATTCCATTTCGGATATCGTTAGGGAATTCTACATTCCGAGATCCACAGTGTCAAGAGTGTGCCGAGAGTATCTAATTTCAGGCATAACATCCCACCATGGACAGCGCAGTGGCCAACCACCTGTACTTAACGACCGAAACCAGCAACGTCTGCGTAGAGTTGTCAATGTTCACAGACAAGCATCACTGCGTCAAATAACCGAGAAATCAATGTGGGACGTACGAGGGACGTGTCCGATAATACAGTGCGGCGAAATTTGTCTTCCTTGGGCTATACCAGCAGAAAACCGACACGAGTGCCTTTACTGACAGCACGACATCGCCTGCAGCGACTCTCGTGGGCCCGTGAGCATATCGGTTGGTCCCTAAACGAATGGAAAACCGTGGCTTGGTCAGATGAGTCACGATTTCAGTTGGTGAGAGCTGATGGTAGGGTTCGAGTGTGGCGCAGACCCCACGAAGCCATGGACCCAAGTTATCAACAAGGCACTGTTCAAGCTGGTGGTGGCTCCATAATGGTCTGGCCTGTTTTTACATGGCATGGACTCGGTCCTCTGGTGCAACTGAACCGATCATTGACTAGAAATGGATACCTTTCACGTACTCAAACAACGATGGGTTTTTTGGATGATAATGCGCCATGTCACCGGGCCACATTTGTTTGCGATTGGTTAGAAGAACATTCTGGACAATTCCAGCGAATGATCTGGCCACCTAGATCGTCCGACATGAATCCCATCGAACATCTATGGGACATCATCGAGATGTCAGTTCGTGCCCAAAACCCTGCACCGTCAACACGTTCACAATTATGGACGTCTATAGAGGCAGCATGGCTCAATATTCCTGCAGGAGACTTCGAACGAGTTGTTGAGTCCATGTCACGTCGAGTTGCTGCACTTCGCAGGGCAAAAGGAGGACCGACAAAATATTAGGAGGTACCCCATGACTTTTGTCACTTCAGCGTAAACATTAGCAGACAAGTTCAATGATTGGAAGTACCATATTTAAACTCTAGTATACTGAAATTATTCCAAGAAAAGCAATGGCGTTCATCGCATTAGTACAGAATTTTACTGTTATATAATATTGTTACGGATTTGGTATTTAATTAATTAATGTGAGGAGAATTATTTCCTGGCAAGAAAGCACCAGCAGACAGACAACAGTCTAGCTAGGCCAAAGCGTGGAAAGCAATTGCATTATTTTTAGGTTGAAATCTTATTCAGACTGAGTCCGTTTTGGTTCTCAAAGCATTCTGATTGGATAGTCAATATTGGTCTAAAATTACTATTAGCTGGTTAAGTTTTAGTTCCATTTACATCATTATAATTACGTAAGAACCATATGACATAGAATAGTCTCGGAATGACGCAGTGCAGAGAGGGATTATTATTTTTACTTCCTTGTACGAAGTAAAAAGGAAGTATTGTAATCGCGAAAAGTATCAGGCAGCATATTTCAACGAAAATATCCATTTTGACCGCTATCGAATGCAATTTAACCATGGTTTTGCGTGATATCTGTACGTAAGGACAGAATAAAATACTCTTTTCCTTCAAAAAAATTGTAAATCTGCTTTAAAATTAATTCCGAAGAGAATTTTTCGTGGCGTCTGTACGAACGTATGTACGTGCGTGCGTACGTACGTATCTCGCATAACTCAAAAACGAGTAGCCTCAGCATGTTGAAATTTTGTATATAGGCCTGATATAACATGTAGATGTGCACATCGTATTTTGGTTGCAATAGGCCGCACCAAACGTATATAAATATATTTATATATATATCCACTCTGTTACCCGGCTCAGTGATCTCAGTTGCTTTACTCTGATATGTTTGTAAATTGTACAGTTTTTGCTTTAAAAATGATTTAATTATGTTGTTCTTATCTTCCGGTTAAGGTTTTTATGCCTTTAGTAAATCTCTATGCAATATTTTTAGAATTATCAACAATTTTAAAGTTGTTTAAGTGCCGCTAAGCCTAATACTTCTCTTGATAGCGGCCATTGATGTTTACATTTGAAACAGGAGACTAGTGGATTTGTTGCCAATCTAGAGAAACTTAGCTTCGCAACAACAAAGATAATGCGTTCATTTATTATTGCCAATTAAATCATGCTTAATTCTTTCTGGAAAATTTTCGAGGAAATAAGTGTTTAAGATTTACTTCGTAATTTTTAATATAGATATTTTGAGTTTTTATGTATTTTCGCCTTCTCGCGAAGTGAGAACTGAATTAATTAAATGAGAAATACTCAATCGTCTGTGAAAAACTGTTTCTTTTTTGTTTTGTTTGCTTAATTTCTTTATACATCATTCTAGATTTATTATAGTATTTGAATAAGACATGTGGCAACGATTAGATAATTCTATTTTCTAAATGATATAAATTTTGTCCATTATGAGTTACAATATGAACGAAATATATAAGTTAACTGATATATAATTATTCGATTATATAACAGTTAACTTAGTTTCCGTTATATACTTATTATATAAGTTAACTGTTATATAATTATTAATACTGTTAAGTGAATCGAGCGCCAGAGTGTCGCTATGGTAAACAAATACTAGAGTGAATTTTAAAAAATGCATTTATTCTATTGTGGTTTATGCGCTGTCGGCGAAGTACATTTAATTCAATCCAATAAGTTTAAATGAAATGCAAGAAAAAATGCTTATAATTTAATATTCCGTACAAGGAAGTCATGTGGTGTACACATCAGATTTTTTAGAATAGAGAAAGGAAATTTACGTTGCTAATTTAATCTTTTATATATTCTTTATTTTTCTTACATATATCATAAAAATATCACTTTCTTTAAGAAAAATTTAAGCGGTTTTTCTTAGTTGCTGTATAAATGAAATTACAAATACATATGTCTTCGAATTTGCAGCGTGGACTGCTAAGCCGAAAAACTTTACGATCTGACCTTTTTCAAAAGACTTTTTTCGATCCCTACTGAGAATATAATTTAAAATTTTAAAAGCAGATGAACGCGGTTGTTTGAAATATAGCTTGACCTTTGATAACCTGTTCTATATATTCAAAATATTATTTTTGAATGTTAGAAAGTCATAGTTAAAATATCTTTATATTGCTGTGCGAAAATAACTATAATACTTTACGTATTACATATGTACTAATCTTAGCGTGATTGATTTAAATAAAAATGTATTTAAATCATGAATTTTCCCGCTGGACAAAATGACACTCGCTGGTCTCATTAAGATCTTTATTCACTTTTTCTTCTGTATGATAACTCTTAGAGATAATTAATTGTCAGCTCGAGCTGCTGATTTTCTCTGGTACAACATTAAAACATTTCAGATTTTCTTTCTTTCGTTTCTCTTTTTCATGTTATATTATTAGATTCGGGCTGTTTAAAAGTACAAAATTTGAAGTTTTAGAAAAATAATGATAATATTTTATCAAATTAAAATAGAATGATAAAATTGCGTAAAGCGGTATCACAATGTTTAAACTGTGTAATGCAACGGAAAATTGTGTATGCATATCTCTACCAGTAAATAATGAAGGAATTGTTTGCATATATGTTTATATCTTCCTCGTATTACGCAAAAACGTTGACACCCAGAGTTACCAAATTTTCAACATAAATATGCACTTCGAAGCCAAATTTTGAGTTTCTAATACGTTTTATAATCATTTCATGCTTTGTACGAATTTGCTATGAATATTCTTTCTACTTCTGAATCTGATTGATTTAAATAGAAATGCATTTAAATAATGAAATGTCTTATCAAAAATATTAAATATTTTAACGAAATGGCGCTAGTTGGACTCATTAAAACAGCGTATTCTTTCTTTTTTATATGAATGCGGCTTTCCTACGCGGCGGGCCGCGCAAGTGGCTTTGTAGATTGCACATTTTTCTCATTTATGCAACCTTTCTGAATAGGCCATTGAAGTTTGTTGTACTTTCTCTTTTAATATATACATTTTTCAAATGCGTCGTAACGTATGCTGTTTCCGGGAATTAAAAGTGAGATATTGAATTGTCCCATTTTTTTGAATCGGTGTGCCTGCCTCTGATGGTTTAGGGGGGCATCACGTGACACCACTAAAGGTCTGATAGAAAAGGGAAGGGATTGGAAAATGCGCAGATAAAAGTGTCTATTACCTATGAAGAAAGGATGGGAAGAGTCGTTAAGGGGCGGAAAATGAATTCTCATTCCAAAATTTCTTATTGAGAAAGTGGGTCACATAGTATCTCAATGCAAAATCCATTTCTTTTTAGTCGTACTCCTACTCTTAGTCTCATTCACTTCGCTTACATTTGGCAGAACTATCTGAGCTGATTCGAGTACAAAAAATTGATTACTTTCGAGAAAGAGCCTCAAAACAAACTTGACCTCCTTATAGTATTCTTCAGTTGTGTAAAT
The DNA here is from genome assembly GCF_044657685.1 of Stegodyphus dumicola. Lineage (NCBI taxonomy): Eukaryota > Metazoa > Arthropoda > Arachnida > Araneae > Eresidae > Stegodyphus > Stegodyphus dumicola. The sequence goes on along the minus strand of NC_140779.1, from coordinate 27,879,133 downwards.
ATCATATTACATTTTCTCTTTAGCAAATCTTTACCTTGTAATTCAGTTTCCTTTTATTTGAAAGTATTGCTGTGCTTTTATAAATATTTTAATGGGACAACTGTGGTTATAGATCATGGTAACCTTTCCATCATTTCCTTTTCCATTTAATTATTATATTTGTCTGTGTATATCAAGAGTGTATTAGCGGTATATACATATTTTTAAATTCATTAGGTTATATCTATGAATCTGACATTTGAAATTTAGAAAATTAACTTTCTGTTCATATGATCAAACCGACGAGGGAAGTTTATTACAATTTTCATTCGTTTGCTTACTATTTATTTGAAAATTATATTACATTACTGTAATATGCATTTAAGTATATTGTCTTTTTACTGTAATATACATTTAAGTATATTACAGTAAAAAACTAATGTAATATAATTTTCAAACAAATAGTAAACAAACGAATGAAAATTGTAATAAACTCCCCCAGTGTACTATTTTTAATTTTTTACTCTGTTCCGATTACTTATATCTTATAACCCTCTCCCGGTTAACTGAGAGTTACCATCAGTAACAAAATATTCATAAGTAATAAAGATATATTATATTGTAATATTCATATTTAACTAATATTAATAAGAAAGAAACGAATTCACAAATACAAATTAGATTTTGAAAGTTTTTTTCTGAATTTTGTTGTAAAATCTGTATAGGATTTCTTGTGCAAGCTAAAATCGTGCATACGTATTTGGTAAATACATGCAAATATTTTTGTTCCAGGTCAAGAAGACTATGGTGCCGGGCTTTGGTATGGATCGGATATGGGTAAATAAATATATTTTCTTCAGCTATATCACTAAATATAACTCTAATATAAGTTACAGTATATGTACAAGCTATCTTCATGCAGTATATATGCTTACGTAAAGACGATCTCAAGTTCCTAATTGAAGCAGAGGTAAAAATGTCGTTGGAACAAATATTATCTCCTTAATTAATTAAAAATTTTCTAAATGACTTAAAAAAGCCAATTTATAGATCTGAACAAGTAGCGAAGTTAAGAGAAGCCACCTATGCTGCTCCGCAGTTTTAAATAAAAAGCTGCCATGCTAATTGATACTTCATACTGTGTATTTTAAGAAATTGAATTCAACAAAATATTAATATTATTGATATTAATTATAAATGTTTATGCAGAAATAGCATAACTAAATTATAGATTAAAAATTTTTGAACTTGTTTAAAAAAAGAATAAGGGAAAAAATACTTACATTTTTTATTGCAACATGATCATATAAGAGTTTAAATAAAAATTTAATTAGGCGTTTGTCTTCGTCAAATGAATAGTAATAATTATCTGTTAATGTTCATCAACTGAACATTAATAAGCATCTATTCTTCAATTGAATAATAAAAATTTTAATGTTATATGTATTGAAATTAAGTGCTAAACGAATCTTAAAATTCAAATTTTCAAACAATAATCGCATTTCTCGTTAGTATCAGAGTAATTTTAATAACCTTCCTTAAATACGAGGGTTGGAGCAAAACTCATGGCAACTATTTTTTTCTTGTAGATATGTGAACGGATCACAAAACGTATATGTGTCGCGTGGAAATTCTGCAGGCATAATGCATGATAGCTGGCTCTGTGGTAGCGAGGGTTCTGAAATCAGTTTTAGTTGGTGAGTGTCGTGCGAGATGAAAGTAACCCGTGTTGAGCAGCGCGCTTACATCAAAATAGCCGTTCTCCGAGGGAGAAATGAGAAGGAATGTCAGAGTGAATTAGTAGAAGCCATTGGGAACAATGCCCTACCATATCGAACGGTAGCTCGGTGGGTAGAAAAGTTTCAGCAAGGACGTGTGTCAACCAGTGATGAACAACGTTCGGGACGACCGGTGAGTGTACGGACCAACTTGGCACGTGCCGTCATTGAGAACCTCATGGATGAAGACAGACGGTGGACGTTACTGGAGTTAGAGAGTGCAACTGGCATCGAGAAACGCACCGTCCACAGGATATTGCATAATGAGCTACAGCTACGCAAAATCGCTTCGTGGTGGGTACCGCATGCACTGACGGAAGTTCAAAGGTTGTGCGCTATGCAATATTCTCCGACCACTTTGCATGCTGGCAACAGGACGGCGATCAATTCTTGTCACGAATAATTGCCATCGATGAATTTTGGGCCAGGGCATACGATCCAGAACTGAAACTTCAGTCCGCGGAGTGGCGACATCCTGGATCACCAAATCAGTAGAAGGTCCGTCAGAAGCTTTCCCCAGTCAAATTGATGGTGATCGTCGCGTATGACATCAGGGGTGTCATTGCTTGCCACTTTGTAGCTCATGGCATAACAGTGTCTGCACAGTACTACAGGGACTTCCTGGTGCGACAGGTACGACGTGGCGTTCGGGATAAACGTTCGGATCTTGTGGACAGTGCGATAATTCTGCACGACGATGCAAGACTACATAAATATATGGCAGCTACTCCTCCGTTGGGGATGGGAAGAATTAGAGCACCCACCGTACTCTCCTGATCTTTCGCTCTGTGACTTTGATCTCATTCCCAAGATTAAGGAACCAATACGTGCAACACGAGAGGACACACAAGAGGACAACACGAGAGGACAGTGCAACACGAGAGGACAGTGCTAATGCTGTGCGCCAACAGATGACTCGATTCACACATGATGCGGCAAATGCTGAGGCTGATGGTATTCAGCGCCTCCCACATCTTTGGCAGCGTGTGGTGACAGTAGCAGATGACTACTTTGAGGGTCTTTAGGCCCAGGTTTTCATGTCAACTTTATGTGTATTGTGTTATCATTCTTTTGAACGGTGAAGGCCATATTGCCCTGTATGCTACCATAATAAATTCGTGTGTTACGATATTTCAGTGCTATTTATTGTCCACACATGTAGTTAGGATCTTGTCCTTTCGTTTGTATATGTCAGATTTTCCAACTGGACTGGTCTCTTTAAGAAAAAAATAGTTGCCATGACTTTTGCCCCAACCTACGTAAAATAATTAAAAATTTTTACATTCGTTATATATTTTAAAACATAATTACGAAAAACTAGATTTGTTGCTATCATAAAATTTTAATCATTTTTATAAAAATAGTATTAAACTTTTAAAATCTAATACAAACAACATTAGATACCTAAGTTTTAAATTAGTACTTAATTATAATTACTTACTTCATGTAATGAAAAACGCTTAGCATACATTATTTATAATGTAACATTTAATAAACTCACAAAGTTTGTAATTTAAAAATCATTTCGGAAATATTCATTCTTAAACAATATTTTTCGTTTTGCAAATCAATACAATTAAACTTCAGAATGTTTCACTAAATTTAGATGAAAAATTTAAAATACATTTCACAATTCTCATCTTTTTGCAATTCTGAAAAAACGTCAATTGATTTAGTCGATCAAAATAGCTGAAGAAGAAATTTAACACGAAGATCGATGCCGCAGACTCAAAACACATGTAAAGTAAACATCAGCCTAAGAACCTTGAACCACTTATTAATATATTCAGATGAATGATTTTATTTTTACTTCCAACGTAAACGATCACTAGTTATAAAGCAGAGTTAGATTGCACATTTAATTACTAGAAAGGCAGGGCAAAGCGATGTTTTTCTTTTTTCATTTTATTCTTGATGTGTGTGTGTGTGATTATGGCAAAGCCTCGAGGGCTCTCTGCCTAAGGGGAGGGATGCCTTCGTGGAGGACTTTCTAAGGGAAACTGGCTCGTATACACGTTACACATGGGGAAAACCACGAAAACGCCCATGCAGCCAGCCCGTTCGCGAGATTCGAACCTCGGACCGAACTACCAGTGTTCAGCGACTTTACCGCTCGGCCGCTGGTGGGCCCCATTTTTTTTATTCTTGATATTGCTAGAAAATTTCACATTTTTAAATCCACGATGTAATTCCGTAGATGTTTGTTCAATCAAGCAAGAATAATTTTGCACAAGCTCGAGTAAGGTTTGCAATAAGACTATTCCACTATTGTAATAAAACTGCGCTATTATTGTAATAAGATAACTTAGTGAAAGTACATTGTAACGGATTGACGATGGTTCTCTGGGTTATAACTTGAAGAGACTTTACTACGTAGTTAGAAAGATGACGCTCGGAAGACAGACATGGCCGCTGATTTTGATGATTTGATTAACGTAATTTTATTCCATGATAATGCACAGCATCACTGTGGGTGCGCTATGCATCCTCCCAGTTTTTTGCAGCTTCCGTCTTCTTGAACTTTGGACGAAATTGGAGCAGTAAAGTCTGAGCGTAGCTAGCGGCAAGGCGACACAAACGTCTAGAATTAGAAGAAAAGAGAGAAGAAAGAGAGTTGCGATGCAATTAACTTTTTATACCGAATTCTATTTTCAGATTATATGACTCATCTAAGGTTAAGTTTTCATAGATAAGCGCATCAGAATTGCAGGGAGTTTAGTTAGGCAAACTTTGTTATTTTAAAAATGAAGACAGGAGAAAAAAGCAGTATAGGGTCTTTATGGAACTGTATATAAAATACTCATATTAAAGCAATTAATTTATATTTACTATTTTCAGATGTATCCAAATTTGGAGCAGGTAATTGAATTTCCAAAGAAATTATTTATTCTTTGAGCAATTTATCAATGTAATAGTAGACGACAACTTAATTTTCAAATTAATAACTGAATAATTTAATAAAACATTTGTTTGCTACTCTGTTCTTGAATAAATAAAGCATGCGTTTTCGAGCAACGTGTACATTTTATAGACATTGAAGACTCATATACAATAAAAAAGTAGTCAGCCTATTCTTTGCTGTTAAAGGAAAGCTTTCGATTTCACGTTGCTTAAGTGATTTTCTGTATTACGGAACATTATTGTCCACCCATATTAATATTATTCGAGGAATGATTCTGTGCATAAGCAAAAAATCTTAATCCTTTTCCAGAAACGAGATTTCAGTTATGCTTCGGTTTATTTCATGGTATGGTATGACCGTGAAGCAACCTCCTTTTTTTATTTCGTTTTTTAAATGCAGCGTGGCATACAGGCAATCAAAATGACCTCAGAAGAAAAGATATCGAAACGTTTCTATTAAATAATAAAGAAAAATGCTAATGTCAATCTGTGAGATGAAATATTAAAAACATTCTTTTCTCCCCTAAAATGGGCGTCGAACTTTCCTGATAAGCTTCCATCCAAAGCAGGCCAATAGCGAGTTCGACTTGTATTCAGTGCCAGGTTATGGGCTAGCTGCATAGGGGTTTCTGGGCTTTTCGTATGTAACGTGGGTACGATTGAGTTTCCATGACAGAGGTCCTTAACTAACGCATGTTTCCGCTTAGGTAGATCACCCTAATGTGTTTTGTTATACTCAGATAAACCAATCATAAACTAATCAATCCAGAAGAACTCATGTCGGTGCGTGGACCGTAATGAGTCTGCCTAATGCCTAAATAATAATACAGCAGGAATATATAAAACTAGTTCTTCACAAGCTGTCAAGTGATGCCAGTAGGACATTTGAGTTTCTTTGCGTATTCAATTTTCTGGCTTATTTGGCATAAGGCCTTCGGGATATCAAGGAAGAGTGCTTTTGTGACGATGAGTTTCTGTAGATTTTGTGCAATCAATCCAGTCACAGAATAAAGTTGATAGGTTTTAGAATGCTTCGTTGGAAAGCCATAATGTTGCGAGATAAGGATATTATTGTCTTCTATGAATCTGTGTGTATAATGAAGTGCAGTTGCTTCGGCGATTTTGCTGAGAATAGACTGTAAGCCAAATGATCTATATGACATAAGATCATGTGGGTCCTTTTCTGGCTTTCTGATTGGGGCGATGATCGCTGTTTTCGATTTGAATTGGAAATTTTACAGTTTAAGTAGGAAATTTATAATGCTTTTAAAATTAAATAGTAGTTTTATTCTTTTCCTTTAATCATCTTGGTGCTAGTTCCATCAATTCCAGTATTCTTACGATTCTTTCTTTTCTCGATGTATCTCAAGACTTCAAATGCTATAAATGAACGGATGTTGTTCGCGTTTGCTCTTGAAAAGAATTGTGTAATGAATGATACAACTAAGTGTTCTACTTGTGGCTGTGATACGCTGTTTATATGAAACTGAAATACACAGTTATCAACTAGTGGCTCAGGTTTTGTGCAGGTGATTTCTTTGGTGCCATTGAGGTGGAATATTAGAGTAACTTCTTTTCTATTAGAAACAGCATTCCAGATAGAATTATCATCCTGGGAGAGTTATTCTAAGTACCTGGTCCAGCCACATTGGAAGTATTTCTGGATAAGGGTCCGTAATATTTGATCCAAAGTATTAATTAATCATTTGTCATTTAGGCAATGTGCCCCATCGCCGTATTTTTCTTGCCATGTTTCCATCGCCATGTTTCAATGCGTGATCAGATTTCTGATAGCTGAGTTCTTATACCTCTGTGTTTGGAAAACCTCTTTGCTATGTTGGTTGAGGATATTTTTCAGTTAATTGGTAGAATAATTAACAAAATCCTGTAATTAATTTCTCGTATGGATAGTTGGAATAATCTACTCAGTTTGGAATAATCCGCCCAGTTGGTAATAAGGGTTCTTCTAATGTGGTCAAATGTAGTTACTGGCATTAATTTCCCTCATTGACGAGGTTATGGTTTCATAAGACCTCATTCATGCTTTCGATGTAGGCCAGAGTGTTAATATATCTTCCATAGTTGTTCTTAGCATTGCAGGTCATTAAAATGATAAAAATTAAGTGCGATTTTCAATAAAATCTCCGCCTTTTATAACTCGATGGTTGAACTGAAATTGAACTCCTACGGAAACACTGTATTTATTTACGCAGTTTATTAATATAAATGAATATGAAATATTGTTAGATATTAAAGAATAATTCTTTTTAAAATTTTTTCAATTATCGTTTTCTTGAATAACTAAAGCATTATTTTCCCATAAATTTATTAATTGTTATTTATTTATTTATTATTATTTATTATTAATATTTATATTATTAATATTTATATTATTATTATTTATTATTAATATTTATATTATTATTATTATTTAATCATATATTTTATAGTTATATATCTATTTCTGTTTAGCTATCGATCTATCTAAATAGATAAATAGATATATCCATACAGATAATGAAAATCAGGCAATCCTTGACTTTTAAAAGAATTTTTCCAAATCATCCGGAATGAATGATTTCCTCTATTATGTGAAAAACAAACTAGTTCGCCTAATATTTGACATATTTAGTTAGCATAAGTCATCTAAAACTATTTCTTCAAGATTATGGATAAAGGGCAGTTGGCTATCTGTATTTCCTGATTTTATTAAACTGGAAATGCCTACGAGATTTAATTTGCTTCGTATTCTAGTGATAATTATAAGCGTATAATAAGATAACTCACATTAATTGCAATGAATGCTTCCTGATCTGCAATTTGTGATAGGAATTAGAACACATTTTCTGTTTCTAAGAAAGCCAACTTACAAGAGCTTATGGCAGCGTAGCACTTTTTAGCATATAAGGTAATGTTTTAACTTGTATAATTTCGTAAACTTAACATGCTATTCTTTTAAACGCCTTATTTATTTTATTAAAGAACATTCTGGTGATTTTGCGTACTATGAAGAGCTTATTAACGTTTCATATGCAATGCTGAAACACTCTGCAGAAATTATGAAAAATTACGTATAACCTTTGCTTAATTAAATGGCTTATAATCTACATATTCTGGTATTATGATTGCAGGCTTGTAAAAAAGTATTAAAAGTCTGTTACTGATTATTACTTCTTATTGATATCTATATGAAAATTGTGCTATTGATTTCGGCACACATATTAACTTGGTTTTTGTCTATTATGGCATTTCGGTAAGAAACAGAAAAAAACATCTGTTTGGGCATACGGCTACTGTATGAAGAATAAAAGCTACGACATGACGATGCTAAGGACCATCAATAATATATGACTTCAGCAGAAATCAAGTGCAAATTAATCATACCTCTATACTTGGTGTTAAATAAGAAATAATAAATAGGGCTGCATTATTGAAGAATGCAGCGCTATTGCACATATATAATGCATGTTATTATTTTAAACATTTTCGCTGAAGCGTCATCTTCTGAACAAGTTTATACTTAAAAGCTAAATTTCTGTAAATATTAAAAAAACAAAATTTCTGTATAAAAAATCTGCAAATTCCTCATATCTGTGTATTTTGTTTTTAGCTAAAATGGACTACGAACCCATTGAAGAATTGGAAGGAAAACAAGGTAATTTTTGCAGAAAATTACACTTATTTTTAAATTTTCAGAAATTTTAAAATGTGAGGTTTCACTTTCTACGAGTTATTTTTTTAATATTTACGAAAGTGCGAACCTTTCTCTAACACACAAAAGGACGGTTCTCCAGCATTAAACTTTGAATATATTATATTGAGAATTACAAAATAGTAAAAGAACAAAATAGTCATATTCTATAATATTCATATAATAGATAAATAAATAAAAAAACAGTTAAATGCGGGATATTTTTTTGACAATGGCGAGGTTTCTGACGAATTTTTTAAAATGTAGTGAAATCTCCGAAACGTTGCTACATTGCCACATAGAGTTAGATTTGCATATTTCCAATAGTAATTTAGCAATAAAATGTTATTTTATACTTTTAAATGATAAAATTAAGCAATTGAGACTATTTTGTGCATTGCTTTATCCAAGAAAGCGTTTATTCAGTTTTTCAATGAAACTGAAATTTGCAGTTACAGTGATGGAAAAAGTATTTGAACAAGATTCTTTACACAAAAATGTTACTATTAATAAATCAATATTGAAATTTATTTCTACAAAGCAAACACATGAAAATGGTAAACATTTTAACTCAAAATATCTATTGTAAAAGTAATAGTAATCTACAATTTAAAGAATTCCAAAATTTGGAAAAAATATTTGAATTTTTGCTGCTTTTCTGTTATGTACCTGCCCCCACCCCAAGCGGGCTTTTTAACTGCGCTATCCCTCAAGGACGCCTGCCAAGAAGAAGAAGGAAACCTAGAAAAAATATTTCAAGGCAAATGATGCAAGGACATTTTACATTTTAAATATCGCAATTTATGTAGGAACGCAACCCACAGCCATATAGTTTAGAAACTATTTCTGATAAAGTTCTCAAGAAGTTATTTCGAACTCAGGGTGCAATCTTAAATTGATAGCTGTTATGCTAGTTACACTTTGTTAAAAGATCTCCTTGAAAAGAAAATTGCGCTTGTAGGAACTATCAGAAAGTATAAGAAAGAATTGCCAAAAGAATGGACTTGTGGCAGAAGACGAGAAGTAATTTCGTGATTATTTGCAATCCAAAAAACTGTATTAGTTTCCTGTAGGCCAAAATAAAACAAATGCGTTGTTCTTCTCTCCACCATGCATAATGCCAGTGCCATCGATTGGAGAAGCGGAAAAAGTGTAAATTATAACTTTTTATAATTTAATAAAGAGTGCTGTAGACGGAGTGAATGAAATGTCATCCACTTATTCTATTCTACTGCTGGAAATAACAACAGATGGCCACTTCAGCGTTGAATATCCCAACTATAAATGCAAGAATAATTATTGTTATCTGCGAAAACGTCAGCAATGCAATATAGAGAACGAAGTTCATTCATAAAACAACTTGCATTAGAATTTTTGAAGGATCACATTCAAGAAAGAAGTTGGCAGCAAAAGCTTTCTCGCGAATTCAGTGAAAAAATAAACTGCAGACACAGAGAAGACTTATATGTCATTGTGTAAAGGAGTCACTATCTCATCATAATACTGTGCTAAGTGCAAAAAAATATTTGCGGTGAACAAACACAGCACGATTATTTACAAAAATTGTGAAATGTAAGTTTCATTTTAAGATTATTTAATTTTGCATAATTAGTACTAAATTTCATTTACGCCAGAATAAAACAGTTTGATTTTTGTTGTTAATGACAAGTAATTTCAATCTTAAAATTTTTTTAAAAATACAGTTTTATTAGACTCATTTAACTTAAAATAATTTTACTCTTTTATATTTTATGTACTATGTTTTTATTACGTAAATGCGTTTTTCAATCATGCGAGCAATTTGCTTCGGGGGCCTACGGAGACCTACATGCTACCTCATGTGGCTATAAGTAGAGTGGGGTTTCGTGGGTTAAACAAAATGTAGGCATTAAATGTGTTAAAGTTGCTGATTTGCTGAAGGATAGGGTTGTCGAACTTTTTCTCTGTGCCATCTCAAGAATTCGTCAACTTCAGAAGGGATATCCGCAGAGATAAGTTTCTGGTCCCAAATTTCGTATTATTATTATCAATGAGCTTTTGCAGAAACTTTTTAATTTTATCAATCGTCAAGTTAGATGATTTGTTCATTTGTGTTCAAGGAAAGTATTTGCATAGTGTTTTTATCTTGTTCAAGATACTTAAACACACAAGCATAAGTAGATGGTTTTGTTTGCGGCTGGCGTTATCATTGTGTCTCCTCGCGTATTTCGATTCTCTGTCAAAGGCAACAAAATGTGTGGAAGGTATTTAAAGAATTCTTCAAATATTTAACCTTCTCAAAATAAATCTCGGAGCTCTACGCTAAGAACACCGAATTGTTTCTAGGGGAGATTTATTGGAGATTTTGAGGAACGCATCGAATGGCGCATGAACACATTGAAAAGTGAGAGACTCCGTTTTTTTCTTTGCACATTTAATTCTAACAGCGGAAACGTGTTTTAATATAGCCACTATATATTCTAAAATATTATTACACTGAGGGTTTGTGACAAATTTCCTATATTTTCCGAATAAACAAACGTTTCTCTCTTTTCAGACAGGTCCCATATTATATGGTGATCTCCCGGTTTATCGAGAATTGTTATCAAAAACAAAATATTCGCAAGTTAACAAACATATTCTTAAATAGGAGATTTGGGTCAATATCTCTTAACTTAACAAGGGTTTGAAATCTACATCAATTACTTTTATGCAAACTTAAATTAAGTTCTTTGTTACGCCGTCCATTGCTCGCCGAAAGAGCGCTTTCCTGCTATTCCTTAAAAAGCTAAAAATAAATTATTTATATTTTTAAATGAATGAAGTTTTCTGTGATTGTGTTTCATAGATGTGGCAACACGCGATTATTTTTATTGTAATTGTGTTCTAAAGATGTAAGTGTGTTGTGTTTTTAGTTTGTACGTTGGAGCAAAAGTAAATATTAATGATATTTATCGTGTAGAGTTTTAATTTTCAGCCAATTCCAGAAAGAGGTGAACATAATATTTTTGGTGTTAGATGTGGGATTAAGTGAAAATTTGGTAGTAATAATGTGTGTATCATCAAATTCTGTGAGAAAAAATAGTGTGCTGATATATGAATATGTGTTGCGCGTAAATCGACAGTGAAGATGATGGTTCCCTTGTGTATATTATGGTGAGTAGTTATTTTGGTTTGTTGAAATAATGGTTAGTGTTACATTCTGTTTATTAGTGTTGTGCATTGAGGTGTTCCTACTTTGAATATAATTTGAGTTTATAATTTGAGTTGATAGTGTCTGTGTTGAGTTTTATGTATTCGTGTTTTGTGCTTATTGTGTTCTAATTGTCAATTCAGGATTGTTGTAATTTTCTTTGAATTAAGAAATCGCTTAAGTCATTAAAAAAGGCGAGTTGATGCTCGTGGTGGAGGAATTATGATTAGTAATTCCGAGTGGGGCGAAAATTGTTACTTTGAAAAGTTTAATAGAAAGTTTAGAAGTTTACGAAAATGATCCTGAATTTGTGCAAAATGTTATTGATAATATTCTAGAGAAAAAGGAAATTAGATTAGAGTTAGAGAAAATACAAATTGAAAAAGAAAGATCGGAAAACGAAATTAGGTTAAAGTTAGAGAAAACAAAAAACTTTCTCAGTTAGAGGCGGAATTAGCTTTAGCTAACACTAGAAAATACTTGCTACAAAATCCAAACGTTGAGACGGACAACTCAAATCGAAATATGAAAAATTTAATTAAATGTATAAAAACATTAACAATTTCTGTACCTATTAAAGTAGAATCTTTGAATCTATTTTTCCAGTCAATTGAAAATGCTTTTAGAACGAAACATGTACCTGAAGACTTAAAAGCAGAAATCCTATTAAATATTTTGGGAGAGGAGGTCACTAATTGAATGGTATATGTGAAGGAAGATAATATTAATAATTACGGTAAACTAAAGTCTATAATTTTAAAGAAATTTCAGCCAAACCCTCAAGAGAGTTTAAAGCATTTTCGTTCTACGCAAAAATTGCCATCTGAGAATTTTGTACAATTTGCATCAAGGTTAAGTGCAAATTTGAATATTATTGTCAGTTGAGAAACGTAAAAGATTTTAAATCGTTATGTGATCTCATGGTTTCGTATAAAATATTCAGTGAGCTTGATCCTGAATTAAAGACCCATATAGCAGTTAAAAAGGGAGAGATATGGTTCGAGCCCCAAACTTTAGGTCGTGAATGCGATATTTATTTGTCATCAAAAGGTAAACAGAAACCAGAATACCTTTTTGCAAAATCATTTACAGGTAACGATAATAAAAGAGGCGATGGAAATAATGTTAATAAACTTCGTAGTTATAGTTACAAAAATATTTCTAATATATATGTGTCTTAATCAAAAGATCAAAAATGTATTTTGTGTAAAACAAATCCAAGCACTCGATACAAAATTGTCCTAATTTTAAAATGCTTTCAGTAAATGAGCTTGTTGAAATAATTAAACAAAATAATCTTTGCTTCAAATGCTTTTCTTCTGAGTGTTATGCAAAAAAATGTAAAGCCAGAAATTGTTTCTGTGGGAAAGCTCATCATTGGATGATTCATTTCTATAAGCAAAATAAAGCTAAACTAGAGAACGGTGGCGCCGAACAAACTCAATGCAATGCTTCAGTGTCAAGGTCAATACAAAAATCATCTGTGCTGTTACTCACTTGCAGTGTATACGTTAGCTCTATTGATAAAACAAAATTCAATAAAATGACGCGCGTATTATGCGATAATGGCTCCAAAAGAAGCTGGTGTACGAAGTCCCTTGCCAATTGCTTAAAATTAAAAGCAATTAGAGAGGAAAGGCAGTCAGATTTTTCCTTTGGCTCAGCAAAGCCTACTGAGAAATTACATGAAGTAGTAGAATTAAAATTATCTAGTAGATACAACCCTAATTCAGTGTATTCAAATTGAAGTGCTAGTGGCCGATACTATTACAGCGGCATTTGTTTCTGTTCGAAATGATGAAGTACAAAATATTATGCAGTCCCGCTGATTAATCTTAGCCGACTGCTGTAACAGTGATATAAACATTGAGATATTATTTGGGCAGATGTCTTTTGGCAGATTATTGAAGCTTCTTTCGAAAAAATAAACCAGGAAATTACTTGCGTGCCAACGACTTTCGGGTTTGCTTTATAGGGAAGTCAAGATGTTTACAAGCCAAATGTTAAAACTGCAGTTTCAGCGCATTTTTGTGTAGCCGCTTCAGCTGTTCAGGTATTGTGAGAGTTTGATGCTTTAGGAATTAAAGAAAAAGAAGACTTAAATGTAGTTGATAAAGCGCTGATAGACTAATTTGAGAAAAATTTAAATTCGTGAATGAGAGATATGAAACTGATTTAGTATGGAAGTTTAGTTACGTTGAATTAGGAAATAATTATTTTTTTAGCTAAAAAGTGTTTTGATGAGTTAGGAAAGGACTTTTCTAAAACTGATTGTGTTGCTAATGGGTATAGAGAAGTAATAAATGACCAAAAACAAAATGGAGTTATTGAGAAATGTGAGAGAGATGATCATGAGTATTTTATGCCTCATAGAGCAGTTGTTAGGGACACGATTGGTTTCAGAGCTTTGAGTATAGGATTTAACTTGAAATACAAAAATAATATCCATTAAATAATTCCGTTAATTTGACTTTAAATACAGGAACATAAAAGATAAGATTTCGTAGAAGAGCTGTTTGCTTGCAGTGTAAAAATGCTAAGCAATGTCATGATTTCTTGACACTTGCAGAAATACAAGGATAAGCCATCGTAGCACCTTACCTAGTGTTTAAAAACATTAAAATGAATACCTTTTTATTCTCCGCTCATTTCAGGTTAGGAACAGCTATCTCAGACTCACCGAGTGGACGAAATTTTATCACCAAAACGTTTTGGCGAGAAACCCTCGTTTCAGTAGGATTGTTAACGTAAAATATGTTGAAATGGAAACAAACTGCTTCTATTTTAGATCATAGCCTCTTACACTTGTTTGAATACGCTCGAAGCTAGACTCGAAGTTGTGCAAAGAAGGAGCAGAAATCGAAACGTGTCGCGGCGGAATTTGCGTGCTTAGATTTGTTCAGAGACGATTTAAATCTCCCGTTTTGGGCTTTTACCCGAGTGAGTTCGTAATTCCTACGTTTTGCCGCAAAGGCTTGGTAAAAGTCCGAAATGGAATCATAATACAGCAGGCTTCAGACTTTTATAAAGCCACTTTAGTAAAAGCTAGGTTTTACCAGTAAGCCTAGAATTTATCAGACTTCGGGATTTTACAGTCACATTATGTTTATTTTTGGCTCAACATTTTGCCTTACATGTTCTGGCAAGCAAAATTTACCTGAGGTTGCAAGTAAATATATTCCCCAGGCTGTTCCTAATGCCAGCGGAAAGATCATCTTAGAGTATCAATAAAAGCAGCTGGACGTGTTAAAGTAAAAATACCTTTGTGTTTTCATTATTAAATTATTATATTCTTCTTGTTCTTATTATGAAATTATTACAGACTAATGCATAAAATATGTTCTGAATGCATACTAATGTGCAGTTTTGGACACGAATTAAAATATATCTACTTGCTTTACGAAAGAAAGCTGATTTGTACATTTTATGTCGCATTAATATTTCTTAACATGTTAGTATACTAACCTACATATTTTTACAATCCTCATATGTTTCATGAACTGTCTCCTCTTTTATATCCTGTAAATACTTTATTGTGATCCCTTATGGTATGAATCGTTTTATACTTTAACGTTTCTTTACATTTGGGAAATATTTAACAGAAATGACGAGAAATTTCTAGTAACATTTTCGTAATTAAAGAGATTTTGACAGGTACTGTAACTATTTCGATATTAACTTAACATATTTTGTTGAAAAAATTTTAAATGACTATTATCGAGTATTTATTGCACATAGGTCAAAATGATAACGCAATATATTTTGTACACTTTCGGAATATTCTAGAATCAACCTTAAATCAGCTCATTTCCAAAATTTGACTTACATCAATGAAGTTTCTTTAAGAATAATTTCGGAGATTTCAGCGTAGGATTTAACTTGGATTACCGTTAAATCCTACGCTGGCTAAAGATAAAAGAGGAAGACTGACGCCATGACAGCAATTATGTGGTCTGCGATGTGACAACGCTAAGCGACAACTGTATTCTATGACCTATTAAGGAAATTACTGCAAATTGATCATAGCATCTTACATGGTGTTTCAAAGGACATTTGCTACCGTAACCTTATTTTACATGTACTTCAGGTCATTTGTATAAACTGCAGACGAAGTGTCATCTGGCGGATATATTTATAGGTAATAAATTTTAAAAAATACCATTCTATTTCAGATCTCTAACGCAACTATCAATCATTGTTGGACTTTCGATCTCTGGTCCTATATTTCAAATATTCAAATTTAAGGAAGTCTTAATTTAGGAATGTTCTTATTACTATCAGGAATAAACTATAAATGTATATACTACTCATTGTATTATATATATATATATATATATATATATGTTTTTTCTAGATCAGTTTGACTACGAAACCAATGCTGACATGGAAGGAAAAGCAGGTAAATTTTATTGATATTTTACAGTATTTTCTAATTGTGAACGATTCTAAATGCTTTTATAATGCCCAGACATCAATTTTATGTTTTTTAGTAACATACATTTGCAGTAATTGTTAATGGTACTAGATTTTATAGTTTCTCTACTACATGCAATACATTTTAGATATAATTCAGAGACTCATTTAGCGAAAATCATTATATTTTTAAGAGTATCCGTGTATTACTTGAGAATGTTATATTACACATTTTAGATTTTATGTATATTCAGTATGTCATTTACTAGATCGATTAGTTGTTGGAAGACACTTAAGGTGGTGCTTATAAAGTCTTTTGAAATCGCCTTCTTCGCTTATTTTTAATCCTACACTAATACTACCTGCAAGAATACTAGGGCATAAAAAGTTCCCTTTTTCGTGTGTCTTTCTTTAAAATTTCAAATCGATCTATTAATTAATTCAGTTTTATTCAACATTTGGTTTTACGCTAGGATTTGAATATAAAAACTGCCGCCGAAATATGAAAAAGGCAAGGTAATGTTGTTTGAAAATATTATTTATTATACAGGGCGTTTCAGCAAATATCTTAAACATATTATGAGAGATACACGATGGAAAAACACATAGGAACGTGATCGTGAAAGCTTTAGATACGATACAAAACACAAGAAATGAAGGACACGAACAGTCTGAGAATATAGTATGTTTATTATGTTTAGTGCAGCCGAAACCAAGAAATAAGAAAAAACAGATACATGTTGAAATGCAATAGAGCACCCAATGTTTCCTATAAGTAAATGGATATAGCCCTATTACACTTCCATTTTTATTAGTTTAGAATATAATAGATAAATAATAGTTTACAGTCGTTGCCTTTGCACTTATAAACCTTGGAGTCATTTCCAGAATTTTGGTAGTACACATTTTGTTACAAACACAAAAATATAAATATATATGCTAAAAACGATATATCCCTTTTTCATATATGCTGCATATATAGAACAGCAACAAATGTCTTTTCCAGCTCAAGTTGCCTGTGGTGCTTATGGGTTAAATAAAAGAAAGGCAAATTAATCTTTATTGAAAATTTTGCTTATTTCCGACTTTTCAATGATTTAAATAATTAGCTTATACTTCTTTAGTGCAATTTAGTGATTTTCTCTGTAAAGTGAGAACCGTTCTTAATCTCTCAGTTGGATAACACATTGTTCAAAATTTACGCGTTTATGTTATGTATTGGACTATGACAAATTTAAAAAATGCCATATATTTTAATAACATTTTCTAATTAAGAATTGATTTTCAATAATACTTATTAAACTTTGGTAAAGCCTAGGCGTTCTTATTCATCCTCGACTGAACTGAAGAATGTTCTATGAATTTTGTTGAATTTCCAGGTGTAATTCTCGGAATAAAATAAGGAAAGGATTGAATTATTTCCTCGTGATAAACGAGGGGGCGCAATCGTCTGCTTTGCAAATAGGAGTCTTCTTTGTGTTTTCTTCGTTGGGGTTAAATAATTCTAAAGAGTGCACGACACTTGAAATCTAAATATTTCGTTAAACATCTCATTTTCTTTTTAAATGTTTGTTTTTACACGAGACGCGTTTTACCATTCTGATTAATATAATTGCCATATTTTTCAGAATATTACTAAAGTATTTAAGTTGTATTTTAAATTTCAAACTGCGACCGTAAGTAGTTTTTCTGCTACCTATTTAAAACCATTATCTTTTGCATATTCTTTACTTTTTTTAACTGTATACTTGTTCCTTGAATGTCAATTAAACTGCTTTTCATCATTGCATTTCAGGTCAAGTTTGTTTGGGTGGCATTCCTGTGTCAAAGAAAGAGTTAAAACTGTTTGTTATAATTACTGAACTTACGCATATTGTAATTTAATAGATAAAATAGCTGATTACTAGAAGCTAATCACTCTTACTTTGGTACGCAATTCGCATCAGCAGAACTCAAAATATAAAATTTTTCCTAGGGAAAAATAAATGAGGTAGAATATAATTTGATATAAAAGATTAAGCCCTACATTCTTAAGCTTTTCCAGTTATTTGTCCATGCAACCGGAAGTTTTCGAGCTATCATTTATGAAATTTAATATCGGTACATTATAATATCAAGTATTTATAAATATTGTAGCAAATTTTTACCAATAATTCGATTCGTTCCACAAGACTAATTAGTTTCAATTAGCTGCCAATATAACTTGAAAATTTCTATTTTCATATAACTGATATAAAGAACTTTATATTTGGAGATTTACTTTTTTGCCAACATCTAAAGAGGGTTCAGACAAATCAGGAAGAAGTACATTGTGAGAAGCTGAAAAATTTGATAATATAAAGCATGATTAATAAACATAAATCCGACTTAAGTATTAATTATAAATAATTGTAAATTAGTTAAATATTCATTGTAAATATGAAATAAATACAAATACTTTTTTCAGGTCAAGTTGGTTTGGGCGGCGAATATTTGTATGACGAAGATGAAGGTAAACCGTTTCGCCTTAAATATCTCATAACATCCCTATAGATAAATTATGTCATATGTTAAAATAAATTATGTCATGTGTTAAAATAAATTATGTCATATTAATTTATATGTCTACAGGAATACATTCAAATGCTTAGGAAGATGATGAATGTTGAGTTATTTGTTATAATTTAATTTTAGTGCTTATTTCTTTCCGATTCAGTATCTCATCTCAGATTTTTGGAATTTAGTACTGAGTACAATTTTTGATTAAATATAATTTTAAATTTTTGACTAGCACTATGATAAAACTTAATATCTTTTAAATTCAATGCAACTTCAATTACTGGATTAATATTGTATTGATGTATTGGATATGGTGCCCAAGTACCGCATACTATTTGCTTCGGATTAAAATGCTGGATATTTTATGAAGTCCTGTATTTAAACTTGTAGCAAGTAGATGAAACATAAAATTAAAATACAAATTAAAATAAAAAATTAAATAAAAATAAATTAAATTTTTATCGATGGGCTACAGACCTCTATTTTAATGTAAGGGGACTCGTACACCTTAAAACCCATAAGATGTTCGAATAGGTGACTGTTGCAAGTATTGGGATAACTTATTTATTTTAAAAGCAATTACTACCACCTTTTTACAGCTGACTACATAATATAGCTGCTTTCTGAAATAGTCATCAGAAAGTTTGTGTTGCCACAAATATTTTTATAATTTAATCCGCTTTGTGACAACATTTTTCGTCGTGTTTCCAACTTGCGCGCACAGTTTAAAACATTCTGTTTCATAATTTAATTCCATATCTAATATATAGCTTTTATAACCTTTGGAAACTACTGTGAACCTAACATTCTAAAAATTTCATGTTAAATTTTTATTTTATTTTGAGTTGAGTTTATAAAATATATTTTATTAACAAAATTTGTAATGTTTTCGTCCGTAAAATTTTTCAATATTAAAATATTCACCAGATTGTTGGTTCATTTAGAAAATAGTGCCCATATAAAGAATTCCATCAAATTTCAAGCATGTACCATTAACCATTTTTAAAATATCATGCGCGCAAGGTGGAAACATGGCGAAATATTTTGTCACAAAGAGGATTAAATTACAAAAATATTTGTGGCAACACAAACTTTCTGGTTACTAGTTTCCAAAGCAGCTATATTATGTAGTCAGTTGTAAAAAGTTGGAAGTAAGTGCTTTTAAAATAAATAAAATATCCCAATTCTTGCAACAGTCACATTTTCGAAGATCATGTGGGGTTTAAGGTGTATGAGTCGGTTTAAATTTGGTTTACTGTCTTTTACTTGAATATACTAATACAAAAGGTTCAAGATCCCTTATTGTATGTTAGGGTAAACAGGAATTCTTACCTTCTATTGCCCTATTTTTTTACCCTGACTATCTGGATACTTATGACAGGAACACGTTCTTAATTATGCTTTCACAAGATGGCATTTTGTTCTTGCTGGTTGAAGTCAGAAATTATTCATCTTTATATGTTATGTCAACTTCGGCAAACCAAAATTTGTATCATGCACAACCTATATCCGTCTTACTTTATCTTGCTCTTAGACTAATTTTCAGATTTGCCTGCCTTTCATTTCGTGCTTGCTAACGCTGCTGCTACCATCCGTCTTTAGCAATTGTTCACCACTGAAACCATTGTTCTGAACAGTTAATTTGCTGTATAAATCTACTACAATTTGAAACACGCAAAATTATTTTATTTATTTGTTATTTTATATATTTTCCGAGTTAAATAACATCTCCGTTTTAGGGAAGAAAAATCATATTGCATTAAAATATAATATTCTTAGTTACATATCAAATATGCTGTGCCTTTATCTCAAACTTTAACTAAAAAGTGAATACGACTGTAAATTCAACATCCAGTTTTTCCTAAAATTTCAAATTTGTTACATAGGTATCATTACTCTTTTAGTATACTTTAAATTTCTCTCCATGGTAGCATCCCTTAAGAAAAAGAAAGAAGCAAAATAACATTTTACAGGGCATGAAACCAGCTCACATAAATTTAGTAAATCTGAAAGTAACTGAGTGAAATTTCTATCGGAATTTAAAATTCCAATTTAAAAGGTAGGGAAGGACGAATTACATTAAATACATTTTTACAAAAAATATAAGCCTTACATCACTAATTCCTGTAAATTACCTGTTCACGCAAGATAAAATCTTCCTTGTTTATATCTCTTGTTATTTGCAGATTTCGTTTTCACTTATTAAATTTCATCTGTGGAAAAATGTATTTCGTATATAGTGAGCGCTATTTAATTTTTAATATGATGCAGAATTATTAAATGAGATTTATGTGTTTCGTGACATTTTTATTTTCGTGACATAATTTTACATAAGTTATATTGGTATGGAATTACAAACATAAACGTCTGTGAGAAAATATCTGTAAATATTTTTTTTTAGATGAAAATGATTTTGGCTTCAATGGTCTTTGGTCTGGAGCTTTAAAAGGTAAATATAATTTTTTCTACTGTATCATTTAACTTGTGTAACATAAATATACAAGACAAGAGCATTCGCATATGTTCATGTTGTGCAAAATAAATAATATGCAACATGAATTTACTTTTATGGTTAGAAAAATGGATCTCGAAAACTACATTAAACTAAATGCTTCGAATGATTTACATTAACCCGTAGCCAAATATTCTGTATTTTTTCTAAGATTTCTGTTTAGTTCTTATTTAGCTGTGTTTTATTCTTTCATTCTAGATCTTCGAAACTCAGAAATGTAATGCAACTCATGACTAGAACATATATTATTTTTGAAAAATACTGTGATTTTAAATTCAGCGTAATTTCAGTTATTCAAGTAAAAATACAATATTATGCTGCATTTAGTACTCAAGTACTACAGGAAGCTGGTTCCAAACTGATTATTTTATGGACCTATAAAATAAAACCCTTATACGAATGTAATTATTTTATATTTACTGATTTCAGGAAAATACATCCCCGGAATGAAACCTGGATCAAAATTTGGAGCAGGTAATTCAAATTTAAAGAAATTTTATTTATTATTTTGTCAGAGATTCAGCAACATAATAGATAATATAAAAATATGCTTTGGAAATTTATAAATAATGTTTCTTAAGATTTGATTTGTTATTCTATTGCCGAATAACTAATGCATGATTTTTTGAGTAATTTGTGCTACATACGGAAGCGTAAAGTTTGAATATTTTAATATGTTTGACCGTATTCTTGGTTCTCAATAGAGCGTTTCTGATTTAGATTATCTTAATCGATTTCTTTTACTTCAGAAGAATTACAAATTCACGTAATCTATGAGGAGAGATTCGGAATGGAAGATTTAAAAGTAATTCTTCATAGAATACTGAGAAAATGATTTTTATATTTTTGACTTCTTGACTTTAGTAGACTAGAAATGTTTCCATAAGCGAGACTGATTCTTTTAATATTGAATTATATCCAATTTAAGCCCCTATTTTTATTCACATTTTTAAGACATAAAATTAGGGTGCGCATTAAATTCAAATTGCGTTTACCGATGTTCCACTTCCTTCATATACCTGAAGAAATCACTAAAAGTCTTTTTTTTTTTAAATGTTGCATTATAAATGCTTGAAATGGTACTGAAGATTATGTACTGTGGTGGAACAGTGAAGATGAGAATTCATACACTAAATGTGGAGGTACTGAAAATAATAATATATATGAGAAAGATTTTAAATAAACTAGGTAACTTATTATAATTATGTTATTATCTATTTAAGTAACTAACGTTTCTTATTTTTAAGCGCTTATTTATGAATTATTTTTAATCATTACTCTTTTCTAAAATCTCTTACTAGGCTTAAATACGCTAGTGGTAATCTAAATGGTTGCTTAAATTTCCAGAGTTCGTTTTCAAGGATAGAAATTGCTGGATCATACAGAATTTTTGATTGGAAGGTATAACTGCAAAACACTGATTATTATGGGTTTTTGGTTATTTGAAACGCGAATGGATATATATGGTATTAATTCTGTAAGCAACAAGCAAGTTGGAATGTATTGGGAAGTCTTTTTCGGAAACTGAAAATAACCTACGAAATGAATCAGCGTGAAGGAAAACTAACTGCATTATTGGTATTATAAAGTTTTCTCAAAATGATGTTATAATTATAAATTGTATACATATGAGTTTTGTGTTCACAAATTATCAAAGACATGTTTATATGGCAAGACATAAATGCAACTGAAACTTTCAGTGGTATATTGTGGAATACTGAATGAAGTAAGTAAGTTCGTATAATGTTTGAATGTTTAACGTTAAGAATCTGGTAGTTGATTGTTCTTGCTCTTTGTAAAGAACTTTTTTCTTGCCCGCTTTCAATCTCCCTGAAATTTATAATGTCAATACAAATCAATTCCTTCTGAAGAGTAAGTTTTTATAGAATAAATAAGTCTTGCATATTTGTGTTCCTTTAACTATTTGTCCCCGTAACTTTGAAATTTCCATGCTGTAACGTCATTTAATAATTGTAATACTGGTTAGTAGCGAAAGAAAAATAAATACTTTAAATCTAAACGTGTTTGCTAGTAATTTGATTAATTTAAGAAGAGTCATGTACATAAATTGTTTTCAAATTACTTACTTACCTAATCTCGCATTATTTGCCATCTGTAACTTTCCTTCGTCTTTTAAACACACTTCTGTGAGGAAATTTGAATTCCTTATATCTCAGATGTATTTTTAAAGTAATGTATGAGTAATAAATCGAATTTCGGATTTTATCTGCCGTAGTTTATTAAAGTTTCGGAATTTAGGGAAAGCCACGCAGGTATGAAACTATTAATATCTGAGTTTGTCCTTTGAAATATCTGTTAATATTTCGGGAACTATCTATAAATATTTCTGTTTCAGGTCAAGATATTTTGGACACTGGTACATGGTTTGGGGCAGACAAAGGTAAATATATTAACTATATAAGTTTTCAAGCGTATAATATAAATTATGGCATCTTTTCTGACCACTATACAAGCTAGCCGGGTGCCCTCATATGCTCAGCGAAAACAGTACAACCACCTGTAGAATACAATAACGTGCTAGTTGAAATGACGTACATGGTACATGACAAGGGATGCTCCCATCTGATAGGAATTTTCAAGTAAAATTTTGTCCACTTCGGTTGCTTTGTAATGCAGAAGGCTATTGATTTTAGATTTTTGGATAAAGGCAAAATTATGGTGGCTGAAAGGCACTCTCTGAAACAGCAAAGCTAGTCGTATGTTCGAGAACTGACGTTGTTTAGTTCTCATGAAAAGTGGAAGAAGCCTGCTGAATCCGATGGTAGGCACCAGCGCTTTGGGGTACACGTTGAACAAAAGAAGGCGGACGTCGGAGATTATTCTACAGTGTAAACACGGCAGTTGCCAAATAACACCTGATTATACTGTAGATAATCTTAAAAATGTATCTGACTACTCAGATAATTGAGTGTTGTAGATATAGGCCTTCGCAGCATATGGTAGTCTGTTTTTAAATCATCTAATGAGCATCGTAATTGGACCATTAAAGGTTGGGAAACAAGATGTCTAGTCATATGAACCACAGTTTCTTTTGAATCACTTGAATGGTCGTGTAAGGACAACCGTTTTCCAGATGAAATGTTTTCGACTAGTCCCCCGTGGATGTAAACAAACTGGTGGCGGATGTATAACGCTTTGGAGGACGGCTTCATATAAGTATCTTGGACCGGCCGTTGTTGTAGAATACTCCATGATAGATGTCCGACTATATAAATATCATTACTGATCAGTTACACTCAATGGCACTTATTTTCTCCATTCCTCTAGCAAGATACAACTTCTTGCCACTTGATGTCCTGACTTTTTAACTTGCCGGGTAATAGTCCTTTTGAGCACATCTGGAATGTCACAGAGTGCCATTTCAGAGCTCATCAACAACTTCCTTCGCTATTAAGATATTTCAAGGTATCTGCATGATCTGATTCTTTTTTGCTTACATTTAATGCTATCTCTCTCCGGACACTTAGGAAGAACTTGCGGAATTCCTGCTACGATGGATTCCAACTGGTTTGCATGCCAAGCGGACAGTAAAGCGATATTAAAGGAGTGATCAAAATGTTTTAGCTGTTAAACGTGGGAAATTGGCGCTTGCACAGTTGTTAGGAAAGTTTTCGCATTTAAGTTGTTTAAATTCAGAAATGTGGTTGGTAGATTATTTGAATGCGACAAAGCCCACGAGGACTATCTCTTAAGGACAGAATGATTTAAGAGAGACTGGCTCATATCCATATCTCACATGATAAAACCACAAAAGGCAGCCATGCAACTAGGCCATTATAGCATGTAACTAGCGCAACTAGGAATTTAGTTCAAGCTACCAAAATTCAGCAGTCCTTATTTGCAAGGGCATTGTTGAGGCATACATGTAGCAAAGGTGAATAAAATATAGTTTTCTTTCTTGTGAAACGCTATGATTTTAAATTCTACAAAACTTCATTTTTTGAGTTAAAGCTATAATAATACATTAGGCGTGGTACCGAAGAATTACGCTTAATATTCGGTACCAAAGTTTCAGTTTTATATGCACCTATATAAACATTCGTAAATGAAAGCTGCTTGAAACAGGTAATTGAAATCCATTTTTTTTTCCGTTCGACTTTTTCTGAGGAGTAGAGAAGAATATACTTCTAAATAAGTATTTTACTAAGAATTTGTCTGTTATTAACAGTATGTAATTTATAACAAGGCCATATGTATCAAGTCGAATCTCGTAATTCTTTAAGTAATAAAATCTACTCATAAGATATCCGCCATTATAAACATTTTGTAATATAGGACACATTGCTTTATATTATATTATTTTGGAAATCTCATATAATGTCTTAAATTTAGTATGTTTAACATCGTAAACGTACAATACACTGTTTTATTTCTTTCAAGCAAGCGTAAAAATGAAATAATTTTAGCATATACTCCTTGCACAAGGAAACAAAGAGGAGAAAAGTTCTGTATGTTATATATACTGAGATAGATGTCTGTAACAATAAATCTATCTTTCGCTCTATTGGGGCTATTGATGAAATTAACTTGTATTCCTCATGTCTCGAATGCATGAAGTAGGGTATATATTAAGTTTATATACAGCAATTGTTCTAACATGTATTCTGACACAAAATAGACTTTTCTGAAATACTCAAATTATGCCAAAGTGATAACTTTTGCAAAATCTACACTAGTACTTTCTAAAAGAATAGCTCTCAAAATTTTAGCTCCTCAATATTAATTGAATTTTTTATATGTTTATTAATATCTCTTTTTTTATTTAAACATCATTTAAACCTAAAAGCTAACATTCATCTAAATAATTTCAATTAAATAAAAATTAAATTTCAACTTTTATATATTATTAAGCTTTCGATTCCTTCTTTCACAGTTCGAAATTTAGGTTCAATTCAAATAAAATTCACAAATATCTTCTAATTTATTTTTTAATGATTTTTATAAATTTTCGGAAGCATTTTTGAGTTATAAACTATGAAACTTTTACCATAACTTTAAGCCATATTTCAAGGGATGCCGGCAAAAACTTAGCATTTTGTATTCAGAATTTTCAAAGGTATACGGGAATTTATGTACTGGCGCTTTTTAAAATTTGACGTATTTGTTATAAGCGATAATAACGCCAAACGCGCTTTACGCACTTTGTTGAAAATTAATTTGAAATAATGAACAAAGTACCATATTTTCCGTTAGTGCACAATGAACAAAGGGAAAGGAAAATAGTTTATTATAAATTAAAAATTCGCAAAGTGAATTATTCTTGTCACAAACAAAAAAATGTGTGCTAAGATAAGTTTTTAAATTTCTCAGTAAGTTTCTTCCCAAATTTTAAAAAATATAACATTTGGGCATAATTTGAGTTTCGTAGAATCGAAGTATGGAAGAGATCGGTATGTCATTTCAGAAACGTCGGAATTTGTGTCAAAATAAGTATGTTAGAACAATTGCTATATATAAATCCAATATATATCTTAAGTCACGCTTTCGAGACATGGAAAATCGTCAATCGGTTCGGTAGAACGGAAGACATAGACATTTTTTATTGCGTGTGTGTGCGCAGAGCGTGCCTTTTTTTTACTTCCGTTTTATTCTTGGGTTTATATTCTTTGTTTCTTTGTATTTTATTTGCATATGCTTCCTGGTTTTGACATAGGTTTGCTCCTAAATTGCTGGCTTTTATTTTACATTCGATGTTTTTAATTTCTAATGGTTCCAGAGTTTTCCCAAAATAGACGAAATCCTTACAGACAAAGGTGTCACCTTTTTTAATCCCTTACTTAGAGGACTTTCTCACCTGCGTTTATATTTTACCACCTACAGTTATTTTACACCTACCTTATCAGTTACACATTTAATTACGGCATGGTGTCTTCAGTCACCTTTTATTCACTGAGTCTCTCATGTGACACCCCACATATATTTGCATCTGAATTTTCAGGTTCAGGGCCTATACAGCGTCATTAACGACTTGCAATGGATTAACAAGAAGACGGACATCATTTGCCTTTGAATGCAGGGCGTGTCTGCACTCTCTAATATATTGTTGTTATTGAGTTTTTCTTTCTTTTCTGACACCAGTTGTTGCGTTATTTTCTTTCTTCACGTTCGTACGGGGTTTGTACATCTGGAGTGAATAACGATGACACTTGATGAAGTATCGAAACACACTTTATTTATCAATATTAATCAGATAGCTCCAAAATCACTTTTACAGTCGTCGAACTGTTATAAAAACGCTGACACGTTCAGCGATCCAGCCTTCACACTGTCGGGCAATAACAATGGAGACAGCTTCACTGCAAAGCACCCGAGTACAGCTCCCAACTCTGCTTGGTTGTTCTCGGAACTCCACGTACTCTCGAGACTCTCCATGCGATGCACTCGACGATACACAAGAGTATAGCTCTCGACTCAGCACAGTCTAAGACAAAACTCGACAATGCACTAATTCGCGATGCACTAAAAGACTCTCTCGACGATGCACTCGACGACCACCTCGGCGCTAGACCTCGAGACACTCGCTCAATGACTAACTATCAGCTTGCTAGACGAGACACACACACTAACTGACTGCGGACCAGCAGGGTTTATATAGCTTTCGGCTTGTGTTCGAGATCATTCTGGGCTAAACCGGTAAGAATTCGTTCCGGAAGGTTCTCCATCTATCCACGGTATACAACCAATTTTGTCGCCAAATAGCCGATTTCTCGCGAAATGTAGCTGGAAACCCTGCCTTCCCTTGCCATTTTATGGCCACCCTAAAACTGGTTTGCGGGGAACCTATCTTACTGCGCCTGCACATTTCGTAACAATATTAAAATGGACCATGCACTTTGTGATGAAATAATTTGTTTTGGTGTGTGCGTTATTATCTTTAATGTTTGTTCGATTAGTTTTTGAAACACCCGGTATATATTAATCTTTTCTTAGTTAACCAATTTAATACCTTGAGATATTAGATGTTTTAAATGCCGGTAACAATACATCTATTGAGGGGAATTTTTCCACTGATAGCTTAGTAATTTTCAATACATGTTTCCAAAAGCTCTTATAATGACAATAAATTGTTATAATTTATTATATTTGATTTATTTGTAATTTATTAGACAGTTATTTTTAATTCATTATTTTCTTTCCAATTAATGTGAATAGAAAGGATATTCAATTACTTTTTTTTCTTTGAAACATTAAAAATCCTTTTCTGCTGTTAAAAAAGAATTCTGTCCATTTATTTCCTTCCAGAAAGTTCTCATTTTTATCTTTCATCAAATACTGGTGTTGTGCTGCTTCTTTTAGCGCAGCTCAATAGGTTAATTAAAATGTTTATAAAGTTTGATCTCCATCTTCAGTTGGTTCAATTATACCTCTTTCATATAAGTCTTATATGACTAAATCAGAGTTTTCACCTTTAACAAGCTGATTCAAATTTGGGGTTATAGTATGTAGCCTTCTTCTTATTACTGCTTCTTCTTACTCCTACATGCTTATAACCTTTGATACGAGCTGAATTTACGGTATATCACCCTATATTATCTCTTCTTATAATTTGTTAGAAAATTTTTCTGACATCAGGATCTCTTTCACTTTTTGAGAATTTTACTCCGGATATTTTAATTTCTAGGCATTTTTTCTCCCAAAATTTTGAAATATCTTGAGAGCAAAATAGTGCAGCTAAAACAGAGGAGATTTTCCTTAACTTTCTGACGTGCCAAACTAAAAACAATCCAAATTTAGAGTTTATAGCTACTAAATTTTCATTAATCTTTCAAAAGTCAGATGTTCTAATTTGAGATCATATATCACGCATTAGTCACCTAATTATCCAGCAAGATCATACACTGAGTTTGAAAAATCCGTTAAAGCGAGTTAGATTTCTTTCAGATTTGTGCGAAGAGCCATATCGCTAATTTTAGGATATGATCAGTGCAAAGCACAATTTACTTCGCAATGAAAATCGTAAGAGCTTTAAGTACAGTATGGAGCACGTTACCTCTAAATAATTCTTGTTCAGTATATACGGCATCGGTAGATTTCAACTTAAGTTAGTACAATTCTTGGTAACTATGTTTTGGTCAAGAATCACATAATATTGTAACTTCTTTTTTTTTGCACATCGACGTTAAATAGTCATAAAATAACGTTTTACGTTTTTTTTTTCATAACTATATATCTATGTTGCAATCTGCATTTTATTTACATCAAATATTGCATACTTTGTAATATAATGCATAAGAAAAATCCAGATTTTAGGTTGTTTATAATTTCACTTAGTGAAATTTTGATACAATATTAGACAACACTGATATGAAATTGCAGAAGCAGATAATTATGTAATAATTTGTAAATGTGTCTGTTTTATGTCTAGGGTATATTGGTGATGAAGAAATGTATGACGAATACATAGGTAAATATGTTTTTTTAATGCATAGATGTAAAAATTCATTGAATTTGTATTTATAGACCTCTGTGATTTGTAAACCTGTTATAATATCCTATGTTTAGTAAAATGCACGGAAAGTTTCAGTTACGTACTTGATATCTGGTGGTGAGCATTACGTAATTTTGTTATAATTTAAAATCTCTGCTTGCTTTTCTTTGACAAAACTTCTCTAGATGGACTTCCGAAAATCTAGGAAACAGTGTACTTCAAGGAAACTTAAGTTTTCAATGACAGTCAAATATTATAATTTTAAAACTAAAATATCTTAAATTACTGAATTATACGTTTTAGAAATTTGTTGAACGTAATTTTTATACCAAAGGTTTGAGCAGATAATTTTCCAAGCGGTATTTAATACTTAATTAATATCAGAGTTTACCTTCGAAGCGTATTTATTCTGTCTATCTACGATAAAATGTACTATGGAGATTTGTATTTGTCATCTTTCTCTTAAATAAATAATGTATAATTTTATGAATATAATACATCCCAAATGTATATTATGCAAATATTTAGAGAAGGAAATTGGGAAATATTTAACTAAAACCGATTAAATTTTCACAAAAGGCTGTGAAATTAATGTGAATAAAATAGAGAAAATCTGAGTTAAATACTTTTTCTATCAATTCAAGGACAGGCTGGATGTATCTACATTGTTGAATTAATTAACATTAATACTTTTTCTATTCTATAGTACGTATGTATGTGTATGCATATGCATATGTACAAGGTGTATAGCAAAATCCATAAGTATGAAGAATAATGTTTGAGCTCAGAAAGCTGGGAGAGTTGTGTCTATTTACTATAAAGTAGCTATTCTGTATTATATGAGACCATTTAGAGATCCTTAGAGGAGAGTTTTGGAAATTAGCTATCTTATGGCGAAAGCTATGAGGGATAACGAAAAACACGAAACAAAAGCATGCAAATCGTTACTGATTTAGTATGATACTACGCTCTATAAGTGCCAAAAATTAAATAAAAATACTAAATGCATATCTTTAGGTATTTGTTCATTTACGTTTTCACAGATTTAATTGTTCAGATGTTGATTCATAGTTACTACAGAAATGGCAGGTTGCCTGTCTGATATTTAAATTGCATTACGAAAATGAGTTCGTACTTACTTTTCTAGAAATGTAAACGAAGCTTTCATATTTAGATACTTTCAGTACTTTTCTAAGTAGTATTTAATTTCTTTGCAAATAATTTATTCTAAGTACACTATTGTTTTGAAAATTGCAGCAACATCAAGGAATTGTCAAAAAGGAAGGACATTTTTTCTATATATTACTGATAGTGTAGCAAATAAACGATCAAATTTGCAAGATTAAAAAAAAAACAAAAATATCGTTGGATATCAGTAATTTATTTGTCCACCAGGATGAGCGATGAGAACTTGCACACGTCGTGGCATTGAATCATACAGGTTCTGAATGTAATCCTGGGGAATTGCATTCAATATTGCTTCGACTTGACGCCAAAGTTCAGTCTTAGTGTGTTCCTCACCAGCTGTACGAACACGTCGCCCACCGATGAAATCTCAGACATGCTCAATGAGAGATATATCCAGAGAATAAGCAGGTCATAGAAAACGCGAAACCTGTTGTGTCCTAAAGCAGGCTTTTTCAGCCTGAGAAGCATGTGCACGGGCATTACGCTGATGAAATACAGCGCCCGGAATGTATGGGAGACTGAGAAGGACCTCTGTCTCTACAACGTATCTTATGTAACATGCACTACTGAGGCTGCCCGTAGTCCGCATTAGATGAGATCGAGAGTTATACCCAATAGTTCTCCACTCAGTGGTACCAGGCGTTTTGCGGTATGAAACTGGATAACACACTGTGGGAGCAGATGTTCCCCTCTGTAACGTCTGACACGTAACTCTTCCATCTGCGTAGTAGCAATATATGTTTAAATATATATGATCATTTAACTATATTTTCCACAGTGGTTTAGATGTTATCTGTAAAACTTGAACGTATTTGTTTAGTTTTGGAATTTAATGTATCGAAACGTCATGCAACAAGTTTCCTCACTCAAACATTAACAGTCTGTTGAGAAGGGCATTTAAACCGAGGAGAATCTTTAAAAATAAAATCTACATGATTCAGCTAGCTGCGTCCGTAAGGTAATATTGTGATATTGCATTATTATGCGACGAACGCTATCTAGGACGACCATCTACAATTTTATTAGATTTTGATTCTCTTTATGGCGCTCATGTAAAATCTTGTATTCCTAGGAAGCATAAAATATCGACTTCAAGAAGACTGTAGAAGAATTTTCTTCTAGTCTTGTGAAATAAAACAAAAGTCAGAAGAAAGGTGTATACGACCCTTTTATTTGAAAGCAAAGTGGCAACAATAGCCCAACTTGGAACTTCTGGCGTACTTAAATATATAAATTGAATTAAACCAAAAGTAATAAATTAGCCTGTCGGCTCACAGGATAAAGGAACGCGTAGAAAAGGCTCTGGTTTGTAAAAACCAGCCAGACAAGCGAAATGGCTAGAAACATCCAACGCTAGAGAATCAAATTGCTAATACGTCATGGTACAACGTTGCCTGAAATAAAGGGAACACGCTCTAAATTTAGCACCTTGATGCTTTTGCTTCATACTGGTCTACAGCAAGAGATTCTTTTCTAATATTAACTTGCAAAACCTTCGCTTACATAGCACTTCAGATTTAAAATGAATGTATTAGTACAGAAAATGAGAATTATTTATATACAGTATTTCAAATAAATGATATTTATTTGCAATATATACAAATACCGGGTAAACATTTTACTTATTCATCGTATATTTCATCCACCTCGTTGGAAAATATAAACATTCCATTCTAATTAATGTTTTGAAATAAGAAATAGTAGTCATTCCAAATTTGGAAAGTAGACTTTCATGTTAAGTCTTTATATGAAGAAAT
This sequence comes from Stegodyphus dumicola, assembly GCF_044657685.1. NCBI lineage: Eukaryota > Metazoa > Arthropoda > Arachnida > Araneae > Eresidae > Stegodyphus > Stegodyphus dumicola. The sequence goes on along the minus strand of NC_140779.1, from coordinate 27,846,755 downwards.
TTCATACAGAAAGAAATCATTTTACAGAAAGTATATTTAGTAATTACAAAAACTGAAATTATTAAAATAATCACCCTATGAAACTGTCTATTTGACATTTTCCTTCTGTAAATCAATTCGTTTTTTTAAACCATTTGAACCCTGTAAAGTTATTTTCTGTAAAGTTATTAAAGGTATTCTCTACATCCTTTCCGCATGCCTTTGTAATGCAAATGGAAGCACGTTCGACGCGTATTCGGGAGATCCGTAGTTCAAATTTCGGCGAGGGACTGCGGATTTCTTGTATTTCTTTGCTTCGAGAAAGACTCTACAAAGTATATACACCATCCTATTAATACTAACCCTACATCGTGTGTTTTTGAAAATTTCCGTTAGGATAGACAGTCTTTCTCCTTAATTTAACGTCAAACATTTTCATGGCATATCAAGCTAAATTATTTAAGATAATTTAAAATATAAACCATAATTCTGTATGAGATGCCAGCTTCGAATTATTTGATTGGACGTAGCAATAAACTTTAGCGGATAGAACCAGTATTTTACCGTATATAGCGAACATGTTTAACTAGCAATACTGCTAGTCTAGAAAAAACAATAGCTTGCAGAAACACAAGTAATGTTTTCAGGATTTAGTGCTTTACAATTTCAAATCAACCAATGTCTACGAGTAATCAGGGCTCACATCAAAACACAAGAATTCAATGAGATATTTATAGCAATAATTCTGTTAAGATCCCAGTTATACAGCTTTAAGTGGGCCAAGTGTAACATTCAAACACTATACAGGCCAAATACAGTTTTTTTTCTGTTTGTACTGGAAGTTATGTTGCCTATGAAATTAAAATATGTACAAAAGTCCTTTCATTCTTTAGAAGAATTTAGTTTCAGAATTTTAAAATGGCAGTTTTGTTGAAAAAGTAATTCAGTGTATACAAATGCAAAAGTTCACAGTGCACGTATTGTTGCGTGCGTACGGTTCGTAATAGATTGATTGCACAAGTACGATAAAAGGATAATAAAATTAATTCTTATCATAAAAAATATAATAAAACGCTGGAAGTTTCTTCAGAGATATTCGTACAAGTGTTCACATTATCAGTCAGTAATAATCAGTAGAACTCAGTACAATCAGTAGCTATACTTTAAACTACTAAAAACGTTAAAATACAACGCAGTTCAAATAGAAAGCTAAACAAATCGCGTTTACAGTAAATAAGCAAATGAGCTGAGATGTTATTCTCCTTTGCTTTTTAAAGCGTTCAATTGGTCGCTACAAAGTTCTGGAAATTTCTTTGCTTCTCGAGGTTTCTGGAAAGCAAAAAAGTAGAATTACAATTACAGTTAACATAGTAGTCAATTACAATTCAAATATAAATCGCCGAGATATAAATTTATTCAATGTTCATTGGGCGTCCTTCTGTATTTTTAATTTTCCGGCGTAGCTTTCTCTTAAAACTCGTCTCGTGCTGCATTGCAAGGGGAAATAAAACAATTTTAATCATAATTCTAATAACAAAAGCTAACTAAATACAAAATTCGTAACAGTATATAATACGCAATTGTAATCTAATATGCTAATCACTCTTCCATAAAACAGTGTAGGGAATATTTGGGAATACACATTTAAGTAATTCATATTACACCATTATAAAATAAGCAGTGAAAGAAATTTTCCCTTTGCTGATTCTTCATGTTTTCTGTTCCGAACTAAGCCTAACGACTATTTGGTTGTTTTAAAGCAAAGACATTTTCTTTTAAAGAGAACCGGAAACTGTATAATATCTTAATTGAAAATTTATATGTAAGTTGTTTCTTTTTTATCAGTTAACAATGTATGCTTGATGACATGGGGGTTTAAACTCACCGATGAAAACATTTTCAAATTTTTATTTCACAAATCAGAAATTCATATTTCATGTAACAGTACTCAGTTCTAATATAAAGGTAACTCATAGAACGTAACTTCAGAAATTCGCATTGGGAATTTACAGTACATAATTATCTTAAAACAATATATTTCAAACAATACCGGAAATTATAGTGCATAATGTGTAATTGCGGTAATTCATAATACTTATAATATGAAAATACGAATAATTTTATGAGCAGAGTTATTTCGAATGGAAAGTTGCAACGAAATGGTTCGAAACTGTCCACCTTTTCTAATCCAGGAATGCTTCCTGAAGTAAAGAGTCTAAAGAACAATCGAAGAACAGATAAAATGCTGAAGGCCACATGCCAAGCCCAATATACGGAACAGCTATTTAGAAATTCTTTTATCACGTTTGCTACTATATATGATTTCCAAACATAATTTCACACATAATTTTGTGTAAGGTTCAACAATCCGTTTCCATTTGCACTCTGTTATAGAGGTTCATACAAAGATTAAAAAAAATCACATATTTAAAGAAAACATAAAGGCAAAGTATAATTCCAAGATATTATAGAACCAATGGTCCTTGAATACCAGCAATGCAATAAGCTGACGAATACCTACCAATGCAATCATTTAACGCAGTCATTTTATGCTTTGCAATGAATATAGAAATTTAATCTATTTCTATATATTATGCAGGCATATATATTTTCAATATCAACAGAACATTAGGCATAGTACCTGCTTTAAATAAAGAATTTTCAATATTAATGCATAAACTTCACCTAGACCTGTATGTAAAGTTTTATATGAAAGTCATTATCTTCTATTCACTCATTTTAGGCGACGATGACATTGGCTTGGATGCTGCTTCCAACTTTGGAGCAGGTAATTCAAAACTAAAGAAATTTTATGAATAAATGCTTTATTTATATTTGTACTTGTTACCTTTTCTTGAATAAGTAATGCTCTATTTTTATAACTAAATATCTGTTATATATGTAAACTAACACAAAGCTTTCAAGTTTGGAAGTATTAGGGGCATATCTCTCTCTTTACCGAATATTTCCAGCCTAGCCTTCACTGAATTTTGCAATCTCTGGAATTTAACGCGATTATTTAAGATCTAAGAAACAAGTCGGAAGGAAAAGGAAAAACTACTTCTTTTGAAGGAAAAATGTTTGAGCTTTAATTTTTCTGGGTACCTACAAAGAAGAATGCTTGCTTCCTCAGCTAAAGTGACTTGCATAATGTTGAATGAATTTTGCTTTCATCGTAAATATGAAGCTATTTCAACGTATTGAATAATAAATGCATTGAATATGCATGGAGGAGAATATTTAAGAGACCAGCTGTATAGATAAATGAGACATTTATGTAGGTAAAGTCTAAGGTCGCGCAAGAGAGGATTTGAGCCTTTGTAATGCTTTCCCCCAATGGCGGGGTCTAGACGTTTATATGCGTTGGCGAACACTAAGGCCGAAAACTGTGGTTCCCTATCATGGAGTTGCCTACTAATCTCCTTCTATTATGGAGGCACCTACTAGATTTGTTCATCACTTAATAGCAGGCCAACTGTTATCTCCTACGAAGGGATGGACAAATTACATCCTACCCTTCTCCTCGATTCGAGCCCGGGACTTTCGGTAATTTAGTCAGTAACCACTTCAGTCTGAGCTGCAAACAGTTGTAACTTTTCTGTGACATATTTCTGCAACACTTTCTTAAACAATTTTGCTTAAGTCACATGCTCCCGTTGGAGGACTGATCATGATATTACATAAATAAACTAAACTTACTATTCTATGTTATGGTCAACATTTCCTCCTTTAAGTAGATGAATGTATTCTCTTCCGCATTGTCTTTTTGCAATATCCATTGCTTCGCATCCGATAACTCAGGTATTTCCGATAGCCATCACCCAAAGAGAACATCAAATAATACAGTTTATCATTTGCCTAGTTTACCTTTAGTTTTCCAGTTTTTGTTTCTAGTTGACGATGGATGACTCAGAGATTGAACTTGAATCTTGGTAGTTTCTCCAAGAATGTTGCAACGTTTGACCATTAAATGGATAATCTAATTTCGGTCATTTTCTGTTTTGTTAATGATAAAATGCTTCTTTGTTTTTGATTTGTACGTTAATCTTTAGCACATTTATTTTTTATTTTGCTCAGTAAGTCTGTATTTATTACTGCTTGATTCTGCGTCTTCTGCTTCATACTGATGAAATCGTGTACGAGAAAATAAAAATGTACTTACATTTTAAGAACGAATTTCCGTGTTTTACGGAAGTTTGTAATGAATATGACGCTATGATTTGTAAGTGAATGCTGAGTTGATGATGGCACCAAAGCTAGCGTTATTTTTAGATCGGCCCACTTGTTCTGATATGGCTTAAATTTCAGCATATTCTTAAAACTCACGACAGCTTATTTTGCTGCATTAACATCAGTTCATCTTGAAAGCAAACATTTGATATATTTTTATTTATTTATCTTTATTTTGAAACTACGATATATGTATTTCTTTGATTATTTTCTTTTGCAATCCATCTAGATATAATTGAGAAATGTGGCTCTAATGATAATGCTTTTGGTTATTCCTCAGACCAAGGCATTATCAGCTGTTGTTTATTATCACAATATTTAATTATTATTATTTTATTTTTGTATTAATTTACTTTTATTTCAGATCTGTTTTCCAAATTATTGCTTAAAATTGTTTTTAACTTGTGTCTTCCGATGAGATAGCTGATCATTCTTGGCTGATATTAGTTTTATGTATTTTATCAGTTTCTTACATACTAACATAAATATTCTCTTTTCTTTTTTCAACTATGCATCTCTATATGAATTTTCTGTTTCTTAAAAATTGTAGTTCTTTTTTTTTATTTAAAACTTTCTTTGCCGAGATCAGCATATTACTTATGGTCGTTGCATGATTTTCAATGTAACAAATATGTAACAAATAAGAACATAGATTTTTTGCGTGTGAGTTTCATGAAGTTTTTTGTTTTGTAGGAGCAAAACTTCATAAAGCTCAGATACAATACGCTAGAATGAAATTAAAAACATGTGTGCTTTTTTTGAAATTACATATAACAATTTTTATTTCTTTTCAAGGTGCTTACGGCTCTGTTATTGGAGCAGGCAGGGGTAAATATATTCATTGTTATTATGATTTTTAGAGTATAGGTTATTTTTATGTGAGTGTAATATATTATTGCATTGTATGGTGATATACCTATGCACTTTATAAAACTTCTAGTTAGCCACTCCTTTGTTCAGATAGATGGTCTTTAACAGATTCTAGATAAAAGTAACTAACTACGTAGTATCTAGCTAGCTAAATACTATTCCTTAACTTATTAAAACTTAGTTTAGCGCTTGCTTCGAGCTAACTTATTTTTTCTTGCTGTACATTTAAATCTCAAGACGTATGTAGTAGTTTTTACACAAATATGAAGATTTTAAAATGAAGGTGCTAAAATATACCCAATTAAAACTTTTACACAGTATTAAACTTATTGCGCTATTATTATAGAGTATGTTTTCTATAGTGGAATGCTAGCTTCGGTATGGACCTATCTGCTAACTTTTATATGAGAATAATTATTAAATGTTTATTAATTTCAGGTAAAATTGCCTATGGAGCACGTCTTGATTCTAAAGTTGGTGCAGGTAACTCAAATTAAAATTTATTGGTATAAATTTATTCACGAATTTCTACTTGACTTACCTATGAATAACTATTTTATTGCCATATATATTTACTGGATAGGTCATGCATGATTTTGTCAACAAAGTGCAAGCTATGTTAATTAATGAAATATAAATATTTTGTCTTTGGAAACATTTAGTTCTATCATTGATTCTCTATTATTCCTGCTCGTTAGCTTTAACTGTCGTCTCTTTGAAAAATTTATAACATACGGAAAACATATATAAACTATTTCAGTGGTTTAATTTTCAATCAATGGAAAATCCTTTAAAATCGTTTATAGTTTCTGATCAGCACTTATGCTATGGTTCTTGTTTTCATTTATTCCAATGTGTTTAAGTATTTCTATGCAATGTTGAATTAGTTCAAAATGCCATTAACGGTTCCCGCTTTCTTCGAACAGTGCTTCATTTGCAGAGATGTAAGCATGCCTGGTACAATGGACACTGAATGCCTGTATGATTCCTAAAGTCCATTCGTTGGAGTAAAAAAGTGGTATTTGGTGGAAGAATGTAAAACTCTACACAGGATATCGTAGCTCTGCCGAGCTTTGCAGGGTACCGCCTATAGTTGAAATTCTCCCCTTTGACAAATTAAATGGAGACTATGAAGACAACAATTTCCACAAGTTCACATTTGTCAAGGGTTTACTGTATCTTAATGATAATTTTTTATCTTGTTATGATCATTTTTGCTGCAAAATGAAGGCATAATTCTCTACTTTGTGATTAGCCCTTTAAATCTCCTTTTTAGTTTTCCTTCTTAAGATTTATATATTAAAATTAATAATATACTTTTAATATTTTTCCTGAGCTGCGTCATATCAAAATTAATCTCTAGTTCAATAATTCTTACACAACGCCCTTGATGCTTGTACTTAGGAATGACAGAACTGGAAGTGCCATTTTTAACCTATAGGCGTTAAGGTGAAACTTTTAACTAAACCAGTCGCAAAGAATACAGGGCACGTTTTCTTCCGCTAGTTTAGTTACAGATCTCTTCAAAATGTCAGACGAAGAATAAAGACACATATTAAATCACTGTTTTCTTTTTGTATCTTCCCACTTTTGACATTATCATCATCTTCTCTAATAGCCTAGAAATTTCACTATGTATAAAAAAATGTTATGGGGATTTTCTATATACACTGAAAAGGCAAAAGTCATGGGATACCTTCTAATATTTTGTCGGTCCTCCTTTTGCCCGGCAAAGTGCAGCAACTCGACGTGGCATGGACTCAACAAGTCGTTGGAAGTCCCCTGCAGGAGTATTGAGCCATGCTGCCTCTATAAACGTCCATAATTGTGAAAGTGTTGACGGTGCAGGGTTTTGGGCACGAACTGATCTCTCGATGATGTCCCATAAATGTTCTATGGGATTTTCAGTACGTGAAGTCCATGAATGGCTGTAAGTGATCTCCAAATAGCTGAAGGTATCCATTTCCAGTCAATGATCGGTTCCGTTGCACCAGAGGACCGTGTTCATGCCATGTAAAAACAGCCCAGATCATTATGGAACCACCACCAGCTTGAACACTGCCTTGTTGACAACTTGAGTCCATCGCTTCGTGGGGTCTGCGCCACACTCGAACACTACCATCAGCTCTTACCAACTGAAATCGTGACTCATCTGACAAAGTCACGGTTTTCCATTCGTTTAGGGACCAACCGATGTGCTCACGAGCCCACGAGAGTCGCTGCAGGCCATGTCGTGCTGTCAGTAAAGGCACTCGAGTCGGTCTTCTGCTGGCTTATCCCAAGGAAAACAAATTTCGCCGCACTGTCCTATCGGACACGTCCCTCGTACGTCCCACATTGATTTCTGCGGTTATTTGACGCAGTGTTACTTGTCTGTGAACATTGACAACTCTACGCATACGTCGCTGGTCTCAGTCGTTAAGTGCAGGTGGTCGGCCACTGCGCTGTCCATGTTGGGATGTTATGCCTGAAATTAGATACTCTCGGCACACTCTTGTCACTGTGAATCTCGGAATGTTGAATTCCCTAACGATATCCGAAATGGAATGACCCATGCGTCTAGCTCCAACTACCATTCCGCGTTCAAAGTCTGTTAATTCTCGTCGTACGGCCATAATCACGTCAAAGCCTCTTCACATGAATAACGTGAACACAAATGAAAGCCGTGGCGAAGCACTTCGCATTTATGCATTTTCTACGTGATGCTACTGCCATCTGTATATTTGCATATTGCTATCCCATGACTTTTGTCGCTTCATTGTATATGCATGCTTTGTAGGTATACATTAAACCAATACTCTCCTCAAGGATAGGGCCTCAAATGTTTCATTGTGAATAATATTTTTTTTTTTTGATGTTGCTCCAGCTAAATGTTCTGTAATTTTGTTACGAGCTCCTTTCAGTATTTGTTGCGCTGTGTTCAGCGTTTCTTATTATATCTTGGAATCCCGAGAATATACTCCTATGAAAATGAATAGTTTCTTTTAAGAAAGTTCTAAGATATTAAAATCAGTATACATTATATCATGTACATTGAATTTGTACTTCAATTTAGGATCAGATATAAACACTTATATGAAAGTAATTTTGAAATATTTAATACTTGCAGGCAAAATAGGTGCCGGAGCGCGTCTTATGTCTAAGGCTGGAGCAGGTAACTTAAGTCCAATGAAATTTTATCATTTATCATTTAAGTTAACAGTTCAGTAGAGTAAACAATGCATTCGATGTGTCTATGAAAACTGTTTTATTCAAATTGAGTTTGATATCATTTCTTCAATAAGTATATTGACATTTTGAGGAAATTTTACGTTGTATGTTCTAAATTAATAAAAATACTTTATCTTCAAAAATATCTTATCATTGCCTCTTAAAGGAACGTTTTCATCATCGCCAAGCGGCTTTAATGTGCTGTATTATTAAAACTTAAACTGATCGCATGAGATCTGAGATACAAATAGATAGGAAAGAATAAAATCTGATTTTTCATAAGAAATTTAATTTTCGTGTCGAAATGGAGAGGCAAAAACTTCCGTATGCGGGAAAGACTTGCATATCTCGAATTACGTAATGCGCGTAATAAGTATATAATAATTACAGCATAAAGTTTAGTAACATCAATGAATGTTTCTTGAAATGAGATATTTAACAGACTCAGAATGGCGCTCGATTCCGACTTTCTTTACGGAATTAATTTTATTATGTATTGCTTAATTTTTCTTATTAACAATTCTTCGGCATAATTGGAATATTAATATAATTTATAACGTTCCAATTTTGTTAGCATTATCATAATACTGAATTGTTTAATCGAATGTTTTTCATTAAAATAACTTATTTGTTGAAGCACTCTAAAAAGACCATGGTTGAATATTTACTGTAGTGAGGTGGAATTCATTACAAACTTGCTACCCTATCTGTTTGTAGTATTCTGGATTTACAAGTTATCCAGCTTTTTGTAAGGATTGACTGACTGTAATACGAATTGTCTATGCTACTTATTTGAGATTTAAGAGTCCAGTTTAATGTGAACGTTGTAAATAATCTCACAGAGTTTCTTTCGCAATTTTAACTGCATTTGTGATGTAATCTATGTTACTACATGACCAGCTGCAACACCACATTGGCCCCAGTACTACAAATAATGATAGATACTTCCAATTTTACTTCTTTATACAAAGAAACAGGAGTATTGTAATAGCAAAAAATCTGGGCTATCATATTTCAGTAAATATATCGCTTTCACAGCTCTCGAATCGATTTGAATGGTTTCTTTTGCGTAACATTAGCACGTATGCACAGAATAAAGGACTCTTTCTCAAAAGTTTATTTCAAAATGGATTTAAAATGGATTCATAAAAGATTTTTTTCATGACATCTCTACATACGTACGTATGTATGTATCCCGCATAACAGAAAAACTACTAACCATTAGAATGAAGTTTTCTATATGGGCCTGCTATATTGTCTACTTGTTCCTCTCTCTATTTTTCTGCAATCGGTTGCATCAATACATATATACACTTACTCTCTTACCTTGTTCGTTGAGTTATATATTTTTATTCCTATACGTTGTTAGAAAACTATATGTTCCTAGACGTCGTTGTTGAACTGTGTCCTTTTTACCTTTGTGAAAAAGTGATTGAATTCCATTTTTCTTATGCTCCGGTTAATGTTTTTATACCTTTCATAATCTGCATGCAATAAATATAGAATTTTAAACAATTTAAATGTGGAGCTAAGCCTAATATGGAACGAATTTTTTTACATTTGAAAGTATAGTAGTACAGAGAATGAAATCAGCTGTTGCGCCATGTTCAGTGTCTTTCTGTCCAGTGTCACCAAAAGTTAGCTTTAAATTTTGATGCCCCGAAAATTTTTTCTTTAGCCCGTTGTCAGAAGACCTTGCTTGTTTTGGAGTAGAAACTCTAATTTTAATCACAAAAATTGTTTTTATCCGTTTTCAATGGTATTTGGTGTTTTAGGTTTTTTTTTTTTTGCATTTTAAAATTTTTAACAAAGATGTTTTGAAGTTTTTGTCTTGCCGCGGAGTGAGAAATGAATTGTTTGAATGAGAAATATATCTCTAATAAAATTTGAGGAAATACGTTTAAATGAATTACAGCAAAAATGTAAATACTTTAGTAAGCCTTACAATGAAGTCAAGTGGTGTCAACATCAGATTTTTTTAATTTGTAATGTAAAAATATTAATATTAAACTTTATATGTGTTTCTTAGATAATCAAACTGCACTATTTACAGTTTTAGACTAGGCTGTTAAGTTTCAGATTTCAGATCTTCAGATTTCAGATTAAATTATATCTATCTCATGCTTGTAAATGAAACAGACGAATTACGCATTGATAAAGTACTCGACGAATGCACTTTCATCGAGAGACAAGAATAACAGAGTATCTCATTTATCCACAAATAAGAACTGTATAATTTTAAATATATTTTTAATTTCATAAAATTACTTTAAGTACATCACTTATTTTGCTGCAAGCAAATGAATAAAAATGATTATATGAATAATATTAATGTACATTTATTACTTTTAGATGCATATGGAGGTTCTGCTGCATACTCTGCAGGTACGTTTTCATTCAAGGTATAGCCTTCTAGTACTGAATATATTCATGAAGAATAATAAAGTTGTTATTCATACTCTATAAGTTTGTTTACCGAAATGTTAATCCGGGAATTGTCCAAATGCTACATATTAATATGTTATGCGAAATTCAGGAAGTTGCTTGCATATCAAAAATCTGTTTTTGCAATTTTGCTACACTGCTACACACGGCCTCTAACTTTTATTTTAAAAATGATTTTATTCATTTCTTTAACCACTACTTTAAACCCCGACACTAAAGTTAGTTTTGCACATGCTATATCTAGCCATGACCAGGTCTCGGATTATCCTTATACACTGTATTGTTGCGTTTTTCTTCTGATACCAGTTGTTACGTTATTTTCTTCCTTCACGTTCGTACGGGGTTCGTGAGGATTTGGATTGAATAATGACGACACTTGATGATGAAGTATCAAAACACACTTTATTGGCCAGTATTGTTAGGACAGCTCCAAAATATTTTTTACAGTCGTCGATGAACTATTATAAATAAGCTGACACGATCAGCGACACAATTAACAGGCTATAACGGTGGAGACAGCTTTACAGCAAAGCATTAGAGTACAGCTTCCGACTTTGTTTGGTCGTTCTCGGAACTGCACGTATTCTCGAGACTTTCCACGCTACAACTCGCGACGCAAACGACGACACACAGAGCACAGCTCCCGACTCTTCGGTTGAGTCATTCCCGGAGCTCAAAACGTTCTCTCGACCATGCACTAACCGCGATACACCACGAGACTTTTTCAGTGCACTCGACGACCCACTCGGAATTCGCTGCCGGCTGTCAACTCGATCGATTCCACTAGACGAGACACCAACTCGATACTAACTAACCCTTCGTGTACCAGCAGGGTTTATATAGCTTTTGACTGATGTTCGCGAACATTCTGGGCTAAACCGGTAGGAATTCCTTCCAGAAGTTTCTACATTTGTCCATGACATATAGCCAATTTTGTCACCAAATGGACGACTTTTCGCCAAATGTGGCAATCCTGCCTTCCCTTGCCATGTTATGGCAACCCTAAAACTGCTTTGCGGAGAAGCTATCTCAGCGCGCCTGTACATTTCGTAACAGTATTGTACATACAACCTACAGAAAGAAAAGCCATAGGTGAAGGAATGCACGGAAATTTGCAGGTGATCAGGAACAACAGTAATACTTCGAATAAACTTCGAAATAAAAGGAGTCATCTTTGTTTTCGTTCAATAAGTTCTGCAATAAGCGAAAACAGGTTCTGTTTATATATATATAAATATAATATATAATTATATATTATTATATATTATATAATAATATATAATTATATATTATATATTATATACTATTAAATATAATTACATATAATTATATATTATATAATATAAAATTGTTCTTATAGATATAAGAAAGGTAAATAATCTTCTTTATCAACAATCTATTTGTCAAAGAAACCTTGCAAATGATTTGTTCTGAATTTGTTTGAGCATACATTTAAATTACTACATAATCATTATTATTTTGCATTTATTCATTTCAGTTAATGCTGGAGGAAGGGCTCGTGCTAAACTTGGAGCAGGTAAATAAAATGCAATATTTTATATGTATCACTGGAGTAGGGGGGGAAATATATTTTTTAATTATACTTGAATAATTGGATTTCGCTATGTTATCCTTTGTTGAATTTCATTTTGAAGTATAGTCTGAGTTACATTTCTAACAGTAATATTCATCGCTAATCTTGGTAAATACTTCAATTTATTGTTAACTCTAAAAGAGCTATTACAGTATTCTCTGACTTCAGTGACTTCCAGCATCTTAGAAGCTTTAGTAAAATCGCATTAGATGGGGTAACACGTTGACAGAAAATAAAGAAATTAATTTATCACAGAACGTAAAAGAGTGCCGCCCAACCAGTATATTGTTTAGTGTCGCTGACTGCCTTGCCGAAGGACCCGTGTTGGAATCACGAAAAAAGCATTTGTCGCAAATTTCTGTCCATTTTTTTTTTTCATTTGTGTCTTAGATTATGTAACTTGGAAACGAGACTAGTTAGAATAGAATAAAGAAAAAACGTTCATCATTTTGTTTCTTGTTTTACCATTTGGTGTTGTTGTCTTGTCCAAGGCGTCAATGCAGAGGAGACAAACAAATAGGGCTAAATGTATTCAGATCAGCTGCAGCAACATCAATAATTTTCGAAGAGTAGAGGAGTTGGTGGAGGGAGCTATATCAATACTGAAGAGCTTGGCCAAAATAGCAGGACAGTCGAAGAGATGGTTTGAAGAAAATTCGATATGAATACAGTGAGGACAGCTTTAATAATTTCGTTGACCATCAGAGGATATTTTCATTCCCTTTCTCCAAGTGTTTTGTCCTCAATCTGGCTATGGTAGTGGAAATGACACGGTTACAATTTAGTGCAGGAATGGAATTCTTGATTGATTGGTAGGTAAGTCTTCGGCTGTCTGTCGCGTCAGCATCGGTAAGGGTTAATCTGTTGGAAAGTTGAGAACTATTTCGGGCGTCTTTGGCGAGGCCATCAGCCTGCTCATTTCCGTAAATGTCAACATGCGCTGGTATCCACTGTAGTGTGTAGGTCTTTTGGGCTGCAGTAGTTGAGCATGATAATGTCCTGAGTAAGTAAAATGTTGTCCTTTAGGATGGCTTAGAGCACAGATTTAGAATCACAGAATAATAAGAGGCTACTGGAGTTTTGGATTGCCTTGGAATGGTAGATATTTAAAGCCTTTTTGATGGCCACGAGTTCTCAGGTATAATTTGAGATAATTTTACCAACGGGTATTTTAGGGGATTCAGATTCACCATTAGCATGAATGAAATAGATGCCAGCGCCATCCTTGTCGAGATCTGAGTCGAAGGAATGATCTGTATATGCAATAGCCAGATTTTGGGCTGAGTTTGAAAGTTCATTGATGATGTGGATGCCTTTCTCCTTGATTATTGCAGCTGGCGGTTTTTTTTTTTCGTTTTGGTACAAGGTTGCAACAGGGTTAAATTTACAATGGGTTGCGGAGAAGAACATATATTGATTTGTTACTTCGTGCTGTAAGCTAATTTCTCTCCTGAATTCATTATCGAATTGTAGGGTGGAGGACCGTTTCAATTTTTTTCCTTTCCACGCTTTAATGGTTTTGCTGAAGATATGCAGATCTGTAAGGCTTCTGATTTTGTTTGTGAACTTGATGATGGCCAGCTTTCTTCCGTTTTCGAAGGGGGCTAGGCCACCTTCAGTTTCTGCTTTGTTGTTATTTGTAGATGAGATGGCACTAATAATGATCTTAGATGCTCTGTACTGACAGTGTCGATCTTATCCTTTGCAGAAGAAGAGACAGCCGCCCAAATGGAGGCAGCATATTCTAGAATGAGCCTAACAAGCGAAGTATAAATAATAAGAAGAGTTGTTGGTCGTGTTCTCCAAAATGCACCACATAATCTCTTAAGGATATTAGGCTTTTTTAAGGCTTATGCAATATCCATTTATCCACCTTATTTTCCGCTTTCTATTTTCATTAAAAATTGCACTGTCCATATTTGAGAAATTAGAGACTACGACTGTTAGAATATGGAAAAACTGCTTGCTTCATTACACATTCTCCTCCATTCGCGAAAAGATGAATTTTCCGCTTAAAATATTACCGCTTTCACAACACCACTGTAATATTTTTAAACCTTCACTGTACCAAATGTTCTATTTTAAACTCTGAGCGGCACCAACGTTAAATATAACATTTTACGGAGCCAATTAATTAATTATAACTTTCAAGGCGCCAATAATGTTAAATAAACACTCAAGAATTTGGTTAAGCAATAAAAGTACCATTGGAAAGTGAGGGTACATGAAATCCTACTGTACTAAGAAGAAGTACCATTCAAAAAGTACTACAATTATTACTCCAATAAATAATTGAATTCACCTTACTCATAACCTTAATTAAACCGAGTATGTGGTTCTTGCGTTGTGATTTAGAATGCCGGTTTCGTGCCGGTTGAATGACTATACACTTATTAAATTAAAATTCTCAAACCTTAAGTTAATCATACTGAAATATGTCGGTAACAAACATATAGAAATATATATCAAATGATCACTCAAGAGAACATAAAATAAACAATCGAAAGCCTCAATTCAGCTCATTCTATTACTATTTTATTAGTAAGTTTAAAGGTTGATTACTACATTACTTTTTCCTACATGGGAAACCTTTAATTAGACAATATTTCTAAAAGAAAAACAGAATGGGTACCCAATTAAATAACTATAATATTGTTTACCTGGTTAACTGTAAGAAGTACTAAATTGTATCATTTCATATTTTTGAACATATTAAGTTTGCAACAAAAGAGAAAATATTTCAATTAATCTTTCAAGAGAAGATTTTGATCCTCAGCCACACAATCGAAAGAGGCATTTCCCTTAACATCGCAAGATGAATTCAATTTAGTCCTTAAGCAAAATTATTTATATTATTTCTGGAATCATGATAACTCGCAAATAAAACTGCAGTCCATAAAATTTCTATCCGTTAAAAGGATTCTAGACTAAACAGGAAAATAATGATACGATGAATTTATCTTGGAAGAAACTTCTTGACATCGGTAGTTGGAAACTAGTACGGGAAAGCCTTCCATTCCCTGCTGGACCTCGAACGCAGGAACAAGGTAAACGAAGAAATTGAGTCAGGTCCATCCTTGGGGAAATAAAGTCGGCACCTCATTCGAAGGAAGTCAGGACTTCGGAAGCTGGAGAACCAGATTTTAGTGAATCAAGTTCCTGAATACCGACTACTTCCATGTATTCTAAACGATAAATCTGAGATGGTCCATGGAGGACACACATAATTTACACCCTTACGACAGACAGGCATCTAAACCGGCAGGTAGTGACCTCTGTTCATCTAGAGTAGAATAAACCGGCTCAAACGTCGAGTTCATTATCTAACTATATCTATGTATGGATGAAGTTATTTAAATTAAATCACTGCTTCTCTCGAAGTTCAGCATAAAAGCCCAAGGGAGAAAATCCGTAGGGTCAACTGAAGAAAATCACTGCTAATTAAAAGGTGATTCTAACTAAGGTAGAAGTTCTCCAAAGGAAGGGAAAACATTGTAATACAACTTACGGCATATTTCGAATCTGCGAAATGACTGCCGTCTTAGAACTCGAACTTCCATAACAATCAACGCTCAGGCGGCTTACTGTAGTAACCTTTCCTGGCTAAGAAGGAAAGGCTTCCTGGAAAGATAGTAACCTTTCCTGGCTTACTGTAGTAACCTTTCCTGGCGAACCAAAATACCTTAAATTTCAGTTCATTAAACTTCCAAGAAAATCTAGATGATCATAAGCGTTTTTTAAAATCTTCTTAAAGAGGGGAATAAGCGACACGTTTTTCGGTTGCTCCGAATTCCCAATGGTAGGAATGATCCGGAAGCATTTTTAGGTGTTACCTACATGAAATCCAGTAGAAAAGTGACGAGCGAACGAACTCCTTCGTGCGATCACAAAGAAAATAAGATACAAAAATTTCAGACTTTCGCACCTCCTAAACCGACTAAAAACCAATTTTCTTCAAAATCAGTCAAAAGCAATCCTTTGCGCAAGAGCGGCAAATAAGCCCGAAAGCTAAAAGGGCACATAGCTAACGCCAACTTGTTGACGTTCCCGCGTAATCTAACATTAATCCTTGACCTTTAATGAAGGACAACACATACTCAAGTCCCCGAAGCTAGATGAGACAAAAGTTCTCGAACAATCTATGTCTTCGAAGCACCTCGAAAATAGTGCAGTAAAAATTTGCTGGTTCTCTTGATTTCCTTAACATACAAAATATTTTCTTTTTTTTTTTCTTTTTTACCATTGTTCAGTTACAAATCTAATAAACAGAAGTGACACTGAAGCACTGTTTTTCAGATACGAATTTAGTGAAGTAAAAAAAAAGAACCCTATTAAATCAAATAATAACGAAACAAAGTTACACTAGAATAATTGTAGTTTTCAAATAATTACAATTACGATATTTAATTCTTTTTTCAATAAATTCAGACATTTTACTACACAAAAATTTTTTGTTTTAAAAATACCTTCAAAAAGCATCAAGATAATGGCAGGAATCGCTTTGGCTATTCACCATAAAATTTAAGAAGCAGATGAGAAGCTCCTTCTAACTCTTAGCCTAAGTTGCATATTTCAAATGATCTAAAATACACAGCTGACTGTTAAAATTGTAACCAAAATGGAAAGTAAATAGCAGAATGTTATTAATTGCACATGTGGCAACATACTGGGATTACATTTGAAGTTTTTTATGGTACACGATGTGTAGAATTAAGTACAACGAGCTACCATATCTGGCAAACACAACGGCTGTAATCCTGCTGAGCATCAAGTCGGACAGAGCTTTGATTATAGATTCAGGTATTTTGTTCCATGCGGCTTCAGATCTATAGCGGAGTCCATGAACCGCAGTGTCTAGCGGATAGCGGAGGAACATGTTTTCCGGCAACCCAAGACCAGATGTTTTCAATGTGTGAGATATCTGGAGAATATGCTGGTTAGTGCAACAGTCGAACACACACTGCATCAAGAAAGATCAGGGCATCATTGGTAACTTGTAGTGGCACATTATCATGTCAAATGAAACATCTTGATAAATGCTTCCGATTGTCCACATTATCATCCATGCTAAGAGGTGATCCGAATTTGTATCCAACGGCACCCTGTAACAGTACTTTAGGTACCGTCCAGTATACTGATAATGAAAGCAACCTGGCAACGTTCGTTCTTCTCGGTGTCTCCACACAAGGAATCGTCCATCCAGATATTCTAAATAGAGCCGGAATTCCTATGAAAAGACGACGTGGTACCACTCCTGCGTTCAGTATCGCCGTTCGTTGCCCTACTGCAGGCCGCCTGTCACTGCTGAAGTGTCGAGGCAAGGCGTAAAATGGTGTCCGTGCTGCTGCAGATGTCATCGCGCTGTCCATGCATAAACTTGCTTTGCACACCCGTCAAATTCCTTACCAAGGTTCTTAAAGTGGCTGTATGATCCCGAAATTCCCCGAGGACAACATGTCTGTTCTTCTGGGCGTTAGTGGCTAGGATTAGTAAGCTCCTGCATAAAGTTCAGCATGGCCCTCTTCGATCGATCGATTCCATATTCCCCTGATTGTCATGGTATCCTGACCGACACGGCCAGTAACGTTGGAGAATGATAAACCACATTCCTGATAGACCCCAATCCTACAGCGGTCGAAATATGATACGAGCTAGTGGGAGTTCAATGAAATAATAAAGAAATCAATTTCATAAAAAATATGAAATCTAACTTTTTATACATTTCTCCAGTTTTTACACCTAAGTATAGGAAAATTTTATTCATGCTATAAGAATAAAATATAAAAACTGACCGAAATATTTCAAATTAAATCTGCAAATCACCTGCAGGTGTGGTATACAAATCGAAGAACAAATTTTTTACATTTGCATCTAATTAAAAATGAAATATCATTTATATCAAAATATCTGGAGCTGATATATTAATTGACGATCATTTCTGTGCAGAATATCGTTTAAAATGGGGATCTCGTTCATAAATTTTTACAGAACTCGTATTTGAAGCTCTTGTATTCAGATAGGTAATAGCATTATTTCCATTAAACGAAAATAAAAATAAATCTAGTGCAATGATTTTTTTTGCACAGTTATTAAATTATGATTCGAAAGTAACAAAACTGCATGAGATTACTAAAAGTGTATTTTTAGCGTTTGAGAACTCATAAAGTAAAGGATGTGAGTATTATTTCGGCCTGCAATGTGCAACAATGTTACAAAATATTAAAGGCACTACTAAATCGTACAGGTATATCACTGAATGGCATTTAGAGGAAAAACTTAACCTCGAATTATTATAATTTTTGATTAACTAACCCGACCCAATGCAAATTGTAAATAATGTCGAATATTGCAAATTTTGAAATTAAATGTTTCTGTTAATTTTTATCTTATGGGAGTCAAACATGTTGTGATTTATTTCTTATAATGAGTGAAATATTTTTCTGTGTAGTAACCAGGGTAACATATTTTACTTAAAATTTAATTTTATTGCTTAAAAATATGAAAATATGAATCTTTGCATTATTTAAAAATTTTTTCAAACTGTAAGCGTATGTATACGACCAATGGTCACGAAAGTGAAGGCCAGGCTAGAACGTTTATGGATACGGTGCGTACCTTTGTGGAGACGCTATAATGTGTATGCGCATACACATACACATATTACCAATAACGTATGGCATATGTATCTGTATGCCAATACGTGATAATCTCGTGGATGTTCAGATTACCAAAGATTCCTATTTCTATCATAGAAGTAACAAAAGTGAGAAATCGTAGGAAAATATACCATAAATCTTCATCGTATTAAATTATTTACATCTTGTCTGAATATTTACTTGAACAATTTTGCAACTTTCTTATAATTTAGTTTTAACGCGCCTGTATTAATGAATTACCTACATGACGACATTCGTTTCTGAATGTCTAGTTAAACACTTTGCACTGTTCGTAAAACTTAGTTTTAATACTTGTGTTTTAATGACTCAAAATTTCCTGCTAGATTTTCAAGTGTCAGGAATATATTTCAATTCTTCAATAAAATATGGATTTTTTTGAGGCAGATATTAGGATTTTAAAATCAATGTGTGCTAATATTTGTTTAATTAAACTGGTTAAAATAGTTTTTCAGGATATTTGATACACTAGTTTTTACTACTGCAAATTTTGTCTGCATTGGAATAAAATATTACTTGCGAACCTGTCTATAAACGCTTACATGAATGTAATTGTTTTATATTTTTTTTAACTTAGGGAAAGCTTTCTATGGAAAAATTGCTGGTTCTAAGTTTGGAACAGGTAATTCAAATTCAAACACCATTATATTTCTCAATTATGACTAAAATTAATTATGATTAAATATATATATATATACTTGTGTATGAAGTTCTGTGAATATCACAAGTTTCCTTGAAAGTCTGTGCTTTGCAAGTAATTTTTATCTCGTGGATTTTAATCACTTATAATCTGAATTCCTTCATTGTGAATAACATATATCAGGAATTATTTTAATTGGGAGGTGTATTTGAGGCATTTGAAAAGTTTTTTATATTGTACTTTTCCTCTGATTTTTATTCGTCTTACTCATTGCTTTCCAAGTTATTTTTATTAAACGCATATCATCAATCAAAATTCAAATAAAAAATTTTCATGTCCGTTATTTGGTGTAAGCAGTACACAAGTTTCCATTAAGTTCTAAATATTCTTGCCTTTGACTACAACCACTGATTTTGACAAATTCAAACAATTCCCTTTCATCCGCAGTGTTTTTAAGAGCAGCATTCAGAAATTTCTGAAATCCTTCTATCTTAAAACAGTGCTGAACAAAACTATGTGATGTGGATATAACAGCCTAAACAAGAACTGAATGGCAGTCAATGTATTGACACATTTTGCAAGCTGATTGCTGTTTCCGCAGTCATTTGACAAAGAACATGCCGTAAAACCAGTTTTTTATAACGAACCTTGCTCCAAAGGCTGTAATACGGATGTAGCATTAAGTGGGAAATGCACTAAATTCACTGATTTCCGTTTTACATTTGGTGGGTGAGATAGCGAATTGTCAAGAAATACCAGAAAATATTTTTGACATATAAATCAGTGATCTTCTATTCTGTTCTAGTAGATAAAAATATAAATATACTCTATACTCATATATAGAGATATGATCAACCGTCTCAAAAAGGTATGAATGGAAGAAGATGCAACATATACAAAATGGATCTAGGAAGAGGTTGAATAATTAATGCCAATTAAATAAAATGAATGTAAATATTTGAAACGTCCTGTTGCTTTACTTTTTTCAGTGTCACGCTCCTCTTGATGTGTCATACAGTATGCATTTTTAATAACTGCTTCTTAAAATTTTAAAAACAGACTTAAACATTTTCAAAATTAGTCTCTTTAACTTCTACAATCACGTTATCTTACAGGCGTTTAATAGGTGATCTGCTACAATGCAGTCTCATATTTAAACATATGGTTTTATGCTTAAAAGCAACATAGGTGATCTTATAGTTCATGAACCAACGCTCCCGAGCTTGTGCTTCCACTAAAAGTCCTCCATCAAAGATCTAATACTAAGAACACCTCGTTTCTTTTCCCCCCTTAATGATTTAGCACTAAAAAGAGGGAGGGGAATTTTTGTCTTAATTTTCAAGCCGCCCTTTTGACGAGTTAAACTAAAATCAGTGTAATGTAATTAACTAATATTTATATTTAAAAGTATTTCAGTATATCAAATTTAGAATTATTTCTCGTCAACAGATATTAAAATGTAATTTCAGACATAAAATGCTTTTTATGATCATATATGGTGATATTCATAAAAATATTTCGTGTAATTTTGGGACTTTTAAATAAAAGCTAATCTAAATTCATGAAACAATATTTGTGAAGTTATGTGCCGTTAATATGCACAAATCATTATAAATTACATTAATTTACAGCGAAATGTATACACGTTACACAACGCTGAGAAGCTATATATGCACACATCGCTCGATATCTTGCAAACTTTCGAGATGTCGCATGAGATCAATTCTATGATGTCAGATTGCTTTCAGTTGTTCTTCTTTTACTCTTTGAAGGTACATTTTCAGTATTTACTCTAAGGAAGTTTTAGAAAATTTTATTTTATTATATATATATATATATATATATATTTCAATTTCATAAAAACTATCAAAATATCTCAGTTTTCTGTAGTATGTAATCTTCATATTTCTGTAATATTTCTCCTCCTTATATTACTTGAAAACAGAAAAGCTTACAAGGGATATTCGTCTAAGCAGCGATGCTTTCATAGAGGACTTCTTAAGGGAAACTTGCTGGCATCCATGTTACACATGGAAAAATTGCAATAACCAACAAGCCAGCCTTTTCGCCTGCGGGTACTACCGAGTGCTCAGCGATCTTAACCTATCGGCCAGTGTAGAGCTCTTCTCTTTTGGATGCCTTTCCCTCTAAAAATTCATGCAAAGGTTGCACAGTGTCTTCATTCTCTCCGACGAGATGCCTTTATGCACGTCTGTGAAGAATACTCAAATGAAACTTGACTGCGTTTCATATGTGGTCACTGAAGTCTTTTCAAGTTCATCGCCAAGTGAAAAATTGCCCAAAATAAAGAGCTGCGGAAGTAGGTACTTATACAACATAATTTTTGGCGGCTGTCTTAAGCATTTTTGGTTTGCTTTAATAACGTTCTCAGAATCACGACTCTAGACTAAACAGATAAATAACACATTCCTCTTTTCACAGAAGTAAAATTTTGTAAACATACATACCACACAAAACTATTAAACTTCAGCAGCCACAAGTAAACACATAGCACTAAATAGAAAATCTGAAACTATGAAAACCTAAGGTATTTTCTCCCTCCTTTCTGCATGTCTTCGACGTGTAATGGTAGCACACTTCGGCGCGTACTCGAGAGGTCCAGGTTCGAGTCCCGGCGAGGGCTTTGCACATTTTTCACATTGCCAGCATCAAAATGACTCATTGACTCTACAACCAGAGAACTCGTCTTTCTAGTTTTGATTACTCATTGGCTTATTAGTTATTGGCTTAATTAATTATTGGCTTTATTACTTATTTTCTTTTCATGTACTTCCACAACGTCTTTTATAATCCATAACGTTTGAAAATTTCGACGAATTCTGATAAAATAGTGCTCTTTTCATTCAATTTTGCCCGTTTTTCCTAGGCATGAATGTATATAAGTAGAATATCACATGTTTGAATTTTAATGACTGTTTTAACGAAAATTTAGACGCTATTATATATATACTGGTAAGAAAATTGTAGTTATTTTCGAGGGAATAATTGGATGATGTTTTTCTGCAGGTCAAGCTGGTTATGGTGTTGATTCCGGATATGTAGCAGGCACAGGTACGTATCGCTTATTTCATTCATCATGTGTAATGTTTTAAGCATAATATTCTATATACACGTGCATTTAAGGCTACAAGAACTCAGTTGTAACTTTAAGGAAACAGGATTAAGAGTTTAAGTGCAAAGAACTACCTATTATCTTGTTAAAAATTCTGCAATACTTTCACAGTTTTGTTTCATTTTTATTCCACTTTAATTCTAAATGATTTGCTAGACCTGGAAATCTCAGTAATATTGTTTAGTTTCTCGCTCAAGTATAGTTTTTTTTATGGAAACGCAGTATTTTGATAATAACTCAATATTTATTAACTTTCGAACAAATGTTTAATAAATTTCAGGAAGCAATATTTGGGGTGAACACTTCCTGTTTCCAAATAGAAGTAGGTGTTTACTATTTTTGTGTGAAACTATTATCGCTCATGAAAGCTTTGTCTGAGCAAGTCAACTAAGAATTGTTCTCTGTTCATACAATGATCACAGATGAAATGGTGAAAATACGGCTTCAGAGGTACTGCACACCGCTACTGCTACTTATTATAGGAAGCACTTCGGACAGCTACTGATTATAGTCTTCAGGCAGCTGAAATCTCTACTGCACATAGGCTATCAAGCTGGCTTGAAAAATACCAAAATCATTGTAGACCCGTGAACCTCAGGGAAATCTGAGAAAGTAGAGATCAACTTGAAGA
Source organism: Stegodyphus dumicola (assembly GCF_044657685.1). Lineage (NCBI taxonomy): Eukaryota > Metazoa > Arthropoda > Arachnida > Araneae > Eresidae > Stegodyphus > Stegodyphus dumicola. Next base: position 27,823,349 of record NC_140779.1, on the reverse strand, counting down.
CACTTTAGCTGATAGCTCACTTTCTCAAACTTGATAGCTTTCAAAAAAAGCGAAAGCAAAAGCTAGAAAATTAAGGCGACTAAGTCAGAGGGATTCGTGGGAAGCTTGCGTGTCTGGAATAATATTCCCTACACCAACCATGAGTAAAGAAGGCGTGTATAAGGCTTTCCTTCCTGGAGAAAGATGGCTGAGGTATTAGCCCCATTGAAGATATAGCGAATACAATAGGTGAAAATGTTGCTGCTGAAGATTCATTAGGTTTCTGAAGCTGGAGACGAGAAAAATGTGCAGTGCCGAATGCTTCCAATTACGCCACGAAGGCAATGCGGAAAGGAGGGAGAAACAACCTTATACACTCGAACTTTTAAAGAGCTACTGGGGATTAGGGGATCCAACAATAAAATCCTGGTGATGACTAATTATCACCCATAACCTTTCAGTTCGGGCGCCACTCGTAGAATCATTAAATTTTTTGAAGCAGGAGACATTTAAAAATAGGAATTGCCCTCGCCAAGACTAGAATCCTGTACTTTCCGAATATGTTTTGAGTATGCTTCCACTTACACTACGGAGGCATGCGGAAAGGAGAGAGAACATACCTTATACTGCTGTTTTCCCCAAAGGTAACAAATATACCGATATATTTCACGTGAACTAGGGATCAGAAGTACTACAGTGTCAATATTTAATCTACACTGGTGTGCAAAAGTTAAGGACGAGACGGTTTTTTCAATATAACTTTGTACAAAAGCTTTCCAAATCAACAAATTTAATACCGTAAGATCCCCAATACGTAAGGACATGAGTAATGTAAGCAACACTTACTAAAAGAGAAATCAGAGGGATAAAAAGAAGCTTTATTGAAAAAGTAGCATGGAGCGCAATGCGACTGAATGCCGAAACATCCCTGTGATGGGTGTCCAGCAAGAAACATCCGGTCTTTAATAGGGGATATGATCTCCCCTGACTGTTAGGCAGGTTTCACAGCGTCTGCCCGTGCTGAGAATGAGGGTGTCAATGAGTTGTTGAGGCATTGCTGCCCATTCGTCTTGCAGCGCCAATCGAAGCTCCGGAATCGTTACTGGTGGTAAGGTACGAGCTGCCAAGCGTCTCCCTAGAAAATCCCATACATGCTCGATGGGATTGAGATCCGGAGATCGTGCCGGCCAATCCATACGTTCAATATCCTCACTCTCTAAGAGCTGTTCGGCAGCTACTGTGCGATGACATGGTGCATTGTCGTCCATGAGAAGGAACTGCAGACCCATAGCGCCTCTAAAAAGACGCACATATGAAAGAAGAATCTCGTTACAATAACGGGTCCCGTTGACTGAACCTGCGTCGAAGATGTGAAGGTCTGTACGACTACCAAGCATGATGCTTCCCCAAACGAGAACACCGCCACCTCCATACCTGTCCCTTTCAATGATGTTTGAGGGATGATTGCGGCTTCCCCGCTCTCTCCAGATGAGTATGCGATGAGAATCGCTACTAAGACTGAATCTGCTCTCATCTGTAAAGAGTACTCGTCCCCATTCATTGTCTCTCCAATTCCGGTGTTCCCGGCACCACAGAGAACGCTTTCTCCGATGGGCAGTCGTTAGAGGTACACACCGTACAGGGCGTCGTGCAAACAGACCACCACCGTGCAGTCTTCTGGCCGCGGTAAAACGCGATATCGGTCGTCCAGTCGCCTGTGTCATATGTCTAGCGATTTCTCCCGCTGTCTGCCGCCTGTTTCTTCTGGCCTGTAAGGCAATATACCGGTCATCTGCGGGTGTGGTTCCTCGTGGACGACCACTACTAAACCCCCGGATAGCTGTTCCTGTAGTTTTAAATTGTCTCCAAAGTCGTGAAACGATGCTGTGAGCAATTCCGCACTCTGCAGCCACACTTGTGAGACTGCGGCCTTCCTCCAACTTCCCAATGATTCGACCTCGTGTTAAAGCATCCAGATGTCGTCTAACAGATTGATTATTCGCCATTTCTCGCTGAGGCAGCAATTCGGTGTGATTTTAACTGCTATACGGCGTGCAATCTCTTTGACAGAAATACTGATCTTACACCGACAACATGCTTTATACTACTCAGACACTCCCCCATTACGTCTACCTGCATATCTGCGCATGTGCTACCATGCATCACCTTACTTAATCTCCTGATTGGTCTTTCTGTCCGCTCTGCCTCTTCGTTCAGATGATATGCTAATTTTTCGACTTCGTCCTTAATTTTTGCACACCAGTGTACTATAAACTTTTGATATAACAGTCACAATCTTCATTGGAGCTTTCTTTTTATACCTAGTTAGCCTTTTATAGACGCTGACAAATATCACACGTTCTCACAAATTCTTTAATTTCTTGGTACCAAATAGGCCAGAAATAGTGTGTGAAATTCTATCTTTGGTTTTTCTTACCCCTAAATGACCAGCGATTTAGTCGTGGCATAACTTCAAAGCCCCCTTTACTATCAACAAGAGGCACATAGAGCTGAAGCTTATGTCTCCCTTTCTTAGAACTTGCCACTCTGACTAGCCCCCCCCCTTTACAATTCTAAACTCTTTTTCTCTTTCGTTTTCTCCTTCTTTCACAGGGCCGCTAAACTGGTGCATGTCCTTTGTGCTTCCGCGAATTCTGCTTTCGAAATATCTGCAAGATTAGACCTTGCTTCTGAAATAATGACTTTAATTTCAATGCATTTCTCTGCATTATTTGTTAACTTTCCTATTTCCGAAATCTCATTATTCACAACACCTTTCTTTTCTGTCTCCTCCTCATCTTCCGATGTGGAATGTAAACCTGCTTCGTCGCTACGCGTAACCCTGTCTGCGCCCATTCTCTCTAAATTTCTGTGTGTTACGGCTGACTACGAGTCTCGAGAACATTCAAGAGAACCGGTCATTCCCTAATTTCCTCTATCAACTGCGCGGTTTTATTCTATAACATATAATACTCATATCTAAATCCACCGAAGTAACGGCTGCCTTTGCGATGGCCACACCAAAATTAGCTTCAATAGTGACTTTAGCCAAATGTAAACATTTACATTCTCTGTCCAAATGATGTTTCACCTACACAGTTTCCCCTAATTAGAATTAATCCAAGTACTATTATATAGAGCTATTTCAGCCCCACTATATTTGATACTCTCTCTCTCTGTCCCATTAATTGCTGCTTTCCTGAAGTACGGCTCAAAACACTTCCGTCCCGAAATTATTCACAAAATTAGCCTTATCTTTTTCCAGTCATGGAAAGTTAGGTCGGACTTGTCTATCCTTCCCACATTGATAATACCTTTTCACCGCTGTTTTTCGAAACATGTTTCCTTGAAGGCCTGCTCTTTTTAAAAACCTCGCATTTTATATACTCCTTCAAGTTAATTCTTTAAGGATCATTACTTTTCTGATTCTCATTACCATTGGAATTGTAGCCACTGCAGCGTTTGCAAAAGATTTCTTAACCCCCACTCTCTGCTCCAACCTCCCCGTATCTCTTCGCAAAGCCTCATGCCTGCCGCATTTCTTCGCAAAATTAGAATCGGTTTTAAATTTTTGCCAATTGCCTATGTAGAGCTCTATATTTTCTAGAGGGACTCGCCGCCTGATTTGCTCGCTGAGCATAAGATCCTTAAGACTTTCAGAATCTAAAACTTCCAGCGAATCCAACCAATTCCCTAAATAAACTTTCAGTTCATAAACTAAATTCACCCACAGGATACCGTTCTTTCTAGAATGCTCTTTAAATTTTGTTTCCAGAGCCAAAGAACTAAGCTTGAATCTATGCATGAGTAATTTCTAAAGATGCTGATAATCCTCCCCTTTATCAGCTGGTTCTTTAACGATTAATTGAGTTACATCAGGAGATAATAAAGGAATTAATTGCAAGAACCAATTAATCTCATTAACGTTCTGTTTTTAGGATGTTTCTCAAATAGCATACCGAATAACGGAATATCTGTATTATTCTGTTCAAAATCCGGTACTAGATCTTTTAAATTAACTCTCTAAGTTGTCCAACTGCCGAAAGGATGGAAACTAAGCTACTAGTCTCAGCCGCTTACACCAATCTTAACTTCTCCAGTTCGAAAGCCTTTCTCTCTCACTTTCTGCTTTCTCTAGTTCCGACATTTTTTCTGAGTTTTCCTTCTCAGGCGCACTCCAAATTCTTGCCGCGTATTCTTTTGCCGCTTCCTCATCATAGTCCTCGGCAATTAGAATAATGTATAGAATAATATATAGCATAAATTAGGTAGGTAATGACCTGCCTAATTTCTCTCATTTTATTTGCCTGAGACACATTTCTATCAAACTCTTCGGCTAATTCTAATGGAAGAGTTTCAATAAATTTCCTCATAAACGCTTCTATTATGAAAAAAAATGGAGTTTAAAAAATTGTTTACTCCAAAATATAAATACAGGTATATTTCTCCAAATCTGTATAACTCCCTAATAATTCTGAACACTTATTGCTTCAAAATACATAATCATATCTAAAACATTTAACATGTATTGCATACAAAGCATAAATCAAAAATGCTAATTAACATGCAAATTTTTACTAAACTATGGAAGCTATTAAAATATTGACCTATAGCACTGGACTGATTTAAAAAATTAAATTTTTCCCAAAGCATACTGTTGTAATACTTTTAGCAAGTTAAATTTGTATTAGAACAGTAAAAGAAACAGTCTAATTTCAGTTAACGAAAGTTTAACCATAAGAAAACTTTTAATCCCTGATAACAAAGCTATACCCAAAATTCAACTCGTCTCGAACAACTAGCATAACTTCTCTAAAATCACAAAAATAGTCCTTACCAATTTGAAGATGCTTTCGATGACTTTACTGGTACGCACATGGGTACAGGTATCTCTCGAGGAAGAACTCTGCTCTGCATCACTAGATCGCATTTCCTTCAGTGTTCTCTTCTGACACGCTGTCACTTTCTGAAGGAGCCTCACCACGCGAACTGTTCGTTGAAGCAAAATTAGATCTTTCTTGTGTAGAGAAGAAAGTCTCTTGACTACTCATATAAAGTCTTTTATAACGGTACCTGTTTTGGAACTTCCATTCGACAATCTATAACACACACACACAAGTACAGAAAACAACGCACGTTGTTAGCCGAAATCTAAAGGCGCGAATTTCTTTCCTAAATTTACTTTCAGGAATAATTCTAAACGCTGTCACTAATTACAATATTACTGCTGTTGTGCAGTGGCAAATATGCTACCCAGAACACCTGTTGTAATCCAGGATTGAAATGAACCCAAGTTATAACCCAAGTTATAATTATAACCCAAGTTACATCTATAACATGCATTTTTAAACTGCATCCTAAACTTTGGATAATTAATTGGTTCAGGCAAGCAAATATCTTTAACTTGTATCTTTTATGAGTTGTGTTTAGAAAACTGCTGTTCTGAATTTGCGGTGAAATCGCATTAGCTTTCTATGTAATGAATTCAGTTCTGCTGAATGTTTGAGTAGTTTAAAAGATAACTACTGTGAGATATCGTAATATTGTACGCATATCTGTGGAAATTTAAGCATTTTTTTATTTGTTGTTATAATAATAAATTTTTATTCACTTTACATCGGACTTGTGCATTTAATTCATAAAGAACCCGTACGCACCCAACAATATTATATAGTTAGAATATATAATGATTTTTATATATTTATATTTAGTTTAGTTTTTTTTTAATTGAAGTCACATTTCATGAGATTTTATCTGATTTTATACTTGTGTCGAATTAGAATTTTTAGATAGTGTCATCAAAATATTACGATCAGCTTAAGTTGGGTGTTATCTTTGCACTGTGTATGAAATACAATAGTTATTTCTTTTGGACATTACAACCTCTACAAATTTGTACCATAATTTCTGCTATGCGACCGTATGTTTCTTTAATAACGTCTTCCGAGTATTCAAAAGCTAGCTGAAACTTCATCTGTCTCATCAAAATCATGCTGTCTGGATTGTTACAGACACTGTGAAAATAACCCCAGCAGAAGCTCTGATACATTGCACTGAACAAGCTATTTGACTTACAAAATCTGTATTTCCAAATTCCAAGTTTATTAAGAAATTTCTTTGACTTCCTCATATGCCTATGGGTCTTATGATAAATTGCCAGCCATTCAGCAATGTTTAATGAAACCTTGTGCGAAGGAAAAATTGAAATATGAACTAATTTTTTATGTATTTCTTTTATAGCAACCATATGATCTTTCGATTATATTATATTTGAGGCATTGATTTATTACCGGATCATTTTGAGCCTATTTTGAAATTTGATTACAGTTCAAAAAGTTAGAAGCGATGAAAGAGATTAAATGAATTTATATAAAAAATAAATATCTCATACTTACGCAGATCACTGTGGGCTTTGTAACGAGGTTAGAGCAGCTACTGGTATTTTAGCTCTCTTGTTTTTTCACTTTTTTCCATTATTTATTCCATTATCCACTTGAATTTCGAAGCAAGACAAATGCTCCGTTCGGTCAATACTTACGACTCTAAACGATACACTCTCAGATTTCCAGAGTTTTGTTGTTATTTGAGATTCCTGATCCATTTTACAGCTGTAGTCAATCACGATAAACCAATATCTTACCTAAAGTTCCAAGAAATGCGATTATAACTAAAACAGTTATCTGATTACCAACTGAGAATGTATATAATCTCACTGTAGCATATCTTGTAATGAAGCGACGAATTTGGAAGAAGCTATCAAAGTAACATAATGTATTTACTAAAGAACATCATTTAAAGCAGCGTTTAAGATCATAGAACTCGAGATTGAATGTTGTCACCACATTAAATTTTATCACTACATTAATTTAAAAATAAAGTCTGGTTTGAATGTCTGGATTTAAAGATTGACAAGAATACCTGAGACATTGCAGTAGCTGCGTTGCGAATACTGTAGGGGCTGAGTGATTTACTTCCCGATCGGAATTACCGACAGCCCAGAATAGCATCTCGGTAGTTCTCACTTCATGGTTGGCGATTTTCATCTTATTTGTGTGTCTCTAAAAGAGATTTTTCCGGTTAAACACTATTCCGGAGGCTCGAGACTCATGAGACGGTTTTTGGCAGGATTTTAGCCTTTTATTCTTATTTTTTTTTGCTAGCCCAGCTGGGGCCGAGCGGTAAAGTCACAGAACACTGTTAGTTCTGTCCGAGGTTCAAATTCCTTGAACGAGCTGGCTGCAAAGGCGTTTTCGTGTTTTTCCCATGTCTAACATATACTGTGTATGCAATGCGTAAATTATATACGAGACAGTTTCCCTTAGAAAGCTAGCTGTCTAAGGGTATCCATCCCCTTAGGCAGCTAGCTCTCAAGGCTTTGCTGCCATCGCATAGCACCGAACCCTCTTATTTTGCTCTTGAATTTTATTTGTATGTTTTTTCTGTATTTATCATATATGGACAACTTTCCAAAAACCTTTTTGCAGCGAACGTAAAGCGAAAATTTTCTTATAGGCCGTATATTGAAATTAGCTGACTTTTGTGCTTCATCGGCGGCACAGGATTGAACATGGATAGGTGTTTCGGGAAAACATCGACCAAAATCCCCTCCTGTTACCAAAAACATCTACGTGTTTTACCCCGCAATTACACTCATGTCCATAAATTAAGGATAATTCGGAGTCACCGGAAATCGAAGATGTGTGCAGTGATTTTACAGGTGATAAAATAAATAAATATATCACCTGTAAAATCACTGCACACATCTTCAAGAATCATATGCATATTTCAGGAAGTGACACCGATGGTACGTCACAATGACGAGAGTGTAAGAGAGTGATATATAAGGAATACAGGCAAAGAACTAAAATTGTTCGCAGGCGCTTTATAAGCATTTCAGTGCAATAACCGAATAGTTATGACACAAAGGACGCATTTGGATGATTTTTTACATGATAGAATTATCGGCCGTCTGGAATGTGGGCGTACCTAACTGGAAGTATCAGACGACGTCAGCTCTCTTCAGCTACTGGTACGACAATTTCAAGGCAGATCGTGTACAGACGCTTGAGGCAGATTGGTCTATAAGCTCGTAGACTTGTCTGACGCTTTCCACTTACTGCAACCCATTGTCGCCTGCGGTTAGCTTGAAGTAGAGAGCATGCATTGTGGACACCGCAGCAGTGGGCTTCTGTGATATTTTCGGCGAGTCCAAGTTTAGCTTGCAGTCTGATTCTCGCCGGACTTTCATTTGGAGAGCTTCAGCTACCCGTTACCACCAAGAAAACATGATTGAACGACACCGTTATGGTGGCGCAGGAGTGCTCGTTTGGGGTGGAATTATTCTGGGTTCCAGAACTGTCCTGCATGTTCAAATTGGAACCATGACAAGCCAAATCTATCGGGATGTCATTCTGGAACAACATGTACGTTTGTTTCGGGGCGCCATGGGCGCACAATTTGTATTTATGGATGCAACGCCCGTACTCACCGTGCAAACATCGTAAACGAATGCCTTCAGTCGGAGGATATCACCCATATGGACTGGCCAGCATTCTCACCGGACATGAATCCAGTAGAACACATGTGGGACATGCTTGGCCGACGAATTGCAGCCCGTCAACCCCCTCCTACATGTCTACCGGAACTTCGGGGAGCATTGCTTTTTGATTGGTGTAATATCCCCCAAGATCAGATCGATAATTTGATACCCAGCATGCCTAGGCGTTGTAGGGACTGTATTGCATCGTCTGGGAGACATGCAATGTATTAACAATCATACCAACCATGTAAAATTGTTTTTTTTGTAATTTGATCCAGGGAGAAAAAATCGCTAATTTTTTTAATAATATCAAACATATAGTATCTTTTTTTGCTCTTTACCTTTTGTTTAATAAATAAGCTTTACAAATAAGTCAAATTTTTTTTGCTTCTAACTCTTCCTTTGACTGATTTTGCATTATCATTAATTTATGGACATGAGTGTATATAATTACACTTTGACCATTTCCTTTGCATTTACCCCAGCTAATTTATTTTTATAAACCAAAATTTGGAAATGTTCAATGGATTCGAATAAGCACTACTCCTTCCACTTCCATCCACCTTGTTTACTTTAAGGACGTGAGGGTATGTAAGAATGTGATTGAATATTTCATGTGTGAATAGTGTGAAGCTTTTTCTGTATGTTGTTCATGTTCGTATGAAATTAAAAATATAAGAGTTTGCTTGAGAATAATTTATGATCATATTTATTCAGGTCAAGATGATTATGGTGCTGATGCTGAGTATGGAGTAGACACTGGTGTGTATGACCTGTTCAAATATGTAATGCATTTCTCATACGCATTTAGAATAAATTATTGCTCAAAAGTTTATATACTTTTGTATCTAAGGCACAAGTTTAAAAACGTGATTTAGTGTAATGAATAATCTACTACTTGACATCTATCTTCACCATTCCCAAATTTCGTTAATAATATATAATCCTTGGAAACTGCGATGAATTCTGCTAAACACTGATGCGACTTATCTCACTTCTAGATATGAGTATTAACGTATCACGAGTGTAATTTTAAGTTTTTAATTTAATAAGGATTCCGATAGAATGTTTTTCAAGCTCGTACAAAAATAAAAATGTAGATTCTTCAATGGGAATAATCAGAGGATATATTTCTCTAGGTCAGGTTGGTTACAGCGATCTTCCTCGAAATGTAGCAGGCACAGGTACATACACTGGTTATCATAAATTAAGGAAAAATCACAAAAATAGGATACTTCCTCAAAAATAAACCAAACAGTGTAAAATTTGAATATGTTGCCAAGTAAGAGTAGCTGAATAAAACTGCAATATACAAATTAGTGGCGCTGCACTCGGAATACGTCATCTGCAAGGAAAATAAAAGCCCATGCTTGAGTACAAGCCCACATATTTCACTGTCATAGTGACATCAGAAATCTGAGATAGCCAATTCGTAATAATGACCTCCAGAAATCATTTGCCTGCAGAACTTCGATGGAGAGCCAGTGGGAGACTAGAGGCAGGATAAAGTCAAGCAGAAGTGGCTAAATGTGAGTCCTTCTGTGGTTCATAGACTTTGGAGGCGATTTCAAACCACAGATTTGGCCTGTAGGAAGTTCAGTCAAGGACGGCTAACTGCTACGACAAGCGCAGATGACCTATATTTGACATTATGTGCACGCAAGAATAGAACCTCTACGCCGACTCTTCTTAGATCCTCCCTTGCTGCAGCCACCGGAAGGTTGGTGTCAACGTCAACTGTGCGTAGGAGGCTTCACGAAGGTGGTCTGTATGCGAGACAACCAGCCATTTGCGTGCCGCTCACGTCACTTTATAGGAGGGAGCGTTTGCAGTAGGCACGACAACATGTCCACTGGATGCTTCATTAGTGGGGGGGGCTGTTCTCTTTACGGATGAGTTCAGGTTTAGTCTAGAAAGCGATAGTATGCGTTATTTGATATGGAGAGAACCTGGAACTCGTTATCATCCGTCAAATATCCGTTAAAGTGATGCATACGGAAGAGGCAGTGTCAGTGTTTGGGGTGGAGTCTCTTTGGGTTGATGCACAGACCTCCATGTCTTTCCAACCGTGAATGCTCCGGTTTATAGAGATGACATCCTTGATGCTTATGTGCTCCCATGTCCCGGGGCAATAGGTGATGCTTTCCTGTTACAGGACGATAACGCAAGATCACACAGGGCTCGCATCGTAAATGAGTATCTTCAACAGGAAACCCTTATGCGCATGGAGTGGCCAGCTCGATCCCCGGACTTGAATCCTATCGAGCACGTTTGGGGTGCCTTAGAGAGACGTCTAACTGTTCTCAGTCCGCCCCTTCAGACCCTTGCCGCGCTTGCAACTGCTTTGCAAGAGCAATGACTTTCGCTTCCTATGAAACTGATAGACCGCATAATTGAAAGCATCAAGCATCGCTGTATGTGCTGTATTGCTTCTAGAGGCGACCATATTCCATATTGAAGGTACTCTTCCTATAGCAAATTGAAGCCTTCGATTTGTTAATTTTATACATGTGCTAATTTCTATACTACCATAATTGTCTGTAATTTATTTTTATGTTATTTGATACCTTACTATGTGCTGTATATTGTGGGTTAGCTTCATAAAATTCTACATGTAACCTTTTCAGTAATCGTGATTTTTCCTTAATTTATGATAACCAGTGTATATTCGGTTCAACAATTTATTTAATATATAATGCGCAATTATAAAAAATATTATAACACAAAACTTCCTAAGTGTATGTTATATTAGGTCACTAGAAGCATTTGTAATTTTACAGAAACAGACCTAAATAATTTGATGTAATGAAAATGCTTTTGACGTGCATTTTCTTTAGCATTTCGAAATTGTGTTATAATTCGTAATCTGTGCAAATTTCGTTGAACTCGGAGAAGTATTGTTCTTTTCATCCTCCTTTTTCACTTCCGTTTTTAAAGTCCGAACATCATGTGAGTAGCACGTCGCGTGTTTGGTTTTAATGCCTGAATTTGATTTCGACTGTATGTTATTTATACTAGTACAAAAACGAAAATATAAATGTTGGTTGCTGTGGCTGTTTCGGTTTTTGCAATAGGCAGAGGTACGTATGTTCTGTTTAAGAATTACTTTCATTCATCAAGTATATTTAGAAATAAAAAGTACTGTACATGTAAGACTACTTGAAACCAAATGTAATTTTAAGTAAATGGAACCTAAAATTTTAACGTAATGAATGATCTACTGAACGTTTACTTTCTGCGGCATTTCGTGCTTACGTTAATTGATTGTGTATATTTCGATGAATTTATATAAACTATGTTGTAACTTCTTTTCATTCAATTTCTTTTTTAATTTGCGGACATGGTTGCACATACGTAGCACACACTTCATCAAATGCAGCCATTTAATGAAGTTTCCGAATATATGTTATTTATACTTGTGCGAAAATGAAAATGTAGATGCCTGCAGGGAATAATTTGAGAATGCTTTCCTTTAGGACAAATGGGTTATGATGATATTCTGGAACACGCAGCAGCCATAGGTATGTACATTCTGTTCACAAATGTATTTGATTTATCATATATTCAATATTAAAAGTTTTAGTGTGAAAATCTGTATGCCTGTGTAAGACCAGTTGTAACTTTTAGGAAACAGGCGTAAAAGCTTTAATATAATGAACTATAGTTTGAATGTGTACCTTCCTCAAAATTCTGTAATTGTTTGAGTTTCGTTTCATTACTTACTCCTCTTTGACACAAACCTACTTGCTAGAATTTCCAGTAATTATAGTAAAAGGCATAATATTAGCTCTAATAATGAAAAGAAACCTAAGCATACTCTCAATATTGTAGTGTAATTGCTCACAAAAATATAGTTTTCTTTTAAAATATAATAATATGATATTCAAGTAAATGCACTTAATACTTTCGATCTAGACTTTTAATAACGTTAATTTCGGAGTGCCCAGTACCTTGTGGCTTTCCACTTTCAGAAGATCCCGAAACAACTTTCGGTTATTTTTCTTTCCTATAGGAAACTATTTTATAGGATGATGTCAAACATCCTATAGGGTGATGTTTGATCCTATAGGATGATGTTTGATCCTATAGGATGATCATCCTTTCCTATAGAATGATGTCACACATCCAACTGAAACTCATTGCTAGGATTACTATGTGAAGAAATGAATATACTCTATTATGAGCTCAGAACGAAAAGCATGACCCTGGTAGCTTATTTGGTTGTATGAAACGGCAGTCATACGCTAGTTAATAAATTGATAGACGGTAATCTTTTCAGAAAATTGAACTATTAATGATCTTAAACGATTTATTTAGTTCTTCAGATTACCTGATTTTTCAGTTAAACATCGTTACTGATATTGATAAGATGACTGATAACAGTTATTGATTGACCAAGTACGATATACCAGATTTAACTTGCTAATCCTCAGAAAATCTGAAAGGGACACAAATGGGTTTTGTAATCACTATGTTAATTGTGGTCATGTTGCGTTTTTAAATATAACCTACCATTTCAGAAGTGACAAGTTAGAGAATGGAATTAATAATTATAATTTAGTTGTAGTTAATTTTCCGATTGTTTTTATAATTAAAATTCTAAATGTGTTATACTTGTGTAGTGTTTAAGGATTAATAGAAATTTACCGTCATGAATTTATTGATTTTCAATCGCATTATTCGTTTTGACATTTCTTAAAATATATTTTGATGACGAATGCGGAACTTAAAAGGTGAAACTTTCCTTCCAGTTTACTTTCGAGGGGACATTTACACCCGTAACGATGCATGCATCTCATATTGTGCTTAAATATGCAGATATTTCACTGTAATTTTTCATAAATGCATGAAATGCTCGGCGTACTGAGATTTTTTAGATCACGTTTGTCACCAAAACTGTCTCTCTAGGTAACCAACTTGATCGCAAAAGGGATGCTTCGCCGCTATAAACTTTCGGTAATGTCTATCACACTAGCCTGTAAAATTTCGCAGAAGTCATGAGTTCGCATTAAGATCAATATAATGCAAGTATGTTAAATATAGCTGAAAATGTCATTGAAATAATAAAGTACTTCTTATTAATATAATAACATTCGTAACACATTGTCTGTAGTTAAAGTCATGTAATAGGTTGAACAAATAAAGTATTATTGGCGTCGTACTATATTTATACGATTTGTAGCGACTTAAGTGACTTACGAGAGCGAAAGTGAATGAAAGTTAAAAACTAGTAAGGTTTCTGTTTTTATAAAAACTATAAACACAGTCCCTTACTGTCTTTATTTTATTTATGAAAATGTACACTAAACTAATATAATTTAACAGTTTTTACACTTAGATGCACCATGCTTACGGTTAAATATTGTATCTATTGATAATAATTTCTACCGCCATATAGACTTCAAAACCGGCGTCTGTTAGACATGATTGGAATTAAAAACTTAATAAATTTGCTCTAAAACAATTTGATTTTATGTATACATGGATCAACTGAGCTAATATAATCGGAATTTCAATGAGATACAAATTTATGTTTGAAATATGCAGATGTTTGATCACTAAATAAATATCTGAAATTTGCTAATAAATTTTAAGTGATTTCTATAGAGCAGGTAAACCTGGAATACGAAAGCAGATATTTCAAATGAATATAAAATATGAATTATTGCGTAATTTTACTTTTAAACCCAAAAAACTGTTGAGTGGGTATGCGAAAAGATCAAGTATTTTCTTTCAAAATTATGCCCATCTTTCATTGTTGAACGATAATATTTCTAAAATTTTAAATCTTCGTTTACGTCGCATTTAACATAAATAACAGTATATTAGCATTCAACAGTTAAATAACAATTAAAAAATTAGCATATTCGGCGATAAAACAACATGTAGCCCCAAGATTTGCGTAAACTACAGTTATACGTAGACAAAAACTAACTTGCAGAAAAATTTTGCATACCAACAATTTTTAAATGGAAGCTTGATAGATATACGAACTAAGGATTTGTTGCAAGTCTTCAAATTTCAGATAGCAAATCAAAATAACCATATTTTGAAAAATGAACAGATAATGTTAGCTGACAGCAGCGAATTGATGGCTATCATCTAGTAGGAGGAAGACCGAACTCTCTGATTATACCTTCATTTGCTACCTGGGGAACCGTTAGCGGATTGACGAATCTGCGCAACGAAATCGATTAATTGGACACCCAAACGTCACACAAACTCAGGATGACAGCTTTAGGTGTCTGCACATGGGACACCGCACATCTATTATTTCACATTAGTTTGTTTCTGACTTTACAATAGTGATAAGAAGAGTTTTATTTCCGCAAACTATTTACACATTTTTAATACACAGATAGGGTGTATACTTGACATTTAGTGATTTGCTTTCTGCTGACCCCATTACACTTAGAATCCACAGAAATTTATGTCAAAATCACCTCAAATATATTGCATATCAATGGGGTAGTTTGCTCTTTAAGGATGAAACATAGTGTTATTCCCGACAGTTATTGGTCTGAAAAACGTCTGGAACTGCTATCAGTCAATACACACCCGCGAAGAAAACGCATATAAAGTGGCATATGGGGCAAAGACAGCTTTCGGTGCTAGCAGTAATCTTTACATCTTCCATCCTTATAATGTGATTGCGATGCATTGCAGAGATCATATCCTGCTAAATATATTTAACTATTTCTTGGGAAAATGGGTCAGAATATCCTTTTTAAGGATGGTATTAATTCAGGTATTAAAACTGCAATGTTTTTATGTGATTTAAAGCGGAAACATTATTTCATATATATTTGCTATGGAAAACTCTCCAATGTGGCTTCCACCGAGTTATATGGAATTAGCTTGGGATACATAAAATTTTTAAGAGTATTCCCGAAACCTAGGAACAAGTCCACTTTTTGAACGAACTCAAATGTCCTAAACTGTCTAAAGTGATTTTTTAGCATAGATCACAGCAGGAAAGCATGTATTTCCAGTAAAATCTTTAGCCAAAAAACATTTTTATTACCGAAACCTCATATTACTCATGCATCGAATATTATTTACTTAATTATTGGCCATGACCTTGCATTTGATCCCACTAATGTATTTTGCTATACATTATGGTCTGAGGTAGTTTTGATGAATTCAGATAACCACTACTCTTTTCAGCCACTTTGTGTTTTAGCTTTTGGACATAAGTGCATTAAATTACAAACCACATATTATAAATTTTTATGCTTGAAGTTTATGAAATTTATATCTGAATGTTATTCATGGTCGCAAGGTGTTTGCGTAGGAATAATTTGTTAATATATTTTGTCACGTAAAGATTGTTATATTGTTGCTGAAGCAGGTAGAGGTATCTATATTCTCTTCAATTATGTATTACATTTATCGTATAATTTCCAATAAGTTATGCATATGTATATATATATACATATATGAATGTAAGTTTAACCGAAACTAATTCCAATTTTAAGAGAAACATTCCGATGACTTGCATAGTGAAGAAATCTCTTTTTAACATCTATCTTTCTAGAGATTCTGTAACTGTAATATATGATTAAATGAGTAAACACGATCACTACATATTTGAATGTCCTTTTATTCGGGTCCATAATTTCAAGTCACCGGCTAATGATTACTGGATGGCTTAGAAAGCGAACAAATAT
The DNA here is from genome assembly GCF_044657685.1 of Stegodyphus dumicola. Taxonomy (NCBI): domain Eukaryota; kingdom Metazoa; phylum Arthropoda; class Arachnida; order Araneae; family Eresidae; genus Stegodyphus; species Stegodyphus dumicola. Next base: position 27,807,161 of record NC_140779.1, on the reverse strand, counting down.
CTTTCAAATAGAATTGCCAAGTTTAGGATATTATGTGTTATTAATTACTGTGTCATCACTTATGTGAGAATTTCCCATTGTCGGTAAGTATACCAAATGTATCTTCACATACACATAAATAATGACATTCCATGGATTACTCCGTTAATGTAATCAGTTTATGCTGGACATGTGTGAAAGACATTCCTGATTACGTGTGATCCAGTCAAAATTGATTATATGGCTCCTGATATGCAAATCAAAACGTTATGCCGTCTGATGGTGAATCAAGCGCTTTGTGCAAAGTGAATATCTGAGGGAATTTCTGCAACACCACAACATTTGATTTTGGTGTGCAAGAAATCGAAACGGTTTGTTCTGGCTCCAACGTATGTCTTTGAAGAATTTCTGAAGTAGCGAATCATAGGTCGTTTAGAAGGTGGTTAGACAATCAATGAAGCAGTGATATGTGTGAATATTTCGATATAGACAGTCTCTACGCCACGGGGAATGGTGTACGAAGGCCTGGACAAAATCGTTAACGAATAGCAAATGCTTTTCCAAATCGATATCAGGCACTAACTGCACATCGTAAGAGGAAATCTGCTGTAGGCAGTTAGGTTCAGAACCCGCAACAGCTGCTGAAAGTGTTGTATTTTGGTAAACTGTATGGAGGAGGCTTAGTGAAAACGACCTTTATGCCATAAGGCATGTGTTTCACTATTTTCACAACAAAAGAGAGGTCTCTTTAATTGGTACAAAGAACATCAGAACTGCAATTAACACTAATGATTCCATATTCTCTTTACTCATGAGCCTAGGCTTAGTTTAATACGGATACTAAACGTGTTTATATCTGACTGGAGTCATGAATGCGAAACCTTTATTTCATCATTATGAATGTGACTGATTCTGTAGTGTAAGTTTGATGGTGTCAGAAGCAATAACGGTAAACGGGCTATTTCAACACTTGATCTGTGACTGGCCAAAAATATCGAAATGATGTCTTAGAATTTCATTTCAGAACTTTCAAAAGTACATGGATCTGATATTTTATTTATAGACTCTAATGCTTGTCCATATCGACCAAACCTTGTTAATGAATTTCTTAACAATAAAGACATAGAGAGAATACCTCGGGCAGAGAAATCTCTTGATTGTAACCCGATAGAGATTTTCTGACACTGCACTGAGAAAGCAGTTGTACGGAAACATCCTCCTCCTAGAGACCCTGAAGACTGAATTGCTAGAGAAGTGGAACGTAATTCCCGAAACTGTTTTCTTGCATGGGAAGGCGTTATGATATACATGTACAAGTAAGGAGAGATCTGATTTCATATTAAATTCATAAACTTAATATTTTTTATTTCTTCATTTATTTCTTGAACTCTCTCTGTAACATCTTATTACCATTTCGATTGTTTAATACTACGGTTTTATATCATATGTAGTACTCGTAAATATTTTCTTTTGTATTTATGTGTTACGATATTACGTATCCTTCCACAAATTTTGTAACGTTATAGCTCATAGATTCTGAGAAATCCGTAATTTCATACATGTAAAGACAATTTCGCACATGAGTGGACTTCGGTTTCTCAGAACCAGAGGTTTTGCCTTTAAAAAGTATCAAAATCAGTTTTATTTACCCTTATGCAATAATTTTAAAACGTTTAGATTTGTGAAATGTCTCCATACAATGGATATTACTGAAAGTGCTTTTAGTGAGAATACAAAACAAATGACTTAAATAAGATCTCGCAGAAAAAATAATCAATAATATTTTGATTTTAGGGGAAGGTGGTTTGGATATTGGTTCGGCATATGGAGTAGCAAGAGGTATATAATTTGTTTTTTAAAAGGCTTCATTTATTATTTAAAAATATCTAAATACGTATATTATATATTATAAGCTTCTACAAGGTTTATAAAATGAGAAATGTGTTCTTATGAACAATGGATTCAAAAGTTTTACTCTAATATATTACTTAGTTAATATAAACGTGTTTGTGAGGATTTTAACTGGCTGACCTCACAAATAGCAGTTCCTATATAATATATAGGTAATTTGTATCAAGAAATACACTCATGTCCATAAATTAAGGATAATTCGGAGTCATGCGGAAATCGAACTCTAAAATAAATATATCACCTGTGAAATCACTACACACATCTTCAAGAAACATATGCAAATTTCAGGAAGTAACCAGATGACACCGATGGTACGTAACAATGACGAGAGTGTAAGAGAGTGATATATAAGGAATGCAGGCAAAGGAGTAAAATTGTTCGCAGGCGCTTTATAAACATTTCAGTGCAATAACCGAATAGATATGACACAAAGGACGCATTTGGATGATTTTTTTACGTGATAGAATTATCGGCCGTCTGGAATATGGGCGTACCCCACTGGAAGTATCAGACGAACATGGAATTGCCCAGAGTGTCATCTCCGGGCTTTGACAACGATTCCAAGATGATGGTAATATGAGTAGACGTTACAGCACAGGTCGCCCCAGAGTTACAACGCCGAATGAGGACCGGTATTTGGCAGTTACTGCCAAAAGAAACAGGCGGAGCACAGCCTCAGACCTGTCTCGTCAGCTCTCTTCAGCCACTGGTACGACAATTTCAAGGCAGACCGTGTACATACGCTTAGGGCAGATTGGTATATATGCTCGTAGATCGTTCAGATGCTTTCCACTTACTGCAACTCACTGTCGCCTGCAGTTAGCCTGGAGTAGAGAGCATGCATTGTGGACACCGCAACAGTGGGCTTGTGTGATGTTTTCCGACGAGTCCAGGTTTAGCTTGCGGTCTGATTCTCACCGGACTTTCATATGGAGTGCTCCAGGTACCCGTTACCTCCAGGAAAACATCATTGAACGACACCGTTACGGTGGTGCAGGAGTGCTCGTTTGGGGTGGAATTATTCTGGGTTCCAAAACTGACCTGCATGTTCAAATTGGAACCATGACAAGCCAAATCTATCGGGACGTCATTCTGGAACAACATGTATGTTTGTTTCGGGGCGCCATGGGCGCACAATTTGTTTTTATGGATGACAACGCCCGTCCTCACCGTGCAAACATCGTAAGCCAATGCCTTGGATCGGAGGATATCACACGTGTGGACTGGGCAGCATTCTCACCGGACTTGAATCCAGTAGAGCACGTGTGGGACATGCTTGGCTGATGAGTTGCAGCCCGTCAACCTCCTCCTACATGTATACCGGAACTTCGGAGAGCATTGCTTTTTGAAGATCGATAATTTGATACTCAGTATGCCTAGGCGTTGTACGGACTGTATTGCATCGTCTGGGAGACATATACAATGTATTAACAATCATACCAACCATGCAATATTGATTTTTTGTAAATAGGTCTTTTTTGTAATTTGCTCCAGGGAGAAAAAAATCTCTATTTTTTTAAAATAATATCAAACATATAGCATCTTTTTTTTTTTGCTCTTTTTCTTTTGTTTAATAAGTAAGCTTTACAAATAAGTCAAATTTGTTTTGCTTCTAACTCTTCCTTTGCCTGATTTTGCATTATCCTTAATTTATGGACATGAGTGTATTTTAAAATTGCATGACCAAAAAAAAAAATAAATAAAAATTCCGAAAGCTTTCAGATTTTATATTACGCCCAAAGTGGTTTTTCTTTAAAATTTTGTTTGTTACATTTATTTATTAAATATTTTCTTCGCAGTTAAACCATAAAACTGAATGCAACAGCAATATTACAAAATATTTAAAAAGAGCATATCTTTAGAGTTTTTTGGAGTTTCCGATAGACAGTCTTGCGCGCTGGAGATAATTTTTCTTCATACATTGTTGCCATTGCCCGCTTTGAAGTCGAGTTTGTTACTCAAAAATTCGTTAAAGGTTTATAAAATATGAAATGCACAATAGAACAAATTTCAAGCTCGGGCTTCCAGGTTCCCATGATTCAAGTAGAGGATTACGTTTTTCAAAATTTGATGGTTCTAGGTACCGTAGATTTTTCACAAAGTGAGAAACATACGTTTATTCATGAAGAATTCTTATTATTTATTTCGTTTTAAATATAATCCTGGGAGATAATATTTGATGGCGACAATTTAAAACTTGATTCGCTGTTTATAGTGAAGCGCCACAAGATACCGTTTCGCGACTAACAGCCCCTCTGCGCTACCGCCCCTTTGCGCTGGTAAATTAGCAAACATATTTGTAATAAATTTACAAATTTTATTATAAATTTTATTATACTGAAGTAGAATATAATATTTTCTCCGAAACCGCTCACTGTATGTGCCCATGTTTGTTAATAAGAGAGATACACTGACTACCAATAAGTATTTGGACACCTGTGATAGAAAAGAAAAACTAACTTTGTTCAAAATCAATAGTTGGTAGAGCCTCCACGAGAAGCAATTACTGCGTGGACCCTACGGGGCTTACTTTCCACAAGTCTTTGTATGAGAGCTAGTGGTATTTTATTCCACTCGGCTTGGAGAAGACATAGAAGTTCCTTCACCGATTTTGCAAGGGTAGTGCACCCCTGAATTCGGCGATGCAACTCGTCCCACAGGTTCTCGATAGGGTTCAGGTCTGGACTCTGGGCCGGCCAGTCCATTCGATAAACTCCATTGGCACTATACCAAGCCTTGGTTAACGTCGAAACATGACAACTGGCATTGTCGTCCTGAAAGTAACAGGGGTCCAACCCGTAAAACTGCCACAACGTAGGAAGCACATTGTCATCCAAAATAGTGCAGTAGGCGTCGGAGTTGAGCTTACTATGAATGGGGACCAAGGGTCCCAGCCCATACTAGGAGTAACATCCCCAGACCATAATTCCACCTCCGCCGAACTTGACTGTTGGCACAATGCATTCTGGCAGGAAATGTTTTCCAGGTAGACGCCAGACCCAGACCCTGCCATCCGAACGGTTACGGGTGCACCTTGATTCGTCACTCCAAAGAACCCGTTTCCACTGATCTACGGTCCAATTTCGGTGTGCTTTGCACCACATTAACCGAGCAGCGCGGTTGGCCTTTGTGATCAAGGCTTATGGGCAGCAGCACGACAATGAAAACCAAGCAGGTGTGCTTCCTTACGGATGGTATTCATTGAAACAATGCTCCCGGATGCCTGTTGAAACTCCTCACGAATGAGGGCCATCGGTTGGGTGGGGTTTTTCCGAATTTCTGTGGACAGCACTCGTCGGTCTCTATCTCCCAGTTTCGTTGTTCTGCCGACTCGGGGCACATTCCGACAATCACCGCTCACCTTCCACTTCTTAATCATATAGGCCACTGTCAGTTTTGGTACTTCAGATCGCTAGATATATCCCTTAAGGATCGGCCACATTTGTGGTACCGGATAATTATACATTTCTCGAAATCAGAAAGCTCCGAACTGCGACGCATCTTGCATGCGACTAATGCCGATGCTGTTTCCTACACGATATATACCGGCGGAGTCCGTGACGTACTTTAGGACCGCGGATATCGTCATTTGCATAGCTGTCCAAATACGTATTGGTAGTCAGTGTATTTGCTCGTAAATGGCAGGAGTCTCCGGACATATAGAAAATATAGTCGATGCAACGCTTAAACATGAAATCAGGAATGATTGCCTTTCCTACATGATTGATAGTCGTGCTGCTTATTACTGCAGTGACCATTGAGAAATGCATCTGCGAGAGAATTGTGTCAGATTTTGCCCCTCGGAAGATAATTTTTGCTGTAATACCTAAAATAAGCTTTGCCAATAATATAAGTAGTATTTTTACAGGGTAATGGAAGAGAAGACGCTGTTCTTATGAAATGGCCACCGCAATCCTTCAGATGTACCGCGTGTGCGTTTTTCGTGTTTTTTTTTCCTGACAGATATCATTTCTGCTTTTCCCCTTCTTGCTAATCCTTAAGATATTCGTGATGTGACTGTGTGAGATCAAAAACAGCCCTGTGGACGGATCGAAACAGATTATTGAAAGAATTTACACTCATCAGCCAAAACGGAGGATTGAGTAGTTGTGAAATATAAATCAAATTATAAAAAGATGAGAATGCAGAGATAACAAAACCGCTAATGTTAGAGTACTATCTCCGGAGAGCTGGGGGAAAGAAACAACTACTGCGAGAAAATGTGACAAAAAAAAAGTATATCTGAATAATTCATAAATCTTCCGGAGATATTCGTAGCTCATATGCATTACCTTCAATGCTAAAAAATGCACAAATACGAGTATAGATAAGTATCGTAATAAATATTTTAATTAATACTCGTATTTACTGTTCTAACGTTGTAAATGCGGAAGATTAAAAATGCAACATTTCTCCGAATGTAATCATTAAATTTTCTGTTTTCCGGTCCAGAAGTTTTGGAATCAAAATAATTTACGGGTAAAAGCCAGGTATATTCGTTTCTAAAAAAGTTTTAATTTATCTATTAATACATTTACTAAAGCTTTAATTTCCATGAATTATCCTAATATTAGAAAGCCGGAAGGGTATGAGTAAAAAAATGTTAGATCATATGATCACTAATGATTTCTGTTTCCAGGTCAAGGAGTTTTCGGAATGGGCCCTTTTGGAAGAGGTGTATGCTTTACAAAATATTGCTTTATTTATCTGATAATAAATATATGGTGTAGAAATAATATTAGTTGCTTGTGAGAATCTCTAGATGTGCAGACCTATCCTCTGTAAACTGATGCTAAATTACGCTATAGGAAATGCTGTACACAGAAAACAATAGGAAATGCTAACAGGAATGCAGCTTTCAGTACGCCTCTGAGTCACGTAAAATTATTTCGCATGCAATTCTAGCCAATTTACACTGGATGTTTCTGCGCGGGCGTTGGCATAAGGAATCGTTTTTATTTCAACAATTATGTATTCGGCGAACTGATTCTAAGACTTCTAAATTGATTACTGTAGAATCCAACGCACATTGAAAATCCTCACCTGTTTTCTACTACGTTTCAGTCTTCTTTCTACGGCTGATACACTTTATGTTTCTTCGAAATTGGGCATTACTGAAACAACACCAATCTCATTCCTTTGAACTGCTGCAACTTCGTTTTTTGAATCAAAATTTCGATTTAAAGCACCGCGTTCCAATTTCGACATTGTTTTAGTGGGTCTAAGTGGGCATTTAGGAATGCGTTCTCTAACAGTAAGCAGAGGCAGCGAACGGGGTTTATTTGAAAAACGGATAATACTTTTAATTCATCTGACGTAATGATCCGTGTAAATCTTATGTGTCTCAGTGTCTGTAATTGTTGGCAGCAATATTTGGGCAATTGTATGAGATAAGGTTTCTTTTATTGAGTCTCTGGATTTTTATTCTCTCCAAAACTCAACCATGCAAATACTAGATAAATTTAGTCTACTTCGATGAATTTCAGAATACAAACTGACTTCATAGGTCAATCTTTGAATAATTTGCTCAAGACATTCCCCACATTTTACACACCTTTGTTTCACGTGATGTGCACCTGGCATCTAGACAAAAGTGCCTGCATTATTTGCGGAATAGGAATGTTTGAAACGTAACAGAGAATGTAAGGATTATCCCCATTTATACGTATGGGAATTTTGTAGGAGTTTATATTCCCGTCGACCTATATTTAGCACAGTTAAAAATGCAAGGACAATCTATCTGTTAGGGTAAAATGATTTGATCATTTTTTTTGCTAGTATAAATGTATGGAATATTATCTAAGTAAGTTTATATGCATACGTTTCTTGGAGCTCAAAATTGTATTAAACTTGTACGTTGAAAACGTACGCAAAACAATTTGCAAAAATCAAGATTTTAAAAATTACTAATAAATATCTAAATTGATTCTAACTTACGATAAAGGCAAATATATAGTGAAATATTTCCTAAGTAATATATCGTCTTTAATTTGAATTAGTTTATTGCAAAGACTTAATACCAAGAGCATTTATGCGTGCTGCCCTGTTTTGCGGACACTGATGAAATATGGGTTAATTTGCATTATTTGTCCTAATATGGTGCAAAAGCAGAAGCGTTTCCATAAAAAATTTTGGGATATGTAATTATAAATGTTTTCTGCTTTCTGGTCAAGGAGGTCTCGGAAGGGGACTTTATGGATCAGGTATATTCTTTAAAACGTATTGTTTTATTTATTTAATAATAGATCTCTGGTGTATTATAAATAATATCTGCATGAATGATTGAATGATGACATCCCCTCTGTATACTGATATTAAATTCTGCTACAGGAAATGCTTTCAGAACATTGCTGATTCACTTAAAACAATTTCTGATGCAGTTGTAGCCATTTTGCTCTTGATGTTTCTGCACTAGTTTTGGTATAGGGACCCATTTTATTTCAAGTATCATATACACGAAGAACTAAGGCTAGTTCTTCTACAAGAGCTAGAAGGAATTTGTAGCATGAAACCTAAAGGCTATGTTAATAGATATTGGGTTGATGTGGTGTATTGCAACGCCAAATTTCCATATGTCTTGATATTTCTATGAGCATTTGGGATCCTGAAGCGAAAAAAATGAATTTCGCTCAATCTCCAGGCCTTCAACGCAACAGTTGTGAGTGATCCGTGTAGTACTCCCCATTTATGAAACTAAATTAAAGACCTTTTAACACTACTTTATCTGACAAGCGAGTATTGTATAATCTGCTGCATAAATTTTAAAGAACCGTTTATATAAGCTTAGGTTTACGGTTTCAACTTAACAAAATGTAGAAAATGTAAGCAAGGATTGTACGTTCTCTTCTTTGAGGTAGTACATAATTTAACATACTAGTAGTACATAATTATGTACTTACTAATTTAAATGACGCCGCAGCGAGAGAGAAAACAAATCGCCAAAGCGTTGAATCAAATTTCTAGCTACTCAATTAACTACGGTTAGCAAAATCGCTTATGGTAGAATATTAGCTTCAGAGAGCTGTGTGAGAGAAACAACTACTCTGAGAAAATGTGACATAAACGATATATCTGAATAATTCATAATTCTTACGGAGATATTCGTAATACAAACAAATTGCCTTCAACGCTCACAAATGGACAAATAGGAGTATAAATCCAAATCAGAAAAACATGTTTCAATTAATAGTAGTATCTACCTGTCTATCGTTACGAATGCAGAACATTATAAATGCAACATTTCCGCGAATGCAATCATTAAAAAATTCTGTTTCCAGTTCAAGACGGTTTTGGAATCCAAAAAATTCATGGACAAAAACTAGGCATATTCTCTTAAAAAGAAGTTTTAATTCATCTAATAATTCATTTACCAATGTTTCAATTTGCATGAATTGTCTTAATGTTGCAAAGGCACAAAAGTATACATACAAAATTTTGGGAAATGTAATCATTAATGCTTTCTGTTTTCAGGTCCTGGAGTTAACGGAATGGGCCCTTATGGACCAGGTATATTCTTTTCAAAATATTGTTGTAATTATCTAATAAGAAATCTGTGGAACATACTAAATATTTTTGATCTACATGTTTCAATCTCTGAGAATACAGTCCTAGCCTATGGATACAGATGATAAATTCTGCAATACGAAATGCTCTGCACAGGAGACTACAGGCATGGATTTTGGAAAGGCGGCTTTGAGAACGTTGTTGATTCATTTAAAAAGATTTCGGATGCAATTGTAGCCTTTTCGCACTGGATGTTTTTGGGCGTGTTTTAGTATATTAAACTTTTTATTTCCACTATGTTGCGCACGAGGATTTGACTCTAATTCTTCTAAATTGATTACTGTAGGACGCAATGAAATTTCATATCGGTACCTCTTTTTTGTTATTTTTACTCTTTTTTCTACTGTTGATACACTTTTTTTTCTTTCCCAATTGGGAATTAGTGAAACAACACCACTGTCAATCCGTCGAATTGCTGCAACTTTGGTTTTAGAAACAAACTTGCTATCTGAAGGGCTGCGTTCCATTTTCGACATTGTTTCAGAGGGTATAAGTGTACTTAGTGGTTTGCATTATATACATATTATAATGCTTGATACAAACTTTAGAATGTAAGATGCAAATTCTTTATAAACAAGTTAGAATTTTTTTATAGCAGTTACTTATGCCATACTGGAAATATTACAACATTTTCGAATCGAAACAATTGGAACTTTGAATAGCGTACCTCCGAATATCATGTCCAATGTGTCAATGAACTTCGACGTCTGTCTACTTCTTCTCTTTTCGACCCGCGTCACCATCTTTTATTCTTTATTGGCATTCGAGGCGTGCTTGTCAAGAATAATAGTCCGGTCATCGCTACAGGCAGCCTCCCCCACTAGCGATAGCGAGATTTTAGCTAGGCGGGGACTGAAGCGTACGGGCCGGCCGGAGCGAGTAAAGCGCCTTTGTATGGCGGCTGAAGGCTTCTTTTCACTACATGCTATCAAAGATAAACATGACTGCAGGTGGCTCTTTGCTGACGAATACCGCTTGCTCGTCATGAGGTTAGTCTGGTGGAGGTAGGAGACGTTGCATAGATTAGTGAAGCTTTCCGACAAAAGTCACTGGATCTGGGATTCCAGGAGTAGGGCGCAGACATTCTCCTGGGAGACGAATTGGAGCTCCGCACATCATTTCTTCTATGTTTGCTTGCAGTTCATCCTTCCAAATGGCTCTGAAACCTTGCAGCGCTAATGAGGTAGTCGAATTTCCTGATAATATATTTTGCAATTCGGCGTCATTTTCTTGCTCCTAGGCAAGCTAGTAGTTTTCGATAGCTGATGGTAGCTATATGAGCCCGAGACAGCGCTTGCGCTACCAAATTTTCTGAACCTTTAAAGTAGCGAATTTTAGTCGTAAATTTGCTGATAAAATCCCTTTGTCTTAGTTTTCGTGGGGAGCATTTATCTTCTTTTTGCCGAAATACAAATGTAAGCGGTTTGTTGTCCGGGAATAAAATGATGTTACTTCCATCAGCCATATATCAAAATTTCCTTATGGCCATGCATGATTCAAGGAGTTTTCCAGCTTACGCACTGTATCGCTGTTGTTTCGGAGATAGTTTTTTGAATAGAAAGCAGAGGTTGATATCCTTTTTCAACTTGTTGGTGAAGAGCTGCACCCATAGCTGTGTCAGAAGCATCAACTACAATTTCGAGTAAGGTCTCTAAAGAAGGATGGTGCAACATCGTGTCGTCTGCCAGATCTTTCTTACATTTCTCATGAATTTGCATTTACTACCGGCCATGTGATTAGTCTTTTATCGTTCTTCATCGCTCCCTTTAGATATGTATTAAGTACTGATTGAGCTTTGGCAACTTGTGGAATAAAACGGTGGTAAAAATTGCACATAGCCAGAAAAGTCCGAATTTCTTTCACAGTTTCTGGTTTTGGGAAAACCTCAATTGCTGAAATTTCTCAGATAAAGGAGTGATACCCTCGGAAGTTATCATACACTCTTTTACAAAAATAATCGAAGCACCAAGAAAGATTTTGCGATCGGGACGAAATTTGGTATGCAAAAGCATCTTGATAGAACATGCAAATGATGAAAGTTTCAAGGCAAATGAACAGGAATTGCGATCATAGCTTGAATTTCTAGTGCGCAATTTGCATCAATTCGCATAGTTTAGGTAGTACGTAATTACTAAATTAAATGATTCGTAGCCTGAGAGAAAACAATTGGACAATCCTTTGGATCAAATTTCTAACTGCGCAAGTTACTGCGGTTAGCAAAATCGCTAATGCTAGAATACTTGCGTCCGAGAGCTTGGGGAGATAAACACTTACAGCAAGAAAACGTCACGAAAACGGAATATCTGAACAACTGTTAACTCTTCCGGGAATATCAGCAAGTGATATTGCATTGAACGCTCGGAAATGGAAAATAGGAGTATAGATCCAGATCATAAATAGATATTTTAATTAATACGCGTATTATTGTACTGAGGCTGTATATGCAGGAGATTAAAGGTGTAACATTTGTTCGAATGTAATAACTAAAATTTCTGTTTTCAGGACAAGAAGGTTTAAGAATCAAAATAATTCATAGACAGAAACCAAGCATACTCTCTTAAAAGGAAGTTTTAATTCATCTAATAATTCATTTATTAATGTTTTAATTTGCAAGAATTGAATTAATGTTGCAAAGGCAGTAGGGTATGCATACAAAATTTTGGGAAATGTAATCATTAATGCTTTTTTTTTCAGGTCCTGGAGTTTACGGAATGGGCCCTTATGGACCAGGTATATTCTTTGCAAAATATTGTTTTATTTCTTAAATAATAAATCTATGGATTATAATAAATTGTTCTGCATGTGTGAACCTCTAGGAGTGCATTCCTATCCTCTGCATACTGAGGCTAAATCCTGCTACAGTAAATGTCCTCAGATACGCGGTTTTCGGAGCATTGCTGATTCACTTAAAATTATTTCACTTAAAGTAGAAATTCATAGTGACTTTCAGGCTTGATTTTATTTATATTTAGATGATATTTGTCAGTAAGGATTGTAAGTTCGCTTCTTCCAAGTAGTATATAATTTCACTCTGAACTTATTAAAAAAGATGGATTCATATCCATAGAGAAAGTACATGGCCAAAGCTTTGGCTCAAATTTCGAAGTGCGCAATTACCTGAGGTTAGTAAATCGCTAATGCGAGAAAAAAAAATTCGTAGAGTTGGATGAGAGAATCAAGTAGCGCGAGAAAAAAATGAGAAAAACGGTATATCTGAATAATTCATAATTCTTCCGGAGATATTCGTAATACATACAAATTTCCTTTAACGCTCAGAAATGGACAAATAGGGGTCAAAATCCAAAGCAGAAAAAATATTTTAATTAATACTAGTATCTACTTTTCTAACGTTACGAATGCAGAAGATTGTAAATGCAACATTTCTCCGAACGTAATCATTAAATACTTGTGTTTTCAGATCTAGAAGGTTTGGGAATCAAAAACATTCAAGGACAAAAACAAGGAATATTCTTGAAACAAAAGTTTTGATTTATCCTTTAATAAGTTTACGAATATTTTTATTTGCATTAATTGTCCTAATTTTGAAGTGGCAGAAGCGTATGCGTACAAACGTTTTTAGAGAATATAATCACTAATGATTTCTTTTTTCAGGTGCAAAAGGCTTCGGAATGGGCCCTTATGTACCAGGTATATTTTTTACAAAATATTGTTTATTTATCTGGTAATAAATCTATGCTGTAGAATAAATATTATCTGCATGTGCTAACATCTAAGAGTATAGTCATGTATGACTATCCTCTGTATACTGTTGCTAAATTTCGCTATAGGAATGGCTCTACACATGAAATGTGTCTTTCAGTATGTTCTGTCAGTTTCTTCTTTTAAAAATATTTCGCATGCAATTGTCGCCTTTTTGCCCTGAATGTTTTTGATTGGGCGTTGGTATAAGCAACCATTTTTATTTTAAATAATATGCACACCAGAAACTGACTCTAATTCTTCTATATTGATTACCACAGGATGCAATGCACATTGATACCTGCACCTCTTTTCTGGTACTTTTTATTCTTCTTTTCGAAGGATCATATACTTTTTGTTTCTTTGAAATTGGGCACTACTGAAACAACACCACTGTCATTCATTCAAAATGCTGCAGCTTTGTTTTTTGAATCAAAATTTCGATCTGAAGAGCGTTCCATTTTAGCCGTTGTTTCAGATGGTATAATTGCGCATATAGACATTCTGCGTTCTCTAACGGAACCTGTAGCGACGAAATTTTCATTTGACACAAGTGTTAATAATTCATGGAAAGTAACGAAATTATCGATATAGATCTAATGCATCTCAGGCTTTGTAATTATTGGCAACATATTCTGGACAATTGTATGAGATAATGAATCATTTACGATTTCCTGAGGTTCTTTTAAATAAGTTTTGTGCTTTTGGGTTTTATTTTTCTCCAAAATTAAAGCATGCAGAAATGAGAAAAAATTAGTTTACTGGATGAATTTAAGAATAACAAACTGACTTTTTGGTAAATATTTGAAACATTTACTCAACCACGTCCCCCAAATTTTACACACCTGTGTTTCACGTGATGTGCACCTGGCATCTAGACAAAAGTGCCTGCATTAGTTGCGGAATAGGAATGTTTGGAACGTAACAGAGAAAGTAAGGTTTATACCCATTTATACGTATGGATTTATACCAAATAAATAAACAGATCATGCTTTACAAAAAATGCAAGGAATCTTGAAGTTGTCTTAAAGGCTCTTGCTTAAGCCCTTCATTTTGGAATCTTATATTAAACGAAGTATTAAAACTATTTGACAATATTAAACATACCCATATCCAAGCATATGAAGATGATTTTCTTTTCATTGTGAACGCAAGTAGCCGGAAATCAATAGGAATTAACTCCAAATATTCTTTAAATTTTTTTCGCCTTTGGGAAGATAAATTTCATCTTAAATTTCAACTACAAAATGTAAAGCATTATATATCCCGAAAAAGAGATACCTCCATCAATAACCTAAGAAAATCAATTTATTTTCCCGTCGACCAATATTTAGCACAGTTAAAAATGCAAGAACAATTTATCTGTTAAGTAAAATGTTTGATAATTTTTTTGCTGGTATAAAAGTATGGAATATTATCTTAGTAAGTTTATATGCATGCTTTTCTTCGAGCTCAAAATTGTATTAAACTTGTACGTTAAAAACGTACGCAAAACAATTTGCAAGATTTTAAAAATAAATAAAAAATATCTAAATTGATTCTAACTTACGATAAAGACAAATATATAGTGAAATATTTCCTAAGTAATATATCGTCTTTAATTTGAATTATTTTATTGCAAAGACTTAATACCAAGAGCATTTATGCGTGCTGCCCTATTTTGGGGACACTGATGAAATATGGGTTAATTTGCATAATTGTCCTAATGGTGCAAAAGCAGAAGCGTTTCCATAAAACATTTTGGGATATGTAATTATAAATGTTTTCTGTTTTTAGGTCAGGAAGGTTTCGGAAGGGGTTTTTATGGATCAGGTATATTCTTTAAAAAGTATTGTTTTATTTATTTAATAATAGATCTCTGGTGTATTATAAATAATATTAAATGATTGAGTAAATGATTGAATGATGTCCTCCCCTCTGCATACTGATGCTAAATTCTGCTACAGGAAATGCTTTCAGAACATTGCTGATTCACTTAAAACAATTTCTGATGCTGTTGTAGCCATTTGGCTCTTGTTGTTTCTGCGCTAATTTTGGTATAAGGACCCATTTTTATTTCAAGTATCATGTACAGGAAGAACTAAGGCTAATTCTTCTACAAGAGCGAGAAGGAATTTCTAGCATGAAACCCAAAAGCAGTGTTAACATTTGAATTTTTTCGGAAAGCGCAATGTGCACTATCGAAGCCTGCTACAGATTTTGAACCATATTCGAACCATATATGGTAAGTTAATATTTATGGAGTTCAGATTTTGCCAAAAGATAGTTTGTGCTAAAATTTGTAGGATGCAACTCAAAGTTGTGTTTTTGATCTTCAAAGTCTGTGGGTTGATAATTAATATTATTACTAATGCTTTGGATTCATAGTCTTGATATTCTTACTTTATTTGCTCCTTTTATTAGAGATACAGATGCTGGAAAGATCCCGGTTATTATTTGTAGTGCACTAGTTGGAGTAGTTCTATACGCGTTTCCTAGAGAGGGGAGAAAAGTTCTTTGGATTGAGAGTAAATGTTTTGCGTACAGGAGTTCAAGGTTAAGCTTCGTATAGTAGTAGCTTTTCAATAATTCTTATGTACCATATTACTCTAATTTTGAGGAAATGCCCCAAGTGCTTGCTGTTACAGATCGAAGAGAATTGTGAAGGATTTTTGAGATTTAGAATATGGTAATGCCAGGATTGCCGAGTATCTATTACTTTTCCCAGATACGTAATGCTCTTGTCAATTTTGATTTTTTCTTCAGAAATTCTGATTATTAGTTTTATTAGGTTATTGATGGAGGTATCTCTTTTTTGGTATATATAATGATTTACATTTTGTAGTTGAAGTTTAAGATGAAATTTATGTTCCCAATGGCGAAAAAATTTTAAAGAATATTTGGAGTTAATTTCTATTGATTTCCGGTTACTTGCGTTCACAATGAGAAGAAAATCATCTTCATTAGCTTGGATATGGGTATGGTTTATATTGTGAGATAGTTTTAATACTTCGTTTAAAATGAAATTCCAAAATGAAGGTCTTAAGCAAGAGCCTTTAAGACAACTTTAAGATTTCTTGCATTTTTTGTAAAGCATGATCTGTTTATTTATTTGGTATAAATCCATAGTGACTTTCATGCTTGATTTTATTTATATTTAGATGATATTTGTCAGCAAGGATTTGTATATTCGCTTCTTCTAATTCGTATATAATTTCACTCTGAACTTATTAATAAAATGGCTTCCTATCCATAAAGAAAGTACATGGCCAAAGCTTTGGCTCAATTTTCGAACTGCGCAATTACCTGAGGTTAGATAAATCGCTAATTGTTAGGAAAATAGCTTCGTAGATTTGGGTGAGAGAATCAAGTACCGCGAGAAAATGTGAGAAAAACGGTATATCAGAATGATTTATAATTCTTCAGGGGATATTCGTAATACATACAAATTACCTTCAACGCTCAGAAATGGACAAATAGGAGTATAAATCTAAACCAGTAAAGGATATTTTAATGAATACTAGTATCTACCTTTCTAACGTTATGACTGCAGAAGATTATAAATGCAACATTTCCGAGAATGTAATCATTAAACATTTCTGTTTTCAGTTAAAGAAGGTTTTGGAATCAAAACATTCATTGACAAAACCTAGGAATATTCTCTTAAAAAGATGTTTTAATTTATCTAATAATTCATTTACCAATGTTTCAATTTGCATGAATTGTCTTAATCTTGCAAAAAGAGAAAAGTATGCATACATAATTTTGGGAAATGCAATCATTAATGCTTTCTGTTTTCAGGTGCTGGAGTTTACGGAATAGGCCCTTATGGACCAGGTATATTCTTTAAAAATTATTTTTTTATTTCTTAAATAATAAATCTATGAAGTATAATAAATTGTTCTGCATGTGTTAACCTCTAGGAGTGCATTCCTATCCTCTGTATACAGATGCTAAATCCTCCTATAATAAATCTTCACAAATATGCGGTTTTCGGAGCATTGCTGATTCACTTAGCAATATTTCGGCTTCCAATGTTGCCATTTTACGCTTGATGGTTCTGCGGTGGTATATGGACCCATTTTTATTTACACTACCATGTACGCGAGGAACAAACTCTAATTCTTCTACAAGAGTCAAAGAGGAATTTCATCTTGAGAGCTATAGGCTAGCATCATCATTGTTGCAAAGGCAGAAAAGTATACATACAAAATTTTTTGAAATGTAATAATTTATGCTTTCTCTTTTCAGGTCCTGGAGTTAACGGAATGGGCCCTTATGGACCAGGTATATTCTTTACAAAATTTGTTCTATTTCTTAAATAATAAATCTATGGAGTATAATAAATATTATCTGCGTGTGTGAACCTCTAGGAGTGCATTCGTATACTCTGTATATTGATGCCAAATCCTGCTAAAGTAAATGTTCTCAGATATGCGGTTTTCAGAGTATTGCTGATTCACTTAAAAATATTTCTTATGACAATTTTTGCCATTTTGCGCTTGATGGTTCTACGGAGCTATAAAGACCCATTTTTATTTCATGTACCATGTGCACGAGGAACGGACTCTACTTCTTCGATACGAGAAGTTTTCAACGTGTTGCCGGTGCTATGACCATTTGGAATCTTGTAGCGAGCAATATGAATGTGATTCCGTCTTCAGGCATTCAACTTGACTGTTTTGAGAGCACCATATAGTACTAACACTTGTGAAACTAAATTAAACACTTTTTAGCAGTACATTATCCGACTAGCGAGATTTTTATAATCGGTAGTACAACGTTTAACGAAGATTTTAATAGCCTTAGGTTTACAGTTTGAACTTAACAAAATGTACAAAATGTCAGCAAAACTTTATTTATTTATTTACCATCAGATGAGCAACAGCACTGCCTTCAAGACATTCAACTTTTATGCTAAACTGGTGGAATCATTTACCAACTGTTCTGTTATATATAAAATTCAATTAAATTTTTGAACTTTGAGAATTGTATAATAAAATTAAATATCAAGAAATAAATATATAAACACATAAAAAACGCAATAAATAAAAATTAAAAATTTAGAATTAGATAAATGCCCAAATGCAATGCCGTTATATATGAAGTAAAGATAGTTATGAACTCTGAGATTTATGTAATAAAATTTTTAAAACAACCATAAATATAAAAATACATAATACCTAAATAAATATGTAAGTAAATGAAACATAAATACTACGAAATAAAGTACTTAAGATGTTCATTAAAAATTTTGAAAACGAACAAACAACATAATGTATGAGAAAGGTAAAGGCTGAGAATGTAAGTTTTGTAAAGAGTTTAGAATAAGAGTATAGCTTTTGATTATGGAGAGTGAACAGCAAATTGAATAAAAGTTGATGAGAAATAATATTTGAATGAATAACGATGACTTCAATGAAATGCTCTTGGAAATTCTTGATAGAGTGTAATTCTTGAGTAAAGGTCCTGACTAATAATCTTGAGATTTTATTAATATATTTAAGATTAATATATTAAGGATATGGTGTTAGAAAATATTCTTAAATTCTTTATTGAGCTTCGGAGATCTTGAAGATGCACTAAAATAAGGATAGTCTTGAGTGAAAGCAAGGAAATATGTTTTAAAAAAGTAATTAATTGAAATGAAATATCAAAATGGAGCATGTATTAAGTAAGGTAAATGAACAAAAAATAATAGGATTTCAAGTTCCTTTAAGATTATCGATGTTTGCGGAGGTATAATTTATTAAATTTTGGAGGTGATCTCTTAGAATAATACTTTTTAATAACTATTCAAACCATAACTGAGCAGAAGTTAAATTGTATGCTTTAAGGTGATAATCTTTAGTAAGGTTGCATTGAAAGATATAATGGTCTATTGTACCTTTATTTCCACAGGTACAGATATTTGTAAGGTGAAGTCCGTATCTATTAATGTATACTGTAAATGGACTATAAGCTGTTAGGAAAAATGTAATTGAACGATTGATAGATTTTAATGGTCTGGAAGGATTTGAAAGTAAATGTTCTGTCGGCTGTTGCTTGAGTACAGGTTTGCTTCCATCAGTGCATTAATTCTGTTACTAATTTTGTTTTTGCTAATGATATTGGATATGGAATTGCCTATTTTGAAAAGTAAGAATTCTTTGCTGCCTCTTTTGTTATTTTATCTGTGAGCTCGTTGCTACTAGTAGAGATGTGTACTTTAATCCATTTGAAATGGGGTCTATTATTGCCTTGAAATTTAGAGTGTTGAATAGGAATTTCGTACACAATAAGCGACCGATTGTTTCCAATTATGGCTTCAATACCAGACGGAATGTCTGATAGGATTAAGGACGCTATAGAAAGTTCTCTCGCGAAGTATATAGCTTCTTTAATTGCAAATTTTTCCGGCTGAAAAATTCAGTTGTTAATGTTTAAACGAATATGCCAGTTTTTAATATTTGAATTTTTTCGGAATGCGCAATGTGCACTATCGAAGCCTGCTACAAATTTTGAACCATATTCGAACCATATATGGTAAGTTAATACTTATGGAGTTCAGATTTTGCCAAAAGATAGTTTGTGTAAAATTTTGTAGGATGCAACTCAAAGTTGTGTTTTTGATCTTCAAAATCTGTGGGTTGATAATTAATATTATTACTAATGCTTTGGATTCATAGTCTTGATATTCTTACTTTGTTTGCTCCTTTTATTAGAGATACAGATGCTGGAAAGATCCCGGTTATTATTTGTAGTGCACTAGTTGGAGTAGTTCTATATGCGTTTCCTAGAGAGAGGAGAACATTTCTTTGGATTGAGAGTAAATGTTTTTGAGTACGGGAGTTCAAGGTTAAAGTCCAGGCGGAAGCTTCGTATAGTTGTAGCTTTTCAATAATTCTTATGTACCATATTACTCTAACTTTGAGGAAATGCCCCAAGTGCTTGCTGTTACAGATCGAAGAGAATTGTGAAGGATTTTTGAGATAAAGAATATGGTAATGCCAGGATAGCCGAGTATCTATTACTTTTCCCAGATATGTAATGCTCTTGTCAATTTTGATTTTTTCTTCAGAAATTCTGATTATTAGTTTTACTACGTTATTGATGGAGGTATCTCGTTTTTGGTATATATAATGCTTTACATTTTGTAGTTGAAGTTTAAGATGAAATTTATGTTCCCAATGGCGAAAAAATTTTAAAGAATATTTGGAGTTAATTTCTATTGATTTCCGGTTACTTGCGTTCACAATGAGAAGAAAATCATCTTCATTAGCTTGGATATGGGTATGGTTTATATTGTGAGATAGTTTTAATACTTCGTTTAAAATAAGATTCGAAAATAAAGGGCTTAAGCAAGAGCCTTTAAGACAACTTTAAGATTTCTTGCATTTTTTGTAAAGCATGATCTGTTTATTTATTTGGTATAAATCCATAGTGACTTTCATGCTTGATTTTATTTATATTTAGATGATATTTGTCAGCAAGGATTTGTATGTTCGCTTCTTCTAATTAGTATATAATTTCACTCTGAACTTATTAATAAAATGGCTTCCTATCCATAAAGAAAGTACATGGCCAAAGCTTTGGCTCAATTTTCGAACTGCGCAATTACCTGAGGTTAGATAAATCGCTAATTGTTAAGAAAATAGCTTCGTAGATTTGGATGAGAGAATCAAGTACCGCGAGAAAATGTGAGAAAAACGGTATATCTGAATAATTCATAATTCTTCCGGAGATATACGTAATACATACAAATTGCCTTCAACGCTCAGAAATGGACAAATAGGAGTATTAATCCAAATCAGAAAAACATGTTTCAATTAATAGTAGTATCTACCTGTCTATCGTTACGAATGCAGATGACTATAAATGCAACATTTCCGCGAATGCAATCATTAAAAAATTCTGTTTTCAGTTCAAGACGGTTTTGGAATCCAAACAATTCATGGACAAAAACTAGGCATATTCTCTTAAAAAGAAGTTTTTATTCATCTAATAATTTATTTACCAATGTTTTATTTTGCATGAATTGAATTAATGTTGCAAAGGCAGTAGCGTATGCATACAAAATTTTGGGAAATGTAATCATTAATGCTTTCTGTTTTCAGGTCCTGGAGTTTACGGAATGGGCCCTTATGGACCAGGTATATTTTTTGCAAAATATTGTTTTATTTCTTAAATAATAAATCTATGGATTATAATAAATTGTTCTGCATGTGTGAACCTCTAGGAGTGCATTCCTATCCTCTGCATACTGATGCTAAATCCTGCTACAGTAAATGTCCTCAGATACGCGGTTTTTGGAGCATTGCTGATTCACTTAAAATTATTTCACTTAAAGTATAAATCCATAGTGACTTTAAGGCTTGATTTTAATTATATTTAGATGATATCTGTCAGCAAAGATTGTAAGTTCGCTTTTTCTAAGTAGTATATGATTTCATTCTGAACTTTATAAATAAGATGGCTTCATATCCATAGAGAAAGTACATTTCCAAAGCTTTGCCTCAAATTTCGAACTGTGCAATTACCTGAGGTTAGCAAATAGCTAATGCTAGAAAAATGGCTTCGTAGAATTGGGTGAGAGAATGAAGTACCGCGAGGAAATATAAGAAAAACGGTATATCTGAATAATTCATAATTTTTCCGGAGGTATTCGTAATACATACAAATTGCCTTCAACGCTCAGAAATGGACAAATAGGAGTATAAATCCAAATCAGAAAAACATGTTTCAATTAATAGTAGTATCTACATGTCTATTGTTACGAATGCAGAAGATTATAAATGCAACATTTCCACGAATGCAATCATTATAAAAGTCTCTTTTGAGTTCAAGACGGTTTTGGAATCCAAACAATTCAAGGACAAAAACTATGCATATTCTCTTAAAAAGAAGTTTTAATTCATCTAATAATTCATTTACCAATCTTTCAACTTGCATGAATTGTCTTAATGTTGCAAAGGCGCAAAAGTATACATACAAAATTTTGGGAAATGTAATCATTAATGCTTTCTGTTTTCAGGTCCAGGAGTTAACGGAATGGGCCCTTATGGACCAGGTATATTCTTTTCAAAATATTGTTGTAATTATCTAATAAGAAATCTGTGGAACATACTAAATATTTTTGATCTACATGTTTCAATCTCTGAGAATACAGTCCTAGCCTATGGATACAGATGATAAATTCTGCAGTAAGAAATGCTCTGCACAGGAGATTACAGGCATGGATTTTGGAAAGGCGGCTTTGAAAACGTGGTTGATTCACTTAAAAAAATTTCGGATGCAAGTGTAGCCTTTTCGCACTGGATGTTTTTGGGCGTGTTTTAGTATATTAAACTTTCTATTTCCACTATCATGCGCACGAGGATTTGACTCTAATTCTTCTAAATTGATTACTGTAGGACGCAATGAAATTTCATATCGGTACCTCTTTTTTGTTATTTTTACTCTTTTTTCTACTGTTGATACACTTTTTTTTTCTTTCCCAGTTGGTAATTAGTGAAACAACACCACTGTCAATCCGTCGAATTGCTGCAACTTCGGTTTTTGAAACAAACTTGCTATCTGAACGTTGCGTTCCATCATCGACATTGTTTCAGAGGCTATAAGTGTGCTTAGTGGTTTGCATTATATACATATTATAATGCTTGATACAAACTTTAGAATGTAAGATGCAAATTCTTTATAAACAAGTTAGAATTTTTTATAGCAGTTACTTATGCCATACTGGAAATATTACAACATTTTTGAATCGAAACAATTGGAACTTTGAATAGCGTACCTCCCAATATCATGTCCAATGTGTCAATGAACTTCGACGTCTGTCTACTTCTTCTCTTTTCGACCCGCGTCACCATCTTTTATTCTTTATTTGTATCCGAGGCGTGCTTGTCAAGAATAATAGTCCGGTCATCGCTACAGGCAGCCTCCCCCACTAGCGACAGCGAGATTTTAGCTAGGCGGGGACTGAAGCGTACGGGCCGGCCGGAGAGAGTAAAGCGCCTTTGTATGGCGGCTGAAGGCTTCTTTTCACTACATGCTTTCGAAGATAAACATGACTGCAGGTGGCTCTTTGCTGACGAATACCGCTTGCTCGTCATGAGGTTAGTCTGGTGGAGGTAGGAGACGTTGCATAGATTAGTGAAGCTTTCCGACAAAAGTCACTGGATCTGGGATTCCAGGAGTAGGGCGCAGACATTCTCCTGGGAGACGAATTGGAATTCCGCACATCATTTCTTCTGTGTTTGCTTGCAGTTCATCCTTCCAAATGGCTCTAAAACCTTGCAACGCTAATGAGGTAGTCGAATTTCCTGATAATATATTTTGCAATTCGGCGTCATTTTCTTGCTCCTAGTCAAGCTAGTAGTTTTCGATAGCTGATGGTAGCTATATGAGCCCGAGACAGCGCTTGCGCTGGCGTCCGAGAGCTTGGGGAGATAAACACTTACAGCGAGAAAATGTCACAAAAACGGAATATCTGAACAACTGTTAACTCTTCCGGGGATATCAGCAAGTGATATTGCATTGAACGCTCAGAAATGGAAAATAGGAGTATAGATCCAGATCATAAATAGATATTTTAATTAATACGCGTATTATTGTACTGATATTATAAATGCACTAGATTAAAGGTGTAACATTTCTTCGAATGTAATAATTAAAAATTTCTGTTTTCAGGACAAGAAGGTTTAAGAATCAAAACAATTCATGTACAGAAACGAAGCATATTCTCTTAAAAAGAAGTTTTAATTCATCTAATAATTCATTTACCAATGTTTTAATTTGCATGAATTGAATTAATGTTGCAAAGGCAGAAGCGTATGCATACAAAATTTTGGGAAATGTAATCATTAATGCTTTCTGTTTTCAGGTCCTGGAGTTTACGGAATGGGCCCTTATGGACCAGGTATATTCTTTGCAAAATATTGTTTTATTTCTTAAATAATAAATTTATGGGTTATAATAAATTGTTCTGCATGTGTGAACCTCTAAGAGTGTATTCCTATCCTCTGTATACTGATGCTAAATCCTGCTACAGGAAATGTTCTCAGATATGCGGTTTTCGGAGCATTGCTGATTCACTTAAAAGTATTTCACTTAAAGTATAAATCCATAGTGACTTTCAGGCTTGATTTTATTTATATTTAGATGATATTTGTCAGGAAGGATTGTAAGTTCGCTTCTTCTAAGTAGTATATAATTTGACTCTGAACTTATTAAATAAGATGGCTTCATATCCATAGAGAAAGTATATGGCCAAAGCTTTGGCTCAGATTTCGAACTGGGCAATTACCTAAGGTTAGTAAATCGCTAATGCTAGAAAAATAGCTTCGTAGAGTTGGGTGAGAGAATCAAGTAGCGCGCGAAAATGTGAGAAAAACGGTATATCTGAATAATTCTTAATTCTTCCGGAGATATTCGTAATGAATACAAATTGCCTTCAACGCTCAGAAATGGACAAATAGGAGTATAAATCCAAATCAGAAAGACATGTTTCAATTAATAGCATTATCTACCTTTCTATAGGTACGAATGCAGAAGATTGTAAATGCAACATTTCTCCGCACGTAATCATTAAATACTTATGTTTTCAGATCTAGAAGGTTTGGGAATCAAAAACATTCAAGGACAAAAACGAGGAATATTCTTTAAACAAATGTTCTGATTTATCCTTTAATACATTGACCAATATTTTAATATGCATGAATTGTCCTAATTTTGAAGAGGCAGAAGCGTATGCGTACAAACGTTTTGAAAGTATATAAACACTAATGATTCCTTTTTTCAGGTGCAAAAGGCTTCGGAATGGGCCCTTATATACCAGGTATATTTTTTACAAAATATTGTTTATTTATCTGTAGTATGATTGTGAAAATTAAGTATTGTTTATTTATGTGTTTATTTATATTTGTTATTAATTGTTTATTTATATTTATATGTGAAAATTAGGTATTGTTTATTTATGCTGTAGAATAAATATTATCTGCATGTGCTAACATCTAGGAGTACAGTTATGTATGACTATCCTCTGTATACTGTTGCTAAATTCCGCTATAGAAAATGCTCTACACAGGAAATGTGTCTTTCAGTAAGTTCTGTCAATTTCTTCATTTAAAAATGTTTCGGATGCAATTGTCGCCTTTTTGCCCTGAATGTTTGTGCGTGGGCGTTGGTATAAGCAACCACTTTTATTTTAAATATTATGCACACCAGGAACCGACTCTAATTCTTCTATATTGATTACCACAGGATGCAATGCACATTGATACCTGCACCTCTTTTCTGGTACTTTTTATTCTTCTTTTCGAAGGATCATATACTTTTTGTTTCTTTGAAATTGGGCACTACTGAAACAACACCACTGCCATTCATTCAAAATGCTGCAGCTTTATTTTATGAATCAAAATTTCGATCTGAAGAGGCACGTTCCATTTTAGCCGTTGTTTCAGATGGTTTATTTGAGCATTTAGACATTCTGCGTTCTCTAACAGAACCTGTAGCGGAGAAATTTTCATTTGACACAAGTGTTGATAATTCATGGAAAGTAACGAAATTATCCATATAGATCTTATGCATCTCAGGGTTTGTAATTATTGACAAAGTATTCTGGACAATTGTATGAGGTAATGAATCATTCATGATTTCCTGAGGTTTTTTTAATATTTTTTGTGCCTTTGGGTTTTATTTTTCTCCAAAATTAAAGCATGCAGAAATGAGAGAAAATTAGTTTACTGGATAAATTTCAGAATAACAAACTGACTTTTTGGTAAATGTTTGAAACATTTACTCAACCGCGTCCCCCACATTTCACACACTTGTCGTTCAAATGATGCTCACCTGCAAGCAAGACTGAAATGCCTCGGTGAGTTGTTGAATAGAAATGTTTGAAAAGTATCAGAGAAAGAAAGGATTATCTCTATTAAAAACTAAAGGGGATTCATTAGTAGTGGATTTTCGCGTCGTCCTACTTTTAGGACATGTCAAAATGCAACAAAAATTCATATTGAGATAAATTTCTTTGATAATATTTTTGCTGGTATAAAATTATGGAATAGTATCTCTAAAACACAAGTAAAACAATTTCTTACAATGCTGATTTTTGCAGATTGTTTTACTTAAATTTAAAGCATACGCAAATGAATCTGCAAAAATTAGCATTTTAAGAATTTTTTAAAAAATATCTAAATTAATTCTAACATTAAAAATATATAGTTAAATTACTCTTAGATAATGAATGGTCTTTAATTTGAATTAAAT
The DNA here is from genome assembly GCF_044657685.1 of Stegodyphus dumicola. Lineage (NCBI taxonomy): Eukaryota > Metazoa > Arthropoda > Arachnida > Araneae > Eresidae > Stegodyphus > Stegodyphus dumicola. The sequence goes on along the minus strand of NC_140779.1, from coordinate 27,780,782 downwards.
TATTTCAAAGATCTTTTATAAAGACCCTTTACATGTTTTGTCCCATTTCTTAGGACGATGAAAAAATATGGGCTAATTTGCATAATTTGTCCTAATTCTGCAAAGGCAGAAGTTTATGAATAAACGATTTTCCGGATATGTAATAATCATTAATGATTTCTGTTTTCAGGTCACGGAGTCTACAGAATGGGCCCTTATGGACCAGGTATATTCTTTACAAAATATTATTTTATTTATCAAATAATAAATCTATGGTGTGTAATAAATAATATCAGCATGAATGCTGTCCTACCCTGTGTATACTGATGCTAAATTCTGCTACAGGAAATGCTCTCAGATATGCGGCTTTCAGAACGTTGCTATTTTACTTTAAAATATTTCGGATGCAATTATAGCCATTTTGCTCTTGAAGTTTCTACGCGGGCGTAGGTATAAGGATTAATTTTTATTTCAATTACCATGTACACGAGGAACTTAACTCTAATTCTTCTACAACAGCCAGAAAACAGTTTCTATAATGAAGACTGAAGGCTGGCTTCATGGAACTTGGAATGATGTGCTGTATTGTAACGCGGAACTTCCATACGTTTTGCCAGTTCTTTGACCATTTAGAATCCCGAAGCGAGCAATATGAATATCGGTCCATTTCCAGACATTCAACTTGACTGTTTTCAGTTCACCGTATAGTACTACCACTTCTGAAACTGAATTAAAGACTTTTTAATAGTACTTCATTCGACGAGCAACTTTTGTATAATCTTCAGCACAAAGTTTAACGGAGCTCTTAAATAACCTTTGCTTTATAGTTTGAACTTAACAAAATATAGAAAATATTATCAAGGATTTATTTATTTACCATCAGATGAGCAGCTGCACCGCTTTTAAGACATTCATGTCTTATGCTCAACTGATGGAATCATCTACCAACTGTGCTGCTATATATAAAATTAAATAAATTTGAGAAATTTGAGAATTACATAATAAAAACTAAATACAAAGAAATAAATATAGAAATACATAAATAGTTACAATTAATAAAAATTTAGAATTAGAAAATTGCCTAAATACGACAGTGTTATATATGAAGTCAATATAGTATTAAAATTTTGACTATTAATGCAATAATATTTTTAAAAATTTAAATATATAAATACATAATACCTAAATAAATATGTAAGTAAATGAAACATAAATACGTAAGTAAGAACTTACGAAGATCATCAAAAGTTTTGAAAATGATCTACATAATGTATGAGAATAGTATGTGCTGAGAATATACGTTTTGTAAAGAGTTTAGAATAAGAGTATTTTTGATAAAGGAGTTCTTTAATGGAGACTGAAAAATAGTACTTGAATAAAAGTTGATGAGAAATAGTTTTTGAATGAATTAGGATGACTTGAATGAAAAGTTCTTGGAAGTTCTTGGTAGAGAGTAATTCTTGAGTAAACGTTTTGACTAATAATCTTGAGGTGAGACTTGACTAATATATTTATATTAGTATATCAAGGAAAGGGAGTTAGAAAATATTCGTAATTCTTGATTTAGCTTGGGCGATCTTAAAGATGTACTTCAATATGGATTATCCTTAGTGAAAATATGGAAATGTATTTTTCAGAAAAAAATTAATTAAAATGAGGTAGCAAAACGGATAGCGTATTAAGTAAGATAAATGAACATAGATAATATGATTTTAAGTTCCTTTAAGTCTATCCATGTTTGCGGAGATATAATTTATAAAATTTTGGAGATGATCTCTTAGAATAATACTTTTTAATAACTATTCAAACCATAACTGAGCAGAAGTTAAATTGTATGCTTTAAGGTGATAATCTTTAGTAAGATTGCAGTGAAAGAGATAATGTTCTATTGTGCCTTCATTCCCACAGGTACAGATATTTGTATGCTGAAGTCCGAATCTATTAATGTATTCTGTAAATGGACCATAAGCTGTTAGGAAAAATGTAATTGAACGATTGATAGATTTTAATTGTCTGGAAGGATTTGAAAGTAAAAGTTCTGTCGACTGTTGCTTGAGTACAGGTTTGCTTCCATCAGTGCATTAATTCTGTTACTAATTTTGTTTTGGCTAATGATATTGGATATGGAATTGACTATTTTGAAAGGGAAGAATTGTTTGCTGCCACTTTTGTTATTTTATCTGCGAGCTCGTTGCTACTGTACTTTAATCCTAATACTAATGTACTTTAATCCATTTGAAATGGGGTCTATTATTGTTTTGAAATTTAGAGTATAGAATACGAATTTCTTGCACAATAAGCGACCGATTGTTTCCAATTATGGCTTCAATACCAGACGCAATGTCTGATAGGATTAAGGACGCTATAGAAAGTTCTCTCGCAAAGTATACATCTTCTCTAATTGCAAATTTTTCTGGCTGAAAAATTCAGTTGTTAATGTTTAAACGAATATGCCAGTTTTTAATATTTAAATTTTTTCGGAATGCGCAATGTGCACTATCGAAGCCTGCTACAAATTTTGAACCATATTTGAACCATATATGGTGAGTTAATACTTATGGAGTTCAGATTTTGCCAAAAGATAGTTTGTGTAAAATTTTGATGTATTTATATATGTATTTATATATTTGTAGGATGCAACTCAAAGTTGTGTTTTTGATCTTCAAAGTCTGTGGGTTGATAATTAATATTATTAATAATGCTTTGGATTCATAGTCTTGATATTCTTACTTTATTTGCTCATTTTATTAGTGATACAGATGCTGGAAAGATCCCGGTTATTATTTGTAGTGCACTAGTTGGAGTAGTTCTATATGCTTTTCCTAGAGAGGGGAGAAAAGTTCTTTGGATTGAGAGTAAATGTTTTTGAGTACGGGAGTTCGAGGTTAAAGCCCAAGCGGAAGCTTCGTATAGTAGTAGCTTTTCAATAATTCTTATGTACCCTATTACTCTAATTTTGAGGAAATGCCCCAAGTGCTTGCTGTTACAGATCGAAAAGAATTGTGAAGGATTTTTGAGATATAGAATATGGTAATGGCAGGATTGCCGAGTATCTATTACTTTTCCCAGATATGTAATGATCTTGTTAATTTTGATTTTTTCTGGAGAAATTCTGATTATTAGTTTTTCTTAGGTTATTAATGGAGGTACCTCTTTTTGGGTATATATAATGCTTTGCATTTTGTAGTTGAAATTTAAGATGAAATTTATCTTCCCAATGGCGAAAAAATTTTAAAGAATATTTGGAGCTAATTTCTATTGATTTCCGCCTACTTGCGTTCACAATGAGAAGAGAATCATCTTCATATGCTTGGATATGGGTATGGTTTATATTGTCAGATAGTTTTAATACTTCGTTTAAAATAAGATTCCAAAATGAAGGGATCAAGCAAGAGCCTTTAGAATAAGTTTAAGACATCTTGCATTTTTATAAAGCATGATCTGTGCATTTATTTCGTATCAATCGATTGCGATTTTCATGCTTGATTTTATTTATATTTAGATGATATTTGTCAGCAAAGATTGTAAGTTCGCTTTTTCTAAGTAGTATATGATTTCGTTCTAAACTTATTAAATAAGATGGCTTCATACCCATAGAGAAAGTACATTTCCAAAGCTTTGGCTCAAATTCCGAACTGCGCAATTAGCTGAGATTTTAAATCGCTAATTCTAGAAAAATTACTTCGTAGTTGGGTGAGAAAATTAAGTACCGCGAGAAAATATGAGAAAAACAGTATATCTGAATAATTCTTAATTCTTCCGGAGATATTCGTAATACATACAATATTGCCTTCAACGCTCAGAATAGGAGAAATAGGAGTATAAATCCAAATCAGAAAAACATGTTTCAATTAATAGTAGTATCTACCTGTCTCTCGTTACGAATGCAGAAGATTATAAATGCAACATTTCCGCGAATGCAATCATTAAAAAATTCTGTTTTCAGTTCAAGAAGGTTTTGAAATCCAAACAATTCATGGACAAAAACTAGGCATATTCTCTTAAAAAGAAGTTTCAATTCATCTAATAATTCATTTAGCAATGTTTCAATTTGCATGAATTGTCTTAATCTTGCAAAGGCATAAATGTATACAAAGAAAATTTTGGGAAATGTAATCATTAATGCTTTCTGTTTTCAGGTCCTGGAGTTAACGGAATGGGACCTTATGGACCAGGTATATTCTTTACATAATTTTGTTTTATTTCTTAAATAATAAATCCATGGTGTATAATACATATTATCTGTGTCAAAACCTAGGAGTGCATTAGTATCCTGTGTATATTGATGCCAAATCCTGCTAGAGTAAATGTTCTCAGATATACGGTTTTCAGAGTATTGCTGTTTAGATTAAAAATATTTCGGATGCCAATTGTTGCCATTTTGCGCTTGATGGTTCGACGGGGCTATAAAGACCCATTTTTATTTCAAGTACCATGTGCACGAGGAACTGTCTCTACTTCTTCGATACGAGAAGCTTTCATACGAGTTGCCGGTGCTATGACCATTTGGAATACTGAAGCGAGCAATATGAATGTCGTTCCGTCTTCAGGCATTCAACGTGACTGTTTTGAGTGAACTATATAGTACTACCACTTGTTAAACTAAATTAAACACTTTTTAGCAGTAATTTATCTGACTAGCGAGATTTCTATAATCGGTAGTACAACGTTTAGCGAAGCTTTTATATATCCTTAGGTTTACAGTTTGAACTTAACAAAATGTACAAAATGTCAGCAAAGCTTTATTTATTTATTTACCATCAGATGAGCAACAGCACCGCCTTCAAGACATTCAGCTTTTATGTTAAACTGGTGGAATCATTTACCAACTGTGCTGTTATATATTAAATTCAATGAAGTTTTTGATTTTTGAGAATTGCATAATAAAATTAAATATCAAGAAATAAATATATAAACACACAGAAAATGCAATAAATAAAAATTAAAAATTTAGAATTATATAAATGTCCAAATGCAATGCCGTTATACACTGACTACCAATAGGTATTTGGACACCTGTGATACAAAAGAAAAACTAACATTATTCTAAATCAATAGTTGGTAGAGCCTCCACGAGAGGAAATTACAGCGTGGACCCTTCGGGGCATACTTTCCACAAGTCTTTGTATGACAGCTAGTGGTATTTTATTCCACTCGGCTTGGAGTTCGACTTGGACTCGGCTTGCCTAAGACATAGAAGTTCCTTCACCGATTTCGCACGGGGAGTGCACCCCTGAATTCGACGATGCAACTCGGCCCAGAGTTTCTCGATAGGCTTCAGGTCTGGACTCTGGTCAGTATAGTCCATTCGATGAACTCCATTGGCAAAATACCAAGCCTTGGTTAACGTCGAAACATGACAACTGGCAGTGTCGTCCTGAAAGTAACAGGGGTCCAACCCATAAAATTGCCACAACGTAGGAAGCACATTGTCATACATAATGGTGCAGTAGATATCGAAGTTGAGCTTAGCGTGAATGGGGACAAAGGGTCCCAGCCCATAATAAGAGAAACATCCCCAGACCATCATTCCAACTCCGCCGAACTTGACTGTTGGCACAATGCATTCTGGCAGGAAACGTTCTCCGGGTAGACCCCAGACGAAGACTCTGCCATCCGTGCGGTAAAGGGTGAACCTTGATTCGTCACTCCAAAGAACCCGTTTCCACTGATCTACGGTCCAATTTCGATGTGCTTTGAACCACATTAACCGAGCAACGCGGTTGAACTCTGCGATAAAAGGCTTATGGGCAGCAGCACGACTATGAAACCCAAGTAGATGTGCTTCCTTACGGATGGTATTCATTGAAACAATACTCCCGGATGCCTGTTGAAACACCTCGCGGATGAGGGCCATTGGTTGGGTGCGGTTCTTCCGAATTTCTCTGGACAGCACTCGTCCGTCTCTATATCCCAGTTTCGTTAGTCTGCCGACTCAAGGCACATTCCGACAATCACCGCTCACATTCCACTTCTTAATCACATAGGCCACTGTCGATTTTCGGTACTTGAGAGCGCTAGATATGTCCATTAAGGATCGGCCACATTTGTGATACCCGATAATTATACCTTTCTCGAAATCAGAGAGCTCCGAACTGCGAGGCATCTTGCATGCGACTAAAGCCGATGCTGTTTCCTAAACGATATATTACGGCGGTGTCCGTGACGTACCTTAGGACCGCAAAAATCGTCATTTGCATTGGTGTCCAAATACTTATTGGTAGTCAGTGTATATGAAGTCAATATAGTTATGAACTTTGAGAATTATGTAATAAAATGTTTTAAAAATTAAATATATAAATACATAATACCTAAATAAATATGTAAGTAAATGAAACATAAATACCACAAAATAAAGTACGAAAAAATCATTAAAAATTTTGAAAATGAACAAAAACATAATGTATGAGAAAATTAGGGGCTGAGAATGTAAGTTTTGTAAAGAGTTTAGAATAAGTGTATAGCTATTGATTATGGAGAGTGAACAGAAAATTGAATAAAAGTTGATGAGAAATAATATTTGAATGAATTACGATGACTTCAATGAAAAAGTCTTGGAAATTCTTGATAGAGTGTAATTCTTGAGTAAAGGTCCTGAGTAATAATCTTGAGACTTATTAATATATTTAAGATTAATATATTAAGGGTATGGTGTTAGAAAATATTCTTAAATTCTTTATTGAGCTTCGGAGATCTTGAAGATGCACTAAAAAAAGGATAGTCTTGAGTGAAAGCATGGAAATATGTTTTAAAAAAGTAATTAATTAAAATGAAATATCAAAATGGAGGGTGTATTAAGTAAGGTAAATGAACATAGAATAATAGGATTTCAAGTTCCTTTAAGATTATCGATGTTTTCGGAGATATAATTTATTAAATTTTGGAGATGATCTCTTAGAATAATACTTTTTAATAACTATTCAAACCATAACTGAGCAGAAGTTAAATTGTATGCTTTAAGGTGATAATCTTTAGTAAGGTTGTATTGAAAGATATAATGGTCTATTGTACCTTTATTTCCACAGGTACAGATATTTGTAAGGTGAAGTCCGTATCTATTAATGTATTCTGTAAATGGACTATAAGCTGTTAGGAAAAATGTAATTGAACGATTGATAGATTTTAATGGTCTGGAAGGATTTGAAAGTAAAAGTTCTGTCGACTGTTGCTTCAGTACAGGTTTGCTTCCATCAGTGCATTAATTCTGTTACTAATTTTGTTTTTGCTAATGATATTGGATATGGAATTGCCTATTTTGAAAAGGAAGAATTCTTTGCTGCCTCTTTTGTTATTTTATCTGCGAGCTCGTTGTTACTAGTAGAGATGTGTAATTTAATCCATTTGAAATGGGGTCTATTATTGCCTTGAAATTTAGAGTGTTGAATAGGAATTTCGTACACAATAAGCGACCGATTGTTTCCAATTATGGCTTTAATACCAGACGCAATTTCTGATAGGATTAAGGACGCTATAGAAAGTTCTCTCGCGAAGTATATAGCGTCTTTAATTGCAAATTTTTCTGGCTGAAAAATTCAGTTGTTAATGTTTAAACGAATATGCCAGTTTTTAATATTTGAATTTTTTCGGAATGCGCAATGTGCACTATCGTAGCCTGCTACAAATTTTGAACCATATTCGAACCATATATGGTAAGTTAATACTTATGGAGTTCAGATTTTGTCAAAAGATAGTTTGTGTCAAATTTTGTAGGATGCAACTCAAAGTTGTGTTTTTGATCTTCAAAGTCTGTGGGTTGATAATTAATATCATTAATAATGCTTTGGATTCATAGTCTTGATATTCTTTCTTTATTTGCTCATTTTATTAGAGATACAGATGCTGGAAGGGTCCCGTTTATTATTTGAAAGTTCTATATGCCTTTCCTAGAGATGGGAGAAAAGTTGATTGGATTGAGAGTAAATATTTTTGCGTACGGGAATTCAAGGTTAAAGCCCAGGCGGAAGCTTCGTATAGTAGCAGCTTTTCAATAATTCTTATGTACCCTATTACTCTACTTTTTAGGAAATGACACAAGTGCTTGCTGTTACAGATCGAAGAGAATTGTGAAGGATTTTGAGATATAGAATATGGTAATGCCATGATTTCTGAGTATCTATTACATTTCCCAGATATGTAATGCTCTTGTCAATTTTGATTTTTTCTTGAGAAATTCTGATTATTAGTTTCTCTTAGGTTACTGATGGAGGTATCTCGTTTTTGTTATATATAATGCTTTACATTTTGTAGTTGAAATTTATCTTCGCAAAGGCGAAAAAATTTTAAAGAATATTTGGAGCTAATTTCTATTGATTTCCGCCTACTTGCGTTCACAATGAGAAGAGAATCATCTTCATATGTTTGGATATAGGTATTCTTTATATTGTCAGATAGTTTTAATACTTCGTTTAAAATAAGATTCCAAAATGAAGGGATTAAGCAAAAGCCTTTAGAATACATTTAAGACTTCTTGCATTTTTGTAAAGCATGATCTGTTCATTTATTTCGTATCAATCGATAGTGACTTTAATGCTTGATTTTATTTATATTTAGATGATATTTGTGAGCAAAGATTGTAAGTTCGCATTTTCTAAGTAGCATATGATTTCATTCTGAACTTACTAAATAAGATGGCTTCATATCCATAGAGAAAGCACATTTCCAAAGCTTTGGCTCAAATTCAGAACTGCGCAATTAGCTGAGATTTTAAATCGCTAAAGCTAGAAAAATAGCTTCGTAGTTGTGTGAGAGAATTAAGTACTGCGAGAAAATATGAGAAAAACAGTATATCTGAATAATTATTAATTCTTCCGGAGATATTCGTAATACATACAATATAGCCTTTAACGCTCATAAATGGACAAATAGGAGTATAAATCCAAATCAGAAAAACATGTTTCAGTTAATAGTAGTATCTACCTGTCTATCGTTACGAATGCAGAAGATTATAAATGCAACATTTCCTCGAATGCAATCATTAAAAAATTCTGTTTTCAGTTCAAGAAGGTTTTGAAATCAAAACAATTCATGGACAAAAACTAGGCATATTCTCTTAAAAAGAAGTTTCAATTCATCTAATAATTCATTTACCAATGTTTCAATTTGCATGAATTGTCTTAATGTTGCAAAGGCAGAAAAGTATACAAAGAAAATTTTGGGAAACGTAATCATTAATGCTTTCTGTTTTCAGGTTCTGGAGTTAACGGAATGGGACCTTATGGACCAGGTATATTCTTTAAAAAATTTTGTTTTATTTCTTAAATAATAAATCTAAGGAGTATAATACATATTATCTGCATGTGTGAACCTCTAGGAGTGCATTAGCATTCTCTGTATAATAATGCCAAATCCTGCTAGAGTAAATGTTCTCAGATATCCGGTTTTCAGAGTATTGCTGTTTCACTTAAAAATATTTCGGATGCCAATTGTTGCCATTTTGCGCTTGATGGTTCTAAGGGGCTATAAAGACCCATTTTTATTTCAAGTACCGTGTGCACGAGGAACTCTCTCTACTTCTTCGATATGAGAAGCTTTCATACGAGTTGCCGGTGCTATGGCAATTTGGGATCCTGAAGCGAGCAATATGAATGTCCTTCCGTCTTCAGGCATTAAACGTGACTGTTTTGAGTGCACTATATAGTACTGCCACTTGTGAAACTAAACTAAACACATTTTAGCAGTACTTTATCCGACTAGCGAGATTTTTATAATCGGTAGTACAACGCTTAACGAAGCTTTTAAATATCCTTAGGTTTACTGTTTGAACTTAACACAAAATGTACAAAATGTCAGCAAAGCTTTATTTATTTATTTACCATCAGATGAGCAAAAGCATCGCCTTCAAGACACTCAGATTTTATGCTAAACTGGTGGAATCATTTACCAACTGTGCTGTTATATATTAAATTCCATGAATTTTTTGAATTTGAGAATTGTATAATAAAATTAAATATCAAGAAATAAATATATAAACACATAAAAAATGCAATAAATAAAAATTAAAAATTTAGAATTAGATAAAAGTCCAAATGCAATGCCGTTATACACTGACTACCAATAAGTATTAGGACAGCTGTGATAGAAAAGAAAAACTAACATTATTCTAAATCAATAGTTGATAGAGCCTCCACGAGAGGAAATTACAGCGTGGACCCTTCGGGGCATACTTTCCACAAGTCTTTGTATGACAGCTAGTGGTATTTTATTCCACTCGGCTTGGAGTTCGACTTGGACTCGGCTTGCCTAAGACATAGAAGTTCCTTCACCGATTTCGCACGGGTAATGCACCCCTGAATTCGACGATGCAACTCGGCCCAGAGTTTCTCGATAGGCTTCAGGTCTGGACTCTGGTCAGTATAGTCCATTCGATGAACTCCATTGGCACAATACCAAGCCTTGGTTAACGTCGAAACATGACAACTGGCATTGTCGTCCTGAAAGTAACAGGGGTCCAACCCGTAAAACTGCCACAACGTAGGAAGCACATTGTCATCCAAAATAGTGCAGTAGGCGTCGGAGTTGAGCTTACTATGAATGGGGACCAAGGGTCCCAGCCCATACTAGGAGTAACATCCCCAGACCATAATTCCACCTCCGCCGAACTTGACTGTTGGCACAATGCATTCTGGCAGGAAACGTTCTCCGGGTAGACCCCAGACCAAGACTCTGCCATCCGTGCGGTAAAGGGTGTACCTTGATTCGTCACTCCAAAGAACCCGTTTCCACTGATCTACGGTCCAATTTCGATGTGCTTTGAACCACATTAACCGAGCAACGCGGTTGGACTCTGCGATAAAAGGCTTATGGGCAGCAGCACGACTATGAAACCCAAGTAGATGTGCTTCCTTACGGATGGTATTCATTGAAACAATAACCCGGATGCCTGTTGAAACACCTCGCGGATGACGGCCATTGGTTGGGTGCGGTTTTTCCGAATTTCTCTGGACAGCACTCGTCGGTCTCTATCTCCCAGTTTCGTTAGTCTGCCGACTCAAGGCACATTCCGACAATCACCGCTCACATTCCACTTCTTAATCACATAGGCCACTGTCGATTTTGGGTACTTGAGAGCGCTAGATATGTCCATTAAGGATCGGCCACATTTGTGATACCCGATAATTATACCTTTCTCGAAATCAGAGAGCTCCGAACTGCGAGGCATCTTGCATGCGTCTAAAGCCGATGCTGTTTCCTAAACGATATATTACGGCGGTGTCCGTGACGTACCTTAGGACCGCAAAAATCGTCATTTGCATTGGTGTCCAAATACTTATTGGTAGTCAGTGTATATGAAGTCAATATAGTTATGAACTTTGAGAATTATGTAATAAAATGTTTTAAAAATTAAATATATAAATACATAATACCTAAATAAATATGTAAGTAAATGAAACATAAATACCACAAAATAAAGTACGAAAAAATCATTAAAAATTTTGAAAATGAACAAAAACATAATGTATGAGAAAATTAGGGGCTGAGAATGTAAGTTTTGTAAAGAGTTTAGAATAAGTGTATAGCTTTTGATTATGGAGAGTGAACAGAAAATTGAATAAAAGTTGATGAGAAATAATATTTGAATGAATTACGATGACTTCAATGAAATGCTCTTGGAAATTCTTGATGGAGTGTAATTCTTGAGTAAAGGTCCTGATTAATAATCTTGAGACTTTATTAATATATATAAGATTAATATATTAAGGATATGGAGTTAGAAAATATTCTTAAATTCTTGATTGAGCTTGGGAGATCTTGAAGATGCACTAAAATAAGGATAGTCTTGAGTGAAAGCATGGAAATATATTTTAAAAAAGTAATTAATTAAAATGATATAGCAAAATGGAAGGTGTATTAAGTGTGGTAAATGAACATAGAATAATATGATTTCAAATTCCTTTAAAATTATCGATGTTTGCGGAGATATAATTTATTAAATTTTGAAGATGATCTCTTAGAATAATACTTTTTAATAACTATTTAAACCATAACTGAGCAGAAGTTAAATTGTATGCTTTAAGGTGATAAACTGTAGTAAGGTTGCAGTGAAAGAGATAATAATCTATTGTACCTTCATTCCCACAGGTACAGATATTTGTATGGTGAAGTCCGAATCTACTAATGTATTCTGTAAATGGACCATAAGCTGTTAGGAAAAATGTAATTGAACGATTGATAGATTTTAATGGTCTGGAAGGATTTGAAAGTAAATGTTCTGTCGGCTGTTGCTTGTGTACAGGTTTGCTTCCATCAGTGCATTAATTCTGTTACTAATTTTGTTTTTGCTAATGATATTGGATATGGAATTGACTATTTAGAAAGGGAAGAATTGTTTGCTGCCTCTTTTGTTATTTTATCTGCGAGCTCGTTGCTACTAGTAGAGATGTGTACTTTAATCCATTTGAAATGGTGTCTATTATTGCTTTGAAATTTAGAGTGTAGAATAGGAATTTCGTACACAATAAGCGACCGATTGTTTCCAATTATGGCTTCAATACTAGACGCAATGTCTGATAGGATTAAGGACGCTATAGAAAGTTCTCTCGCGAAGTATATAGCTTCTTTAATTGCAAATTTTTCTGGCTGAAAAATTCAGTTGTTAATGTTTAAACGAATATGCCAGTTTTTAATATTTGAATTTTTTCGGAATGCGCAATGTGCACTATCGAAGCCTGCTACAAATTTTGAACCACATTCGAACCATATATGGTAAGTTAATACTTATGGAGTTCAGATTTTGCCAAAAGATAACTTGTGTAAAATTTTGTAGGATGCAACTCAAAGTTGTGTTTTTGATCTTCAAAGTCTGTGGGTTGATAATTAATATAGTTCTTAAACTTAATATGTTTCACAAATAATAATCAATCAACAAATGGACTGTATTCCTACACTTTTATTTTATTACACTTGTCAGCGATGCGAAATAATTGATACAAAATAAGCGAGCCATTCTACATGGCTGTCACAAACACAAATCTATCAATCAAATTATCTTGTTGCCACACATAAAGTTCAAAACTAAAAGAAGAAGAAAAAAAGGAATTTACACTGTTTGCAACAATAAAATGAAGCAAACGATACTCACATAAACATCCTGGTCCTCGTTGAAATCCCAGGGGATTTCAACAGTTGGAGCATTTTAAAACTTCTTAGTCTGTAATAAAGATAAACATAAGAAAAATAATACAAAATATTATATGCGAAGCAGTTCATAGATTTTTAGTTTGAATAGGAAGAGGACACAATTTCACGACTAGTCGTTTTTTGACACCATGACCAGTTTTAATACTAGCAACTCTGACTCTTTGATCTGAGCCCGGATGAACAGCAATTATTCTCCCTAACCTCCATTTAGGAGGCGGAAGGTTGTCTTCTTTGATGAGGACTAAGTCATTGACTTCTAAATTGTTTTGACATTTTTGTCATTTAGGTCTTTGTTGAAACTGAGACAGATATTCTCGAATCCATCTTTTCCAGAAGTGCTGAAATATAAACTGTCTCACATGCCATCTGTCAATGTGATTGAAGGAACTATAATTTAGGTCTGGTTCAGGTATGGCAGTTAAAGACGTTCCTATTAGGAAATGACCAGGTGTTAATGCAGTTAAATCATTTGGATCAGCCGAAGATAGACACAATGGCCTAGAGTTGAGACAAGCCTCAACCTGCGCTATCAAGGTCTGAAATTCCGGATAGATCAGCACAGTTTCACCAACAGTCCTTTTTAGATGTAATTTCATTGACTTTACTGCCGATTCCCATAGTCCACCAAAATGGGGAGATGATGGCGGGTTGAATATCCATTTTATTTCCTCTAAAGACAAAAATTTGTGAATTTCTTGATTTTGCTTACATTGCAAAAAATATTTTCTGATTTCTTTGTCTGCACCTTTAAAGTTAGTACCGCAGTCACTATATATCTCAAATGGTTTCCCTCTTCTTGCAATAAATCATTTCAATGCACTTAAAAATGCATTTCTTGACAAATCTTCCACCACTTCAAGATGTACTGCCTTGATTACAAAACAGACAAATAAGCATACGTAATATTTAAATGATTTTTGTCCACGTCCTGCACGATGTTTAATCATGAACGGTCCAGAAAAATCTATTCCAGTTCGATGAAATGGTCGCGATTGTGTTACTCTAGATTCCGGTAGATCAGCCATTATTTGACTTGCAGTTTTAGCTCTAATTTTACAACACGTGATACAAGATCTTACTGCTTTTCGGATAGCAGATCTAGCAGCTATGATCCAAAATTGCTGTCTAATTAAAGCTAGAAGAAGTTCCGGTGCTGCATGCAGATATTTGACATGAAAGTGTCTAATTATGATTTCTGTCAGATTGTGTTTTGAAGGTAATAAGATTGGATGTTTTTCATTTTCTGACAGTTGCGCATTTTTCAGTCTTCCTCCTACACGTAACACTTTGTTGTCATCTAAAATTGGACACAAGCTAAGGAGGTTGCTGTTTGTAGGTAAGTCCTTTCCCAACTCCAAACATTGAATTTCTTTAAAAAAGTGAAATCGCTGTATTATTCGGACAATACGGAAAGTTGCAGCTCGAATTTCATTACTAGATAAAAAAGACGTATTTCTTTCTAGATATGCTACTTTAAAATTCAATATGAATCTTAATATCCAAGCAAATATGCGTTGTAACTTTGGAAATGAAGATATATTTGATATAATAGCAAGTTCCTGTACAGGTTCAGAAACTACAAATGAGACTGTTTTACGTGCATCTGGTAATGCCTCTTCATCTATAAGAATATTTTTAGACAAGGCAATCTCACTGCACTTTAGCCAAGAACGACCATTCCACCACAATTGATGAGATAATAGTTCTGCAGGAAATAATCCACGTGAAGCACAATCAGCTGGATTTTCCTTTCCATCAACATGGCTCCAGTTCTCAGGTGGTAAGATGGATTGTATTTCAGAAACTCTATTGGATACGAATACTTGCCATTTTTTAGGATCTGACCTTAGCCATGACAACACGATTTGTGAATCACTCCAAGCTCGCACTAAATCAAAATTTATAACTAATGCAGCTTTTACAGACTGAATCAAGCGTGCCAATAACACTGCTGCACATAATTCCAGTCTTGGAATCGTAATAGATTTTAATGGTGCTACACGAGTTTTAGCTGTTACGAGTTTAACATTAATGTCAGAGTTATTACAAGTTTTGATATAAATAACTGCTGCATAAGCTCTTTCAGACGCATCACAAAATCCGTGAAGTTCACATCGAAAATAATCAGATAGCAGAATTTTCCTAGGTATATTTATAGAATTCAAAAGTTTAACTTCTCTACATAGATTTCTCCAATTTCGATCAATCTCTTCTGTTACAGGATCATCCCATGATAACTGTAATTTCCACAATTGCTGAAGGATCATTTTAGCGAGAATTACAAACGGAGCTATCCACCCCAATGGATCGAATAGTTTTGCTACGAATGACAAAATAATTCTTTTAGTCGGAACACTTTGATACTCTATTACACCGACATTACATTTGAATTCATCATTGTCCGGATGCCATTCCAATCCCAGAACTTTCAATGTTTTGTCTTCTATTACACGATGAATATTGTCACTATCTGTGTTTGTTAAGCCAGACGTTTTTAACAATGACGGTTCACTTGTCGACCATTTGTGAAGCTCAAAGCCACCACTTTTTAGCAGATGTTGCAATTCGTCTATCAATGCAATACCTTCCGAACTATCTTTTACACCAGTTAACATATCATCAACATAAAAATCTCTTAAAACTATATTCTTTGCCTTTGGAAAGTTCAATCCTTCATCAATCGCTAACTGACTCAAAACTTTGGTTGCAAGATATGGAGCAGCTGCAGTTCCATATGTAACTGTTTTCAAACGACAAACTTGTATTTGTTTATACGGGCTATCTCTCCATAATATTCTCTGAAAATCTCTGTCTTTTTCATGAACCTTTATCTGTCTGTACATCATTTTAATATCAGCGGTTATTGCAATGTTATGAAGTCTAAATCATAGTAAAATACAAATTAAGTCAGCTTGTATTTTTGGGCCTATCATTAGTGTATCATTTAAAGAAACACATGTGGTTGTTTTGGCGCTCGCATCGAAAACAACTCTCAATTTTGTTGTTAAGCTAGAGTCCTTCAACACGAAGTGATGTGGGATATAATAGTGTTTATTCTCTAATTCATAATCTGTGTCTGGCACTAAGTCTACGTGTTCTAGTGAAAAGTACTCTTTCATAAACTGAATATACTGGTTGTAAATTTCTTTCATAGATAACAGTCTCTTCTCCAAGTATTGAGATCTTCTGTACGCCATTTCACGGCAGTCACCTAGAATATCTCTATTATGTTTGAATGGTAATGCAACTGAATAACGACCTGATGTGTCTCTAAAATGCGAGTTTTTAAAATGTTTTTCACAAAGTTTTTCTTCATTTGTTAAAGGTTGTAGATTTGGAAACTTTTCTAACTCCCAGAAAGAATTTACTAACTCATCAGTGTTTGTATTCAAATGATTTACATATACTGGCTCAAAATTTGTAGATTCAAAATTTGTAGTACCCGAAATTATCCATTCCAACCTAGAATTTAGAGCAAATAGTAGATCAGGACCACGTTTGACAATTTCTCCCGTCATTAAATGCAGAAATACATTTACTCCAAATAAAATGTCAGCTGGTTGTGACTTGTAAATAATGGATCAGCTAATTGTAAATCACTGAAGTTATCGAAGATGATTGATGGCAAAGATACATAGGGAATGTTATCTGTCACCTTGTCCAGTACAAACGCTGATGTTGATACACGAATATCACTTTTAAAATGAGAAGTGAATACTAAATCGACTTCCCCATTACTTATAGTATTAAATTCTCCTAGACATGATACAGAAATGGAATTATCTTTCACTCGTAATCCTAATTTCTTCACACAATCCCTTGAAATAAATGATCTCTGAGATCCAGTGTCACATAAACATCTACACTTCACAAATTGTTGCTTAGAATTTTGAACTTTTATTAAAGCAGTACACAATAAAATGTGACTGGTTTGATTACCTTTTGCATTCGAATCATAATGAGAGGCACAAACTGTGGCTGAAACGTCCTTAGGACTCGTTAATTCATCTCTTTTAATGATAGATTGCGTAGGTGGAGATATACTGTTTAACTGAGTTTTATTCTTTGAATTATTTACAATGTGCAAAATACTGTGATGCTTCTTAAAGCAATGTTGACATGTATTTAAACTCTTGCATTTTTTGAGCAAGTGCATATTAGATAAAGAATTAAAACAGTAACGATTAGATTTTACAAAATCTATCCTTTGCTGAACCGATAAATTTAGAAATTTCGAACATTTGGCTAAACTCTGATCTTCTTTACAATAACCACAACCCAAAGTAGCAACCATAACACTATTCGTATTTTGAAACACAGATTTAGGTACCTTATTACTTGTTGATTTGCTATTTTGAAGTGTTCTTGCATAGTTTTTTAGGAATTCAATTAAAGTCGTAAGTTTTGGAATTTCATTAGATTTTAACTGACGTTCCCACCATAATTTTGTAGAAGGGTCTAATTTTTGCAAAATTAAATAAGTCATTAAAGTGTCACCAAAATTATCAATGGTTTGATTCAATACTTCTAAAGAACGAATTACTTCATTAATATTGTCAACTAAATTTAAAATAGCAAATGCTGATTCATTTTGAATAGTTGGTAAACTTAAAAAACGTTTAATATATGCAAAAATTTGTTCTTTCTTATTTGAATATCTTTCGTGTAACAGCTTCCATGCTATTTCAAAATTACAATCCGAAATCCAATGGTTTGAATAATGCGATATGCTTCATCTTTCAACGAAGCCTTCAAATACTGCAATTTTTTAGCATTAGATAAATTTGTATTATTTCTTACACAAGCAATGAAAAGATCTTTAAAAGCTATCCATTCTGTAATATTACCACCAAAAGTCGGTAATGTTAACTTGGGTAATTTAATATTGTCAAGGACCTGTTCTGAAATTACACTATTAGAATTATTTTTACTATTTTGATTTTTTAATATTTTTTCACCTTTAAAATTCCACAAATAAAATTTATCTGTGTATTCCTGAACATTATCTATTTCGTTTTCTAATTCTTTAGTATCTGTAATTAAACGTTTGATTTCAGAATCAAGCTTCTTTAACTCAATTTCTTTTTGTGTCAATAATTCGACACATTCCTCTAGTTCTATTAAATTAATTTCATCTGCAGTTAAAATAGTTTCAATTTTCTTTACATAATTAGAAACACTCCTGCGTAAGACCGCTCTTTTTGTTTTAAAAGTTATAAGTTCACTCATAATTGATCAATTCAGAAACAGAAATTGTTCTTAAATCACATAACACTATTATTAAAATGAAATCGAATTCTATGCTGTATTACAACATTGATCTTAAAATTTAACAACAAATTAAACGAATTTTTGTTCAAAATCCACTTACCTCACAAAGTGGATAATTTTCACCAACCATATGCATATATGCGTTGTTAGAATACATTTAGAACAGTCACTATCTTCACTAGCTCTCCGTCTAGACTTTTGACCAACACTAAATGTTCTTAAACTTAATATGTTTCACAAACAATAATCAATCAACAAATGGACTGTATTCCTACACTTTTATTTTATTACACTTGTCAGCGATGCGAAATAATTGATACAAAATAAGCGAGCCATTCTACATGGCTGTCACAAACACAATTCTATCAATCAAATTATCTTGTTGCCACACATAAAGTTCAAAACTAAAAGAAGAAAAACAAAAGGAATTTACGCTGTTTGCAACAATAAAATGAAGCAAACGATACTCACATAAACAAATATTATTAATAATGCTTTGGATTCATAGTCTTGATATTCTTACTTTATTTGCTCATTTTATTAGAGATACAGATGCTGGATAGGTCCCGGTTATTATTTGTAGTGCACTAGTTGGAGTAGTTCTATATGCTTTTCCTAGAGAGGGGATAAAAATGTTCTTTGGATTGAGAGTAAATGTTTTTGAGTACGGGAGTTCAAGGTTAAAGCCCAGGCGGAAGCTTCGTATAGTAGTAGCTTTTCAATAATTCTTATGTACCATATTACTCTAATTTTGAGGAAATGCCCCAAGTGCTTGCTGTTACAGATCGAAGAGAATTGTGAAGGATTTTTGAGATATAGCATATGGTAATGCCAGTATTGCCGAGTATCTATTACTTTTCCCAGATATGTAATGATCTTGTCAATTTTTATTTTTTGCTGGTTGTGCATTAGCACTGAAGGCGTAATGAGTACGTTTCCTCAAGCACAGAATTAAAGAATCATAAGTCAAAAGATTAACTACGAAATCTTTATTTTATAAAATAGGATAATTTTGCTTAACTTAACAAAAAGTAATAATGTTCAAGGACATTAAAATTGAAGCATTCAAAAGAATAACTTACATAGAATCATCATCACTACTAAATATCATCAGGCTTACCTATGTTATGCAATAAGAAAAATAAACAGGAACATACTTTGCCATCGTACCTGAAAGAAAAGAAAGTACTACTGGATTAGACCTTTGCCCAGGTACAAGTAGCTAGGGTGAAAATCAAATATACTGCATTGCACCCGAGTTTTACTTTCTCTCGCCAATATATACCTCGGCGCACGTTCGTTTCGTATGCCTTTCGAGTTTCATTATGCAAAATACCTAAATTTATGCTAACATTGCCCCTGTTTTGCTAATGAAACTCATACCAATTGTAATTCATTCCTTCAAAACTGAAATTTAGCTTTAGGAATTGGTTTAGTCATAATATCAGCAACCATTTGCTCTGTTGAAAGATAAGCAAGTTTTACTATTCCTTTGTTATTCAAGTCGCGTATATGATGAACTTTTGTATCAATATATTTTGTGCATGAACTGAATTTTTCAGATTCTACAAGTCTTATAGTAGACTGATTATCTTCAAATACCTTTATCGGTAGAGTTTGGGGTAGATTGAAATCTTCTGTTAATTTTAATAGCCATAATAGTTCTTGCGTAGCTTGCGATAGTCCAACATATTCCGCTTCTGCTGAGGATAAAGAAACACAAGTTTGTTTTTTTGAAAACCATGAAATACAGTTCCTTCCTAATAAAACAACACTTCCTGATGTAGATTTTCTATCTTCAATATCTTGTCCCCAATCAGCATCTGAATAAACTGTAATATTAGGTTCTTCACTCGACGAAATTTGTAAGGATAGGTTCTTTGTCGTATTTAAGTATCTAATGATTCTTTTAACAGCATTCCAGTCTTTTTGACGTGGATTATTACACCTTCTGCTGAGTATGTGAGTCGAAGCTGTGATATCTGGTCTTGTGATAGACGATATATACAAAAGACTTCCAATAGCTTGGCGAAATTTATCATTTGAAGTTAGGAGATTTTTTTCCTTGTTTAGGTTATAATAGTTCGTTTCCATTGGTGTGCTAGCGTGTTTCGCTTCTTCAAGTTGAAATTGCTTGACAAGTTTCATTTATTTTATTTTTCTGTGATAAGAGATAACTTCCATCTTCCTTGCGATTTATTTCCATGCCTAAGAAATATTTAGCTTCACCAAGATGCGTTATTTGGTAACGTTTCTTTAAATCATTAATTGTTTGAAGAATTAGTCCTCCTTCTGTAGAACTTATTAGGATGTCATCAACATACACTATTAAATTAATTCTTTTATCACGAACCACTTTTGTGAAAAGACACGGATCTGCTTTGTTTTGACTGAACCGCAGATTCTTCAGTGTATTTTCAATTTCTGCATTCCAGCACCTAGCTGCTTGTTTGAGACCATAAATCGACTTCTGTAATTTACAAACTTTATCTCTTTCTTCCGGAACCACGAATCCTTCTGGTTGTTCCATATATATTTCTTCATTGAAGTTGCCGTACAAAAAAGCTGTTTTAACATCTAGTTGATGTACCTTGGCATTATTATACGCTGCCCATTCTAAGAAAACTCTTATCGTAGTGTGCTTCACTACTGGTGAAAAAGTTTCATAATAATCACTGCCGTATTTTTGAGTAAATCCTTTGGCTACTAAGCGTGCTTTGTATTTTATATTTTTACCAGTTTCATCATATTTTGTCTTAAACACCCATTTGCTGCCTACTGCATGTTTTCCTTGTGGTAATTCTGTAAGTTTATAGGTTTCATTTTCTTTTAGAGAATGTATTTCTTCTTGCATAGCCTTGATCCAAGCTTCTTGTTCACGTTTGGGTAAATTTAGAATTTCTTCAAAGCTTTCTGGATCTTTAATTTTAAGTGAGATTGATTCTTCGTCTTCTGCTTTATAAGAGAATCTTTCCGGTGGGACCCCTTTGGTTGATCTGCTAGAAACCCTTCTTTCTACATTTTCTTCACATTTAATTAACTCTTCGGAACATTTTGAATCTTCTGTAAAATCATCGCCAAGAGATGTTTCTTCATTATTTTCTTCATCTTCTTACGAGTTATTGAAGTGAATTAATTCTAAATCTTCAGCATTATTTTCTGCAAGTTTGTCAGGTAAAGACGCGTTTTCTGAAAATTTAACAGTTCTACTTATTATTATTTTTCTTCCACCTACATAAATCCTGTATCCCTTACTTCGTAAATCGTATCCTACGGATATTCCTTCTTCGGCTCTGTTGTCGAATTTACGCCGTTTTTGTTTGTTCACATAATAAAATACTGTACAGCCAAATACTTGTAAGTGACATAAGTTTGGTTTTCTACCATTCCACAATTCATATGGTGTTCTGTCTGTGGCTTTAGTTGGTAACCTATTTTGAAGATATGCAGCAGTAGCTGCTGCTTCAGCCCAGAATCCTTTCGGTAATTTAGAGTTTATTAGCATAGCTTTTGTCATTTCTGTTAAGGAGCGATTTTTCCTTCTGCGACGCCGTTCTGTGCCGGACAATAAGGAACCGAAGTTTGGTGAAAAATGCCGAGTTTCTTTAAATAATTTTCAGTACTTTCGTTACAGTATTCTGTACCGTAGCCGGATCTGAGAACCTTTATTTTCTTTCTAAATTTATTTGTTGTCGATGCAACATACTGTTTAAGTTTGTCGAATACTTCATCTTTTGAAGTAATAAAATAAATTTGAGTATAACGCGAATAGTCATCAATGAAAGTTACGAAATATCTTTTCCCTCCTAAGCTGTTGACTTCAATTGGCCCACACACATCTGTGTGCACTAAATCCAGTGGATTTTTAGATCTAAAACTAGTTTTGGGATAAGGTGTTCCAGTTAGTTTCGCTTTTACACAAGTAGAACATTCCACACTATGAGTGCATTTGCCAAGTTTAATGCCGTCTGCCAAATCATTTTTCTCAAGTGTTTTTATGGCATTTATATTTCTGTGGCCTAATCTTTGATGCCATTTTAGTATACAGTTCGTATTTGAACATGAAACATTATTAGCTAAGTATGCTTTCTCATCAATTGGGTTTACGATCAATTTATATAAACCTTGCTGAGCGTTGCCGTCAGCTACGAATATATTGTTACGCTTTATGTAACACTTATTACTATCAAATGTAACAATGCAACCTTTATTGGTAACAGATTGAGCAGAAAGTAAATTACTATCTAAACCTGGTACATACAATGCATTTTCCAATTTTATTTGTGTAACCTGACCCTTTAAGTTTTGAACTATAAAATAGCCTTCACCAATACCATAAGAATTTAATTTAGCACCATTGGCTACAGTTACTATTTGTTTATTAGAGCCATTTAACTGAGAGAAAAATTTCTTATCACTCGTCATATGAGTGGAGGCTCCTGAGTCGATAACCCATTCTTGCGTTTGCGTGTTTTCATGTTTATTTTCCACTTTTAGAACTTGATTAAACTGAATCTGCGAATTTTCAGTTTCAATACTTTTAAGATACTTATTTTCTTTAAGTTTCGTTATGTTTTCTACACTTTGTGTATTTGCTATTTGGCATGCATTACTTTTATAATTTTGAGAATAATTTCTTACTTTACTATTATTTACATTTGTTTTCGGGGAAGTTCTAGCGTTGCGTTTTAAATGAAAAGAGTCATTTATCGTATGGTTATTTCTCTTACAATAAGTAGAAAATTGTGTAACATACTTTGGTTTATTTTCGATTTTACTTTTTAAAGCAACTGAATCGTACTTTTGAACTTTCTTAGTTTCCACACGTCTACAATACTCATCTATTAGTTTGTTTTTAACATATTCTAGCGACAATTCAGCTTCCGATTTACTTTCTGTTGCAGTTATTAAGGAGTTGTATGAATTTGGTAAAGAACATAGTAGTATTGCTATTAAGTTATTGTCTTTAATTTCTTCACCTATACTGCGCAGCTTTTCAGCCAACTCTAGTACTCCTTTGATATGTTCCTGCATTTTAGAACTTTCATTATATCTAATGGAATATAGTTTTCTAAGAAGAAATAACTTATTTGTTAAATTTACACGTTCATGGACACATTTTAACTTCTGCCAAACTTCTTTTGCAGATTTACTATGTAAAACATGGATAATTTGCGAATCCGAAATGTTTAGACATATTAAAGCTTTAGCTTTACGATCATTCTTTAACCAAATATCAGTATCAGTTTCCGGTTTTTCTTCGAATACAACATCATCTAAACCTTCTTTTATTAGAAGTTGTTTTATTTTAAATTTCCACACTGAACAATTTTCATCTGTTAATTTTTCTATACAAATTGATTCTTTTAGAATAGACATTATTACTTGTTACGATTATTCTTTTAAACTTTGTAACTAGTATTTTCAACAAAGAGTTTTTAACACTTTATGCCCCTGGAATCTTACAACATTACAAAATTTCAATTTCTTAGTCTCATAATCTTTTGTTGGTTGTGCATTAGCACTGAAGGCGTAATGAGTACGTTTCCTCAAGCACAGAATTAAAGAATCATAAGTCAAAAGATTAACTACGAAATCTTTATTTTATAAAATAGGATAATTTTTCTTAACTTAAGCATAACAAAAAGTAATAATGTTCAAGGACATTAAAATTGAAGCATTCAAAAGAATAACTTACATAGAATCATCATCACTACTAAATATCATCAGGCTTACCTATATTATACAATAAGAAAAATAAACAGGAACATACTTTGCCATCGAACCTGAAAGAAAAGAAAGTACTACTGGATTAGACCTTTGGCCAGGTACAAGTAGCTAGGGTGAAAATCAAATATAGTGCATTGCACCCGAGTTTTACTTTCTCTCGCCATATACCTTGGCGCACGTTTGTTTCGTATGCCTTTCGAGTTTCATTATGCAAAATACCTAAATTTATGCTAACATTTTTTGAGAAATTCTGATTATTAGTTTTTCTTACGTTATTCATGAAGGTATCTCTTTTTTGGTATATATAATGCTTTACATTTTGTAGTTGAAATTTAAGATGAAATTTATCTTCCCAATGGCGAAAAAATTTTAAAGAATATTTGGAGATAATTTCTATTGATTTCCGGCTACCTTCGTTCACAATAAGAAGAGAATCATGTTCATATGCTTGGATATGGGTATGGTTTATATTGTCAGATAGTTTTAATACTTCGTTTAAAATAAGATTACAAAATGAAGGGA
Source organism: Stegodyphus dumicola (assembly GCF_044657685.1). Classification (NCBI taxonomy): domain Eukaryota; kingdom Metazoa; phylum Arthropoda; class Arachnida; order Araneae; family Eresidae; genus Stegodyphus; species Stegodyphus dumicola. The sequence goes on along the minus strand of NC_140779.1, from coordinate 27,756,143 downwards.
TTAAGCAAGAGTCTTTAGAATATCTTTAAGACATCTTGCATTTTTGTAAAGCATGATCTGTTCATTTATTTCGTATCAATCGATAGTGACTTTCATGCTTGATTTTATTTATATTTAGATGATATTTGTCAGCAAAGATTGTAAGTTCGCTTTTTCCAAGTAGTATATGATTTCATTCTGAACTTATTAAATAAGATGGCTTCATATCCATACAGAAAGTACATTTCCAAAGCTTTGGCTCAAATTTCGAACTGCGCAACTACCTGAGGTTAGTAAATCGCTAATGCTAGAAAAATAGCTTCGTAGAGTTGGGTGAGAGAATGAAGTACCGCGAGGAAATATGAGAAAAACGGTATATCTGAATAATTCATAATTCTTCCGGAGATATTCGTAATACCTACAAATTACCTTCAACGCTCAGAAATGGACAAATAGGAGTATAAATCCAAATCAGAAAAACATGTTTCAATTAATAGTAGTATCTACCTGTGTATCGTTACGAATGCAGAAGATTATAATTGCAACATTTCCGCGAATGCAATCATTAAAAAATTCTGTTTTCAGTTCAAGACGGTTTTGGAATCCAAACAATTCATGGACAAAAACTAGGCATATTCTCTTAAAAAAAGTTTCAATTCATCTAATAATTCATTTAGCAATGTTTCAATTTGCATGAATTGTCTTAATCTTGCAAAGGCATAAATGTATACAAAGAAAATTTTGGGAAATGTAATCATTAATGCTTTCTGTTTTCAGGTCCTGGAGTTTACGGAATGGGCCCTTATGGACCAGGTATATTCTTTGCAAAATATTGTTTTATTTCTTAAATAATAAATCCATGGAGTATAATACATATTATCTGCATGTGTGAACCCCTAGGAGTGCATTCGTATACTCTGTATATTGATGCCAAATCCTGCTAGAATAAATGTTCTCAGATATGCGGTTTTCAGTGTATTGCTATTTCAGTTAAAAATATTTCGGATGCCAATTGTTGCCATTTTGGGCTTGATGATTCTACGGGGCTATAAAGACCCATTTTTATTTCAAGTACCATGTGCACGAGGAACTGTCTCTACTTCTTCGATATGAGAAGCTTTCATGCGTGTTGCCGGTGCTATGACCATTTGGAATACTGAAACGAACAATATGAATGTCATTCCGTCTTCAGGCATATACCGTGACTGTTTTGTGTGCACTATATAGTACTACCACTTGTGAAACTAAATTAAACAATTTTTAGCAGTAATTTATCCGACTAGCGAGATTTTTATAATCGGTAGTACAACGTTTAGCGAAGCTTTTAAATAGCCTTAGGTTTACAGTTTGAACTTAACAAAATGTACAAAATGTCAGCAAAGCTTTATTTATTTATGTACCATCAGATGAGCAACAGCACCGCCTTCAACACATTCAGCTTTTATGCTAAACTGGTGGAATCATTTATTAACTGTGCTGTTATATATTAAATTCAATGAAGTTTTTGAACTTTGAGAATTGTATAATAAAATTCAATATCAAGAAATAAATTTATAAGCACATAAATATGCAATAAATAAAAATTAAAAATTTAGAATTAGATAAAAGTCCAAATCCAATGCCGTTATAGATAGACTACCAATAGGTATTTGGACACCTGTGATAGAAAAGAAAAACTAACATTATTCTAAATCAATAGTTGGTAGAGCTTCCACGAGAGGTAATTAGAGCATGGACCCTTCGGAGCATACTTTCCACAAGTCTTTGTATGACAGCTAGTGATATTTTATTCCACTCGGCTTGAAGTTCGACTTGGACTCGGCTTGGCTAAGACATAGATGTTCCTTCACCGATTTCGCACGGGTAGTGCACCCCTGAATTCGGCAATGCAACTCGTCACAGAGTTTCTCGATAGGCTTCAGGTCTGGAGTCTGGTTAGACTAGTCCATTCGATGAACTCCATTGGCAAAATACCAAGCCTTGGTTAACGTCGAAACATGACAACTGGCAGTGTCGTCCTGAAAGTAACAGGGGTCCAACCCGTAAAATTGCCACAACGTAGGAAGCACATTGTCATACATAATAGTGCAGTAGATATCGAAGTTCAGCTTAAAGGAATGGGGACAAAGGGTCCCAGCCCATACTAAGAGAAACATCCCCAGACCATCCTTCCACCTCCGCCGAACTTGACTGTTGGCACAATGCATTCTGGCAGGAAACAGCGCGGTTGTATTCTGCGATAAAAGGCTTATGGGCAGCAGCACGACTATGAAAACCAAGTAGATGTGCTTCCTTACGGATGGTATTCATTGAAACAATACTCCCGGATGCCTGTTGAAACACCTCGCGGATGAGGGCCATTGGATGGGTGCGGTTCTTCCTAATTTCTCTGGACAGCATTCGTCGTCTCTATCTCCCAGTTTCGTTAGTCTGCCGACTCGGGGCACATTCCGACAATCACCGCTCACCTTCCACTTCTTAATCACATGGGCCACTGTCGATTTTGGGTACTTCAGATCGCTAGATATGTCCCTTAAGGATCGGCCACATTTGTGATACCCGATAATTATACCTTTCTCGAAATCACAGAGCTCTGAACTGCGAGGCATCTTGCATGCGACTAAAGCCGATGCTGTTTCCTATACGATATATAACGGCGGAGTCCGTGATGTATCTTAGGACCGCAAAAATCGTCATTTGCATAGGTTTCGAAATACTTATTGGTAGTCAGTGTATATGAAGTCAATATAGTTATGAACTTTGAGAATTATGTAATAAAATTTTTAAAAAACTAAATATATAAATACATAAAACCTAAATAAATATGTAAGTAAATGAAACATAAATACCACGAAATAAAGTACGAAAAAATCATTACAAATTTTGAAAATGAACAAGCAACATGATGTATGAGAAAAGTAGGGGCTGAGAATGTAAGTTTTGTAAAGAGTTTAGAATAAGTGTATAGCTTTTGATTATGGAGTGTGAACAGAAAATTGAATAAAAGTTGATGAGAAATAATATTTGAATGAATTACGATGACTTTAATGAAAAGGTCTTGGAAATTCTTGAGTAAAGGTACTGACTAACAGTCTTGAGACTTTATTAATATGTTTAAGATTAATATATTAAGGATATGGAGTTAGAAAATATTCTTAAATTCTTGATTGAGCTTGGGAGATCTTTAATATGCACTAAAATAAGGATAGTCTTGAGTGAGAGCATGGAAATATATTTTAAAAAAGTAATTAATTAAAATGAAATAGCAAAATGGAGGGTGTATTAAGTGAGGTAAATGAACATAGAATAATATGATTTCAAGTTCCTTTAAAATTATCGATGTTTGCGGAGATATAATTTATTAAATTTTGGAGATGATCTCTTAGAATAATACTTTTTAATAACTATTCAAACCATAACTGAGCAGAAGTTAAATTGTATGATTTAAGGTGATAATCTTTAGTAAGTTTGCAGTGAAAGATATAATGATCTATTGTACCTTCATTGCCACAGGTACAGATGTTTGTATGGTGAAGTAGGTATCTATTAATGTATTCTGTAAATGGACTATAAGATGTTAGGAAAAATGTAATTGAACGATTGATAGATTTTAATGGTCTGGAAGGATTTGAAAGTAAAAGTTCTGTCGGCTGTTGCTTGAGTACAGGTTTGCTTCCATCAGTGCATTAATTCTGTTACTATATTTGGTTTTGCTAATGATATTGGGTATACTATTGACTATATTGAAAGGAAAGAATTGTTTGCTGCCTCTTTTGTTATTTTATCTGCGACCACGTTGCTAATAGTAGACATGTGTACTTTAATCCATTTGAAATGCGGTATATTATTCTTTTGAAATTTAGAGTGTAGAGTAGGAATTTCTTGCACAATAGGTGATAGATTGTGTCCAATTTTGACTTCAATACCGGACGCACTGTCTGATAGGATTAAGGATGCTATGGAAATTTCTTTCGCGAAGCATATGGCTTCTTTAATTACAAAATTTTCTCGCTGAAAATTTCAGTTGTTAATGTTTAAACGATATTCAAATTTTTAATTTTTTAATTTTTTCGGAATCCGCAATGTGCACTATCGACGTATGCTAGAGATTTTGAACCATATTCGGTAATTTAATATATATGGTCATTTAATATTTATGGAGTTCATATTTTGCCAAAACATATTTTGTGTAAAATTTGTAGGATGCAACTCAAAATTGTGTTTTTGATCTTTAAAGTCTATGTGTTGATAATTAATATTATTAATAATGCTTTGGATTTATAGTCTTGATATTCTTACTTTATTTGCTCCTTTTATTAGAGATACAGATGCCGGAAGGTTCCCGGTTATTATTTGAAAGTTCTATATGGCTTTCCTTGAGATGGGAGAAAAGTTCTTTGGATTGAGAGTAAATGTTTTTGAGTACGGGAGTTCAAAGTTAAAGCCCAGGCTGAAGCTTCGTATAGTAGTAGCTTTTCAATAATTCTTATCTACCCTATCACTCTAATTTTGAGGAAATGCCCCAAATGCTTGCTTTTACAGATCGAAGAGAATTGTGAAGGATTTTTGAGAAAAGAATATGGTAATGCCAGGGTAGCCGAGTATCTATTACGTTTCCCAGATATGTAATGCTCTTGTCAATTTTGATTTTTTCTGGAGAAATTCTGATTATTGATTTTGTTAGGTTATTGATGGAGGTATCTCTTTTTCGGGATATATAATGCTTTACATTTTGTAGTTGAAATTTAAGATGAAATTTATCTTCCCAATGGCGAAAAAAATTTAAAGAATATTTGGAGTTAATTTCTATTGATTTCCGGCTACTTGCGTTCACAATGAGAAGAAAATCATGTTCATATGCTTGGATATGTGTATGTTTAATATTGTCAGATAGTTTTAATATTTTGTTTAATATAAGATTCCAAAATGAAGGGCTTAAGCAAGAGCCTTTCAGACAACTTTAAGATTTCTTGCATTTTTTGTAAAGCATGATTTGTTTATTTATTTGGTAGAAATCCATAGTGACTTTCATGCTTGATTTTATTTATATTTAGATGATATTTGTCAGCAAGGATTGCAAGTTCGCTTCTTCTAAGTAGTATATAATTTCACTCTGAACTTATTAATAAAATGGCTTGCTATCCATAGAGAAAGTACATGGCGAAAGCTTTGGCTCAATTTTTGAACTGCGCAATTACTTGTGGTTAATTTTTGGTTATAAATCGTTAATCGTTAGGAAAATAGGTTCGTAGATTTGGGTGTGAGAATCAAGTACCGCGAGAAAATGTGAGAAAATGGTGTATCTGAATGATTTATAATTCTTTCGGAGATATTCGTAATACATACAAATTGCCTTCAACGCTCAAAAATGGACAAATAGGAGTATAAATCCAAACCAGTGAAAGATATTTTAATTAATACTAGTATCTACCTTTCTAACATTATGAATGCAGAAGATTATAAATGCAACATTTCCGAGAATGTAATCATTAAAAATTTCTGTTTTCAGTTCAAGAAGGTTTTGGAATCAAAAAAATTCATGGACAAAACCTAGGAATATTCTCTTGAAAAGATGTTTTAATTCATCTAATAATTCATTTACCAATGTTTCAATTTGCATGAATTGTCTTAATGTTGCAAAGACAGAAAAGTATGCATACATAATTTTGCGAAATGTAATCATTAAGGCTTTCTGTTTTCAGGTGCTGGAGTTAACGGAATAGGCCCTTATGGACCAGGTATATTCTTTACAAAATATTTTTTTATTTCTTAAATAATAAATCTATGGAGCATAATAAATTGTTCTGCATGTGTGAATCTCTAGGAGTCCATTCCTATCCTCTGTATACTGATGCTAAATCCTGCTATAGTAAATTTTCTCAGATATGCGGTTTTCGGAGCATTTCTGATTCACTTAACAATATTTCGGATGCCAATGTTGCCATTTTGCGCTTGATGGTTCTGCGGTGGTATAAGGACACATTTTTATTTAGACTACCATGTACGCGAGGAACAGACTCTTATTCTTCTACAAGAGTCAAAGAGGAATTTCGTCATGAGAGCTATAGGCTGGCATCATCAATGTTGCAAAGGCAAAAAAGTATACATACAAAATTTTGGGAAATGTAATCATTTATGCTTTCTGTTTTCAGGTCCTGGAGTTAACGGAATAGGCCCTTATGGACCAGGTATATTCTTTAGAAAATTTTGTTCTATTTCTTAAATAATAAATCTATGGAGTATAATAAATATTATCTGCATGTGTGAACCTCTAGGAGTGCATTCGTATCCTTCTCCTGTAGTGACTACAAAGACGGATAGCACCTCCAAAAGGGCATTCGAGGATGAAATGGAAGTGTGTTTCTCCCCACCCTTTTCTAGTTTAAAATTAAATGTCTGAGCTTGGTGATTGAATTTGCTACCAGTTGCACCTCGATTCTGGGATGCTACCGCCAAATGTTCGGGTGCCATACGAGAATTAAGTCTATTCGCCGTTCCTGCCTCTCTTTGTCGAAATCTGTGATCTGATCTGCCCTGCTCGTTATTAGTCCTGCCATTTACATAACAATTTCTGCTTATGTGTCCTACCCGGTTACAACGGAAACATCTAGGCTGTAAGGATCTCGACCGAGGATTATGCACCATCAAAGATTGCATTTGGCTCTGCAAATATTCATCATCTGTGTCAACTGGGTTAAGTTCTGTTGTTGCAATCTAATAGCCTCTATGAGCTATACATTTTCACCTGAAACACAAAGAGTGTCCTTGGAATTTACCGTACCCGTAGTATGGACCGCCTTAATTTCAGATGACTGAAAATCTGTCTCAGCATGGATTTTTATCCACATCTCTTCCTCCAAAACTGCGTGGTTTTTCGCTGCTACAAATGATTTATGATTATGGGGCAAGAGCAGACGTCTAAGGTGCAAGTGCAATCCTTCTAGAAAAACAGATAATAGCAATTCCTGTCTCTGAGTCTCTGCTGCAGGATCGCCCATCCTTTCTACTGGCACTGTTTTATAAGATAAAGCCTCGATACGCGCAGCGAATTGTCTGACTGACTCCCGCGGCTTTTGAAATGCCTGTATAAGGGAGCGAATATGGGAATGTAGACTTTCAACTGTTGTAAACCTGTCCTTCAAGGCACCTACCAAGTAGGAAAAACCAGCTTAGCTCCTCAAACGCGGAATATTCCTAACAAATTCCGCGGCTTCCCCCCCCCAAGTTTAACCCGAATTACCGTAACTTTATCTGACTTTGTCCATCCTACATGTGATGCTATCAGTTCGAGTTTATCTAAAAAATCAGCTAGGCTAATGCTATTTTCTCCCCCCGTAAAAATAGGAACTGACTCCAGTGGGTCCAAGCCAAAAACTGAAGTACCACTTACGCCCGGGGCTGTCTCTTCCAACATCTCTACTGATGGGTCAGGCTGTCTCGCAGAGCGTCACGTTTTCTTCGACATATCGCCCTCTAATAGTTTTGAATCATTCAAACAAGTTTCCAAATTGTCAAGCTAATTTAATCAGCTGCCAGTTACGCGCAAAATTTAAAAAAAAACCTCCACTCATTGACAACTCCGGTACTTTTACAGAAAACATAAGTATCGATCATTACATCTAAAAAACATACTGAGTATTTCGAAAGCCTCAAAATTTGAAATTCACAAACCTTCTTAAAACATAATACTTTTGTATTAGTAACAACCTAACATGCACAGTATGAAATCATCGAATCACACCTACTAAAACACTATCTTTTTAGTTAATTTTATACCAAAACAATTTCCCTAAACTTAAATTCAATTCTTAAATTAAATGAGAAAATGAATATCCTGCCTTAGCCAGTAAGCAAACATAATTCAAATCAACACCTTAATTAGTCCTCACACATAAAATTTAACACATTCTTAAAACAGTAAGTTATACAAAATAAATAAATTCAAAAATCAGTTACTGATTCGATCCTTCACTAAGCAGAGGTCACGGCACCAATGTTAAATAGCTACTGCACCAATGTTCTGTTTCTTTACTTTGCCGAAAAATCATGGGCACCAATGCAGTGTTACTACTTCCTCTTAGGGAGTAAACTAAATGCAGAAACAGACAGGTGTAACCGTAATTAACTAAATATCAACTGAGAAACTAAACTCTTAAGAGTTTGCTAATTACCACAGTTTTAGTGATCGTATAAGTGAATTTTTAATGCATTGCGTTGTGAAAATGCATCCGGGACCGCGCCGTGAGAGGATCGAATAAACAACATGTAAAATCAATAAATATATAAGAAAAACACATAAAAGATAAAAAGAACCATAAGTAATAGGTTTCCAGATTAAATACCAGCTTATTCAAATTCCCACAATTAAAATTAAATTTAATTAAATTCACAATTAAAATTAAATCTTATCCTAATCAGAGAGTCAAATTTCTTATTTTTGTTACAGTTTCAATTTGCTTATTCTAGACACAAATTCTTCAGTTTGTGATTTACCTTTGTAACATTTAAATTCATGATTTGCAAATCTATTACATGACTCTTTTACTTTAATGGGTACCCGTGCTATAATTTCTAAGAGGTTAAAAAAATATTATTTGCAATTCACATCTGTTCTAAGGAAGATTACACAAACAACTTAAATTATTACATCCTAATTCATATAAAGACCTTAAGGTTTGTCTCGGTAAATTAAGAAGGGGAAAGGGAAACAATTGAAAGCCTAAGAATTAATTTAAGATTCGACGTTGTTTTTACATTCCAAGGAAGTTGTTGAAACCTTACTTAAAGTTCGAACACAAAAAAATAAAACTTATCTTGGATGGACGTCTTGAAGTGAAGGACTCGTATCCTAATAAGCGTTGACGTCGGGGGCGCTGATTTTACGGTTACAAATGGAAGTTTCAGAGGACATCGTCCAGTCCTGGCACTATTGGCGAAACACACACGGCAGGTAACTGGTTTTCATAACGACGAAGCAATTTTCACTCTGGAAAACAGAAACAGGAGCACTGCTGCCCAGCACGTCTGTCCGCCTGGTCTTGAAAGTCTTAAGTCACTCGCCCGGGTTTAATTTCGCCTTTTAACCAGAACGCAGCAGGGGAGCATATTTGCAGCTCTCGGCCGGAAACGTCTGTCTAGGCAATTACAGCTCGTCTTCTCTCGCTCATCCCAAGAGCAAGCTCGAAGTTACAATCTTAGCCCAAAAGTAAGTAAGTCCACCCGGTAAGTGATTCCAAGAGTAAGTGAGTAAAGTCTCTCGCCTCTTAGTCAAAACGCGGCCGGGGAGTATCTCTCTTCGTAAATTAATCGTTTCTAACGCTTAATCCTAGAGCAAGTTTCAAGAGTAACATCCATACAGTAAGTCTCCCACGAAAAAAAAAAGGCTTTCCAACTCGAATTGTCTTCCTCTCCTTCACAAACGCGGGCTACCACGATGGCTTCAATTATCGCCCCCTTAATTTGGGCAAAATTTGCGTTTTCAACCCCTGAATGCGGAAATAAGGGTGATCGCGCATGCGCGCCCTTCTTCACTTAGACAACAAATGGACCCTTAATCGCCAAAACCTGAATGATTTACATCGAAAGTTATGTGGCAACCTCTGACCCTTCTGTCACGTACGTCCTGTCCTAAGGTCAACTGCACAATGAAATTTCTTCTAGAACATTCTAAAAGGCAAAGCGCACGAAATCATGACTTAGCAAAATTGCCTCCCTTTCCCTGCTTCTTTTCACAATGAATCAAAGCTTGTATAAAAGTTGCAAAAAAAAAATATATAATATTCTTTTAAACTAAATAATATTCCCAGAAGCATCTGTTTTGCCCCAAAATTAAAGCATTAAAATAAATAATTCAGAATCAAATAAAATTATAATTTCCATAAATCAGAAAATCATTCACCTAGTTTTTATAACGCGATCAGAACATTCTCTACACAACAATGCTTTGGATTCATAGTCTTGATATTCTTACTTTATTTGCTCCTTTTATTAGAGATACAGATGCTGGAAGGGTCCTGGTTATTATTTGTAAGTTCTATATGCCTTTCCTAGAGAGGGGAGAAAAGTTCTTTGGATTGAGAGTAAAAGTTTTTGAGTACGGGAGTTCAAGGTTAAAGCCCAGGCGGAAGCTTCGTATAGTAGTAACTTTTCAATAATTCTTATGTACCATATTACTCTAATTTTGAGGAAATGCCCCAAGTGCTTGCTGTTACAGATCGAAGAGAATTGTGAAGGATTTTAGAGATATAGAACATGGTAATGCCAGGATTGCCGAGTATCTATTACTTTTCCCAGATATGTAATGATCTTGTCAATTTTGATTTTTTCTTGAGAAATTCCGATTATTAGTTTTTCTTAGGTTATTGATGGATGTAACTGTTTTTCGGGATATATAATGCTTTACATTTTGTAGTTGAAATTTAGATGAAATTTATCTTCCCAATAACGAAGAAATTTTAAAGAATATTTGCAGTTAATTTCTATTGATTTCCGGCTACTTGCGTTCACAATGAGAAGAAAATCATTTTCATATGCTTGGATATGGGTATGGTTAATATTGTCAGATAGTTTTAAAACTTCGTTTAATATAAGATTCCAAAATGAAGGGCTTAAGCAAGAGCCTTTAGGACAACTTTAAGACTTCTTGCATTTTTTGTAAAGCATGATGCGTTTATTTATTTGGTATAAATCCATAGTGACTTTCATGCTTGATTTTATTTATATTTAGATGATATTTGTCAGCAAGGATTTGTATGTTCGCTTCTTCTAATTAGTATATAATTTCACTCTGAACTTATTAATAAAATGACTTCTTATCCATAGAGAAAGTACATGGCCAAAGCATTGGCTTAATTTTCGAACTGCGCAATTACCTGAGGTGAGTTAAATCGTTATTCGTTAGAAAATAGCTTCGTAGAGTTGGGTGAGAGAATCAAGTACCGTGAGAAAATTTGAGAAAAACGGTATATCTGAATGATTTATAATTCTTCCGGAGATATTCGTAATACATATAAATTGACTTCAACGCACACAAATGGACAAACAGGAGAATAAATCCAAATCATTAAAAGATATTTTAATTAATACTAGTATCTACCTTTCTAAAGTTATGAACGCAAGATTATAAATGCAACATTTTCGGGAACGCAATCATTAAAAATTTCTGTTTTCAGTTCAAGAAGATTTTGGAATGAAAACAATCCATGGACAAATATAGGAATATTCTCTTAAAAAGAAGTTTTAATTCATCTAATAATTAATTTAGAATGTTTTAATTTGCATGAACTGTCTTAAACTTGCAAAGGCAGAAAAGTATACATAAAAAATTTTGGGAAATGTAATCATTAATGCTTTCTGATTTCAGGTCCTGCTGTTAACGGAATGGGACCTTATGGACCAGGTATATTCTTTACAAAATTTTGTTTTATTTCTTAAATAATAAATCTATGGTGTATAATACATATTATCTACATGTGTGAACTTCTAGGAGTGCATTCGTATTCTCTGTATATTGATGCCAAATCCCTCTAGAGTAAATGTTCTCAGATATGCGGTTTTCAGAGTATTGGTGATTCACTTAAAAATATTTCGGATGCCAATCGTTGCCATTTTGCGCTTTGTGGTTCTACGGGGCTATAAAGAGCCATTTTTATTTCAACGGAGGAACGGACTCTACTTCTTCGATACGAGAAGCTTTCAAACGTGTTGCCGGTGCTATGGCCATTTGGAATCCTGAAGCGAGCAAGATGAATGTCATTCCGTCTTCAGGCATTCAACTTGACTGTTTTGAGTGCACCATATAGTACTAAAACTTGTGAAACTAAATTAAACACTTTTTAGCAGTACTTTATCCGACTAGCGAGATTTTTATAATCGGTAGTACAACGTTTAACGAAGCTTTTAAATAACCTTAAGTTTACAGTTTGAACTTAACAAAATGTACAAAATGTTAGCAAAGCTTTATTCATTTATTTACCATCAGATGAGCAACAGCACCGCCTTCAAGACATTCAGCGTTTATGCTAAACTGGTGGAATCATTTACCAACTCTGCTGTTATATATTAAATTCAATTAAGTTTTTGAACTTTGAGAATTGAATAATAAATTTAAATATCAAGAAATAAATATATAAGCACATAAAAAATGCAATGAATAAAAATAAAATATTTTGAATTAGATAAATGTCCGAATGCAATGCCGTTATATACTGACTACCAATAAGTATTTTGACACCTGTGATAGAAAAGAAAAACTAACATTATTCAAAATCAATAGTTGGTAGAGCCTCCACGAGAGGTAGTTACAGCGTGGACATTTCGGGGCATACTTTGCACAAGTCTTCATATGACAGCTAGTGGTATTTTATTCCACTCGGCTTGGAAGAGACATAGAAGTTCATTCACCGATTTTGCACGGGTAGTGCACCCTGAATTCGGCGATGCAACTCGTACCAGTGGTTCTCGATAGTCTTCGGGTCTGGACTCTGGTCAGGCCAGTCCATTCGATGAACTCCATTGGCACCATACCAAGCCTTGGTTAACGTCGAAACATGACAACTGGCAGCGTCGTCCTGAAAGTAACAGAGTTCCAACCCGTAAAATTGCCACAACGTAGGAAGCACATTGTCATACAAAATAGTGCAGTAGGCATCGGAGTTGAGCTTACCATGAATGGGAACCAAGGGTCCCAACCCATACTACGAGAAACTCCCCCCGACCATAATTCCACCTCCGCCGAACTTCACTGTTGGCACAATGTATTCTGGCAGGAAACGTTCTCCAGGTAGACGCCAGACTTGGACCTTGCCATCCGAACGGTAAAGGGTGAACCTTGATTCGTAACTCCAAAGAAACCGTTTCCACTGATATACGGTTCAATTTCGATGTGCTTTGCACCACATTAACCGAGCAGCGCGGTTGGACTTTGTAATCAAAGTCTTATGGGCAGCAGCACGACCATGAAAACCAAGTAGATGTGCTTCCTTATGGATGGTATTCATTGAAACAATAACCCGGATGCCTGTTGAAACTCCTCGCGGATGAGGTCCATTGGTTGGGTGCGGTTCTTCCGAATTTCTCTGGACAGCACTCGTCGGTCTCTATCACCCAGTTTCGTTGGTCTGCCGAGTCGGGGCACAATCCGACTATCACCGCTTACCTTCCACTTCTTAATCACATAGGCCACTGTCGATTTTGTGTACTTCAGATCGCTAGATATGTGCCTTAAGGATCGGCCATATTTGTGATACCCGATAATTATACATTGCTCGAAATCAGAGAGCTCCGAACTGCGAGGCATCTTGCATGCGACTAAAGCCGATATTGTTTCCTACACGATATATAACGGCGGAGTCCGTGATGTACCTTAGGACCGCAAAAATCGTTATTTGCATAGGTGTCCAAATACTTATTGGTAGTCAGTGTATATGAAGTCAATATAGTTATGAACTTTGAGAATTATGTAATAAAAGTTTTTAAAAAACTAAATATCTAAATACATAATACCTAAATAAATATGTAAGTAAATGAAACATAAATACCACGAAATAAAGTACGAAAAAATCATTAAAAATTTGGAAAATGAACAAACAACATACAGTATGAGAAAAGTAGGGGCTGAGAATGTAAGTTTTGTAAAGAGTTTAGAATAAGTGTATAGCTTTTTATTATGGAGAGTGAACAGAAAATTGAATAAAAGTTGATGAGAAATAATATTTGAATGAATTACTATGACTTCAATGAAAAAGTCTTGGAAATTCTTGATAGAGTGTAATTCTTGAGTAAAGGTCCTGATTAATAATCTTGAGACTTTATTAATATATTTAAGATTAATATATTAAGCATATGGAGTTAGAAAATATTCTTAAATTCTTGATTGAGCTTGGGAGATCTTGAAGATGCACTAAATTAAGAATAGTCTTGAGTGAAAGCATGGAAATATATTTTAAAAAAGTAATTAATTAAAATGAAATAGCAAAATGGAGGGTGTATTAAGTGAGGTAAATGAACATAGAATAATATGATTTCAAGTTCCTTTAAAATTATCGATGTTTGCTGAGATATAATTTATTAATTTTGGAAATGATCTCTTAGAATAATACTTTTTAATAACTATTCAAACCATAACTGAGCAGAAGTTAAATTGTGTGCTTTAAGGTGATAATCTTTAGTAAGGTTGCAGTGAAAGAGATAATGATCTATTGTACCTTCATTCCCACAGGTACAGATATTTGTATGGTGAAGTCCGAATCTATTAATGTATTCCGTAAATGGACCATAAGCTGTTAGGAAAAATGTAATTGAACAATTGATAGATTTTAATGCTCTGGAAGGATTTGAAAGTAAAAGTTCTGTCGGCTGTTGCTTGAGTACAGGTTTGCTTCCATCAGTGCATTAATTCTGTTACTAATTTTGGTTTTGCTAATGATTTTGGATATGGAATTGCCTATTTTGAAAAGGAAGAATTGTTTGCTGCCTCTTTTGTTATTTTATCTGCGAGCTTGTTGCGACTAGTAGACATGTGTACTTTAATCCATTTGAAATGTGGTCTATTATTCTTTTGAAATTTATAGTGTAGACTAGGAATTTCTTGCACAATAGGCGATCGATTGTGTCCAATTTTGGCTTCAATACCAGACGCACTGTCTGATAAGATTAAAGATGCTATGGAAAGTTCTTTCGGGAAGCATATGGCTCCTTTAATTACAAAATTCTCTGGCTGAAAAATTGAGTTGTTAATGTTTAAACGAATATTCCAATTTTTTATTTTTTATTTCTTTCGGAATCCGCAATGTGCACTACCGACGTCTGCTAGAGATTTTGAAACATATTCGAACCATAAATGGTAAGTTAACATTTATGGAGTTCAGATTTTGTCAAAACATATTTTGTGTAAAATTTGTAGGATGCAACTTAAAGTTTTGTTTTTATCTTTAAAGTCTATGTGTTGATAATTAATATTATTAATAATGCTTTGGATTCATAGTCTTGATATTCTTACTTTATTTCCTCCTTTTATTAGAGATTCAGATGCTGGAAAGTTCCTGGTTATTATTTGTAGTGCACTAGTTGGAGTAGTTCTATATGCTTTTCCTAGAGAGGGGATAAAAATGTTCTTTGGATTGAGAGTAAATGTTTTTGAGTTCGGGAGTTCAAGGTTAAAGCCCAGGCTGAAGCTTCGTATAGTAGTAGCTTTTCAATAATAGTTATATACCTTATTACTCTAATTTTGAGGAAATGCCCCAAATGCTTGCTGTCACAGATCGAAGAGAATTGTGCAGGGTTTTTGAGATAAAGAATATGGTAATGCCAGGTTTGCCGAGTATCTATTACTTTTTCCAGATATGTAATGCTCTTGTCAATTTTAATTTTGTCTGGAGAAATTCTAAATATTGATTTTCTTAGGTTACTGATGGAGGTATCTCTTTTTTGGGATATATAATGCTTTACATTTTGTAGTTGAAATTTAAGATTAAATTTATCTTCCCAATGGCGAAAAATTTAAAAGAAAATTTGGAGTTAATTTCTATTGATTTCCGGCTACTTGCGTTCACAATGAGAAGAAAATCATCTTCATATGCTTGGATATGGGTATAGTTAATATTGTCAGATAGTTTTAATACTTCGTTTAATATAAGATTCCAAAATGAAGGGCTTAAGCAAGAGCCTTTAGGACAACTTTGAGACTTCTTGCATTTTTTGTAATGCATGATCTGTTTATTTATTTGGTATAAATCCATAGTGACTTTCATGCTTGATTTTATTTATATTTAGATGATATTTGTTAGCAAGGATTGTAAGTTCGCTTCTTATAAGTAGTATATAATTTCACTCTGAACGTATTAATAAAATGGCTTCCTATCCATAGAGAAAGTACATGGCCAAAACGTTGGCTCAATTTTCGAACTGCGCATTTACCTGAGATTAGTAAAATCGCTAATCGTCAGGAAAATAGCTTCGTAGAGTTGGATGAGAGAATCAAGTACCGCGAGAAAATGTGAGAAAAACGGTATATCTGAATGATTTATAATTCTTCTGGAGATATTCGTAATACATACAAATTGCCTTCAACGCTCAGAAATGGACAAATAGGAGTATAAATCCAAATCAGTAAAAGATATTTTAATTAATACTAGTATCTACCTTTCTAACGTTATGAATGCAGAAGATTATAAAGGCAACATTTCCGCGAATGTTATCATTATAAATTTCTGTTTTCAGTTCAAGAAGGTTTTGGAATCAAAACAATTCATGGACAAAACCTAGGAATATTCTCTTAAAAAGAAGTTGTAATTCATCTAATAATTCATTTACCAATGTTTCGATTTGCATCCACTGTCTTAATGTTGCAAAGGCAGAAAAGTATGCATACAAAATTTTGGGAAATGTAATCATTAGTGCTTTCTGTTTTTAGGTCATAGAGTTAACGGAATGGGCCCTTATGGACCAGGTATATTCTTTACAAAATTTTGTTTTATTTCTTAAATAATAAATCTATGGGGTATAATAAATTGTTTTGCATGTGTGAACCTCTAGGAATGCATTCCTATATTCTGTATACTGATGCTAAATCCTGCTATTAGTAAATGTTCTCAGATATGCGGTTTTCGGAGCATTTCTGATTCACTTAACAATATTTCGGATGCCAATGTTGCCATTTTGCGCTTGATGGTTCTACGGTGGTATAAGAACCCATTTTTATTTAGACTACCATGTACGCGAGGAACAGAGTCTAATTCTTCTACAAGAGTCAAAGAGGAATTTCATCATGAGAGCTATAGGCTGGCATCATCAATATTGGTATGATGTCCTGTATAAAACGCGAAACGTTGATATGTCTTCCTGGTGCTATGAGCATTTGGTATCCTAAAGCGAGCAATACGAATGTGTTCCCTCTCCTGCTATTCAAATTAATGCTTTTCAGTGCACAGAACTACCACTTGTGAACCTGGATTAAAGAACTTTTAACACTACTTTGTCCGACGAGTGAGTTTTGTATAATCTGTAACGCAAAACGTTTAAATAATTTTACAAGGTTTACAGTTTGAATTTAACAAAATGCAGATAATGTAAGAAAGAATTGTAATTTCGCTCCTTTTACAACTCAATTTACGTAGCGTATAAGTGAATTTTGAACTTTCTGTTTGAAATGGGTTCTTTGCCAGAGGAAACGACACATCGCCGATACGTTGGCTCACATTTCTAATTGCGCAATTAAGTTCTTTTAGAAATTCGCTAATGATAGGCTATTGATTTCGGTGTGCTGGGTGTTACAAACAACTCTGCGAGGAATTGTTCCGAGAGCGGTGTATCTGAATATTTAACCCTTTCGCGTCGACTGTCACGTACATGTGCAGGAATAAAAGCACTCATTTAGAAGCCGACGCACTGGCGTGCCAGAGAGTTTTCTCGTTGACCTCGGCCATCACACATTTCGGCTAGTGTACTGGAACGTTTTAAAAACTCTAACGTTTGGCGCGAGATGGCATTCTCTGTCCATATATTTTTAGATGCATGTAGGTTTGACCTTCTACTTAATATGAGAGTAGCATAACTCACCTAAACGTGGTTTTTGATAATATAAACATAAGGGGAAAGAAATGGTTCCGAATGGAATGCTTTATGATTAGCATTTAAATATCTCTTTCTTATACTTTAATATATATAAAAAATTGCTCAATTTGAGAAATATTTTTCGGAAACACTATTCAAATTATTCCAAAGTTTTAATTGATGAAATACCTTAATAAACGTTTAAATTAATAAGGAGAGTTACAAGAAAATCTGTTTACAAAATCTAAAATCTTTCACGTAAACTGGAAGATAGACACACACTCAGCTCAGTCTCTGACAAAATGTCCATATGAAAATTACTAGAAATACCGCTTTCTAACTTTTAAGGAAATGAATCATCACTCTCATTCATATCACTAATAGGCTCATGTATCATTCGTCTGATGAAAAACGCTTGCTTGCTATAATATACTGAAGTCGTGTAAGGATATAAGTATTTCATACGAAAAAAGAATTTTAAATAACATATTTAGTTTTCAGATATGTAATGTTAAAGATGATTAAATGGGAATTAACCAATGAAAATAAAATGTCTAAAATATGTATTTATACAAGAAAAACTTAAGTAAATAAAGCATCTATGAAATGCACATAGGTGTTTCTCCTCGGATCTACAACCTATACTATTAAAATCTGTGTGCGTCTGTTTGTTCGTTGGTCGGTTGGTTTGTGGCATTATCTCCTCCGAAACGGTGGAGACTTGTTTCAAGAGGGGTTATTCCGGATTAAAAAATTCGTGCGAAGCCATTTCGTCCATTCTCATATTTGTAAAACTTTAATTTGCCCAGATATTAATTAAAAATTCTGAAAACGCTAATTTTCGTCCTCATTTTTTCCGAGTGGCCACAATCTCGCACGCTGGAGATAAGACACATATATTCTTTATTTCGAAAGGTGTTGCCAATATTCGCTTTCAAATCGTAGAGTTGCTTAAAAATTTTGAAGTTTTACGAATTACGATATAAAAGTAGCATTGCGAATGATTAAATATATAACTCCCGATTCCAAAAATTCGTATGGAGCTATTTCGACAATTATCAACTTCACACGACTTTAATTAGCCGAGATATTAATTGAAAATTCTGAAAACGCTAATTTTAGTCCTCATTTTTGCAAGTAGCAACAGCCTCGCACGTTGAAGATAAACATCTGCTTCATTTGGAGAAGTGTTGCAACTGGTCGCCTTCAAATCGCAGAGTGCCTTGACCAGACTTTAGTGGAGCACAGTGTGTTTCGCAAATGGTGTCCAGATTCAGCTTGCGCATTGATATTCGATTTACCTGTAGCTGGATAGAGCCTGGGCAAATTATACCATCCCTCTCTTGGTAGAGAAAAGGATCATTACGCTGTTGGGTGTGTAATGGTTTGGGCAGGCATAATGTTGGATGGCCGTACACCATAGTATGTGTTTGACAACGTCTCCCTGACTGCTATGAGGTATATAAAAGAGATCCTAGAGCACTATGCTCAATTTTCAGGGGGGGCAGATGGTCCCGGGTTCCTCTTAAAGGACGACAACGCTCGTTCATAAAGGGCTCAGCAGGTGGGCGATTCGTTGAAGGTAATGATATTCGCCGCATGAACTGTCTGGTTGAACTCCTGATCTTAACCCTAAAGTGTACGTCTTGGGTGCTTTGGGGAAAACAATTTCATCTAGCCATCCCCTACTGAAAATCATCTCGGAATTGAAAACTTTATTGCTGGAGTGGGATCATCTACCACAGGAACTTCTCAGTTGCCTCTAGTCCAGTGTGTCGTCACGCTGCGCGATCAGTCTGGCTGTGAGAGCGGATGATACATCATCTAAGACTCATTTTCACTTCATTATCACGACGTGGATTTTAGATACTCGTGCTTACTGACAGGAACTTTACTGTTAAACATGCGCATCTAAAATTACCTTTGAATGGTATATTTCTTTCTGTGTTATAAATATATATTCATACCCAGTTAAATAATAATATGTCTACTGGTTAATAGTTTTTCAGAAAAAAATTATAATATGCAAATCCTCTTAATTTTGCACAATAGTGTAATTTATGTTAGTAAGAAAACTTGATGATTTTCTTCTTCAGAAAACTAAAGCCGAATAATGGTATCACTAATAGCTCTCCAAAGGTTTTAATTTCTCACTGGTAGGAATTATTTACATTTTAATTGTATAATTAATTATATGCATATATGCATGTGTGTATGTATGTATTGTATGCATGCATGTCTACATAATCTTCTTCATCTATACCCTTAGTATTATCAATTTTGATTTCAACCATGACAATTTCTTAGACCTTTTGAATACCACGTATAATAATTTTCTTAAAAGATGAACAAATTTTTTCAGGTCAACAACTTTGAAGCTGGCAAATTGGTTTTGAAATACTGAATGAAAACTAAAGTACTGTATTAGCTTAGGGTTCCGTAAAATGATCACAATAATATTCCACATTACATTACTTATGAAAAATTCATTTATCAGTATAATTATATTTCTCAGTTTTACGCAGGTTCTTGCTCTGAAGCTCAAACATGTTAATTTCAATCCAAATGTAATTTTACTTCCTTATTGCAACTTATTTAGCTGTCACACAGAAAAAAAAAAAATCTTCCCTTTATTTATTTTATCCGTTTTCATTTTGTATGTTTTTCTTCCTTACGAAACACATATCAGTTGCGTTATTTAAGTATCATATTATATGCAGTGCATAACAAAACTGATGATCACAATTTGAAAGACGATAGAACATAAAAACATATCAGTTTTCATAATAAAATGTATGGCGAAATACAAAATAAAGGAAAAGTGCGAAGAAAATGTAAACGAAAAATCAGTATTAATCAGTAATCATGGAAACAGTAATCATGGATGTTCACAAGAAATAGTATTTAAGAGTCATAGGAATTTAATGGATGCATGACAACAATAACGGATATCATTTTAGAGAACTTTGCTGGGCTTTCCTGTACATTACGTGACAGACATCATTCCAATCGTCGCCATTGTGATGCATGCTATATTAAAATTGTTGAAGTTCATTTTTAACAGTTCTTCTCAATTTGAAATATTATTTCCTGTAGCTATGTGGTGATTAAAACAGCTTTTCGTTCTTCATATTCTTCGCACGTGCTGTGTTTCGGCGTTTACATGTCCCATTCCAATACACGTTGTATTACAAAAACTGTTAATTTTTATAATATTCTATCACCCATCACAGTTGGGACCATCAACTCTGTTACTGCCTGTATATAACATTAATATAAAATTTTGTTTTTGAAAAGGTAGAATAGAAAATAGAAATAGGTCTTTAAATTGAAATATTCGCTCATTCTGAAAACAAAATTCCTGTTTCTGCTCAGCTGGAAATGCATAATCATAAATACTCGGTTGTTAAATAGTTCATAGTTAACGCATCACTGTATTTCACAAAATATAAAATACTGCAGTTTGTTTCTGAGGAGGCGAAATAACTCCGTCTTGCATTTTCCAAAAATCTTGTTCCATGAGAACACAGTCGAAATTTGAAACGGATGTATGAAATAGAAATTTTGCAGGCTGAGAGCATATCTCAATCATAGTTGATGCATGATAGTTAAATGATAAACAGTTAGAAAATTAACACTTAATATTTCATTTTGTTCTTCCTCTGTTCATCATTTCGGTAACACATCAATGTATTGATATAGTAGTGTGGGGAAAGGCAACGACCATAGTTGATAACATACATTTATTACTATTTACAAACATAAATTACATTAGGATTACAATTAATGAAATAATATACGAGCGATCGAGCGACGTCTGCTCCGCTCGCCAGCTAATTCTCGTCTTCTTCCGAAGGCGGGAAACACATGCTGACGCAATGCATACGTCACACAGTAAGGGATTAGGGAATATCATGACATAACGTTTCCCACATTCGGCCATCATGACCGGCCAGGCGACCTCGCCTGAAGCAAAATAGTATATCATCAAATTAAAAAAAATATTATAATATAGTAACATAGGTATGAAAAATATAATCTGTAGATACAAAGCTGAGGATACTTACACAAATGGAGCAAAAAAATAGTTTAAACACACCACAGCAGTTAACTAAAAATAAAAAGAACATTAGTATGACAAAATGAATTAAAAAGTTGATATAAGGAAAAAAAAATTATTAGAAAGTTCTCAGGTGTCATCTGTCCAAACTCAGGAGGACCTATAATGCTGACAGTTGTATAAAAATCAAGTGATGCGTTCAATATTGTTGGACCAGGGCTTCATGTATTCAACACAAGTGGATGTTTTGAATGGCCCGTCGAAAAATGCACACTTTTACACATCATATGTGTCATTTTGTTTGAGCCTGGTGATTTATAAGGTCCGAGAAATTTCTGTTTGAGTTTTAGACCAGGGCCAAACTGAGTTCGTTTGATAGCCACGAGGTCATGAAGTTGAAATTTTTGTGCCTGTTTTCGTCGCAAATTATAAGTAGGGCGATTTTCGTCTTGCACTTTAGAGATTTGCTGTTTTGCGTCCTTACGGAGGTCGTCACGTTGCTGAATGAATGCAGACTTGATCACCTCGTCGATAAGAGCAGCGATGTTTATGTCGTTTTGCGATTTCATTTTAGTCCCAAAGAGAAGTTCAAAGGGAGTGGAATTGATGCTACGTTGAAAAGTTGAATTAATAATTTGTTGCACAGCGGGAACATGGCGGTACCATTTCTCAGGGTTGGTTATGGAGAGTTTAGAAAGGACAGCAATAATAATGGAGTTCAAGCGCTCAACTTGACCGTTCGATCGTGAGAGGCCAGCTGTAATAAGAACGTGCTTTATTCTCTGTGTGTCACAATAGTTTTCAAATGCAGTGGATTTGAATGCAGGGCCTCGATCAGAGATAATCCGTGAATGATTTCCGAAGACTGATCTTTGAGATTCCAGTCGACTGATAACTTCATCTGCGTCTGTAGACTTTGTCGGACAAAGCCACACGGATTTAGTAAACGAGTCTGCCAAAATATATTTGTATTTCTTTGATGTGGTGGCAAGGGGACCTAGGTGGTCGATATGGTACGTGTGCAAGGGTACGTCGTTTTTGTGAATGGGGTGCAGAAGTCCGCCTTGTTTGCCACGCTTTCGATTATTGAGGATGCATGGGATGCAGTTATGGATACACCGTTCAATTTTTCTTTCAGATTTGGGATAAAATATTCTTTGTTTAAAAGTTCTTGAATGCGGATTACGGCGAAGTGGCCTCGTTCGTGAGCTGTTTTAATGACATTTGCCTGCATATCCTCAGGTACCACAAGTAAGTCAATGCCATTGACGTTTTTGTACAGGGGATTGTTCTTAACGAGAAAGTTATCATACGAAGGCGTCGTTTGAAGGAGTGCTTTAATAGCCGTAATATGCTCGTCGGTTTCTTGTGCTTTGCGAAATTGGAGAAGGACACTGTCTTGGATAGTCATGCAACATGGACTGCGACTAAGGGCATCCACGTGAGCCATCTTTGAGCCGGTACGGTGCTCAATTTCGTAGTCAAAATCTTGGAGATATAAAACCCATCGGGCTATTCTCGAATTGAGTTCCTTTTTATTTAAAGTTTGCACAAAAGCGTTGCAGTCAGTGATAATTTTAAAATGTGAACCAAGGACGTAAATACGGAACTTTTTTAAAGCTTCAACAATTGCAAGGACTTCGAGTTCATAACTGGTGTATTTACGCTCGTTGTCCGATGTTTTCTTTGACATGTAGTAGACAGGGTGAAAGCTGTTATCGTTCATAGATTTTTGTAGTAGGACTGCCCCCAAGCCATCAATGGATGCGTCGGTATGAATTTCGATAGGACTCTTTTGATTAAAAATACTTAAAACTGGTTGTTGAGAAAGCAAATATTTTAATCTGTGAAATGCGGCTTTCTGATCAGCATGAAATTGAAAGGGGGTGTCCTTACGAAGGAGATCACTAAGGGGTTTTGCAATGCTAGAATATGAGGGGATGAATTTCCTAAAATATCCCGTGAGACCGAGAAAGCGTTGGACGTCTTTCGTACTCTTAGGTTCGGGGTAGTTAATTACAGATTTTGTTTTCGAAGGGGAAGGAAAAGGTTTATCGCCTTCAACGGTATGTCCAAGAAATTCGATTTTTTTTGTGAAGAAATTGACATTTACGAAAATTATCTTCTAGACCATATGCACTAGCAACTTTGAGTACTTGGTTGAGACGATGAATGGCCTCATTTTCTTTTTTGGCGGGAATAACTACATCGTCCATGTAGGGTAAAACATAACCTTTGACAATTAAATCATGAAAAACATAATTTATAAAGCGCTGGAATACTGAAGGGCAATTTGAAAGACCAAATGGCATTCGAAGAAACTGGAATTGTCCGTTGTGAGTTACAAAAGCTGTATATGGTTTACTTTCGTCCGATACTGGCACATGAAAAAAGACGTTACGTAGGTCAAGAGTACTAAAAATTTGGGCATCTTGCAGTTTATCCAAAATGCCATCAATAAGAGGAAGAGGAAAATGATCCTTAATTAAAAGTCGATTAAGTTTCCTATAATCGATGCAAACACGGGGTGTACCGTCTTTTTTACGCACCACGAGAATTTGACTGGCATATGGAGGTGAACAAGGTTCAATAGTTTTAAGTTTCAACCATTCATTTATTTGTTTGTCAACAATTTCCCGTTCAACAAAAGGAAGGCGTCTAGGAGGGTGAAAAATCGGTTTATCATCCGATAGAGTGATATTAAGTTTAATATCTGTCGTCTTTGTTTTATTTGGGACATAAGAATTCAGCAAACGTTCTGCCGCAGCACGAGTTTCTTTGGAAACATTTGAACCAATATCAAAAGCTGGAACATCGTCATTTATTGCAAAAATGAAAGATTCAGGAGCAGTTTCAAAGCATTGCTCGGGAGGTTTTGAAAAGTATATAACGTCTGGTGTAATAGTTAATTTAGCATTTTTAATTACGTCACATCCTACAATAAGAGAAAATTGCATAGAATGATTTGAAACAACTCTAATATAGCCGGAAAGTCCTGGTTATCAATGTTGATAATGGTTTGAAAACAGCCAATAATAGAAATTTTCGAGAATCTGAACCCAGTTAACACTCCAGAATTATTTGAAAGTGGTGGGGAACCAAGTTGAATCCATGCGTTTTCGTTCAGTAATGTGACCTCACTTTCAGTGTCAATTAATTCAGAAACTGTGCTATTGAGTATAACGACAGTTTTACACATATTACCGTGAGAGGCTTGTACTGTATTTACTTCGGCAGGTGGAGTGGAAGTCTCATTTGATGTAGTGGGGCGGCAATCCATAGATTTATGTCCAAAACGACCACAAGTTAGACACTTTGGGCCAAGAGAACGATTAGGACGAGACCGTGAGAGGTGTATCTATATAGTACCAGACGGGCTTCTGGAAGGTTCGGAACAAATCTCGTCTAGAGCTTCGAAAATGCGTTTTTCCAGATTTTCCAGATATTCGTCATTAATGAGAAATTGCTATTGTCGCCAGGTCCATCAAGAACCTTTCTGCCCAAATCTCGCGTTGTAGTTCAGCTATTTTAACAATTTAACATTTAAATAACTTTCTGTGTTTGTTTAGGTTATTTTATAATGCCTAGTCTTCGAAACATTCGCAACGACCGGTTTCAAATCGTTTCTTCCAATGAGTCCGAGCACATGATGAAGAATGCAATTTGCTATTCCCTAGAATGCATAAAAATAACAAAATTCTTTAGAAGTATATATATACGCTAAAATCACTTTTAACATCACAACTTAGCAATTAATATTGCAGTTTTATTTTGAAACAGTGTTTTGAAAGATTCATAAAGTGCGTAATGCTAATAAAATGAATTTCGTTTAAAAGTGTGCTTTTTGAAAACGTTTTCTTCAGAATTTCCAATTTAAGATATTTTGATATGAAAAAAATGCATTATGGAATATGTGGAAGTACTTTATAGATACTTAGTTGTTTTCTGTTATTTATTTGTGCAAATGTTTTCATCGCTCGTACTTTGTAGCTTCATGCATTCACAGCAAATTTGATTTTCACAGCATGCATTACATGTATTACGCAGGCTACTCCCACATTTTTAGACGATTTTCTTTGCTATACAAAAGTTATAAGTTTGAGTATTTTTAACTGCAGTTACGATTATATTCTCAAAAACATACATTATCGTCTGCTACTCGACAGTTTTGTTTTCACGCAAAATGGCAATTTTAAAAATGGATGCAATATGGAGCTTTAAAGAAGAAACGGATGGAAGGCTATGTTCATGCTCTTTCCAAAGAAAATTATTCGTTTCTAGTTATTAAAAACGTTGTGTAAGCCATGGGGATTTGATATCTAAAGCTATGGTAGGTAAAGTTTCAACAAGAAAGGAAAGAAACAAAGTTTGGCTGGAAGTAGGAAAATCTGGCAATGTTTCGAATGCTGAGAAGGTAAATGTTAAAATAAAATCCAGGAAATCAAAAACAGTTATAAAATGATTAAAATGCTAAGTAACATTTGTAAAAAAGTGATAAATGCTGATTTGTATCTAAAAAGTGAGTAAAATCTAAACTATCTAAAAAAAAGAGAATATGTCGTGCAGAAATTGTCTGTCTCCACGACATATCGTCAAACGCAGAACGCGCTGCAGATTTCATTTTGAGAAACATTTATCTTGACAAAAATGGAAAACTTTTATCACAATAGATGAATCTTGAATGTATTTAAATTACGGAATTAAAAAGAGATCCATTTATTATCAAAGAGGAGGAAAAAAATCATACAACATAGTTCAAAGATTTTAAAGAAACCGTTTCAAAGGGATTTTCGATTGTTGTTGGTTTTTCATATAACGGCTAATTGAAAATAAAGAGAGTGGAGAAAAATGCTAAAAAAAACTCCGCATATTATTAGAAATATATTTTATAGCCAATTTTCAGCTAGAAAACATCTTCTCTTTGCCAACAGTGTCATCAATTAGTAGAACTACTTCAAGACTGAGCAAGTAGCCATATGTTAAAATCTATCGTTAACAGAACATTTGAAACACACAAATGTTGGGAAAATATTTCCGTGATTACAATGAAAATCGTCTAAATATGTGCGAACAGCCTGTTGCATAATTTTTATAATTTAATTACAGAAAGGTAAAAAAGTAAAATTTGGAATTTTAATGATTAATGATTTGCACTATATTTCTAAAAGACGTAAATGCAGAAACATTAAATGGTGTAATTTAACTGTCAACAACTTCTTTCCCACTAGGTGTAGGTGGATTTGGAGTGGATTCTATATATGGACCAAAATTAGGTAAATTGATTCTTTTCAGTTGTTACTTGTAAACGATCTGTTTCAAATACGTATATCCGTTTTGTATAAAGAAGTCTAGAAAAACACAGTAAGACCTTTTAGAAACTAAACTATAAAACAACGATTATCTGTATAGTTCCTATTTATCTTAATGTGTTTTGTGCTCAGTCTGATTTCCTCCTGAATCTTCCGAATTTAGTATCTTCTAATTTAAATCTAACATCCTTGACGATGAATAAAATAATTTTACTCTACGTTACATTATTAAATTAAAATAAAATATATGAATATTGAAAAATATACTATTATGTTAGTATTGCGTGCTTGAGTTTCTATATCTAGTGTGTATCAAATAAACGTTCAAAAACAAACTAAGATATATTCATTAATTTTAGGTGAAGGCAGCTTTGCATTTGATCCTTATTTTAATCCTGGACGAAGTAATTTGCATTCGCTTTATGGAGCACCTAGGCAAAAGTGTAAGTAATTTTATTATTAGAATTAAGTCATAACTAAATGATAGAAAAATGTTAGTTAGCTAGGAAGATTCTGTCCCTCCTATATCCTGGTGAAACATTTTTTCAACTAGAATATTCTCGAAATCTACATAGAGTTGTCAAAGCAGTAAAAGCAACCAAGTATTATGACCAACTGCGTGCTTTGAATATGAGCTCTAATGTGTCTTTTAATAAGTTCTTTGTTGCGGCTCACTGGTACATTTTGCTATTTTCAAATTCCGGTTTATTATTTATTAATATTTAAGTTTCAAATTCCGGCTCAGTGTGTTCCGGAAGAGAGTTGCCTAGATTAGCACCTGGTAAGAGTACTGTGAGAAACGTAGTCCATAAATTACTTATTCACGCGCTTCTCGATAGCAAGACTGATTTTATCAGTTGAAGCCACGAAGAAAATGTGCTGCGCTACGGACTGCAACAGTTCAGGCACACATGTGTATGATTTTGCAGAGATCTTAGAAGTAAACAGTATTGCTGTGTCCAGGCAGAGATCTTAGAAGCGGCAACACTGTGTCCATCTTAACTAATTTTCCTTGATAAACAAACTTCAGCAAAGGGGCAATTTGCGAACTGAGGTGGCATCTGTATCACTCTTGAACCACCGTCTCACGATATTTGCCTGGATTCCTTCATCACAGGGAAGAAATCTACGTGACGCTCTTTAAGTGTACGTGGAGCTAATAGAAAAATTATCAAAAAAGAAGAATGAACCGCATAATCCACAGCCGAACCTGAATTTAACCTGAATAAAGTGATGTTGCTCATCTGATGGCATATGTTTTTCTTAAATCTTTAAGAACTTCTCCCACTGGATACTGCAGTTTGCCAGAAAAGCGTCTACTGCCATTCGTAAACTCTTTTATTAGGATTCAGGAAACGTTAGGACTAGGAACCTTTGAATCTGAGCTATAAAGTTAGTTTCATGAAGGGCTTTTAACTGAAACTGGTTCGTATGCACGTTACATTTGAAGGAACTTGGTAAAAGCGAATACAGTCAGCCCATTTGCTAGGATTTAACCTGAGGATTTAACTATCTGTTGTTAGCTATTTTATGTCTTGGCCACTGGTGGGTACACGGAATTATAATATTAAAAATTTTAATTGAAGCTTGAAATTCACAGACATGCGTAGTTTGATAAGGTCGCATTAAGGAAGAAGAAACGGAATGGACAAGGATGTCTCAAGAACATAAAATGAATATTATTATTTTACTTCCGAATACATTCTCAATAGTTGTTAAGTTGAATTAATTGTTTTAAAAATAATATTAATTTGTTGGCATTGTTTCTAAAGCAGGCTCGAGAGCCACGTACTGCTATCGCGCGTAAAATGTAGAGATCTTGGAATTTATTTGAAAAAATATAGGTTTTTCTTTTGTTGATTGTATGTAGCCATTTTTTGGGGGGCTCAATAAAATTTTCATGCGGTGTTCCATCATTAGAGTTTTCATTGAAGTTCAACACTACACCGTTGAAATATTAACACCACACCACAGTAGTTTTGCTTGCAAGCGGACGTTTTTCCTTGAAATATTGGAAATGATTTGAAGGATTTAGAGCAATTTAAGGAAAACGCCGATAATATTATGTCTAAGCATAAAAATATCAAATAAACCATTTGTATGGTGATGGAATATATTGTTTCATATGAAACAAATTAGTAAAGTTAATATACTGTTGCGTGCGTACGGGTTCGTTATAAATAGAATGCACAAGTCCGATGAAAAATGAATAAGATTTATTATTATCACAAATAAACAAAATGCTTAAATTTCCTCAGATATTCGTACAATAGTGCAATATCTCACAGTAATTATCTACTCAAACGTTCAACAGAACGTAATTCAAAACAGCTAGAGAAAGCTAATCCGTGAATTCGCTACAGTCAACAAGAGCAGTTTTCTCAACAAACTCTTAAAACAACAACTAACTAAATTGAGAGGTTTTCCTGCTTTTAATAAGCTTTTTAAAAATGCTCGAGACAGTTCCAGCAATTTCTCGAAATCAAAAAGAGATACTTATTTATTAAAAGTTAAATGCACGTGCTCTTGTATTGTTAACTTTCCTTCTTAGCTTTTTTTTAATATTCGTCACGCGCTGCACTGCACGAGGAATAAAACAATTTTACTTATCATTCTACTAACATTAACTACTTAAATACCAAATCCGCAACAATAAATGTAAGATAAAAAATATGAAATCAAACTTCTAAATTTAATTCACTATAACCTAAAGTGCCCACACTTTCATGAGACAAAGAGGGACAAATGGAATGAAATGAAAATTGTAATTTAGTTATGAAAGCAGACCAATAATTCAAAAAAGAATATATTTTATTGTATACATTCATATACTTGTCTATAAATATACAAAAATATATTTATTATTAACTATTGGTAACTATAAAAATATTTGTAAAAAACTATAATTTGAATATTATGCTTTTTAATTAATTTAAAATTTTATTAAAAAAATATGATTTTCTTTCACGGTCATATTTTTTATCCGAGTGAATACTTTGCAATAGATTCGGATCATTTATTAAAATGTCGTGAAATTTCTCACATGAATTGATTAAATTATATG
This sequence comes from Stegodyphus dumicola, assembly GCF_044657685.1. Classification (NCBI taxonomy): domain Eukaryota; kingdom Metazoa; phylum Arthropoda; class Arachnida; order Araneae; family Eresidae; genus Stegodyphus; species Stegodyphus dumicola. Next base: position 27,726,181 of record NC_140779.1, on the reverse strand, counting down.
TTACCCTTAATACAGGTTTTAAAGTTTTAATGTTCAACTGCGTTTTTTCAATTGTCCATTTTTTTATTGATAGTAGAAAAAACACGTCCTGTTGCTGCATTTGTTCCTGGAAAAGAGATCGCGTGTTCTACAATTTTCAAAATATTTTCATTTTTTAATATATCATATATTCATTGATAACGATTATTCTGCTTAAAATGGAGGAATAACTCCGTCCATTTTTTGTCTGTTTCCACATTTGCAAACAACCAACATTTAAATTTTTTCTTCAGTAACATATCTTTTTACCAATGACACTGTCATGTATCCGGCTGCGATAAGCTAATCAGCTGCCTCCCAGAGTCCAGAGAGGGAGAGAGACGACAGTTGCATGTTAGCCTTAGAGGAGGAAGGTGGTAGATTTCGCTATGCTGTAGGAGCTACGTACTTTAACAAATATTTATTAAAACTAAATATTTATTAAATTAAATAATTAATCAAAGAATAATATTAAACTCGGAGCAGTACGTCGCTCCTACAGCATAGCGAAATCTACCACCATCCTCCTCTGAGGCTAACATGCAACTGTCGTCTGAGGCTACCATGCACTTGCTGGACTCTGGCAGGCAGCTGATTGGCTTACCGCAGCCAGATACATGACACCCCCCGGTAAGATTGTGGTACGCCAAAGCGAATCAGAATCTGAAAACTGAACCAGCAAATGAGTTCACAAACTTAAATTGTATACTCCACAAACCAATGCTTAATAATTAATACACTTATTAATATTTAAACAGCACTATTTAAGAAAAATTATGAACTAGTAGAGTTTGAAAGAATAAATAGCAGAAGGAAGGTAACAGAACTAAAATTTCCAATTAATAAAAAATTATTCGTGTTTTTTAAATAGTAAGCAACTGAAAGTTCAATAATTATAAATTGCAGTATTTACTAATAATGCTGATGGTTTGAACACCATTTCTTTCGATCATATGTTAATGTATTTACTTACCTTTTAGTTTCTACATTTTAGAATAGTGGTAGATTACAATGATTATTTCATGCACTTTATATAATCAATAACGTTTCCTTTTGTTACTGTACAGAAATAATTAAAATATAGTATACGATAGTAAGCTAAGTACGTTAAAGTTAAGCTCTTCATTAAATAGCTGACGATGAAATGTTTTGTTTCTAGTTATTATGAATTTCTTTGTTATCTCAAGCACAAAAAATAAGCGAAGAAAATAGAATATACGTAAATTTAATAAAAAAGTAAAACCTAATTTCCAACATTCATTTATGGAGATAATCTAATAAACATACATAGCGGCAATATTTAAAAAAACGCGAATTACACAGTGTTTGGAAGAACAGATACCAAACGAAAAGTAATAAAACTGCAATTTGCAATCAATAAAAATATTTAGTGTTTTTTTAATATTACACAATTAAATATCACATAATTATAAATTCCACAATTTCATAGTAATGCTAATGTTTCCTTATCACTAGTTTTTCGATCATACATTTCATACACTATAAAATCATTAACCATTTCTGCATACTATACAAAAGACGACATAATATATAATGTGAATTATTATTAATTTTAATGTATTCCTTGTATTTTTCTAATATGTCATTACATATATCTAATTCATCTTCAGCAGTCATATTAAGTACCAGTCCAATAATTTCTTTCTATTTTGAAACTCATGAACATACCATAACAGCTTGAATTGTTGTTGTTTCTGCATGGATTGCATTTTCAGCAAAATCAGAAAATGCCTTAACTTTGTGAGCTTAGGGCGCAACCCGGTCCACCTTGCAAAACAAAGTTTGCCCTATGACCTTATACAGGCTACGCTAGTACAAAAACGACAAACAAGGAAAAACGAAAAACATAAAATAATCGCAACTAATGAAAATGGTGTGTTAATAATTAAATGAAAAATAAAGAAAAATTAATATTTACAGATCACACAAACATCCACACAATCATACAAACACACGAAACACACAATGCCAATGGCTTCTTTATTGTTATTAATAATCTTCATAATCTTATGTGCTATTCCTATTATTTTCCCATTGAGTCGTCATTTATTTACAATGTCACACTTCATAATGTTAATGCATCTTCTCTTGGAGGCTTGTACATCGACAGTTTCAATATCATTATTCATTGTTGCCTCCTTTGCTAAGACATCCGCCCTCTCATTGCCCAAACAACCAATATGAGCTTTAACCCAATTGAAATTCAATTGATGCTTTACCTACAATTGTACCAATTTTTACCTTAACGTTGTATGTTGTTTAATGTTTTATATGAATAAATTCTGAGCTCCAACACAATAATCGATTAATATGAATGATATACGATATAGCACTTACGACGTTATAACCGAATCGCTAATCCGTGTATCCAAATATTGCACCGCTGGGGTCACTGAAGATTGGAAAAAACCACCATATAATTTTAATCACTCGTAACACATAAAACACCAAAACAGTACACTCTTTCGATTTTAGCAAGCTGCATCCGATATTTTCTTTAAACGATGCATCCAAAATTCCAAATTTTGGTGTGGTTTTGTAGAGCAGATATTCACAAACAAAATAAACAGAAATTCGGCATTACCACGGCGATTTCTCCTCAATTCAAAATAAACTGCCATCACTATATTCTTGTGCATCGTTCTCTTTGTGTATTGAAGCTCTCCAGTATTTTATTCCGACTGTGAATTGCAAAACCGTGAAGAAATCATTCCTGAAAATAAGATGAAGTTTCAAATTATTGCGCCGTTAACTGACTTGTTCGAATTTGGCAGCTAGCTTAAGTGTGCAAGCCTCGACCTCAGATGTTCGTTTATATAATCAATCAGTAAATTATACGCATGGAATGTCAATCGGTTGAACAGCGTTTCAGTTAACTTTTCAGCGATTTAATGATTGCATTAAACCTTTCAACTGTTCTTCTGATAATTTAATAAAACATTTTTTAAATGGCTTAGAAGAATTATTTCAACTGAATAGAATTGCGAACAATGTTCACAGGGTTATATTTACAAAAAATATTTATCGGGTTCGCAAAAACATTTGTAAAGTCAGTATCGCCAAATTCTGAGTGTACCGTATACTAAGATTAACCCAAGCATTTTTAAATGCATGGAGATGGTCAAAAACGTAACAAAGATTTCATCAGAACTCTTATATGTAACGAAACGAATTTCGTATTTTTATTCACATTTTCTCTAATTTTGCTGCCCACGTTTTTTAGTAATTATCAGATCCATTAATTTTGTCCTTTTCCATTAAAAGTGTTAATATTTCTTTCTCTTTTACCATTAATTTTCCGTCAGATATTTTGGACAGCCGTTAAGTATGCATGGATATGCAACGTCTTTAACCATTGGATGTTTTCTCGGAATTCTTAAAACCGCCCCATTTATAATCGTGAATACATCTTTACGCACAATCATATCGTCGCGAAAATTGTATTTTTGCACTGTATGCGGTAAAAATGTTTCAGAATATTAATTCAAATAAATTCGCCCTTACTTCAAAAATAATAAATAAAGTCATATTTCAGAAGTAAAATAATTGCTAACATGTGATTTGCATTGATTTCGAAAATATGATTTTTTAAAATATATAAAATGCATAACATGATAACTTACTTTATAGATTTGTTACATTTTTAAATATTTTGCTATAATATTTATAAAAAATATTTTAAGTATTCATTATTTTAACAAAATTTTAACAATCATTTAGCACGTATTTTTAGTACTAATTCAATTTATTAATTCTAGTATTTATATTAAATTTATATTTCATTAGATGAATCTACCTCAGATAAGTATATCTAGATGAAAAGTAATGAAACATTGCAAAATAAATCTTATGCGGACTTCAGATTCTTGAAAGGGCAGATTTAGTCTCTTTTCATTCTAAAAGTAACGCTGATGAACTATGAAAAAGATGCTAAAAAGACGACGTCTAAAAGCGGTCATATCATGATGTTTCAGCGACGTTGGCAAATTGCCAAGAAGCAACAGCAAATATTTTGCGTCTTCGCAACGTTGTAAAGACGTCGTAAAAGTTACCATGACCACTTTGCAACCTCTCGGAGCAGTTTGCTACGTCGTTATGACATTGCCGTGCTACTTGGGAAACTTTCTCCTTAAAAATATAGTTAATATATTTAAAAGGTGAACAATATATTTTTAAAATCATTTATTCTGCATTTATAGATTGAAATATAAAGCAACACCTCTGGTGCCGTAGTGCAATTGCTAACATAGTGCAGTATTAGCTTTGGTAAAGAAGAAAATTAATTCTTCTAAAACTAAATTTCTTTTTTTATTTTAGGGGCAAATGGTATTGAAACTCATTCTGACAGTCCACGTGCAGCAGGTAATTCAGATACAAATTTAAAAAATATTTGATTCAATTATTGCAACTACTTTATTAATATAAATTGAGAATTTCATACATGTGAGTTAATCAGAATCTGGAGATAGGCATTTAGACACAAGTGTAATTTTATCCTGCTATTCGAATTAACGTATCGATGAACTATAGAAAAATACTGATTTGGACTACTTGTGAATACGTATTTTATTTAATTTTTGCTTTTGCAGTAACTTTTTGGTTAATTATTAAAACAATTTAATTAAATATTGTTATTTAAAGAAAGTTAATTTAAATGAGGTACCGTCTGAAATAGCGTCTTACTCTATTTTGGGGGCAAAATTTCCATTTGTGAAAAATCCAGAAAAAAAAAAAAAAAAAAAAAAGAGTAATTGGCGTTTGGATTATTTGAAACAGAAACTATTTGGTAATTTTTCTGTATTGTCATCTTTGAAATGAAATGTCGAGCACTCCCTCTTTCATTAGTCGCAGCTCAATGGAGAATGATGGCATGTATTTTTTTAAATCCTTAAGAAATCTTCCCACTGGACCTCTATTAGGATTCAAGATAAGTTAGGAACAGGAATCAGGAATCAGAATCCTTTGAATCTGGACTAGAAATTTAGCTTCGTGAAAGACGTTTTAACTGAAACTGATTCGTATCCACGTTACACTGGAAGAAATCTCGGTAAAATCGAATACATTCGTCAGGATTTAACCTGAGGATTTATTTAACTATCTGTTGTTAGAGATTTATAAACTATTTGTATCGGGAAAGAATATATATATATTGTTTCATGGGACACTAATTAGTAAATTAGTTATATTAATTTGCTATATAAATATATATATATTTATAATTTATTTTCTAAACAATATTGATTAATTGATTATATTATCTCCTAAGCTTAATTAAAGTAGAATTATTTTAAAAGAGTGAATCCATACCGGTAAGTTATATTTTGAAAGATGTTTTGAAGTAACTTGAAAGAAAAACGTTAATAATGTTTTAACGGGGACTGGAATTAAATCATCATGAAGAGCAAAATTTCAATAGTGAAAGGAAAAATTAAATTAAAAACATGTAATCATTGTCATTTATCGGAAATTAGTTGACTTTTCAAGGAGAACAAACCAACTCCCGTTCAATGAACAATAATCAATAAAAATACGTAAATACGAAGGTGTTTCGTCTTTACTCGAGTTATAAGGTAAAGCCAAACCGGTAATTCTAGTCAAGCCAAATATTTCCGCGAATAGAAGGGACCATGAACCAATGCTGATACCTAAAGAACTATTCTTATGAAGCATTTTAGCCAATTCAATTTGGAGAAAAAAACAATTTCTGTAGAGAAATCCGAAAAAACTCGAGTAACTGTCCCCGACACCCTCATGTTTATGCATTTGAGTTTTATATTATTTGTAAAAATTAAACATTGGAAATTGTTATTATGAAATATAATTCAAAGTAAAGTTGAAATAAACATAGAACATTACAAAAGAACATAAATAATGCAAACTTTGTAAAAACAAATAAAAAATAATATAAAAATAATAAAAAATATAATAAGAACAGTGAATGTACATGAAGATATAAAGGCCAGAAAAAGTATTAAGTAACTTACATTCTTTCTAGTGGGGAGTTGGCAAAGGGTTCCCTTCGTGTCAGACTCATAAGTGTAGGGTGTCCGAAAATTCTTAGCGGCAGTGGGGGCTTTGAATAATATCAGTCGGTAAGACTTGGGTGAAGTAATTTATGGTGGGTGGGACAGGGAATTTTTGAGGGATGTATTATGTGGGGTTCTTATTTGAAATACCCTCATATGCCGTCAGGTCGTAAATTTAGAACCTCTTTTTTCACAGGGGGGGGCTGAAAAGTATTGAATAATCTTGCTCGTGGTCTTGGGGGTCGTTTAAACATCTAACTTCTCTACATTCAGTTTTATACAGAGGAAAATAAAAATTGAATTCTTCGAATGAATGCAATTTTGTACGATGAAAATGTATTACTTAATTATAAACTGTAAGATAAATAACATCTCTTTTTAAAACCATAGGTGTAGAAAGACAGATATTTGTTACACGAATGAATTTGTAGTAAATATTGAGTTTTTCATTTCGAATGCTATGTTCCATGTATGCGAAGTAGCTGATTATGTGAGATAATAGTCATAACCGAATGGCTTTCAACCTTTTCACGGCTAAGGACTGTTTCTCAATTACATTGTGGTCGCTGCTTTTTGTTTAATTTTCTAATGACATATAAACAATAGTTGTTTTTATTTGAGACTTTTGAATAAAATAACGCAAACTAGACTGCAGAAAATTCTTAAGAATGAAATTAAATAATACTGAAAAATACATTTTTGATGCACTATTGTGTTTCATATGTAGTGGTATTAACTACTACTATAATCCTTAAATGGAATCCTTAAATTATATATGTCTATGTATAGGTATATATAAATGGAATCAAATATAGAACAAGGTATAAAATATCTTTATTATACAATGTTCATTACCATACGTATATTTACGTAATATCAATATAAATAGTTAGTTAGGTTTCGTACATATATAATTTATTTTTATATTTTGTATTTTTTGTATTAGATTCAGTATCTGAAGTTTAATTTGTTCTCTTTTTGGGATACGACTTTAAGTGAGAAAGAATTGTTAGGGCCTTCATAGGGATTACATTATATACAATCAGTTGGGATCCGACTTTTCCTTTCTTTTAATCATTATATATATTGAAATACTACTTGATAAGTATTCGTAAAATATAGCAGTATTTTAAGCTATTTATTTATATATCTATTGTTTGGTCTGGTTTGTTTGATTATAGCAAAGCATTCGACGGTTATTTGCCTAAGGGTAAGGGTGCCTCGTGGAGAACTTTCTAAGCAAAACTGACTCTTATGCACGTTACACGTGGAGAAAACCTCCAAAACGCCAATACAGCCATCCCCGTCGATCCGGATTCGAACTCCGGAACGACCTGCCATAGTTCAACGATTTTACAGCTCAGCCGCTAGTGAGCCACACACACCCACACCCACACCCACACCCACACATATACATTAAATAGTATTTACATGTCGTTTATAAAGTATAATTGAGTGCAATTTAATCATAAAGAGAAAATATTCTACGGAATTACTTCACTTAGTAGACTTTTTGCCAAGCTTCACCATATTTCTTAAAGAGAATCGCAACGCTGATTCCATTTCCCAGCCCTTTATGTATCTTATTTTTTTCTACACTGAATTATATTTAGAAAATTATTTCACTTGGTTATAGCTGAAAATGCAGTTTTTTTATTGAAGAATTTAAGGGTAAGAAGAGAATTATGCCCTTTTCTAATTATTCTTGAAGCATTTAATTTAAAAAAAAAAAAAAAAACGCACATTAATGCGGATCACTGAATTAAAGTGCTCGATACAAGACAGATTAATTAGCTACTAAATTTTGATTTTCGTTGAGTAAAAATAAATTCATCTGCATTCTATAAGAAAGTAAATATTCAAGATTTTTTTTTTCCCGATTCTCGCAGTCGTAATATTTTTCTTAAGTATTCAGCTAATTCATATTCAAATATTTTAATCCGTTACAGTAAATAAATAAATAAGTTTAATAAATAATAAATCGATACAGTAAATAAATAATTAAAATCAATTAAATGGAATTTTAATTGATTTTAATTGCCATTTTCCCTCTGATAAACCCCTCTTTAGAGTTCAATAGCAGTCGATCAGCTTCTGTTGGGGGTTCATTTTTCTTTATGGTATGCTTACGTTATATATGTATGCATTATGCATTGTTCATACTCGTCAATTGCAGCTTTTAATATTTTTTGGAAAAAAATCAATATGAAAATCCAGAAAATGATTCTTAGCGACGCTAAAACTATTATTACTAGGCACTCTCATGCCACAGTGTTTAAAAAAAATCCCATTGTTTAAAGGTAGATTCTATGCTCATATTTTAGTCAAAAATTAAAAGCTGAAAGTCAGAATTAAGTGGGTTGCTCTTAGAAAGCCTCAATTAGAAGTAGTTATAGGAAATGTTAATCGATACTTATAATACTAATTCAGAAGACAAACAACAAAAATCAGCGTTAGATTTACAAAATTAGATAAATCTAACGCTGATTTTTGTTGTTTGTCTTCTGAATTAGTATTTATTCGGCGTGTTATTGTGTCTCAATACTTATAATCTTACGGATTAAACACTTATTCCCTATTTGATCACGTGTATGGCAAACAGATATTTGTCATTAATAAAGAAAAGAAAGGTGAATCAAAATGAGTTATATTCTTGTTTTTCCAACTGCAAAAACATCTTAAGATACTATCGGATTTAATCTTTAAATTATTCCAGTAATAATCAAACCAATGGGGTCCATTATTCTTAACTATAATTAACTAATGCAAATCCTATTTTGGTTTCAAATGGCTTTCATTAATTACGTTAATGATATACTCATATACTGATACTGAATGAGACCTAAAAACACTTTTTTTTTTTAATATATCTCCCTTATGATCCACGACACAACCGTTTACTTTCCCCTTCCGTAATTAACATCAGTCTCTTGCTGTTGACCGCATTTGCCAAGCCACCTCTTATTTGAGTGAAACTGTCTGTTAAGATTTTTTGAAAATACTAGTGAATGAAAATTAATTAATTTCTGGCTAATTGTCGTGTCGCAATGATTAAGAATTTAAGAAAGAAAAAAAGAAATTTTTCATTGTCCAAGAGCTATTAGACAGACTAAAGTCATGAAATAGACCCATTTTTTTAGTAACATAGTAACAGCATAAGTTTGAAGTCAATTAGCTTTTTACAGTATATACAACTGAGTAATTACACTATATACAAATCCTTCAACTGATAGTCATCCAACTTATACCGCCTTCTCAGGTTTAGGAACAAATTATCATATCCCTATCAGTTAAATGATGGGCCCACCAGCGGCCGAGCGGTAAAATCGCTAAACACTGGTAGTTCGGTCCGAGGTTCGAATCCCGCGAACGGGCTGGCTGCATGGGCGTTTTCGTGGTTTTCCCCATGTGTAACGTGTATACGAGCCAGTTTCCCTTAGAAAGTCCTCCACGAAAGGCATCCCTCCCCTTAGGCAGATAGCCCTAGTGTGCTTTGCCGTATTCTCAATACACACACAGTTAAATGATTTAGAGTGAGTATTTAACGCCTGCTCTTTTAAGGCAATGGTTAATAAATTGAATGGGTATTAGATTATTTTTGAGAATTTTAATAAGCAGCAAAATTTCGCGTTGTAAATCTATTGTATTTGTGCATATTATTTTAATTCGTTGTATTTGATTAATTATAGTATTGATAATTACTTTTTTGGAAATGTTGGAGTTCCAATTTATTAATTTGTTAGTATTGAAATTGAAGTTTCTTGTTTTGTCAAAAAATAAAATTTTTTGTAGTTAATGATTTGAAGATCTAGAAAGTCTATGCTATTTTGTGAATTATTAGTTTTATTAAGTGTAAGACAATTTGGATAAATCTCGGAGTGTTCAATTTTACCAAAATTATTAATTGTAATAAGGTCATCAATGTATCTGTAAGTGTGCTTGTAGTAATTTAATTCTTGTGGTTGTAGATTTTTTTGGAAGTTAAATTCTTTGATAAATAAAAAGATATTACAGATCGAGGAACTGGAATGTAAGCTCATTGGCAATCCTCTGACTTGTTTAAAAATTTGATTTTGAAACTTGATGTAGTTATGAAAAAGTGTGCATTTTAGGTAGGTTTTCCAATTGTCAAGTCTGAATTTGTCAAGAGTCAATTACTGGCAACCTGAATATCATACAAAACCATCAACTAAAAACACTAATGAGTTATGGTACAAAATTTAGACCATTCAGAAACATAACTAAAAATTACTGTTACAAGACTTTCGAAAACAACATCAACGAATCCATAGTTAAAGCAAGCTATCAACTGAATTTACCCATAGATACCTTCTTAAAATGGAAAGCTAAAATTCTTCAACGCATATCCACCGAAATCAGTCACCTCAAATTTAAAAGTACACTGAATTGGTCGCAACTTACATCAGATATTAATCAATTAAAACAGCTTTTTACTATTACAAAAATAGATAAAGTAACTAATAACTTTAGCATTATATGAAAACAATTCTACGCAGAAATTATTCATAAAGAACTTCTCAACGCAACTACTTATCAATTAGCCAACCTTACAGAAACATCTATAATAAACAGGATTAAAACTTTTCATAAGAAACTCAATATTACTTTCAATACAAACTACAACATATTTACTAATCTTTATGCAATTCCCAAATTCCATAAAACACCATTAAAATTCAGATTTATTGCTAATGGAACTAATAATTACAAGAAAAATGTAGACTATTATTTTTCAATTCAACTTAATAAAATCTGTAAATCTATTTTCAATGATCGTAACACTAATCATAAATATTGCTGGATCATCCATAATAACACTCCTGTCATTAATACCATTCAAACAATTAACATCCAAAACATTAACTGCTATGACATTGAAAATTTATATACCTCACTTCCTCTAGAAGAAATCTATAACAGTCTAATTGATCTGCCTAAACTCTTCCCTGATATGCTCAAAATTATGTCTCTTGACAAATGGAATACCTACCTAAAATGCACACTTTTTCATAACTACATCAAGTTTAAAAATCAAATTTTTAAACAAGTCAGAGGATTGCCAATGGGCTTACATTCCAGTTCCTCGATATGTAATATATTTTTATTTATCAAAGAATTTAACTTCCAAAAAATCTACAAACACAGGAGTTAAATTACTACAAAACACTCCTACAGATATATTGATCACCTTATTACAATTAATAATTTTGGTAAAATTGAACACTTCGAGATTTATCCAAATTGTCTTACACTTAATAAAACTAATAATTCACGAAATAGCATAAACTTTCTTGATCTTCAAATCATTAACTACAAAAAATTTGACTTTTTGACAAAACAAGAAACTTCAATTTCAATACTAACAAATTAATAAATTGGAACTCCAACATTTCCAAAAACGTAATTAACAATACTATAATTAATCAAATACATCGAATTAAAATAATATGCACAAATACAATAGATTTACAACGCGAAATTTTGCTGCTTATTAAAATTTTCAAAAATAATCTAATACCCATTCAATTTATTAACCATTGCCTTAAAAGAGCAGGCGTTAAATACTCACTCTAAATCATTTAACTGATAGGGATATGATAATTTGTTCCTAAACCTGAGAAGGCGGTATAAGTTGGATGACTATCAGTTGAAGGATTTGTATATAGTGTAATTACTCAGTTGTATATACTGTAAAAAGCTAATTGTCTTCAAATTTATGCTGTTACTAAAAAAATGGGCCTATTTCATGACTTTAGTCTGTCTAATAGCTCTTGGACAGTGAAAAATTCCTTTTTTCCTTTCTTAAATTCTTAATCATTGCGACACGACAATTAGCCAGAAATTAATTAATTTCCATTCACTAGTATTTTCAAAAAATCTTAACAGACAGTTTTACTCAAATAAGAACCCCACATAAAACATCCCTCAAGAATTCCGAGTCCCATCCACCATAAATTATATCACCCAAGTCTTACCGACTGATATTATTCAAAGCCCCCACTGCCGCTAAGAATTTTCGGACACCCTACACTTATGAGTCAGACACGAAGGGAACACTTTGCCAACTCCCCACTAGAAAGAATGTAAGTTACTTAATACTTTTTCTGGCCTTTATATCTTCATGTACATTCACTGTTCTTATTATATTTTTTATTATTTTTATATTATTTTTGATTTGTTTTTACAAATTTTGCATTATTTATCGTCTTTTGTAATCTTCTATGTTTATTTCAACTTTACTTTGAATTCTATTTCATAATGACAATTTCCAATGTTTAATTTTTACAAATAATATAAAACTCAAATGCATAAATATGAGGGTGTCGGGGACAGTTACTCGAGTTTTTTCGGATTTCTCTACAGAAATTGTTTTTTCTCCAAATTGAATTGGCTAAAATGCTTCATAAGAATAACTTCTTTGGGTATCAGCATTGGTTTGTGATCCCTTCTATTCGCGGAAATATTTGGCTTGACTAGAATTGCCGGTTTGGGTTTACCTTATAACTCGAGTAAAGACGAAACTCCTTCGTAATTACGTATTTTTATTGATTATTGTTCATTGAACGGGAGTTGGTTGGTTCCCCTTGAAAAGTCAACTAATTTCCGATAAATGATAATGATTACATGCTTTTAATTTAATTTTTCCTTTTACCATTGAAATTTTGTTCTTCATGATGATTTAATTCCAGTCCCCATTAAAACATTATTAACATTTTTCCTTCAAGTTACTTCAAAACATCTTTCAAAATATAACTTACCAGTATGGATTCACTCTTTTAGAATAATTCTACGTTAATTAAATTTAGGAGAAAATATAATAAATTAATCAACATTGTTTAGAAAATAAATTATTATTAACTAACTTTGCAGCAATTGCGCAAGTAGTAGTAACTTGTTTTCGCACTAAATGAATTTAAGATCATACAACATTATATATATATATATATATATATATATATCTTACATATGATAATTATATATATATATATATATATATCGGGATTTTCCAGAGGAAGGGACAGATTTAAAATATTTATTTCTGGGGACTGCATGAGGAAAAAATTCTTTGTTTCGCTCGTAAAAGAAACTTACCTCGTGAAATAAAACATATGCAATATATGTGCCAATAATCTATGATATAAATATACGCAAATATCTATTATAATACCAATTTTTATTAACTTATTTATTTATTTTTTGTATTCATTGACTTACATTACTTTAGTCGGTACGTTTGTATTTACTTATAAAAAAAACCACATCGCAAAAAATCATAATCTGCATAAAAAACTACAAAGTCATAATTATACTGGTTTTTGAATAGAAACTATTAGGAAACGTGAGGCAAAATTATCAGATCACAAAAGTATTTCTCTCGTTGTTATCTTTCTCGTTACATTCAGTGTCACAAAAACTAGTACTTATTTCAGATCACTCAAAAATTTTTCTTTTTGAAAAGGATCCATAATATTTTTCATTAAAATATAAATATATTAAAAGTAACAATATCTTTTTTAAATAATTTTTTCTAAATTTATACATTGAAATATAAAAACAACACCTCTGGTACCGTAGTGCATTCGCTAATATAGTGCACTATTAGCTTCGGTAAGGTATAAAATTAATTCTTATGAAATTAATGGTTTTATTTTTATTATTGTTAGGTTTAGATGGTATTGGAACACATCTTGATAATCATCGTGGAACAGGTAACTCAGATACAGATTAAAAAGATTATTTGATTCAGTTATTGCCACTACTAATTAATAGAATTGAGATTTTCATGTATGTAAGTTAATCTGAATCTGGAGATAGGCATTTAGACCCAAGTATAATTTTATCCTGTTTTTCGATTTAAGGTATCGATGAACTATGAAAAATACTGATTTGGACTACTTGCGAATAAGTATTTTATTTAATTTTTGTTTTTGCAATAACTTTTTGGTTAACTATTAAAAAATTTAATTAAATATTGTTATTTAAAGAAAGCTAATTTAAATGAGGAACCGTCTGAAATAACTTCTTACTCTAGTTTGTGGGCAAAATTTCTATTTTTGAGAATCCAAAAGAAAAGAGTAATTGGCGTTTGTATTATTTGAAACAGAAAATATTTGGTAATTTTTCTGTATTTTCAACTTTGAAATGAAATGTCGAATACTCCCTCTTTTATTAGTCGCAGCTGAATGGTGAATGATGGCATATATTTTTCTTAAATCCTTAAGAAATCCTCCCACTGGACCTCTATTAGAATTCAAGATAACAGGTTCAAGATTAGGAACAGAAATCAGGAATCAGGATCCTTTGAATCTGGACTAGAAATTTAGCTTCTTGAAAGGCGTTTTTAACTGAAACTGATTCGTATCGACGTTACACTGGGAGAAATCTTGGTAAAATGGAATACAGTCAGCACATTCGTCAGGTTTTAACTATCTGTTGTTAGAGATTTATAAACTATTTGTATCGGCAAAGACTATATATATTGTTTTATGAGAAACTCATTAATAAATTAATATATATATATATATATACTAATTTTCCAATTATATATATATTTATAATTATATATATATATATATATATATAGGGTTATTTCAGAGGAAGGGACAGATTTAAAATATTTATTGCTAGTGAACAACAATATATAGCAGACGTCACATACAGAGGTTGTTCACACATTTTTTAGACGAGGTATATTTTTTTAGACGAGGTATATCACACATTTTTTAGACGAGGTATATATATTATCACAAAACTAAATTACATAAAATTCTTGTGTTTTAAATGTTCTATTTGACATCCTATATTCTGAACTATCTTTCGACACCGCAATTTCCAGGATAATAATGCCTTTTGAAGTGGCAGAACAGGTATTCTATCCCATTCCTCCAGAGCAGCTTTCCAGAGTCCTCTTAGGGTTTGGATAATGCCCTAAGGACAGCGTTTGGATAATGCAGTTTTTAAAACTGCGAAAGCACAAAAATTCATAGGTGACACATAGGGAGATTTAGTAGGGATGTCAGTGAAGGGTATGGCCTTGATACCAGTATTTTGTTCCATTTCTTTTAGGAAATTTACAGTGGATTTTGCTTTGTGACTGCTAGCTTTTTCCTGATGGAGTCTCACAGATTGATGGCACTGCGGGTAAAGCCATGGTATTTCATTCAGAAACATTGGCGATAAAATATGTTCCTGAAAGTATTTGGAGTTAATCTTGACATTTTTTTGCACTCTCTTTTTTTAACTTGCCATTAAAAAAACAGCAACAATCATGAATACCTTAGAAAAACTGTCTTTCGATTCATTGAACCCTGTTAACCATTCATTGAACCATGTACTTAAGTTTTTGTCTGCCCTTTTATGATAATAAATGGCTCTTTTTTTGCTACAATCATTTAAATACACTCATGCTTCATCTATTGTGACAATTGTTTTCCATTTTTCTTTGGATAAGTGTTTCTCATATAGAATTCTGCAGCGTGTCCTGCGTTGAGCGATATGCTTTGGAAGAAGACGAAGCACATTGCGTTTTTTCACTTTCCTTAAGAACTTAAATCAACGTTTATCATTTTGTTTACAGTGGACACCGAGCATTTTAATTATTTTGCAACTGTCCTTTGACTACGGGGATTTTCTTTCGACATTAAACAACGTACCTTTGCAATAGTCGAAGATGTCCGTTTTTTTCCTTGGATACTTGTTTGGATTTTTGTTCCACTTGAGGCTCCAATTTGATGTTTTTCTTCCTTTCTTGTTGATGATATTACCTATCGACGCTTTAGATATCACAAAACCATGACTCTCACATCGTTTTTGGATTACGGAGTATGCATATTTCTCTTCGGAAAGAGCGTAAATGTAGCCTTCCAAGCACTGCTTTGTTGAATTCGCCATTTTGAATAAAAACAAAACTTTCAAGCTACAGACGGTAATTTTGACTTTTAAAAACATAGGACAATTGCAATTACTTCTTTTTCAGCAAACGATTTTTTATTACCGCTTACCAAAATCGT
The DNA here is from genome assembly GCF_044657685.1 of Stegodyphus dumicola. Taxonomy (NCBI): domain Eukaryota; kingdom Metazoa; phylum Arthropoda; class Arachnida; order Araneae; family Eresidae; genus Stegodyphus; species Stegodyphus dumicola. Next base: position 27,710,085 of record NC_140779.1, on the reverse strand, counting down.
CTAAAAATGTGCGAACAGCCTCTGTAGAAGAAAATTCAAAATTTTGTTTTACGAATTGAACATGAGCACTATCTGTTATGCAATAAACATTAATTGGTAGTTTATTTCTGGTCACACGCGTATTGACTAGACACTGGTATTCAACTCGCTGTAACAATTCGATCTCTAAGGTCTTGAAGATTAGTAGGCAACAGTGATGCATATACGCTGTCCTATATGTACACCCACCGAGAAAAATCTCAAAAGGTAAGGTATGGTGACCTTGGAAGCCACTTAAGACGAACGAAATTATGTTATCCACCTCTTCCAGTCCAATGTCATGGAATTGTGTAATTCAGATACAAATGTACCTCCTGGTGGACGTGAGGCTGAGTACTATCTTGGTTGAAGAAAAAATTATCCTTCTTGTAAACATACGGAAACAGCCATATTATTAGTATGCCCACATATGTAATTCCAGTCATTGTTTCCTCCATAAAAAAAAGAAGGGCATAAGAGATTTTTGACAGTCATGGCACTAAACACAATTCAGGTTTTGACAGTCTATTTCATGTTCGGTGACTACGCCGAGATTTTCAGTCCCCAAAATTCTGATAAGTAACTGTTCTCTTGACCAGAGATATAATGCATCTGGTGGATGAAATTATAACTAGAAAATTAAAATTAATTACAATTAAAAATATGTGATTGTATTAATTGTTATGTTAACTTCAACAAACTAATGCATTTCTCTGGGGACTGCATGAGGTGAAATTCTTTGTTTCGCTCGTGAAACAAAGTCACCTCGTGAAATAAAACATATGCAAATATATACGATAATACCATTTTTTATTCACTTATTTATTTATTCTTTGTATTGATTCAATTACAGTATTATAGTCGGTACGTTTGCATTTACTTATAACTAAAACCACATCTCAAAAACTCATAATCAGCATAAAGAACAGCAAATTCATAATTATACTGGTTTTTGAATAGAAACTATTAGGAAACGTGAAACAAAGTTATCAGATCACAAAAGTATTTTTCTCGTTGATATCGTTCTCGTTACTTTCAAAAACTAGTACTTATTTCAGATCACTCAAATTCCTTTCTTTTTGAAAATGATTCATAATATTTCTCGTTAAAATATAAATATATTTAAAAGTGAACAATATCTTTTTAAAACCATTTATACTAAATTTATAGATTGAAATATAAAAACAACACCTCTGGTGTCGTAGTGCATTTGCTAATATAGAGCACTATTAGTTTTGGTAAGGTATAAAATTAATTCTTATGAAATTAATGGTTTTATTTTTATTATTTTTAGGTGTAGATGGTATTAGAACACATCTTGATAATCATCGTGAAACAGGTAACTCAGATACAAATTAAAAAGATTATTTGATTGAGTTATTGCCACTACTAATTAATAGAATTTAGATTTTCATGTATGTGAGTTAATCTGAAACTGGAGATAGGCATTTATACCCAAGTATAATTTTATCCTGTTATTCGAATTAATCCATAAAATATAGAAAAATACTGATTTGGATTACTTGTGAATAGGTATTTTATTTAATTTTTGTTTTAGTAGTATCTTTTTGGTTAATTATTAAAAAACGTAATTAAATGTTGTTATTTAAAGAAAGTTAATTTAAATGAGGAAGCATCTGAAATATCTTATTCCTCTATTTTTGGGGCAAAATTTCTATTTGTGAGAATCCAAAGGAAAAGAGTAATTGGCGTTTGGATTATCTGAAATAAAAATTATTTGGTAGTTTTTTTTTTTTTTTCTTTGTATTGCCATCTTTGAAATGAAATGTCGAGCACTCTATCTTATATAAGGGGGAGCTGAATGGAGGAATGCAGGGGAAGTGCTTGTGCTTCAATTAATTCTAACAATAATTCAGTTAATTTTAGGGTACATATCGTTATGTACCCTAAAATTAACTGAATTATTGTATTATTGTATTATTAATAGGTATCAGCTTGGATGCATCCACCTCATATTTGCATTAAATGGTAGCCATATACACATGATAGAATTATTCATTAGAATTTCCCTCTTAGCGGAATGCATGGCAAAGTTGAGAAAGATTTAATTCCATCATTGGCAGCGCAGCGTAATTAAAAAGATAAGATTCAATTCTTGATTTTCTATTTTTCTTGATTACACGCTGATTTCGAGCTAAAGGTGCTCAGTATAATTTAAAATTTAATTCATAGTTTCATCTCTCCATAGAAATAAATGTTTCGAAGGCTCATGTTAATTAATTAATTCTTGGAAGGTTCATGTTAATCAATTAATCTAGTTTTATGTAACATTAATTAATGGTGAACTAATTACACTGATTACACAAGTTAATATCTCTAGGGTTTAATTTTAGGTAACTTTAATATGAAAAATTTGTTTTCTTTGAGAATCTACGCGAAAGATTTCCCTATACAGAAAAAGTCTTACAAGATTAGTTTTCTGATAAAGTATCTGAATAACTCAACAATTTTTCATGTTCGTAAAACCTGGAATTTCGGGGCAATGTTTTCAACAATAAAATTCATAAATGGGATTTTCTGCATAACGTTAATGCCATATGTGAATAAGTATTAGATATTAATTACGGTACTGAAAGTAACAGAATTTTGCAATCTATGTTAATAACACTGTCATAAATGGTCATAAATGGTAAAAGAGAAAATATTGATATGAAAACGAAGAATGCCGTGTTATAATTGTGGTTATTTCAGGTGTAGGTGGTTATCATATTGACGATGCTGGGTATGGAGTAGGAATAGGTACATAAACATTTCTCATCTATCTTAACAAATATTTTAACTTTTCAAAGAAAGGAGATTTTAATTCGGTTAATGCAAAAATCCAATCCGATAATACACGCGTATTAGCAATTATTCGTATTATCCGTGAAGAATAAAATTCCAGAGAAATGAACCAATAAAAAAGAAGTTAAACATAATCTAAAGCTGCAAAATATTAATAATTTAACTGTTACGTAAAATAATTTAACATGTGTGAAAAAGTCATTCAGTTGTATTTGTTATATTAATTTTAACTTTTTGTAAATCTATATGGAAAACGTCTATTGCTATCTATATAATTTCATTTTTTGGTCTAATTTCATAAACTCCTTTTAGAAATCCTAACTCTTCTTTAAAACGTTTTCGCTATGTCTAGGTTCAGGGCACAGTTTTATGCGTTTTTAGCACATTAACGTAGTCTTGTAAAATGATTAACAAACCATGTATCTCTATTTCATTATTTATACTAACAAAACTTTCTGGGCAAAAGCAGTCTTTATAAAAATGAAAGGGGCTTATTATAAAAATTTGGATTATAATACATTATCATCACTCTTGAAGTTAGATACACTGATAATCCAAAACATCATATCCATCCCCAAATTTTTCAATGAACTCGTCTGGATGACATGAAGGGCACTTGACTAAGTGGTATTTAACTGCTTCTGGAGAAGGGAAGAATTATTCTTGCAATTACTTTTACGACTGATGGGATAGAGGGCAGATTGTAATTGACCGAAGACTCGGAACGAGTATCTTCGAAACTACACGACTGGTAAGTTATTCATGATTTGCACTTGTTAGCATCTAAGCAAAGTCGATAAATGACGGGGAAACAAGGTACAGTAAGAAGCTAGGTCAGCACCTCAGTAGATTGTAGGTGATTGAACTATCATTGAAAACCTAGCTAACTGTTAAGCTTCCTCCCAGTTGTTTGCACAGTTATTCTGTTTGGCAAAGACCTTTACTAATATTTTGGAGTTGCTTCATTACCTTGATTATGTTATCTCTTGGTCGTTTTGTTTCAATTAAAAACTTCTTAAGAGGCAAGATGTTTGTGGTTGTACATCTCTTGTGATTTTGTTCCGAAAGGCCACAATTAAATATATTATGTTCGGAGTCACCCCTTTCTCCTCATACATGAGTGTTTTTGATGCTTCTTTCGAGAAAGTATGTTGGAAAGGGGCCGTGCCCCGTCATATAGTAGTTCAGAAATGGGTTGCTATGCAGTTCTTCTGTGTTGACCTTTGGGATTAAGTCATGTAGTCTTCTCCCTTGACTGTCAGTGTCCCATTCCTTTTGCCGTAAATATTCTCCGATTTTTTCTACTTTATATTTTACTGCAGATTTCGGGCCAGGAACTTTCATATTTCAATGTTCGTGTTTTTGATAGCGTTCTTCACCAGTGCATCTGCTTGATCGTTCCCTAGAATTCTACAGTAGGCTTTGACCCATTCTAATCGGATAAGGGTATCTCGTTTTGAGAATGTGGTATTCAGAATGTCCTGGATTATTGTGTTTTTGCTGCTATGATTTTTAACGCTTCTAGGGCTGATTGGCTATCCGATTTGATAAGAATTTCTTTTAAATTGATCTTTATTGAAGTAAGAATTGCTTTGTGTATGGCTACTAATTCTGCTTAAAATACACTATTGTCTGCCTCCAGTCGACCTTGTCATGTAGCATCCTCTTTTTTTGTTTTGTTTTAAGACTAGTGCTGCTCCAACTTCGTCTTCCATTTTTGACCCGTCCGTGAAAATTATTGGGTGGGTGTTGTCTAAATTTCCGTCGTAGGATACTTGACTTTGATGTTGGAATTCATTACTGGATCCTTTATGTATATTATTTCTGGGATTTCGTAATTGTTTGGGTTAATTTTAATATAATATGTTGTAAGGGGAAACTCGCAATTGCAGAATGAATATTTTTCCAGCCTCTTTTTTGTTTTAATGTGCAAGGGACAGATTCATGCTAGAATATATACAATTTGATTTGAGGTTATGCGGAATGCCTTTGTCTTCTGAAGGAGAAAAGGTCTCTGGATAACAAAGAATATTTGTTTTTTTTCTTTCATTCATTTTTGAAGCTCAGATTGCTCCTCCATTAGTTGATGATATTCTGTATTACTCTCCTGTATAGGATTTTCATTATCTGGGGTCTTAAGCAACGACATTGTTCCTGCATCCCACGTAACTTTGTTGCTATTTGCATTCTTTTCTTTTTTTAATCTCTCAAGTGGTTTATCATGTCGGATCTGTTGTCTACTTAGACCTGTGTTGACTCCTAGAAATTTTATTTCCTTGGTGATTTTAATTTTTTACCTTCCTAGGCTGAATATGGAGAATAGTTGCAACAGAATTGTCATCCCATCAGCAGATATAAACTTCTACATCGCATCGGTAGTCAAATTTTCCATGTCGAAATTTCGACATCTCTTTTGCTGTTCTGCTGCTTGTATTTCTTTTGCTCGTACTGAACCAATTGCCTTAAAGCCTTTGTTAGACAAATCTGTCAGCAGATTGTGAGATGAAAAAATTTATCGAAAAATACTTTGTGTTTCTGTGGATTGGCAATAGAAGATAATTGTTCAGAGATATCTTTTGATCTAAGGGGCAAATTTTCATTTTTCTAAAGACCTAATATAAACAATGAAGCATATGTGGTCATATATCGGAGCTTAAATAAGGGAAATACAGCTGGAGCGAATTGCCATACCATGTGGTGAGAAAAATCATACCCCCTTTCAGTACTCTGCCTCTCCTTTCTACAGAAATAAATGACACACCCTTAATGCCTCTAAAAAGGGCATGTTTATGAGATATGAGCACTGAATGTAATTTAATAAAGAAAAATATGCGTGTGGTGTCACAGATTTTGTATATCGTTACATGCCAATGTTCCGTTTTTGGAACATTGCAATTTTACTCAGTCTTGAGGAAATATTACTTGTTATTATTTGAATTTCTTTTATTAACTCATTAAAGTTATTCTTTGCAAGTATGGTGGGGAAATGTTTGGGTGCATTTGAAGTTTTAGGAATTTTATAGAATTTTTTTCCTCAAGCGCTGTAAAAATCGTAAAAAAAGGCAATTTTTAGAAACTTTTCTGCGTTGAAATATTCGTATTTAAAAAATAAATTTTATATCAAATATCAATCATACCTTCTATAATAAATATAATTTTTCCGAACTGACAGATATGATAGTTTATTTTTAAAAAATATTAAACATGATGTTCGAAAAAAGGAACACTGGCATGTAAAGAATAATCCATTATTAACATATGTACATTAATAATCCATTATTGATGTATGTACATTAATAAGTGTATTAGCAGGAATATGTGTTATTCATAAAAAATAACACATCTGTCTACTAATTTTAAATTTCAATGGAAATCAAATTTTGCATAAATATTTACATAATATAGAACTTTCAGATATAATCTTAGAATTAATGTATGAAATTCAGTCACTATCCTTTACTGGAATAGTGACGTTGTCAAGAACTTACAGATGAAAACGCTTACATAAATCTAAATATTGTTCTTGAAAAAAGGAAATTTTATTTGCCTTGATCTGAAATTTTCATGAGAAATGACTAAACATTTCGTAGCTGCGGAAGTTTCTGGAGAATATACATGTAGCTACGTCACAGAATATATTCTAAAGATCAGTAGGGCGTCAGTTGAAAAATTTCGGTGGGACGTAAGGAAAAAAAATTTAAATTTTTTTTTTTTTTTTTTTTTTTTTTATGTAATTACACATCGTGTCTTTACCCAACCTTTATTTTCGCAACCGTTGCTCATAGATATATACTTTCAGTTATAAAAATGTTTTTAATTACGCAAGAACTCTCATTTTGGCATTTTTTTTTTTTTTTTTTTTTTTTTTTTTTTTTTTTTTTTGTTTAAACTACAGCTTTGTAAGTTTATGAAATCTCACTTTATATACTTCTCCTATAATTACATTTAGGAAAATTTTGTATTTTAAAAAATAAAACACGAAAATGCTCCACCCATTTTAGAAATATTGGCCGAAATATTTGGTTTTAAAGTCAGAGATCATATTTAGGGGCTGTATAAAAATCGAAGAGCTAAACGTTTCCATATGTGCATAACTAAAAATAAAATATCAGTTTGTCGCCCAATCGGGTTAGTAGAATATATATCTATGCCCGACGTTGCGAAAACGAAGACCGAGAAAAGACTTTTGACATGGTAAGGTCGAGTAAGGACATGCTGTACATAGGACATGTATCCATAGCGAAGTTATGAGTAAAACGTGATTTTTATCGTAGTGTAATTGCTTTATATTTCCTTAATTTAGGTCCAGGTGGCTTTGGAGCGGGTAGTATTTTGATGCCAGGAACAGGTACTCTTTATCTTAACATAAATTTGTTTCACTTTTGGAGTTATCTGCAGAATTGCTCTTTGAAGCATCTATATGAGATATTTATGAATGACAATTATAACGCTCCTGTTATATAAATGATATGTGTGCTATTAACAAAAGTAATATATTTTTTAAGTAAATTTTGTAATTTTAAAGTAAAATTGCGTCTTTTTTTATTGGAAAACTTTGGAAGCATGAACATTTTCTTTTAGTTTGCACTTAAATATGAGCCAGTATGCTTTAGAATTTCCTACGTGATGTCATGCCGTCTTAGAAACATAATCCTAGAATGATTTGCCATAACTGATTAACTTAGGTTTTCTGAGTGTAGAACATAAAAGAAAATTTATGCAGCAACAGTAAAATATAAATATTATACCGAAAGGACTATATTTTCGTAATATTATGATGAACAAAAAACTGGCGTGCCAAGTTCGCAAAAATGGTCATATCATTTATCACTGATTCCTTTGGAACTCCATGCCCTATTATAAAAGCTTTATTTTTATTGTTAATATGTGGAGTGGATACGGAAAATTTTTACAAGCCCCCCCCCTAAAGCTAGATGTTGAGAGCAGAAGCTAAGGAAATCACGAAATTGTTGCGAAAGAAAACCATGAATGTTTCTAAAATATCCATCTACAATATATCTATTTACAATATCTGTTTTTAAGTTATCTAAATTAAGAAGCGAATAATTTTAGCCATAGTACATATAATTGATTTTTATCCTGGGAGCAGAAAATACAGCAGTGTTCTTTCTACCATCTTTCGGTTTAATATATCTTATGTTTTTAAGTTATCTAAATTAAGAAGCTAATAATTTTAGCCATAGTAAATAGAATTGATTTTTATCCTAGGAGCAGAAATTACAGCAGTGTTCTTTCTATCATCTTTCGGTTTAATATATCTTATGTTTTTAAGTTATCTAAATTAAGAAGCTAATAATTTTAGCCATAGTAAATAGAATTGATTTTTATCCTAGGAGCAGAAATTACAGCAGTGTTCTTTGTACCATCTTTCGATTTAATATATTATATGTTTGCTTAGTCTGAATTTTAAATAGCAGAGAGCTGAGTTTATAAACGAAACAACACTCAGAAGAAATTTCATAAGTGCTTGCATGAATGAACGTTAGGTATTTCATCTTTTATACCAATAAATTTGAATTTATTGGCATATTTGAAGTTAGAAGCAAACCGCGTAGCTTTGATCCTTTAAAAAGAACAGAACTCAGTTAAATGATATGAAGGAAAATTATGATAGGAATTGAAATGTTCCTTGTTAATTGACCAAATATTGAAATGAAAGGAGGTCTGGAAAATTTCTTAGAGGAGATGTTGTTGATAATGACAGAAAGTGATGCACCAGAAGCAATAAAAGTGGCAGGAAAATAGCAAAAATAAATATTGTTGATAGAGTAATTCATTTATTTTCTACTCCTGCCGCTTTGGGGGAAGGAATTTAATACTCTTGAAGATATTGTTATTTTTTGCGGTTGTTTGTCTGCCATCAACAACATAGCACATAAGAAGCTTTCTAGATGGATATATACAAAGAATAAATCTGCAGGTCTTTAAAATTCAGGGTTATCGCTTCAGATATGTTAAAAAGCAAAGACTAGATAAAAAACATTCACAGCTGCATGAGGCTACTCCTTTAATTTAGAATATTTAGAAACGTTTGAAATTTTTCTCCTTCCCTAAAACTCAAAAATGAAGTTATTTCTAATCCATTTCTGTCAGTCCCAGGCGAAACCTGTTCCAAGCTCCACTTCTATTTATTCCATCAAATACTCCAATCTTCTGAGCATCACTGCATACTTGGGCTGGTATTGCTGGTAATATTTACAACGTTTTAATAAAGCTGAATCGAGCTCCAACGAAACTGAAATCAGCAATGAAGTTTAGGTTAAGTTTCTCATTTTGTTTTCTAGCATAATTCTTTGCTTACTTTTTGTTTATCAGAAAAGAACTTATTGCATACGCAGCTCACCATAGCATTGTATATGAATGCGATAAATTTATTCAAAACACATTATGTAAAGGAAATAAATTATTAAGGGTATAGGCCTTACAAATTTAATTGCTTTCAATTAACTGTTTACAAATTTACCCATGGTTCCTGTTCTTGCAATATTTTATGAGGACCTTTACTACTGATATCAGCACTTTTCTCTGCAGTCAATTAAATTTACTTTTATATAAATTTTAATTAAATGTGTAAATACGATTTCACGTTTGACGTCCTGACATTTAACGGTGTTTTCCGCTTTGTAATAATCATTTAACCGTGGGAATACGAAAGTAAATACTGCAAGCATGTAATCCATGATTATTGTCATTTCAGGTCAAAGCGGTTATGGAACTGGATGCATGTAGTCAGTACGCATGTAGTCAATATGCATGTAGTTTCAGGTAAAAATGGCAAAATGCTATATGCATGTAATCAGTGATTATTATCATTTCAGGTCAAGTCGGTTATGGAGAAGATCCAGCTTGTGCACATGGAAAAGGTACTAGTCTGTCAGAATACATTTTTTATTTATAATTTACTTAATGGAAAAAACTAAAATACATATTCCAGGTATCCATCTACTAAGATAGGTATCCCTTTAAAAGATCTTGACATGTTTTAGTGTAATTCATACATTTCTATCCACTTTCCAAAGTAATCAGTACTGATTCCTTTTCGTTACTATTCTGATAGAGATCTGTGCTTCATGCAAATACTTTTCTACGGAAGGTACGTAATAAAAGCAATAAGCATATATTTGGTTCTTTCTGTAGCTGGTGTCGTATTCTAGGAAAAGCATTTTTGATTACTTAAACATCAATAATTCTTGATTCAAATTTACGAGTAAGGCATGCAAGGGCTATCTGCCTGAAGGGACAGGTGCTATCGTGGAGAAATTTGGAAGAAAACCTTTGAGCGGGTATTAAAAATAATGCATGTAATTTTCATTCAAGTTATATTTATGTATATTTAATTTCGAGTATATGCTAAATTAGTCTAAATAACTTTACTCGAAATATATAGTGAATGCACAGAAATTAAAGATTTGCACATGTCTAAAATAAAAAAATATGAAATATGTATGAGTATTTATGCTTATGCTTGCAAAACGCATATATCTGCTTTTAAGAAAATAAGTAAATATTTATTTAATTAGTTATACATGTATTTGAAATTAAGGATTTATTCATTCATAAACTCCTGTGAAAATTACTGTGACGAAATCTAATTATTAAATGTATCTAAATTTACAATGATTATAAATATTATCTAAATATATATAATATTACCTTAACATTGATTTGCAAACATAAACTGAAATCCTGTTAACAAATACTTTAAAGTTAAGTACATGGAGAATGTTAAGTACATAGAAATGAGCACCAATATTTAACGTATTTCACTAGTAAAATAAAAGGTACTCTAATTTGAAATGGACCAAATAGAGCATTAATTATAAATTGACATATATTTTTCGATTTAAAAGATGCCTCAGAAGCTAAAAAAATCATGTCATATTTGATAAAGTATTTTAGGAAGGAGATCTATAAATAGAAAAGAAACAATGCAGAATTTTAATATTAATAATACAAAAACATTTTATCTTAATTTGTGTGATTCTTAACCGAATAAAATTGAATTACATTAAATTTTTTTCCTAATGTAATTAAAGAAAACTGCTGAAAACATTTCATTCAAATTAAACCTTTCTGAGCAAACTGTTCTGTGAAAAGTATAGCATTTAATTTTGTTCAGATTGAAATATTGTTTGAAAATGTATTCTTTTCACATACTTAGGGCTTTGAAATGTTGTAGAAAAAGAAAATATGTACATTTATATGTTTATTTACGACGTAATTAGAAAATATTTACATCCGATTGTGTCAAAACCCATTGATCTTAATGGTAAGTCACTCAATTCTTTGGTCACCACTAAGGGATCGCCAGTACTTCAAAGCACTGTATGGGGAAAACTGGTTAGGGCCTCTTCTTACTTCCTACCTTCATGATATATATATATCCCTTTGTTGCATCATGTCCACTATAGTAGACAAAAGTTTAAATTTGTTTATTCTTCTCTAAATGCCTTAACATATTCCGTTTCTGTGTTTATTCATTCTATATTATTAGAACTTTCAACTGTCGATCATAGATGGCTATATAGCATCACTAAATAAAGCATTGCTATTCGGAAAATGGCTGCTACTTCTGTTTCCAAGTTAGTCCAATTTCTCATAGTAAACATTATATAATATTGTTTACGTTGTCTTATACTGCCATGTTTTTATTCATAATTAGTAATTTTAGACATTTTATTTTAAATGTCAGTTTGAGAAAATTGTGGAGTAGGTAGATAAAGATCTACCGGAAAGAGTGAATTGAAACCCAAATGTACTGCTTATCAAGCCACTGGAAATGTTTATGTTTGGCAAGGAATTTCTAGAACATTTGAAAATTGAATCCAATAGGTACAGGTTACAAAATCGTAGCAAAATGAATTCAATCACAATTGACGAAATGTAATTTGGAGGATCTGTATATACATGTTAGTTGTAGATTTACCATTTAGAAGATGGGAATGATCACTGCAAACAAGGCAGGAAATGATTTCAAATGCAATAACTGTAAATCGTTCGGAAGAGATTTGTATGCATGTATGTATATGCATGCTGTCCACTGTTGTGAAAAACTGTAGCAATTATTTAAAACGAAATTTGAATAAAATTAACTTTTTTTTATTATTACTAAGGTTATTTTAAGTAGGAAAATACAAACATTTTCTTATAACTTCTCTAGATTATTTGTATGCAACAAATGGATATATACAAACAAATATAAAAATAGGTTAAAAATTAGGAAGCAAAAAACTTTAAACCCGTATAGCGCTATAGAGCAGAACTGAAGTGTAATAAACTTACAACATCTAAATTTATTATTAAATTGGAATAAAAGCAAGGAAATTTCTCTATAATATAATAATTGCAACTGTGTATAAGAGGCATAACATAATGTCACAAACAAAAGAAAGAATTCATCGTAAAACAAACTCGAAAAATAAAAATACGAAAGGAAAAATATACAAAATTATACAAATAAAAATTAATCTCCTTCTATTGAATTTTAGCTTCATAAAAGTCGATTAATATGTTTACGAAACATAATAATCGACTTTTATGAAACTTTAATTCATTTTCCCCTGATGAGTTATGAATTGGAGTTTCAATAAAAGGTGATTAATTTTTATTTGCATAATTTTGTAAATTTTCCCTTTCTTATTTTTATCTTTCAAGTTTGTTCTAATATGAATTCTTTCTTTAACTGGATTTGTTTTGACATTGTATTATACATCTTACACACGATCGCAATTATTATATTGCTTTTATTCCAATTTTATAATAAATTTAGATGCTTTAAGTTTATCTATCTATCTATCTATATATATATATATATATATATATATATATGTATATATTTATATCTATCTATATATGTCTATCTATTTAATGTTGTATGACCTTAAATAATATTGAACTCAAATGCATAAACACGGGGGTGTCGGGGGACGGTTACTCGAGCATTTTCGAAGTTTACTGCAGAAATTGCTTTTCACTCAAAATTGAATTGGCTAAAATGCTTAATAGGAATAAGTTCTTTGAATATCAGCATTGGTTCATAATTCCTTCTATTCACGGAAATATTTTGGCCTGACTTGAATTGCCGATTTAGCTTAGCCTTATTGCTCGAGTAAAGACGAAACACCTTCGTATTTATTTATTAATTATTGTTCATTGAACGGGAGTTGGTTTGTTCCCCTTGAAAGGTTAAATAATTTCCTATCAATGACAATGATTACATGCATTTAATTTAATTCTTGACTTTAATTTATTCCTTTTACAATTGAAATTTTGTTATTCATCATTTAATTCCAGTCCCCGTTAAAACATTTATAACATTTACTTTCAAGTTACTTCAAAACATCTTTCAAAATATAACTTACTAGTATGGATTCACTCTTTTAAGATAATCCTACTATAATTAAACTTAGAAGATAATATAATCAATTAATCAATATTATTTAGTAAATAAATTATTATCTATCTATATATATATTTATATCTATCTATATATATATTAACAATAATTTTGATAGTTTAATTTTTCTTTTCCTTGTTTCTTTTTTGACATTGAAAACTATGCATTGTGTAGAGTTTTAAATAAGTAACGAAAGGCTTCTTTAAGTTTGTAAATTTGCTTGCACAATTTGCTTATTCGAATATAAGGCCTATTAGTTATTCAGTACATATTTTATATCAAGGTTTCAATTTAACTGCTTTTGGATGAAAATCATTAAAAGGTAGTATTGTTTAAATATGCTTTTAATTCATTTTTTGTACCAATGGAGTATAATAAATTTACATTTAGGACGTGTATGGTGTATCTTTTGACAATTTTACATAGGGCATTTTTTCCTCTCTGATATATGAATCCATTCTATGTGTGCATTCACACACCATGAAAATTTTTATGCTCTCAAAAGAAGGGAAATTCGAAGTAAACCATATCCCCGTCTTTATAATACTAATTTCTACATTATAAACATAGATTCAAACATTCAGGATTAGGTGAATAAATTCTATGCGTTGAGATTTAAAAGAGGAAAACACATTCCCCTCCAAAAAGATTTCTTCCCAGCAATGCCATTCCTTACAACGCCTGTAGATTTTCGAAGCATTTCGTTTTTCTTTTCTGTCCATTAGTTCAATCAACATCTGTTTTTCATCTCTTCTGTGGCCTAAAACCAATGAACAAAATTTTAATTCAGGAATCAGATACTGAAACTTACGCAATGAAATTTTGATGAGTATGATAAGCTTTAATAGATTACTTCTCATTTTGGGGAGAAATTAAGGAACCAAGAATTACAGGCAGTCGGAAGCACTGTATTAGAAGAGTGCTCCTGATTTGTCAGTTCTTAGTACCCTTGATCATAGAAAGCACTTGTACATTGTCCTCCACGGTTGCTCCTTTTGTATTTGAGGTCTTGGAGAATTATATGTTTCACGTAGACAGACCGTGCCTGAGAAACAAACTGACGAAACGAGTAGAGAGAAACTAGAAGCGGGTATTGGCAAGTGCTGCCACTTTGTAAAGCATTAAGACCTTTAATTTATCATACATACGAGCTCCCGCACAGCTGATTCTTAGTCCACTGCCCTTCGACAATTCGTACTGATTAATATTAGAATGCCAATTTTAAAAGAAACGCATTTTTTAAATTAATTTTTCTTATACTGTTTTATTAATGTACTTAACTGGTATACTATAAATTACATTAAATTTATAATATATCTTCCACTGATAAATTTTATGTGCTTGCTATGGCTTTTAATGCAATGTGTTGCATAACTCGTACAGTCTAACTTTCCATAAATTTGTATTGCAAGTGTAAAGAGAGATGTTTATTTTTTCATATTAAACATTTTGATTCCTATAATGTTTGAAAAAAGTAACGAAACTGATAGACTAATAAGATACAATACCTTTTCTGTATTTGGTAGATCAGCAATTAAAGTTTTTCTGTATTTAAGTTTTATGGATTTCTAAATCTTTGCACAATCATAAGTTTCATCAGGTTCAAAATACTTGGTACTTTCACTGTAATTATTTAGTTACATTTTGCATTTGTAAAAGCATAGTTTTTGTATTCATTTATACTGTATTTCAGAGCTTTCAATTTATTTTTAACAGTTTATACATAATATAATTTATTTTATTGTTAGCGAAAGATTTTTTTTTGTAATTAATGGTTTGAAATTTGAAGAAATTTTATGAAATCAATTTGAATCCATAATACTAATATAAATGTAAGTAATCAATATTCACTAATTTTAGCTGAAGCTGGTGCTGAAGTCAGTGCGGGATCCGAAGTAGGAGCAGGAATTGTTTCTTCAAATCATATTGGTATTTACTATTGCAATTAACATACCTCTCTATTATAATAACATATCCATTTAGGACGCATAGAAATAGGTAAAATGGTACAGTTAGATTTGGTTTTAGATAACAGATCATACAATTGTTAATGGATTTTATTAATAGGGTGCTCATATAAAAGTTTCCCGATATATGAATCAATAGAAGCCTATCCGTTCAATCAATCGAAATGAAATTTCAGCTATTGTTATTTGAAGATATGTGCAAGAAACTGGATGATTTAAAACCAAAAAAAAAAAAAAAAAAGTTTCACAGTTGCGGTTACAGTGAAACCTTTCGATATTTTCGAATGGCAACACCACCCTTTTTCCTGCAATTAATTCTCCCTGAACGACACATGTATGGCGAAAATTGCCGGTGTAAAACATTTGCAAAGAAGAGTTTTGTAAAGGACTAATGACATCACAAGGTAGGAGTAACAAAAATATTATTTTATTGGAATTACATCTTATCAACATGTACAGCGTTTCAAGGCATAGTTATCTCCCATAACTTTGCAGTTTCAGGGTCATTGTGATCCTCCGACCTTACTCCGATGGATTTCTGGTTCTGGAGTTATCTGAAATCTAAAGTGTATAGATCAAATCCACGAAATTTGTAAGATTCATTTATGCAAATTAATTTGTATTTGCAATCTGTTCTGTCATTTCGTTCTTTCCGTTTTCCTGCTAGAAAGCCAATTAGCTCGCATGTATTTAAGTGAGAGTTTGAGACTATTTTAGTCAGAATATATTCTGCCTGCTGAAATCCACGTTACTAATTGTTATTCTAAGACAGTGCTCCGCAACCGGTGTGCCGCTGCACACTGGTGTGCCATGAATAGGATATAGGTGTGCCGCAATCAAATACATGTATTTGACATTTTGCAATTTTTTATCATGTATTTAATACACAATGACATTTTTTTTCCTTAATAATGTCTATTTTGAATGTTTTTATATATTTCACTGTTGTGTGGTTGTGTGTGTGATTGTAAGTGTGTCAGCATTTGAATTTTTTCGGCACTTTCTTGATAACTCGGAACTCTTTGGTGGGCCACGAAATTCCAGAAAGATTTTATGTGCGTCGCAGGTGAGAAAAGGTTGCGGAGCACTGTTCTAAGATAAGCATTCTTGTCTGCCAAGTTGCTTTATTGTTGCAGCTGGTGCTGCCACTCAGGTCGAGGTTTAGTCAACTTCCAGGTTTAAACATCTCTGCGCGGCCTTTGGCTAACATGTACTTGGATTTAGTTTCACTTTAAAATTGTAGTTTTGAGTTCACGCCATAAACGCTGGCTGATTTGTAAGCACCAGGTATGCCATTACTTAGTTTTAAATAAAAGGGTTTTATCTTAGACATAACGATACATTGCTTACACGTCTATTCGAGGATTTCCCACAAGTTACATTTCGTTACAGGCACAGTCCCTACAAGTAATTTTCCCTCTCCTCTATTGTATTGACATTAGTCCTTTACAATGCTGTTCTTCGCAGAAGTTTTACACGAGAAAGTTTCGTCATCCGTGTATCGTTCTAACGCCATTTCTAGTTTCCCAATGCGCTGATGAACTAACACACGAAAAGAGTAGGTGTGGCTTTTAAAAAATTTCGAAATTTGTTCACCATAACTGTAGCCGTGAGATCTCTAATTTTTCAATTCATCACAGTCTCGAGCACATGCCTTCAATAATAAAATCTGAAACCTCATTTCGATTAGCTGAGCGCCTAGACTTCTAAATGTTTATATATTGGGGAAGATTCTTATGACCACATTTTCTAAGAGTATGTATTTTAAGAAATTATTGTTTGTTACGTTATTTATATAGAATACAATCTAATTACTAAAACTTACAAGAGGTATTATGCAAAGGTTATTCTAAGCAATTTATGTTCACTTCATCCAGTTTCCCAAAATGTGCTAAGAATTTCCTCCTTCATTGTTGTTAAATGTACCTTAAATGCACATTTTCATGATTTTGTCCAAGAAAATAAATAGTACTCACGTGATTTTGAAATTCAATCCTAGCACAGCAGTAGAAGTAATTGCTTTAATAAATTATTTTTTTGTTAGAATAATTTCGAGTCATTTTATTCATATGAATTAAACCATATTACGAATAATTTAATTAAGAATAGGTGTTTCAATGTTCGCACAGATAATAGAGTAGATTTTCCATAAAACACTACTTTATAATTCGGAATTTTGATTATGCAAGAACAGACTATGTCGTTTTATACATGTATATCTCTATCCGCAAAATTACTGAAACTGGTTAAATTGGAATTTCCTTTACTAAATTTACAAGTAATCTTTTATTAAAAACAATCCTTTTTAGGAAATTCCTTTATAAAACCATTTTCTCTGCAGAAAGATGTAAATGAGAAATATTATTGTAATTATTTACTAATTTCTAAATCTAAATAATCTGTTATGCTTGGGTTACAACACATATATTTTTGCATTTATGAAAGCTTTGTTTTCATAGCTTTAAAATTCCTTTATATCATCATGCACTATAAATAACCAATTTAATAGCTAAGCAGCAAATATAATAAGTGTGCGGAAATGTAAATAGGTAGTACATATATATATATATGTGTGTGTGTGTGGGTGTAAGTATATATATATGTAAGTATATATACACTGCTCCACATTGAAAATGCAATACCAAGAAGGAGTGGTCAGAAATTTATACAAATTTTAGAGTAGACGCATGTCACTGAGTTATACGAATGATGTGCAATGCGCAGCTCTCCGACGTACGTGAAGTAAGATATAAGGGAAGGAACGTGCAGAATGGGCAATATTCGTGTCGTTATTTCTGCCAGACGAATTATCGAAGAAAGTTGGTTTTTGTCTCGGAGAAAACGTGTAATAGGAGAGAATGCCAGGCCGCCGTCAACGAAGGCACTTCCAGCAGATAGACGTTTTTACGAGGGGTATGGTGATCCGACTGAGAAGGGCCGGTTGGTCCTTATGTCAAATCGCAGGTGATATCCACACGGATGCGAGCACGGTGCACCGGCTATGGCGAACATGGTTGGAACAAGAAAATGTGGGAAGAAGGAGGGGTGTTGGTGCAGCCAGAGTGACGTCACCATGCGTGGATCAACGCATCCGCCTACAAGCTGTAGCGGTCCCGCAAGTCACTTGTACCGCGATTCTGCAGCATGTGCAAGATACCATAGATGTTCCCGTGTCGACCAGAACCATTTCCCGTCGATTGGTTGAACGTGGCCTGCACTCACGGCGTCCGTTAAGAAGACTGCCATTGACCCCACAGCATAGACGACAAAGTTAGAATAGTGCCGGACTGCAAGAATGTGGATGACAGAATGGCGAAACATCGTGTTCTCAGATAAGTCACGCTTCTGTTTATCCAGTGACAGTCGCCGCATACGTGTGTGGTGTCGACGTGGAGACAGATCTAATCGGGCAGTAACTGTGGAACGCCCCACAGCGCGACAGCGTGACATAATGGTTTGGGGGCTATTGCCTACGATTCCAGGTCACCTCTAGATCGTATTCAGGGCACTATGACGGCCCAATTATACATGGATAATGCACTGCGGCCAGTGGCATTCCCCTACCTTCAGGGGCTGCCTAATTCAATTGTTCAGTAGGATAACGCCCGACCACACAGTGCTCGCCATCATGCACTGCGAGGTATACAGATACTTTATTTTGATGGACACCGTACTTTCCTGACCTGTCACCAATCGAACATGTGCGGGATGTGATTGGACGCCGTTTGCAGACTCTGCCCCTGCCTCGTTCAGAAGACGAACTGTGGCAAATGGTTGAAAGGGAATGGAGAGCAATCCCTCAGGACACCATCCGCACTCTTATTGACTCTGTGCCTAGACGTGTTTCTTTGTGCATCGCTGTCCGCTGTGGTCCTACATCCTACTGAGCCTACGCTGTTCTCGCTCTGTATTCTGACTATCATTTTGAAATAAAGATCACTTATTGCTGCTTGCTGTATCTGTCTTTTCTTCAAATTTCATCACTTCTGACCACTCCTTCTTGGTGTTGCATTTTCAATGTCGAGCAGTGTATATAGATGTAAGAAAACTATATTTATATATGTAAGAAAAGTAAAGAAAATTTAAAAGATTAAATTAGCAGCGTAAATTAATTTACCTTCTCTGTTATAAAAATAGCAACATCTATTTGCACTGCGTGATTTCTAGAAGACTCTATGTCATATGATTCTTACGTAATTATGATATGTCATATGATTCTTACGTAATTATGATCATGTAAATGGAACTAAAACTCAAATAGCCAATAGTAATTTTACAGCAATATTAACCATCCAATCAAAATGTTTTGAGAACCACAACTAACTCAGTTTGACTTCAGATTTCATCCTGACATAACGCACTTGCTTTCCACGCTTTGGCCTAGCTACGCTGCTGTCCATCTGCTCTGCTTTCTTGCTACAAAATTATCAAAAATGTAAGCCTTTTAGAATAGGCACATTTAATGTGCCGACTTGTGTGTACCGCAACATGTTGCTCAAAATAAAACTGAAGATTTAATCTGCATTCTCCTCCAATTCCTAGTCATTATGGATTATCAACACGCTACACCATCATCTACGCATAAAAATTCCTCCTCCTTCTCCTTGAATTTATTACAACTGAGTCGATATCACACATGTTCTGTGCGTTGGAATCTCCATTGGGAGCTGATATTTTTTCTTAATAAATTGGATATTAAAAAATTTAAGACTTTGATAGGAAAAAATATAATTTAATGATATTAGAAATTTGAATTCTAATAATTTAGTAAAGTAAATAAAGAATTCTTAGATTTTTAATTATCTTCAGGGAAGGCTATTAACGTAAGTTTTTATATTTTTAAAATTTCGTTGAAAATTTTGAATACGAATTTTAAAATTATTTTAAAAATGAAGTAGATGTACAAAAGAAATGAAATTAGTACAGATAAGTAACATGAAATTATGGTAAATGCATGTTAAAATTTATGTGTGATTGTATGTTATGTATAGTGTATGTCGAAGGAGTACTGGGTTCCTAAAACAGAGGCCTGTAATTACTTCTGTACAGTTGTTCCTTTTACCTTCTTGATGTAAGATAATGTTGGAGTCTCTCATTTTTATGAGTGTGTGTCATTTTTTAAAAATATTATTATAATTTTTTATTGTGAAATGTATTAGTGCAGTTCTCAAAGGCCAGTTACCTTATGTAAGGAACCTTACATAAGGTTACATTCTTCAATAAGTTGGCACTTATTGAAGAATAACCGGCGTACACTGTTAGGAACGTATTAAGTACATAATTAACATTTCTTCAGATCCCAGGTTTTAGTGATTTTAAAAAGAACAATTTCATCAAAATATACCTAAAATATTAGAATTGATATTTGTCCATTTTAGGTGCAATGGGAGTTTCAGGTGCAAGGGGAGCTGGTGCTCAATCAGGAGCTTCAGGTATGTTGTACTCAAAGCAAATTTTGTTCACTGCTTGTATTACATTGTCAGAAATTGATTATAATATATAGATTAAAGACGAATGAACTTCTCAGTCTTTATTTTCCTGTAAGAGTTTCGAAATTATGCATAAAGAAGTCTGGAAATATATTCGCTCATATTAAATTAAATGATTTATATAGTGGTTTGTGATTCGAGATGCATTTAGTATTAATCGCATTAGTTTTAGGTTTCCGAAATAGAAATCTTATACTATAGTTAAGGATTGCAGGGAATTATACATTTATGTGAAGTACTTGTTAGAAACATTCAGTGTTATATATTTGTTGGGTGTATTCGGGCTACTAATGGATTGTATGCACACTGAACTGATGATACATTGTAAAATATATTTTACCAATAAAACCCTTCACAGTTCTGAAATTTTCTGCAAATATATTCGTACAGCTATTCACAGTATCCCACAGTAAAATCAGGATGCGCATATCAAACTACTAAGGACGTTAAACGGAGCTCAGTACGAAGCGCATTTGGAGAGCGGAGCTAACTTGCAGTTATCACAATGGTGGGATATACAAGGTGTGTTCGAAAAGTTCGTTTAATTTTACCATAAAAAAAGAAACAAGAGAAACAAGCAAAATAGCTTTACTGGCCTTCAAAGCATTCGCCATTAGCAACAATACACTTTTGACGTCGGGTGTACAGTTGTTGGAAACTGTCTGCAAACGCTTCTTTCGGTGTGGCTCGAAACAGCGTTGTCACACGTTGTTCGATCTCAATAATGTCGGAAAAGTGTTGGCCTTTCAGATCTCCTTTGAGGCGGGGAAAGAGGAAGAAGTACGCGGGAGCCTGATCTGGAGAATATGGAGGGTGATCCAAAACTGGAACCTGTTGCCTGTCGAGGAATTGGGTTACACGGATCGCAGTCTGTGGCCGGGCGTTGTCATGTCCACTGTCCATTCCCGGTAATGTGGTCGAATCCGGCGTATGCGTAACAGCAGCCGTTTCAAAACTCCCTCGTAGTATTCCGCATTGACGGTTGTAGCCGCGGGTACAAATTCACGATGGATCAAACCCTTACTGTTGAAAAAGACGATCAACAACGTCTTGATCCTGGATTGTGTCAAACGAGGTTTTTTTTGGGGAGGTGACGACATTGAACACCATGCCATGGATTGCCGCTTGGTGTCCGGATCGTATTGATAGCACCACGACTCATCCCCTGTAATTATTGTTTCCAAGAATTGCGGATTCCGGTCACACATCTCGATAAGATCTCCAGAGGTTTCCATCAGGTATTGCTTTTGCTCGTCTGACAGCGAGTGCGGTACAAACCGGGCGCATATCTTAAGTTTATGCAAATGTTTGTGCACAATGGTGCTCACACTGTCTAGGCTTATCTGCAATTCGCCAGCTATCATTCTTAAAGATAGTCGACGATCTGCCGCAAGCATCCATCGAACTCGTTCCACGTTGTCTGGAATTGTGCTTGTTGTAGGGCGCCCCGACCGCGGCTCATCTTTGACATCCCCCTTTCCGTCTGTAAAGCGTTTAAACCACTCATAAACACACTTTTTAATCACTGCTTCCTGACCGTAAACTTTCAATAACTTGTCATGTGTCTCCTTCGCCACTTTGCATAACTTGAAGCAAAACATTATGTTTATGCGCTGGCTTCTCTGTTATAAACTCTCCTAAAACAGAGGCCTGTAATTACTTCTGTACAGTTGTTCCTTTTACCTTCTTGATGTAAGATAATGTTGGAGTCTCTCATTTTTATGAGTGTGTGTCATTTTTTAAAAATATTATTATAATTTTTTATTGTGAAATGTATTAGTGCAGTTCTCAAAGGCCAGTTACCTTATGTAAGGAACCTTACATAAGGTTACATTCTTCAATAAGTTGGCACTTATTGAAGAATAACCGGCGTACACTGTTAGGAACGTATTAAGTACATAATTAACATTTCTTCAGATCCCAGGTTTTAGTGATTTTAAAAAGAACAATTTCATCAAAATATACCTAAAATATTAGAATTGATATTTGTCCATTTTAGGTGCAATGGGAGTTTCAGGTGCAAGGGGAGCTGGTGCTCAATCAGGAGCTTCAGGTATGTTGTACTCAAAGCAAATTTTGTTCACTGCTTGTATTACATTGTCAGAAATTGATTATAATATATAGATTAAAGACGAATGAACTTCTCAGTCTTTATTTTCCTGTAAGAGTTTCGAAATTATGCATAAAGAAGTCTGGAAATATATTCGCTCATATTAAATTAAATGATTTATATAGTGGTTTGTGATTCGAGATGCATTTAGTATTAATCGCATTAGTTTTAGGTTTCCGAAATAGAAATCTTATACTATAGTTAAGGATTGCAGGGAATTATACATTTATGTGAAGTACTTGTTAGAAACATTCAGTGTTATATATTTGTTGGGTGTATTCGGGCTACTAATGGATTGTATGCACACTGAACTGATGATACATTGTAAAATATATTTTACCAATAAAACCCTTCACAGTTCTGAAATTTTCTGCAAATATATTCGTACAGCTATTCCATGTCACACTGACAATCATTCTCACACTGACTGTGTTAAACTGCTCATAGCGAGCGCTTATTCTTAATGTGTCGTACAATGGCCATTAGATGGCTCTAGATGACATTTCTCTCACTGCGTCTGCGTGAGTGCAAGATCCTAACCGGCGCGGTTTTTTAATTATGAGACCAATCACCGAACGTTTTGAACACAACTTGTATTATGAACTAACTACTAATAACAACTGAGAAACTGATGTTATCTCTCGTTTTATATACTTTTCTCTAATGCTTTCTGCTTCTCGAAATCCCTGGAAAGCATGTCAGGGCCGGCTACGTTTGCAACTAATACAAGCACCAATTACAGATATTCAATTACAATATCCATTTGAGTTATATAGGGTCCGGACCACAATGTTGCCAAATGGGTACCAGATTTGGAGGCGATTGACCATTTCCCTTCAAATTTGATGACAAAAGTCAGACGCCAATTCAGTTGTCAGTTTGTCATTTTATCCCAAAATTAGCGCGATAGCTATTTATTCAATGTTAAATAGACTTGACCCTGTGTTCTAAAATTTCCAGCAAAACATTTCTCTCATGCATTTCATGTTATATTATTATGCCGGAAACGAAAGGAATTCAACGTATAATTTCACTAAAATCAACCATCTATGTATGTACACATTTCATAGCGATAAGAATCATAGTTGCATTTCCAGTACAACAGCACCGACTAATATCACAGAAACGGTGCACATGTTTTCATATATTCAGCAAAAATTGAAGATATTATGTAAGCTCATGTCTAAAACCACTACTTTCGGCAATGAGTAAAGATCAATATTTTTAAATCGGATGTTTTGGTGTTAACAAATTTTTTCTTTCGGGAGGTATTTCACAAAACACTATTTGTGATAGATGGTTTTTTCTACCTTTAATGAATTTTCACAAACCTATACCGAATGGTTCCAAATTCATGGTACAATCTTCGGAGCAAGGTGCAGAAGTATGATATGAACAAAATCAGCATAGGAAACCTAGGTCGAAATTATTTATTGAGTCATAAATACGGGGTGTCGCACTTCAATTGAAACAAGATGTTTACAAGAACAGTTCAAACTTCAGACCACCAACAGCGGTAGATGCTCGACAACATCGTTGGAAATAATTGTGTACACTGCCAAAGATACCAGGGACCTCACTCACACTCGCAGCAGCTACTGATATTCGAGCAACGAGTTCTTGAGCTGAGTAAACTCTAGTTGCATATACAAGACTGTTCAGATAATAATTCAAAAAATAATCTTGGATCGAACAACAGGGGGATCCGGATATCCAAGGGACAGGTCTACTACGGCCAATTCATAGCCCCCCCCCTCAACTGATATTCAAGTAATTGCGAACATGAGGTCCAAAGTCTTCGATTGCACTACGATACTGAAATTACATTCGCTTACCAATGAAGACCGGACCATACTGGGACATTTCTGGTAACACCTGTTCTAGAAAAAAGATACCTTCAGTGTTTGGGTCGCTGCGGCAGTGGGTATGGCCTATTTAAAACTCTTGGACGATACCTGACCGCGGATTAACACTGATTTTTTGATACGATACTTGTTGTCGCATAACATTCCTATTCTCAATTTCCTACAGATGAGAATTGTGCAAATCAAATACACCCTGGCAGGTAAATGTATCCGGCATTTCTCTATCGAGGAAAAAAATAACCGCGTCTGGCATTCGTTGCGCAGGTCTGGCATTGCCGTATGCTCGGCCGTGCATGTAACACATATCTGGTATTCCCACATATGTAGTCTCTCATTATTGAAGAGAGAGTACAATCGCGAAGAATGACGTTCCTACTAAAATGCACACCTACTAACATGTAATGCATCTGTATATATTTCTGCAAATTAGTAATATGCAAATAACGTTCGTGATGTAGTTTAAAGAAATTTTCTGTATGTGCTGTTCTTCTTATAAAAAAATTCATGGCAGATGTTGTGTGATCTCGTTTGCATTTTGCAATTTTTTATTGTAAATGCGCTCAAATTTTTATTTATGAATATATAAATGGATTGCGACCCGAGGTTCCAATGTGAATATTAATTACATCTTTGTTCTGTATCATGTCTGAGAGTTTGTACGATAAATTTCGAATTCCCTTGTGCTTCAAAAATTTTAAGTTAATAAAATAATTATATATCTAATCTGAAATACTCAGATATCAGAAATATCAAAACTTAAAATAACTTTTTTATGTTTTAAAACAATATTGAACAAAGAGGAGAAATGATTGACGATTTGAAATATGTTCAGGCTATCTTAATAAGCAAAAATGTTTGCCAATTATATACTTGTGATAAGCTGCCGAGACGTTTTAGAGACTGGTTCAGATATGCCTATATACTGAAATCCGCAATGCCATTATATATGACAAATTTCCAAGTATTTAAACGATGTTTTAATATTTTAGCTAAACAAGAGTTCTTCCTAAGCTAGAATACTGATGAAACTTGTAGGACAATTGTAATATATTAGTTAGTATAGAGCACCATAACATAAATCATATACAATAGGTACTACTAAACATCATTACTGTGTATTAGAAAATTTTCCTGTTTTAGCTAATATGGATTTTGGAAGATATGTGAATATGTTCAACATCAGTAAAAATATTTTTCAACCAATACTGTGTCAATCCCATTAAATAACAATTGGTGTAATCAAGTAACAATGTGTGTGTTGTGAATACAAATTAAAACCCATTATAATAGTGCATTGGTCCAATGTAGAAATAAATAAAATTACTTAGAATACAAAAGTAAGTAAAATCAAACTAACGTTTATTCATGGTAATACGATTAAGAATGCAGGTAACATTTTAAATTGGTGGTGACTGGTCATCTAAATATCTGAAGAAACAACGGGGAAAAATAATTTGTAAAAGAAAAAAATGCATACCTCTTTAACTCTGGTTCTTCCAGGCGCGGTAAGATGGCGTCCCCGCGAAGCAGGCTTAGGTTTGCATAACGTGGCAAGGGAAGGCAGGGTTGCAACATTTGGCGAGAAATCGCCCATCTGGCAACATTTTGCGACAAAATTGACGATATGGAGAACCTTCTAAACGAATTCTTACTGGTTTAGCCCGGTGTGTTCTCGAACACAAGCCGAAAGCTGTATAAACGCTGCTGGTCCGCTGTCAGGGTGTGTGCCTCGCGAGAGAGCGAGTCAGAATGCGAGTTATTTAGTATCGAGTTGGTGTCTCGTCTAGAGAGTCTGTCTGTGCAGAGTCGATGGAGTTGACAACCGGGAGCCAGTGCCGACTGGGTCGTCGAATGAATCGAAAGAGTGTCTTCGAATATCGCGGTTAGTGCATTGTCGAGAGAGCGTGTTGAGCTCCGGGAACGATTGAAGCGATGAGTCGAGAGCGTCGTCAAGTGTGCGTCGTCTCTGTGCGTCGTCAAGTTAATCGGGAGTTGTAGCCTGGACAGACTCGAGAGTACGTGGAGTTCCGAGAACGATCAAGCAGAGTCGGGAGCTGTACTCTGGTGCTTTGCAGTGGAGCTGTCTCCATCGCTGTTGCCTGATAATGTGAAGATTGTGTCGCTGATTTTTCCAGCGTGTTTATAACAGTTCGATGACTGTAAAAGTGTTTTGGAGCTGTCCTGATTAATACCGGCCAATAAAAAAAGTGTTATTCGATACTTCATCAAGTGTCGTCGTTATTCACTCCAAATTCACACGAACCCCGTACGAACGTGAAGGAAGAAAATAACGTAGCCACTGGTGTCAGAAAAGAAAAACGTAACAATATATAAAATTTTACAGTTCGCGGATGGGCCACATCATACAGAATTTGGATACTTGATACAGGTGCAAAACTAAGACAGGAAAACAATCACGAGGCAGGGAGTTATAACTATACGTCGGGAAATATATCTGTAAGAAGAAAAAAAATATGGGATACAATTAGTCAAAGGCAACTGTTTCGGAGGCTAGGCTTCCCTCGTTTTTGCAGCTTCCAACCGGTAGGACACCGGTCTTTACAAATCCGCAGACCATTATTAAATCAGAAATGGAGCAAGAATTATAGATTCAGTACGCCTTTCTTCGGTGTAGGTTATTTAAACGTTCTTCACATCCTCGTTTCCGAATCTGATGGCCTCCACGCTGTACCGCAGAAGTTTCATCGTTAGCTTTTCTTCGAGCGTCTATATGAAATTTCTATTCTCCGTTTCCACTGCGCAGCCACTTTAGAACCTGGCGAGATCCTGAAAAAATTGGCGAAATATGATGATTGGAAAAACGCCAAGCACAGCAACCCAAACAGAGAAATCTCCACGGGAAGAGGTTTCCCGAATACTAGAAGACACCAACCATCGCGGTTCAACAAAACATTTGTTTTGTTGAACCGCGATGTTGTTTTGTTAACCGTTGGGTTAACCTCCTCTCTGCTGATGGAAAAAGAGGAAAACTAGTCTCATCTCGGGGTGCAACTTCAAAATTGCGTGAAACTTATCCGACGGCCTTTCACTCTCATAAACAATCTCCCCATAGAACATTTCCCTGCTAGAGATGTCATAGCAAACAGGGTCCAGTTTAAGTAAACCTCCAGATGGTGCAGTCATCAGAACATGTGTTAAAATGCTTGGCGAAAGAATTTCGGGGTGCAGCAATCCCCAGATAAGAAATTCTGAGGAAAAAATTCTGAGCCGACAACTTTGGATGTGAAAAATTACATAACCAGTTAATAGTTTTCAACACCATACACAAATTTAGGACATTAAAAATTAAAATATTACTTAGAAATTAAATTCATTAAAATGTCAACACAATATAAATTGTTCCTTCTGCAGAAATTAGGTATACGCACTCATTATCCAGATCGAGTTTCAATTACAATTGAACCAATCAATTACCTTACCACCAGTCAGAAAATATGAATTCGATAAGCTTTAATAGAAAGAGGGGTAAAAATTAAGTTACCCTAAGTAAAATTGAAAATCAACACACCAAAAGTGCAGCATCAAGGCTTTAGAATAATTAAAGTTAAAAGTTAAACAACCTTAAGGGTCAAAAACAAAAAGTACAAAACCAAGTAAACTTAGGTCCTTAAACTCAAATTAAAATTAAACAGCTTCAACATAAGAAAACTTTTAAAGCTACCAAACCTAAATTTAAAGTTTACAAAAATTACAGTTTACACTTACAACGAACTTTAAACAACTAAAGCAAAAACTAATAACTTCAATTACTCATCAAAACTCAATTGAGTAAGCAAATAACTTAAAGCTTGAAAATAATAACAATTAATACATAACACAATTTGATGAGATATTCTAGTTTATGTTTCAAGTCCAAAGAAAAACTAATTCATCCTTAAATTCCAGCCTAAAATTAATAAATGTATGGTTCCTCTGGAACGTACAATAAACCTCAAATTGGGCTTTAATTTAAAATAGAAAATATATATGTAATTAATGCTAAACAAAATTAATCAGGCGAAGCTAGACACAATCAACTCGTGGAGTTGGCTCTTATTGAAGAATAACCGGCGTATACTGTTAAGAACGTATTAAGTACGTAATTTACAGTTCTTCAGATCTCCGGAATTATACTTCTTTATATCCCCGGATCTCTTTTTAAAACGAACTATTCCATCACAATATGCCTAAAATTTTAAAATCGATAACTGCTGCATATTTGTTCTTTTTAGGTGCAATGGGAGTTTCAGGTGCAGTGAGAGTTGGTGCTCAATCAGGAGGTTCAGGTACGTAGTACTTAAAGAAAATTTTGTTCAATGGTTTATTACATTGTCAAAACTAATTATAATATGTATGTTAAAAGCGAATTAACTTCTCAGTCTTTATTTTCCTGTAAGAGTTTCGCAATTATGCATACAAGAAGTCTGAAAATATATTCGCTCAAATTACATTAAATGATTTATGTAGTGGATTAAGATGCGGCATCCATTCAGTATTAATCGCATTAATTTTAGGTTCCCGAAATAAAAATTTTAAACTAAACGTTTGCAGAGAATTATACATTTATGTGAAGTATTTCTTAGAAAGATTTAGTGTTACGTATCATTGCGTGTATCCGGGCTACTAATAGATGGAATGCGCGCAGAACTGTTGATACATTGTAAAATATGTTTTACCAAGAACGCCCTTCACAGTTCTGAAATTTTCTGGAAAAATATTCGTACAGCTATTCACAGTATCCCACAGTAAAATCAGCAGGTGCACATCAAACTACTAAGGACGTTAAACAAAGCTCAGTACTAAGCGCCTGTGGAGAGCGGAGCTAACACGCAGTTATCTCAGTGTTTGCAAGTATGATGAACAAACTACTAATAAGATATGAGACACTGTTCTCTCTCGTTTCATATATACTTTTCTGTAATGTTTTCTGCTTCTCGAAATTTCTGGAAAGCATGTTAGAGCCGGACACGTTTACAACCAATACAGGTATCAATTACAGATATTCAATTAGAATATTCATTTCAGTTATAAGGGTGCAGACCAAAATGTTGGCAAATGGTCGGCAGGTTTGAAGACGTTTGCCATTGCTCCTCACATTTGATGACAAAAATTAGTCACCAAATCAGTCGTCAGTTTGGAATTATTTTGCCAAAATAGCGCGTAGGCATTTCCTGAATTTTAAATAGACTTGACCCTGTATTACTAAATTTCCAGCAAAACATCATTTCTCTCATGCATTTCATGTTATATTATTATGACGGAAAATAACGAAATTCCACGTATAAATTCACTACAATCCACTATCTATGTACACATTTCATAGCGATAAGAATCTTAGTTGCATTTTCGGTACAACAACACCGACTAATATCAGAAAAACGGTGTACGGTTTTTCATGTATTCAGCAAAAATTGAGGATATTACGTAAGCTCATGTCAAAAAACGCTATTTTCGGCAATGAATAAGATCTAAATAAGATCAATATGTATAAATCGGATGTCAAAAAATAATATTTGTGATAATTTTTTTTTCTACTTTTAATGAATTTTCAATAACCTATACCGAATGGTTCCAACTTCGCGGTAGAATTTTCGAAGCGAGGTGAAGAACTATGATATGAACAATATTTACATAGATAACCTAGGTCGAAATACATTTATTGAGTCATAAATACGGGGTGTGTCACTTCAATTAAAACAAGATGTTTACAAGAACAGTTCAAACTTCCGACCACCAACAGCGGTAGATTCTTGACAACATCGGTGGACATAATTGTGTACACTGTCAAAGATACGAGGAACGTCCCTCAGACGTTACTGCTATTCGTAATTTATAGTTCTTCAGATCTCCGAATTTATGGTTCTTTATATCTCTGGATTTCTTATTAAAACGAACAATTTCATCCCAATACGCCTAAAATTTTAAAATCGATAACTGCTGCATATTTATTCATTTCAGGTGCAATGGGAATTGGTTCTCACACAGGAGCTTCAGGTATGTAGGACCAAATCAAATTTTGTTCAATGGTTTTATTACATTGTCAGAAATTTTTTACAATATATATGTTAAAGACGAATGAACTTCTCTGTCTATATTTCCTGTAAGATTTTCGAAATTATGCATAAAAGAATTCTAGAAATATATTCGGTCAAATTAAATTAAATTATTTATATATTGGATTATGATTCGAGATGCATTTAGTAATAATCGCATTAGTTTTAGTTTTCCGAAATAGAAATCTTATACTAAAGTTAACGACTGCAGGGAATTATCCATTTATGTGAAGTTCTTGTTAGAAAAATTCAGTGTTATGTATCTTTGCGTGCATTCGGGCTACTAATAGACTGAATGCACGCAGAACTGATGATACATTGTAAAATATGTTTTACAAAAATAATAATAATAATAAAATAAAAACCCTTCACAGTTCTGAAATTTTCTGCAAAAATATTCCTATAGATATTGCAAAAATATTCGTATAGCTATTCACAGTATCCCACAGTAAAATCAGTAGCTGCACATCAAACTACTAAGGACATCAAACACAGCTCAGTACGAAGGTCATGTAGAGATCGCAGCTAACGTGCAGTTATCTTAATGCTTTGAACCACGATGAACTAACTACAATAACAACTGAGAAACTAATGCTCTCTCTCATCTTATATACTTTTATACCAGTCGCCGAGAAGTCATTAATGCTTTCTGCCTCTCGAAATCCATGGGGAACGGGGCTGGTTACAGCTAATAAAGGTATCATATACAGATATTCAATTACAATATCCATTTCAGTTAGTTATACAGTGTCCGGACCCAAATGCTGCCAAATGCTCACCAGCTTTGGAGACTTTTTGCCATTTCCTGTCAAATTTGATAACAAAAATTAGTCGGCAAAACAGTCGTCAGTTTCGCAATATCTCACCAAGATAGCGCGATAGCCATTTACTGAATGTTAAATAGACTTGCCCCTGTATTCTTAATTTTCCGGCAAAACACCATTTTCCTCATGCATTTCATGTTTATTTTTATGCTGGAAAATACAGACATTCCACTTATAATTTTCCTAAAATTAAATATCTATGTGCACAATTCATAGCAATCATGATCATAGTTGCATTATCAGTACATATAAACCTGCTATTATCATATAAAATCAGTGCTTTTTTTCTCATGTATTCAGCAAATTTAAAATATTTATTTAAGTTCACGTCTAAAACTACTACTTTCAGACAGTGAATAAGGCAAACAGTAAATAAGATTTAAAAAAGATCAATATTATTAATCGGATATTTCGGTGCTAATACTGTTTTTCTTTTTTAATATATATCAGAAAATACTACTTTGGATAGATATTTTTTCAATTTTTAATGAACTTTTACTAATCTATTCTGCATGGCTCCAAATACATCATACAAAATTCAAAGCGAGGAACAGAACTAAGACATGTACAATATCTACGTAGGAAAACCTAGGTCGAAATTCCTTTATTGAGTCAGAAATACGGGTATCTCACTTCAACTGAAACAAGATGTTTACAAGAGCAGTTCAAACATACTCCCAACAGCGATGCTGGCTTGACAACATCGGAGTAGACATTTGTGTACACTGCCATGTTTTCTGTCTTAACAATCGAAAAAATACATTGACTTGAGACAGACAGATGTCAGAAATATGAACAGATTATTTAGGTAGAGATTGTGTTTAATAATATTAAACACGGAACGCATTTTGAAACGTTGATACGTGTTCATGCAATCTTAATAATCAAAGCAAAAATTATTGTAAAATACCTGCTTATGATAAGCTGGCGAAACATTGTAAACAGTGGATGGGTTTGCCTATGTACTGAAAACAATCAATCTCAAAATATGTCAAAATTTTCCCACAAATATAACCAGAAATGAGATTGTAATATGTAGCGAAACTAGAATTCCTCGTTAGTTAGGACACTGATGAAATTTGAAGGGATTATTTGCTCATTTTATCTACTGTACCTAACAAGTAGAAAGAAATGTTTCTTTACACGTTTATTACCACAGAAGATGAAATAAGTAGATGATTACTCTGGGGCGTAAATAAACCTCCATTTGAACTTTAATTTGAAATTAAAAGTATAAAAATAAGAAAAACAAAACACAATTAATCATCGAACTAGGAGACAATTAACTCGCGGAGTTATTGCTTCTTGAAGGATAACCCGCGTTTGTCAGTAGGCACGCATTACGTACGGTCGTAAAATGAACACTAATGTTTAGCTTTTAGGTCTCAGTACGTAATCTTATGCAATAGAAACCTTTTAATCGCAAGAAACCTAAAATATTGAAAGATGTATCTCCTGCATATTTTTTAATTTTAGGTGAATCTGGTGCATGGGGATTTGGTGTGGATTCAGGAAGTTCAGGTACGTAGTACTCAAACCACATTATGTTCAATGGTATTAACCCGGTGGAATTCGCACCAAGAAAAGTTACTAGCCTGGGCGCGTGGGGTATCACATACCCCAATATTTAAAATACAATAAAAATAGTATTATTTAGTTTTAAAACTGATTTTTTTTTTTTTTTTTTTGTTCTCGTGTATTATAAATAAGTGAATAATAATTGGGTTTCAGAAAATTAATTTCCGAAATAATCTTAAAGTTAAAATTAAGACAAATGAAAATAATAAACATCGTGCCTCTAAGTTTCATTGTATCTCTAGCACACCGTGCTTATTTTATTTCTTCACACTTTGAACGAAATACATTCATGTGTTCTTAGCACAGAATGTTTTCACATTTTAAACATTGCATTCACGTTCTTCTGCCCTTGGTGCGAGGGCAAAAAATTTAACACATCTTTCATACTTAGGTGTTTCGAATTTCATGTATTTGTTTTAATTCTTCCTCGAAACTTCTGCTTTTGTTTTGCATGCAGTACGTCAATTTCTTTGAAAAGTCTTAATTACTGATCTTTGTTCAATACGTTTTTCATTAATTGTAATGCTAAGTCCTTCAAAAACAGACTTCTGTTTCTTGTTGGTGGATTAGCAGTTGAATGTAATATAATTTAAGCATTTATTGCAACAACATTCAGTGCAGGAAAGAAAATTACCATTGGCCACCTTCTTGTTATTCTTGCAATTGAATAATTGGCTGACATTTCATCCCCCATATCCACTACTCATTTAGTCATATTATTAAAACATATAATTCCTGACGTTTTATTTTCTCCAATAGTATCATCTATAGTATGATCGTTATATAATGTTGAAAGCATAAGAACAGTTTTCCTTTTTTAGTAACCACACGAATTAATGTTTTATCTTTTTCGAAACCAAGACATTGTAGAAAATATTCTTAGTTTCATCTTCAGTTTCCGAAATGCAATCTTCATCGCTTTCAAATATTTCTAATAAATCTCACATGCGTTGCATCTCCAGTTCATAGAAACTCATTCTTTTTACCATAATGTAGTTAGAAATTTTTAACAATTTAATGTCAAGTACTTTAAAATCACTTGCGAGTAGAAATATTTACTGTTACACTCTAGAAATAAATTTCTGAACTAAATATTCAGTCAGAAAAACACTTACACGGACAGGCGCGTGGGGTGTATCATACCCCAGTTCCAACAAAATACCGATAAATCTTTTTCTGAAACACACAGGCAAAGAAAAAGCGGTTCTGAAAGTCAACCACAACTAGAAACTCAGCTACTGAAAGCAGCACAGAATTTCAGTTCACAAGTTAGGAATATTCCACCTTTATGTAGGGTTGGGGTATGATACACCCCACGCGCCTTCCCGCGGGTTAAAATCGGTAACTGCTGCATATTTGTTCATTTTAGGTGGTTCAGGTGCAATGGGAGTTGGTGCGCAAGCAGGAGGTTCAGGTAAGTTGTACTCAAAGCAAGTTTTGTTGAATGCTTTAATTACATTGTCAGAAATTGATTATAATATGTTAATATGTATGTTAAAGACGAATGAACTTCTCAGTCTTTATTTTCCTATAAGAATTTCGAAATTATGCATAAAAGAAATCTATTACTATATTCGCTCAAATTATATTGAATATTTTATATAGTGAAATATGACGGTATTCATTCAGTAGTAATCACATTAGTATTCCGAAATTGAAATCTTATACTAAAACTAAGCTAAGCAAAAATTATTCTAAAATATCTTCATCTGATAAGCTGCGGAAACGTTTTATAGAGTATTCCAGATATGCCTACTCAGTAAAACCCGCAAGGCCAAGATATGTCACAAATTCCCCACGTATTTAAACAGAAATGAGGTTGTAATGTTATAGATAACCAGAGTTCCTCGTTAACTAGAATACTGATGAAATTTGTAGTAACAATTTGCTGAGTTCTTCTATTGTATGTAACAACTCCAAAGAAAGGTTAAGTTAGCCTTTTAATTAAAACCGAAGTTGAAAAAATACATTGTTCTTCTCGATCGTACAATAAACCTCTATTTAAGCAATAATTTTAAATAGGAAATACAAATGGAATTATATTAAAAACAATTCATCAAGCGAAACTAGGGAGGAGACACAATCAACTCGCAGAGTTTCCTCTTATTGAAGGATAACTGGCGTACACTATTAGGTACGTATTATGTACGTCCGTAAACTGAAAACCAATTTATAGTTTTTCAGGTCTCCGGATATAGTCTTTTTTAAAAGAACAGTATCATCACAATATACCTAAAGTATTAAAATCGGTAACTGCTGCATATTTGTTCATTTTAGGTGGTTCAGGTGCAATGGGTTTTGGTGCACAATCAGGAGGTTCAGGTATGTGGTTCTCAAAGCAAGTTCTGTTGTATGGTTTCCTTACATTGTTAGAAATGGATTATAATTTGTTAATATGTACGTTAAAGACGAATGAACTTCTCAGTCTTTATTTTCCTGTAAGAATTTGGAAATTATGCATAAAAGGAATCTGGAAATATATTCGCTCAAATTACATTAAATGATTTATGTAGTGGATTATGATGCGGGATCCATTCAATATTAATCG